>NC_064601.1:109721365-111171365 GCF_943734735.2 Anopheles gambiae
TCGGACGCATTCCGCACGGGTTTATTACGAAACGCGAAATACTAAACGCGGAATGAGTTGATTTTAACTGTCCCACTTCCTTCACAGTTTCCGCCCAAGCACAAACTCCTTCATCGATTGGACCATCGAATCCATCTCTCGGAATCGGAATCGGAATTTGGTAGTAAACGATATGCAAATCACCGAACCAGCGCGCTTTTATGCGTTTCGTTGCGCGTGATCGTTCCAAAACCTTCCAGCCAGAACACCGGAATGCTTCTCACACCTCTCTCGCGCATAAAGAGAGTGCAAAGAAATGGGTCTTACAGAAACAATAAAGCAAACCACGCCCGTGGCCAAGGTGTCGATTGCGTGCTGTTTTCGTTCCCATAACAGACCAGGCGGGAAGTTGTAAGTTGATGGTCGTCAAACGTCCAGCAAAAGCTATAGCCCATCATAATTTGGAGAGTAAATAAAGAGCAAACCGTGCGCGGACACAACAGCGTAGATGGAACAACGACCGACCGAAAGCTTCAATATTTGAACGAAACCAAACCCGCCGGGGGAATGACAATGCTGAACCAATTTTCCGTCAGCAATATCTCACCCAAAATCGGGCGATCGGTTTTGTTTGACTTACAGTGTGTTTTTGGAGGGTTGGGTTGTGTTGTCAAAGAAAAATATTTAAATCACCGTTAGAGTTCAACACATACACACAAAAACATCATGTTGCCACATTTTGTTTGTACATTTCTGTTCCCTGGTGTGACTGCCTCTTCCCGAATGAAACATCATGTCAACTTTAATGAAACCTCTCTCCTAACCTAAATCAACACTCAAACTCCACCACCGAAAAACCCTAGTATACAACAACAAGATTAGCAAATTAAATCGTACGCAATAATTAAGTTTCCTCCTCCCCTCCTGCCCCACAAAAAAAGGGAACAGACATTCCCACCACCCTGTGCTTCTTGGGCAAAAATGCGAGAAAAGCATTGTATCCGAAAGCAGCTGCTGCATAAATTATTCCTCCACGAAGCACCAGCACACTGCCCCAGCCACGTTCAATCAGTGTGCAGCAGAGGCAGCACACACAACCACCAAACAACAACTCACCTTTTTGAATGATGAATAAAGAAGGAAAGTTATTTCGGCCCACGTGCGCTACCGAATGACGGACGGACGAACGGACGGTGACGTACACGGGGGGAAAAGAAGGCACACACATAATTCCATTTTCCGTTTCTTTATCATTAAAAATTATTGTTTGTTTGTGACGCACACGCGATGATAGTGGCTGTTGGCTGTGCGGTAAAAATCTCACACATAAATCAGCCAATGCTAATGAAACAGAGCCTCGCACCATCTTTCACACCGACCAATCGCACCCGTTGTCTGCAATCATCTAATTGTCCAATAATTAAACAGAAGTGCAGCAACTGCGCAACATCCCCTTCCTCATGGCTGTTTTTTGTTGTTGTTGTGGAAGGCCCAGGCGGAAGAGCGAAACGATCATCAGTTAGTAATGGGAGCGAGAGGAGATCTCGCTGACCGATCGCATCGCTCAATTGATGGAGCAGCACCAGATGGCGGCCACGAAGTGTTCCAGATCGATCTGTGTTTCTGGGTCACGTTCGATCTAGTGCAATGGGTTAGAGAGAAGGCAAAAGAGAAGCAACAATAATAAAAAAGTAGCAGCAAGACCTAACCCAGCATTTAAAAAAATCCCCTCCGGGGGAGGCCGTATCGACACAACTTCGAAACATCCGACTTTGATCGATGCGCCGTCCTCCGGTCTAATCCAAAGCCGGGAAGAAAGTGTATCACGCCTTCCATTGCTTTTAGTAGAGCAGAAAAGGTAAAACCATTCCCAACCGTGTGATGCAAAAAAAGCAAAATGTTGGGAGTCAAACATACTTAGGACTTTCCTTTCAAGTCGTCCAAAAATGGCGGGCAAATCGTGGCTTTAACGAGGCACTCCTCTCTGATGCCAATAAAACAAAACGGAAGTAAGATTCACACCCAGGCAAAGACGACCTTTTGTGTGGGTTGCCGGACCTGGTGGTGCCTGGGGAACGACCAGATCCGACACATTAATAATCCCATCGCACAGCGCCTAAGGACAACAGCACGGTGCTGAAGCTCACTCAATTATTGATGTTCACTTAGACAGAGAACACAAAGGCTGCCCCAAAAAACAAAAGAAGTTGAACTGAGGGATATTGGTCATGGGGGTCGGTCTGCCATCAGACAGACAGTGTTGTCACATAAATAACGGAACCGGCACCGAAGCAACAACAGCAGCAATAAGGTCTTTTCTGACAGTCTTTGAAGGTTTGAAGATGAATTACGTGCGCCGGGGCTGACAATGGAATTGCGCAAGAATCATCATTCGCCTTCCTCCCATTACCAGATAAAACGGAACGAAAAACGATTTATTTCGTCACATTTTTGTGATTTTTGCACGATGATCTGTCCCTTGAATTAGGATTGGCAGTTGAGGTCCCATGAATAATACCTATTTTCGCATATTTTGTGCAGAAAAAAGTGAAAGTGACACTAAAAAGCAAAGGAACAGGTGCGTGTGCTCCAGCAGTCCTGCGACACCGCGTACACCTTTGGAATGTGGCGCTGGAGCAGCAGTTTTGCAGCATACTTTGCAATGTTTACACCAAGTAGGCACACCTGCATCAAATTACACACGTAGCTGAAGCGTATCCACGCACACACACACACACAGGGGGTAGTGATTGCAATATTCGATCGTGTATGCAATTTCCCCCCCTACACACCTTTTGCCAGCATCCTCAGTGGATGAAGGGGCTTGTTCTACTTTCACCTTTTACTTGCGAGCGGGTGGAGCAACACTGCCGCCTCCGTTCGGTAGCTAACATACATACATCGCTCGCACCGGAGAGCATCGGATAGCTATCACGTTGCAGGGTTTCGGATTTCACACAGCTACAGCTCATAAAACATGCACGATATGGCTGCGCTTGTAGCAAACCCATCAGCAACAGGACACACACACACACGCACGCACGAACAGGTCCGAGCGCTCGCGTACGCACAAAAACCGGTGTGGAAGGTTACCACCACCGCCGATAAGATCGAGGTGAAGTAGGGTAAAGCAGAAGCAAGAAGGACAGCAAAGATGGGGACAAATCTTGAAAGATCTCGGCCCTCGGTTCCATTTCTTTTTGGTGTTGTCCCGTTTGTCTTCCGGCGACGGCGACCTTCGATAGAAATGGTGAAGAAGTGATTTCCACAAAATTATATTCTCCCAATAGCCGAAATCAAGATAGAGACAAACACACACACAATCGATAGCCTTTGGGAGCTTTTGCTTCTTCGGAGCTGCCCATGTCTGGAGAACGTATTAATTTCACCGTGTCGATAAAAGAGGCTGACACGGGAGCCCAAGCCACCGATTACACGAGTGAGCTATATTCGTTCAAATGACCGTTTTAATCTCCGCTCACCACCACCACCATCATGGATTATGCAGCAAAGGAACCAAGGGCCATAACGAGATGTATCAAATCTTCTAATGCCCATAAAATTAGCTTTTTCCTTCGTTCTCCCATCCCAATCCCGTCCCCCCAAGGGGTGTGTGCGCGCTCCAGGGAGGATGATCAAAACAAGAGCAAAAGCGATTGTGCCCGGGAGGCGGAAACAGAAATGTCAATATCTGGCAGTGATGCTAGGAAAGAGAGACGGAGAGAGAGGAAGAATACAAGAGAAATACAGTGTGTGAGCATTTTTATGTTGTGTAGACGAGGGCACGTATAATAATTTTGATGTCCGTTTCCACATTCTACGACCTCATAAAAAGTAAATTAAATGTATCGTTAAGTTTAGCCCATCATACAAGCGCTGCGTGCAGTTCTTACATTTCCCATTAGATGGCGCTACCAATTCAAAGGTTCACTAAAGAAATGACAGATCTTGGATGGTCGTTAGGCCTTTAGCATCAACTATTAAATCATTTCAACTTCAAACAGGAAACGAAGAACAATGTTTTCTTTTATAGAAATCATGACAAGATTTCCACAGAAAGAAGTGTTCTTAATAAAAGATACCCAAAACAAGTCAATCTACAACCAAATTACACCCAAATCCGTAGCCCTCATCATTATTCATCCCCTAATTTATTTTTAAATCTTTGAACCGCAGTCCGTGTTTCGGTACAACAAAGTACAACTTTTAAATACTTCCCCCCCCCCCCCCCCAGAGCTACACAATTTGTTTACCAACCCCACTCCAAACTCCAAAACCCATCCCAATTCCAATGTTGCAATATGCTTGCCTTCCCTCGTGCTACACGCAGATATATCACAGACATGCCCAAACGATCGTCTCTCGTCTGCGAAACTCCTCCCGTCGAACGTTAACGCTAGAGAAAAAGTTGATGTTTGCTTAATGAGCATTAGATTTCAATTACCAACAACCCTCCAAGCGGAGCGGAGAAGAGAGCTGGCCTGAGAGTTCTCGACCAGAGGAAAACACACACACACTCTCCACCACTAGGAAACTGTCGAAACTGAAAGTGACCACCTGTTGGTGTAGTTGCGCGCGGATCTAAAGCAAGCAACGGGCGCCGCGCACGTGCTCCTTCTTTTCCTCCTACCCAAAAACACTCCCCACTCTGCACAAGAAACTTATCCACGGAAGTTTAAAAATAGATGACACACTTAAGGGATACTAGCGACATCTTCGTCGTCGTCGTTGGCGGTTACATTTATGGGGTTACGGTTGAGCTCCATCAAAAATTGGACCGCCTTCCCGGGGGTCGTCGCCCCCGCTAATGAGCGTATCATATGAGGGAGGGGGGGGGGGAGGATCAGGAACAGCATTTAAGTATCTTCTGAAGGAGCGTTGTTTTTCTGTTTAATGATTATATATAAAGCCGAATAACGTCGTGCCGACAGAGATCTTCTACATTCCCCAGTAAAGTTTGGACCTAAACCTTTATTGCAATCCTATATGACACAACAACGCCACGATATGCTTCATATGGTCGTCGACTTTAATTTGTCCCGCAGCACAACTCACTGCTTTGCTTAACGTTTCTATTTCGGTTTGCTACACACAATGGTTAAATGTTCCTAGAATGCAACATAAAGCGGTTTCGAGCAAGTGAAGTGAGCCGCTCTTCAAGGAACATCGAACGGAGGAGTAGGCAGCACCAGCACCAGCAGCAACAGAAGCAATCTCCGGAGGTGAAGTACAATAAAATGCTTCAAATTCCCATAGAAACCACGGGTCCACCCACAAAAATAAACAAAATCTCAACGCACCGCGTTGTCGTTTCGGTTTTTGGGGGGAATGGTGCAAAAGCATAGAAAGGGAGGCAAGCAATGAAAGCGGCCGATGTTTTGGCAGACAAAGCAGAAGTCTACCGTGTGCTGCGGGGCATATCAAAGTCAATCGGGCTTCGCGTTTCTGACAGCTCTCTTCTGTGCTGCTCGGCGTTTTGGCGTTGCATTTTCCCCGTTACCACAGTGTTTTCCCGCGCCCACAATGAAGGCATATGAAGGGGGGGGGAGCCAAATTTGCAGATGTAGAACTGCGCGGGAAGGAACAATACCATTTTGTGTGTTTTTCTACAGACCGGGTGGGCAAAAAGATAGCATAAGCGTCGCGCGAAATTGGCACGCGCGCTTCCCTGTCATGGTTAACCCATATTAAATTGGGTCGAAACTTGAGAGACAAAAAACCCATTCCAAATGAGGGGTTGTTGATAATTGCGATGGCAATAAAATAACACACAGACGCGTGAAACCCGGTAACCGGCCATTTTAGCCCGCAAAACTTTAAGCTCGCAGAGAAAGTTCGAAATTTAAGTGTGTTTTATTAGGCGCTGAATTTGAAGAAAATGTTTTAACATAAACAGCAATCCAATTTTGCTAAACAAGCCAGGCCTCCTATAGCTTCATTTCTCGAGCCGCACACCATCATCCAGGGGGAAAAAACGACGATGATGATAATGATGGCAGATGATTTTATTTCGCGCATTAAATTACCTCCACTCGAACTCGGGTGCCGTCTATCTCTAAACGCCGGCGCAACAAAAACAAGCCAAAATAGCGATAGGCAAAAAAAAAGTTCCAACCATGTCGGGCGAACGGATGATGCCTCGTTTAAAGTTGTTCCTTGCGGAAGGTGAATTTACTTTCACTTTGGCCAAACGGTTGCGGAACTGCGGTATGGAAAAATTCAGGTCAATCAGCGCTCTTCCTAGGGTTGGCTGCTGTTCAATTCCCTTCTAAAATGGCAAACGTTTGTGTGACCTTTGGCGAGTGTGTCGAAGGCACACAAGAAGCATAAAATGCAGCAGGAGAAAGTGAACATAAACAATAAACACAACACGCGCAAGAGTAAGCAAAAGCAGCACACAGAAGATTTCATCTTAAAACTTCTGTATATTGCTCTGCTCGTGTTGTTCAATTCTCTCCAAACATAGCAAAGCATTAAAAAACACACACACACAATCTTCTCCTAAACGATGATATTTCGATACTCAACATTCCGTTCCGACCGTTTTATGATGTGTGAAATTTAAAACACATCGGCGGTATTTTAAAAATATCCTCCTTCTTTCTGGAATGGCTTTCGTGTGTTGCACTCAACGAATAGACGCGCTCCGACTAGGTTAAAATGCACAACACACAACATAAATAGCACCAGCAAGTCTCTCTCAACACGAACCAGCCGGTCGGTAGGCACACGCTCCTAAACATAAAGTGTCACTATCAATCAACTAACAAAGAAAGCGAAAAAAAATGTTGTCAGCAGCACATTCTTCTCGCGTTTGGGCACATTTTAGTGTGCATCCTCTATTTATCATTCGCCGAAATGATGAGACGTTTGAGAAGATTCACCCTATGTCCCCCTACGGCACACACGTGTATGATAGGTAAAGCGTTTTGCTCTGTCTGTATGTGTCTTTCATCGCTTACGTTTCGTAATCGTCCACCTGAGAAGATTTGTGTAAATCTGCCAAATAAATGACTCCCCTTTCAAGTCGGAGTTGGAGTTGTGTGGCCAAACATTCAATTATTGCCCAAATTCCTGCCACGGCGCACCAAAGCGCCTCGACTCAAATCAAGATGGAGGATCGAGCTGTTGTTGTGCATTTGGTGCTTGCTCCTAAACAAATAATTGCCCAAAAACCGTGCAAAAGTGGATGTGTATGAGCACACACAGTACACACAGTTTCTCTTCTCCGCTCGAAACGTTTGCAATTACCGTTTATGTATGCAGAGGTGGAGTTATTAAAAACAACAACCCCCAAACAACCCCTTTGAATTCGACCACTCTCGCACAAGGTGCTTCTACGCTTGTGTGTGTGTGTAAGTGGTGTTGTTGTGTTTTGATTTGAGCGAAAATAAAAGCGAAATTAAAACTTTCCCTCTTTGGGTGCTTTCCACATGGTGGTAGTATGGGCAGCATAAATTGAAGCTAGAGAAGCACAGCAGTCATTGTCCCATTAGGCACATCATTTTTAGGGATGAGTTTTGGTAAACAGTGCAGGTAATTTTGCATTTTTTAATTATTTTTTCTTCTCCTCTTTGAGCGAGAGGGCAGTCACCGTATTAAACGTTACAACCTCAGGTTACCTCAATCAACTTCAAATAGATGGCTAAAGCTTTAATGAGAATCCACGGTGATCTCTTTCCCCTATGAGCATCCAATTATTTCTGAAAGCCGCTAGAAAAAGAAAAAAACAATCTGTTAAATATGTCCCGAAAACTCCCTAAATCTCAAATCCTTTTTTTCACTTCACTTTTTTGTCATGTTTCTTTGATTAAAATGTATGGTTTTTTTGCAACTACTTTCCTTACTTCCGAGATGGGTAAGCCATCTAATACACAATCTCTCTGCTCCCTCCTTTGAGCCGCCCCACGAAAAATCGATGCACGGCAAAAGCTGTCACTCAAGCGCGAAGGCTCAAAAGGATTGACTGGAAGCCCGTTGATCCATCAGATCAACTCTCCCTTTCGCTACATATCAGGCAGGATGTAAATCCTGCCGCAAGCCTGCGCCGGAGTTTTTAGCTTTTTTTTAGAGCAATGGCGACGAACGACGACAGTTTTTGCTCAATTTTCTTCTTTCTGCCAAAATAATAACAAACAATTCGTAAGCAGCGTGAGTGTGGACAGAAAAAAAAACAGAACAAACGAACAAGGGGTAAAGGACGTTGTATCAAACGTTCACACACACACGCACAGAGCACACAAAACTGAGGGGAAACAAATAAAGGAAAGAAAAGCCGCGAAGGAAGCAACAAGAGACAGGTGTTTTGTGCCTATTTTCTGCTTCTGGAGGACGCGCAGGCTGGGAAGGAGCGAACAAAGTCAAAAACAGGTTTTTGGGTCTTCCGTCACGGATGCACCACAGCCGCTGTTTATGTATTCCCCTTTGTATGTGTGTTGAAGGATCCTAACGTGCCCTTTTATTCTGAAAGCACACACACATAGCACGTACACACGCGCGCAGACACAGCTACAGAATGAAGTGTATGTTATTGCTCGCTTTCTACCCTCCTCCCCTGGGTTTGTGTTCCCATTTGCCCCAACAGGTAGGTAAAATGACGATTTTCCTCCACACAACCACTGTTGCACAATCACTTTCAAGAAGGCTTCAAGAAGGGCAGCAAAGACCAGGGCAAAGGTTTCAAACCTGGCACAAAATTATCCTTTTCATCTCGAAAGGGGTCAAACATGGAACAGTGATGAGTGCTCTGGTGTGGTTGTGGGGGAACAGTTGAATATTTTAATTTATTTTATTTTAGATTTTAGTTCTACGAATTTTTAAATATTTTGTTTTCACATTAAGAACATTTCCAACCTTTGTATAATAATCAATTAGCCTCTAAGAAAGATGAGAGAATTATTGACAGTTTACGGCGTTTTTTTCATAACTCGTATCCCATTGCTCTGCCCGTTTTCAAACGATAAAAGCCATTTGATCGATAAACAAATATTTGGAAAACGGTAGAAAATCATGCAAATGAATATAATTCTTTTCTATGCACTTAAACTACTCCCCTGCACTGTATATTCCATCTCCAGAAGAGCAACCCTTCACCTGCAGATTGTAAATGAGTGTAGCGAGCGTGGAATGAAAAACACATCCAAAAGACGGTGTGGGAAGCTTTCATCCACTGGTGTTCCTTGTTTTACCTTATCCCGTGCACAGTGGAAATCTACACCCTAGCACACACACACGCGCGGCATGAAATTAGACCGATACTAGGATGAAAAGCCTAAATGGAGACAGTTGTAAATTAATAATCCAGCAAACTGCTGCGAGCGAGAATGAGTTGCGGTTTGTTAATTTCGCCATCGAGTTTTGCTTTCAAACCAACTCGCCCACGTTCAATGTCTCTTGAGTAATGAGTTGAAGATACAAAACGTTTGGATGATACACTTCGTGCCTGTGATTAAAAATTCTATCCAAAAATTAAACCATTGCTTTATGGCACACCTGGAACGCACCAAAAACCTCAAACAAAATGGATTGTACAATAAATGGAAGCATAGATTGCGGCGCACACTGCTCTCGCACACACGCTACAAAAGTTACACGGATTGCGGAACAGGAAAAGCAAAAAAAAAATAAAAAATAAAAACACCCCAAACCAGCCACGTTCACACGCGCTCATTTTTCCGGGTAATTCGATACGCTCTGAACCGCGAAGGGATGGAATGGGGGGGTCAAGCGGCAGATAGCAGCAATCTTGCAGCACTTAAAAAAGCACACCCGATTCGTCATTGGTAATTGAATTAGGAAAACGGTAAGGGCATACAAAAAATCCTCATACAGCTCTAGGTCAAACCAGGAACAGCAGCAGCAGCAGCACTGGGCTGGCTTTGATGAAACATGCTGTGGCGGCCCAACAGGTAGCGGCGCAGCATTTGGGTTGTGGGATCAGAAATGTTGAAAGTTGCCGGCCGAACAATAAGGAACAAGAATAAAGTGGTCCTGGGGCAGAGCTAGCCATTATTAGAAGGCTCGAAACAAGGCTCGATCGGAAATCGGAATGTGAAGCCATACAAATAAAAATGGGGTTTTTTTATCTCTTTTTAAAAAAATTCCTTTTGTGCCTCCGGATACCTTATTTATTAAAGCTAGCAAGCAAAAGTGATGCTTTAAAACTCGGTCAGAAAATATTTCCCCCAAAAAGAAACTCATTTCATGCCTATTTTCTTCCCCAAGAACATTCCCTTTCACTTTTGTTGCTTTGCGAATCGCACGAACCACACCATCTAATTGATAAAGTTTCTGCGCTCTCATGCGGGACCGACAGAGCGAAAATCGAGACAAACATAAAACACAAATACACAACACGCACAAAGTAGTACTACCATTTTTCACAACAGGAGACACTCGCTGCACAACACAACGACAAAAAGAAGCGCGACCGGTAGGCGAATCATCAATTAAAGTGTGCCTTATTTAAAATCCCCCGAATAACGCTCAATTAGCGTGATGTGACTTCACTGCGGGCGGGCGGCTTGTTGTGGGGTTGCTGGGAGGTTGTCACTGGCAGACACACGGAGGGTTTGCGCGCCCAACTACCCATTCCCACCGATGGTAAGGCACAGTAAAAAGTGACACAGTTTAAGTTAAATAAATAACAAAACAGAATGAATAAATAAATATGTAAGGGCGGCTCTCTCGCCTCGCCCCTTGGGGAATGGAGATTTTGATGCAGTCGTACAGATCTCGCTGGTGTGTATATTTCGCTTCCACACACATAAACAGCATCCATGCAAATGCGTATTTTGGGGTAAAAATGTTTCACCACCCTCCAGTGCAACCCATGCCACGAATGGACACACATGGGACATCATAATGATAATAAAATAAAAAGTCCACAACCGAAGTGCGCTAAATTGAATGAACTCCAAGCTTCCAGTCTGTGTCTGTCAACCGCCCAGGACCGACCAATTGCCGTGTCTGGTGCAGCATTAATAAATAAAAAAGTGACACTATTTGCAGCGAAAAAATGACGCCACTTAAGCGCCCATCATTGTCCTTCCCTTTCTCACACACGCTGCGTTTGTGTTGCGTGGCTCGCACGCGTTCAAATAAATCTTTCAATCTTAGTGGTTGGGGAGCTCTTTTTCTCTGTTTCGTATCACACATACACATTTGGGAATGCAGCTCAACACATTAAATGGAAACGCATCCACTGACTGATCGCCCATGGGATAGCATGGGTGGCTATGCGCAGTGTTGAACATTGAACGCACGATGCGGGTACAATTGATGAACAGATCTATGCTACCGCGATGGGAGCATAAGAAATGTAGAGCAAAACAACCATTTGCCACCACTCAATCATATGCAACCCCGATCATGCTTAACACACATATCGATAGTTCAATTAATAAATAACACATTAAACATCCATGCCCCGCATCTGCATTATTAAGGGCTCTCTAGAAAGCATGATTTTATAATAATGATTAATTGTCTTTTTTGATTAACCCATCACACACAGCTGCGCTCTTGCAGTGCGTTAAAAAAGGGGTTCTATGAAAGTGGGTGAAAATTAAGATATCATAAGCAACTAGGCATACAACAGAAGCAGCATGATTGAAGCAGTAGAAAATGCATCGAATTAGGGTTGTTTTGTTTCATAATGAGATAACGATCCGAATTGAAATACCCAAAGTAGTGCAGTTTAATTCTGATAGATGGCGCTACTAAGATAGACTAAGAAGTGTAACAAGCCTATATTACAGGGTTTTCCAAGAGTTCTCATAGCTGTGGGACACTTTATTGACTCCTTCTTAAGTGAAATGAACTTAATGTAATGGGAAATGCACTCTATGGCACGCTTGTTGGACAAATCCAAAAGGAATTTCAAAAGAACCTGACCAAATAAGGTGCCATAGAGTCATATTCCCACAATATGAAGTTCACTTCCAACAAGAAAGAGTCAAGGAAGTGTCCGACAACTATGAGAACCCCTGGAAAACCCTGTAATACCTGTTCTGTCTACGTTGTTTGTGGTTATGATAAGAAGAAGAAAGAATACGAAAAATATGAAGGGTTTGGTTTTTTATGGTCCAGTAAAAAGTATCAATTTACTTATAAATACTTATTCTTTTGTCTAATCAAATTAAAACACCTTTACAAACATGTTCATTCAATAATTACCCGCACTAAAGTTCATCGTTCTTGTCCAATGAGCATTTAAAACAATTAAAACCACACTCAACGACTCGTTTAATAACACATATCCTCTCATTTCAACAAACCCCGCGAGAAACAATGCACCAAGACAATCCATTTGAGCGACAACACACACATCAACGCAAGATGTGCGATAAAGAACGACGACTTCTACCGTTTTCATCGCCAATCAGCAGCAACCGCTTACGGCCGCTGAGGCAAAGAACAAGATGAATGATATGTCCTTTTAGCTCAGGACAGGACACACACACCTCCTCGCGTACCTAGACGACCCGTTTCCCACCTCTGTGCTGTGCGTTTAAGTCGTCTTTCCAGTTTGTCCCCTTCACCTCGCAGGTCACTGATCGAGGGCGGGAGAGCAAGCTATTAGCTATTAAAAAAGCACGCGACTGCCGCTCAATGCACTGACCACGGCGGTGACGACTAGGACCGACCGACGGCGACTCAAACCAGATTAGTCTGTCCCCATACACTTTACCGCTGACGGGGGGAACAAATCGATTAAAACATCAATCAACGCAACGAAGACGAAGCAGAATGACCAAGAAGTCGTCCTCGAGAGATGTCGCCCTTTTGCAACGGTCGATTCCGAGCGCACCGAGGCCGACATTTTTGGAGCGCTTTTGCCGCAACAACCCCCACGTCCATGCTGGTTTGTTGCTTCTCCCCCCTCCTTTCGGGTGATTATCACCTCCAGCGAGAAGTCGTGCCCTATCGTTGGTTTAGGTGTCGCCGATGTCGTTGTCTACCACCACCGCCGGGATGGACACTTCACTGCTGGACGTGCACTCCAAAACAAAGCTTGTTCGACCGGTCAGCTATCATCATTAGCAGCGTTTTTATGTTTTCGCACGCATAATGCAGGGCCAACAAACACCACCCCGACCGACTTGTATCCGGGCCCGCTTGGAGCAGATGAAAAAGCGAAATCCGCATTCGTGCCACTGCATAAAAGATATGTTAAATCATAAGCCCACGAAATCCCCCAACATCCTTTAAACATTTCAAGCACACCACTCGAAGGATTTTGAGAGATCAATAAAAGGGCAGACGTTCGTTCGCCCTTTGCTAGGAATGAAAGTATGATGTTTGAAAAATCACGTTCGTACTACTTCGTTGATTGGGTGGGTGTGTGCGTGTATTGCTTTACTGCTATACGATAAGTCACCAAAATCCTTCGTTATCCTCCAAACAGACCTCAAACTAACCCCAACTAGCGGCAGTACAAAGATCATTGGTCCCTTCTGGACTTTATTTGTATGTCTGTACCCAATAGCACCGTCGAAATTCTAAAGGTGTATACTATCCTCGCCCCCTAAGTGTATCGGTCAGCCTAAACACGACGAAGACCTCTCGAATTTCTTCTCTTTCAACTTCCACTCCATGCGACCCGATTTTCTTACGCACTTTCTTCGCCCGTCTGAGTGCTCACTGTTTGCGTTTGCTGCTAATCCCACTCGGAAAGCCCACAATGCGACCGAAAATACGGTCGACTAATTCCACTCAGCACGACAATTTCCCACTTGAGAGATAGAGATAGGAAAAGCCGCATGCTCGCTGATGTGTCTGTGTGTGGGAAAAACGACACCACGTGTGTGTGGAAATATTGTGTGATACACACCGTACCACCTTGTCGTTCGATGGTGAAAGTGGAAGGAGAATGTATAGTATCCTCCCACCCCTTGGGGTGCTTTTTCAGTACGCAAAAAAAAAAAAAGATCTCATTCCCAACGGAAAGCCTGTCCACTGAACAAGGGAACGATTAGGCAACGCACGACACAGGATCAAGAAGTGTTTGGGAATGATGCTTTTTGTACTACAGTTTGTTGTTGTTCTATACTCGTCACGATGTGTTATCGCGATTTATCATGCGAACAGCTCCGCCGAGAACCCACCACCATGCCCCCGAGGGATCCTCTCATCCAGTTGGTCCGGTGATTTGATGATGGGAAATCACAACATGGGGGATTGAACGCATTGAGGGATTTATAAGGGTTTTTGTGTATCCTTCAAGCATTGCAATGTACGTAGGACAACCAACAGTGTGGTTTTTATGTCACATGGCAAAGCAAAGCAAAAAGAAAAAAAAGATTAACGCTCTTGAGCTTAGGGTGGAAATTCACTCTTAAATAGAAGAACGCGACAGAATTTGCTCCAATAACACGAGCATTACTTCTCCATTTAGGGCTTATGTGTGGTTTAAAGCATAATAACTTCCCATAACTCACATCCCCCAAGTACTTGAAAGCGCAACCCTCTTTCTCTCACCATCCTTTTTTAATGCATTGTTTGTCCATCATGCAGCAAACTACTGGTTGGTTGGAGTAGGTAAGTAATTTCATGTAATTTACATTTTAATGGACACAAACGCACACACACAACGGTGTAGTGAATCGTGTACATTTCAACTGCTGACAGTCCGGTAAACATCGAACCAGGCCGACAATACCCAGAATGTAGCAAAGGCAATCGTTAGAATGGATTCCTTTTTTTCTTCTCCATTTCCAGACCTCTGATGCAGGCCCTGTTTATACAGACGGTAGAATTCCATTCACTTTACTGGACCCGAATGAGTCAGCAGCAGCAAGTAAAACCATTTGTGCGCTCCCAACAACACAGAAAAGCCGTTTTCTTGCGGGCAGAATGTATTTTTTTGGATACTATTTAACAGAGACATACACACACACTATCGACAGCGTGGTTAACCTTTCCCAGCAGCTAAAAAGATAGAGCCGGCCTTTTTTTTTGGTGTACGACCCATTATTTTAACCTAAACATCTCTTTTTAAAATGCTACCAAAGAGAGCTGCAAAACATTCTCCACAGCAAACACAGTGCGCTTCGGGCCCTACAGAAGACAAACAGCGACCGAGGCATTTTAGCAGACAATGACATTTTTGCCCACAACTTGGGCACTCTCTCTCGCTCTCTTCTACTCGATTGGGTGTGAAAATTCTTTCCTACTACCCCGCTCCCTTCGCGGTGTCCTGTTACTGATCACGATAAGATGAGATCTTTAGCCCCTGCCAGTTTCGCTCAACATTTAGCGTTCGAGGGACAGAAGCGACATGGCGAAACTGGGACTGGAACGGAGGGTGGTAATACCCATCCAGCAGCCACCACAGGCAAACACGAGAGAAATAGTTGGGCTTGCTAAACAGTGCCCCGGAGCCTCGGTTAAAGTGGTCCGCTGGGTCCGCGCGCTCGGTGTGCCGAAGGATGGGGCGGCTGCGTGCCAATGGACGGGACGAGCATTTCCGGTCCGATCGGGCGATGAAGCTGCCCCGGTACAACAACAAAAAACCGGTTCTTTCTGCAACGGGTAACGATGGTGGTTGGCGATCTATGTGGAGCGCAGATGGGTGGCAAACATTGCTGCAGGGGTAGTAGAAGAAGGGTTGTGCATGCAGCAGAGACAAGCATGTTACCCCTAGCGTCGGATCAATGGCTGCTAGTGGGCAAATGGGAATAGTGTGGTATTGTAGCGCAATACCGGCACATGTGCAGAGTGTTTACAATGTAGGCAGTAGAGTAGTGCGTCGTTACACACTCTCGACAACCGTATGGAGCTGTTAAAACGTATTGCAGTGCATGTTTCTATTAAACAGGCACTTGTTAAACTATGAACAATGATAAATGGATTTGAGGACATATTGAGAATATTGGGATTGAAACATATTCCAATAGGTTAAACATTATATACGCAACAGAATCTAGAAGTAAGGTAATTTAATTACACCAAAGCCCATAAGCAGTTTAACGATGCTCGCACCAATTACGGTTTCGATCGATCAGCACACCAGCCACTCTTCGCGGTCGGAATTGCCCCTCCAACGGAATCGCCAATGATTAACGACGATTGGCAAAATTACCAATCACTTCTTCTAGCTTTAACCCTCCCTGAACACTTACACTTCTCCCCACCATACACCAATCAAGACATGTAAATTGTACGCTTTCGTTGGAGGCACATCGTTTGCTGTACTCTTTTTCGTTTGTAACATATTTTCCTTTGCAAGAAAAATATACAATGCTCAACAAAAAATCGAGCTGAATTCCCAACTGACCGCACACGGGATGGTTCGGGGATGCACAAGCAGGGTCAAAATTCATCACCTTCACTCGAAGCTCACGATCACGGTGAAGCCTCAAATGCTCCAATGCTCCACAAGCCTGCCCGAGGTCTTATTTCACGCCTTATGTCGCACAAAACCGAGCCCCGAGCCTCAAGACAGATGCGCATGCGATCGACAATGCGACCTCCCTCGGCGGGGCGCAGCAGTACATGCTGGCCACATGGAGCCGAGAAATGCGATCGAACTGTGTGCCCTTCGCTGCTGACTGGCCCCTTTCTGCCCCCTTTGCGGTGGTGAGCAGGAGGTGCTCTTTTGACTCATGGACCTCCTCTTTGCTTCTTTGCTTTTTCATTTCATGCCGGACCGATTTTAGCCGCTATTTTATGCTTGCCTCTGTACGCCCATTACCTGTGTGCGGTGTGTGGTGTTACTGGAGCCATTTACCTTTTCCCCTCCTTTCCTTGTTCTTATCCTACCCCTACCCCTTTGGCAGTAACGGCCTTTCGGTGTGCATGATGATCTTCATGCCATTCGGATCCATTTTGCTTCGTCAGAAAGAAGCTCGTAGGGAAAAAAGGGAGGACGGCATGCATGGATTGGAAGAAGTAAGCGTTTTTCCTTCTGCTTTTTGTTTTCCCCCGTAGCCAACACCGTGGCCGTGTTGCTGCTGGCGAGCAATGGCACACATTACCCGTGTGCCGGACGACACACATAGAAATCGTGAGCATAAGAGTTGAGAGGGCGCGCACGCTGGTGGTACATCATTTTCTTAGCGTACCAAATTGATTTAATAGCAAAACTTACACAACGATTGTTTTAGTCCGTGAAATTAACGCAAGACGCGAAGATACATAACGATTCCACATACGTTGAGCCGTTCAGTTTTGATGTGAAAAAACAATTGTTTCATTTGATAAGATAAAATAATTCTTAAGTAAAGGAAAACACAGGAGCGTAAACTGAGCGTAGCGTTTTGTTCGTCATATTGCATTAATAAATTATAATGCTTCTGTGCCGATGTAGTTTGCTTTCGAAAGCGTTCATTAATAGTTCTTGTAAGTGATAGGAAAAGTTGGCAAAAATTCTGAGTCGATACCGAGCAGACACCAATAATTTTGGGACTGACCCCGGAAGGTAGGTCCGACCAGCATTATCTAGAGTCGTTCGGAATCGTTTTGAGTCGTCCGGAGTCGTCTGGAGTCATCTGGAGTCATCTGGAGTCGTCTGAAGTCGTCTGGAGCCGTCTAGAGCTGTCTGGAGTCACCTGGAGTCGGAGTCATCCGTAGTAATCTGGATTCGTCCGAGGTCGTCTGAAGTCGTCTGGAGTCGTCCGAAGTCATCTGGAGTCGTCTGGAGTCGTTTGGAGTCGTCTGGAGCCGGAGTCATCTGGAGTAATCTGGAGTCGTTCGGAATCGTCTTTAGTCGTCCGGAGTCATCTGGAGTCGTCTGGATCCGTTTGGAGCCGTCTGGAGCCGTCTGGAGCAGTCTGGAGTCGTCTGGAGTTATCTAGAGCCGGAGTCGTCCAAAGTAGGCGTCATCCGAAGTTGCAGACGGAGAGTCGTCATTGATGTAGTCACTTAGCGCCATTCTTTGAAACAAAAGCGAACTTTGGACCACTCCGACTCCGGACGACTCCGACTCCGGGTGACTCCGGACTTACGGACAACTTCGACTACGCACAACACCTACTTTGGCTCCGACTAAGGACGACTCTGGATGATATCGGACAACTTCCGACGTTTCCGGACGACTCTCGACAATTCCCAACGACTCCGGCTCCACGCAAAACTAGTAGTTCCGATTTTGCCAGAGTCGAGACGCGTTCCAAAGAGTGATGTTCTCCTTTACCGTAATAAGCACCAAAAATCCCATAAAATTCATGTAGCTCCTACAAGTGAAACATTATTGCTAAACCGATCTTCCGAGACGGCTAAACTATTCCATCAAAATTAATTATACCATCGTGCACGCAGTAGTTCAAGACTCCTTGGGAATCGTATGATTCACCAAAGCCCCCTTTTGACCACGTTCCTAGCCCAGTACCATCTATAATTAGCTCTCGTTCACACCGAATGCCCGGCCACCTTTCGCGAACAGTTTGTGCAGCGGAATTAATGATATTTAGGCAGTGAACTAAAATATCTGCCCTTGCCCATTTCCTGCCACAAGGAATGGGAGGGGGTACAGCTTTGTAACCGTTCGCCGAAAGGCTAAGGTTCACTCCGGACAGCGCACAAACACCACCGCAAAGCACCATCAGCTCACCTGTACCAGGTAACGCCGGGCGAGAAATAACTCAACGATGAGTCGGCTGGAACTTTATTGCCAGCGGAAATGCTTTCCACTGACTGGCTACCCCATCCACACGGCGGGGTAGGGGCGCCCTTACCGCTCACGGTTAGTGACTGATGATTGGTCATTCTACGAAGCCGGAAGCTGGCATTTTTGGGTTGAAATGTGAGTGTCGATGGAATGGTTTTCCAGCCTGCATTCCTGACCATGGCAAGAAATATGATGCCCGACGGCCGCCGCCACAGCCCGTGGCCGTGTTAATGTGACAATTAATTTCATTAGACACGTTTCGTTAATTGGACCGGATCGTGTTCGATTATGCTTCGTTTCGTAATGCCTGCTGAAGGTGGCTGCCTGCCTGCCTGCCTGCCCGGGGAGTGGGTGGGAAAGAATATCCTCAGCTGCTGCTGGAAACACCGTCATAAGTCAATGGTCGATGGCGGGCAGTGTAACGGCCGTTAGAAAGCAGCCAACTAATTATAAAGGATGATAAATTAACAACAAATAAAGCGCTTGAACCGCCAAAAAAGGCAGAACAAACAACAATTGTGGGAAATGGCTCTATCGATTCTTTCGAACGCGAATCACTTTCCACCTCTTTAAATGACAAAACCCCATCCGTCCCACACATCATAGAGTTCCGTCAAAAACTTCCGAAAGGGAAAGAGAGAATGAAAATTCTCATTAATTATTTCAATCTAATCGACCACAGATTGAGATTACGTTCGGTTGAAAAATGGCGAAATGTGTCACCCCACACCACCACAGTGTCAGTCACTTGAGCTGACTGTAAAGGTACCGCCGGGCGCTGTCACATCGTCAAGGATAACTTTCATTCAAATGCAAGTCAAACTGGGTTGCACATGATAAGGAGAGAACCGCACATCACCACTGGATGGATGGATGGATGGATTCGTCGTAAGTCATTAAAAAAAACGAATTGAGCAACCATTGATTCCGCAGCAAATTCCATCTAGATCGTAATTTATAGAGAGCATACCGGGGGCCATACACACATGATGACGTATTGGAGTTTTAACTTCGCCTCGGCAGCATATTGTGATGGCGGCACCAATGTGGAAGGTACCCCCGTGTCAAAGGCCTAGGAGGAACACAATTGCGAGTCGAAAGTCGAAGCAGCAGCAGAAGCAAAACGAGCGTTTTTTACCTCCTCCGCCGACAAATCAAATATTGGAACGGAAAAAACGTCGGGCCTGTGAAAAGCGGCTGTATCAGCAGCATGTCTGGTTTAAGGATAAAGTAATGGCGAAGTGGTGCTGGTTCAGCACAAAACCGACGAGCTTTATTCATTAGCGGATTCAGGACGGAGCGGGAAGCAAACGGAACAGCAAGAGTCAATAGGAGTAAAGATTGTGCACTTGACTTTTTACTTACACACAATTATGGTTTGATAATTTTTGTTCTAGGGTATTTATAACGCTAAAAAAAGTGACAGAACAGCAAAATACATTTACTCTATCATCACATACAGTTCCAGCTGTGCGTTGTGATAAAGAAATGGTCGCAAAAAGCAGCCCAACCACCCACAATTTGCACAGCATTTTATCAGCACCGTAAGCAACAATGTGCTAAAACAACGAATCTAATCAGCACAGCAGAAAGCGGTACACACACACACAAGAAGCATCAAAGTCATATCGCAAATTAAGGCAGCGCGCGTCGTTGCTGCAGGCTTTCGCAGAAGCAGACATATTAAAAATGAAAATCCTAACCAGTCAGCAAAAGATTAGTCGCAGAGTGAGGCAAGAGGCGTAGAGAAAGGGGCAGGAAAGAGTACAAAAAAAAACTCACGCTGAGCGCATTACATCTCTTACACGTGCGCTGTCACAAGGTGAGTTGCCACGGACAGTCATCGCACTGTTCTCGGTACATGATATCATCAGCGCCTCCTAACCAACGGCTTGGCCTCTGCTGTGTTACAATCGGTTTGTTTGGTTTCGGTGACACACGAGTGTTGAGTTGCAGCGCAGCTAGGTGGCGAAGGAGGACGGTGGGATTTGTGTATCTAACACTTCTAGAGATAGGAAGCAGCTGTGAAGGAAGGGGTCAGCCAGGGTTTTTTCGTAATAACTGTACCACTCATCCAACAATACGAATCAGTCAATCAGTTACTGTTACAGTGCGATATTGTTAAAGAAAAACCACCGTTTGCTGTTGAACATTCTGAATTGGGTTTTAAACATTTCCCACCCGAACGACCCGAACGGCCGATTGAAAACGAAACACGATTTTTATCTCCCATCGACACCGAATCAAACGAAACGATCGAAAGACAATTTACACGCTCGATTACGTGTGTGTGCGTGTGCGTGCGTTCTCGATCTGCGGACACAGGTGGTAACGATTTTTGTTGACACATATACCGGTCGTCCGGGCGCATTAACACCTCCTCCAACAGTTGATTGCTTTTGGATGGTGCTATTGTTTTTTTTTTCTTTTTTATCAGCTTGCGCAGTGGTTAGAAATCCTAATCTAAGAAACGCATAGGGAGGCTCCGTGGGACAACCGTGTGTGGGGGTGTGACAGGCACGGCTTCATCTTCGACAATCAAACACGCATGAAGCAGCAGAGCACAGAAATAAAGCATCACAGCACGAAAAAAAAACCAATAAGATTCCATTTACGCACAGCAGTTGCTTATCTTATCTTATCTATTTTGTTTTGTTTTTTTGTGAAAGGTTTTGTTTCCATTTACTTGCATGCAGCTGGTTCGGGAGGGGAATCGATCGATCTAATTTATGGGCACGGGGTTGTTGAATGTTGTTTAATTGTAAATATTACCCGAGCGAAGAGCTTGTAATAAATTTGTTATTTTAATATTTAGCGATTGTATGATGACAGCAGCTCACTTTCTAAACCAGGGATATAAACGCTTTTTTTGCTTCCTTTCAAACTTGTCTAATCAAATTCAACAAATGCACTCGACCGTAACAAAAAAGCAGCAGCACTGACTGCAAAAACTGTCAGTTAACAATCCACTTCACTGTTGTTGACTGTAGGGCACATACACACAGTCATAGATATGGATGGAGAACATGTCAATAAAATATCCTCTTCACTCCTGACAGGACCATACGGGCCGGAAATGCAAGTATAACGAGGAAACGAGGTGATATCCCAATTTTGAACGTTCAAACGTCCCTCAGACTATTTGAGTTGCCAATTAATTTTGTTTCTAATATTACATTTAAGGGAGTTTCGTAACTCTCCTTTACTCAACATTGTTGGCTTGTTTTTTGTGGAAATAGTAAACAAAAATGATCCCTTACTGTTTGAACATTCGCGCACCTTGCGCCGTTAAAGAGGAAGGTGCAAAATAAACGAAATTTGTTTTACCTCGTCAAAAACACAAACATAAGCATAAGTTTAATGTCGTCTGTTGTCCCCTACAAAACCACCAACTTCTTTTTGCAAAACGTTCCCCCGGCCTGGAGTTGATAGAACAACTCAATAGAAGCTTAAATTCAACCCCGCATAAACAATAACTTCTCCTCCCACCCAAAACGGGCAGACCCAACGGGCTGGTGTGTTAGTGGTGATGATACAGGCAGGCGCAGGCAGGCAGGCTGTCGAAGACAGATGTCATCGAATTTGCCGCACTTTGTGTCACCCCGGTGAGCCTCAAAAGTGTTTGGTGAAGTGAAAGCGCAATTCAGGCATTGGTGTCGCGGGGGGCCCAGGGTAGTGGGAATCTATTGTTTCTCGTCCGAGCATATCGGTTGGGAGTGGGGAAGAGGGTGTCTAGAGTGACGAGTTGGGAACAACTCCTGGTGTCCTGGTGCTGCGCTCGAATATGCTCGTTAGCGCGACATCACAAACACACAACACAGGACGACCGTAGGGGAGCGCAGGCCGGATAACGAACCAGATCTATCGTACTTTCGATGTGGGCCGACGAGACGATTCATGCTTTTTGGGCAGGTGTTGGTTTGTGTTTTTTTTTCTTCTTGTTGTTCTTCTTCACTGCCCTCTTGAATGGGTTTCCCATGCACCTTTCGACGGGGTGAAGGATTCAATTTCCGCGTCGGGCGTCCCCACTTTTCAGTCACGGTAAGCGCGTCTCTCATCATCAAAACCAGTCGCCAATCAAACGAGCGAACGAGTGGCGTATCCAGATGGGTGGGTAATGTTGGTATAATTTAACGTTTGATTGGTTGAAAATTATTACTTTCGAAACAGAACATTGAGGTTTCCAATCGATAACGATTTGTTGTACTGCGAGATTAGAGCGCCTAGTGGTAATAGAGAATATGTATCAAGTATTATAAATAATTTTATCTAATGTTGAGGCAGAGTTACATAAACAAGTTGTATAAATGTCGGAATATAGTAGACAGTGGGATATTAACTGTATATATACTGTTTTGGCCGGTCTCGTGATACAGTCGTTAACTCGTACGACTTAACAACATATCCGCCAGAGGATCAAGCCACGAATGGACCAAACACCCCATACGTAGAACTGACTTCCCTTCTGGTACAGGCAGCCGTTGACCGACAACGGTTGTTGAGCCAAAGAAGAAGGATATACTGATTTGGTCGTAAATAAGACTCAAATTCAATTTAAAGACCTGAAACATAAAAACCATTATCAAATTGGTGGTACAATTTCGTAAAAAGATATAGAGTATAGGTTTGAGGTTCCTCTTCTCAATGCATCCAAATATTTGTCGGAAATTACAGTCCATTCAGGATGTCTATTGGAGTTCAGTGTCGGCATATAGCGCTTCTGGGTGTACCTAGTTTCCAAGATCACAATTCTTAATCAAAACTCCATAGTCATTTCTGAGACCTCCTATATCAGTACTTTCTAAGACCCCAGTATAAAGTGCGGTAACAAAAGTATCTCCAGGATCTAGACTTAAGTCAGACGTCAAAATTAATTGCTGATGCTTAAATCCACAATCAGATCCCCACATTTTGTGTTTCAGTCCACATTTTTTTAAGAAGCACATCTAATTCCGTTAAAACTTCAGTCCATGGACTTATACACATGTCTGATGTGGCTATCAAAACTCTCTAGAGCAAATCATTAAAAGATCCTGTGCTGTATCAATGTACAAGTTTTTAATAGCGCATCCATTGTCACAGTTTCAGTCAACGAATGTAAACATAAGACGACCAGCGGACCTTTTCATCGCATAAATAGTTCTAGATCAAGTAATTGAAATACAAATTCCATGAAATAATAAAGTTAAGTTGACAACAATAAAAAAAACGAACAGCCCTCACTTTACGGATGTAGGTCTTATTCAAGAATATTAGGGACAATTAAACACAAAATCGTTCACACAATCTAACATGCCATTACTTCATCCATAACTTAACCGGCGACGAGCTAAAATGTTACCTAAACGAAATGCTCCCATTTCCCACAGCCACCGGGTGGCTGTGCCATGGTGCCACAAAACATGGCGTTACTGTTCCACCAATTAAGACACAACATCAACTCCGCCGCCAACGCCATAGCCCGGTGGGATACTACCACCGCGTGGGATGCCCGATCCTCGAACGCGGGAGTTCCAGTTCAATTCACATTTACATATCGACCGATTGAACATACGCACACACACCGGCGGTCCAATGCACGCCTACACGCGCCTACCAGCGCACCCAACCAACGAACAAGCTTGAACACAATGCCTTTGATTTATGCTGTACGACACATAGCCCTGAACGGGTGTGCGCAACCTTGAGGCTGGGGAATAGCGATTAGAAACCCTCCCGCACCCTCTATTTCACCCTGTCCCATCTTTGCCAGCCATAAAACGGGTTCGCGAGACAGATACAGCGTATACAGCCGGAAAAACAAACTTACAGCAACTGCTGTTTTTCCCCTCAATCACAAACTACACACCTTGTTTGTGAGATTGAGGACGGACAGTAGAATCGAATCTAGCGTAGTTCAAGCCCCTCTTTTTCGGTGTGACCTCGGTGTGTAAATACGGAAGAAAACGGAACAGAAATTAGCCCCACAGCCCGCTCGAGGTACACCGTAGAGCTCGATCATGCCGCGATCGTTTGTTTGATGAGCTTCAAACCTCCGTCCCGAAAATCGGAACCAGGTCAGTAAGATAACACATTTGGAAAGCATTGCGTAGCCCAACACCTGAGGTATGGGGGAAGCATAGTAGAGCATAGCAAATGTTGAGTGTGCTGCCAGCTTTAGCAAATTGCTAACATCATTCCAAGTGATTTTCGATGGGGCGTTAACCGAGGCACTATCTAGATTGCCTTATCGGCATCGTATCAGGCGGCTTTGCCGAAAAGAAGCGATTGTAACTATGTTATTGGGACATTTGGATTTGGATGTTGCAGTCTATTCGTTTAAACTGTTGAAATACATGGAGTTTGATATAAATTAGTTAGATTGTTTTGTGCAATGTCACAACTAAATTGCTGCATGTGCTCTGATTCTTTCAAGCTCCTACTGAGTAAATGTCAATTACATGAAATTGCCAAACAGGCAGATGTCACCGCATTAGACAAGTAACAATTCTACTCCATTTCCTCAACAACTAAAAAAGCTCTCCTCTCCGAGACGTTATCTAGTCCCAACCGTAAATTAAACCCATCCACACTGCCGTTTTAACGCATCCAGTTCACCCAACCTAGTCGGAGATCCGGGAGCGCCAGCAGAAAAAGCGCTCGTTCAATTTCACTTATCTTGGCATCGGCGCAAAGTTGGGTCGTTGCCGTGCCAGCCAGACAACCGGCGCCCGGCTGCCGGATAAAGCACGACGATCACACACAGCCGGCAGGAAGCGGAAACGCATCGAACTAGCGCACCGCGTTGCAAAATTGCACCGTTGCACCGTAGCAACGGAGCCACCAGCCATGCTGCAGTGTGCAGACACAACATTCCGGTGCAACAACCGGTCAATTAGACGGGGGACTCTTAAAAAAAGGGTACACCACACTGTCTGAAGCATTCGAATTATTCTGCAAGGCGAAAGTTTTGCGAATTGCAGAAAACTTGGACCTCGATTTTCAGGGTTTCCCAGTAGTTCTCATAGCTGTGTGACACTTAATTGATTCCTTCTTACGTGCAATGAACTTAATGTAAAGGGAATTGGACTCTATAGCATCTTTGTTGGCCAAATCCAATAGGAATTTCCAAGGCGCCTGCTATAAAAGGGTGCAGTAGAGCCCAATTTCCATCATATGAAGTTCACTTCCCATAAGATAGAGTCAAGGAAGTGTCCCACAACTATGAGAACGCCTGGCAAACCCTGTATTAGTATCATAAATGGTTGTACAGAAAGCATTGTGTTCAAAATTGCTTCACATACTACATCTCAACCAAAGAAATCAACTAAAAAACTCAAATCAATGTATCAGTCTTCTTTACAAGAATTTACAGCTCCAGAAGAATGGTTCTTCGTAATTCCAATGTTATGTTTAAACCATTGAAGCCTTCATGTGAGACCCTTGCAATGTGAAACTGAATAAGGATTTATTTTCCTGATTTACTAAACGGATGCACGTGTTTGCAGCGTGCGTTAAAATGGAAACAAAAAAAAACATCCAAGCCGCACTTTAGCTCTTCCGTCGCGCAAAAAGTTTCCCGACCAACCGGGCGCTCAATCCATGGGAAAAACTAATCAGACCAAAACCGAGACCAGAGCCCCATGCCGCCGCAACACATTCGCTTAAAGATTATTTCACGCGAAGCGGACAGATAAATGATGCTTGGGCTTTTTGTTTTATTTATTTTCATTCCATCGTCCAAACACAACGTGACGCGGAATGCATTTCCTTTGGGAGATTGAGTTCCACAGCAGTACACAAAGCGGAGGGCAAAAAAAATATGAAGAAGCTCCCTTGGAAAACAAATAGGCCTTCGCAGCAGCAGCAGCAGCAGCAGCAGTGTGTACAATGTATGCCGCGGCAGCTTACACCAACACATGCCGCACGTTACGCTTGGGCTGCGCTTGGACTCTTCCACAACGGGCAGCAGAGCGGCAGCAGCAGCATAAACACAACGCACAACAGAGCATGTTTAGCATGGGACATAATCGAAAGCAACAAAACAACAACGGATGCTACCGAACCTTTGGGCTGCCGACCGATTGGCAACGTGGAGCGGGTCGGTAGGAAAATAAAACAAAGTGGACGACCCCGGGCCAAGCCGCAACGGAACGAAGTAAGCAACGCAGGGTTAAAAACACGAGATGCTGAATGTGAAAAAGCATAAAATAGAATCTCCCGAGAGCGAAAGATGAGAAGCAAGCGCGAAGCAAAACGGCAAAAGACGGGCAACAGAGGCGTACCACCACCACCACCACCACCACAGGCAAGCCGCACCGAAAAGGCAAATGAATGAATTTTAATGAAAGCCGCAGCATAAAGCATAAGGAGCATGAAACACACGCGCAAAACTGTGAAAAAGCCGTGCAGCAACGAAGGGAAAAGAAGAATAGCTCCCTCCGCGAATGGATCGCTTGAAGAACTCGACAAAACGATGAGAATTGCTCATAAAAGGGTAAAGGACCGACCGGGACCGGGGTAAGAGGCAGACAGTTTTTGCGCTATTTTGAGCAGCTTTAGCCCGTTATTTTGATATTTGTATTGAACTGGTGGTGCACGAAGCGATTCGTGACCCGCCGCCGACCGTTGACAGGATGTAAATAAATATCTTTTGCTTATTTCCACCCGACCGGCAGACGTACCGGACTCCCCTCCCCTCAAAACACCGCATTCGAAGTGGTTGTTGCATCGACAAAAGGAAGCCTCTCAAGCAGCAAGAAGACCGCCGAGGCCCGCAAATCCTTGAGCCGTTGGTTTGGAATGTCTTGGTCCCGCGGTGTGTGTCCGTGCGCATTTGTTGTGGTTGCATTTTCTTCTCCGTCCCCCGACAGTTGACGGTTGACGTGCCAGAAAGAGCTCCAAAAGCCTGTGCTGCCTATTAGTGCCGATGTCGCCGCCGCCGCCGCCGCCGTCGCCTCATACCGCTAATGTTTAAAGCAGTCGAACTACCACGGGTACACCACACAACGACGGGGACGCTGCTACCGAGGGGCCAGGGGAAGGGTGCAATTTTCCCACCAGCCAGAAGAAGATCGAGAATCGCGACAGGAAATGAGTGTTTTAACCTCGTCAAGTGTTGCGCCACCGTCGTCGCTCGGAATTGGTGGTGCGGCGTGATCGAGCCGCAGTGACGAAAGCCCCGGATGGCGGATGGCTTCCGGTGTGTTTAGGGAACCGGTTGGCCTCGCAGAACGGCGGCAGAAGCGTTAAAAATATCGTTCCAGCTATAAAATTGGATTAGGTTCTAAGGCGGTTGCTGGCACAGTCGGGGGAAAGACGCGAACACGCCAATGTGGTTTACCAAGAGAATATTGATGATTTCCAGCAAGAAGCGAGCTTTAAGTACTTCACGCAAAAGATTTTCGATAGTGCCAACACTACCATTTCGTTGATGGCCACGAAAGCAATGCATTGGTTAAGTTCTTTTTAGTTGTTTTAGTATCCTATTCATGTACGAAAGCTATTAAAACCTCATTTAGATCAAAGACATTGATTCTGATGCTTGTAGGATGTATAATGAGATCCGAAGATTCAGATTAAACAAACCCCCAAACTACCAACAGTGTTTGACATAAATTGTCAAACATGAAATCAATTCTACAAACTTAACATCCAGAATATTAAACAATTCAGTGAAACATCACATCTTCTTAACAAGCAAGGCATTACTGGGACGTTTTCAGGTGCAAATATTATTCTTCTTCTTTGGCACAACAACAGTTGTCGGTCAAGGCCTGCCTGTACCCACTAGTGAAGTGTGCTTGGCTTTCAGTGACTTATTGTTACCATAGCAGGATAGTCAGTCCTACGTATGGGGGCACGGTCTATTCGGGGCTTGAACCCATGATGGGCATGTTGTTAAGTCGAGTTGACGACTGTACCACAAGACCGGCAAATATACAAAAGCAATAAATTCTTCTGATGAAAACTGTTTCCTCATATAATATTAAATCCGCTGTTTTTCAATGATACATATAAGCCTTGTAGGATCTCTGTGAAATTTTGAAACCCTAGCAAGATCGACTCTCAAGATCGTATCAATGACCCCTTCCAATCCATAAAGAAGACGACGCAAGGAATCCTACCTGTAGACATCATACTGGGGTGATGACTGTCAGATAGATTGATGTTGTTGTGATGATATTAGATTCTCATAGAATTCTCACAATTTTGCCAAGATTATTTACGCAAACCCCTCAAAGATTTCTTCAAAGCACTAAATGTCTCTTTGATTATCTTTATAGTCTCAATGAGTCATCGGCAAGGACCACATATCCGAGACTTAGATATCAACACTGGTAGTTCCAGTCAGGAATAGCTACCCCATCTAGGTACTAATCTTGTTGAGGTCCTACTCGGTTTGAGAAATGTGAAAAAAAAACAGATAATTAAAGCCTCATGTTAAAGATCAACATCAAACATGGTTCAACATACAGAGAGTAGTGATTGTCAACATATCCATGGTGTTCCAGTAATATCCAGTTGAACTCCATCAATTTGATCTTTTTCTCAGGGTTTTGATATATTGACACTCAGGGGATCTTGTCTTCCTAATGGATCTTGAAGTAAACTCTATTCAACTCGGAGTTTCAGTGTGACTAACGTATGATTTGTAGCATTTTAATGAAGTTACCAGACGCGTGCTCAGAATTGCCTGATGACATTCAAGGATCTTTGCTGCAACTCACGTCTTTGTCATGTACAAGTATAGCCACTTAGTAATTCACTTGAATGTAAACTGGGGACTTAAAACTCGGACATTACTCACCATCTGCAGGACGCATATTGACAACAGGAAGTGTCGTCTCGTGCACGATCCCATGTCATAGTAGTTTGCACCGCACTAAGCCGATTCAAATCCAAACACTTCCGGATTGGCCCTTCTTGAGCTCGAACGTCGCGACGTTGTTGAAAGGGTGTTTTCGACCACAGGAGAGATGGCGGCGGCGGTGGTTCCTCCCCTTTGAGTGGGGTGCCTTTTCTTTTCCGTAAGCCTCCTTTGAATATGAATCACCACCAGACCAGGACTACTCTTGTGGTGATCTCTAGTCGTGTGCTGTCGTGTCGCTGGGGTGCACTAACACGCATGAATCACTGGGCAGCTTCGCCGGCTTCCTCCTTCGGCGTGGTAGCTCCTCCGCACAACAACCGGGTGTACCCGTTGCACAACACGGCGATCATTTACCTAACCACCACCACCACCCTGTCGCTCCCAACAGCACACAAACAGACACACACACACACACCGGCACACACGAACACTTTTGCTACACGGATGGCGCCAATCGAGCCAAATGGCATTTCACGCCAGCGATCGATCGGACTGTTTTGCGGTTGGTGCATTCGTTGCTAAAATTACCATCACTTTTAACTAAGGGAGGACGACACACAGGAGGAAGGAAATGAAACGAAAAGAAAGAACGATAGCGACGGAGCGAGACAAACTACCGCACTCACACACTGATTCACTGCCGCAAACCACACACTCGCATTTTTACCAAAGAGTGCGGTGCATTGCTGCATGCAGCAAAAGGTTGAATTTGCAAAAAGAAAATGAAAAGAAAAAAAAAGAAGCTGGCGACAGAGAAGAGGAGAGAAAAAGAAAACAAAACTCGCTCGTTCACGCACTTTGCACGCACACTTTGCACTTTGTGCACTTTTTCAAAGAATCACCTGCGTGCCTCCCCCTCTATGTAAGACCGCATAAAAACGACACACACATTCCGACGTTTTCGACAAGTGGCGGGGACGTTTTGTATTCTTTTTTTCGGTGTTTTAATAAAAAAAACAGAACAGGACCCTTTTTCTTTTGTTTCCCTTTACGAAATAAAGCCTCGAAACACACGGGCGAACAACAAAATAAACGCAACACGAAAGCTCACCCCCACTAACACACACACATACGCACACAAGCGCAGGGAACGGTATTTACGTACGCACACTACGATCGAGGTTTAACGTGATCGAAAGAAGAAGAAAAAAACAACAATTCCCCACACAACGGACAAGTGAGCGGAAAGCGAACGAGATAGAACGAGAAAGGGTCGCAGAAGGCGAGAGAGTGTGACACGTTTAACCGCACAGCACAAAAAAGAAGGTAAAATCGATTGGCCGTTTTGCTTGCGGAAACGAGACAAAACACACGCTTAAGCTCACTCACACGCGTCTCGCCTAAAGCGGAGCCACAGCGTCCGGCTTAAGCTTCAGGTGTGTGTGGAGCTCGTATACAAACGGTTCCTAGAACGGTCGCACGCGTACTGGAAGAATGTGTTTGAACATTTAAAAACTGCACACTGGCACTGTTTGAATGTATTCTTGAAGTTGGGCTTTTCAAAAAATCACATGCACTACAAATTTAAACGATTCTGAACTTGTGTGATCCTTTGTGAAATAGCTCGCACTCTTTCTCTTTCTCTCTCCTTTATATTCGCACTTAAGGAACGACCACTTTGAAACGCATCTTAGTTATTTTTTTAAATACTAAACAGTGGCTTAAAAATGATCAAGCTATTCCGCTGTACCACTTCAAACCAACACGTGTATGGGTACACATACCGGAAAATACGTGAAAGGCAAACCGTCACTCGCACCGGTCCGACACAAGAAACGCGCACACACACGGCGCGTCCGTACGCGTTGGCTGTTGGAAGTAGATTTAAATTTTTTGTGTGCTGTTCTCTCACACCAACCGAAGAGAGCGACGGTTTAGCGCTAGAGCGAGAGTATTTTTGACAAAGACAGAGAGAGAGAGAATTGAACATGCACAGTGGGAGTTTACGCAAACGTTAGCAGGATAAAACATGCAATCTTTTAGTGTTTTAGTGTCTTAGGAGTATTAATTTCAGTCTTCATAAACAGTCTTCGTGTATAAATGAATAGATAAACATGGGTTTCTACTAGCGAAAAATAAGATGATTTAAAACGTCTTGATTATTTCACAGCGACCAATACCCACTATTCATTTTGTCCAACGCGCTCTCACCGTTGCGCTCAGTGTGCAAAGCACGCTCTCGCACTAAATACTTCTCACCCACACTAGCTCAAATCTGCGATGTTGTTCTTGCTTCTCGTTTCGTTGCTTGAGCAAGATCGTGCTCTTTCTTTCCTGCACTGATCCGACTAGTAGAAAGAAAGAATGAAACTGAGGCTGTGCTTTGATACGAAGTGAGCAATTGCTCAGTATGATACAAAATTGTAGTGTGATTTTGAAATGATTTTTTGTAAATATTGTAACGAAAGTAATGATTCATTTAAATCAAACATTAAAAGAACAGATTTAGTAGTATTTTACTGGTAAAAGATATTACCGACCCTTCACATTTAAGCATTTGCTCAGTTTTCTAGTTTTGCGCAGACACTAGAGCACGCAACCACTTGTTGATTGGATGACGGTAAAAAATTATATATCCTAAGTCCTGTATTGCTATTAGCTAATGTTTAATCAATCGTAACCTGAATTTGTAATGCAATATTGAAATATTCCACAAGTACCAGTTCAGTCATCACAAGAAATTCAAACTCAAACCCGCCGATTTGGACCGTTAGCTTAATTGCTCAATTTGAGCAACACAATTGGAGCCGGTGCGATAGAAGAGCGGTTCTATGGCAAAAGAATTTTTGAATCCGTCCACGTCTTCTATCTTCCAATAACCCTGTACATACTGGTTAATCATGTGCCGTTCGCAACTTCTAGCAGAACATCATTTTAATCAGCACAATCAGTCGCTCGTAGAAGATGATCCTCAGCAGGGTGAATCTCATCTAATCTGTGTGTTTAGGTGTTTTTGCTGTTGTTTGAAACGGGTTCGAGTGACAAAATAGATTTCTATATTCCTAAAAGTCCTAAATGAGAACAATTAGAATAAGTATAAAGTATAAAGCAAAATACGTGTAGAAAAAACAACTGTACTTATTCTACAACTCATTGTACAACTCATTACTGAAAAACTGGCAATACTTCGCCCTTGACATTGCTTATCTGACCCACCGACCACAACCAGTCCGAAAAGAGCACCAAAAAAAGTCCCACTTCATAATGAAGTACCATCCAAAATTCCGCCGTTTCATCGTGTGTTTGCTGACAACTATTAGCTTAGTTAATGGTGCGAAGAATCCACGAGTGGTAGTAATTGGTGCCGGCGCGGCAGGTCTCGCAACTGCCAGCCGCCTCCATCAAGGTGGAATAACGAACGTCACAATACTGGAAGCATCCCAGCGTGTTGGTGGCCGCATCCGTACGACTCCATTCGGTGCTGGAATCGTAGAGCTCGGCGCCCAGTGGTGCCACGGAGAGAAGGGTAATGTCGTGTACGAGCTGGCATCCGCTTATCCCGACCTGCTCAAAGCTTCCATCATCGTCGAGGACGCTGCGCTGATACAGTCGAATGGTGTGCGAATCGATGACGAACTTGTCGAAAAAGTATCATCACTAGCCGAGCAGATCAGCGAGTCGGAAGACCGCATGTCGTACGCGGGCAGTCTGGGTGACTTCTTCACCGAAACATACTGGCAGCGATTGCGAACAGATGCTGGCTTTAGCGATGTGAGCCACGAATTGGCGGAACAGTTCCTGGTGTACTTCCACAACAGAGGGCGAGGGGACTCAGCATACGATTCCTGGTACGATGTAGCTGCGAACGAAACGGACAGCTATCAGGAAACGGAAGGCAATCAGGCGCTCGCATGGAACAGCAGAACAGGATACTCCACCATACTTGATATTGTGTCGGTAATGTATCACTATCAAAAGAGATCAAAAGTTCATATTTCAAACGCTTATTGTTCTTTTCAATTGATAGGGAAATTACCCGGCAGCAGCAAACAGCACAAATCCAACAAAAGTGCCATTAAGTGAGCTCATTGTATTTGGAAAATATGTTTCCAACATACAGTGGGATGGAGTGCATACAAATAACGTCCTCATTACCACCGAAGATGGCTCTCAGTACAAAGCCGACCATGTTGTTGTGACCGTGTCGTTGGGTGTTCTAAAGGAAAACTCAGCCACAATGTTCACGCCGGCACTACCCACCGTCAATCAGCAGGCCATCGAGGGACTTAATTTTGGAACGGTCAACAAAATATTCACCCTGTACAATGCCCCTCTCCCAGAAGGAATGGCCAACAGCGTATTTCTTCTTTGGCACAAACCCGATCTCGATGCCTTAAGGCGTTCCAAGTACGCATGGGCTGAAGCGGTGGCAGCCTTTTTCCGCGTAGATCATCAGCCGAACGTGCTGGGTGCTTGGTTAAATGGAATCGAGGGACGACAAGCGGAACTGCTGCCGGATGAAGTCGTCCAGGAAGGTTTAGCACATCTGCTGGAAATTTTCTTACCGAAGCTCAACTTTAGTCATGTGCAAAGCATAATCAGGTAAGTGTGCATTAAACTTCCCCCAAAAAGATTCTCATCACACTACAAAAATGAACATGCTTCTTTTTCCACAGATCAAAATGGTCATCCGATCGACTCTTCCGCGGATCTTACTCTAGTCGATCAACATTGACCGAAACGTTAGGCACTGGTGCGCAATATCTTGGCTCCTATTTGGCAAACAAGGATGGAACCCCGGTGGTGATGTTTGCCGGAGAAGCGACAAATCGTTTCCACTTTTCCACGGTTCACGGGGCAATCGAGAGTGGTTTTCGTGAAGCAGATCGTGTACTCGATCTATACAACGGAAGCCATTAAAGAGCTCTCATTTACAGTACGTGTTTTAATCTGAATTGATCATTTACATCTAGATCATTTTGAACCGACAAGATAAACTATCGTTTCAATGAATAAAATCATCTACTTGTACAACGTGATGTTACTTTAGCAAGTGAATTGTAAACTAAAATTTATCACTTGATCATCAACCGTTTTGACGCAATTGTGTGAAAATGGTTGTTGTTTTACATTGACTATCAGATGACAATAAATGTCTATAAAAAAATTGGGTGTGTTTCTTGTTTGAAGAAGCTGTGTACCCAACATTACCATAATGAGTCTATTACAAACGAACAATACGCGTACTTCACGGCGAAACCTTTAAATAAAGACAACCGAGTGTTGATGAAGATCACTTGCGTATTAGCTTCAATACGCAACGCATCTCAAACAGTGTCTTGTGTTGTTTACCGTGGTTGTTGTCTTGTGGGCAAGAACTTAGCCGTGTATCTCGCGTCCCATTCAACATGAAGTGGTCTACGTCGTTGCTGGGATTACTGTCCTTCATTGCCGTTGTGGTAAATGGAGCGGAAAATCCTCGCATAATCATTGTTGGTGCTGGTGCTGCCGGTATTGCCGCCGCTAGCCGTCTCTATCAACGTGGTTTCCGTAATATTATCATTTTGGAAGCATCGCAACGCTTCGGTGGACGTATTTACACTACACCGTTCGGTCCTGGTATTGTGGAATTGGGTGCCCAATGGTGCCACGGTGAGGTCGGCAATGTGGTATACCAGTTGGCATCGGTATATCCGGGACTGCTCAAGTCATCCATCATTGCGGATGAAGATGCCGTTCTGATCCGTTCTAGTGGTGCAAGGGTGCCGGAAGCTGTGGCAGACCGTTTGCAAACTATGGCGGAAGGAATCATCGAGTCGGATCAGCGTGACTCGTTCGCTGGGAGCTTGGGTGACTTCTTCACACAAAAGTACTGGCAAACTTTGGCAACACCTGCGTACAAAGATATTAGTCGGGATCTTGCGGAACAGTTCCTCGTGTACTATCACAACTATGAGCGTGGCTATACGGCATACGACTCGTGGTTTGAAGTGGCAGCGAGCGAAACTGACAGTTATGTAGAGCCGGCCGGCAACCAGGATATTGCGTGGAATGGAAAGAAAGGATTCTCCACCATCCTGGACATTGTTTCGGTAAGGTCTTTTATCTTTCGGTTGTCTTAGGCTATAGATGGAGATTTAAGATACCTTGTTGCCTGATTTTACTTACAGGGTAATTATCCAGGTTCGACCAATACATCTCTTACTCCAGTGCCGATCAACAGCCTTGTCAAGTACGGCAAGTTCGTATCCAACATCCAGTGGAAGGGATCGCCGGAAGGAGATGTCATCGTCAAGACACAAGATGGCACTATCTACGAAGCCGATCATGTCATCGTAACTGTTTCTTTGGGTGTTCTGAAGGAAAACTCAGCCACAATGTTCTCGCCAGCACTACCTACCGTCAACCAGCAAGCCATCACTGGACTCTACTTTGGCACGGTAAACAAGATATTCCTCCTGTTCGATGCACCCATTCCGGAGGACTTCCCCAACACCGTACATCTGCTCTGGTACAAGTCGGATCTTACCGCACTGCGCCAATCGCCCCACGCCTGGGCCGAAGCGATTTCAACCTTCTTCCGTATCGACAACCAACCCAATGTACTGATGGCCTGGATGAATGGTGCCGAGGGACGGCGGGCTGAATCTTTGGATGATGCTACAATTAGGAATGGCATACTGCATCTGTTGAAAATATTTGGCAACGGCCTTGACTTTGGCAACATTACGGGTCTGTTAAGGTAAGAGGATCTAGTTGGGTCTAAACTTACTGAAGAACAAATAATTATATATTGTCTTATTGTCTTTTTCTAGATCCAAGTGGTCATCGGATAGTCTTTTCCGTGGTTCTTACTCGAGCCGCTCGATCACGACGGAGAACTTGAATACGGGCGCACGTGCTCTCGGAACACCGGTACGAAACGCGGCCAACGAGCCCGTGCTGCTGTTTGCCGGCGAAGCTACGAATCCGGTACACTATTCCACCGTTCATGGTGCGATCGATAGTGGATTCCGTGAGGCCAACCGTTTGATTAACTACTACAGTTAAGACGATAGTGATGTTGATGCCGAACTGAAATGCAAAAGAAGTTAGCATACCAATAAATTCACCAACAGCAAAGAACATGTACTCTTTTCCATGAGCCTCTCGAATCCGAATTCATCGTACCAAGCACATGAAGTAGTGAGAATTCAGAACAAAAGGGGTTTTTTACAACAAAGGTAATATTTTTAATCTACATGGAGATTATCCGAAAACAGCGAACAGCACAAGCCCAACAGTACCATTAAGTGGGTTCATCATATTGGAGAAATTTGTTCCCAACATTCAATGGGATGGAATGGACATCGAAACCGTTCTCATTACCACCGACGATGGCTCTCAGTACCAACTCGAACATGTTGTTTTAATCTTATCGTTAGTTGTACTAAAGGAAGTCCATTATTAAATGTTTAGACCAGCACTACCTGTAGTCAACCCGCGAACTATCAATGAACATTACTATTGGAATGATCAGCAACAATCTTAATACATCAAGCATCATCACCTATTGCTAGTTTAAGTCATTCAGAAAAGGTTGTCAATGATGTAGGAATAGATCATTAGGCCCAACGGATACCTTTGATGATGTCCCTTGTACCACCATTTATACATTTAGATTATTATAATGAACGACTGAAACGATCGATTCACAAAACAAAATTCTAAGCGCAAAAGCTTGAACCGCGTGCAGGTACGGATAGAGCCGAATCGCCGTACCAGACGTTAGCAACTGAATCGGTAAAACCTAAGTTTAATCGTTTGCACTGTTTTGACGTAATTGAGTGATAATGGATGTTGTTTTGCATTGAATATCAAAAGACAGTATAAGAGAAGGAAAAGTGGGTGTGTTTCTTGTTTGTAGAAGTTTTAGCTTGATAAAACATTGCTTGCCATACAATGAGACTATTACTTTCACACAAACGACTCGTTGTGTCCATCACATCTTCTTTGAGAGCTGCCAAAACATTTAAATATAGACTACCGAAGGTAGTTGCAGATCACTTGTGTGTTTGCGATAACACGCAACACACCTCAAACAGTGCCAGTTGTGTTGTTTTTAGGGAAAGTTATCCGAGTAAGTTGCATCCCTTCGACATGAAGTGGTCTACGTCGTTGCTGGGATTACTGTCCTTCATTGCCGTTGTGGTAAATGGAGCGGAAAATCCTCGCATAATCATTGTTGGTGCTGGTGCTGCCGGTGTTGCCGCCGCTAGCCGCCTCTATCAACGTGGCTTCCGTAATATTACCATTCTGGAAGCATCGCAACGAATTGGGGGACGCATTCGCACCACTCCGTTCGGTCCTGGTATTGTGGAGTTGGGTGCCCAATGGTGCCACGGTGAGGTCGGCAATGTAGTGTACCAGTTGGCATCGGTATATCCGGGACTGCTCAAGTCATCCATCATTGCGGATGAAGATGCCGTTCTGATCCGTTCCAGCGGTGCAAGGGTGCCGGAAGCTGTGGCAGACCGTTTGCAAACTATGGCGGAAGGAATCATCGAGTCAGATCAGCGCGACTCGTTTGCTGGAAGTTTGGGTGACTTCTTCACACAAAAGTACTGGCAAACTTTGGCAACACCTGCATACAAAGATATTAGTCGGGATCTTGCGGAACAGTTCCTTGTGTACTATCACAACTACGAGCGTGGCTATACGGCGTACGACTCGTGGTTTGAGGTGGCCGCGAGCGAAACTGATAGCTATGTAGAGCCGGCCGGCAACCAGGATATTGCGTGGAATGGAAAGAAAGGATTCTCCGCCATCCTGGACATTGTTTCGGTAAGGTCTTTTGTCTTTCAGTTGTCTTAGGTTATAGATGGAGATTTAAGATACCTTGTTGTCTGATTATACCTACAGGGTAATTATCCAGGTACGACCAATACATCTCTTACTCCAGTGCCGATCAACAGCCTTGTGAAGTACGGCAAGTTCGTATCAAACATCCAGTGGAAAGGCTCATCGGATGGAGATGTAATCGTCAAGGCACAGGACGGCACTACCTACGAAGCTGATAACGTCATCGTTACCGTCTCGTTGGGTGTTCTGAAGGAAAACTCAGCCACAATGTTCTCGCCAGCACTACCTACCGTCAACCAGCAAGCCATCACCGGACTCTACTTTGGCACCGTGAACAAGATCTTCGTCCTCTTCGATGCACCTATTCCGGAGGACTTCCCCAACACCGTACATCTGCTGTGGTACAAGTCGGATCTTACCGCACTGCGCCAATCACCCCACGCCTGGGCCGAAGCCATCTCTACCTTTTTCCGTATAGACAACCAACCGAACGTATTGATGGCCTGGATGAATGGTGCCGAGGGACGACGGGCCGAGTATCTCCTGAACGCTCCAATTAGGGACGGTGTACTGCATCTGCTGAAAATATTCGGCAAAGGTCTCAAATTTGGCAACGTGACGGGTATTTTAAGGTAAGCCGGCCACTACTCGAATTGAGTGTAAACTTACCGGAAAAATCGATTGAACACCTTTACCCCTTTTTCTAGATCCAAGTGGTCATCGGATCGTCTTTTCCGTGGTTCGTACTCGAGCCGCTCGATCACGACGGAGAACTTGAATACGGGCGCACGTGCGCTCGGAACACCGGTACGAAATGCAGCCAACGAGCCCGTGCTACTGTTTGCCGGTGAAGCTACGAATCCGGTACACTATTCCACCGTTCATGGTGCGATCGATAGTGGATTCCGTGAGGCTAACCGTTTGATTCGCTACTACAGTTGAGATGGAATAGATGTTGATTTAAAAATGGAATGCAAAAGAAGTTAAATTGCCAATAAATTCACCAACAGCAAAGCATTTTGTGTTTTACACCGCACAATCAACTTTATAAAGAAATCTATCGCAACGATAAAAACCGTTCTCTAACGTCCAACTCAACACAACCTTCTGGCGTAGTGGGGGGTTGAATTTTGACACCAACATTTCGACGTTTACTTTGACCTTCAACAGGTGGTTTGGTTGACAGCCGGCTACGGTCATACTTTTGTTTGTTGCCAGGGTAACCACTCACTCCCAAGAGGGGTTTTGCTTCTTCTGCCAGTCCGAAACGGGTAATTTTATCAGTTCCTGTATTAACGTTTATGCCATTCCTATCATTAAAGTGATAAGCGTGTGTCGAATAACTCACTCTCTCGCAACGAATTCTATTTCAGTATCTAGCGTGTTGCGCATATTGCTCGAAATCATTCCCTTCATAACCCTCACACGTTGCGATGGCCGGACGAACGCCAAGTGTGATAATTGTTGGTGCCGGCAGTGCAGGCATTGCCGCTGCCACACGCCTTCTGGACCGGGGCTTTCGCAATCTAACGATCCTGGAGGCAGAAAATCGACTCGGCGGTCGCATTCACTCGGTACGGCGGGGCGGCAACGTGCTTGACTATGGTGCGCAATGGTTCGTAGCTCGCGTAGGACTGTTGACCGGTTGAAGTCCTCACTGACCCCCTCCTTCTTTTCCCAACCTTTCTTCCCGCACAGGGTGCACGGTAAGCAGAACAACTTCATCTACGATATGGCCTCCCAGTACGGGCTGATCGAGGTGGAGCAGCACAAGGAGAACGATGTGTACTACAAATCGACCGGCGAGCTGGTGCCGAAGGAAACGTCCGACCGTGTGCTAGAGACGCTGCACAACCTGCTCGAAGAAGATGCCGACGGTTTGCAGTCCTACACGGGTTCGCTCGGAGCGTACTACGATCAAGTGTAAGCCTTTTCCAATTGCCAATTCTCCCAGTGATTCACATTCAGGAGCTTTCTTTGCAGGTTTTACGACGCGGTTCGGGCCGGAAAGTTTGCCGGCATCGATCAGCGCACCTGCTATCAGCTGTACCAGTTCTTTATCAAGTACCACAACACGTACAATGCCACCGATACGCTGCACGAGGTGTCCGGTGCCGGCCTGCTCGAGTTCGAAGATAACCAGGACGAGTTTCTTATCAACTGGAAGAATCGTGGCTTCCACACGCTGCTCGATTTGCTCATGGTGAGCGGGAGGAGGAACTTGGCCAGCCTTAACATGCCTCTAATCGATTCGGTGCATTTTCTTCCCCTGCAATTTCAGCGAAAGCTTCCGGAACAAAGCGGCCCACCTATACCAGTAGAAGAGTACACAAAGTTTAATCATGTCGTGAAGACTATTAAATGGAACTGTCCCGAGAACCCACACCACCACCGAGTGTCTGTAACGTGTACCAACGGTGCCACGTTCAGTGCTACCCATCTCATACTCACCGTGTCACTCGGTGTGCTGCAGGACCTGCACACCGGCTGGTTCGATCCACCCCTGCCCGAACCGAAACAGAACGCCATCCAAGGTCTGTACATCGGCACGATCGACAAGCTGTTCCTGGAGTTTGATGAGCCATTCTGGCCGCAGGACGGCAGCTGGCACGGCTTCGGGCTGCTCTGGGAATCGGCCGATCTCGAGCAGCTGCGCCACGACGGTCGCCAGTGGTTGCGCAGTGTTTGCGCCTTCTTCGTGCCGGACCGTACCGAGCGGCTGCTGGTGGGCTGGATCTACGGCCACGATGCACGCACGATGGAAGCCCTGCCGGAGGGGCAAGTGATCGATGGATTGATGTACTTGTTGCGTAAGTTTTTGCCCCATCTGCCCGTCCCGGCCGGTCCACGCTGGTTTTCGCGCAGCCGCTGGTACAGCAATCCACACTTTCGCGGTTCGTACAGCAGTCGCTCGATGCGATCGGACGCAATGCGGGCGACGGCAGCCGCGCTGGCCGAACCGCTGACAACGGAGCGGGCTGTGCCGATCGTACAGTTTGCGGGCGAAGCATCCCATCCACAGTTTTACTCGACCGTTCAGGGTGCGGTTGGAAGCGGTTGGCGCGAGGCGGATCGTTTGATCGCGCTTTACAACAACCGACCCGGGGCGGCCGATTCGGAGAACAATGGGCAGCGAACGTTAAGGGGGAAGCTGTAGCTTCAGCCGCTAACGATCCCGACAACGTTTATGCGTTGATAAAGACGTGATGATTGTTTAAAGTTTTATTGAAGACATTTTGTTTTATTCAAATAATCGATTTTTCGCACAGGGCGGGGGGTCGTGGCTTGCACTTCTCCCCTTTCTTTTCTTTAATTCTACAACGATAGAACCGTGGTAGGTAGGTGGTTTTAGGGCCTGCTCGGTGGTGGGAGAGGAGAGCTTAGTTCCGTTGTTATGACCCCTGCCTATAGCCATAATCCCTCCACACCCTAAAAAAAACTATGTAGTGCTTCTGTTTCTTTGACTGTGTTTTATCCCGTTGCATCTTTGAATGACTGTTCATGTGTTGGTGTTGGTGTGTGTGTATGATCTTAGCTTTTTCTAGGTTTTGTTTCTTCCACTTTCGCGTGAAGACGTAAAGCGGATACGCGCTGCTTATGCTATCCCGCACGTAAAGCGCCGGGCTAGAGAGAGAAAGGAAGGTTTTGTTTAAAGGGAAAGGTGAAGGAGTAAAATGTCCTTGTTCTTTCACTCGCGTTTGTAATTTCTTCTTTTTTGTTTTTGTTTTGCTGTTTCGATTTTGTCACTACATAGAAGCACTTTCGCGCTCTTTTATAACAATATATGCGTGGCCCCGCACACAACCACCACCACTGTTTACCGGAAGGGGGGAGGAAGTGGAAGGAGGAAAGAGAGTTCCTCCTCTCCTTTCCTCCCCAACCCCCCCGGTAAGCTTTGTCTCTCTATACAAATATTTATAAAACGTATCCTGGCCTAGTTTCCGCCGCGCCGAACGCCGCGCGCAGTACCACACTACTACTGAGAGTCTCTGTTTTCTCTTACACTTATAATTCGTTCAGAAATTGCATGAGCGATACCAACGCCACTGTCTGTGTCTGGCTTTTTTCCGTGTTATGTGTGTGTGTGTCTCTCTCTTGATTTTCTGTTGCACAAAACCGTTGTTCTCCCGCGGTCGAATCAATTTTCTTCGCTTCTTCCCTCTTAAAGCCTAAACTTGTGTTTACCACCGAAGTAATGTTGTACCATAAAGTTCTTCCCTTCTCTACCGTGCATCTCTCTCTCTGCATCGATCGGTTGTTTGCATTTTTTGGTTGCTACCTTTTCCCCTCTGTCGGCTGTTCATTTTTCTTTTTTGGCCAATTAGTTTGCACATGTTAAGGAGATGTTTTACAAAACACACTTTTGAGGAACACACGAGAGCGGGATATTATAGTGAAAAAAAGGGGGGATTTAATTTATAAAGAAAAATACATGCTAATAATATTTAAAAAAAACAACTACACACACCCAATCATGTAAAGAAATGTAAATGGGGAAAAGGGGGCTTACTGCTAGCGGGAAAGAGAAGGATGATCGTACCAGCATACTACTCTCATCATCCACCCCCGACCACCCGACCACTTTAACGCTGTCTCATTCTGGCAAGAGTCTCGATGCGAAAGAGAGAAACTCAATTGTTGTATAAATTAAATTATAAGCTAATTTGGGCCACCATCATCACCTAATTAAAAATCTCGCTCACTTCCCAAACGGACAGAGGTAGAGCAGTGTGGGGTTGGTGGTACCACTCTTCCCCCGCTCCGTACGCGTATGACACTGACGAGATGACACCACACACCACCACGCCGTTTTTATGCAGTGATGTTGTAATGTATAAAAAAAAGCTTACATATTAGGGGGAGGTTGTTTTTCTTCGTTTGCTAAAATTCCTTCTTCAAACAGCGTCCACTATGGTCTGTGTGAGCAGTGGACACACACGACGACCATGTGGTGGTGCCGGTGTTTGAGAGATTTTGATAAAAAATTAAATTTCAATTACGAAACCGTTGCCAGAATGAAAGAGACAACAGCCGAGAGTGGTTGGCTGTGTGGTGGGTGGGTGGTAGAGTGGGTGGCATTTGAAAAGGACCTTCAGAAGCCCGCGTTTCGTACGCCTCAATGTACAATGGAAGGAGAAAAAGAAAGCATTTTGAGCATTTAGATGTTCGATTTCTTTGTCTGGTTGCATTGTATTTGTGCGACGGTATAAGTTACGTACATTTTTCTTCCCTTTTCTGAGTTGTGCCGAAAACACACACACACACACTTGCGCACACTAAAACAATTGCTCGCGCTGATAAAAGCTAGCACATTTTCCAATTCCAAAAATAAAACCGAAACAGATAAAATTTAATATAGGAAAAGGGACTCCAATGAAAGTAAGCCTCTACCACCGTTCCCCACAGTAATTTCTTAACATGGCAGGAAGAGGCAGGTTGTTTAACTTTTGCTTTTGCAATTTAGAATTGAAAGAATGTAATAGATAGATTGCAAATGAGAAAAAAAGCATTTCACCCACTGCCACCGTTATGTACAATATAACACTTTCGTGTTTGGGAGATGAAGTGGGGGATTGATGTGAAAAAAAAAACATAGTGAATTTATAAATTGCCTCTTCAGTCTTACTGGCGATCCGGGTGGTTGTATATAAAGAGTAAAACTGGTTGTTTGCGTAAATATATAACACGGAACGGGGAGCGCGCACCAGAGAATGCATCTGTTAGATACGCTTAAAGCAATAGAAAACACGCTTCACGCACGTACAAACGAATGGTACGTACCACCTGAGGTGGGGATAATTTCATCCGCTATACATCAGAACAGATATCAACAGATTGACAAGTACAACTGGTTGACAATTGATGTTGACCAACTGAAACCCTTCTGTGTCAATCATATTCTCTCTGTATGTCAAGGTAATTAACAACACTTTTGCAAAAGATCTCGACAGAATCTCAACGTAATTACAATCGTGGTGACTGTATGTGTGTGTGTGCAAGCGCCTTTCCATAAACAACTGTGTATCACTAGAAAGGTGTTATCATCGAGTGTGTGTGTGTGTTTTGAGGGATGAGCGATGTTCAAGCAAACCCGCATATGCTCGGAAGCAAACCATTTTGTTCGTGTTCTTGTGTCTCGATCGCTGGGATCGAAAACCTGTACGCTATCGTTCATGCCCATACTTCCAAGGCTCTTATCCTTTCGCTCGTCCTGTTGTCATATATTCCGTTGAAAAGAACTATTGATTTGATAAAAGTATAAGTGTGTGTGTTTGTGTGTGCTTTTTTATATCGGTGTGCTTACTCGATACAGTGTGCAACTCTCTTTGAATGCGTTGGCGGTCGCTAAAAAAGAAGAAGAAAATATAGCCTAACGTAACTATTTTAACGACCAATTGGTAGCAGTGACTTTACCAAAGCTCAAGGTACGGTGTTCTCGTTTACACTAAATAAACTAACCCACACAACAGAGTTCTGCCTCACTCTTTCGCTCTTTCCTCTCTCTCTCCATAGTTTAAACATAACTGCGTAAGCGCCTTCAGATGTACGATACTTTCAACTAAAATGAATGTTTTCTTCTACATTCCGGCCTCTCGTTCGCTTACTCACACATTACACAAAGGGGAGGGGAGGCATACAGATATATCCATATATACACACATTCTCTGCTGCTGCTAACGTCAAATAAGAGTTTGCTTCATGTTTGCTTCGACATTTGATGACTCTACCACAAAGCTGGTGGTCCCTTCTCACCAGACCAGCACTGCAAGCCCATCCTCCCAATAACCACAACGTAAAACACCACATGGCTGCTGCTGCTTCTTTGCGCAACGGAGTTTGCACACCGAAAGGGAGAAAGAATCGGGATATGGGGGAGGGGAAGGAACAACCACCATCTACCGGAAGGGTAGCTGATTACAGCAAAACAGAACGAAAAACGCCATCCACATCGTCATCCAATGAACTGCAAGGAAAAAACGCGCCACAAAATGCTGTATTGTGCTGGTTCCTCTTCCGCGTGCGTAGTCCGGTGGTGGCTGGTTTCTGCGCCTGTTGTGGTTCACCACAGCTCAAACAATCGTTTCTCGGTAGGACTCTCTCGCTCTCGCTCTCGCTCTCTCTCTAATTCCCCAGCACGTGCACATCGTCCTGTTCCTTTTCCCGCTGGCGTACGGCAACCGCAGTTTCCACCAACAAGTATAAACACTTGAATTGATCCTTATCGTCACGGATTACACCTGTGGGACAGTGGGAGAAAAAGGATGAAACGAATTAGCAATCTTCAGGTGTGAAAACATGCCGTGCGCGTTGCAATGTGGTTTTAGGGGAAAGCGGCGTAAAATGGACCTGTTAAGGATTGTGGTCTGTATCTTATTGGTATAACCACTTTACACTGTTATTTCGACGGATACTTCAACGTCTTATTCATGAAAAACAATCACAAGTTTGCGCATTACAGGGTTTCCCAGGAGTTTTCTTAGCTATGGGACACTTTATTGACTCTTTCTTCCGTGAAATGAACATATTGTAATGTGAATTGAACTCTATAGCACCCTTATTGGGGAAATCGAATAGGAATTTCAATAGAACCTGTCCAAATAGGGTCCTATTGGATTAACTCAAAGAACTGTCCTACTACGAGAACCGCTGGAAAATCCTGTAACAAATATATATGCTTAAAATGAGTTTAAAAATCAACGTCATATATTGTGAAAATGTTTTGATCGGGGTAAAATGGTCTTGCTATTGGACAAAATTGTCTTACACGAAACGTAAAAACACATCAAAACAGGATCAAAATCGACCACAACATTGGACTTTAGGCTTTGGTTTAAGCTATTGCATCATGGTAGAATTGTGAGAGTAGAGATTTTAACTTTAGTATTCAAGTGCTTTGTTGAATAATTTAGTAAAATGCTGAAATACTTCAATAATTCACGTGTTGTTAGTAATTTTTCTTGTCAATATAGTATACATTCAGCACAGTTTTATTTATGTAAAGCGACCTTAGCTTATACCACAGCCTCATCATGTTGCTCCTGTCAAAACATACCGATCATTTTGTCGCAACATTTTACAAACTTTAACTTTAAAAACAAATAAATAAATTAAAATAGTTACGTTTTTACACGTAACTCATAGAAAAATACCATGTGCCTGGGTACACGTTCTTTTTGTACTCTAATTATTTGTTCAATTCTTACGAAACCTTTTCAAGACAGTGAAAATTACATCGTTTTCAGCAAACATTTTATATGATAATTTATTCGCCTATTTTGACATTTTTGCTTATGAAACGTTCATTGTATTTGATGTTTTTCAATCTTTAAAAACATTTTTCAATCTTTAAAAACATTTTTCAATCATTAGAAGGCATTAGAAACGTGTGACTATGCCAATAATGTAGGTGACCATTTCGCTCCACCTCACCATTTTCCCGGTTCCCGTACTTGTTCCAGTACTAACGGGATACACAACCACACACGTCCCCTTGCACACCGTTTGCCGCTTACTCTATACTGCTGCTACTGCCACTTCGCCTCCTATCTCCCCTTCGTCACGATAAACAACTTACCTTTTACCTTGACCGCCGTCGTGGTGTGCGCGTTGGTGTTCTGGGAGTTGTTGTTGTTGTTGTTGTTCGCGTTTCCAGCATTGTTGTTGTTGCTGCCGCTCTGCACGAGCGTTATCGTCTTGGTGTTCGAGTCGCCGAGCGATGTCGCGGTCACGGTCGCCGTCTTGCCGCTGCTCGTCACGACGGTCAGCTTTTTCGGACCGACCTTCAGGCCGCCCTGCAGCGGGACGGCCGTCAGGTTGCCACCGAGCTTCAGCGTACCGAGCGTGGTACTGCCGCCCTGTGACGTGCTGATCGCGTTACTGCCGGCATTCGACTGGCCGATAATTACTCGCTGTACACCTCCTGAGGGGGAAATGAAAATCAATTATTAATCACACATTTGCACAAAAAAAACAAAACGGGACACGGAATAGAAAACAACAGTGATATAAATAAAAAGCAATAAAATTTCATTTTTCACATTGAGAAGAATTGAGCACAAAACTGCTTGCACATAACGCTTGAGTTATAGAAAAAAGTACCTGGTGTAGTTGTAATTATTTTAGCAGCAGTCATCGTTACAGTTGGCCGAACTGCATTCGATGTCATCGAAATTGATTCGTTTTCACAAATAGTAGTAGCATTGGGTGTTTTTTTCAATCAACAAAAGGAAATGAGAAAGTAAAATTCAATTAATGCTACAATTTGTTGCGCTGCCTTTTCCAACACACCGTGCTTCCCATACCAGAAAACTTGACTGTGTTTCTGTTTGTGTGTGCAAATATGGTTTTGTTTTGCCTTCCCCACGCTCGCTTACCTGAAACGTTAGTCGACGACTGCTGTAAGGGTATATTCGCGAGATTGGTGTGTGTCGTCGTGGTAAAAAACTCATTCTCTCCTCCATCCGATGCGATAACTTCCTCTTCCGTGATTCTGAAAAGACAAAAGTACAACCGAAACCATTAGGGTACGAGCTCGTTGTATGGCAAAAACACAAAGCACTCACTCTTCCGGAATTTCATCATCCTTTTCATTCGCGTAGCGAATCATACCGTCCCATTCGCCCTGTTCCGTGACTGGAATCTCCTCTTCGCTTTGCGCGTACTCATACTCAATGTTGCTGTCATCCGAGCTGTAGTGAGAGAATGAGGAACCAAACAGGGCCAACAAAAGATCGTTAATTTCGCATCCGACCCCGTTTCCGATTGCCGAACAACTTACCGATAGATGATGTGATCTTCAAAGTCCACATCTTCCTCCACCTTCACCAGCCCGGACGGTGTCTGCACGTACTGCTGCCCGTGGCTGGTGATGATCTGTGGCACACCGTCCTCGATCACCTCCTCCTCCTCGATGATCTCCTCCGTCGCGCCGACAATGACCTCCGAGGCGGGGCTCATCGCGAGCGGATTCATCCCGTCGAGCCCCACCATCTGGCCGCTCAGCTTTTTGCCCCGCCGCGAGATGGTGTAGTGCATCGGGTCGTGCCCGTCCCGGCGAATCATCTCCGGCAGGATGCGTCTCCGCGCGTTGATGAACCAATTGCACACCTGCAGCACGGTCAGATTGGCTTCCTGCGACAGCGTCAGCTTCTCCGCATCGGTCGGGTACGCGTTGAACCGGTGCTCGTACAGCCATCGCTTCAGGATCTTTACCGACTGCTTTGGCAGGTTGCCGCGCCGCTTGCGGCTCGAGCTTTGGTTGCTGGAGTTCATCGTATCATTACCGTCCGCCTCGCTCTTGTACGTAATGTCGCCCAGCGTGTGCTCCTGGTCCGAGCCCTCCGTATCGTCCGCGCTCGACGCATGCTGGAAATGGTAGTCTTGGGCTGCTTGACCGACCAGGAGATGAAAGAAGAAAAAAAACAACGTTATCAAACGATACTTGATGAGTGTAAACATGCAAATGGGCGCCGGCGGCGGCGAAAACAATCTCGAATTGGCAGCACAACAATACAAATGATAATACATGTCCGGCCCGTCCGTTCCCTCCTCTCCCCCCGTCGCACAAGCATAACAATCAAAACATAAACATGAAAACAGAAAGCCACCAAAGAGACAACTTTCAACTCCAGCTGACGAACGAAATGTGTCAAATGTGACAAACCAACAAGCATCACACAACCACCACCACAGCAGGCAGCGGGCAGCGGTTGTTGCGGTGATATTTGCGGCGACACCAGCACACCAACACTAACGCGTTGCCGACCAACGCGACCAATTGTATGCATGTGTGTGCGTGTTTGACGCGTGACGGCTTGTGTCAGTCAATCAAAGCGGGACTGCTGCTGCCCGTTGCCCTTTGGAGCATTTTTAGCAGAACAAAGTTTGTTGTTGCTACACGGCGGTAGGCGTCGTCTGTGTGCGTGCCATCAGGAAGCACTGCCGATGACAGCAGTAGCAGCAGTTTCAAAAACAGTCCCCGTTATTTCTAGCCCCGACAGTTTATTTCTAGCTTATTCAAAAGATTTGTTGGTCAATTTGTCATTTCCTAGCTTGAGAAAAACTATTTTATTATCTACTTTAAATATATATTATCTGCCTATCTACCTTTACAACATGATTAATAGAGCTCACCAATACACAGAGACAATCAAGAGCAGTATAGAGTAGGGTTTTTCGATATAAACAACACATATCTATCTACATCACCCCTCTCACGTCTGTACATACATGTAAATCTAATCTAATTGTATAGCCCTTTACTACAGAAATCTTTACTTATTACCATTTCAACAAAAAATCATTCTAATAAACGCACATAAAAGCGCAAAACAATTCATCCAAATCCCCACGAAAGCTCTGCTGCGATTAGCTGCTGAGGGGCTTCGTTTTCCTTTGTTGCTGGCATTATTTCACCGCCGCCGGACGCCATATTGGATTCGCTCAAAATGTCACCCTGACAGCCAGCAGTCCCGCAGGAAAGCGCTGCTGTTTTCCATCGATTTCTTTACCCTTTTTGAACCACTTTTATGGCCACTTTTTCGATTTTTAGCAAGTTTTCATCCATCCATACTCAAATACCATAATTGAATTGCTTGAAAATAGACCCCCCAAGAGTATTAGCGCACACAACATAGCATCAACACACTGTGACATTAGATCTGTCTCCCCCCGCTCCTCTCCAGCCGGACACGACCAGCTTTCCCTTTCCCCCCGTGTTGGCTCTAACAGTCTATTTACAGTCATCTTTTGACGTTGAAAATTATGCAATCCCATTTTGATAGTTCGGCTTCTTGTTTACGAACAGCACAGAGCAGCCGGAGGGGATAGACGACCAAAGCCATCACAAATTGCCATCACACACAGTGCGAGGGAAAACTAGACGAAACACAGGCCCTCCGTCTGTCACACCGGTGGGGTTGCGCGTTCCATGGAAGTAAAAACAATCCCCTCTAACAACTCTTCTAGCGAACTGGCAAAACCCTTTTACGTACCTTCGTTTTCCTGCATCAGCAGCTTGGTCTGAAAGTTGGCCTCCCGCACCATGTCGCGCACGTCCCGCTTCAGTGTGCCCGTGCCGCCCGTGGTCAGCACGGTTGTCGATTCCATCGGGACCATCGTGATCTCGAACTCCTCATGGTGCATCTCATCTGGAGAGAGGATAACCTCCGTCTCCACGATTTCCTCTATTTCCTCAATTTTGAGGCCGTTTGCGTATCCGGGGGGTGTCAGCGAGAAATCACACGCACGCCGTCGGTGCCCGTAGCCCTTTCACTGCACTCTAATGCCTTCGGAAAGGCATACACACACACACACCACACTGTGCCACCAACCGCACGGCAGCCGTGTGTCCTTTTGCTGGCTGCTGTCCTCTCTCTCGTGGGTTTCCCGTGGTGCGTCGCTGCTGCTGCGCTTCACACTTCTAGTCGCTTCGACGAAGTTTTCGGGGTGGCGTTTTATCTTCTGCACCACACTTCCGAGATATGTGTTTGGTCACTGCTTTCGATTTCTGATCCGCTCCCTACAGTCGCTCTTGCTGTGGCACGAACACAAAATACGGAAGGGGATAGCTGCTGCGGGAGGAGAGAGCAAAAATGAAACTCCAACCACCGTTTTTCGTTTGAAACACCCCACACACGCACGGTTTGCTATGAATGTGGCACCCCGCTTTTCCACTGGGACCACGAATTGCTCTCTCACTGCTGGCCAACCGGCCCTGGCTACCACTGCCACATCAACCTTTTGCTACCATCAATCGCAGCAACATTATCAAGCCATGGCTGGCTCGTCGCTTGGGATTGAATTAGTCCGCTCTAACGCGAAGTGGAATGTTTCCAAATATTCTCGTTTTTGTGTGTTATTTAGCTGTCAAATATTCGATGGACAGTGGAGAATGCGTGAAGAGCGTATGTGTATGTGTGTGCGTGTCTGCTAGGGGCCAACCGATCGCCACTTCGGAACTGTCAGCACTGACAACGCGTTGCCTTGCACGAACGCGGCAAAAATGCAGCATCGACTGCAGGGAAAAGTACAAAATGGCGGCGGTGCGTCCGCTTCCACAGCCAAGGCGTACAGGCGTATCGGTGTGTGCGTGCAATGTGTCAGCTGTCTGTCAAAGGGGGCCCCGTTTGCGTGCCCCGTTCTACATATGTGTTATGTCAAATTAAGCAAAAATGTTTTTTTCTAAAAAGATTTGATAATAAAACTAAAGACACCAAAAAATGTTTGATTGTGGCGTTATGCTGATTTTTTTAAAATTAAGTTATTGCTTAATTATGGAATTGACGATAAATTGTCGACAGTGAAATACACCACCACATGCGCAGACACGGCCGCAGGCACGCACACGCACAAGCGCGCTTTGATGAATGTGTTTGCCAATAACGGCAGCATGACAGCCCCTGTCAACCAGGGAATCGAAGCTACAAATGTCCAAGGTTGGCGCACCAATTGTTTACGAAATTTGCTGAATGTTTTAACCCATACAATGCATCGTTTGTAGGTTTTCTGTAACTTTCATATGATCTCGTTTGATGGCAAAAAGTGCCCATCCAACCCTAGCCAATCCTAGACCCAACAGGGAAATCCAAAATGGCTTCCTCGCGCGGCTCCGGAGCAGCGCGTAGCCGTGCCGTTTGAAAAGTGTAGCCTTTCATTAGACAAAGCTTCACTCGGAGTAATCGCGACAAACATAAATAACAAACACCACCCTTCGGGGTTGGCATTAGAACACTGAGGGCAATTTGCTCGCGCGCGCCGAAAATGAAATGTCACTCAAAATCATCAAATGTCCCTTCCAAACACCGTTTTGCCCCCTTCCTAACAGCACACAAACACACGCACACATCTATACACAGCAGGGCCGTAGCAGGAGGGAAAGCTTTTACGCGTCAAGCTTCCCGAAATGACGGCTCGTGCTCGGGCGCAAAAACGAGACGTACACCATCTATCAAAAATCGTTTGTTTACACTTCATTTCAACCAGCGCGCATAGGACGACTGGGGCACAGTTAGGACTTTCCGGATGTTGCTAGAATGCAGCAATTAGATAAAGGCTGCAGGAGAATAAAGCCACTTTTCATTTCTGCGCTCCCACCCCCGGGAGGCAAGCGCACTTGCCCGTCGCTCTATCTCGCTCACTTGCACGGCATCACGCACAGCTCCATCGCGCGCGCCGAGGAAAACGGGGACCCCTTTTTCCGACGACCGTCCGTCGGTGTCACGGGTGGAAAGCGGGGCAGCACAACACATTCACCGACGAGCGTAACGATACACTTACCTTTTGCGGCTGCGGAACTGCACGGAAATCGACACACGACCAGCAAATTGTTGATGTAAAAAATCCGGTCTACAACTTTTCCAACAGGCAAAGACGCCAATCGGGCGGATTATTTCTTCTGGCTGCGGGTCCGATAGCTGTCAGAATGGCAGTAGGTGTCAGTTTGACGTTTGTGGCCGCGCGTGCCTTGCACAGTGGTCGCAGGTGTTATACGTAGGACAGTACAATTCAAAACAAAAGCGGAATACAGGTAGTCCCCGAGATACACCCCAAATCGTGAGCACGTACTTCATAGCTGATTTGGGGCTGTTTAATGAAAAATCGTTCCGATGTTGTACTTTGTGGGTGATGAAGAGATGAAGCGGTACTTTGTGGAGGCATGAAGATTTTTAACAAACATTCGGTACTCTTCGGTACAAGCATTCGGTTCTCGGTATTGAGTGAAGTGACGGTGATTTTTTTTTTACTAAACTATGTGAAATTCAAGAGCATTTAGAGTTTTAAAATAAACGTGCACATACAAAATACAATTCGTGTTGTTTATTTCATTGATGACGCCTTGCTTGAAAATAAAACAAACAAAAATCCCCGGCACCCTGGCGTAAGGAAGCTGATTAAGCGCTATTTAGAAGGACCGCCTGGAACTTTGATGCTGTTTGATGTCTACTGCAAAGGGCGAATTAAAGCAGCGATCTTTAGCTTGCGAAAATTGGCTGCTCGCTGGCTCCCCGGGTAGCCCGGTTGCCTGGAATATGATGATTTTTTTTTTTGGTTGCCTGTGACAGGGTTAAAAGCAAAAGTCATGATTTTTATTCTTGCTCATTTTGGCATACACACTGTTCTACCTGCATATACACTGGAAACGTTTCAACTCAACCCTGCGCAACCCAAAACAATTAGCTCAATTTTTGTGCGCGCGTGTGTGTGCGTGTATGATTGCCTTCTTTTACTTCCCTCCATTCGTCCGTGCTGTTCTTTCTTTTCGTGTTTGTGTTTATCAAATTATGAATCAGCCGTGCTGAACAACACCAGCAATATAGAACGGACCACTTCTCGTCACCCTTCCCGGGCACGACGATGGCGACCGAATTCCTCGCCGAAAACAATGTGTGCGGCCAGACGATCCTGCAGATCGTCGCGGAAGGCAACACCATCATCTGCGAGCTGCTGCGGCTGAAAGATTACGTGCCGGAACTGTTCTAGTAGGTGTTGGATGTAATAAGAGGCTAGTTCCCACTAAATGGCAATCTTTCCCCCTCTATTGCAGCCTAAGAACGAAGGAAGAGCAGCAAAAGTATGGCGAGATAGTGAAGGACTTTGGCTACTTTCAAATCGCCGACGCGCAGGAGGCAAAGATCGAGGCGGACGAACGGCTCCGGCTGCTCGACGAGGAGCTGCGGGAAAACTACATCGTCACGCTGAACCGGTTCTACATCGTGTTCGAAAGCATCCACAAGTACGTGAAGGACCTGAACACGTTCATCGAGGAGCTGAACGCAGGCCTGTTCATCCAGCAGTCGATGGAAAAGGTGTTCCAGGACGCGGAAGGAAAGCAGCTAATGGTATGGGGGGGAGCAGGGGACTTTTGTGGCATGGGGCTCCTCACTAATTGCCCACCCATTGCAGTGCGAAGCGCTGTACCTGTACGGCATGATGCTGCTCGTAGTCGACCTGCACATTCCCGGCATCGTACGCGAACGCATCCTGGTGGCGTACAATCGGTACAGCGCGCTGAAAACGCACAGCGACAGCAGCATTGACGAGGTTTGCAAACTGCTCCGCTCTACCGGCTTCAACGATGGGCCGGCGGGAAGCGTCGCGGGACGTAAGGCGGCGGCGGCGACTAGCTACCCGGAGGACTTTTTCGCCCGCGTCCCGATCAGCGCACTGTACATCGAGCTGGTGATTGGGCGACTGCGATCGGACGATGTGTACAACCAGATAGCGGTGTACCCGTTGCCGGAGCAACACTCCACAGCACTCGCGAACCAGGCCGGCATGCTGTACGTGTGTCTGTTCTTTTCCCCCAAAACGCTCCACCACCAGCCGGCCCGGATGCGCGAAATCGTGGACAAGTTTTTCTCCAACAATTGGATCGTTTCGCTCTACATGGGCATTACGGCGAATCTGATAAGTATGCAAACACACACATTGCGGTCGTTCCCTTTGGCTCTCCGCTTAAAAAGGATTTTTGTCATTTACATTCTATCCCCTCCAGGTGCCTGGGAACCGTTTAAAGCGGCCAAAACGGCCCTCACCAACACGCTCGACAACGGCAACCTTAAAGAGGTGTGCCACCGGCACCGCCAATCGATGGACACGCTGCTCAACCGCACCCGCAGCATACTGCGCGAGGGCAACCTGACCGAGCAGAACCTGCTCGACCACATGCCAAAGGTGATGGGGCTCGTGCGCGACTGCAACATTACCGTGCGCTGGGTGATGCTGCACACGAGCAGCACCAACACACTGGACAGTGCGGCACCGGCCGCCGCCTCCAAGCGGTGCCGCCAGGTGCGGGAGCTGATCGAGCAGGAGCTCGACTTCCGCGGCGTGGTGTTTTTCGAGCTGCTGCTCAACACCAGCCAGCTCGAGCTGAAGGTGCGCGAAATGCTGAAGCGTCTGCTCGCGGAACGGGACGATCGGTGGGCGGACTATCGGCGCGAAGCGACCGACCGCATGCAGGACCTGGCGGATGCGTTTTCCGGCGCCCGCCCGTTCGTGAAGACGCGACCGAACGACAGCTTGAGCCGCTGTTTCGCCAACATCCGCAAGGAGATCGACGGGTTGAGCCGGGAGGAGCGGCAGCTTAGCCAGACGGGCCGCACCATCATACAGCTGCTGCAGGCACTGGAGGAGGTGCAGGACTTTCACGGCCTCAGCCGGAACATGCAGGTAAAGCAGCACATCGTCGAGACGCGCCAATACCTGCACGAAATGTTCCACACGATCAGCATCAAGGAGAACGATCTGATCAATCTGCAGCTGATCGGGGACTTTAGCTACGCCTGGCGGCTGATCGACGGCTACACCGCGATGATGCAGGAAAACATACGCCACCAGCCCCGGCTGGTGATAAAGCTTCGATCGACCTTTCTGAAGCTTGCCTCGGCACTCGAAATCCCACTGCTGCGCCTGAACCAGGCGGAATCGGAACATCTGATCGACGTTTCGCGCTACTACAGCAACGAGCTGGCGAACTTTGTCCGCAAGGTGGTGCAGATCATCCCGGAGACGATGTTTGCCCTGCTAGCGCAGATCGTCGATCTGCAGACGAACGTGCTGCGCGAACTGCCGGCCCGGCTGGAGAAGGAGCGCATGAAGGAGTACGCCCAGTTCGAGGAGCGGTTCCAGATCGCGAAGCTTACCTACACACTGTCCACGTTCACCGAGGGCATACTGGCGATGCAGACCACGCTCGTCGGCGTCGTCGAGCTGGACTCGCGCAAGCTGCTCGAGGATGGCATCCGGCGCAAGCTGGTGCAGAACGTGGCGGAAGCGTTCCACGCGCAGCTAGTGTTCGGCCAGAAGGGCAAGGAGTCGGAGCTGTACGCAAGGCTGGACTCGCTGCACCGGATCATTCACGGGTACCGGCGTTCGTTCGAGTACGTGCAGGACTATCTGAACATTCACTGCATGCGCATCTGGAACGAGGAGATGGCGCGCATCATCCGCTTCAACGTGGAGAAGGAATGTCAACCGTTTCTGAAGGAAAAGCCGACGCAAGGGATGGTGGATGGTGAGCCAGCGGCGGCGGAGGGTGGTGGTGGTGGTTTGGTGCCAATTCCCGTCTATCAACCGGTCGACATGACATCGGTCAACTTTATGGGACGATTAGCGCGGGAGATACTGCGCATTACCGATCCAAAGTGAGTTTAAAATGAAGGTCGTGTTGACGCTCGCTTCTAACTCCCTTTTTCCCCCCGCTTTCTTTTAGGACCACAATCTACATCGACATCTGCTCGAGCTGGTACGACTACAAAACCCACAAGCTGCTGCTGACGAACAAGTTTGCGAGCAAAATTAACGAAACCTTCGGCCCGGCCGGACTGATCGGGCTCGATCGGGTGTACGGGGCGATGCTGAAGGCGGAGCTGCAAACCCTGCTCGCCACCATCCAGCGGAAGGTCCAGCACGAAGGCAACTGGAGCGACGTGCTGACCGGCATCAAGACGGACCTCGAACGGGCCGACATAGTAGAGACTCCAGCCAAAAGCTATAGCGGCTTCATCTCGAGCGTGGCCCGCTTTTTCAGCACCAGCAACGTCGGCGATTGGCTGCTGAAGGTGGGCCAGAAGCAAACGCTCCGGGGCCAGATAGCGCTCGAGCTGAACTGTAGCTGCAAGATAAGGGCCACCAAGCTGGAAGCTTCCCTGCGCACGTTGAACGAGTACGACACCACTTCTCGCACCTGTGTCACCCAATTGGTATAACTTCTTCTTCTTTCTTTCATTTCCAGTGCCATACTGCTTGAGTTTCAGCGCCACCAGCTGGATGAGAGCGCCCCAATACCAACGGCTGAGCTAGTGGCGGAACTCAACACCTATCTGCTGTACGCGGGACTGTACGATCCTTACCGCAAGGTGTACGTAAAGCAGGACGTTGCACCACGCTTCCTGCCACTGTTGCTGTTCCTGCTGCTCGTCACAACCCTGCCCAAGCTACAGTACATGGAGAATGTGGACAGTTTGGTGGCGAAGAAGAAAAGCGAATCGATCGATGGCCATCCGCTTACGATCGGGCTGCTCACGGTGCTGCGGCAGTTTGATGCGTCCGAGACGGACATGTTCCTGCAGTACCTGTGCCAGTACGTGCTCTCGTTCGTGCAGGGAAATTTGGAGTAAGTAATGGAGAAGGGAGGGAAGATTGCTTTAGAACTCACTCACATTTACATAAAATGTTGTTTTTCTTTACGGTTTTGCAGAGCGAAAAATGCCGTCGGAGCGGAGCCATTGGCCGCGCTACGGTTTTTGGAAATCTTTACCCGAGTGGCCGACATTCCGCGAAGCTATCTGGAGCAGTATCTGTCCGAAATCATCCTGGATCAGTACGTGTTTGCGGTGGAAGTGAAATGACGACTGTCTTCTTTCTTTAAGCTATTCCAATAAGAATTTGTTAATAAGTTAACGGACGCTTTAAGCGCCGAGAAGAGAAATATATTTTTCCCCCGCCTATCCAACTATTTGTTGTAAATCCAATGTACAAAAATGCAAATTTGTTCCAATCACTACCACGTGACCCGAATTTCACCCGAACATTAATCTACTGGCGCCGATACGTACCAATGGTTGCAATTTTAAGTATCTTTAGTGTTAAATTCCTCGCATATGACACCCCACATGGCGTCAGTTAGGGCACTCGGTTTTGCGTAGATACTGCTTGCCCGACGGTAGCGTGACACTGTCCACGCCGGCAGGAAACAGTGTGGCCAGCTGATCCGCCGGAACCGTCGGCTGTACCATGCAGCTATCGCCCGGCATCCAATCGGCCGGCGTTGCCACCCGGCGTTTGTCCGTCAGCTGCATCGAGTCGATGGTGCGCAGAATTTCCGCAAAGTTGCGCCCGGTCGTTGCTGGGTAAAGGATAGAAAGGCGCAGCTTTTTGCCCGCATCGATCACAAACACAGCGCGGCAGGTTAGGGGAAGACCCGCCGATCCTATCTCGTCCCGGTCCAGCATGTTCAGCTTGACGGCCAGCTCGCGCTTCGAATCGTCAATGATCGGGAAGGGAAATGGGTCGGCTGCGGCCAGCTGGCCGTACGCCTTGATGTCCTCGATCCAGCCACGGTGTGACTCGACCGTATCGCAGGACAGGGCAATCGGTTTCACGTTGCGCTTGGTGAACTCGGGCACCAGCTTGGCCACCGCCGCCAGTTCCGTCGTGCAGACGGGCGTGTAGTCGGCGGGGTGCGAAAACAGGATAGCCCAGCCGTCGCCGATCCACTGGTGGAAATCGATCGGCCCGATGGTGGTGTCGGCGGTAAAGTTGGGGAACGGATCACCGAGATTTAGCGACATTTTGCGGGATGCCGGTGCTGTGCTGATGCTTTTTGTGCGAACTTGTACAATTACAAATGGAGCGCAGACAGGGTGAGCTTTCTCGAATGTCAACAACAGAACGTCAACAGCTGACAACGAGATGCGCATCTTGGGGTATTATACCCGGTTGGGAACGATTTTTAAAATATTTAATTATTTTTAAAAGGAAAAAAAAAACACAAAAGATGAGATGCGTAACGCATTTCAAGAATTCATGGAAATACTGTTAAAAAACGGTTAATTTTCCATGTTTCAAACACTGTAGCCCACGAGCGCGCAGTAGCTCAGTTTTCTTCAGGGCTGAGTGTGATGCTTGATTTAAAATGACCGTTGATCGGCGTGCAATCAATCTGCACAGGATTTGAATCCTTCCAAGCTTGAAACAGTCCTAAAATTGTTAAAGCATTGTTATTGGTGTAAATAAATGTAGGGCCGAACGTAAATGAAGTGCGTTCGCCGCGGCAGTAAACAGTAGAATAGTTCCACAGAGATATACAACAGTGATGTGCTCTTTGGAGCGCATCCACGATTCCGTTCTGACTCCAAGTATTGTCAGTCCGATTCCGATTCCGGTAAAATCCGAACCACTAGTTCCACCCGGAGTCGGAGTCGTTCGGAATCGTTCGGAGTCGCCCGGAGTCGTTTGGGGTTGGAGTTGTTCGGCGGCTCCGGAATTGGATCTGGAATCAGAATCGATTTCTGAATCGGAATTGGCTCTGGAATCAATATCGATTTCTGAATCGGAATTAGCTCCGAAATCAGATTCGGCATCTCCAAAAGAATAGGCGTTTGGGTCCAAAAATGTTACGTATTGATAGCCGCAAATAATCTAACTTTACTTGTAAACGATCCATTCTCATGGAGATTCCCGGATTGATTGCGCTTCTGAAACTGCTTATTTCAATTCAAGAACTGATTCTTATTCCGTAGCTTATTCCAATTCTGGAGGCAATTCTTATTCCGTTTCCGGAGTAAATTGTGATTCCCAGGTCAACATCGATTCCGGAGCCAATTCTGATTCCGAAGCCGATTCCGATACCGGAATCGATTCTGGATTCGGAGTCGACTCCGGAATTGATTCCGAACACGGAATCGGAAACGGGTAGGTGCGATTCCGGGCTCCCACCACCAATCCACATCTGATCGCCAGTCTCGGGGCCCCAACGTCCATCCTTCCGGGGGCCCTTGTCGCTAGTACTCTGTCCATACGGCATACTATACAATGGCAATCTACGGGGCCCCTAAATCGGCGGGGCCCTAGGCGACCGCCTAGTCCGCCTACCGTTAGATCCGCCACTGAGCTGTTTCATGTAATTGAAAGAACTTCAGCAAAACTCCCGCCCTGGTGCGTGATGGTCGCCTTCGTTAAAGGTGCATTTTGTCTCATTTTTATCCAGTGAAGAAGGAGGGACATTGTCCAAAACCATGGCCAACGTTGGAAATACGCCAATAGTGGAGACACATACACACACTCGCGTCAACGTTAAGATGAAAGATGAATTCAGTTCAAAATATATTTCCTCTTGGTTTTGGGGTTTTTTTTTATATCTGTTTGTTTCTAAAACTAAGCTCAATTGTTATCAACTAAATTATTTTTAATTATTTTTCTCCAATAAACATTGCTTTTTTTCTCCCTCTGGATACTAAATGTGTTTCATTTAAGGTGTTTTTTTTCTCTCTCTCGTTATATTTAATATGTTTCTTTTTCTTTAAAGAGAATTAACGATTTTTTGTCGCCATAATCAAATAAAAAAAAGAAAAACAATTACAAAAAAATATTTAAAATAATATTTTGCTCTCCTTTCCAAGTTTCCTTTGTAAACTGACCGTACGGATACAACCTTTCTATTTTCCCCTGCCTCCAAAACCAACACTAATTTGCACGCACTTTCCCTTTGCTCGCCTGTAAAACCTTCCTACTGGTTATTAGCCTTCAAAAACTAAGATAACGTATAATAAAGATACAAAAATTGTAACGCCGTGTGCACGGAGTTGAAATGTATAAAGGGATTCCAGCGAATCCAATAGGAAGCAGCATCGATCGATTGTATAAAAATAACAAAATAAAACAAGGAAAAAGAGAAGCGTATTGAGACGGAAAGGCACACGGGAAGCGTTGAAATGTGTTGAAAACTGAATAAAGTATAGTAGTATAGTTAATAATAAAAAAGCTTCCGCTTGATGATAATGGGGGGAAGGAGAAAAAACAACACATCGATAACAACGTGGGTATAAAAGGGAGAAGGAGGGGTGGGGGTGGGCATTGGTAAACTAAATCTAAATGAAACGCCGAAAGCGAACATTATTGTCGCATCGCAGATATTGCAACAACCTTATACGGACGTCACACGAAGCGTAAACTTTGGCGTAAACTGAATTTCAGCCATACAACCCTATAATCTTTTGACAGGAAGTTTACGCTCGCCCATACACATCAAGCGTAAACTTTTTCAGTTTACGCCTCGTGTGACGTCCGTATTACTGTACAGCTACAATTGGTGTACGCGAGAGCGGGAGCTTACGTCGCTTTTGCTCAAATGTGTAAATCTACAACCTTAAAACGCAGCAGGCGGCGGTCCAGCAGTTTAAAGCTCTCCACCCTTGCTGACGAACAGCTTAAACTTGGCCTGACACTCTGGCGTGGTCCACTGCTGGGCGTGCTTCTTCTGCTCCAACAACAGGGCCGACTCCATCTTGGTCACTAGCTCTCGCCGGAGATGCTGCTTGATGGATAGCATTGCCTGGGGGAGAGGATGAAAGCGCGGTCGTTAGTGTAAATTGTAACAATTTTAGTTTTAATAAAATTAGCGTGATTAGCTAAATATTATGAATGTTTAGTCATTTTGGCGTCGATGCGTTCATATCTGTATCTAAAATTAACGACGCAACATGCATCCGCTCTTGAGTGTGTGTGCGTATGTGTGTGGGTAATAAGTGTCCAATCATAAATATAGAGATGAAGCATAATTTATGCTAAAAATAACGCATTTAGAAGCAGCCGACGGAAACCGTTCCGAAGCATTGGCAAATTGTTTCAATAACCTTCGCGCTGGTTGATTCCAGCAGTATCTGCCACTAATCGTATCAACTTGTGTTCGGTTCAATCACCCTACCCGCACTTCAAGGATGAAAATCAAACCATCCCCACTCCCGCTATCCCTCATCGGTCATAATTATTGAGGGGGAAATCGAAACACCGTCTTCCCCAAGCAACCGGCAACAGTTGCATTGGTTCAAACACGGATCAAAGCCGATGTATCCATCCATCCACGCATATGAAACACGATCCGCGCGCATTTTTCCACCCATCCCAGGAGAGGAGGGAATGCTCTTGATGGGAGATGATGATGGGCCACAAAACGTTTGTTTATTTATGTCTCCCGACTGTCTAAATGGTTGCTCGGGCGCGCTTCTACACACTCATCGACGTATATGCTTGTACCTATCAATTTTCCGGCACCGCGACCCATCATAGCAGGCCGTTCTTTTCGTCACCGGATTTTCCTACTTTGCACGTTCCTTTGCACCACTCACCGTCCGTTCCTTCCCATGCGGATGAAGGATGTATCGTTTGAAATGGATCATTGACAACAGCACAGAGTACGCGGCCAGCGGCACCGTCCCCCAACCGTCCACACCAGCAGCGTATGGTTTCGTAAACCATTTTTCTTCTGCTGCTTCTCACATATTAGAGGCAAACGGATTTCTCGTTTGCTTTGGTTGTGGAAGATTTATTTCCCCCCTTGAGCGTCTCAGCGCCAGAATACGACCTGTATCCGGCGTGTGTGTGTGTGTGTGTGGCGTGTGTTTGCGTTAGTACAACAAGCCGTCCTCTTCCACTCCCTGCGCCCACTACCCACTACAGCGCGCTCATTTTTCATCCGATCAGACGCGCATCGATCGACGCGGGATGCTGTCTCCGTCTCTCTTCTGCATCCCTGGCACACACACACACACGCTCACACACACACACACACAGGTGGTTCGTGAACAAGTGGCACTTTTCTTCCCCACCAAGGCTGGACACAGCACCGCCCCGGCATCACTTCTGCGTCGGAAAGAGAGCGAGCGAGTCAGGGGAGGTGATGGCGATGGTTTGCAAATTGGCGGCCCATTGGTTGATTTTGCTTATTTTTACAGTTTTCCTCTGGCTGTCGAGGTCTGCGCCTGCACGCGGATGCACGACGTTTGGCCGTTTGGGCCTGGCGGCGTACCGATTTGGCAGACCGAGCCAGTTTCTTGGCCCCGATCGTCAGTCGGTTAATAGGGCTGGGACGCACGGTCACGGCTCGCCGCAGTGCAATCATAGTGTGTGTGTGTGTGTGTCTGTGTGTGAGGAATTGTGACCGGTCGGGAAAATGATTGGTGCACGTGGTTGCATGGCAAACGATTTGATTGCGTGCGTTGTGCTTCCTGCGCTTGTCGCGCTACTGCTGGCAGCGAAGCCGGGCGCCTGCACCTATCGCTACAATTACGAAGATTATGTAAGGGGATAGTCGAATTTTAAAGTAATTCCCGGATAAGCTCTCTATCTGTCTTTCTCTCTCCCAGGACACGATGATGGGAACGTGCCGGGAGAACGAGGTGTGCAACATCGTGCACCACCGGCACTGGATGCCGAGCACGGTGGACAAGGTGTGCCGGTGCCCGCTCAACACGCCCAGCTGCCCGGTGGTGCATACGCGCCACGGCAACGTGATGAACGTGAACAGCCGGACGCAGATGAAGTTCTGCGCACCGCTGCGCAATCTGCGCCCGTGCCGCGACGGCGAGATTGCACTGCGCCGCAAAACGCTCTACCAGTCGTACGGCGTGAAGAACGTGTCGATCGTGGTCGACTGTCTGTGCGACCATCGGCAGAGCTACTGGACGTTTCACAACCGCTCCGGGGAGGATTTTAACGACGCGCACCATCTGTTTACGGTGGTGCAGAATTACAAGTGCGTCGGTAAGTTCGATGGGGGACAGAAACCGCAAAGAAAAGAAGGCAAATTTAGGGTATTATTTCCCTTTCTTCCCGTAGCAATGAAACGCTGTGCACCGCACGAGTTCTGTGGCTATGGGCGGCGTGACTATGGCTTTATCTATCATCGCTGCACCTGTCCCGTGTCGCACCAGTGCAAGTTCGATCTGGACGAGTACGACGATGACGTCAGCGAGCTGTTCTACCAAGGTCCGGCCTATCTGGCCCGCTGCGTCCCCATCTATGACTACGACTGGTGGTGATGCACCATCCCACTTAACACGCACCATAAACACTAACCTGGATGGATTGGGAGGCGACCGATTTGGCGACCGTGCGTGCTCGCTCTTCAAACCGCTCCGCTGGGACCGTTTCCGTCACGAGCCCGTAATCCAGTGCCGCTGCTGCCGTTAACCGTTTGCCTTGCAGAAACAGATCCGTTGTCTGTGGTGAGAGGGGGATGTGCATGGCACAGAGAAATAAAATCTGATAAGCACACATAACAGTGAGCGTATTTTTTTATCATGATTTTTGTTTACCGTTTTCGCTTTGAGAGATCGAACGCCACTGCTGAACGCACCGAGCGCTTCGGGCAGGTAGCCAAAGTGGCCGTACGGTGCGACGAAGCTGCTGCCGAGCTGGGCAATCACTACGTCGAACAGGGGCAGTATCGTGACACCCATACCGAGCACATCGCCCTGCACGGCTGCTACGATCGGCTTCGGGAAGGCGACGAGCATCTTCAGGAACTTCCTGCAATACAGAACATATCATACCCGTTACGTTGAGATGTACTATGAGGACTAGTGATGTGCTCTTTGGAGCGCACCCACAACTCCGATCCAACTCCGGCTATTGTTAGTCCGATTCCGACACCGGCAATATCCGAACCACTAGTTCCGTCCGGAGTCAGAGTCGTTCAGAGTCGTTTGGAGTCGTCCGAAGTCGTTTGGAGTTGTCCGGAGTCGTTTGGAGTCGTTCAGAGTCGTCTGGAGTCGTCCGCAGTCGGAGTCGTCCGGATTCGTCCGGATACGTCCGGAGTCGTTTGGAGCCGTCCGGAGTCGTCTGGAGTCGTGTGGAGTTGTCCGGAGTCGTCTGGAGTCGTGTGGAGTCGCACGGAGTCGTCTGGAGTCGTTTGGAGTCGGAGTCTTCCAAAGTCGTCTGAAGTCGTTCGGAGTCGTCCGGAGTCGTCCTGAGTCGCCCGGAGTCGTCCAGAGTCGTCCGTAGTCGTTTGGAGTCATCCAGAATCGTTCGGAGTCGTTCGAAATCGTTTTAAGTCGTTTGGAGTCGTATGGAGTCGTATGGAGTCGTCCGGAGTTGTTTGGAGTCGTCTGGTATCGGAGTCGTCTGAAGTCGTTTAGAGTTGTCCGGAGTCTTCCGGAGTCATCCGGAGTCGTTCGCATTCGTTCGGAGTTGCCAGGAGTCACCAAGAGTCGTTCGCATTCGTTCGGAGTTGCCAGGAGTCACCAAGAGTCGCCCGGAGTCGTTCGAAGTCATTGTCGTCCAGAGTCGATCGAAGTCGGTCGGAACAAACAAGAGATGTCAGGTGCAATGTGCTTGTGATCAGACATTTCATACCGTTGTGTTTTTTTGTCTTTCACTTTGCGCGTGCACTTCGTATACAGGCCTTGTTTCGAAGGCCGGTTACGGGCGACTCCGGACGACTCCGGACGATTCGGAACGACTCGGATTCCGGACGACTCGGAACGATTCCGGACGACTCCAAACGACTCCGGATTTTTTGCCAACTTTACTTATCACTAATGAGGACCGAGGGGAGCACATAAAACAAAACTTACATCAAGCATGTACTCATTTCCTCGGCCGCTGCTTTCCTTTTCTCTACCGGCTGTACCAGGTGGGCGACGTCCAAGCCGCGGCTAAAGTGTGCACCGCCCGATCGTAACAGAACCGCACGCACGGATACATCTTTCTGAAGAGCAAGGAACGTCGTGTGAAGCTCATTCATCAGCTGGAAAAAGTGAAATTATTTAAATATCATCCTACAGAATGGGGACGATTTCGTATGCTACCTCTTGCGAAAACACATTCTCCAAAGGACCCTTGGATCCGTCACCACTGGTAACGCTTCGCGATTTCATCACAATCTCCGCATAGTTGCCTTGCTTCACGCACGTCATCTGCTTCAGCTGATCGAGCTGCTTTTGTACCGCCGCATCCTGGAAGGATCCACCACCACCCGGCGGTGATACTACATCACCTACCGCGGCACTCACCGCAGAATCGACCACATCGACCGAGCTTGCCGGCGCCTTACGCTTGGCCGCCTGCTTGTTTGCCTGGGCCGGCACATCCTGTCCCGGTGTGCTCGTTGCCAGCGGGGCACCCTTCATGCCTTTCAGCACCTTGCTAAGCTTCCCCCGCATGTTCGCCACCAGCGACGGATTAAACTTGATGTCCTCCGAGCCGGTCGACCCGCCGGCACCTCCCGGTGGTTTCGTGACCGGTAGCTTTGGTTCCTTCTTGTTCGGTGGCTTCAGGAACGCATCCTGCTGCTGCTGCCCGGGGAAGGACGATTTGTTATTGTTCGTTCCGTTCTGGGAGAGGGTAGAGCTCTCCGACCCGAACCCGGACCCGGATTCGTTCGGCTGGTCGAAGCTTAACCGGCGCGGACTGGCCCCGCCGCTCGAGTAGGAACTGTTCGAGCGCCGCCGTATGATCATCGCGTCATCACTGCGCGGCGCATTGTACACGTACTCCCATTCCTTGGCGGCCGATGCCGTCATCTTGCGCTTGCGGGCTCCCGTTATCGCCGGGATGGTGGTGGTGGTGGTCGCTTTGCCATTGGCCGGCTTTTTTGACGGCTGGTTACCGCCAGCGCCGGACGCCGATGAGGTAGCCGATGGAACGGATGCTTTGGAGGTTTGTTGGGCGGTGCCGGCGGAACCGGGACTGGTTGCTGTCGACCCGGACTGATTCGATGGTGTCGTCCCGCGCTTGGCCCGGACGCGCAAACCCTGCGAGGTAGGCGATTCGTTTGGTGATTTGCCCTGATTGATCACGGCGTCGGTTATGATTTTCGTCTTCGCAAGCAGCTTCTCGTCCTCGTCGCTCGTGTCCACCTCCGTCTCCTTCAGCAGATCTTTCCGCGTCGCTTCACACTCCACGTCGTACAGCATGTTGATGGCGCCTTCGTCGCCCAGCAAGCGCTCGATTTCATTCTTCTTGCGCTTCTTTGCTTTCGCGTCGTTCGCCAGCTCGTCCGGCTTGGCTGCGAGGGCGCTCCGCTCAATCGCTTGTCCCAGATCGGGCGTCTTGGCTCGCGGCCGTACCGGTGCCACCGTACTGAAGTGGGGCGCGTTGTCTATCATGCGCACGGCCACGGAATCGGCCCGCTTGCGCCGCAGAGGGGATAGCTCGGTGTTAGTAGTACCGGCCGACTGGGCACGGTTCGATTTGACTAAGCTTGCAAACGGGATGCTTGCATCCGACGGATCCCAGATGATTTTTCGCTTTATCACGCGCTTCGGTTCCGCGATCGGTGGAGGCGCAACAAACTGAGTCGGCTGCGACTTTGGCTGCTGCTGTTGCTGGGGAACCTTTGCTTCATCGTTGCTAGGTGCTAGCACGGGTTTCTTTTCCGTCTCTTGCGGATCATCTACCCCATCCTGCTGCTGAACTGGCGGATCATCATCCCAGTCGGAAACGAGCGAATCGACCAGCTCCGACTTTGTCTGCGGACTCACCGTCACAGGTTCCACCTTCGACAACGGCTTTTCCACCGTTTGCACAGGAAACTTCATTTCCTTCATTAGCTTTTCCTTTAGATTTTTGCTTATCCTCGCTTTGATCGTTTCCGCCGTTTCCGATGGCGCTGTTTCTTCCTTCTTGATCGCACCGCTCGGGATCTTAACCACCGGTCGTATTGTCGTCTGCCCCTTGATGGTCACACCGATCGGTTCCTTTACCACCGGTGGCGGTGGCGGTGGCGTCACGTTCGCCTCGACAGGCACCCCCTGGCTGGCCGCCGGCGAGACGGTGGGGCTTCTCTTCGGTACCGTTTTCGTGCGCGGCTTTCGCACCTTCGGCAGCAGCGGCAGGCTTTCCATCTGCCGGCGGGCAATTTCCATCTCGCGCTCCTTTTTCTCCTGCTGCAGCTGGTCCGGATCGATGATCGAAAACGACACGATCTCGAGCGAAGCGCCCACGTCGCACACTTCAATTTCGGAAGCATTTTCCCGAATCTCCACCATGTTGCCCTCCAGTATAGCGATCAGGTCGTGATCGTCCAGCCGACTTTCCTTCGCATCCGAAGCCGCGATCGGCGTTTGCGGTATGTCGTTGCTCAGTATCATGTCCTGCGGTATCTCGATCGCCCCGCTCATGTCCAACGGTACGGGGCTGGCGGGTTTGGCGGGTTTCGCGGGATTGATTGACTTCAGCTCGATGTGCTTGCTCAGCTTGCTGCGCATCTTCTGTATTAAACTGTCCGCCGATGGTTGCTCTGTAGCGCTAGAGCTTGTTTTACTTTTCACCGGCGTGCTGAGATCGTTCTTGGGAGGTTCCTGAAAGAGTGTACAATCATGGGTAAACAAAAAACCAACCGAGAGCTAACCAACTTGTTGCTATTTACATTGGAAAGTTTCTGTGAGACAGCGGTGGCGCCAGCAGCACCGGGAAAGCTCTTCTTTGCCACTCCGCCCGACGGCTTCCTGGCCGGTTCCAGTGTGGTCAGCGTTTTCGTCTCGTCATCACTCAGGATGGTGGTGGTGTCTTCCGCCGGGGTGGGTGATTTGAGCGACGGGCCCACCGGGAAGCCTTCCTCGGTCAGGGTCGTAAACGTGGCTTCATCCGTCTTGGTGGAAACATCTTCCGGGTCTTGCTTTATTGCACCCAGCGCTGCGGGTTCACTCATGCTGGCGGCTTCTAATGGGGCGCAGGATTTGCTCAAGCTGAAGCATCCGAAGCAAGCCACTTGACGCTCGGTAACAGCAGCACTTTCAGCACGTTGTGCTGACGATTGGCAGCACACAGTTCGGTTTACGCGGCGATACACAAGCTCCGAATAAATATCGATTCTCACTTTTGGCGGCACTAAGGACGCGGTTTTTTCTTTCCTTCTTTCTTTGCCAGCCTAAATGTTTTCCCGAAAATGCAGCAAAGCGCACCAAACCCCGTCGCTTCACTCGATTTGTGATGCTTTTCGGTTTTGACAGTTCGTTTCTTATCAACAGCGTTGGACGGTCGCTGCTGGCTTGCTTGACTTTGAAAGACGATTGACAATTTTCTTACAACGACTGATGGATTCAAATGTGCATCTCGAACCGTTACAGTTAGTATTGAAAATGTGATTTTATTTTACTGCAAAGAACTCACTATTGTTTGTTCAAATCCTCCTGAATATTAAAACATTAAAAAACATTAGAAAAAGATTATTCTTGTAATTTGAAATCAAATTCGCAAATTAAGAAACTATTTAAAAGCAACAGGTAGATCATATGCTCTGAATAACTCTTGGACAATTTGTGCCTTTGTAAACAAAATGTCGATATTTTAAAGGATTAGATTAGCATTTGCACTCCCAAACACATCATAACTTGCAAGGCGATCTACCAATCTCGCAATACAACAGGAAATTGAGCAATTAATTGAATGTAAATCGCGTTCGAATTTTCGAGCCATCTAAGTCCTCAATGTCGCCTACAAAATCCTGTCCCAGATCCTGTCCCAGAATCAATGCAACGAAGACGAAGTACCTGGTTGCCGGACAATCCATCTGGGCAGCAGTGCATTAGTTGACGGCGACAATCTCGAGGTAGTAAAGAAGTTCTGCTATCTCGGCACGGTTGTCATTTCGGATAACGACGTTAGCAGCGAAATCCGGAAACGTTTTGTGCAGGAGATTCGTGCTTACAATAGGCTTCACTGACTGCTGAAATCCAAAAGACTTCGAGAAGATGTGTTCTAGCATGTAGCGTGGAGGAGAAGGCCGAACCACGAGCTTGCAAAGCTGTACGGAGAACCGAGCATCCTGACGGTGGCGAAGGCTGGCAGGATACGATGGCTGGGGCATGTCATGAGGATGCCGGACTCATGCCCCACCAAGAAGATGATCGACAGCGACCCCCAGCGATCGCCATAAGTCGCAGGAGAGCACAGCGAACTCGACAGCTGGACCAGGTGAAGCGAGACCTGTCGGAGATCGGGTGTCTACATGGATGGGAGGCTGCAGCCAGGGATCGAGCATCCTGGAGAATGATTGTAGACCGGGCCATGTCACACCGACGTGCTCTATCGTGAGCAGGTCAACAAGATAGAGAGAAATCGTGATAACGTCCTTGAAACAAGGAGACACATTAAACACGCGAATTTAATTTCGGACACTACAAACTAAACCCAATCAATAATCGTACTGCTTTTCCATTGTATTTTTTTTATCTAAAATAAGTCTTTTTTGAAAATATTGCTACTTACATCGTGTTGCACCACTTCCTGCAATATACACACTATAAAGTTGTTCACTTTGAACTATAAACTTATCTAATATCACATATTCTCATGTGGATATTAGACCTTCACCTCTCTCTCTGTTGGTTTTTGCTGCCATTTTTTAACTATTTCAGTTTTCCTGTCCCCGATTCCATCACATTTCCTATGTTTCTATGTTAAGTAACACGGTGTAAGTGCGTGTGTGTATGATTTCATATAAGCACTACTATCTTCCTAAAAGTTAACAATTCCAATAGAATATTGAGGCAGCGCCTGCCGTTATTAGATCTGTTTCATTCCTTTCACGCTAGGACTTTTTGTGGGTGTCTGTTTTTCTGTTTTTTTTTCTGTTTGCACTGCGCTTTGTTCCTCAATTTACTACTACGGTCGGTGCTAACAGCAATTCGATTCAGGCTCTCATCGCGTCTTGGACGTTTCGACAATAACGTTGCACGCTATTTAAAAAAAACACACATTCTTCTCTCTATGGCTCTCATTGGGGGAGGGGAAGGCGGTATCTAAGTTTTGCGAGACATTTTGGGTTTGCGGAAGGATAACAATAACAGAAAACTAACTACCCTTGGGAGGGGGTAGTTTGGTTCCTTTTTATCTGGAAGCCCGCTAACTATGTATGATTTCTTTTTTAAAGTTAAATAAATTAAACCCTAAACGCAACATAATGTGGGCAATGGTGAAGGTTGACGGGACATTGGCGGCCAAACCAAACCAAAAATAAAAAAAACACCTATTTATATGCATAATAAACAAACAAGCAAAACGAATGAATATGATAGATGAAGAAGCGCGAGGTGATTTCTAACACTACATCATTTTCCCCCTCATAGATGTTCAAACCACAGCGGCTCGAAGCATCTCGGTTAAGTTACTGGCGGCGTGCACCGTGTTTCACAGCGGATTTAAAGGTTTAAATTAATGTACAAACTGAGCGAGAGCGATCCCTGTTCGAAAGGGGCATACGATTGAAATGTTCAGCGCTAGGCTGAAACACTGGTCGGTCTTATGGTTTGCAAGTTAAGCACCCAGATACATATACTACAGAGTGAGCGCGGTAGAAGAACATGGCATATACTTCTTCTAAAATGTGTTTTCATTCATTTTACACATTTACAGGAACTTGGGGGGGTGGTGGTTTTGCCAACTGCAGCTTCTTTACTGTATTGAAACTTGTTGTGTTGGAATTCGAACATAACAAACAAGCATGTCCTTTATGGTATATCCGTGTGTGTGTGTGTGTTGGTCTATGGGCTTTAGAGTGAAAGGTTCTAACGAAAATTTTGTACTATTGTGCAGTATTATTGTATTATTATAAAATGAAGCCTTTTTCGAGGGATTCTTTACTATGCTGCTTTACGACAAATGAAGGGAGAGTGCCTTTGTACAGAAGAAGAAGAATAAATTCTAGCTGCCCATCAAATAATCATCTGATAAACTGTACCTCCTAAGCTGCTCCACAAACACACACACGCACACACGGACACACACTATCTCTCTCTGTGGCGGTGACAATGGCTGTGTATTTTCACGGAGGAGCACACCTAGCGTGCAACACCCTCCTCCCGGCAGGTAATCTAAAACGCTATCACTACCGCAACTAGCCTGTAAGCAGTGCCAGCCAGCTTTGCATCCCCCTGTGTGTACACCACCGGACGTAAACGAAGCCCCACGTACTGTGGCTCACTCTTCACACCGATCGTGCGCGCACTATCGACTGTTCAATCAGACTTCCTTCTGGCGGCCATTTCACCGATCGACCACCATCGAGCTGCTGCTGATGCTGGCAGCCAGGCGAAGAAGGCATTATTATTCATTAGTCTACCACGGCCGGGAGCGAACGGTTCTCATTTGCGCTCCGCCGTTCCGTCGCCACAGTTGGGCAGCTTGCGGTAGGAGCCTCCAACGTCCTCGATGTCTTCCAGCAGGAACTGTTTGTCCTCTTTTTTCGATTTTTTCAACAGCTTCGTGTCAAAGCAGGGCTGTAGAAAAGAGAGAAAGAGAAAAACCATCCAAATTAATGCTCGCCCTCTTTCCATTTTGCCTTCCTTCCTTTTAGTTTTTCCCCCTACCGTTTCGCATACGTTCATGTTGCAGCAGTTTTCGATCGTAATTTCGCACTGTGTCGTCGGTGGCCGGGAGGTCATCGGTGTGACCACCATCTTTTTGGTGATGCGTGGCCGCGGCGGTTTCATCATCCGGCTGACGACGAGCACGACCGCGAGCAGCAGCGCGAACGAGACGGTAAAGCACAGTGACGTGTAGACGACGGTGCGGTTGAACGATTCCTTGCAGTAGGTTACCTTCGGTTCCATCAGTGGTAAGGTTTTCGAGATGCTGCAAGCAGAAAACAAGCAAACATTTAAAACAATGTGTTAAAAAAGATCGTTAAGCAACCGTTTTGGTTTTCAAATGTGCAAGCAAACAGGAAGAAGTTTGGTTAATCCGCTTGCGAATCTTTTTTTTAAAATCATTCTAAGTCTATCAAGCAATGTGTCATCTCACCCCACACCATCACGACTCGAACCCTTCCCCGCCAGTCGATCATTAATCAAACGATTAAACGACACCCTTCCAGGATGCAAATCTACGTTCACAATCCAGTTACTCTCTCTCTCTCTCTCTCTCTCTCTCTCTCTCTCTCTCTCTCTCTCTCTCTCTCTCTCTCTCTCTCTCTCTCTCTCTCTCTCTCTCTCTCTCTCTCTCTCTATCGCAGTGTTTATGAATTTGTTATTGTTTAAATTGCTGCAACAATGTCAACGCGACAACAGCTCCCTCCCTACCCTAATCCCCGACGACCGTTGGTGGAACAACATAAACAATTGTTTATGTCTCCCCTCTGCGTCCTCTCACGAAAACCAGTTTCGCGCACAGCATCAACAACATGTGCGTATTTAGCTATTCACGTTTAAGTGCTTTTTTTCTGCGCATTTTCTGTTTCCAACTGGCAACAGTAAAAGCAAAAAAAGATCGATGGCGCACCTGGCTTTTCGGTGAATGTTTCGTTTCTCGCCCTTGGGGAAATAAGGCGCAATTCGTTTTTGGCGCTCGTGAAAGAGATTTCAAAAGATAGAGCAACTTCGGAGAGTTGGTTGGGTCATGGTTAGGCGTTAAGTTAGGTTAGGTTGATCACCGTTGTGGGTTGGTCGTAGTGATGAAAAAATGAACTTTTTGTCGGAATCGAATCCGGAGCTCCGAAGTTTTCTGGAACTGGTTCCAAAATCGAAATCGGCTCCGGAATCGGAATTGGCTTCGGAATTGGTTCCGGAATCGAAATCGGCTCCGGATTCGGAATTGTCTCCAGAATTGTAATCGGTTCCGGAATTGGTTCCGGAATCGGAATCGAAATCGGTTCCGGAATCGGAATTGGCTCCGGAATTGGAATCGGCTCCGGAATTGGAATTGGCTCCGGAATTGGTTCCGGAATCGAAAGCGGTTCCGGAATCGGAATTGGCTCCGGAGTCAACTCCAGAATCGGCTCCGGAATTGATTTCGAACACGGAATCGAAATCGGGTAGGTCCGATTCCGAGTTCCCACCACTAGTCGGTCGCCCAAAACACTTACCCCAAACAGTACTGCTGCCACTGCGGATCCTCGTTGTAGGTGCTGCACAGCCGGACCGCAATTTCGCACCGCTGGCCGGCAAACTCCTCGCCACACTCGCACTCCGGCACTGTCGTCTCGTTACCGAGCGTACAGTGACCCCCGTTCAGGCAGTAGTTGTTGCAGCTGTACTCCTCGCACCGTTCGCCCCGGTAGCCTGCCTTGCAGCGGCACTTTGGTCGCTTACCGTCCTCCACGTAGCACTCTCCGTTGTAGCAGTAATCCGTCCCGCAGATTGGATTCTCGCACCGTGCCCCACTGTAACCGGTGCTTTCGCACAGACACGTCCGATCGCCCATTTCCTCCACCGTCCGCCCACCAGTACCGTTGCTAAACTGACAGCGGCCCCCATTCAGGCAGAACCCATCGCAACGGTTCCGATCGCACCGGTCCCCTTCGTACCGCCGGTCGCAGTCACACCGGGGGCGATTATCGCGCCCGATACGGCAGCTGCCCTGGGCGCAGTAGTTATTGCACAGATCTATCTCGCACAGCTTACCCCCGAAGGCTGGCTGACAGAGGCACGCGTTGGTGTGATGATTAACCGTACCGTTGTTCAGACACACCGTCAGCTGGCCCTGCTGTAGCGTTTCCTGCTGCAGCACGCTCGCCGGTTTACTGTTTTGCATGTTCTCCAGGATGCGGTCCACTACCGACCGGCAGTCGGGATTGTTGCGCTGATGCTCGAGCAGCAGGTTCGCGCGCAGTATCACCGCGGACGGATGTTCGCCCCGGTACACGGTGCGGGACGGTGCGTTCGGCTCCTTGGACATTTCGTAGATCTCATTGTTCTCCTGGTCGGTCCAGTAGATGTAATCGTTCTTGACCGCAATGTCCGCCGGCAGCCGGTCGAGCCCGGTCTGCAGGGTGCGCTGATCGTTCACCTCCAGATCGGCGCTCTCGATCGTGTACCGGCGGCCGTACTTCTTCTCCACCCAGTACAGCCGGTTGCGGTAGTGGTCCACCGTGATGCCCTTCGGCAGGTACACCTGCTCCTCGTGCACGTTCAGCACGGTGCCGTTCATGGCGGCGCGCACAATGTTGGACGTTTTCGGGTAGCAGTTGGTCCAGTACAGATGCCGGCGGCATTCGTCGATCGCCAGGCCGGCCAGCTCGTGATCGGGCTGCACCGTGGCGACCAGCTGCACGGGCGAGGAGGAGGATGGCGGTGATGCACTGGTGGTTGCTTCAACGGCAGTAGCAGCAGCAGCAGCCGTTCCGTTCGCCGCAGCAGCGGCGGATCGCGTCGAGCTCAGCAGATCATCAATCGCCACGTAGTACACCGACCGGGTGCCCTTCTCCGTCCAGTACAGCCGGCGCTCGAGATGATCGAACGCCATACCGCTGATGTAGGCGGTTTGGGCCGATTTCGGCAACAGCTTCGTCACCTTGTGCAGCTCGTCCGTATCGTCGTAGTCGAGCGCGAACAGCCGATACTCGGGATGGTCCAGATCGGCAAAGTACAGCTTGCCGAGCACCTCGTCGTACGCGAACGCCGAGATGCGGCTGTACTGATGCGCGGCAGATGAAATCTTGCGCCAGTTGGAATCGAAAAACAAAATGCCATTGTCCGTGGTCACTGCCGCCGCTGTTTTGGCCGGGAAGAGAGAATTGCACAAGAGAATTGGAATTAGTAAACGTTTTTTCTTTAAACTAGGAATAAGAACCCGCCCAATCAGCACTAGTGTTGGGTAAATCGGATTCAGATTCAATGAATCTGAATGAATCTTTGATATGATTCAATGAATCTGCATCTCTATTGGAAAGATTCATGAATCTCGATAGATTCTCGTGGATCTCAAAAGGTTCATGAATCTCAAAAAGTTCATGAATCTCAAAAGATTAATGAATATCAAGTGATTTAGAGTGATAAATCTCTAAACTTTCATAGAGCTTAAGCTTTTTATTATTCTTGGCGTTATAACCTACGTGGTCATACCAGCCTTTACAGGCTTTCGAGACTTCTTCTTTCGAGATTCATGAATCCTTGGAGATTCATGAATTCTTGGAGATTATTGAATATTTAGAGATTCATTATTCTTTGAAAATTCATGAATCTTTGAAGCTTCATGAACCTTTGAAGATTCATGAACCTTTGAAGATTCGTGAATCTTTGAAGATTTGTGAATCTTTGAGTATTTTTGAATCTTTGAAGATTTGTAAATCATTAGAGATTCGTGAATCTTTGAAAATACGACTCGAAATTCGAATCACTCATCACTGAAGATTCATATGAGTGTATCTTAACGAAAGATTCATGAAACCCAACCCTAATCTGCACCAGGAAGTAGGCAAGCTTGCAAAATGCTGCTATCTTCTCACGCAAGATCGAGACACAAATTGGCAGACATTAGGTGTTATAGGATGGGCTGTCGGCTATCCCCCTCCTATCGGGGCGTTTAAAATCACTCTGCTGCTACCCAATAATGTTTATGATCAAACAGATCGATAAGATAGCCACCGGGAGGAGACAGTGTATAAAGGTGTGTTAAAGGGGAAATAAAAGTGGCATAGTCGATAAACCACAATCTGGGGAAGAATGCTCACGTAAACCTGGTGTAACATTAAAAATAGGAAATTTTCTTTTATTTGCATGTATTTCTTCCTACCATCTTGCAGGACACGCATCAATTTTGTACTAAAAACCTAAAAGCAGCAATTTTACGAAGAAATTCTCAACGTAGGCAATCGAATTTCGAACCCAAACAAAAAACTGCCTTCAAAAGCAATTCAACACAACTCGCAGTTAATTCCACATTCCGCCTCAGGGGGGGCCGAAATGGAGCGCTCTCATCACGACCACTGCACACAGTGCTAATGGCCACAGAAGCAACCGAATGTGCAAATTATGTCTCGCACATTTGCAAGCACACCACCGCACAGACAGCGTAAAATGCCGTGGCTCGCTGATGGTCAATGCGGTGCCGGGCATCTAGAAGGTTGGCAAAGGTGAGGAACCTTGTGTTACAAATTAGATGCCACGGTGCTATGCACCATATCGCGATCGTGGTTTGCAGTGGCCCCCTTCAAACCGGAACCCCTTCTTGCTGGCTCCACCGACCGACCGATTGTGTTACGTGCGATGCAGCAAACGTTCGGTTTCGTTGAACGTGTTCTCTTCTCACGCGGGGTTGCACAATTCGCTTCCAGCGCGGTTCGCGCATTTCGATGGATCAGCGGAATTTGTGCAGTTTTTGTTGATGAAAATCGAGGATCGCACGAGGAGCATTGGGCAGGAAGCTGATGATTTGTGTGTTTCCCTTTTTTTATTGAAACAGGGTTGATTTTGATTGCGTATTATTGTGGTGTTTTGCGAAGAAAGATCACTATCCAGATCTTTATTTAAATGTATTCTTCCGCGGGACGTCCAGCTGTATAAATTGGGTTCATAAAATGTAACCTGGAAAAAAACCCCTGAACAATACGCGTTTAGACGCACGCTAATGACGCGATAATGTAGCACCGTAGATCATCGTTCTGAGAGAATATCTCCCCATGGAATTTTCGAAATATGATCGTTGCTGGAATTTTCGCTACCGAGAATTACATCCCCCCCCCCCCTTTTTGTTACAGGTAACAGAGGGTGTATCTGGTTTCTCCAGCAACAGTTCACACTTGAAATAACCCAACAAACAAATGCCAATGCGTGCGACGACGAGTGAGTGTGCGTTTTACTGAGCTGAGAAGTTTACTCAAACCTCACAAGTACACCAGAAGAGAAGCATACTAGGAAAAAGAAAACCTACCGTGCCGTAGGCAAAACTATCATTTCGTTTTTACAGGTGTCATTATTGCTTAGAAAACAATCGCATACGGGGAAGTGGTTTGGCTTTGGAAGGGATCGTCTATCGGCGTGCCCACTAATGGAATGCATTGTCTAGGAGGTTCTAATGTTTTGTGCGATTGGCGGGGTCATTTTCTGGCAGGTACACCACCACCACCACCACCACCACCACCACCACATACCACGTGAGAGGGCGTCCAATCACCCACGAAACCATCATACGAAACAAAAAGCATACGCGGGCGACTCAGACCCACTGTGAGTCATTGCGGGATTCAAACTCTCTGATAAACGCTGCCAAATGAATGCTGATATGTGCTGCTTTCCCTTAAAAAAACTGAACATCTTTTTCATAAGCTGATTGATAAGCGCGTTGAGCAAGAAAATGTAATGGCCACAACATTACCGGGCATTTAAATGCATTCCAATTACAAGCTTTGTTCACCGGTTGTTTGTACGTGATTTGGACAGTGTACCCACTTCGGTTTGGAGTAGTTTTGGTTCCAGTACCCGATTATCTGGACGGGCTGTAAATAATACGCAATGCCACTTCAGAGGTGCCGCCGCCGAACCCGCCGCACGACAGGCGCAATCGGCCTCGGCCGGTAAAGTCACGTCACGATTGGCTCTCGGCACCGTGATCGTGATTAAGAGTGGATCGAACAAATCACGAGCCTGGCCCGCTGCATGCGTTTACTAGTTCAATTTTTGGCAAATATCATCGATACCAATCAGCATCATCATCGGTGGTACCATGGGGAGGACACGTCGATAGCGGTGTTTGGTGAAAAATGTCGCCCTGTTATCACCCCTTTCCGCGTGACGGTTGCCAACGATACGGTGGGAAAAGAAGAGCAATAGTAAAAACATTCAACACACAGCTACACAATCGGAGTCGTGCCCACGCGTCCATTCCGCCCGTTTGATTAGCAATTGTGTGCTAGGTGCTAAGACAGCGTATTGTACCACATGCCTCAAGTCGATCGGTAGTAGTCTCCTGGGGGGGGGGGGGGGGGGGGGGAAATCTGCACCCCGTCGACCGTTTCAAGTGATGGATTAAACAATCGGCCGCAACCGGAAGCTTGCACCAGCACCTTCACGCGGGTCTTCCGGTAGCGCCAAATTCGTGTCAAGAATCACGCCGCCGCCACCATTGCGGGTACACTTTCGCTTTCGTGTGATGGATGGAGGAGAGGCACGACACGTCGGGTTAGGCGAGAGGGTTCATGGGCACTTGCAGGTTCGTTTGTGCTGGCGATCATCGTCGGTGACTGCTGGCCTTGCGAGCAGCGATTTTTTTTCGGACCACCATTTCCTGTCCGAAATGGAGCAAACGCTAAAAAAAGGAAACAAAATAGACAATGAAAAACGCCAAACTGCAATATTGGTGCGCTGGTATTTTTGAACACCTTACCGGCGTCACCTAATTTTACAGGGTTTTCCAGTGGTTCAGATAACTTTGAGATGCTTAACGGACTCTATCGCACGGGAAGTGATACTTTTGGCGCGTTAGCGATAAATCTGTAACTTTACTGAACTCTATGTGACGGGAAGTAGATTCTTTGGCACCTTTTTTGGACAAGTCATTTGGGTGCCGTTTGCCAGCTGGGTTTTCGTATACATGAGGTGGTTGAAGTATTGCTATTTTCAATAATACACATCAATATAAAATTTGCACTATATATGGCTATACACATTTATTAAAATTATGATCAAAGCATGATATGTTTTGTAAATTATCGAGTGATGTTATTTTACTTCAATTTATGTTGCTTTGTTATGGAAGAGTAATACAGGGTTTTCCAGTGGTTCTGATAACTTTGAGATGCTTAACGGACTCTATCGCACGGGAAGTGATACTTTTGGCGCGTTAGCGATAAATCTGTAACTTTACTGAACTCTATGTGACGGGAAGTAGATTCTTTGGCACCTTTTTTGGACAAGTCATTTGGGTGCCGTTTGCCAGCTGGGTTTTCGTATACATGAGGTGGTTGAAGTATTGCTATTTTCAATAATACACATCAATATAAAATTTGCACTATATATGGCTATACACATTTATTAAAATTATGATCAAAGCATGATATGTTTTGTAAATTATCGAGTGATGTTATTTTACTTCAATTTATGTTGCTTTGTTATGGAAGAGTAATAACATTCAAGTCAACTAGCGTTTATAAACATTCGCGAGTGAAATCATCTGCTGTCAATTCGAATGGGTGGGAAACAACTACAACAACAATTTTCCACAACCAAACGCATTCCGAAAATATCGCTTCAAAAAAGGTTTCATGCTGTCGTGGCTGTGCTGTGCACCAAAACATAATAGTGCTAATTCGTGAATCTTATTGCACACAGTATGTATTTAAGCCCATAACACTTGAAGTAGTTGTAATTATTTACGTGTTCCGAATGTTACAGGTGTTTCAATATAACCGAAATCATTGGATGCTGTTTGTGAAGATCGATTGTGTCATCATTTTACAAGCAAAAGTAAGTCATTGCATATCCAATGCCTAAGAGCGCTTTGTCCTCTAATGACTTTCTTATATATACTATACAGCTCAAATATTATAACAGACATGGAGCCCAATACAAGTGCAGCTACACGACGTGTTGTAAAAACCACATCCGATAGCGACAGGAAGCGGGTCATAACGGCGTATGAAAATGGCTCAGCTCCATCAGCAATAAGCCAAATGCTTAATATAAAGAGACCAACGGTGTATGGAATCATAAATAAATACAATGCAACTTGGCAAATCGCTGCAGCTAAGCGTGGTGGCACCTGTAAAAAAAAGTTGTCGCAGGATGCGGTAGAAAGCATTCGAGCCTGGATCGACGAAGATTGTGCGATCACGCTGAAGTCACTGGCACAGAAAGTATTTGAACGACACGGTGTACACGTTAGCATCTCAACTATAGCCAGGGAAGTAAAGGGCTTCAACTACTCCTTTAAAATGCTGCAAAAAATACCTGAAAGGCGCAACACAACTGCTACGATCGAGGAACGTACCACATACGCCAGAAACTTCTACCAAATAACAAGGGCATTTCCTGTAAGCGGATTAATATATTTGGACGAAGTGGGATTCAACGTGAGCATGCGGACAAGCAAGGGCAGATCTCAGAAAGGAACGCCAGCAGTAACCGTGGTTCCTCAAATTAGAACTAGAAATATATCGATAGTATGTGCAATGAATTCGAATGGGATCGTACATTACGTCACCCACAACCAACCTGTAAACAGAGAGCTATTTACCAATTTTATTTATGAGCTTAAAGATATATTGCGATCCAAAAACATTAATAGAAGCTATTTAATAATGGACAACGTTGCTTTCCACAAGAGCCAGTCCGTGCAGGAAGCTATAGGAACCGTTATAGACAAACCTCTCTATCTACCCCCATATTCTCCCTTTTTAAACCCCATAGAGAATATGTTTAGCAAGTGGAAGAATTATGTAAAAAGATCTAACTGCACTAATCACGACCAACTAATGGAAGCTATATGCAACGGAGCAAATTATGTTACCGCAGAAGATTGCGAAGGGTTTATAAACAACATGTGGAACTACATGTCACGCTGTTTAAGCGGTGAAGAAATATTAGATTAGATGTATCTTTATTCTTTGATAGCTCCTTTGATAGAATTCAATAGTTTTATTCAATAGTTTAGATAGATGAGATTAATTAGTAGTAGTTAAGTCGATTAACACTTCAATGGAAAACCGTACTCCAAGAATTTTTCCTCAAAATGTGCTGTGCAGTTTCCTCAACAGTTATTACGTTTTTTTTTTTTCATTAGTTAAGTTCTTCATCTTTAGATGGAAAAACGATACTCAAAGAGTTCCTTGAAAACGTGCTGTGCAGTTTTCTCATCATTAATTACTTTTTTTAGTCAGTAGTAAATATCTTGATTGTTAGATGGAAAACAATACTCAAAGAGTTCCTTGAATAAAATACAATGCAATTTTCGAACGTTTCTTAAATCAGTTTGTTTTAGTTCTGAAAGAAAAACTAAGCTGTTTGCTTTCTTAAACCAGCTTTTATTTACGGCAAAACCCTGCCAGTATATGCCATCGTCAAGAGGCCCGGATCGCCATACAACACATCATGCTCCCGATTCATTCTTCTACTCAACACTTTCTGTTCAAACATACCGCTAAAGATGACCCTAAGTAGCACTCGTGTCCGTAGTAGTGATGGGAGAATTCTATAAAAGCCTGGTTCAATTCCGAATGACTTCGCCAGAGACGAAAGCGCCTTAGAAAAGTTGGTGCAAAACTCCAGACTATGAATCAACCGAAGCCGCTTTTTCGGGATTAGCAAGACGAAAATCATGACGATATCGAATACTAAGACAGCGTGCTTTGAAGTGCTTTTAAATCGTCAGAGCCATTCGGAGTAAAGACAGCACCAGCTTGTGCGCGAAAGTTGAATGTGTTAAAAAATATAATAAAGAATAATAAAAAATTATACTGAAGAATATCATAAAACGTAGTTCGACCGAAGAAAATAGGCAAATCCACTTGTACGGCACGCTGTCTTAGTATTCGATATCGTCATGATTTTCGTCTTGCTAATCCCGAAAAAGCGGCTTCGGTTGATTCATAGTCTGGAGTTTTGCACCAACTTTTCTAAGGCGCTTTCGTCTCTGGCGAAGTCATTCGGAATTGAACCAGGCTTTTATAGAATTCTCCCATCACTACTACGGACACGAGTGCTACTTAGGGTCATCTTTAGCGGTATGTTTGAACAGAAAGTGTTGAGTAGAAGAATGAATCGGGAGCATGATGTGTTGTATGGCGATCCGGGCCTCTTGACGATGGCATATACTGGCAGGGTTTTGCCGTAAATAAAAGCTGGTTTAAGAAAGCAAACAGCTTAGTTTTTCTTTCAGAACTAAAACAAACTGATTTAAGAAACGTTCGAAAATTGCATTGTATTTTATTCAAGGAACTCTTTGAGTATTGTTTTCCATCTAACAATCAAGATATTTACTACTGACTAAAAAAAGTAATTAATGATGAGAAAACTGCACAGCACGTTTTCAAGGAACTCTTTGAGTATCGTTTTTCCATCTAAAGATGAAGAACTTAACTAATGAAAAAAAAAAAACGTAATAACTGTTGAGGAAACTGCACAGCACATTTTGAGGAAAAATTCTTGGAGTACGGTTTTCCATTGAAGTGTTAATCGACTTAACTACTACTAATTAATCTCATCTATCTAAACTATTGAATAAAACTATTGAATTCTATCAAAGGAGCTATCAAAGAATAAAGATACATCTAATCTAATATTTCTTCACCGCTTAAACAGCGTGACATGTAGTTCCACATGTTGTTTATAAACCCTTCGCAATCTTCTGCGGTAACATAATTTGCTCCGTTGCATATAGCTTCCATTAGTTGGTCGTGATTAGTGCAGTTAGATCTTTTTACATAATTCTTCCACTTGCTAAACATATTCTCTATGGGGTTTAAAAAGGGAGAATATGGGGGTAGATAGAGAGGTTTGTCTATAACGGTTCCTATAGCTTCCTGCACGGACTGGCTCTTGTGGAAAGCAACGTTGTCCATTATTAAATAGCTTCTATTAATGTTTTTGGATCGCAATATATCTTTAAGCTCATAAATAAAATTGGTAAATAGCTCTCTGTTTACAGGTTGGTTGTGGGTGACGTAATGTACGATCCCATTCGAATTCATTGCACATACTATCGATATATTTCTAGTTCTAATTTGAGGAACCACGGTTACTGCTGGCGTTCCTTTCTGAGATCTGCCCTTGCTTGTCCGCATGCTCACGTTGAATCCCACTTCGTCCAAATATATTAATCCGCTTACAGGAAATGCCCTTGTTATTTGGTAGAAGTTTCTGGCGTATGTGGTACGTTCCTCGATCGTAGCAGTTGTGTTGCGCCTTTCAGGTATTTTTTGCAGCATTTTAAAGGAGTAGTTGAAGCCCTTTACTTCCCTGGCTATAGTTGAGATGCTAACGTGTACACCGTGTCGTTCAAATACTTTCTGTGCCAGTGACTTCAGCGTGATCGCACAATCTTCGTCGATCCAGGCTCGAATGCTTTCTACCGCATCCTGCGACAACTTTTTTTTACAGGTGCCACCACGCTTAGCTGCAGCGATTTGCCAAGTTGCATTGTATTTATTTATGATTCCATACACCGTTGGTCTCTTTATATTAAGCATTTGGCTTATTGCTGATGGAGCTGAGCCATTTTCATACGCCGTTATGACCCGCTTCCTGTCGCTATCGGATGTGGTTTTTACAACACGTCGTGTAGCTGCACTTGTATTGGGCTCCATGTCTGTTATAATATTTGAGCTGTATAGTATATATAAGAAAGTCATTAGAGGACAAAGCGCTCTTAGGCATTGGATATGCAATGACTTACTTTTGCTTGTAAAATGATGACACAATCGATCTTCACAAACAGCATCCAATGATTTCGGTTATATTGAAACACCTGTAACATTCGGAACACGTAAATAATTACAACTACTTCAAGTGTTATGGGCTTAAATACATACTGTGTGCAATAAGATTCACGAATTAGCACTATTATGTTTTGGTGCACAGCACAGCCACGACAGCATGAAACCTTTTTTGAAGCGATATTTTCGGAATGCGTTTGGTTGTGGAAAATTGTTGTTGTAGTTGTTTCCCACCCATTCGAATTGACAGCAGATGATTTCACTCGCGAATGTTTATAAACGCTAGTTGACTTGAATGTTATTACTCTTCCATAACAAAGCAACATAAATTGAAGTAAAATAACATCACTCGATAATTTACAAAACATATCATGCTTTGATCATAATTTTAATAAATGTGTATAGCCATATATAGTGCAAATTTTATATTGATGTGTATTATTGAAAATAGCAATACTTCAACCACCTCATGTATACGAAAACCCAGCTGGCAAACGGCACCCAAATGACTTGTCCAAAAAAGGTGCCAAAGAATCTACTTCCCGTCACATAGAGTTCAGTAAAGTTACAGATTTATCGCTAACGCGCCAAAAGTATCACTTCCCGTGCGATAGAGTCCGTTAAGCATCTCAAAGTTATCAGAACCACTGGAAAACCCTGTAGTACGCAACGCAACGTGTTGCCTTTGCGTATTGCGCTAGAATTTGAAGCGGATTGTTCCTATCAAAAACAAGCAAACATGCCTTCACGCAGCTTAGAAGAAGGAAGTAGAGAGCTTGGCTTGGCATAACTGCGCCGCACTTGTCGATCGTGTTCCTTCTCCCTTAATGAAAACAGAACATACCGGCGATCGTGCGCGCACACGGGTTTTGACGTAAATCTGACCTACCTCTCTCTCTCCTCCTCCCCCCAACCGTCGGTGCCGGATCTTTGCGTGTTTGTGAGGGTTTTTTTGTTTTAGCACAATCCCTCAGCTCACTACTCGATCAAGCAAACTCTTATGCTGGCGCAAAACAAAGAGCTCGAAGCAAGAACGCATAACGGAAGCAGCAACAATCGCGTTACCCCTTCGCCCCGGTTCCGGCAAGCGGGTGGGAAATACAAAGGGTCAAATCGTGCCGCACGTAAAACCTGTCGGACACCGGCACCTGCACGAGAGACTGATCGGGGAGGCTTGCAGTTGCTTTTACAGCGCATAAAAAAGGGAATTAAAAACAACAATATCAACCGATCACCGCATCGGTCTGGACTGTAACGGTTGAGATGGGCAGAAGAAAAAAAAAGTGGTTCGATTACACTTACTAACTGCCCAGCAGGAAGTGTAAGTATGTTGGAAGGGGTACAATGAACCCGGAGAGGGTTGTTTTCTCACCGTTTCCGGACAGGCGCAGAGGGACGACCACAGCATCCATTCACAACGGTGACAGAGAGCAGAGTCCGGAGCACGTTGTTTCAACAGGTGGTTGGAGCATTAAAGGTTTGATTTGTTGCGTCGTGCCGTGCACTACCGGTCACGATCCTTTTGGCTTTTGGATTGTTGACGGCGCAGAGTAGTGTCGTGTGAGGTTACAGCGGACAGGTGGGGTCCGTTCTGGAATAACTGGTTTCATGAAACGCAATGGTTTTGGTCGCGCCTAATTTCGGGTCTGGCTTAGTATTCAAATGTACACAATTTTGCACTGGAATGTACATTAACCTTCGATCTGTTTCGTCTTGTCCAAGGATTATAAAATAGCGGGCCTAGCATAGTCCTTTGATTGATGGTCACAGTTAATCGCTCTAAAGAGCCAGAGGCCAATTGAATTTATGGTTTAGCTTGATTGGTTTAGTACTATAGATGTTTAGACAGATATGTTAACATTGTTTTTAACATTTTTATAATATTCTTATTTCATTTTATTACAATCTTTTCAATCTTTAATCATTTGTATGTAGTCCGAGTGGCTCTGAGTGGCCATTGGCTCTCTTTGCTAATGAAAACTAAATGTTGACCCCAACTGTGACCCCCATAGGAGTAAGCATAGGAGTTATCAATGGTTAGACATCGAATTCAGGTTGTTACATTTTGGCTAAAATGTGATAAAATTAAAAGAAAAATGTTTTTTTTAGTTTCATCGTTGCTCTAAAAGATTATCTATCCAATGGTAATGAAAGATTTAATCTGGAGCTTGTAGTTTAGCTAGTACAGCTAATGCCAAATAACTGCAAAAAAGATTAATATACCATGAATTCAAAATGTGTTGAAAGGAAAAGCTAATCTAAATTTACAAGCAGTTTAAACCGAGGAGTTCATTTGGAAGGCTAAACTTCTGCAAATATCTTCCTTCTTGTAGAATTTTAGGGTTAAAGAAGCCTGAAGAGGTTTCAAGCATAATTGTCGCAAACTTCTTATTTTAAAGAATATAATTTGAAAGAAAGATATAACAAGTTTTTACTTGCTGGGGTGCTCTCACATGAGAGTAGAACAAAATCCATTACTTAATTGTGTCGGGCGAGTCGTCTACCATTAACAAACGATTTGATGGCGCATGCCCTACCTAGCCCTATTTAAACAGTTATTATTTTTTCTTTGACGTAATTGACCTACGATGCGATCAAGGCTCATTATGTTGATGTCTGTCTGTTCAGGCTTTAGAGGCTTATTTTGTTATAATAAGACAACCAGCAAGTTCTATCTATGTGTGGATGGGATCCGTATGGGAATCAATCTCGAGCGGTTTGCTGGTACACGGCGCATCTATCGAATAGACCACCGGGTCGCCCCTAAACGTAAACGATATTTCTTTATTTATACATTCAACAGGATGCTGATCCCTATGATTACTTCATTAAAAACAAAGCTAAATGCGTTGCAACATCTTTGCGTATGCTCCCGCCGTAAAGGTGATGATGGTAACCTTGAATTGTGCCTTTAAACACAAGCTCGATCGAATCGTTCACAGTCGCAAAACATTGCCGCATCACCACTACCGTTCGTCGTGTCGGTGTAATGGTGCAAAGATTTACCACCAAAGCCGGTGCAAGATAACTGAGGGAGCACACGTTGGCCTTATCAACGCTCTGCCGCGCCTGTTGGCCACCTTTGGCGCCTTGGGAAGTTTGTTGTTTTTTTTTCTTCGTTTCTCTTCGGCAGGAGGAATGTTTTAGGAGATTGCGTGTGTAGTGGTTTGTATGCGGTTCTTATTTTTGATAAGCCAAATATGGCCAAAATGATCGCGTCATTCCCAGTGAAGCCGGCCGAGAGACTAAGACACCGTCAGCGGATTGACGGTATAGAGGTGAAATGTTACTTATTTTGAAGGAGGATTCTTCTGTTGTTTGTCGATGTAAAGTTCAAAACGAAACAGCTTACTAAACATAGGTTCACAGGTCTCACAGGTCCAAAGGGGAACACCGCTTTAAAAATAAACCAGTATAGAACCAATAATCCTTCTAAGCATCTCAGGCCGCTGCTCGATCACTAGAGATTGTTAACAGATTAAATTGATTAAACAATTGTTTACATCCAATGAAACAATCCCATCCCGCAGGATCAACCATAATATGTAGCAACCATTTTACATCCAACCATTTAGTTGGAGCGTGCCTTATCAAAAACCACAGCGCACAAAATGCGTCTTATGAATTGTTCGAACGTGTCGGGGAGAGCTGACAATCAAATCAGGAACATATTTACTAACGTTCATCACCCGGTTGATGGGTGAGGGAATCTTTGGGGATTTATTTTTGCTACCTCTCTCTCTATCTCTCCCAAGCTTTGGTTGGTGAAACGGTTTTGAAACGAGAAAAACCATACCGCCAAAGGACACTTTCAAACGCGTGTCACTTTCATTGCTGTTGATTGTTTTGCGCACACGATGATCACGATCATGATCACGAGAGACGAACGAGCGAAACGCGGGACGTTAAATGGCAACTTTGGCGGAACATTCAATCAAGTTCATTGCGGACCATTGCGGTGGTTCGGTACTGTGGCTCTCCCCTCACCCTCTGGTGATCGTGGTATGAACTCCTTCGAGCGGAGTTTGTATGGGCTTGGGCGTTTCAATCATTCATTGGAGCGCTGGTGCAAAACTATAATGAAAAAACCAAAGCCCTACCCCCCCGCCTAAACATAGTGGAGCAGAGTGAAGGAGTAATAAAACATATAATATACCCATTCGTCCACCCCCTCTCCTTCCCCCGAAACACTCCACCGAAGATCGATGTGCGTACGTGACGAATGGAATGGACTTTTGACCGCCGTTTGCTGTTGGGGCAGTTTTGACTTTCCAAAATAAAAAAAAAAGGCCAAAGACAAAAATCACTTGGCCGTTGCGCGAAATCTGCACAGTTAAAAGTACGGGAACGTATAATTGGTTCGATAGGCTGAAACCGACGAACCGAAGGAAAACGCGGCCTGGTTATGGTAGTCGGGTGATTGGTGCAAACAGTCATTGTCTAATGAAAGCATCAGACAGAGCTTAATATGTCTGGTCGAAGTGGTTGTCGATCGTACGGGGGTGTTCAAAAAGATAAAATAAAAGGAAAGACCTTTAGTATGTTAGCGGTTCAAAAGAACTGATCGTAAACCATTAAACACACACACAAACAGCCAGATAAACAAATAGGGAATGTTGAATAAATTCCAATTTTAATCAATAAAAAAATCAACCATTAATAAGAGTATTATAAATCGTCAAAGTTTCATAAAACTCTATTCAAAGTAAAAAATCCGGTTCGAAGGACCAAACAACTTTACAGCGGTTGGCGCTTGAGCAATGGTTATTGGTGGAGCCTACTAATTCGAACCCCAGACGCTTAAATTGAGATTCAAATAAACTTGTTCGATTCCAATTAGAGTATTTGGTAATGGGATTTTCTTTTCTACATCGGTTGACGACCACATAATCCAATATGATCCACGATCAAAGCAATCTGCACCAAGTTCCCTTCACAATTATGTAGATGAAGGAGTGTGCGGCTCTGTTGCTTTGGCGACTAATTTCACCACAGTTTGCAAAGTCCTCGGAGCTACACACGCGCGTGCCAAAAAGGATGCACACCAATGGCCATTTGAGGCAAACGTTAAATAACCGCCCACCTTTGAAGCAAGTAAGGAACTGGGCGAGAGTAGCAACACGTCTCGGGCAAGGCGGCCCCTACTACACGCTACTACAACGACAACCGGTGTAGTAAACTCCCGAACCGTTTCGTATGGGCGGGTATGCTGAAAATGATTATTTTTGGATGCGCGAGATAAAAAAGAAACGATGTTTTTCTTTTTTTTTGTATTTTTTTTTCTGCACTCCTCGACTCGGTCGTCACAGTGTTTGGTCACGAGCGCCGTCGCCCAGTGACGACGTCCGCAATCGCAAGAAGGCGCGAGTCCACCCTCCGCCTAACACATCTCGTTGCCGCACTTACCCCATTCGGTGGCTATGACATAACCGAGGCAGCATGACGATAGAAGTAGCACCAACCATCCTGCCGCAGCACGGCAAGGACTCTTCATGCTGGATGATTTGGCCAACACAGACACACACACACACAAGCACACGCACGCACACTACAAGAAAGATCCGGAGTTGAGGGAAGAAGTTTCACGAGCCGGTGTGATAACGCACTAAACGCACACTTCACCACGGATTCGCAAATTCCACGTTTTCACGCAATCACAAACACACGGCCCGTGAAAAAACGCTGGATCCCCAGCGATAGGAAATCCGCCAACTTGCGGTGTTCCGGTGCGGCAGGGTGTTGGACAGTTTGCAGGAAACGTGCGGAGAGATAAGCTAGCTACGGCTTCACACTCATCACACTACACGCGCGGACGGCACAGAGAGCGAAGAGGCGTCTGCACCATTCGGCATTTGGTTTTCGATTGCAAAAGGTGGTCCGCTTTTTTTTTGCTGCACGGTACCGAACCCGTGTCGTGAAATCACGTAGTCCCCTTCCCCTGCGAGAGCTGTCAGTTCGGTGTTGTGACAGGTGCTTGGCGAGCTGGACGTGCTTGACAGGGTTGGATGGATGGGTTGAAAAATTTCCTTTTTCCTTTACGATTGAAGGAGATTAGGCTTTATCATCTGCAAACCATAATTCACTCGTATATTTGCACAATCAAGTACAAATAGTTGAACAGTTAGCGAACGGTTTACTTAATTCTTTTCACTTCTCTGCCACCCAACCTTTGCTTGCGCGTGTGCTAACCGGGCTTGAGTTCGTCTGACGTGTACGTCAGCGCAAGACCACCAGCTGTCACCTGTCACCATTCGAGCAAGAACAAGAACAGCAACAAGAAAACAACGCACTGTCAGCTAGCCGGGCAGGTAAAAGTAGCGAAAGAAAAGAGAGAAAAACGCATTCCCGTACGCCCAGAGCGCCAGCCAAGCCCGTCTCGTCCGGTTTTTTTCTACGTTCGTCCGTATCGTTTCCTCCCCCACCCGCCCGGTACACCGGTAAACGATGGCCATAAACCCCCAGTACGAGGAGATTGGCAAGGGGTTCGTGACGCAGTACTACGCGCTGTTCGACGACTCGACCCAGCGGCCCAGCCTGGTGAACCTGTACAACGCGGAGCTCTCCTTCATGACGTTCGAGGGGCAACAGATACAGGGCGCCGCCAAGATACTGGAGAAGCTGCAGAGTCTCACGTTTCAGAACATCAAGCGCGTGCTGACGGCCGTCGACTCCCAGCCAATGTTTGACGGTGGCGTGCTGATCAACGTGCTCGGCCGGTTGCAGTGTGACGAGGATCCGCCGCACGCCTACTCCCAGACGTTCGTGCTGAAGCCGCTCGGGGGGACGTTTTTCTGTGCGCACGACATTTTCCGGCTCAACATTCACAACTCGGCATGAAGCGTTAACGAAAGGGAAGCGAAGGAGATGCTGATCGGTTCGAACAACACCAAATGTTGCTGTACACTTTACTGAATAAACATATGGGTTACTTTACAACACACACGTAAAAAAGGGACGAGTATGGAAGGTTCAGGAAGCGTTGAGAAAGTTGGTTGAGATATCATAGGGGAAGGGGAGGGACCGAATAGCGTCGAACACTGCACGAAGGGCTTTGTTGTGACAGTTCTAGACGTTGGTCGCGTTGTGTTTTGAAAAGGGCGCGCTTTGGTCGCACGGGGAACGTAGGATACGATGGGATACACTGCGACACAGCATTTGGTAAAGGTGGGTGAAAATTTGTCTTCTTTTTTGGTCCATATTTGTACATGTCAATCAATGTGCACTTCGATGCTACTTTGTGCAGGAAACGAGACATCGCATCGGTATGCTAAACCTGCCGTACGAGGAAGAGTACCGGGCACAGCTGAAGCATCTTGGGTACAAGGAAAAGGTGAGATGAGGGAACCGGGATCGGGTAATGACTCCAAATTCATGATCACGTCACTGCAGGACATCCTGAGGGAAGCTTTCCAGCGCCAGGAATGGAATGTGGGCAGTGCACGAGTGCTGAGTTTGCTGCAGGAAGCGAACATTCTGACAGCGAGTGAACACATCCTCAGGTAGGACTGTTGTGGGCAAGCATCATTCCTTCCATTTGATTCCAGTCCAAGCCCCATGCTCTTTTCAGCCTTGATTCGATCGAGCTAATGCAACAGATTCTGAACGATTTTTTGGAAGCGGAGTACAGCCTACTAGCGCACATCGTTCGCTACGCCTACCAAGGTAATGGGCTAACATCGTGCAGTCCATTCCATTCTAACCCCAGAACACCCTCTCCTATCTCCTAGAGAATGTACAATCCCAATCGCTTACCAACGTTCTGAAGGAAAGCTTTCGCACGCTGCTGAACGACTTGAACGACAATCCGAACGTGATCCCTCACAATTACCTGCAGGCAATTGGGACCCGTCTGCGCACGCACGAGCAGAAACTGGTGATTAACGAGCATCTGCAGCTACTGCTCGGTTCCGAACGCGGTCCGCTCGATCTGGACGCAGCCATCGGGCGGCAGCACCAGTGGCGGGAAGAGATGCAAACCATCCTCACCGGTACCGTTTTCGAACGACTGCTGATCGAGCTGATCCGTGACAAGGCCAACCTTCTCGAGGTGCTGAAAGAGTTGCTGAAGCGATCGTGTCCCTTTTCCCTCAAGCACGCACTCTATCTGCTGTCCCAAGCGGCTAGAGCGACGACCGATGAGCCGGACGAGCGGCTGCTGAAAAGCTTCATCAAGGATCTGTTCCGTACCGTGGTGGAGACGGGGCTGATGAGCCAGCTGCAGCTGGTGCTGCTGTTTGCGCGTGAAATTTGCTCCGCCAATACGGCCGTGCTGGGGACGTATCCGGCCTGGTACAAGCAAACGGTCGGCGAGATGACGTACAGCGTGAAGCGGAACCAGTTCATCGGCACGATGGAGCTGCTGACGGCGCTAATACCGGCCGAGCGGAACCTGGAGCTGCTCGGTGTGCATGCGACGATTGCGATTTCCGCCCCGGTCAAGTGTAACGATTACGTGCTCAACTACAAGCAGCTTTGCCGGGCTCACATCGCCCAGCTGAAGGCACCGGAGTGTACTATCGTGCTGGAGGATTAGTGGGTGAGTAGTAGAACTTTTTCAACCTTAAAAACTAAGTCGGCGTTGCGATTTCCATAACCAAAGCGTTTACCATTGTATGGATGTAAACTAAATGAAAAGCATCCAAGCATCCGCTGGAAAGTAACGCTGATCAGCCTTTACCAGAATTTGTTAATAGAGAAGAGATTTGATCGGAACTCGGATTTTATTTATTTTACGTACACCGTACATGCACCTGATGATTGCGTGGATTGTCCATTGTTCACGCTGCTAATTTCAATTCAAAAATATCTTTTTTGTCGATCACGCATTGAAATTTTTTGAGCCTCCAAAAAATGCCGGCTATTTATTTTGGTTAAGCAACACACCTAATCCCCACACGTTCCCGTACACCTAACTTAAAAGCGCCACAGCGACAATCTCACTGGTTTGGAATTGTATTCCTTTTCCGCATGTCGTCAAGGGCAGGCCCAATACCCGATAGAGATATTATTTCCATGGAATTTGTAACAACTTCACTTCCCTTCTAAAGTTTACAGGCTAGCCGTCGGTGCCGCTTCCCGGTCCCGATCCGCCGCAATCGATTTGTTCCGTTCGTCCCAGATGGTTACCCCGTCACAGGCGCAGATTTTTTTGTAATTTTGAAAAATGCCCGCCGATCGGGCAATGATGCCACAGCTCAGCCGACGCTCCTCTTGCGCACCAGCCTCGGCTGGCTGTGTGATCACAACGGACCGGCCGATCAGATCGTTCACGTCGAGCCGGTCGTTGACGAATCGTATCGTCGCACGCCCATTCTCATCCGAGCGGATTGGGCTGGAATCGTACACATCGCCTACCGAGCTGCAGCCGGCAGAGATGTCACCACATTCGTGGACATTCAGCTGAAAGGTGCCGCTGTGCGAGAGCCCATCGATCGTACCGTCCACGACGGCACCCTTTTGACCGGGCGTACTCGACAGGGTGCAGAAACGTATCACACCCCGCACGTTGGTCGATTCGTTGCCGTGATCTACCATCGCCACCGCAGATTGTCCTGTAAATAAAGGGAGATGCATTAAAAGCTCGACAACAAGGAAGCCGGCAATCGATATTAATCGAGCATGAAATACCTCCGAACCCTGTCAGCACCGCTCGTCGTCCCGTTGCCTCAATGCGCTTGTGAATGTCGAGCCATGGAAGGGATGTTTCTATCAGCACGCTTCCTTTATCCGCGTCGATGGTTACGGTACCGGCATCGGATAGTGTTTTGTTTATATCGGCCACACAGCCCGCTCCACGGATTTGCACCGCAAACTCCATCTGTTTAGGGGCAGAGATTGTGCCGGGAAGGGTTAGCGCAATTAGCACTTTAAATCGGGTATCGAACATTACCTGTATGCTGCCGCGGTCAGTCATTTTTTGCTGCTTAAATATCAAGTCACGTAAAAAGTCGATAATCATCTCCTTCCGCCCTAAAGCAAATTTGTCGAGCCGAGCCCGTCGCTAGCACTACTTTCTACCCCTCACCTGAGCGGGCTGTCAAAGGTTTAGGTTCGTTGTCAGACGTCGTCCGTTCACATTCCCTCTCTTTCTCGCGTGTTGTCAAGAGCTGTTGAAGTGCGTAAAAATCGTAAACAAACTTTGTTGCGTTACATTTTTGTTTTCACAAATCAATCCAAAAAGCGTAATATGCTCATAGCTGCGCCAGAAACTCTCCGTGGTGAACAACCTACGAAGTCAGCCCACCACAAGGCTCAACCTGGACCGGTTGAAGTGTGCTGCTGTGGCGGAGGGGTACGCGACAGCGCTCGGGGAAGCGCGATGCCCCTCGCAGACCACTGGCGTATGGTGGAACGAGCCATCAGCACTGCATCCGAACACAATATCTGCCGCTTACCACGTAGAGAGAAAAAGGAATGGTTCGATGAAGAGTGCAGACAAGCACTATCCGAGAAGAATGTAGCGCGCGCCCGCATGCTACGGCATGAAACCCGTCAGAACGTGGAGAACTACAGATAACTGAAGAAATAGCAAACCCTGCGCTTCCAGGGCTAGCAGCGTCGTTTTGAAGAGTCTGATGAACAGCTGCTGGTGCAGTTTTCCCAGTCTGGGGACACCCGCTTATTCTACAGGAGATTGAAGGAGGCACGGAGTGGGATTGTCCCTTAAAATCGGAATGTGCCGGTGTTAGGAAACAGGAAACAGAACAGGATCGAAGGAAACAGGAAACAGAACAGATCCCTATACTCCATCTGTTCATCGACTTTAAGGTGACCTACGACACCACAGACCGGAATGAGCTATGGAACATCATGCAGCGGTACCACTTTCCTGGGAAGTTGATTCGGCTCTTAGAGGCCACTCCGCTGTTCAACATAGCCCTGGAAGGTGTCATTTGAAGCGCGGGACTAGACAACGACATCCGTGGCACGATCCTCTATTGGTCTCTCCAATTTCTTGGCTTGGCGGATGACATCGACATCATCGGCACAGGATAACAGCGAGGGTGAGTGTGGTGTACACTAGTGTTGGGTCATACGATTCATTTCACGACTCGACCCGGAGTCGGGTGCAAGCCAGTCGGAATCGATTACGACCCGTGGGTGCAGCGGGTGCGCTAGGTCGGAGTCGGAATCAAATCCGACCCGCGGGTGCAATCGAACTCATTGAACCCGAAATATCAGTAGGTGCGAGAAAGCATAAGCGACTCCGACCCGTTGGTGCAGCGAGTTCGGGTCGGGTCGGGTCACGGTAGGTTCAGTTTGACTCGAGGGTGCAGCGAGTTCGGGTCGACCCGATAGATCAGTAGGTGCGAGAATGCATAAGCGACTCCGACCCGTTGGTGCAGCGAGTTCGGGTCGGGTTCAGTTTGACCCGAGGGTGCAGCGAGTTCGGGTCGACCCGATAGATCAGTAGGTGCGAGAAAGCATAAGCGACTCCGACCCGTTGGTGCAGCGAGTTCGGGTCGGGTCGGGTCGAATTGAACCTATCTTGACCCGAACCGATCCGAACTCGCCGCACCAACGGGTCGGAGTCCAGATCCAGAAGACTTCGCGAGACCGCACGAATTGAGTGATATATCGCAGATTGATTCGTCCCGTGATCATCTATGGACACGAGTCTTGGATCATTCGAGCGGAGGATGGCGACGCTCTCCGGCCTTTGGCGTGATGCTCGAGCACGGAGTTTGGAGGAGACGAATGAACCACGAGCTTGCTGAGCTGTACAGTCTATTTTCGAAGTATATTCTGTCATCATTTATATTTTTTCTTTATTTTACTTTAATTCTTTAATTTTCTATTTTACAACCAACAACACTTTCGTTTTTTTATATTTTTATCATTCGCCGTTGCAAAACATAGGAGCTATGGTTCATTTCTAAATGTAGACCAACTTTATTTTTTGCAATATTTGTGACCGATCAATCGCCCACTATGCCACAGCACCGTTTGACAATACGTCAAACACTATGGGATGAGACCGGCTCCCCTCTCCTAAACTATATTTCAAGCGGGTAAAGTGAACAGTTCATCCCTCAGTCTCAGTCTTGTAATCCCTCGTGCTTAAAACGGTAAAAGTAAAAAGGTGAGCACAATTGTAGCAAAGTGACCTTATTGCTTGGTGATGATTATAGCGGATTAATTGCATCAAAACAGACAAATGTGATACATTTTTCGAGTCCGATCTCTTGTTCGATTGTTGGCAGAGCGCGCTCTTATTGATTTGGTTGGAGGAGTGGTAGGAGAACCTTTTGCATGAGCGACGTCACGGTTCGGTTCCCCAGTTTACCAACTATCACAGTCAAAATAAGAAAGAGCAAAGAAAACCACCAAAAGTCCATGGGGACACTGTGTTTTTGTGCGCTGCGTCGGAATTGCTGAACTAGCAGTTGAGCTGTTGATGTAGATACCGTCAAGTCGATAAAATTCGATAAAATTTGTTTTCTTTGTTCATCAATGATGTCTGTAATGTTTTACCTCCTGATGGTCATCTCCTTTATGCGGATGATATCAAAATCTTTTTACCTGTGTCTTCTTCCTCTGATTGTATGAGACTTCAGCATTACCTTAATGCATTTGTTCATTGGTGTTCATCCAACTTACCTTGCTTGTGCCCTGAAAAATGTTCTGTTATTTCTTTCTCTCACTCTTTTTCTCCTATTTTTTTCAACTATACTCTATCCAACTCGTCCCTCTCTCGTGTTATGTCCATCCGTGACCTTGGTATTATACTTGACAGTCGTCTTAACTTTAAACTGCAGCTTGATGAGGTTCTACTAAAAGCTAATCGAACGTATCGAACGAACGTCGTTACGTTTTACCTCTAGTTTTAGAGATCAAAGCTTCCTAAGAAACCTTTATTGTGCTCTGGTAAGGCCTCTTCTTGAATATACTAGTATCATCTGGAATCCTCCTACTATTGATGGCTGTTCGAGAATTGAAAGCATTCAGCGCCTCTTTACCAGGATTGCTTATCGTCGTTTGTTCGGTGCTGCGTCACTACCTCCCTACCTCCCTATGAAACGCGATTGCAGTTATTCAATCTTCACTCTTTAAGCTTTCGTCGCCAAGTGTCTCAGGCATGTTTTATTGGTGGCTTATTACTTTCTGATACTGATGCTCCTGATTTACTCTCGTCCATCTCTTTAATTATTCTTCTAAGTTTTCATTAAGTTTATGATAGTCTCTACGCTCTACCTTTGTTTTTTTTCTTTAATTTTTTTGCTAGGTCAAGACTAGTTTAGTTAGGCTTAGTTTTTCATGAATTATTTTGTTTATTTGCTAGGGTTTATTTAGTTTTAAGTTCTGCTTTATTTAGCCTAGGGTTTATTTAGTTTTAAGTTCTGCTTTATTTAGCCTTGATGGCGGATATTGAATTAATAAATGAAATGATCTCGTAAATGCAGTTTTCAATTAGGCGATTCATCCTCCTTTTGCACCTTCTTCTAACTTACCTTTTTTGGCTTTCAATGTTTTTTTTTCTTTTCAGAACGTCAAGACGATGAACGAGTTTTTTCAATCTATTCGATCCCAACTGTTTAGTTCTTCTTTGCCTATAATAGCAGACTCTATAGTTTTCACCAAGACGGATGAAAGGCAAGTTACGCTAATCAAAAGTGAGCAGGAGTCCACCGGGCTGGAATTAAACGATATAATCTTCGTGAACAATGTCGAACAGCTGAAAATACCACCGGCTAAGAGCAATCACTTGGTCGTGTTCATCATCTCCTCTTTGGCCTTTAACAACAACAAGCCCGAGCTACTAGCGTTCCTAAACTGGAAACAATTTCCAAACAATTTCTTGCTGGTGGTCGACGACAGATTGTTTGGTGATTTGAAAAAAATCATTAACGGCACACGAATTTCAGATCACATAGTGCACTTGGAATGGGATCATCCTAATGGTATTGATACGAAAATGGCTATGGATATCGGCAAACAAATTAAAGCAGCTGCTTCGAAATGTATAAGGGCGAATGAGAACAACGACCAGACTGAAAGTGACTGTAGCTCTTCCCAATTGAATGGTTCAAACGTTCCAAGTCTAGAAGAGCAAAACAAACAACCTCAACAACAGATGCAACCCAGTACAGAACACTGTGCTGTGACTATTGAGACTGAAATACCGTAATAATTTGCTGTATTTTCTGCCCCACCCTTAAGCTAAGCTCTAGCGTATGTTGGCCTTTTTAGCTGATCGAAGACAAAGTCAATCGACCGCTGTTAGAATGGCAGCTTTACTATCATAATTATGTGGTAGAAAAATGGGTGTAAGATGAACGCTATCAAAAGTATTAAAGTACTACTACCAGTTCGTAAATTACTACAGGACGGTCCGTCAAGTGTACTTAAACAACTCTTCATTTGACAGCTAGGGAGTCCACAGCTTCATCCGCAGCAATCTCCTCTAAAGACCTCTACCTGCCAATCTCCATCCATCATCACTGATGATAGTCTTCCTCTCTCAACTCTTTCCGTAACCTTATTTTTTCTTCTAATTCTCTTTAATTTATTTTTTTTTCTCTATTCTTCTAAGTTTTCATTAAGTTTATGATAGTCTCTACGCTCTACCTATGATTTTTTTCTTAAATTTTTTTTGCTAGGTCAAGACTAGTTTAGTTAGGCTTAGTTTTTTATGAATTACTTTGTTTATTTGTAATGGTTTATTTAGTTTTAAGTCTGCTTTATTTAACCTTGATGGCGTATATTGAATTAATAAATGAAATGAAATGAAATGATAGGCGATGGAGGTCAGTTTTTATATCGAATAAATTACCGATCCGTTAATTAAAAAAATAATGTGCAAGAATGTTCTTATTTTTCGTAAAATTCCAAATAATTTATTTCCAGCTGCATACACCATGTAACATGTATGCTTAGTACACTGCATTAAAATGTAGCTTAAATGTTGCTGTACACTTTACAGACCCCAGTAATTGAACGGGTGGGGGATCCGTCCGCCCGTCCCCCATGATCTGGGTCTACTACAAACGACTATCACTGATAGTGCCGGGGGTGGCCAGCGCTTCCCTGCGCTCCTGGATCGCGTTGCAGAGGCGCCGGTACGGTCCGAGCGGCAGGCCCAGCGATTTTACATCCGTCTCCGTAAGCATCATCAGCGTTTCCATATCGATTTCGTTCTTTTGAAAGCTGTAAGTAGGCAGCAACATTCGGTTAATGGGTAACTGTTTCGTCAGGATGGGCGAAACGATGGCAACGCTTACATTGGGTAGTAATCCTCCAGCTTGAACGCGGCCAGGAAGCGCAGTATAGCGAGCGAATCGTTCTCCTCGTTGTCGGAGCTTTCCACCTCCGAGTCCGAGTCGGAAATGACCAGCTGGGACCGGGGTTTGATCGCTCCCTTCGAGGCAGGTTTCGCCTTGACCGAACCGTCGGATGATGCGCTGGACGTTTGTTCGCTGCCCAGCTGGGCAAGGACGTTTGAAACGGATCTTCTATATTATTTTTTAATTAGGAGAGGGAAGAATATTTGTGAGAAATGGTAAAAATAATATTAAAACACACTGCCCTACGTACGGAAAAGCCAAATTGCCGAATGAGGGCCTGCTAAACAGTCCGGACGGCCGCTGCAGTAGCACATCCTCTGTCACGCCATCGTCGTTGCCGGCGGCGGCAGCAGCGAGAAAATCCGGCTGACTGAGTGACCGCGACATGGTGCCAAACTTTCCGCTCGCCCCACTGCCACTGTCCTCGTCGGCGTCGTCATTTTCGCGCCCTTCGTGCTGGGACGGTTCCACGTCGAACACGTCCTTCAGCTTGCCACGCCGTTCCGAAGCGTTCGAATCATCGTTCGAGCTGTACGTCCCAACGTACAGGACCTCTGAATCCCGCCGCAGTCCCTGAATCGAACGGACACTCCGTTTTCCGTTCGCCTCCATTTCCCCGATTTTGAAATCTAATTGTGAGATCCAGAAAAAAGGCAAAAAAATGGAACTTAAAACGGATGCTCTCGGAGAATTGCGTTTGTGTTTTGTGCCACCCTCACCTCCATTTTCCATCTGCTGGCGTATCTTCATAGCGTCGGCTCGCTTTTTCACCGCACCACCACCTCGCAGTACCGTCCCGCCGACCAGGGCGCTAAACTTGGTGGTCGACACTGGCGGCGGTGGCTGCGACGGCTGCAGCCCCGGCGAGTCGTTCACTATCCGCGGCTGACCCTGCGCCAGATTGCCCTGACTGCCCGACCACAGCTTGTGCTTCAGCGCTTGCAGCATGTTCGATGGTCGGTGTGGGCGTATCCTTATGGTAGTGTCTTGCTCCCGGTCGAGCTTCTGCTGCCGGCTGGCAAACTCCCGGGCCCGTTTTTCGCTCTTCTTCTTCGCCTGCTCCCGGTACTCGTGTGCTTTTTTCCTGTGCGCAAGGAGACAACCAAAAACCGCTGAAGCTCAATAGCAGTGTCCTCTTGTAGTGTCGGTCTAGCGGAGCATCCTTACCTATCGGTAGCTTCCAGGGTGGCGGCGGCCGCATCCAGATAGCGTAAAATCTTGTCCCGGTTGTTGATCGCGGCCAGATCCTGCGCACTGTGGTGATCGATATCGAGCGCGTACAGATTGACGCCGAACTGTACGAGAAAGTCGACGCACTGCATGTGACCCTTGGCCGCGGCCAGGTGCAGTGCCGTGTTGCCGAACTGGTCCGCCTTGTCCGGGTCGCCGCTGTTTTTTTTTTGGGGGGGGAAGAAGAACGGGTCACTTAAACTCCGAGCGAGGGGTCCGCCTATCTATCCAAACTTACCCGCGGGCGACTAGTAGCTTGAGCGCATCGAAATGTCCTTCGAAGGCGGCCCACAGTACCGGTGTCATGCCGTCCACATCCTTCGCGTTCGCTTCCGAGCGGGTCGCTTCGCGCAGCACATCCAGCAGGCCGTCCTTGGCAGCACTGCAAAGGGGAAACACATTTAGTCATGCTTGTCTAGTGTTCAATACTTGGAAAGATCATGTTTATATCAGCACTCAAGTAAAGCAATCGTTTTCCATACTGTCAGCCTTATTCATTAACGTTTGCATTCATTAAAAGGACACAAAGTGTCAATTTTTCGAACTCTAACCATGATGGTCAAAAAAGCAAAGCAATTTCGTCGTACGAGCCTGTTCCGGCATCTACAACATCTTCGATCATTTGACAACTCCGAGCATCGAAAGAAAGTCCCAGTTCTGAATGGGTTCCAACGATCCTGAGCGATTTGAGATTTCAAAGGAAGCTGAAAATGAAGACCGAGGGCAAAGCGGCTACATCGCTGCATTCGCTTGGCCGGGAGGGCAATACAACCGAGCAAACAGTGAAACAGTAGTAGCCCCGGGACACATGAACATACTTGTCAGGGTAGTATAAATCGCGTCCGCTGGTTTCGTAGCTGCAGGCAATGACGTCAAAACTGAAAGCGATTATTTCAGACGATCAAACCGTGGTCACATCCTAGTCCCCAGCTGTGTCCCATCGAACTTTTCTGGATGTAGAACAGCTCCACTTCCACAATTTCCCCTTGCGAAAAGTGAGGAGGAATTGATAAAAATCGAAAAATATATTTTAAAAACATGCCTACACGCATGTCCTCGACCGCATTTATTTTTGCACGTACGCTTGAACCTTTCAAGGAATGTTGCTGTAAAGAAATTATCTCCCTTAGGTTTTTTTCTATAGTCAGCCGAAACAAGTGTATTATTTTAATGCAAACCTAACAGTGTGTCCAAAGAGTATTCGTGTAGCTGAATATTTGACAGAAAAAGCACAAAGTATGAACGCAACAAACATGCGACGGGACGGTCCCGTGGTACAGTTGTCAACTCGAACGATTTAATAACATGACCGTCGTGGTATCGAGCATGCAATGGACCGTACATCCGCAGCAAAGACGGCACTTATCTATCCGGCTGCGTGGTACTGAAGAAGACGATAAAACAAGACAAGTCCGTCTTTATCCTCCTACATTCCCCTTCAGAATTGTGCTGACGTGCCCAATTTATCAATTTATTAAACGAATGGGTTTACCAACTGCTGCGACGCATACGCGCACTCTCAAATGACATCATCTCATCAGCGTATACTAATGTCAAAACGCGTAATAATCAATCTATAGCGCCACTATGGCCGGTAGTGGGGCTGGTAATCGTACGATTGTCTCCAACGCCGTCATTTCCAGTGCGCAGAGTTCGTGCGAGAAGTCTGCTTATTGAGATGCACCGCGAAACTCTAACAGTTCTTTTTTTATTCGATGATCGCATTATCTCTAACAGGGGAGCAAACAAAACTTCCTTACCGGAGAAGAAACCCTAATTATAGTTTCCTCCATGCTTTGTTGCCATGCCAAACATGACACGAGCGTGTGAGTGATTGTGTTGGGTGGAGTTCTTTTTTGTTGTTTTCCTCCAGAGTGCCTGAGTGCAAGTGCAATGGGTCGCGCTCAAGCAATGCAAATCTGCATCTCGCAGCAAAGGGTATGGGTCGTTAGACGTTAGCTATTCCACTGTTTCCATCCCATTTTACCCCCTTGCATAACCCCCATTACTTACCGATGTATCCTATCCGACGACATTGTTTCCGCTTTATGGAGCTACCGTTTCCGCTCTCATTGAAATGCGGTGTGAGATCGGGCACGGACTGTGATCGTCGTACGCGAGCGCAAGTTTCTTCCGGTTTTGGGTTTGGAGTTGGTTGGATGAGGGTTTTCCTAAAAACCACCACTCTTCAACATTGCCGCTTTTCCGCGCACCCACACTCTCAACTCAACACACTTCGTTTGCGGAAGCTTACACCACACACACTCACACACACACACACACACACACACACATACACACCACAAGTGGCGGAGTTTTCCACCCTTTGCTTTTTTGTAATTCCTCTGATCACACACGTTTTCACTGCACTCTCGTTAAGAGATTGAATGAGCTGATTGAGTATTTTTCCGTACCGACGCTACCCCCGCTATTTGGAGCACCGCGATGATAACTGGAAATGGAAGTGTAATGAAAAATGTTAATTACCAACGACGCAATGCAAACAAATGCTAATCTAAGATTTGAATGGTGGTTTCGAACGAAAATTTGCTGGCTTGGCCTGTTCGAGAGGGCTGTCTTGAAGAAGCGGCACTTGATGTTGAAAAAACGGGAAAAGCCCACTTTGAAGAAGTTTCACTTTCCTCCCAAAGATAGAATCATTCAGTTCGTTTTTTAACGCTTCGGCGATTTTCACCTGTACACACACACACACTCAAGGTCGGGGGTATGAGGCACTGGAAATGGTGTTTTTGTGGCGCGCATTTTTCCGACCCCAAAATGTGTGTAAATTATCCGTTTTGCTTAACAGACCGATGCAGCAGTCGTTGGGGGTTCGATCACATTAATCGATTGTCATGTTTTCTCTGCTGCACGAGCTGAATGCAGCCAACCACAGGCTCAATTTTATGCAATCGATCGCGGAACTAATGCGAATGCGCAGGCCGGGCCGAACGGTGCACGCAGGGCTGCGGAAAGATATCGCCAAACGAGTTCGATCGTCTAAATGGTCCAATGTCGACACGTGTTCGGAGCCGTTCAGAGCGTAACCTAGCAACGACGGCACACTGTGCACTGGTGTCATACGACCGCGCGAGCACGCTGCGCTGTTGGCAGCATCCATTTACAAGGCTACAAGGCGTTTCGCATTACGTTCGAATGCGAAACCGGTAATTATTGCAAAATTCAGCAATAAATGCAATTTAAATTGGTGAGGAAAAACTAGACGCTACAAAAACAAAACCAAAAAATCTTTACCAAATTTGCCCCAATCCCCAAACTGAACACACAATGGAGGGTGTAGTTTTGGTCGGGAGATTCAGAGCGCTAGTGTCCCTGACGCTTAATGATTGTGTTGTGGGAGATAGAGAACGTTTTGGACATAAAATGGGGGTGCATAAAAGATCCACCCACTCCGCGTAGCCGTGGGCTGTGGGCGTTTTAATTCGAGCCTTCAGGTTGATATGCTTTTTGTCTTCAACTGAGAGTACACACAGCGCGACAAGTTTGTCGTAAGATTAGTTATCTGCATTGAAATGCAATCCCATTCTAGAGGTTGGCTTTTAGATCGAATTATTCTTATCCAAATGCAATGTTCAAGGGAGATCACTTTCGACACGTTCGTTGCATCAGTTTTTGCAATAGACTAGCAACGATCTTCGTAGCAAGAGTCGTTGCATTGCATTGCATTTCATTGTAGGCGCAGGGTATAGCAATAACAAGAGTTTATAGTTTAGCTGCAGCCAAAAACTGTATTTCTATATATAGAATATACATCAATCTTTACCGAAAGGAAGTTGTGTTGCACCATTCATCCGGTAGCTGTAAACAGTGGAATCGTAAAGCAATCGGAAGCTTGCCGATTAGCCATTAACGTACATCATAGCACAATTTTACTCTTCAAACGAGTAGTGGACGGTTGTTTAGCGAATTGATTATACAAAATATAGCTTCCACAAGCCAAACAAATGTCTCGTGATGTCGGCCGAATTCATGTAATTCTCAAGGTTTCCGCATAGCATCACCAGAGCTGCAGAATAATTTTAAAAACCTTTTTAATGCAAATTTATTGTAATGTTGGGTGGGCTTGCTTCCCGCCTGACCGCCCATTGACACTGTAAAAAGGCCCCGGTGGAAAGTACACAAATATTGCAGTGCTTGGATTAGAGTAAGCGTACCTGTATTGGTGCTAGTGCTAATGGAGGTTGTACTATATTAAAATAAGATATAGATGCGGATGCGTTACTTAAATGTATCTTCATGACCCTTTAAATTCAAATAAAACATATCTTTACCTAAACCGAAAATTACCTACTAATTAGGTTAAAAAAAATCACCAGCTTCCAGTTAGCGGCTGATGTTGTCAAACAATTCAATTAAGTTCCCAAAAACAATAGTGACTGTTTCTTTGCCAGCTTGACGGACATAATGATGGGGAGATCATCATTCGTCATGGCTTTCAAATATGTGCGGTAATTGAAACGGAGATCTTCTCCCTTCGGACAGATTGGGGGGTCAAGTATGTGTGGCGCAGACGAGGGTACAGATGCAATGGTGCCGCTAATGCGCTAATGGTGATAGGAGCGCGCTTGAATGGTGATTATTGTGCTGCTACGCTCGAAAAGATCGCTGGCGTGGTCAGTGATTAATCGTAGCTGTCCGCCACTCTGAGATGATCTATATTGATTGAAGTAAGAAAAAAAAACGAACCAAAAAAAAAGGAATTTGAAAATATGGCCTTCTGTTTGGATGAGGCGCTATGGTTCGATGATAGGTCTACTCGAAGAAACTGAGCTGAGTTTTAAGCTATGGTGATGTTGTCTCTTTTATTGTAAAACACATTCATTCAGGAACGCATTTTTCGTAGTAAATATAACATCCTTATCATGCGGCAGATCCTGGAGAAGATGGCCGAATGCAGTCATCTTACGTATTTTTCATATTTTCATTCATTTCAAAGCTGCAAATGACACCATAGCCAGGGTCTCCTAATCAGCTTGGTACTAGAGAGAGACCCCCTAGGATGCGACGGTGGAGACTTCGGGGCTGAGTAGCGCGCAAGGGTGATGGCTGTCAACTGGACATACTATAGCCTGGGAAGGCAGTTCATCAGTACTCGCATGCGCCTCTAAAACGTGTTCAAATATGACGAAACCGTTCTGACTATTTGGAACTAATGTTTGGCCCTGTATGTGTGTGTGTGTGGAATGTGCAATGGAGGAGCCGTTGTAACGACAAGCAGTACAAGCTTTAAGACAAAGACGACCGAGGACATTCGTGAGCAGTTTCGGACACTCCTATAGCAGGTTATGAACATAACAGAACATCTCCAAAGTTACTACTGATGCTTTCGCTCCGTTTCTGTTCGGGGACAGAAACACTTGCTGCTGTTTTATGCATACGCGCACACACAAACTCGTTCACGATCGATGGAACCCGTGTATTGCGCCGTGTTATGACGCATGACGTTACTGATAAATGACTGCCCCTTAGATTGCTTGGCAGTGTTTGCAAACCTGAGTAGCAATAGAGCAATATGATAAGATGAAACGAAACCGATAAGAAGCTCATTTGATCACCGGTTAAAAGTAACCGGGCCATACAAATGAAATAAAACAAAACCATTGTCCACTGGCATGTTATCACGATTTGGTCCCATACGCTCCCAAACGGAACTTGTGCACTTGTGCCGGTGGTTGGTAACAGATAGGATCTAAATTGCTTCGAGTGGAGACACGATTGGTTCAATTCGGCTAGACAGCGGGAAAAGGGGAAGAAGTATCAATAGCATGGCTACAGACTATTGATGGGTAACCGGAATCGCACCCACGGCTCGGAATCGCTTCCGAGCATTGCTACTCCGGCTCCGATTCCGAAAAATTCTAATCGTCGATTCCGCCCGGAGCCGTCGGAGCCGTCCGGAGCCGTCCGGAGCCGTCCGGAGCCGTCGGAGCCGTCCGGAGCCGTCCGAGCCGTCCGGAGCCGTCGGAGCCGTCCGGAGCCGTCGGAGCCGTCCGGAGCCGTCGGAGCCGCTAGTCGGCAGCTGGAGCCGTCGGAGCCGTCGGAGCCGTCCGGAGTCGTTGAGGCGTCCGTAGCCGTCGGAGCCAGTTCGAGCCGTCGGAGTCGTTGTAATAGTCGGAAGTCTTCTGAAGCGCTTTAATTTCCCGATATCAGTGATAATTTCATTTAAAAAAACAGCTTACGAGTAAAAAAATAGTCTTCTTCATTTATTGCTCTGAAGTTTTTTTGTATTTTTTTTAAACAATAAAGTCAAAAACAATTGTTTGCTCCGTATATATAGGGAAAAACTATGAATCAAACTATTATTGATCTTTATTTTCATAAAAGATGGACGGATGATTGATAGTTATATTCTTTGTCTTGTCCATGCGCCATCATGTTATTCGGTAAAAAACAAGTGCGGCCTAAACCATACACGTTAGTCGATGTAAACAACCGTGCAAAACTGCCATAATTACACTCGTCTGCCTCGTTGTTTCGTATTTTATCAAACCCACCTCCCGTCATAGTTCTATTGCTCCTTGACCTCCTAATTTGATTCATTTTTTTCCTATATATATATACGGAGCAAACAATTCTTTTTGGCTTTATTTTTGAAAAAAAAAACACACACAAAAAAACTTCATATCAATAAATGAAGAAGACTCTTTTTTTACTCGTAAGCTGTTTTTTACAATAAAATTATCACTAATATCGGGAAATTAATGCGCTTCAGAATGCTTCCGACTATTACAACTACTCCGACGGCTCCGACGGCTCCGGACAGCTCCAACGGCTCCAACGGCTCCGACGGCTCCGCCGGTTCCGGACGGCTCCGGCTGGCTCCGGACGGCTCCGACGGCTCCAACGGCTCCAACGGCTCCAACGGCTCCAACGGCTCCAACGGCTCCGACGGCTCCGGACGGCTCCGACGGCTCCGGACGGCTCCGACGGCTCCGGACGACTCCGGCTGCCGACTAGCGGCTCCGGACGGCTCCGGACGGCTCCGACTGCTCCGACGGCTCCGGACGGCTCCGGCTGCCGACTAACGGCTCCGGACGGCTCCGGACGGCTCCGAACGGCTCCGAACGGCTCCAGACGGCTCCGAGGTCGGAGTTTTGCACCTACCTTCCGGAACCGCTTCCAATTTTGGCGGAGTCATTCGGAAGCGATTCCGGATTTTTGTTGAATTTACCCATCACTACTACAGACATGACGGAAGCGGTTGTTAGTGTCAAGTACTGCTTGTATTGGGGACAGGTTTGAAGGTGAGCAGATATATATTTTTCTGCTCCGAGCATAGATGACTACTCACATACAATTTGTACGATTGACGTTAGGGGCTGTCTTGTATGGGAGAAGATAACGAGAGCCGCCAGGGAAGGTGTGTTGAAACAACATTCAGGTCAAAAAAGATTTCTATCTAGCGCATTAGAGTTGTGTTGTTTTATCATTACTATATCATTGAATGTTACGTTTCCGTTATTTAAGCCACTAGTTGCGAGCTTATCTGAAACAAAATTTGCCTCAGCTGTGAGACAAACTGCGCACAATTATTCATTAAGAAATTCCATCTCAAATTCATCATAGTGTAACTGCAACATTAGGTACAATACACAGATGAAGTTTCAAAGCGTTATTTTACTGACACATTTCCGTGCAACATGGTGGTTATAACACTGTTGGGTGTTATAGATAAAGCAAATAAAAATATTGCCATTCCGGAGATAATGGCAGGCCAATTGCTTGTACAGTCTTCATCGTGCTTATCTAACCTGCGAGTACCTAACATCCGCTGGTGTGCACTGATAATACTTTAATGTAGGGCGCGCCATTGGCGAGCTGAATATTGTTACTATTTATTGTTACTTAATTCCAACCAACCAATGCAGCAAAGAAAGTGATTATTCTGTTTTTTGATTTTGAAAGTTATGCCCGTGTAAAAAAAAACCCGTTTGTGTCCTTTTATCTATATGAAGTTCCACGAGCTGTGAAACGGCGGTGCTGGCATCTCCAATAGAATGTGTTTTGATTAGATGTTAAAATTAATCATTCTATTCATTTCTTTGGTCTAGTAGCTATACAAATTATAGTCAAATTATTTGGTTAGCTGAACAAATTATAGTCTTAAGTACCAATCCCTAATCTAATAAGCCTACACATAATCCAGGAGAAGGGAGGAGATGTCAAGGAAGGCGAATATACGAGAACGGCAAGAGAATGGGAAGAAGTGCAAGTCAAATAAGTAGGACGAGCAATTGAAATTAATTCAATGCAGATAAAGGTTTGTTAATCACAATTTAATACTGATGCTGAATGTGCAACATTGTAAGTAAAAATACTGATACCGGTCCATGGTCACATGGTATTGCCTTTAGAAACAACAAATCCATCATGGATTTAAGCGCCATATGGACCGAGTTTCCTTTACGTACTACAGTCTGCTCCCGAGTTACGCGGTTTCTGCGTTCCCGACAAATCCGCGTAACTCGAATATCTGCGTAAGTCGAATTTCACGTTTTTTTTTATTAAAATACTATTGATTACTCGGAGTTTTTGATCTAATTTAGTACTTTTAAACACTTTACCATTTATTTGATATGATTCGTGCAGATAATTCTAATATTTCTGGCTTTTAAGCGGTTTCAATATGTTAGCAAAAATGCAATTTATAGCGAACATGCAGCAAATTGTGCTGATTTGACATTTAATCTGTCAAATTTAGAAAACCGAAATAGAGTAGAGTCAAATAGAGTATCTCCGAATCCGCGTAAGTCGAGAACCGTGTAACTCGGGAACAGAATGTTCACTCATAGTTAAGCCCCATTTAATTGAATTGAGCAATTTATTTAAAAAAAAACTTCCCTAAACCAAAACGATTTATTTCTAAACTAAAACCAGTTTAGAATAATGAAATCCATTGATAAAATCATTCCGTTTGATTGAAAAAGATAGATAAAGTGAATAAAATAAGTACGTAAATAAAGAATTTAGATAAGTATTTACATAAGTTAAAGAAAACAATAAAATAATTATATTAGTAAAAATTTGACTTTCATCATGTAAAATCATTGTCCACCCCCAGCAAATCTGCACATTTTGCGCATGCTGACCCAGAAAAATCGTTGGCCGTGGCAAATGGTATGGGGGTTCTTTTTATTGTGTGTAAACATAATATGTACATTGTAAAGTAAATAAAAGAAAACCTCTTAAGATAGAAGTGATTCACGGTACTTCAGAGCAGGTGACTCACTCGCCCATAGAAAAGCTGGCGAGTAAATAATTTATCATTAATTATGGGCTTCATATGGTTGCCTCATCACCTGTACGCTGTTATTTAAGTTTTGCTTGTAAATCGTATAGAAATAAATGTTTCCAATTTTTTCAATACTCGCCCAGACTTTGGACTGGTGGTGGAAAACACCTAATTATAGATTTTGGTTTTCTTATTTAGTCAGTCCGGAAGCCACAAGCTGAAATGTCAACGTATTGCCCGTTCATTAGAAGAGCTGCGATCGGATCAGTGGAACAATTTTCTCTTACACGGCGCCGGCTTTTCGTTCTGTGTCACTAGTAGCTGTTGGCTTATGTTGTCTCACTCATACAATTAGATGTTTTTTAGAAATGGACTTGTACGATCACTTGGTCACTTGGTCATCCAACGACCTTTTGGGTTACATTTTGTAATCAAATTTCTTTTAATATTTCACAAATCACCACAAAACACTCACAAACACACACACAGGGAAGACGCCTCCAACCCTCGACATAATTTGCAGACATAAGTAACATCGCACTCATACATGCTCAACGGTGCCGCGATCACCGCGCGCACCTTTAGCACTTGCCCTTTTGCACATCTTTTGCACACACGATCTTTTTCACCTTGCTCCGTAACCCCTTACAACCCGGAAGTACCCGGCACGGTAGCACTATCGATCACTTTTGCACTCTGAAAATCGATCAGCGCTTGCTAGGCATTAGATTTTATGGAGAAACGTGGAAAACACTTGTACACTAACGATCAGAACGGCCACGAAATCTGCGGCGCGTTCGCGCTTTTGCTTTTTTCTTTTGTTTGTTAATTCTACCGTCACCAAATAAATGCCACTCTGCACTTGCTGCTACTGCTGCTGCTGCTGCTCTAATACACCGACGCCGAAATATCGTGTAACAACATGGAAGGGGTTAGAATAGCCACGCACCCCTCTCGGGGTCATTTACACTACTTACGCAAAGAGGGGAATGAAAGAAGAGAACAAACAAAAGCGCAACTCCGTGGCCAGACAGACCTTTTCGCGCTTAGGTGTGTGGACGAAATGGGCTCTACCGTGGTGCTGTGTGTGCCCTCCAGGTGGCTGCATCGATAGGGGCCAGGTAACATACGCACCAAACTGTAGGCACAGGTAGGGCTGCGTTAGTGTTGGTGCCACCGGTGTGGGCTCTTTTGCCAGGTCCAGGGCTCTGCACGCACGAAAACGTGTAGGGATTGTGGGTGAGTCGTTGGACATATTTTTCACAGTTTTTGTTTAAATTGATTTCTTTAGTTTTAACATGCCGTAGTGCTTTTTAACTCAAATTTATTGATTCCAAAAATAAACCAACGATTGTCAACAACGATTGTATCAAATTTAAATAAAAAATAGTTGACTGGCTTCAAAAGTGTGATATTTTTCGAATATAAAGCAATGTACCAGCAATCCTTTTTGGCAGCTGTTAATTAAATAATATCATTTCGATCATTCTACGATAAATCAGCTGTACAGGTACGTATATATCTTTAATTATTTGTATTCAGGAGGAACGGCTTTGCCGTATTGCTTTTATATTTCTTTATAATGATGAAAAAAAGCGTACATAAATAAAAAAAGATGTTTGTTCTCACAAATATGAAAAGTTTGGAAGATGTTTTTTTTGCAGTTTCCGGTCTTAAATGTTCGTTTAAAATGGACAGGCGACGGTAAGTTCCTCATATATGGTTCATCATTCCCCCAAAGGTCTGATCCTCTATTATGCACCCTAATGTGCACCTTAATATGTGCAGTGAAATCTCTCTAAGATGTAGTCCCTTTCAAGATGAATTATTTCTGTAAGATGAACATTTTGATTGTCCCTTCATATTCCATACATTGTATATCTCTTCAAGATGAATGTGTAGGATTGCGCCCCACATTAGATAGTTAAAACTCCAGTTTTCGAGCGATTCGAGTTTTCTATGGGAGCAAAAATCAGCACATTTACCATATTCATCGGAGAGCGCTAACAAGTGTCAAGCAAGAGCTACCCGCCAAAGAATCTATGCAAGATTTGCTAGCAAGGTGATATGAAGATGTAGAAATATATTCTAGCTCCAAAATCTGTGCTGTTAACTGAATTCTGAATGTATTTCTTGGGGTACTTATTACAAATTGCAGTGTTCCGTTAGCGATGTTTACATTTTTGGGTTTGTACGCTGGCTTAATTTCCCCTCTTTCCGTGGACATACAAATGTTTCCTTATTATTAGTTAATATACCACCCTTTGACCCCATGATTTGCATAACTAACCACGCAGATGGCGCTACTGTGAAGTGGAGAGTACTTGTGTCATTGCCTCGAGATGGCGCTGCTATTGGTTTTATGGCTTAATTAACGCGTATAACAAATTGCCTACATTTTGGCGCATTTCAATCCTAAACAATGAATATCACCCTAAGGCGAATATTCTTTAAGCTGCATAAGCGATTTGGCAGCCGAAATTCTCTTAGATGAATTTTTGGATGACTGTTCATAAAAATATTGGTCAAAGGAGGCCTTGTTTTTCCCGTAGTTTCTTAGATACTTTATAGCAACACCTTCATCAGTTTTCCGCAACATGAATAGCTCTCTAAGGCAGCGGTCTAATCTTGTTGCGCGCAACATTGTTGCTCGGCAACATATCGCTGAGGTGGTCTATGAATGTTGCTGGCAACATTTCGCTTTGACATTGTTTAGCGTAAAAAATTGCCAATTAACAGCTCAGAGATTATTTTTTATCATTCACTTGTTGAATAAAGTGTTGAAAAAATGAAATATACACCAAAAAATGTATTATAAATGCTTAAAATCCAAATTTAGCGGATGTCAACAAAACGCACACTGCTGCTGTGTCATTTCATACACCCGATTAACATGACCAAGGTAAATAGAAAATGTTGCCAGACAAAAATCAAATTGGATTGAATTTGGCATGCAACAAAGTTGCGCTAGCTGTCAAAATCCATACATTTTGCCAGCAACAATGTTGCGCGCAACAAGATTAGACCAGTGCCTAAGCTGACGGTCTCTTCAAGATTCACCTTAGAGATATTTCACTGCAGATACCGTGAACGGTAATGCGATGTAGAGAAACGTTACGGTTTAGAATCGTTTGTGAAGCACAAGGAAGAAAACATCTTTTTTCTGTGTCATACAACGTGAAAAGCAAAGTATATAAAGCCTCGATTACCTCGAGTGGTGAGAGCGTTACGTTGGCCTACGACCAGTCTCTCTCTCTCTTCTGATCCAATAAAGATACGTTATACGTTACACTGAGCATTGCTGCGACCAACTACAGATAAGGAAAGCGAAAATAGGCGACGATCGAAATCGATCACCGCAGCTCCTAGAGTGTTAAACGCCCCCTTTTTTGCGGGTGACCCTAAAGGTCCGGTTCCGGTAGCGTGGTTATCAACGCTATATAATTCGTCCGTTGGCTTCACAACATGGTGTGTTAACAGAGATAAGAACACTGTTTGCAAATAATTATGATTGAATCATTAATGGCTAATAATTTCCCGGTCATGTATACAATCCAGGCAGGGAACGAGCCTCCGCAGGACATGCTAGACTAACTAAACTGGTTTGAGTGATACAGATCTAAACCTGTTACAGTTGTTGTCGTTCGAGGTATAATCAAGACTACATACTACAGGTATGTACACAATTCAACTAGCATTATGTATTTGTGTGCGTGTGTGTTTTATTTTTTATTATAATTTTTTATAAAACTGATAACGTAGTCTGCGAAACACTCTCTTTAGGTGATGTCGTAAATAGTCATGATCCACAGAGTTGGTGTTATTTTTGTAGGTTTTTGTTTGGGGACTATACTTGTGGATTAAATTGTTGATTGATATTTTTTATAGAACAGCTAGGTTTGAACTGTAATCGTATTTTAAGAAAACATTGTATTACAATCAATAAAACAATGATTCGAAACTTAGATATTGTGTTTAAATTAAAGATGTCAAATTCTACTTTTTTACGAGACAGAAATAATATTTTTTCCAAAAATGTGCAGAACGAATCATGTAGGTTTTTTACCCATTATTGTACCTAGTTATCATAATTCGTCACTAGTTGTATTCCATAAATCATTAACTTCCCAAAAAAAAAAGGTTTTGGTCCCCTGCATCTCGTCAATGGCTGGGGGGGGGGGGGGGGGGGGTTAATCTATAACCTTTGGGATAGAGATGGGCGTTTCGGAGCGCACCCACGGCTCCGGCGCCGGCTTCGGACTAACGGCTCCGGTGCCGGCTCCACACCAATGGCTTCGGAGCCGGCGGCGAATCAACGGCATCGGACCAACGGCTCTGGACTTACGGTTCAATAGAGACGGAAGAGCGTAAAAAATGAATATATCTTCTTACAAGTGATGAAGCTAACGCCCGATGTGATGATATGTACTGATGTGAGCAGTATTGACTTGCATGAAATTGTGTAGTATTCGTTTGTCCCGTACTTCTTAACAATGCTCTAAACTTATCTTTTTTTTATAAATTACTTTAAACATGACTTGTTCGGTTATTTACGAATTTTCTCGATTGAAACCTGATTGAAAAGGTTGTTTGGTCCACTGTGTTAAAACTGGCTCCGGAGCCGTGGGTCCGAAGCCGGCTCTGACGCCGTGACTGCGGTGTCGACTCGGGAGCTGTGAGTGCTACCAAAACTCCTGCAACTAGTTTTGATTTTTTCATAGTTTGTGAAATATGTATAACATATTAAGCCACATGTTATGTAAAATAGAATAGCTGCGTTTTAAGACGGCATATTTTACTAGGAAATATCTGTAAAACCACCCGGCTCCGGTGCCGTCAGTTCGGAGCCGGTTCCGATGCCGTTGGTTCGAAACCGGTTCCGGAGCCGTTGGTGCGGAACCGGTTCCGAAATTGTCTGGAGCCGGTCGGAGCCGGCTCCAGGCTCGGAACCGTTTTGGCCATCACTACTTTGGGCGCACCCTGTGTTCAGACAGTGCTTTGAGCGTGCTTTACATACTGGCGGATAGATGGCGCTAGTCTAAACAAAGTTTAAATTTCACGTTTTTTTTGTCAAACAAATCTGAGGTTTGAGATTTGTGAAGAAATGTTTTGTAATAAGATAAAATATGAATGTCAATTAGACAAAAGCTGACAAAAAAGCAATAGTCGACTGTATGAAACACATGTGTGTGACCAGTTTCGCACGTGAATGCTGTCCGGGTGTTTCATTCGCACGTGCGAGAACGACTGACACCTGCTGACAGGGTTACAGCACGGAACGAGAAACGAGTCATTTTACAATGTTACGTTGCAGATCAATTGTGGATCATTCGTTAGTCATAAATCATCAACGAAATGATACAAAATGATGGATTATCGCTTGTGCACAGTATGCAGCTGTACATGAATGGTATAAAATAGAAATAAAACTTAACAGGTAAGTTAAGTGTAACGCACTTAACATTGAACAAAGAATAACTAAAACGTGGTGTCATTCTGGCAATATTTGATTGTGTAATACTATACACACACGCCATTTTTTATTCGTTTATTTTCGTTTAATCACACAAGCTCAAAGAGTAAACAGTGTCGCACCGTCTCGACCGTAAATACATATCACACACCCTTGCCGTTGTTATCTTATGCATACTGCCCGCGAACCCGTTGCGTACCGCGCTCCTACTAGCACCTTGCCGGCACGTGGAAGAATTGGATGTTTGAACTCACTGACCAACCCAATCACTCAACGTTATCATCATTAGCCTTCGCTCGAATGTCACCATCGGTACGGTATCGTACCGATTTTGTATTTGTTCTTCCTCTACCTTATACCGCCACCCTCTTACCCACCCACTTTCCCTTCAACATCTTTGGCACATTGCCGAATTGGCGAATTTGGTTTGGCTTTTTTTTTCTAAGGTTTGCTCGACTGGTTAGCAACTGGCAACATTTCGCTCCCGCATCCTCACTGCCGCTTCTTTTGTCCGCTATCGGGGCGAGCTCGTTTGACAATTCCCAACCGCCGCGCCACTGCCCGCAGCATCAACCCCGCCCCAATTAGCACTGATAAAGCGATCGCACCCATAACCGCGTACACGTCCAGCAGATTGTACTGGACGAAGGACAACCGCACGGACGGGGACTGTAGCTGCGGGGCACCCTTATGGCGCAGTACGTACTCCACCCAGTAGACCGCAGCCTTGGCGGGACCGAGCGGTTGATCGCGGTACCGGTCGGAGATGAGCCGGGCGCGCTCGCCGTACGCCGGACCGTCCAGCACCGTCCGAATGGCTGCCGCGATCGTTTCCTCGCTGAGCGTATCGTAATCGAGCTTCACACCGTACCCGGCCTGTTCGGCCCGGGCCAGATTGAGCTCCTGATCGCCGTAAATCGGAATGCCAACCATCGGCTTGCCGTGGTACAGGCCCTCGGTCGTCCCGAGCAGACCGCCGTGCGTGATGAACAGCTTCACCTTCGGATGGGCCAGAATGTCGCTCTGCGGCATCCACGCCTTGATCAGCACGTTCGGTGGCTTGTCCGGCAGGCTGTCGTTCTCGTACTTCCAGATCACGTTCTCCTTCAGCCCGCGGAACACGTTCACGAACGCGGCCCGCTTGTCCTCCGGGAAGTTGCGGCCCTTCAGCATCGAACCCATCGAGAAGTAGATCACGCCGTGCGGCGCCTCGTCGATGTACTTCTGTATGTCCGCCGGCAGCTGCTTCGCCGGCTGTATCTGTATCCCGCCGATCTCGACCATGTTCGGTGCGTACGGGTGGGGGTAGCTCAGCGTAAAGTGTTGATTCACGAACGCCAACCGGACGCTCTCGAGCGTTTGCTGGAAGGTGAGCTTCGCGTTCGGGAAGAACCGGCGGTACATCGCTTCCTGCTGGGGCAGAAACACGCACCGGTAGTACAGCTTGTCCGCATGGCCGACGAGTGCGTTCGTGAACCGCTGCCAGAACGACATCTCGTTCGTGTAGCTCAGGAAGGTGTGCGGAATGTACGAGTACGGGTACGGCGTACCGACCAGCTCGTTCGTCCACATGGACGCACCGAACGGCGAGAACACAAACAACTGTCCACCGAAGTGTTCCGCCAGCCCGTACAGCACCTCGCTGGCGAACGATTCCACGATGACGGCGTCAAACCGCTCGCCGGACTGCATTAGCTCCACCATCTTTGGGTGCTGCAGCAGTGCTTCCGACGTTTGTGGGCCAATCTCACTGTACACCAGGTAGAGGACCATCAGGTTCGGTGCACTTTTGTACTGGAACAGATCCGGCCCGGAGACACCGTGGGCGGCCGCCAGATCTGGGAGCAGAATGTCCCGATGCAGACCGGCCGGTGCATCCTTCATCGGGTAGGGACTGACGATGGTCACCTCGTGGCCAGCGTCCAGCAGTGCCTTCATCAGCCCGGCACCGATGATGTAGTGGGAACGGCCAACAGACGGCAGTATACCGAGAATTCGTGCCCCTTGCGATGGTGGAGCACTTCCCAGCAGCAGTAGGCCTAAAAGCACCACTGCTGAGAGTAGCCGTTTGTGCTCCATGATTGCGCGACGGTCAAGGTTGACCGGCTGAAGGGTTATCACTCGAGTGACAAAAAATTGAAACTGAACCGAATCGGACAGGACACTAATCACCCACCCGACCGAACGGTGCCGTTTGTTAGTACCGACTAGTTGCCTACTAGGATTGGGTTTGGATGGGAACCCTTTCGCACAGCGCAGCGTGTAGTCTTATCATACGAGCATAAGGGAGCGAGCGCAGAGCACCTGAGTAATCTGTGAATTTCATTCAAAATCTCTCTCACTGTCTCTCTCTCTCTACCCTAGCGTACTCTCTGTCATACGTTAGATTAGGAGAACATAAAACGTTCTCCCAACCGCGACCAACCAGAGTGATAGCGCACCAAAGTTCAATACGCACCAGTCCCGGTTGCGCATGCGTCGGAAGATGGCAAACCGTATCAGATCGCTTTGCTTGTTTTGTTTATGCACGTTAGTAAGCAAAACTTGTGCCAACAAGACCGTTGCACCCTGCGGCGTACGGCCATGCCACGGAAGGTCTTTCGGTGTACTCGTGCAGGGCACTCACACTGCTGTGGTGTGTGAGGAAGCTTTTTCTACGAGCAGAGACGAGCCGGTGACGACCTTCGCAAAGTTGCATGGTCAAACAAAATGTGTAACGATCGTCACCTATTTTTATCAGCCATAGTAAGCATCTGCATCAGCAACGGTGAGGGTTTTGTGTGAGCGTACGGCTGAGGCTTGTCGAAGCGTTTGTATACCCAAGCGATTCAGCTCAAAAGAGTTAGAGAGAGAGAGAGAGAGAGAGAGAGAGAGAGAGAGAGAGAGAGAGAGAGAGAAAGAGAGAGAGAGGGGGTGAGGATCACGTTTAGTTGCGGAATTTTTCAATCACCATTGAACTTGTCGCGAGCGTACGGCACAGCTAGAGCGCCGGGATGAGTATGTCTTATCGATTCTGGGCGGTAAAAGTGTTAGGAAAACAAATTGAAAATAAACAGTAAACAATAAGCGTTCATTGAGCCATGACGGTGATTGTGTGTGTGTGTTTTTTTACTGATTGCTCCCTATCGATAATGAGAAGGACAATTCATGAGAATTCGATTAAAGTCAAAGTCTACGCTCATAATTTACTACTTAACGATTTCGATTAATAAAAGTGAAGGAGAAAAAATTAAATATTTTATTATACAATTATGCTTTCAATTTCTAAATCGTATTAATCTATACTTTCGTTCATTGGCGTGTTCATCTGCTGCGATAATGTTCACTAGGCAAGATGAACACCACTGTTCGTCTGTAGCCAATAAAAAAAACCCGTTTGAATCTACCTTCATCACCCACCAGTACAGTGGTGGGTTGTTTGAAATTTTGGAATAAATATTTCAACACCACCGTACCGGCTCGCTACCACACACACACACACCAGTGAACAGCGCTAGAACAGTATTAGTACTAGAGTTTCAACCCCCTATAGAAGAGATGAGATAAGCGTGACCGAAGAAGCGGACACAGAAATAGGCTCCAAAAACGCAAACCAGGCACCGGGGGTTCATTTTCTATCGTCTCGCGCACCGAGGCGGAAGTGTGTAACGCGCAAAGCGTGGCGCGTCGTGTTCGAACTACAACTCGTTTACGACCTTGACACGCAGGCAAGATGCTCAAGTGGACGGGGGTGGCGGTAGCGCTGCTAGCCGCGCTCTATGCCGCGAAGACACCGGTCGAGGGGGCAAAGATTTTGGCCGTCTTTCCAACGTCCGCCCGGTCGCACTATATTGTCGGCTCGGCGCTAATGAAAGAGCTGGCCCGGCGGGGGCATGAGGTAAGCGCCCATTATCTGGTGACTTTTGGACTCTTGGAATTAAAGATATACCGTTGTCTGATGGGTTTGATTTCTATTCCCGCACAGGTGTCCGTTATCAATCCTTTCCCGCAGAAGAAACCACTGAAGAATTATCGTGATATCGATGTGAGCGGATCGGCAGAGCTTGTCAAGGGTAGGCAAGATGCGAATAGTTTATTTATCTAAAAACTTTGATATTAATATTCCATTTCATTCCCAGACCTAGTGCCCAACATGTTCGAAATGGCCGATCAAAGCGTTTGGGAAAGTATTACGATGACGTACAAATTCGGACAAATGCTTGCCAACTACACGCTGATGCACCCGAACGTGGCCAAGCTGATCAAGTCGAACGAAAAGTTTGATCTGATCATTATGGAAAGCTTTCTTAACGATGCTCACCTAGGTAACACCAGACTGTGACTTTTCCCTCATAAAACAACGTATACTCATGCTTCTCGCTTTGAACGCTAGGCTTTGCCCACCACTTCAAGGCACCGTGCGTAGCGCTGTCCACCTTTGGTGCGTCGCGCTGGACAAACGACATGGTCGGCACACCGTCGCCCCTGTCGTACGTGCCGCATCCCTTCCTGAGCTTCACCGATCGGATGTCGTTCGTGCAGCGCATCGGCAACACGCTGATGACGCTGATGGACACGGTCCTCGGACAGGTGCTGGATCTGCCGGTGCAGAGCGCCATGTACGAGGCGGCCTTTCCCGATCCCAAACCACCGCTGGAGGAGCTGCGTCGCCACGCCGTGTCGCTGGTGCTGCTGAACAATCACTTCAGCCTCAGCTACCCCCGGCCGTACGTCCCCAACATGGTGGAGGTCGGTGGGATGCACGTGAACCGCAAGCCGAACCCACTGCCGGAAGACATCCAGCGGGTGCTGGACGGGGCAGAGCATGGTGTCATATACTTCTCGATGGGTTCGAACATCCAGAGCAGCCAGCTGCCGGTGGCCAAGCGGGAAGCGATCCTGCGCGTGTTTAGCCGGCTGAAGCAAACGGTGCTGTGGAAGTGGGAGGACGAAACGCTCCCGAACCGGCCGGCTAACGTGATTGTGAAGGCGTGGTGGCCCCAGGATGATGTGCTCGCCCATCCGAACGTGCGGCTGTTCATAACGCACGGCGGGCTGCTCAGCACGACCGAGTCGCTGTACCATGGTGTGCCGGTCATCGGCATTCCCGTGTTCGGCGACCAGTACCTAAACATGGCCAAGGCGGAGCGGACCGGGTATGGGCTGCTGCTGCCGTACCAGGACATATCCGAGGAGCGGTTGGCGCATGCGATCGAACGGATTTTGCGCGAGCCGAGCTTCAAGACGGTTGCGCAAAGCATCTCCGCCCGGTACCGCGATCAGCCTCAGGAACCGCTGGAGCTGGCCGCCTTCTGGGTGGAGTACGTGATACGGCACGGGGGTGCGGAACACTTGAAGTCGGCCGGCCAGGAGCTGGGATTCCTGCAGTACCATGGCGTCGATGTGCTGGTCACCATTGTCGGTGGGCCGATCCTGTTCGTCTACTTACTATCGAAGTTGCTGTGCGGTGGACGCTCTAAGAAGAACGCTTCCACGGTGAATGCGAAAAAGAAGCGAAACTAAACAGTGTGATCAAAATTGTACCTAAACATGCCAGTATTGTAAGTACAAACGGGTAGCGTAATAAACCAATTTGTTGGATTGAAGTTGGACGATGACTTCGTAGAAGCAACGGAAGGGGTGACAGCAACGCACCACAAACAAGTAGCAAGTGGTTTGACCTTCACCGTGATTCGACACTTTTCGGATGTGGATGTAAAGTGGAATTCGGCGATCGGTTTATGTTTGCATGTGTTTGTGTGTTGAGCATTCCATCCCTCTCCCACTCTATCCCGTTACCGTCATTAGGTGATGTGCGGTGAATCTAAAATAGGTGTGAGCTTGTAAGCTTGTGATGTTACTAAGCTGTTTCGGTATCAGTTGACGGTTGCTGCAATAGGTGAGTTTGCAGGTTTCGGTATTAGTTGTTTTGATTGGAAGCAAAAGTGCTACGGTATGAGCGTCACGAAATAAGGCGACACGAAATCACAGCCCACCAGGCTGGAAGATAGATCGGGAAACATCGTCTTTCAGCACCGTCACTGTGATGATGATGAGCGTTTTAAAGCGCATTCAAAATGCGCAAGCAATGGTAAGCGTTGTCAGGCTGACGAGATAACAGAGGTAATTCATGACCGGGTACATTCATCGCTAGCGCCTAAATGTTTGCATGAAGTGCACAGTGAACTCTAAAGGCCCGGGGACATTGTCCGTACTCGCTAGTTTAATTTCAATTGAAGTTGTGCACGCATTGCAGCCATTTTTGCATTAAAAAATGACGAAAAAACTCCTTAATTTAGAGAATTTGTACGATCAGCTTCTGTTACGTAATTTAGGGTAGGGAGGGTTTCTTGCAACGTTACAGTTTGTTATACTAGGGGGGAGGCAGTCGAAAATTTGCAATTTTTGCGTTACGTAATTGATGGATGACGCCTCAACGAGTGTTAAATGATTGTCGAGATACAGCGAGTTAATTTCACGCCGTGAAGCGTGATAAAGTAGCCAAACTCAATATGGCTGAAACATTACACGCGGATGCAACTGCAGAACATATCGCTACACTTAATGAACCACTAAACCACTATAACTAAAGTGTTGTTTAACTTGAAGAACTCATCGAAAGAGTAGCTTTAATACAGAATAACGATATGAGGCACAGGTCACGTACAAATTAAACACAAACCTTAACGTTGTTACACTCTCACACCTCATGTTCTCTGCCTCTCGAGAGCAAAAACAAGTAACGCATGACACTATATGCATTTTACACAATAAAACCAACAACAGTGTTGATGAATCACACAACGAACACGCACACACCGGCACTGATTCGCGGTTAATCAAAGCGCACTTGCGAAGAAAATGCAACATAGGATATATTTGTTTAAGAAGTTTCATTGAATGACGGTTGTACTAAGCTCAGCGCAATAAATTGTACAAATGGACTATGTGATTCAAACGGATTATTGATAATAAGCTACCCATGGACTTCAAACGTTGTACATGTTTGCCTGGTGAAATGATGATTACGTTATCAACTAGAGGTTAATCCGGATTATACTCATCATTACAAAAAGTATGAATTAAGAGTAAGTGGTACAGGCAGGCCTTGATCGACAACGGTTTTAGTGATAAATTTATCAAAGACGAAGAAGATACATTTATGTTACGATGTGTTGAGTGATCGAATGATAATGATTTTTTTTTAATTTGGGAGTAAAACTGTTCTCACTTGGCTCACTCACCTTCATTTATCTGAACATGCCGGCCTATACAGGCTTTCGAGACATAATTCATTACCACGCCGCCGGATAGTCAATCCTTGCTACGGGGTGACGGTCCATTCTAGCCTTGAACCCATGACGGGCATGTTATTGAGTCGTTCGAGTTGACGACTGTACCCCGGACCGCTCCAATGTATGTGTTACATCTCTTACACATACTATTACATACGCTCGTCAAAAAACATTCGTCGCTCATGAGTGGACAGGGTTGTATCAATAGGTTGGGCTGTACAAAAACTAGACGGTTTTCTAATTTTTGATCTAGAGGGCTATGAAATGAGTGAAAATGAGCGTCGCGGCGAACGTTCCCAGGAACGAACGAGTTCTCATTGTAATCTCCTAATGATCACAGGCTTGCATGTGTAACGTCAGATTAACATCTAGCATGTGTAGCGTCAGATTAAGTTTATTCTTTTAGCGAAACACAAAATACAAGATAAGAGAGCATTGAGAGCGTAGTGTTGTGTAAAACGGAATGGAATTGTAAATCCCCTTCGACTTTTGTGTCAGAAAAACTGAATACGACTTCAAATCAAATGCTCTATATCAAATGGATTCGGAAGAGTCAATTCGAGAATTAATTCGGGTAACTCCAAACGACTCCGGACAGTTCTGGACTACTCTAAATCATTCCAGTTGGCTCAGCACATTAGTCATCAAAGGCATTAAAGGCAAGGGCTCGGATGAAGCGACTCAGGAAACTGAAGTTAAGGAGAGTGACTTTATCTATCGCCGCGGTCGTTCCCATGGTACAGTCGTCAGCTTACACGACTTAAAATCATGCCCATCATGGGTACAAGTCTAGAATGGGCCGTAACCCCGTAACGGATGTTTGACACACACAACTATCATCGGACGCACTTTCTATCCGAATAAATCGATGGATTGTATAGGAAAGAACCTTGCTGCAATCTTTACAACAGCGACTAAATGTTAAGGGTTGTTTGTGGTGGTTATGAAGCTTACAAGCAACAGCTGCTCGAGCAGCGACATATTAAGCGAAGAGATCATAAGGAGCTCCCCTTAAAAACACATTCCCAGACACATAAACAAAACAATTGTCAAATAATGTTTCATATCATATACGTTGAGGACTTTAGAGATTTAGAGTTACAGTATTTCCCCGAGTTACGTGAATTTTTATTTTTGACAATCTATATGTCAAATTAGTACAATTTTTTCCAATAAGTGATCATATAAACTGAGCAGAATTCGCCAAAATATCAATAAAACGATTTGTTTTTGTTCTTATCTACCGTTCACAATGTTTTTAATTGTGAATAAGTTTGTTGATTTCAAATGATTTTTAAGAATATTACGATTTATCTTTTGAACAAGCGCATAGCTCGCAGTTTCCTGTATGCTTTCCTAAATGCACATTTCGCATTCATCTACGTTCTTACCACACTGCAATTGGTTTGAATTATGCTCGCTGTTGTAGCTACATCGTATCGGAGTGCAATAAGTGTCTGTATAGGTCTCATTGGATGACATGCTACTGATCGTCAACTGTTCGATCGTAGTGCAACCTACGTCAACATGGAACCCATTAATGGCCATCGATATGTTGATATATTTCACCGGATTGTTGTTTATGTTTATATAGCGCGATGAGAGGGTTATGTTAGCCCACACCATGCTTGTTAGACGGTTGTAGCTGATATCGAGCAATGTTAGCTGATGGAACTTTGCCAGTCTGCTCCAGATACTATCATCGGTCGAGAGTACGTTTGAGGCCAGGTTTAAGTAACTTACGCTCGGCATTGTCTCTTCTATACAAACTGGCAACCACCGTAAGGTGTTATTGTTTATATACAGATCCGCCAGATTGGATACATTCCAGTTGCAAAAGTTTAGCTCGGAGAAGCGATTGTGAGATAGCTCCAGCTTTTTTAAGCTTGATAAGAGCAACTGACCGTCCAGACTGTGGAGGCGATTGTTCGAAAGACTTATTGTTCTGAGTGCCTTCATTCCATTGAAAATGTCGAGGCGGACCGTGGTGAGTAGATTATGCGAAAGATTGATATCCCATAATTTCAGGAACTCCGGACCGGACGTACGCGAGTGACTGAGGAAGGCAATTTTGTTGTGCATTAAGTTGATGTAATGTAGATACTGCAACTTGCAGAACAGGCCTAAATCAACGGAATCTACGAGAGATTGTACGATAGCTAAAACCCGCAAATAGGCCAACTGGTTAATGCTGTCAGGCACACGTCTAAGCTGGCTCTGGATGATTGTGAGCATCTTGAGCATAGAATTGTGCGGTTCAAATTCTATGTCACTTAGATTCGTGTCCATAAGCAACAGACTTGATATGTTGGTTTGTGACGACAGATAACCCTGCTCTACTCGGGAGTGCTCGATGCTTGTTTCGATTGCACCGTCGCTTGAAAGCCTCACTCGATCAAGCACTTCGAAATTGAGCGTAGTAATGTTTAAGTAGCGAAAGTTTAAGTACTGAACGCTGTTCGGGACGTTCTTCAGCACGGATGAACCTTCTACACTGGGAGTCCAATTCGATATAGTGCAAGTGACGTGTTCGCACTGAAGCAGAACGGCCAGCACCATCCCACGAGATATCAGCGAGCACAGAGTACTAAACAAAGGGAAAAAGAATGTTTTATACTTTGCAATTCAACCACACAATGCGCCCTGTCGATTGGTGTTAAAAGATACGTACACGAGCAATACTATATGCATGGTAATAACTGCAGAAACGAAACCACTGTTAAACTTCGAACGTTTACACAACTCACATAACTTGTTTGTATCACTCGTTTCGTTTGCTACACGAAAATCTAACTGAGCCTGAGCACAAAAGTCTAACGAAAGACCCACAGCTCGTGCTTACTTTATATTAAGCTAAGCGCGCTAACAGTGTTAATAGCCTGTATTAACCTACTGCACACGACCGTGTGCACTGTTGCGCACTGCAATTAACCACACTTTAGTCTCTTTCTGACGAATGTATTCGAATTTATTGCTTTGGTACCCTGGATCATCATCATTATAATTGACATTCATTTTCGCAAGTTTATGCATCACAACGCTCAATGCGGTGCTTTTTACATACCAGTTTCGACTGAATGTCCGCTCTAGTGGAAATGCTGTAGAAACTGCAGTCCAATGGATTTCCTTCCATTCCTAATTTCGTTAGATTGGCCGAAACTCTGTCCCAATCTATTTTGCTAATGCAGTTCGAGCTAACGTCGATGTGTAAATCTTTGCTCGGTACATACGGTACATCCAGGCGTTTTAAGTTGTTGTGCCCGAGATTCAAATACTTTAGTTGGTTGGGTATGGTACTCTCGTTCAGCGGAACGTTTGTCAGCTTGTTGTCCGTTAGGCTTAATATCTGAATGTTCGTAAGTCTGCCGAGCTGGAACATTATATCGGGCTGAAGTTGATTAGTGTCAAACGCCAAACGAGTCACATTCTGGAAAGCATGCTCAAGACACCTGGGCAACGCTGGCAATCGATTGTCGTTAATGACCATACCGTACAGCTTTGGAATCACCCATCCACAGCAATCCATCTCCACTAGACGATTGTAGGACAAATCGAGCGAGATCAAACTGGTCGCCACCAACGAGCCCGATACCACGCTGATGTGGTTGTGGGACAGATCGAGCCTAGTGAGTGACACCATCGGCTGGAACACGTCCATGTTGATACTTTTCAGCTTGTTTTCTCCTAGGTATAGCTCAGACAGCAACGGATACGGGTGTGTCGTTGTCCTGGCACACGAGTCGTACAGTGAGTGTAGCCGGTTTTTGCTCAAATCTAGCAAAACTAAACGGAACAATTCAGCTAGCAAGTTGAGATCAATCGCTTGAATAAGCGAGTGACTCAGTGTTAAACTTTTCAACGCCTTCAGGTTGCCTATTGATTGTGGCAATTGCTCGAGGTTGCTGTGTTGTATCTTTAAAGTCTCCAAATTGCACCGCGTCCCGAAAGATATATGGTTGAGTTGAGTTTTCTCAAGGCATACATTGTAGTAGGTAGCATTGTCTTCCACCACAAAACCGCGCAGCGTTGACCCGATCACAGTGATTGTGGTATGCATCTCCAAAATGTTGCGACGCTGTGCCTCAAAATACGCGAACAAATTGCTGGATATTTCCGTAGCCAAAAAATTGTGCAGCTCGATAGCACCGTGCGTAATTGGGATCTGCTCCAACACCAACGCTCCCTCCTCGGTTGGGTTCCAGTGCCATATTTCACATATGAAATCTCCGTCACAATGGAAGCGGAGTGATCTCGCTTGCTGAACGAAAAGAACGAGAGCACTGAAAGACATTGGTTTCTGAGTTGAATCTGAGCACTACCTATGAACGAACCTACTACCTACGAACTCTACATACCTTATCAGTAGTGTTTTGCCTACCAACTTCATTGCGACACTGACTTCGAGCAGGAGCAAAACATTGCTTTTAGAGGACAATAACGCAGAGGCGGTAAAAACCTCACCCGAATTAAGTAACATTAGCTAGATCATCGTGTTCTAGTGAATCGATAAAAAGAAGCTAATTTTAAAATTTTCATTAATCCCTGCGTTTATTGCGTAGTCTACTAAATTGTTTCGATGCGCCCCGCAGTCACGTGACTGTCGATTTAGTCATAGTAAATGAAATGTAATTTATTGACATTTAAATGATGTAGAAAATTTGAAGCAAAAAACTGCATACATAAGTAGAACGTCAAACATGAATACAATCTATTAGCTGAAACAACAGCTGGGAAGATATCATCAATGTTACGTCCTTCAAGTGATAAGACCAAGTCATTAAAACATTTTTTCCGCAATACATTAACCTGTTCTTTATTTAATTATTTTTTTGTTATGTATTACAATTTCTCCTATCTGTGTAGCACACAGGCTCTTGACCAATCTGCATGCGTGCACGATCGAACGAGCAGTCGATTGGGTTGCAAAACATTTCTAGCGTCGTAACGTTCGGTGACAGACTTTTGATATCGAACGTGTCGATCGCATTGTAAGATGCAGTAATTCTCAAACCCATGCGCGCAACCGGAACATGCAGCACTGTTATGTTGTTGTACTGCAGGTCGAGAAACAGCAGCGAATTCGAAATGTTGTCCAAGACTGCCTTCGTCAGCCGGTTGTGGCTAATGTCTAGCTGTTGCAAACGTTTCAGCGTAAAGATGTTGTACCACGTATCGCTATCGATTAGTGCGTTCCTGTCGAGTATCAGGTACAGCACGTTGGGCATGGTCAAAGACAGGCAGGTCGGTAACATCGACAGCACATTTTGACTCAACGCGAGGTGGTTCAAATTGGGAAGATGCCACTCGCAACAGTACAGCGTCTCCAAACGGTTCCCGGACAGTTCGAGCGTTTGCAAGCTATTCGACACCAGCGCCCCTTGCACGCGCCGGATCTGGTTGTTCTGGAAGTCTAGCGTCTGCAGTGCCTGCATCCCGTTGAACGCGCCCAAGTTGATCGTGGTCAGCAGATTGTCCGCCAGAAACAACAGTCGCAAGCTCGCGAAATCGCCTGCAGATGTGGCCGGCAGATGAAGAAACAGAATTTTGTTACTGCACAGATTAAGCTCGTACAGACGCGTCAGCTTGCTGAACAGCCACAAGTTGACCGTTTCGATGGGTGATTTTGTTATTGCGACCGTTTCCAACGCTACCAGATGTACGATGGTGCTCGGGATGGTTTTTAGCCGGCTTTCAGTAATGGTGAGGAAATTTAACCGCGCATTGCCGGCAACGAACGCGATGTCGCTGAGATACGTTCGAGAGACCTTTAGGCGTACTGTGGCGGTGAATGACGGCATTACCACCTTTTTGACGGGAGATCGTTCTATCTCGATCGCCATTATCTTGTCCAGGGTGGCCAGGTTGAATGTGTTGGCCCTCAGATGGGAAAGCTTTAAGATTAAAGTATCGTTCGGAATATGGGCAAGCAAAAATGTGCCTTCCTCGCTGGGAGCCCACTTCTTTATGGTGCACAGCATGTTGGCGCACAAAAACTGGAATGCTGCACTGGGCGCCGGCACTAACAGCAGCAGTGAGGCGATGGTAAAACATTTCTTCCTAAGGTGGATAACAAAACACACATAATGCTCTAGCAAACTGAGTGTAGGTAATGAATAAACAGTAAGATAATCTAAAAGCATTGATTACATGGTTGCTGCGAAAAAAAACAGCGATGACACACTAGCAATACTGGCTCGTTAATGGATAACACACATCAACAGTACACTGGACACTGTATAGTGTTTTGTGGAGTTGGGCCACTACTCTGTTCAATTTGGAATTAAATGAAAAAAGTGACCAATTTGCGAGCGTTATCGGCACGCTCGTTGGCATGGCATTTATTATCGTACATTAAAAATTCGTTTTACATACTCGACACTGGTCGAAATGGTTCATCGTTTACAATTTGCCTATTCCAAGTGCGATATTAGCGTATTAGATTTCAGCAATACAAGAAAGCTATTCACTGCAGTAGTCGAATGCCCAGGTGTACACGAAACATAGCCGCCTGCTTCACCATTAAAGTCAAAAGGGTTAATGGTGTCACCGACCGGACGCTCGAAAGCTGAAACGCTGCGGTGAGGACTCCCACAGGGTTCATTTACTCACTCAACTCCGCTGAGGTAGTGTCAATCTGCAACGCCGCGGTACGTGTATGCACCTAAGTGTGAACGAGCCAAAGTGGTGCGCATTCTGGTGGCCCATTAGCTGATGTCGCGACCTCGAAAACCGTGACGAGCCATCAGTCCTAGTGGGTCCAAAGACAAGCACTTTCCCTATCACTGTGGCGCCTGTTGAGTAAGCCCTCCAGTGACTTTGATACATCACAGGTTCAAGCCGAGTGATAAGACTCGAAGATGCGTGGAGTTGACTGCCAACCCTACACTAAGCTTTAGCATTGAGGATCGGACTGTTAGGACGCCTCGTACTGTAGGAGTACGAATAGCAGTTGCAGTAATCAGTGCATACGTATGGGACGTTATGTCCTTACATTGGAGGTCCTTTGTGCGGGATCGCCTAGATTTGTCAAGGAAGAATGTTTGCAATCGAGGCTCGCAGAGGAGGATCCCAGGGGTCTCGATCCATTTGGATCCAACTGGATATGGTAGGGCCTGGAGATGGACATGGGATTCGACTTGGCTCCGAGTAACTTGGCACCGCTCGGTTCTCGTAGGCATGAAGTCTTATTAGTTTCGGTGACTCTAATGCTGGGCTGCTATCCTGGCGGATGGGTCCATACCGGAATTTGGGGTGATGGATTCAATACGGAACAGACAAAGTTGTAAATCGCATCTAGTGTGACGAGCATCGTGGCAAGTGGTGTGTTTGAGGACACATCCTGCGGTCTTCGGTTGTGAATATGATTGCTGTATGAGGGTTGCAGCTCCCGTCGATATTCATTCAACCAATTCCACGCCAATGTTGCCCCGAGACAGGAGTTTCAATTTGGGCTTTTTCGCCGTCCCTTCACTCTATTGTTAATGCGTTAACCAGCGGGTCCGGAGTGTTGGAAGAAATATGCGTATGGAGGGTGTTTAGGGCGGTAAAGTTTAAGTTTAAGTTTAAGCTGCTGGGAGTTCCCCGCTCTGCAACCCGCAGTGCAGGTTAGTCATAGTGATTTAATTCTCCATCTTTATAAAAAAAAAGAAAATAAAAAGGGTTTATGGTTACACACTAGCGACCATGGTCTGTTCATAATTCACAAAGTCTCGATAGTCTAAATATGCCGGTCTTTCCGCGTAGGAAGGTTCGCCAAGTAAAAGATTCTCAATCTAATCCATTTTTCAATTCAATTTCAATTCCATGTTATTTCTAAATATTCCTTTATTATCATAAAATATAAAGGATGACTGTCGTATAGATCAGTGCTCTCCAACCTTTTTAGGATCGCGGACCGCTTGGCTTTGAAAATACATTTGCCACGGCCCTCATCTTTCGAGGGCATACATTTCGTATACTTAGTTAAAAGTTTTTGATCAAAAATATGATTACATCTCATTCTAGGCATGCCTGTTGAATATTTAATATTGATGGTGGATAAAAAAATGCAATGTGTATAGTAATAAGATTTTATTTTTCAGAAATCAATACTTTTGCGGACCACGTCTGTTCACGCGACGGACCACAGGTTGGAGACCACTGGTATAGATGATAAGAACGTCTGAGCAACTCTCAGCAGACCGCTTGAAAACGAGAAAAAAAGAGAGTGAATATTTTGTTAAACCACTATAATTGCCGCTTTCTTATCACCGTTCACCGCTCACCAAGCAATCAGCGCTGTCTTATCTTGTTATTAATGTTTCGCAGAAAAAAAGGTCAATATGGACTAGGCTGACCGGACAGTGATGATGAAAAAAAAAAACGGGACACAATCGGCCGTATCGAGGTGGTCGTTCGTCGAAGAACGTTCGTCGTTCATGAGTGGACAGGGTTGTACCACTAGATTGGGCAGAACAAAACCTAGACGGTTTTCTAATTTTTGATCATAGAGGTCTATGAAATGAGTGAAAATGAGCGTCGCCTCGAACGTTCCCAGGAACGAACGAGTTCGCCGGTACGGCTGATTGATGCTAAATGTGTTCCATTTCAATATAAATGCTTATTACCCCTTCGTAGCTGGCTTTCCGATAGATACGCAATGGCTGGTATATACTGGACAATCAGCCGTACCGGCGAACTCGTTCGTTCCTGGGAACGTTAGCTGCGACGCTCATTTTCACTCATTTCATAGCCCTCTAGATATAAAATTAGAAAACCGTATAGATTTTATACTGGCCAACCTAGTGATACAACCCTGTCCACTCATGAGCGACGAATGTTTCTCGTCGAACGAGTTCGCCGGTACGGCTGAATATAACTTTATAGCGTGACGGACCGCATACAGAACCCGCAGGGACTACATGTGGCCTGCGTGCCGTCAGTTTGACGTACCTACATAAGACCAACTCATTAAAAGTGAAGCAATTTAGGATTTTTTTATGAAATCGTCTAGAAATTGTTAAGGTATTTTTAGAATCTAGCAGTTTTTGGAACTATTGGTCAGCTTAATCTTAACAGCAAAGAGATGAACTCTATGAAAATTTCAAACAACCGTTGTGTTGTATTCAAATTTTCTAAGTTGCCTTCCGATGAGTAGTGTTGAAATATTTCATAAGCTCGACTGAAAGATTTCACTACCAACCCATTTGCAGTGTTCGTCGGCATATTTCGAATCGAATATAGTATAAGTAAATGTTTGTGTGTTGATACACGAAATTAATTATTGTGTTAATCACATCAAACAAACTAGACCTAGCACATTTATAACAAAACTGGCTTGAGTAAACTGGGTTTTATTTATCTTAGGTTACAATCAATCTAGATGATGCAAAGGTGTGACAAATAAAGCACTGCCGTGAATTGTGGATTCACTTTGATCACTTCAACCACTCAGATGCGTGCTAAAAGCATTTACATTAGGAATGTTCCAATGCCGGTTTCAACGCTTGTTTACAGTTCTAGGAATGGAAGAGTAGATTAAGCTTCCATGACCTTATACACTTCGTTACCATGTAGCTATTTAGTTAGTAGTTCCCGTATTACGATGAAAATTGGAGCTTCATTAAGATAAATCGATTCCTGGTTTCAACCACAGCAAAGTGAGAAGCAAATTTAACTTTGGTGTTGTTATTGTACCCCCCATTTCCCACTAGACTAGTCGAAAGGATGCGTATCTTTTTTCACCCGTGTTCAAACTGGCGCTCTTTGATTGATCATGCTTGCCTTTCTTCGGTGGGTGAGCCTTTGTGCACTACGTTGCCATGCGCGGAAATTGCCTACCATTCCATTCGGTAGCGATGCGTAGTGAGTGCTGTAATGTCTGCTCACCTGCCACGGATGTCCGGATTTCAGGGGCCTTTTGGGCACGTTTCGTGCACACTTGGATGGATTAATGCTCGGCAAGGCATGGTATGAATATGGGCCCGTGCAAATGAGTAAAAAGAGAGAGAAAGAGAAATAGAGAGAGAGAGAGAGAGAGAGAGAGAGATAGAGAGAGAGAGAGAGAGAGAGAAAGAGAGATCGAACATCGAAGATGAAAGAACAGTGAGATCAGCCCCATACACCGGTAGCTTTTTACTTGATTATTTATTTACGGATCTTCACACATGCTTAACGGGTTCATCAAAAATTCAGGTGAGATCGGTATGAATTCTTTTGTGCCCCATCTGTTTTGCCCACCACCCGTTTGGGCCCTACCGAAGATACTCGGATGGTTTCAGTATGCCGAAAGGAATTCCGGCAAGTGTCGGCTGCTGGTTCGTACGTGCTAGTTGAACGGCTATATCCCTCCCTGTTCTAGAGTGCAGTGTGGCTAAACATGGCGAGCTTATCCGAACGATGATCGAATGTACGATAGGATCGTGGTCAAAATAGCGTTTTAAGGTATGGTAACAGAACCAACTGCTGCTGATGTTAACTTGATTTTGAGCTGCGGGTTGCATAATGACAGGCGTACAAATCTGTTGATTGCATACTTTGGTTAATTTCAGGGTTTTATACCATCAAAATATATGCTCCTAAAAGTATGCAATCAGTGTTTCAAACGCTACGTACGGTTAGTGTTACTAAAATATCTATTTTATCAATTCATCTTAACCTGCTTAAAGCATGCTTATAGTGGAACTTTTATTTTACCCGCAAAACATCACTTGTAGTCACACTGTGTGTACTTGAAACTGAAGCTAAACACCGACTACACCAATAACTGATGTTATGCAGATAATTTCTCACCTTCGAGCACCCACTTAGGGTTGGTTCCGAGTACTGAAGGAAAAAAACGTAGTCTTCTCCTACCTGCTTCCCACCCTTTCGTCATATTCTACAGGGAGCATCATTTTTCTTCGTCTACTCCACTGCCTAAATTCCTACCGGGCCCTTCAAAAGATGGTGGAAATGGACTGATCAACAGCGCCTTTGTTTTCCGTTGCCCGGTTTCGGACTCTGACACGTAGAAGTAAGCTTAATTCGAACATTCATATCAAGTAAAGACGAGGGTATGCATTCTTCGGATGCTTTTCTCCTGGTGAAAAACATTAACCCAGTTACACGTGGATTACACGATGTGGGCCAGTAGTGCGTAAGGAAATTGGTTGCAAATAACGTTGGTTCGTTTCACTCCATACGTTTGGCCACAGCCTTCGAATCGAAAGCGAGGAAAAGCTCAAGGTAAGCCGGAAGCAGTACTACTTTGTGGTAAGGACAGTCGCAACAGGAAGCGTGTGTTTGAAAAATTCTAAACCACCGTTGACCAGTGTTCGCAGCACCAAATCACATACGAACAGCACGAGAAACATCGACCAAGAATGAGGTCCAAATCCCTGCTCGTTAGTTGCAGATACGTACAACACATTCCCGGGCACACACACATACACACACACAGCGTAAGGACGTTTCTGACCACGGGTGAAAAGTTTTTACTGCAACCGCAGCAATTAGCTTCCGGTGGTGCTACGGCCGACCGGATAGCCGGGGCCAGAAAGGGTCGTGTTTGGTTGTTTTTGTTTGGCGAACGACGGGCGACGGAAGTTTACAGTCGGTGAATTAATTTGGATAATGAGTGACACAACACACCTTGCTGCCCTGCCGTTGGGTAACGTAAACGGTGGAGCAGGGAGCAGGAGTTAGGGGTGGGTGAGGGGAAGGTGAGTTCGTAAAGCCACAGTTGGGCGCATTGTTGTAATCGAATGGGTTTGAGTTGCTTGTGTTGAGAAATTGGTTACTCCGAACTCGAACACCAAACGCAATGAACCGAAAGCATGAACCCAGCGGCCCAGTGTCTTATAACAGGTTGGTAGGAAAGTGAGCTTGATTAATTGTTTCGGTGAAAGAGATTTTCTTTTATTTGCTGTACAGGGTTTTCCAATTGAGTTTAGATTAGCAGCATACTTTTTTTGAATAGTCGCAATAGATTCTTGACTAGCATCCTCTATTTTTGATTACGAGCAGTGGATTATTGACTAGGAGCAATTGATTTCAACAGGTCCCTGCATGACAGCCTAAGTGCGTCGCGTTTATAATACCCGGTGTGACAGATCGACTTGAATAATAATCTGTGGATAATATTTAATATCATCCGCTCATCAGCTAAAAGCGTTTGTTTTACTGCTATATATCATCCACAAAATAAGATATATTTTATCTGATAGGTTTTTGGTGCTATTGTTTTGATTTTATGAATGCACAATACAACACAAAAGCACTTAACGGCTGAATTGAAATATGCAGTAGTTAACCCACAGGCATAACCTAACCAAAAGCTAGATTAGGCAAGTTTTTCAGAGTGACCAGAAGTAGTTCTATCGATTTTCGATCGAATATCGGTTTACAATTGAACACACTAAAACTCAGTTTTTCTAACCAAAAATCAAATATTTTTCTAAGTTTTGACCGTTCAACCATTAAATTGGAATTTAATAAAATTTATGAGTGAATAAAAAGTTATTTTTACTGAAAATTACCGAATTTGCTTTAGATTTCCTACCGATAACCTATAAAAACAATCTGGACACTCCGCGCCAGCAACCGGTCTGCTGAAATCAATTGCTCCTAGTCAATAATCCACTGCTCGTAATCAAAAATAGAGGATGCTAGTCAAGAATCTATTGCGACTATTCAAAAAAAGTATGCGGCTAGTCTAAACTCAATTGGAAAACCCTGTATCGCTATTCGTAGCAAATACGTGGCAAGCTTTAAGTGGTTGCTAACGAACGGCTGGTGTTGATGAAGAATAGGAAACATAAGAGTGTACAATAGTTAGATATCAATGGATTTGTTTTGTGTAGTAATGTGTTATAAATAGTTTAAGTAATGTTTGTTGGACCTTATTTTGTTATTTTTAGATTAGGCTGTTGAATGTATGATGTTAAATATTTTAGTATTAATATTTTATTGTTATTTCTTAGTGATAGAGCACACTTATTTATAATTTTCACTCGGCGCTCTAGCAGCAATCGAACACGACATCGAACATGAAAAATGTATGGGATTTGACATGTTCGATCTGTTGGTTATCAAATCGAACATGTCAAATCGCATATATTTTTCATGTTCGATGTCGTGTTCGATTGCTGCTAGAGCGCTGCCTCAGTTGTATTTTTCTTGGTTGTTGAACAACTTTTTGTCTTGCATGCTTTTTTTTCTTAAATATGTTTTAATCTTATTTTCTATTCAGCTTTTTTTTAAATTATATGTTATGGTTCGATTCGATACTTTATTTATCTGTTGTAACTGCTATACCATATTCATTCAATTTTTGTGCTTTGTATTTCCCATTGTTTTGATACAGCTTTTGTTCAAAAAGATTTTATACACTTTGTTTCTCACTTTCACAATATAACATTGCTCGTCAAGTTGCAAGGGCCGTTTTGCACTTTTTTTTGAACACTTGATAAAGCATTAAACAATAGCTTGTAATTGTCTGTTTTTCGCATCGCAAACCATACGGAAGCCGACCGACAAACGGTTTCAGACGCTGGAAATGAATCGTTACACTGGCAACGCGAAAATCCACCGAACAAAGAGGCTTACGGAAAACAACACCCACGGTACCTCATGCTTTTCCCATGCCAATGCCTTCAGACACACACACACACACTGAATGTGGGGGCAATTATTTCACTTCCCAACCTAATCTCTTGCACGAGACCGTACCGGAACCTTTCTTCTCCGGACCGGAGCAAAGTGAGGATGACCCAGTGAGTCGTTACGGGTACGCCGGGTGCTGGAGTGTCTTCTTCTCGGTTACACACTCTCCGGGAGCCCATCGGTCCTTTATCAAAAAGCAATCGAGAACAATTTCGTCCTCGAATGTTTCGCTCCACCTTCCCCCACCCTCCCATACGAAAACCTTCGTTTCCGACGCGTGGAGCGGTGTGCCGGGTGTAATTAAATTAAACGTTAAACTTTCGGCGTCTCTATTAGTGGTTTTGCCCAATTAGGGATAATATTGATTTTTGTTGATCGTTGTATCTGTAGTGTGTGTGTGTGTGTGTGTGTGAGCGAGGGACTTAGTTTCAGCGTGCCAGACAATGGCGGTGGCGTTGGCTTTTCTCCGGGAATCAATCGGGTTGGGTTTCTGTCGGATTGAAGGGTGGTCCCATTGTGTTTCCCCGAGGGGCGCACGAGTTTGATCGTTATTGTTTGTTTTAGTGTGCTCACCACGAGTTGCTAATGATGAGCTTTGCGTCATCCGTGTGTTGAGTCCGCGCGAGAAAACTAGGGGAAGGAGGACGGGACGGTCGGAGGTTAGCTGCTAGTTAAGCGTCATCGCACGCTTCAGCTTGGACGCGTGGATTATTGTTTATCTTCTCGCAGAAGGACATCATTACGCGAGTGGGAGTGAGTTGTGTGCGTGTTTGTGTGCGCTTGTAAAGGTTTTTGTCCGGAGAGCTCTTAGGATGAAATTAGTTTGCTCCGTTTTCCCTCATCGGCTTAAGGAGCGTTTCCTTTGTTTTGTGTTTTTGCTTTATTAATCCGAAGTGTTTGGTGAAGGCAATGGTGAGCCGAGCTTTTCTGAAGTGCAACCAGGCGGAAAGCACTTCAGCGTAATGCTTAACTTTACACCGTGTTGTGTGCTTAGTGGTCACAAAACAAAGCGGGACTTAACAACAAAAGTGTTTTCATTTTAATCCACCCCTCTGTGGATTGTTTAAGACAATTAAACGGATGAACATGTACAATCGCTCGTGATTGCGTTGAATGAGAACAAATAATCAATCAAACACGATTTAACTAAGCATTCATCGCTACGAGGGCCCTGCTTAATTGGCCATCGTATCGAGGTAAGAGCTCTTTAAGCCTTTTTCCGTTCATAGCATACGAAGGGTCCGATCGGGTGCTAGATGGCAAGAGCGGTACCGATAAACATACGTGCAATAAAGCATCTACTCGTCCGATTCTTGTTAAAATAACTAAATCCTTTTCCGGAAAGCTAAGCTCAATTAGCTCGATGCAGAGCAGCGCCCGTGGGACGATGGGAAGTGGGCCACTTAGACCGCAAGAGCTACGTGAAAAACGAAAGTTTTCTTCCAAAATAGCTCTCCTGCACACTGTTCGTGTGCACCGGTACTGGTGCAGTCAACTGGTGCTTCGTATCGTATCGAGGATTTTTGATTCTATAGAACCGGCCTTTTGTATGTGGTTGAGTTTCCCACAAAAAACTACAACCGAGAGTCTTCGTAAATAACCGGTTTAAAGCCTCTTATCTTTGCTTTTTGTTTAGGATTTGTTAAGATATATTTGGGTAAAATTGTACGATAAGAAAATTCTAAATAATGCATGTTAAGATATATTTATTAGGAATTGGAACAAACTGTGATATGGAAAGTTAGCTCATTAATGTTTTTATCAAAAAACCAGCCTTGTCCTTGTCTTGTGACTTAATCATTATTATTGACTAGCTTTTTGATTCAATGATGTTTTTCTAAACCAATTAATAAGTGTGTAGTTGAACATCTGATTATGTTAAATTGAATTTAAACTATGAGCAGAACAAACTGTAAAATTCACTTAAATAATCATATTTAGTTTTTAGATGCTTCAAAAGGTACGTTAAAACTTCTTCTTCTCTATCTCTAACGTAGCGCCTAGAGGTATGCAAAGTAGATCCGAATCATCATAACTATCGCTTATGAATATAAGTAACGTGAATAAACAATACGGTAATGGATTTGAACCCTCAAGGAGCATGTTGCTAGGACGCACAGCTTGACGAATACGAAACGACTGTAGTACGAACCGACAGGGGGCAACTACAATAATGAAAATATGTATTACTTATTTTCTTACATATTTATTCGGTACTATGACCGCTCTGCGATCGTGGCATTCTTCAGGAGTAGAAACCACTCACGGTTTTGCGCCTTTTGTCAACCTCTTCGTTATCTTAATGGTGGACGCACGCCATATTGTCACCTTGGGGTTGGTTAAAAAGTGTACTAACTGATAAAAACGAAACATTTTTTGCATACCTTTAGGCGCCTTACATCATTTTAGCCTAAAGGAGCTGATCAGCTGAAAATCTGATTTTTAATTGTAATCTCTTCAATGATCAATTGTCAATTGCCGATTTGGTCGCAGATAATATTTAGAAGATATGAATACTATTCTCTAGTGTTATCTTGAAGCAATATATTTTTATATTACATTTCTAGCTCTTTCATCCCGTCCCAAACTCTTACCATATTATCTCTCCTACGACCTATTCGTTGCCCCTTCAAGCAGCATGGTTTATGATATCAGCTAATAAGCACAAATCAAGCACCTCTGTCATCCTTGCTTGGCACACCAACGCTTTGGTCTTATCGTAGCCCTTATCGTTTTTTTTCCCTTGCATGCCTTTCCCATTCCTTTTTATGTTTGCCAATTTAGCTCGTACCGTTTCTTCATTTGCTACCCGTTTCCTTTTGCCTGTATCATTGGCGGGCTGCCAGCAGCAACAAACCAAAAACGAATGTCAACACGAGATCGCCAACCAGGCAGTGTCCATAAATATTGCTAACCTCCAAACGATACCGTAGATAAATTGGGGCTCCAAACTCGTCCCACCCGTCGGGCAGGTCTACAGTGCCACTGGCTTCCATTACAGTGCCAGATTGTAAGTGTGGCACTGGCAGGCCCTTCTATGTGCGTGCCTGTGTGTTTGTTTGAGTGCGCTAAAATGGGAAGCCCTATTCCGAGCATAAATAACAGTAAACAATGGGGGCTTTTTTCGGCGTTAGTGTTAGCCATTTGATTTAGCAGCAACCGCGCCGCCGGGAGGCGAGTGTGGTGGTGCTTGATTTTGGGGATAGTTGTCCCAGGGATAGTGGGGGTTTCACTGTCCCTTTTTTGTTGGGCTAGGTTCAGGTTGACCCAAAGCAGAGTGCAGCTGGAACTGAATGTGGCGTACGTGAAAGCATACTTTATTGAATACATTAACTGAATCGCTCGTCCCTTTACTGTGCGACCGTAATCCCGTGCGGGAGCTAATACAACCACACGCCGGCACCGTGGTCGGGCAGCGTGATTGCAAACGCCGTGACATCCTGAACTCTCGCCACGTGCGGGTGAGATTGTGTGTGTGTTGTGTGTGTGTGGATATGTTTCCTCCGAAGCAATCAACATAGACACTCACACCCACATGTACCGGGCCTGCTAAACGGCGAACGGGGGCTCGGTGCGACGGTACCACCGGGCACGTTACCGGTGCGACAGGGTTTCCGAGATTCGCGGTTTGCGGATGGTCTTTGTGGAAATTAATTACCTGCGCGGGAAGAGATTAAATTACCTTTCGCCTTGTGTAATAAAACACTCTATTGAATTTACCGCAATTTTGGAGTGCGCTTGTGGCAGCGGCCCGGGTGCTGGGGTTTAAGGGCACACAACCTGTGCGCTTCAAGTGCAGTACACGAGGTTAGCTGTTGGAAGTGGGCTGCTCTTGTGTTCGGTTTACCTCCACCTCGACCGGTGAGTTTGGTGTAAAATGTGTGCAGTGAGATTGATAACCGGATTCGAGGGTGAATAATTTGCCCAGCGCAGCCAGAAGCGTCAGTGGACCCGATCAATAGTGTCCCGGGAGCGTCATATTCGAAGGGCATAATGTTGAGCGTGGTTAAGAAAAAAAAGCACTTCAATAAAATGTATTCGTGAACAGTCACATTGAACAGTACCGCTTTTTGTGAGCGGATCAGAAGAGGGGAGCTTATTTTCATTTAATTGTTATAAAACTGCACCGAAAGGGGTCAATGTAAATCATGTCTCAAATGACAAAGTTGAAAAAGGTTGGTTTGGAAAATTAAAATTCATAGAAATCGTTCAGTCATCGACAAAAGGATTTCAATACATCAATTGTGTTGTACCGTTGATTCTCCGTCGAGAGAGAAAAAAACAAGTGCGCCCAAATGTATGCAATTTAAATACAAAATTAAAAGCGCCTGAAATTATGCACCCCTGCCGTACGGAAAGCAGCTGAGCTGAGAAACAAGGCAAACATTTGTTCGTTAAATGTTGAACCAAATTAATGAATCATAAATAAAGAAACGCATTCTGTCATGTTCGTTGACAGAAGGTGCCTCATGCGACGCAAAGCTCACGTCGTGCTGCAGCAGTGTCCCGTGCCGCAGGAAACACCTTTAGCCAGGGTTAGGCGGCATGTTTTGCGTCTGTCGATTGGAATGGGACACGAAAGCAAATGTACCACCAGTGCCAGTGAGGTTGGGAAGAAAGCCCCAGCGACGCTTAAAAGAAAACAGAAGCGATTTCCCCCGACGTGGGACTACTCGCATTTCCATTTGCTTGATTTCTTTGGAGCATTAAAACAAACGCTGCCTCGTGGTAAGAACGCTTTCGCTGAGCTTTCGATGTAGAATGAAAGAGTGTCCCATTGGGACGATACAGCCACACATACATGAACGAATCTTGAATACTCCCAGGAAGCACACACACACACATACACCGATGGGGTGTTAGTGAAGACGTTTATTGATAATTTTCGAAGGGTACAAAGGGCGAGCGGGCGTCGAAGTTAATGGTGCAAATTCGTACGGCTTCACAGGCCGCAGCACAAATGAAGACATTTGTAAAATTCATAACACATTTTTATGTACTAGCAACTCGTTAAAAGCGCCAGCGACTGTGTGCGGGCTCGGTCGTTTTCACTCCAGTTTCAGCCGTGCGAAAGCCATGCATCGCTTCGCCGGGCGAAGAAAATGTAAGGCATGCTAAGGCATTTGGCAACTCGGCCCGGAGGCTACGTACAGATGTTTGCCATTCTTTCACCAAAGATAAGGTTTGTGTTCGTACGTCGTTCGCAATGCCTTTGAAAGAGCGTACGGTTTGGAGGGTTTTTTTTCTTTCGCATTTTTTGGGCCCAGGAATGATCGGCATGCCATGGTGTGGGTGAGGGATATTGTTTCCCAAAATCTCACTATATAGAATCTTTAGAATCCTTTCGCCGAAAGAGATGTGATACAATGGAAGGAAAAGTTTAGTTTTTGCTTAACACATCAACCCGAAACGGTGTGCGTTTGGGAACCGTTTTCGCTACGGTAAGAAAATGCTCACCATTATCCGAACGAGATCGTATCCGGAAAACCCACGCCTCCGAACAACCAGAGTCCATTGCGTTTTGGTATGGAAACGCGCGTGTAGGGACACATTTGTGCGCAGCAAATTATAGCACGAAACGCTTTAAAATACAGGCTAAATGTGGCAGCAAATGAATAAAAAACGAGCCACGAGGCCCCATTGCCCAATCCCCAAGCGGCTCGCGAAAGGCGTTACGAGCCTGGTTATCTCTTTTTATTCCGCTGGTAAAAGCAACGAAAAAAAAGCAACCCCTTACGTACTGGGACGCTGGTGCGCGTCACATCCGCCTCACTCCCAAGTGCTTCGGGACGTTCACCTTCAGGCGCAGCGCGTCTTCCAGCGTGGATCTACAGACAGGGCACAAGGGCGAAGGAAAGAAAACTCTCGCTCCACAACCGAAACGCCGAACCGCCAAACTGTCTCGGAACAAGCATTTAATTTTCATGAGCACCGTGTGGTTGCGTTGGTTTTAGCGGGCGCAAACAAGCATCCGGCAGCAATCTCTTGCACCGATTGGCAATGGAACTGGCATAGCAAGTCGGGAAGGTGCAAATAAAAGCGCGAATACAAATGCGATGTTAAAACACGCCGCGTGCAGTGGAACGGGACGGGCAAAAAAGGAATATTGAACGCTACACACCGGGAACGCTGGCTGAGCGGGGCATCGGTTCATGCTTATCAAATTAAATGTTCTTAGCTTTTCACTTAAGGCACTTCTTTGCTAAATGTAGGGTTTGCGAATAAACTACAGAGAAGGAGAGACAAACGAGTTGGGATTGAAAAGGAAAGGGGCAAATTGCCTGTACAGAAGTTTAGTACTCGTAGCGATGTTTTTTTTTGCGTTTTATTTATTTGGAAAAAAAATTAAATTTCTTATTGGTAATTCATTTCCTTTTTCATTATTAACCCTTTCTTTTTCCAAGTATTTTTATGAAATTGGTAGAAGTTTTGTAAACCGTATCAACGGTTTATATTATAAGGGTAGAATTTTGCCTTAGCCGTATCACGCCTTAATGTATGCAACGCTTCAAAGCTGCAACGCCATTGAAGGTTAATCTGTACTTCTGTTTCTGTTAATTACTTTCATCTTATGATTTGCGTATCATTTGCTAATAACTATCATTCGGTCGACCGATAACATTATTAGACTGCACACCTCTACGATTAGGGTAATTGTACCAAAAGCGGTGCGGAATTTGCTGAGATAAAGATGTGTTGTAACTAATTTAAATTTTGAGGAAGGTAAATTTAATAATATTTTAACAAAAAGCAGTTCAAATACGTCTTATCTTCCGAAACAGGACCATTTTAACAATTACCACAGTACCACAATTTACTACACAAAATTTACTAAAAAATCCATTTTTTCTGCCTGTTATGCTGTGCCCTCAATGTTTGGTTTAGTTCTTGTTCTATTGAATTTGTTTGTCTTTTAGTTATATTTTATTGCACAGCAACTACCCTTAATGGTACATATAAGCAGAAGGAGATACCTAATATGAATTGATTTTGAATTTGAATTTGGCAAAGTGTGTGGGATGTTTTTTGAATTAACCAACAAAATTTGTTAAAAATTCCAATTACATATTTAAACGACTAAACCGCCTAAAAGACATCACATTTCAATTTTGCAAAAAAAGTAAACACATGTCTTTAGCCGCATCAAAACAGAACGGTGAAAAAGCCCCTCATTGTATGCGGTCTTCCTTCTACGTTTAGTCTGTTTTTACTATACACACATCAAGCGGCGTGTTACTCATGAGGAAAAATGTGGTTTACTTAACAATTTTCGCTTCGGCAGCGTGGTTGTGGTCAGAAAACTCGTGGAAAGATTTTTTGACCATCAGCCAATGTGACCGCAGCAGTGGGGATTGTTCGGTCTGCAACACAAGAAAGGAACTGTACTCGAATTTGGCTCGCTGGGGTAATGGAAGGGAGAAGTACAAACGCTTTTAAATGTATTAACATATAGAGAGAGAGATATTTCAGCGTACAGGGTTTGAGCAATTGAGCTGACGATATCGTTGCGAAATTTGGTTAATTCTCACAGTTCCCAGCGCAAAGGCCAAAGTTTGCGCTTCGAATCGTTGTCGCTAATTTAACGCTTCGACTGCGCTACCACCACAACTGGACGCGGTTGAGCGATGACGCAGGGTGACAAAATCATGGTTCCACCGTTTTCACTATTGTAAAGGAAAACGAAAAACGCAAACCTTGTCCCTTGAATTGCACAACGATGCTTCTTTGTGATGGTTGACAATGGTTTTTGTGCTATACCGTATGCATTTACTGTGCAAATTCCGTCCTCGGTAATTACAGCTTGCACATCCATACACATCCAGAAGAAAGGAAAGTTTTCGGTCAGTAGAAATGATTAAAATGCTCTTTGTTCTTTCGCTCGATTGCAAAGCAATGTGCAGTTTAATTTAAAATACCCTTTTTACACAAGGCTTTGTACTATGTTTCAATAATTAATTAACACTGAAACCAGTGACTAATGAAATTCCACATCAGTACAGCAGCGTATAAAGATTCATGGAAAATGATTTTATTTTTGCAATGAACTCTACCTGTTGTTGCTTGTTGCAATGATTGTAACCGGCACAGAGCTACAATACCGATTAAGCAGCTCTGTGCTTCACTTTTAATCATTTGATCATTCAAAATGGCTGCTGCTTCTCAGTATGTGTGGGAAAAGAAAGAAAACTCATACTACAAAACAAATTTCAATTTGAACCATGGAAATGGTTCAGAAGCCATTCATACGAGCAATTCTACCACTACGAACGGGCACTCTGCAGTTCTTTATTCCTAGAACTATGCAGCAGTACAGAAAACCTGCCCCGGAAGGCAAAGGAGATAAGCCAACCATCATACCCGGAATTGGTAAGTGCATAAGTGATGCATGTTCTCCATACCATACCCCCGTTCGGACAGTCGGTTCAGAATATGCAATTGCACTGAATTCGAATCCTCCCAGTCCCGGCAATAGTAATCCGGTTGATCGAAATGCAATTTTTATCAACCGATAATATGTAGCATAGCAATGTGTGTGAAAGAGAGCTTTTGTGAGCTACCCAGTGGATGACACCGTGTTTCAGATTATGCAGCGCTTTCGGTTTTGAGCCCAATTTGATGATTGGTTGACTCTGGTCGGGAATCGATTATGAGGATTTTCGATGTGCGAGTTGGAAAACGAAAATAAAAAGCACAAAACTACACACACACGCACACACAACCGCCACTGAAAGAGTATGTTGTGAAGCGATAAAATGCAACAGTGCAAATGATTGCCAGCGTGTCACACTAAATCATTCAGCGTGAGGGTTCGGTGCAGTTCGGCTTTCAGGGGGAGGACGATTTTCCCTCGGTGGGATTAGTAGATGCAATCTCGGGTTGACGAGCTGCAATTGATTTCGTTCTATCGGAGGACGAGACTTTCCAACAGGTTGATCCATTCGGAGTGTTGTTTTTAATTTTATTTTTTTTTTCAGAAAAAACAGTTTTTTTCTACAGGCCGTTTTACCTATGTTTTAAGTCTCACTGTCATGTAATCAATAGTAAAGCACTTTAGATTAATGCATACATTTGAAGTAATTAATTAGTATTTTGCTCAGATCTGCATTTCCGAAACAAAAAGACTTTTAAACCAATCAGTTTCAAATGAGGATGATAGCAGAATCGAAAATTGAAAAATTCGTTATGTTACGCTCATTGCATACATGTAGGAGTATAATGTATTCAATGCATTAGTGCCTACATTTAGGCGTAGTATGATTTAATGGTTTTATTGAAGTAAGGGTATGCATTTTTTAATTTGTTGGTTCGAACATAATTTAAACAATGATTAAAAAACTAATTTAATGAAATCTTGGGTAGACGAGCTGCAATTGATATTGTTATATCGGAGGACGAGACCTTCCATCAGGATGATCCATGCGGATTGATGTTTTTAATTTTTATTTTGCAGAAAAAACGCATTTTTTCTTCACCCAACATCCTGTTGCCGGAAAAGAACGAAAAAGGTCTTTCACACAAGGCAAACAGCAAAATTGGTGACATCTTGCCTTATCTTGCCGGATGGCAAATAATTTCCAGGCTAGGAAAGGACTTGTGTACCTTTAACTTGCCTGTTATTTATAGGTATGTAACGCCTGATAGATGTATGAAGCGTTATTGGAGGACAAGGTACTCCGTTTTAACACGACGTGTGAATAGAATCAACTTTCGATTTCTCTTTCTTCGTTCTGTGTTTTTTTTTGTTGCATAGAGAACAATGGTGTCACGGTCGAGTGGGAGTGTTTTTGCTACATTTTGCCTTACTTTTTGGGTTGATCGTTTAACATTATTAGACAGTAGATTGTGAAGCGAGCTAAAGTTTTCCCCTTCGACCTGACAGCGGGACGAGTAGGTTCTTGTCACCGTCAAAGCTCGTTTTTCTTCATTTTCCAAACCAACAGCATCCTTTTCAATCCTTGGTTGGGTACCATTTTGGTCTCTCGCCCTCTTTTGAAAGAATAGTCAAGCGTCGTCTTGCAGAAAAAATAAAGAACGACAAAAAGATGGACAAATATACTAAAGAATTTGCCTCAGGTCAACATTAAAACAATGTTTAGAGTTTGTTTTCACACTTTTTCGGTGGCAGAAGGTTGGCGCTTCTTCTTTTTTGTGTAAGCTTGTTTTCTCTCTCTCTCCCCTGAGCTACTGTTTACAGGGAAGCTTTTGTGTAGTTGTGGTTGCTGCTGCTGCTGCTAAAACAACAGCAATATACGCCGCATGACAATACGACACCCAGTTTTGTGGTGTCCCGCTTGGTTTTCCAAGGAAAGTAAAAATAAATCAGTGTTGCATTCGTGAACACCGAAGACAGCCGCAGTAGCACACACCTACAAGCCGACGTCGACCGACCGACTGGTGCCGGTTTACTTTAAATGACTTTGTCTTAGTCACAAGCTCTCTTTCCCACCACGAGAACGAGCGGCAAAGGGGGAATGGTTGCAATGTAAAGTTTACCCCGGAAGCGTGAAGGGCAGAAAATGGAACAGCTTCGACCGGTCCGGTAACTCGAGTGAAGAATTTTGGAACAGCTGCCAGTAGCACTATTTACCGCTTAATGGAACTGCTCCCTGCCGTTGCCCGATTTTCCCAGTGCACAAACAACCTGGCCCAGGAGCGGGGAGAATGTCTTCCCGGTTTGTCCCGCAACGGGATGCAATAGTCGGTGGCATCGTTCTAGAGTTATTTCTAGATTCCTTACCGGCTTTCGCCGGTGCGCTTTCGTTGATCGTAATCGAATCGCTACCGGTCGCTGGCAGCGCCATGGCCCGTCAAGCCATGCACTTGTCTCCGCGCGTCATCCTGGTCCCGGTGGGCCGGAGCGGATGACAGGTGCCCGTTGTTTACATTTACGTCTTTCGAGCTTCCTGAAAGCGAAACCATTTTACGGTATGGAGGTGTGCGCGTGTGTGTGGGAGAGTGAGTTTCCGAGTGAGAGGTGCAAATGGAAAGCTAGATTTGCAGAACTTTCCGGACGGGTTAAGCGCATCAACGTTGGAGGAAAATCGTCACTTTTCCATCCATTTACGGAGGATTCGAAAGGCGATGTGGCAATGACAGGGGCAGTTAGTTCTGTCACAAGTTTCATCGATTGAAAAGCATACCGGTATGAGTTTAGCGGAACAGAGGGTAATGCAAAATAGTTCAGGTGCATCGGTAGCTGGGTCGAAACCCATACCCCAGTGAACTTTTGCCCCGGCATGACTTTGATGATTTACTAACGACGGTGACGATGATGACGATGTTGGCGTCAGGATTAAGGATGTGCAGTTGAGGCCACTGTCGATCATATGCTCTGGTAGGATAAGTCACCTGGTTTAACACTTCCCACCCTTTGGCTAAATGCATCGGAAAGTACTCACGCTTCGCGTTATTAGCCGGCAAAGCTAAAGAGTCTCGTGCGACGGTTTGAAGCTCGTGGCACGGTGCTAATTACGGTTTGATGGTCCCGTAGGTTAATTAGCATCGGAGCGTAGCATCCCAAGAAGCGCTTCCGAGAGGGCAAATGTGCCGTTTTTCGGGCGCGAACCGGTATGATAAAATATGATCGTTGTAATTATCGCATTCTGTCATAAAGCTATCGCTATGGCGAAATGAGCTCGGCGAAGCCGGGCGCCGGGACGATGGGATGCATAAAAATGGTAATGAGTGGAGTGAGATCATGCGCTAAGAAAACTAGCATCGGTTTTACGTGCCGGAAAGAAAGGGGAACTGTGCCACAGGGAATGGGTAAGAGAGATAATGGGTCGGAAAACTAGTGATGAGCTTGCATTATGGAATGGTGTAAAGAGGGAACTATAATCATTAAAAGACGCATTATGCTGTGGCCATTCCTTAACGTCTTGTAAAACTGTTACATTTCTTTTACGGTGTGTAAGGTGCGCTAGAATAAGGAAAATTGCTGTGTTTTGGGATTTTCATTTGAAAGTGATATTAGAACAAAGAAAAACCCAGTAATTACAGCCGTTGCCGTCAAATTTTGGCCGTAAGTCATGTATTTTTGTCTCGTAGGCGTCAATTTTTGACAGTGTGCATTAATTTTTGTCTCGAAGGCGTCAATTTTTGTCAGTGCGCATCAATTTTTGTCTCGAAGGCACCATTTTTTGTCCAATGGTCACAAATTTTTGTCTCTTGGTATTTTTTCGTTATTTTAATATTTTAATAATTCCAGAATGCAAAACAAAATTAAAGAGGTTATACAATGCAAAGGAATAAATTCAGGAATTCTATATTTCACATAGTTTTACGTCTTATTTATAATAATATCAAAACAATTTAGAGAAGATTAATCCACGATTATTTCTTCATTTTGGCATCGTGGCAAATCTTCTTCTTCTTTTGGCTCAACGACAGTTGTCGATCAAAGCCTGCCTGTACCACAACTTGTGGGCTTGGCTTTCAGTGACTTATTGATCCCCCCATACCAGGATAGTCAGTCCTACGTATGGCGGCACGGTCCATTTGGGGCTTGAACCCATAACGGGCATGTTATTAAGTCGTACGAGTTGACGACTGTATTACGAGACCGGTAATCGTGGGAAATAGTTAAATAAATTCCTAAAATAGTTCTCGCAATCCGTACGGTTTATGTATCATTGTACTGCCATTTTCGATTGAGGAGTACAAAGTATATTCATTGTTCAAAAGCAATCAGCTGTGTTGATCTACGTACCTGAAATTTAGTCAAAAATTTTGAAGCATTTTCCTTAAAATCCCAATAAAATATTCATAAACCACAGATTTTTATTGAAATTAAATGTTACTTCAATAAAATAACCCTAACTACGCGTCAAATCAGGTAAACTCATGTTGATATATAAAGAGGCAAAATTTCATGAACAAGCGACAAAAATTGATGACCATGAGACAAAAATTGGTGCCTTCGAGACAAAAATTGATGCGCACTGACAAAAATTGACGCATTCGAGACAAAAATTGATGCACACTGTCAAAAATTGATGCTTTCGAGACAAAAATTGATGCACACTGTCAAAAATTGGTGACTTCGAGCCAAAATTTGACGGCAACGCCTGTATTTATAATAATATCAAAACAATTTAGAGAAGATGTATCCACGATTATTTCTTCATTTTGGCATCGTGGCAAATCTTCTTCTTCTTTTGGCTCAACGACCATTTTCGATCACAGCCTGCCTGTACCACAACTTGTGGGCTTGGCTTTCAGTGACTAATTGATTCCCCCCCATAGCAGGATAGTCAGTCCTACGTATGGCGGCACGGTCCATTTGGGGCTTGAACCCATTACGAACATGTTATTAAGTCGTACGAGTTGACGACTGTATTACGAGACCGGCAATCGTGGCAAATAGTTAGATAAATTCCTAAAATAGTTCTCGCAATCCGTACCTAAATGGCAGATAAACCTTTGTACTGCCATTTTCGATTGAGGAGTACAAAGTATATTCGTTGTTCAAAAGCAATCAGCTGTGTTGATCTACGTACCTGAAATTTAGTCAAAAATTTTGAAGCATTTTCTTTAAAATCCCAATAAAATATTCATAAATCACAGATTTTTATTGAAATTAAATGTTACTTCAATAAAATAACCCTAACTACGCGTCAAATCAGGTAAACTAATGTTGATATATAAAGAGGCAAAATTTCATGAACAAGCGACAAAAAATGTTGACCATGAGACAAAAATTGGTGCCTTCGAGACAAAAATTGATGCGCACTGACAAAAATTGACGCATTCGAGACAAAAATTGATGCACACTGTCAAAAATTGATGCTTTCGAGACAAAAATTGATGCACACTGTCAAAAATTGGTGACTTCGAGCCAAAATTTGACGGCAACGCCTGTAACATCGCAAAATGTATGAGTTTTAATAAGGTATTCGAAATGAGTAACTTGGTAGAAAAATATCTAGTCACTTTATTTGTTCATGTTAAAGCATTACAGTTAGATTTCTATCAAGAGAAAACACTCTGCCGAAGAATGTATTTAAAATGGAATTTAATTTAATTTTTCATTTCAGATATTTGCAATATAAAACGCAGTTGAGAACAACATAATAAATCATAAAAAAATAATTATATTTTATAATAATCAAAAATTAACAGCGACATCAGCATTTGACCAGAAGATATTTGACAAACAAACCGGCAACTACACCAAGTCGCTAGTGTTATGTTTCCTGCCATCGGCCAACCAAAGACACCGAGCACACGGTGAGGAGTGATGTTTTGCAAACGATGCTTTCCGAAACGTTCGCGAGGACAGGTTCGCAGAAGTGTGTCAGTGTTGCTTTCCCGCAGGCTTTTCCCAACGTTCTGCACTTTCTGCGTACTTTTGTTTTCGAAGTTTTTCGAGCTTTCGCTTGCTTTGTTTCCGCACTCGTTTCGTCATAATTTTAGTTCGGTTCTTTTCACCGTCTTGCGACGAACTTTATGTGTTTTGTTTCATTTTTTTATTACTATTTTTCATGCCGAATCCCCAGCTCCGAAAAGCGGAGCAACGAGTGATATTCATGTTTGTTGAAAAAAAAAAACCAAACTTTTCCCTTCCACTCGAGTGCATCAGCAATGGTTTAAAAGTTGGCGATAATACAGTGCTCGGTGCTGGCGGCCCGTACCCATTCTCCGTCTTAGCCTTTTTTCGCGCACGCGTTTGTGTACAACGCGTTTGTTCCAAGTCGGTACAAGAATATGAAAAGTTTTGTGCAAAATTGTGTCGAAAGCTAAAACAAAACAGAACTGCTGCTGAAGAAACGAAAAAAAGCTAAAGAAATCATTCATCATTATGTCAGCTCTCATCGACTTGAGCGCTGGGATAGAATTAAAAGAAAAGGAAAAAAAGAAGAAAACAAAACTAGATAGCAAACCGGTACGGCAAAATCGACAACGGTGAAGCATAACAGAAAACTCAATTTGCTGGAAAAATCAACCGTCGCGAAAAACTTTCTACTGAGCGTTTTATTTCCCGCGCATAATGTATTGTGTGTTATTTTGCAGCGAGGTTGGTGGCTTTTTTTTCTTTTTTTTTCGTTCTGTTCTACTTGCTTGCTTTCCATTTTCGCTGGAATGTGTTTCTGTCGCTCAGCAGAAGATGCGTCAGTTCTGGGGAACTTGTTTGAGTGTTTTGGAAGGAAACATAGCGTTCTGAAGGTGTCGCCTTCGTAAGGAGATGGTGAGAATGATGGGAACAAATGGTGAAGCTTTCTACTCGCCAACACCAAGTTTTGCAAATAGGAAGCTGGGAAACGGTTCAACTTTGAAATGTGTTGATAATTGATGAGAGATCCTCAATAGTATAGATAAGGATGTCAACAGGGATAGTGAGGTGGATGTTATAGATAAAACAGGAATAACTGTAGCAAGTAACATTACAAAGAACAAAGCGATTAATATTTTCATCATCTCTGATATGTTCCCACGACAGTGTTAGGACAAAAAAATAACAGCGAAAAGCAGAAAATACTTTCCTTATGTAGGCATTACAACCTATCGCAGAAGTCATCCATAGAAGTTTTTAGATCGTTAGGTCACGAAAAACCGTATCACTACTTCCACTTCATCACGTCGACTTCATCAACTGGTACAGATGAGCGATAGCAAAGCATTGGAGCACAATAATTGGAATAGAAAGGCTTTTCGGCAGGACGCTATCTCACTGTTGGCGAAGTTGTCACGATACTGCTTTATGGAGATTTGTGCGGAGTTCGTTTGAAGAAAAGAGGATCAAGTTATCAAGACGCCCGAAAGACGCCATAAAAAGTCGACTACGGTTGGTTAGGACGAAATGACAATGTCGTCGACCCTTTTGCCGGCAGTGGGACAACAAAGAATGCCGTGAGGGAAAAAAAACCCCACACCCGAAACATTTCGCACCGCTAACATGTATTTTCACTCTGGAATGCTCAGAACTACATCAAACAAAAAAAAAAAAAAAAAAAAAATAAGAAGGATGTACATGTTCCAGCCAGTCTATCCGAACTGATAACTACCTACACTGCTACGTCGTGTCGCTTTTTACCGGCTAGCATAGAAAGTAATGACATTCTTTTGAGTTAGTTTCAACTTTTCGGGACCACTCGCTCGCACTGCTCGTGAGGCACGTTTGGCTTGTTTATGTTTCGCAGAGCGCCATTTTTTCACTGCTGCTTGTTAGTGAATGGTTCACGCAGCACTGTTGTTTATCAGCCGTAGCCTGATGTGCCTGCGAAACTACTGCTTCCTGCTGGTGGTAGGACGGTGCCGCACGAAAAGTTCGTTAATGATGTCCCGAACTTTAGGCTACCGTTTCGGGAGGGGTAGCTACGAAGCATCAAAGCCATTGTTTGAGTGTCGTTTTCAAGGCGGACGAACATCCAACGAGCTCGATCGTTCGGATGCAGGAAAATGAAGTTGCCGGTAGACCGGAAGAGTATAGTCTGACGTTTGAGCCGCACGATTTCTTGCCCGTGAAGGATCGAAATCGAAATCTGATCCTTGGAATTCGGGTATTTGCGAGTAGTGACCGGACCGAGCTTCCCTGTGACCCAGCTCATGTCACTCTTGGTTGGAATGGAGAGAGAGAGAGAGAGAGTGTAAGGAGGGATTTTTCGAAATCCTGTCCAATGCTTTTCCGTCGGTCGGTTCAATCTTTTTCCAAGTCAATCGCTTAATCGGCCGTGATTGACTTGTTGGCTTTAACGGTTCTGGGAGGGTTGTGCTTTTTCCCCCTCATCTTCCTCCTCACCATGGCCGCTCACTAGACTCACTGCTTTTCGTCTCCTCGTATCTTCGATACAGTAGCGTCGTACTGTTTTGCTGCCCACTGCTTCTGGTTGGCGGCCCACGCACAATCTTCCGGTGTTGGGCGAGATGTTGGGGCTAACATCAAAGTGTTCGCCGTTGGGAAAGCACGATAAATTATCGATTCGCTGGATTGATGTCGCTCACGGATACCCCCACGGGTGTATGGTGCCTCCAGATTGGCCCCATTTTACGCTTCGCTGCGTCAGTAGCGTCCGATTCGATTAGGCAACAAATTGCACGGAACTTGTGTGTAAGAGAAATGGATTACCCCGAGACTGGGCTGGTGTAGGCTTTGTACGTTATATTTTTTTTTCGTTTTTAGCTGGACGTTGGCCATCCGTTCGATGTAATGGCTGCACGTGGCTGTGAAACGGTCGGGTAATTTAATGTACGTAGTCAATTTTGGGCTGTTGTGTGAACGATTGCTCGAAGGGTAAATTATTTAGGTAGTGTTTATTTATCACAGCAATCACAAGCGAGGGTTTTGAACTCAATTGTAGAAAAGTCTAAAAGTGTTTAAAATAGAAATAAAATTGATTTGCTTTCTATATAATTAAACTCGAGCAATATACAAGAGTTTTTAAAAAGTAATTTAATGCTATTACATAAATATTAAAGGAAAAACTAGAAGTGGTGTAGATTGAATACATTTAGGGGATGATAAGGGCAATTGTACTTAGAGAAATTTAACGCCTAATAGTAGGCAATTAAAATGTATCTAACGCTGTTTGCCAGGTTTCGAACGGTTTTAACGAGTTTAATTAAATTGTTTGTTTTTTAGTAAAGTCAGTACATATTTTTTTAAAAGTACATCAAACAACTTTCAAAAGTTGTGCAATAAACACAATTAACACGTTTCATAATGAATAAAAATGATTAAATCTATAATTAAAAACTACAAAATAAATCTTAAATAATATAACATTTTCCATCAACTTTTCTATTTTTACCGTGCACAATCATTCGGACACAAACGTGCTCATTCATTAGGATTACTGTCTAAGCAAAACATTGCTCATTTACTATCGAATGCTGGCAGGGACACGCATACCAGATTAATCCCGGCTGCTTGTATTATTAATCGTGTGTCAGAGAAGAAAGCAAAACACAAACTGTACCAAACCGTCGCCGAGAACAACTGTACCGAAAGAAACAATGGTAGTGTCGTTGACAATTAAACGTTCATTTATCACTGTGGTCCTATTTCTCACGTTGTCCCGGTTTCTCCGCACCGACTGTGTCACATGACACACACTCACATTTTTTTGTGATAGATTTCTACAGAAAGGAGAAATAAAAACCACACCAGGCAAGTAAGATGAGATAACGGTAAAGCAAATCGGAAGACGGAAAGTTATTCGAGACATTCTGCAGACAACCATCCTCGCCTCCCGATCTTTTGCGTCCGGGGCACCCAGGTCGGTACAAAACTCCACCGCACCGACAATGCACATTGTTTTCTATTTACGCATTTGCGCCTGAATCGGCCGTGTCGGGACAGAGGCCAACCCGGCAAGCCGAGAAATAATAATACAGACAGTCCAGAGATATAGGGTGGCAGCAAAAAGTGTTGGAGGAAATTTATTGCGGTCAAGAAGCCACATTTATCATAGACCTGCAGTGGGAACCGGGGAATGGGCAGGAGGAGCTTTCCCAATAGACTGGGCGGTATGGTACATAGGAACATCGAAGTGGAGCAAAACTTTCGTCGAAGAAACTTTGCATTCATCCGGCCGGGCCACAGCCGGCTGCCCGGTGACCTCCGGGAGCTGTATGTATGTGTGTGTGTGTGCGTGTATGAATGGAAATGGAAAGAAAATAAAGTTGGCAAGTTTTTCATCGTGGCCGGAGTGATAAAGACTTCTTAGATACGCGCTTTTGAAGTTGCAGCAGCAAAACAACTGACTCTAAACAGTTTATGAAAGGTTTCCGGCTGCCGGTGGTTGCTTTCCATTTTCTTGCTTTTTGTGTGGTTGTGATGGTGTTAGTGCTGAGGAGTGAAGATTTTTGAAAACCCATCTTTAAGGAAGGAAATCGAGAAAGTTGCATTGTCAGAAGTTGTATATTGCTGTGTGCTGCTGAATAAATATGTGCGAATGCCGGGACTGCAGTTGTAAAATACCCATTGACGAAGGAGCGCCTGAAGTTATGCATTAAACTTGTTTTGTTTTGATACACTAGTGCCTAAATTTATGCAATTTGTTGCTGGTTTTAGCTAATATTATTCGCTAACATAATGTTGATTATTACTTTGCCTGGGTGACTGGCAGAAATATTTCAAACGCAGTAGGTGAGTTAACTAAACTGGAATGTATGTGCTATACCGTAAACCATAAAATAACTTCGCATTAAATCTCCTAGTTCAATCAAATCGAACCCAATCACGATAGGCGCCCACTCTAGCCCGTCTCAAGCAGGCCACCCCGCAGCAGTAAACGCTTAAAGCCCAGCCGCCCGTGTGCAATTAATTCCGCTTGCACCTGCAAACTAGCCGTTGCACCGGAAGGTACTTGTAAAATTTTGTTTGCATTATTCATCGCGACCTGAAAATGACCATTTCGTGGTGCCGAATTTAATTACGCTACATCCCATTTTCCATCACTCTGCGGGCCCGGCCGGTGCTGGAGACGTGGCGAGTGGTGTGGTTATTATTTTGCCACTTCCACGCTCGAGAGGAAGCAAACAAACGTGGTATCGAGCCCGCGCGAAACCCGTTTATCTGAATGCGACGGAGAGAGAGAGAGAGAGAGAGAGTGCCGCAAAAATTATTGTGCTTATTGAAACGCTTCATAATGCTTGTTTGAATGCGGCCGGGCACATGCGAATGTAAGGATTTAATTAATTTAATGAATCTCGCCCATACTGTCGCTGTTGATTGGTTGTTTGGGTGCGCACGCTGGGTGCGGAGGGTCGGGGTGATGGTAGAGAGGAAATAGCGCTGAAGTGATGCAGTGAGTATTTGCTCGATAAATACTTACCCTGCACTCGATATGGTTAATATTAACCCGATCGTTCACTCACGTCGCACTGAAGCGCACCGACGGTCGGACGGATTGTGATTCTTTGGCAGTGCTGTCGTGGGAAAGCATGTGCAAGCAGCGTCGCATGCGTAATGGTGACCGTCGGGATGATAATGTTAATTTACTTTTAAACACTTCAACCATACACCACGGGCGTATAAACACGATGGAAATAATGTTTTCGGTTACACAACCATCACAATCCTTGGGACATTTGTTTGTTTTACTTTACACTTCATGCAATGGATGTTGTTCTGGTTGAGATATGTGATTTTTATTGGTACGTATTTTTATAGGTACGTGTTATGCAAATTTGCCGGTAGCTTTAAAGTTCAAAAAGCTTATCTATGTGGCAGAGTCGTGTTTTTTACTACTTTTGCGTAGATATAGGCGTTTAGTGTATTTTAAATTTGTAGTCTTAGGATTGCTATTGATCCCTGTTTGATAGGAATTATATTATTGCAATTATATTATTTTTGCATTTGGAATTAATTCAAACAATTTAATAATGATAATATAAAATGTTGCTTTTCAACGAAACAGAATAACACAAGATTGAAAAGAAACACCTTACAAAGTAACGTGTGCAAAGACATTGAGTGATAAAGTAAATCATAAATGAAATAAATAGATCGTTTCCCATACCGTTTAATGCTCCTTCAACGAAACTCCGACACTACAAGTGAAGAAAACATAAAAAAACTTCAGCAATGCTCGTCACATTGCTATTGTTTTACCCTTACGCTGTGTGGTAGCAATCTTTGTGTGACAGAAACCATTCGCTCCAAGAAAGAAACCCCATCTTTCAGCAGCATTAAGCACTTCAGCGTCACAGTGCCAACAAAACGTTAACGCTCGTTTCCATCATGATGTCATGATGTCGGTGCGCTACTATTACCCGCTGTGTGACGCTTTGCCGCAGAACAACGATAAGTCATAACCATTAAAAAGCATCCCACTGGTCGACGAGAAAGTTCCAGCGAAGCCGCCAGCCAGACTTGTGGCCAGTTGCGCTAATGACCGGAAATGGATTTACCCACACAGCAGCGACAAACCGTTGAGACAAGTCGTGGGAAGCAGGACGGATGTGTACACGGTAATGGTGTCAGGTGCCAGGTTTTGTGACCCTTGTTCGATGCACTCACACAGCTTACAGAGCAACTCGGCCCCCCGCACTGTCCCGAAGCTCGTAAAGGACATGAGGACATGACAGGGGAGGAGGCTAAAGCGTTTGAATAAATTAAACGGTAATGGTAGCCAAGGTGCTCCCCGATGCCCATTAAGCTGGCTACCTGTACTGTCATAATGAAGGACGACGTGCATTGGGGAAGTATTATTGGGGAAAAGAGAGAGAGAGAGAGAGAGGAAAGAGCTGTGGGCTTCCTTAGCCCGTGGTTTGTACCCGAAATGGCATCAATATTTTTGTAGGTTTTTGATATGATTATACGGGGCGATGATTTCTTCGCCGGTCCGGTGCGGGTTACGCTTGTTGTTTTAAGCTGTGGAGAGATAATTTAGGAGAAACGCTCGTCAAATTACCGCTTGATTAATTGAGTTACCGTGCGGTGGGGCATGCTAATGGAATGCTTTAAATCTGCACAATATAATGGATTTTTTGTCGTTCGATTTTTGGCTGACATCCAATGTTTTGCGAAAATGCAATTGTGTGTAAAATTTCCATGGCAATTCCAAGGAAAATGAACGTTCGAGCGTCATCAATATATGCGTATCCGCAAATACAAAGCGCCTAAATGTATACTATTCACATTGCAAAAGAACATTTTGCAAAGGGAAGTCTTGTTAGTGTTACAATTGAGTGCATCTATAATTTATTCCGATTCGTTTATTATCCCTAGCTTCGTATATTGCTTTTTTCGGAATCTAAAGCTATCGAACGATCATCACAAACTAGCCAGCATCTTACCTACCTGTTGTTTAATGCTTACGCAAAAACCAATTAAATCTCGACGTTTGATGAGAAATGTCCTGCATCGTTATGATTAACAGAAACCCATCCCTTACATGACGCATTCAATTTATTTAGCTTAAAATGCGAACGGAAACTAAGGCCAAGACCTTGGTATAGCTTTATGTGTGCGACAGACAGCCGCTGGGCAGCATCTCAACAAACGGGGACGAAAATCGATAGCAAATCTATCATTCCGGGTGATCCGCATCAGTGTTCGGTTGCTGGCGCCAGTGTTTGCTGTGCCGGCATCTTCATCTCACGCAGCCTGGGAGATAAATCTAATCAAAGGATAAAATATTTGCCCCGACCCGAGACTGCCACGCCGGCATAGCGGTGTGATTTATGTACATCTAAATGCTTCGCAACACTTGTGTAACGAGCTCGTGTGGGATAATGCTTAACATTCTCGGACGCCTTACAGGTTTGCTGGAGGTTGGGAGAAACATACACGGTGCAGTCGTGGGACAGAGACTGATTGTGAAAATGGGTAGAGAAATGCGCAACAAATTCGAAGCCCTATCACCGGTGACGCGTAATGTCGCGTAACTGCGGACCCATTTCTCAACTTTTGCCTTTCCGAGGGGGGGGGGGGGGGGGGGGGGTGTGCGCTTATTCGCGCACTATTTCGCGAAAAGCACTAAATTTTCCTTACAGCTTAAGTGCGGTTGGTAAAATGGACCAGTGCATTAATTTTTCATGGATAATCCTTCAATTGGTTGTGTGGATGTGTGCTTGTGTCACACGCCTGAAGCTTCACAGACAAACGGCAAGTAGCTGGCGGCCACGTTACAAGGGGCCACTCGTTCACTCTGAGTGCTCTTCAAATTGACCTTCGCGAAAGCGACAGGCACTACGCGAACGGTACGCGAACCCATACCTTTGCGGTTTGTCGGTGTCGTGTCGGATAAACGTCTCGAACAAGCCGTGAGCCTACCGGTTTCCGAGAAAATGGCCGAAGATGGACTGCCGGTGTTAGCGTATCCCAGCGGTGGCTAACTGCGCCAGCGTGGCGCACAATGAGAGCATTTTTGTGTTGTACGATGTGTTTTTTGTGTGTTTGCTCGGTCCCCTTCTGTTACAAACTTCACGGTTGGCCTACGGGACAGCTCATCCCTAGCGCTGGGTAAGGTTTCTCGTGTAAAGCGGGTTTGCGTGCCCTGCCAGGACACAAAATGAAACATGTCACTCGACGGGAGTTTCATCTTTATTGACTTAGACGTCCCATCGCCTGGCGGGGCACAATGGTCTTTACGGTGCTGGAAACAAAAAAAAAGGTGGTATAGCATTAGCAGAGATAAAGTTTCTTCCCGCTGCGCTGTACGGTTGTGAAGTTCGAGAATCAGTTCTTTGGCTAGTTTGAAGCGTTAAAAACCCCGTCGATCTCACTTTGCCAAATGCTTTAACACTTTCCACCGTGCAAGGGATTAGAGGATACATTTTTTATTTATAGTTGTAAACTACTTTTGATAACACTGTGTATACTCTCGTCCATCACAAAGCACAACCGATTGCAACCTATACACATTATTGCAGTCCACGCTCTTTGACGATTCGCTCCAGCTTCACGTTGGTGGCAAGTGTTTTGGTGAGGGTTTCATTTCGCTCTTTGATGTTTTTCTCCAGCGCAATGTTGCCGTGGTACAGATGTTCGAGTTGTTTGACCAGATCATCTAGCTCCTGCTGTCGCTCGACGTGCTCCTGTCGATGTAGTTCCAGCACACGCAGCACAGCATCATTCTCTACATCCAGCCGGTGGAATATGTCTCTCAACGTATCGATGTCGTTGGCAGCGCGACCATCGAAGGTCAGCTTGCGACTTAGGCCGTACTGTTGCAGTTTGTCGTTGGTGAGCGTTTCCATCGATTGGGCCGCTGTGGTGAGTCGGCCAAGTTCGGTTTGGTGTCGCTCCAGTACGCGCAGCAGTGTGTTGTGGGTTTCACTATATTCCGATGAGTACTGTGTTCCATATTTGCTGGCCGATGTTGCCAGGAGTGACTGGACAGCTTCAAAGATATCCACGTGGGGTTTACATCGCGAAGTAGGAATCCAGCAGCTGTTAGTCCCAGTGAAGAATAGCAGTACCAGGAATATCAATGTGACTGCCATCGCGATCAAGTTACTACTGAGCGAGCAGCTCCGGATTGAGTGACCTCACTCTGGTTACTGATACAGGGGATGTTTCTATTTCATGCCACTACTACATCCTCGACACTTTGCATCATAAACAAATGATGACCTTAAGATTACCGTTGCGGCTGAAGAGGAGCTGTGTGAATCCCGGCTCTTTATTTCCTCGCCAAAAGAGGGAATTCCCGTACCGATTGGTCTGTTTGTTTGTATTACTGCTGAAAACGTGTTGATAGGATTGGTGCGACGCTTTGATAAGAGACTGTGAAGTGTGCATGGTACAGAAGTGGCTAAAATGGGCTTGTTAAAAATGCATTTAAATAAAGTAGAAGTGTTTCTTTTTTCGATGGTAAACTTTTATTAATTAATTAACTACACCTTCAATCGGTGTTAGCCTTGTACGCTGGTTGGATTATCGTTTATCTTAGCCTGAAGCTTCTTGTTTTCCGTTTCCATCTGACTTATCGTGGTAGACAGCTCGACCAGCTTGGCCTGCAGAAGTTGGTTGCGTTGCTGCTCCTGCTGTAGCAGTTTTAGTGGCTCCGCGAGCTCGGCTGTTACGTTCTGGTTCTGGAGCTTCTGCTCGTCCACCTGACGCTGGTGAAAGGTGTTCCGATCGTTAACGACGCGGAACACTTTTTCCAACTGCGCTGCATTATCCTGCAGCCCTTCGGGCGGTACGCCAAACTGCTTGAGCTTACTCTGCACAAACGACGTCATTTGGTTGTGGTGCTGACGCTGTGAGGTCAGAATTTGTTCATATTCTTTCAGAAACTTTTGTAGTTTGCAGTTTGTCTCGCAGTTGAAATAGAAGGATTGTGTTGGAACGATAATTCTGGCCGTGTTGGTAACTGTATCATCGATGAGCTGCAGCTGGGATTTTATCCCGTTACAGGTTGAATCACACATCAATCCGGCGGAGAGAGGAATAAAAGCCAACAGCAAAAGCGCCCTTTTGCTGATCATCGTGTGGTTGAGTACAGAAACACAATAATAATAATGCTAAACACACGAGCGTCTTGCACGATGGACGTTACTGTAGCACGGACACGGGCGAACTGTGCAGTACAGTAGCGTGACTTTTCAGGAGATAAGCTTGTTGTGTAAAATGCGTGAGGCTGAGGATTGGTATGAGGTACGATGTATTGGTGTGTCTGTTGATACGGTTTGAAGCGTGGTGCAGAGTTAGAGAGAATTCAGCTTTATGGCACTGTTGGTTTTCATACAGCTGGGGTTTTCCTATGTATTATGTTTCGAGCCAATTTGAATTTGTTGTAGCAGTAATTTATACTTCTCATTTGATTTTCACTTCATGTTGCTCTGATGTTCCAATCCCCTATCTGACTTTGACCGTCTACCTTGATACCTCAAATGCAGATTGGGTTAATCTGTTATTGGGGCCCTTCACGATTCTAGTCAGTTTTTTGTATGGAGTTTGACAGTTGGAGGCTGAAATCATGTAAACACTCCATACAAAACCACACATAAAACTAGCCTGCAATTTTCAGTCTAGATTATTCTAGCCTCCAAGCTAGAATTAGATTCGAGTACCTGCTCGAAAAATGGCAAAACAAGGTGGTGCTTACACTTATCCCAAGGTGCATTAAAGAGAACAGGTGATGGAATCCAGAATCAAAGAGTATGTAGTCCAGGTGATCTTTTTGTAACCAAATTTGAATATCACTTTTTGACAGGATGGGTAAAATTTTTTGTTCAAACAAGCTTTCTGGAGGCTTGATGAATACACAAAACACTCTTAAAATCTTCATTCAGAAGCAGAAGCGATAAAAATTAGTCTTCTAAATTGCTATACAATTTCTACTGCTCTACTTCTCTACTGCTCGAAAACTGCTATACAATGAAAACAGCAGACAGGCTGAAATTTCAGCCTACGAACTTAAAACGGAAAGGGGCCCATTAATAAATCATCCATACTTTAGGTGAATGTAAACATAAAAATAAAAAATGTAATTAAATCCATTTACAATGCTATTCACTCTTTTAGCTAATACTCTTTCTATAAGTGTACTACGAGGAAATAAGAATTCTAATCTTTATATTTTTTTCATGTAATACACAATGATTTTCTTGGTATTTCAAATGCAATCCTTCGCCCTAACCACATCGGCAAGCAGTCAATTGAATAGGAGTGAAAACTGCTTGGTTTCTAACCCGTAGTATTTTCCTTGTTTCGCCAGCTCTTCCTCGCAAAGAGTTTGGCATGCAACGCGTACCAGCGTCTGAATAACACTCGGCTGTTATTTTATTTTGCTGGAATTTCCATTATTAGGTCTTGGGGGAATGTGGCGCTTTGATGTTGCTTGGTAGAAATAATAGTGAGTGCGCCTTGGTAGCAGTAATTGTAGTAGCTCCCGGCAAGTGGCATAACATTCATATTGAAACTCTTACTGGTTGTAGTGGTCTGCATGAGCTACACAATGAAGAAGAAAAAGTAAGAAAAATATAATCTTTGTCTAGATTCGTTCAAAAGTATAAAGCTGAGTGCGTATTTCTATCTAAATTGAACTAGATTTTAATTGTTGTGTATTGTATTATCGATTATAGAGGTGCATGTTTCAGCTGCTTTAATGCGAAAATGTAGTTCAAGAAGGGATCCCTTGCCAACTAGTGGTAACGTACGCCAGCAAACGTTTGGTGGTAGTTATTTGGATGCTCGTTTCTGAGCACGGGCGCACTCACTCGATCTCACTCGCTCTCCATCTCATTAATTAGATGAACGAACATTGAATTATGTCCGGTGCGGCATCCTTCATGGTTCGGGAAGACTTAGCTGGTGATATGGTAAGTGTACGTAAGAGAGGGTGAGTGTGTGTGTGTGAGAGAGAGAGCGAGAGAGAGAGAGAGAGAGAGAGAGAGAGAGAGAGAGAGAGAGAGAGAGAGAGAGAGATTAGGAGTAAGAGCGTGGTCGAATGAATGACGCTCCGGGCTAACGTTGCAGCTCGTTTGCTTTCGGGGCTAATTTCATTTGATGCTTGTTTGTTCGCACACGGATAAGCCTACTGGCGGTGGGCGGCGGTATTGGGGCGGACTGCTGGTGTCCATTTTGATATTCATAATGAAGCGGGGCAGGAAACATGGCATGATGTCTGTTTATTTTTACGAGGTCTGCGATGGATAATGTCAAGTTCGTTGAGCTGTTAGCATTTTGACATCTTTGTTATGATATTTAATAAGAAATACTCGGTGGTAATTGTTTGGCTCACACTTTAGTACTTCCATACATCAAAACAGCACACAGTGCTGTGACGTAAGTGCTACAATTTACACGGCTTCTGACTAATACTTACAACTTTTTCATAATATCAATAAAGACTTTGAAGCAGAAAAGTTTAGTATATAATTTCTGCCATGTGGAAATGCGTTCTTGTTAATAGCACCACTACACTGTGCTAGTGTAACGCTGGAAGGTATGCAAGTCAGTGTTGCGGTATTCCACTAAAACGCTAACAAACACAATATGAATTGCATACTTCTTGGCGTTACTTAATTACTAGCAATTATTACATCTTCACATTTAATAAACTAATAACTAATTTAGAGCTAAAAGAAGTATATAAAATTTGAAATAGAGAAAAAGAGAAAATAATTGTTGTTATAGTATTTGAAATAGATTTTTTTTTCTTTTGGCTCAACAACCATTGTCGGTCAAGGCCTGCACCTGTACCACTTGTGCAGTTGGCTTTCAGTGACTTATGGATTACCCCCCATAGCAGGATAGTCAGTCCTACGTAAGGCGGCACGGTCTGTTTGGGGCTTGAACCCATGACGGGTATGTTGTTAAGTCGTACGAGTTGACGACTGTACCACGAGACCGGCTACACCAGACCGGTCTTGAAATAGATACGACGAAATAAACTCAATACTATCGAACGTTTACATCGTTTTTACCACCACACAGCAAACAGCAAGGTTCATCACCATCGTTTAAATAATATACTCTCCACTCGGAAAGGACCTGTTTTGCAAATAAAATACACTTCCTGCTCAGTACAAAACTATCGCAATCGGTCGGAAAATGCAGCACAATCGGGTCCGGGAATGGTACTATCCCCTGATTTGAATAATAAATCGATCCAGCAATCAACAAGCGGAAACTGTTGATTTTCTGACTGATGAGCGAGAATAGTTTGAAGAGATAGAATAAACTGGGCACAGTGGGGACAAAAAAACAACAACAGAATGCAAAATAATGAAGGTGCAAAACAAGTTTTTCTACCTTGAATCAGAGCTATCAGACAGTAGGACAGGAAAACAGCACTTCATTAGTGACGGATCAACGAGCTCGAGAGGATGTAAAATTGCTTCCGGCCATACTTTGATTGATGATTGCAAGAATATAAATATTTGGGATGTTTGTTTTGTTTCTTTTGCATGCATGAATGGCTTTAAAAACGGAGCGAACGATTCCGGTTCTTTTCGTATCGGTAGTTAAAACACATTACTTAAGCCATCATCCTAAATGTTCCCGCGTTCCATAGAACGCACCAACGCCCGGGATGCGGCACACTCGATAGAAATTGAAAAGGTAGAGCAAAATGAAACAAAATTCTACTAAAAACATTATCCCCAAGGCTGCCGGCTCGGAAGTGGCACGTCAAACTTTTGGCAAACAGCGTACCGTTTCGTGCGACCTTCGCATCGCTCCCTAGCCGGATGTGTCCCGATGTGTTCCAGTGCGTGGCAGTGAGTAGCGCAAAATTTATTGCGGCCAGAGTGACACATTCATCATCGTGCCGGCAGGGACGATGTGGGACCGTTTGCCGATAACATAAGCGGAAACTTTTGCAACGATGACGCCGACAACGACGATGGTGTCCGGTAATCTTTGCGATGCTGTTTCAACAAGTTTTGCCGTACGCTCCGTGCCTGATAAAACACTTTTCGTCGATGATGATGATGATGATGATGCTGTTGGAAGGAAGGTGGTAGGTAGGTGGAAGCGATATGTGTTTGGCAAAATTTGCACCCCCCCGATCGTGGGTGGGATAAGTTTCGGGTCCGGAAAATCCGGCTACATCCGGGATGGTTTGCCGGTATAAAGTTGTCGAAACAGTACGAAAGACATTTGCTGCTGGCCAGTGAAGCACGCTGGCGAGAGTGCGTTGGTGCACGGTGTGCTGTTTCGTGACGGAAATGGAAAGTTTGGAGCGGGTAGTTTAAATCGTTGTTAGAACAAGGAAGCATACAATATGCTGAATGGGTAGAGTGAGCTAATTTTGTATTATTTCGATGATATGGCTCGATAAGGCAATTTTTTTTGTAGCGTTGCAGGGTTTTTTTTTTATAAAGGTTTATTTTATATAGATAATCGTGTCTAAGCAATTTGTTAAAGATATTGGAAGAACATCAGCATAGTTACTGTTATAAAAATGATAGAATATTGCGTGAAACTTGTTGTCAATTTAAGCTTTTTTCTTCGTATAAGATTCATAATTTGCGCCTGAATGTAGGCTATGGTCTTTTTACCAACGTATTTAATAAGGATATAAAAAATAGAGGCGAAAATAAAAATACAACGTATAAATCTCACTGATGAAAACGTAACGAACCAATTTGTTAACCCTAAACGACATAATGAACTTCCCCGCTTTGACACAAGCGAAACTAAGTAAGGCACGGTACGGCACTTCCAATCGGCTTGGACAGCTGTTCTTCGAAACCTATCGTATTAACTTTGACCTTTTGGCTGACGAGAAATTTCAGACAGTTTCTTCTGATCGATGTCGAAAAGTGTTGCCGGTGAAGCAAGGTGATGGCTTCTTTTTTCGCTGCCGAATTGATTGCCTACGTGGGTTGGGATGAGTGGGTAACATTATTTGTTTTGAATTTTTGGTTGTCGCTCTTTTCGGCTGCTTGATCGTATTTGACATACGGACGACATGTAATTGCGTGAGTGGGCTGTGTGGGACAACAGACAACCTTAATTTTGAAACGCCATAATAAAATAAAAGTTTGACTAACCATACATACACATTTGCAACGAGTATCAACTTGAGCGCCCAATAATACTCCATAATGAAAGCCAGAGTTTCAATTAAAACGTACTTCATTACAAACCATGCACACGGTACATGGCTCATGTTCAAGCTTGTTGTGAACTCACCAAACAGTGGCACAACTTTTCAATGGCTGTTGTTCTGGCAATGGGTTTGTTCAACCGTGTACCATGTTTGGTGACGTGGGGCTTGTGTGTATGCTTGTGTTTGCGCGTACTCACAACATCATAGCAACACGAAAAATTTCCACTCCCATCCAGTGGATGTAGCAATTTGACGCAAAACCGCAAGTAAATATGCTCAAACTGTGAGAGTGCTCACCGGCGGACCGAAAGTGCTCACCGTACTTAGCTGCTGCCGGCGTAAACATACGCCCAGCGTCCATCGTTTTTGTCCACCGTGCACGATGTGGGTGTAGCTGTTTGGCGAATGTGTGTTTGGAAATTCATTTCGGCTGTGGCGGTGGTATTGAAGTGAGGCTTGCCTGGATGGGCTCCATTACGAGCGTACCGGCAGGTTTATGTTGACAGTTTTGATGAAATGATATTTTATTTATTAAGTAAGCTATTCTTTTGTGATGCAATTTCTGACCGTTGTGCTGAGATGGCAAGGGGTTCAACGCCATTCAGGTCGCGAAGAAAGGCGCGTTGACGAAACACTTCTTGTAAATCAGTATATCGTATTTTTATGTTTTATTTCAAAAAAAGAGCATACATTTAGGCGTTGAAAGGAATTGAAAAATTACAACACAGCATACTTTTAGGCGTTTATAGTTTTATTGCATGTGATAAAATTTGCTCAATGCCCCTGTATTAATTGTAGTAAAAGACCAGTAAACATTGTACTGCAATTTACCAGGAAATATTTGAGTATAAACTAATATGTGTTGCGATAGAGAGCAATCAATGACAAACAAGATCGCGTGTAAATTTCAAACGAATATCAACGAAGAGACAATTAATTTTCACCAAGTAGTTATCTTTCTTGCCGAAGTATTAGGTTACGTTGTAATTTACGTATATCACTCGCTAATCGTTAATTACCGGGTATCAAGCATCAAGCTTGCTAAAAATAGATCATCGACAAAGAAAAAAACACCGCGATTCTCCTTATTCCAAGCATCAAATAACAATTAATCTTCTCTCGCGCATTGAAACTTAACACCGATATTTTAACCACCCGATTCACACCAATTCAATGGCTTTGCATTCACGCCAAAACGTTTCTGTCAATCATGGTAGGATTTATGTGGGCGACAGTAGCACCGTTCGCAAGGTAAATTATGATCGTTTACAGCTCGATTCCAAATCCACGGGGCTTAGGCATTCGTAAATCATTTCCTGCAATGGAACAGTGTTTCTGAGTGTGTACGTGTGTTTGTGGATGTGAAACTGGGTCGCTTGAGCACCTTCAGCGTTTTGATACCTTCATTGTGGTTTGGGTAGTGGGATTAGAATGGCTTTTATTTTGTATTTCTGTTTGCTAAATCATACACACTCGTCAGAAAGGGTCGTGCGAACTGTCAGCCCGCGGTTGCTATAATCCTAAATTTAGACGTGAAACAAGCGACGGTTATCCGCAATTGTAGGTAAGCAAAGGACGGGTTGTGCTTGTGTGTGTGTGTCTAGTTTGGATTATAATAAATTTGAAACGTAACGGCAACTGCACCGATACCTGCGCTGGAGTCTAATTTTAACCAATTTAGCGTGTCAATTTGTACCGCTGCACGTTGTGTACGGTTTACTATTATTGCTGGAGCTCTGTTGCCTCACAAACTCGCTGCCAGTTGACGTTTGTACGTGTGGTATAACATTTCCCCGCGTAGTGGCTGTGTTGCTTCCTGTATGTTTCGCTCATATCAGGTGAGCAAACATTATCTCGAGCATGGGGAAACACAATTTTCTTTGAACCTGCCGCGAAGCATCTCTCGCGTGTTCCGACGAGAAGGGGACGCAAGACGATCAGGCCTTGCGTGTATTGTGGGTTAGAAATTCTGCAGGTACCTCAGCCCGAGCAATGCTCGGTGGCAACGGCGCAACGTGAATGTTAGAAGTCATGATGAGTTAATTAAAATGCAAACAGTTTAGCATCCTTAGAGGGTGGCGGGTCGAAGCGGTATCTGTGCAGTGTATCCGTGACAGGAGCATACAAGAGCGTGTGTGCCCGGAAAAGTTCATCTCCACGGGTTCCACCATATGGCAATGGAAGCTGGTGTCACCTTTTTAGCATCATCTCCCGCAGGAACAGCTCACGAGCTGACTGCTTCTTCCACCGAGCTTGATGCCTGTCTTGTCCGAGGGTTTTTGAGCGGGGTTTGCGGAGGATTTGTCAAGTAAGGATTAATTTAATACAATACCTTCAGCAGCTCCAAAACCTACCACCTGGAGTGTGCTGGGCAGGTTGCAAAAGCTGTGCAAGAGCTGTGCATGTACGGGCGGGCGGATTTAACGGTTTAATTGAGGGCGAAAGAGTACAACATCTCGAAAAGTCAAGCAGCAGCATCACCTCCGAATATCGAAGTCAACTGCAGGATGGCCACACAAAAGAACGGTTGTCATCTCGGGAGGAACCACCAGGCGGTTCGGATTATGAGCTCGGGTCGCTGGATCACACCCAACCAAAGCCCAATGAGCCGCAACCGTCAAATGCAAATGGTGGTCTGCAAGGTGAGCGTGTATCGTGAACACCGCCTCGTAAAGGTTTCGCACCCGTCTCGGTAGAGCTTGCAGGGTGTCACACACACACACCGGGGCTAGGGAAGCAAACTCAACCGGGTCGCAGGATTATGTGGTAGATAAAGTTTTCGGGTCGTGTCGTACGAGCGGATTAAGCGCGAGATCGAAAGATTGTCCCCCGTTGTGCCGGCAAAGGGTTCACCGCATAAAGAACTGGGTAGTATGGGCTGCTGCTGCTGCTGCTGCTGTATCGCAGTTAACGAGTGGTTTGGAGGTTGCTTTTTTATTGCTGCAGGTGTTGGAACATGGCCACCGCCATTGAAAGGTGTCGTTGTTGCGTTTTTTCTGCCCTTTTTCGCGTCAGATTTCATCTTGCGCTTTCCTGCTCGCGCCAAGGCTGGTAATGATAATCGTATTAGTGTGCGCTTTTCTTTTCTTGCGTGCAAGGGAAAGTGGGATTGTATGCGAAAGGGAGTGCAATGGCGTCAGGTTTTACTCGATGGCGCCAGTTTGCGGACGGGTTAATTGATTGTACTGGGGAGCTTGATTAGCTTGCTGGTGGCAGTTCAATAAAGTTTTGAGGTCGACCGGAGATGATTTTCTATTAGCGGAGATGGTTACGATAGCGAAACCCAGGTATGCTAATCGGATCATTTCCATCAGGGTGTTAGGATTGCATCGCGCATGCAGGTGAAGGTCTGTTCCAGCACGAAGCAAGAGAGTTTAATTTTGAGCTAGTATCTTGAATAAAAAAAAAGAGTTAGAACATTTGAGAGCGTTGAATGTGTCTATATTTTCCATCGGTATTTTTAAATCTATTGCTATAAACGTTTTAATAATAATTTTCATACATCATTTAACATGTTTTATACCAAAAATATGACAGAAAACAACAAACCAGCATATATCTTATCCTCAACGAGCTAATTAAAGTATACAAATACTCTTGTAATTTTTATAAGTTCGCAAATAGCTTTAGCAGAGTTTTACGTACAAATTGCATATCTGTAGGCGCATATTGTAGATTTTGTCAAGGTTCGTTATAAGTAGCATAATTTCAGGCGTTATTTTCGCAATAACGTTATGAAACTGAACATTCCGAAGTGGGAGTGTTATCTAACTGAGCCAAATTATCATCAAATGTATCAACTCGTCTACTAACATTAACGTTACCGCGTAATCGCGTGCACACCAGATTCCACGAACAAACTCTGGAGCAAAGGTTGGACGGCTTCCGGTGTCTCGGCTGCCGGTTTGGTGAAGTGACAGCCTGTCGGTTGTAAAATTAATTTCTATCCAAACTTGTCTCACATCTCAACTGTCACCAACGCCCGGCAGGTGAGTGCAGCTTAACTTTACCTTCGTCAAGCCAAGTGCACATTGATGAGCACTAGGGGCACAATGTGTAACGCAACAATACGACTGCACATCTTGCCGCACCACCCACCCACAAACCGACCTCACATTCCGCGAAACACGGTAATGCTTCGATCGCAATATTCGCAAAGTACGGTGGTGTCTCTGTGTACACTACTTTGCGGTGAAAGACGAGATGAAAGAATAAAGAAAATATAAAATTTAATAACAAGCCATTCTTCTCCTACCTCCCCCCTCCCCCCTCAACGACCCAGACCATCCAGACTGCTGGCTTCTTGTGGTGGCTCAAGTGGCAAAGATTATGAGATCGGCACGGAACGGTCGGTGGTTAGAAAATGATTTTCCAAGTGGGTAAAAAACTTTTCCCTTTCCCGAACCCCGATCGCTCGATTTTACACCGTCGGGTTTGGAGCTGGAAGGAAAAATTGAACAAGAGAAATCCAATCAGTCGAGCGAGCGGAGAGGAAGGAATCGATCGATCGGTTGGTGGATGGAAAAGATTTCAATCGGCAATAGTTTCAGGTTTTGCGGCTGTTGTGCTCGAGCGTTGTTGCTTTTCCAATTTCATTCCACTTTCGTGACTTTCGTGACTGCGGCAAAACTAAATGTCGAGTCGGCGTCGGTAAGAGGCGACGGAAAGTGTTTGGCAAGGTTCCGGCACAATGGAGTCATCAATTGAGAATAGGTAGAGATGAGAGCTATCCGATACGATGGGAAGAAATATGGTACAGAAGAAAAAAAAACTAAACCACACTGAAACAACCTTCTACTGGGGGCCTCGAACAACTCGAGGGAGAGTTGTAGCTAAACGGTGAAAGATAATTAAAAAACTATAATAACGTTCTATTGCTGTGCACCGCGGATAGGTGAAATATGAAACGCAGTCACGAAACGTGCAACGTGGGTTAATTATTTTTATTTCATAGCGCACTGCCGCACTGTGGCTGTGTAAATATTTATGAAATGAAAAAGAAATGTTGTTTTTCAATATCAGCTGCAATAGCAATTATCGAGCTGACAAAGGCCAAATGAATTGAAATTGACTAGATATGAATGAGCGCATGGTTATATGAGAGATGAGCTGTAACAGAATAAATACTTGTATTTTGAGCCACCGATTGCATATTGTCAGGCGTTTCTATTTGACAAATAAGTATTTTCCAATACACGAACCGTAAAGAACTTGTTACGAACCGTAAAGAACTTGAACTTGTTGAGTTTTTTTTTAGAAAACAACGTCTTATGCTCCAACGGAACTTGGGGAAAGAAAGGAAAAGCATTCATTTTTCTCCCGCAAGATAATCTCCATAAAGACTTGCAAATTGTGTCCTTCTTTTAGATGTGTCAACCAACCAGAAGCCCTTGTCAAGATGTGCAAGCGCGCTGATACTCTGAAACATGACTAACCAAACCAAATCATACTGTCGGTTACGGTTACCGGGTGCAGCCGTGGTAGACAAAAAGGTACAGGAAAACGTAGGAAGAGGTCAGTCATACATTATCACCCGAAACCATAGACAGACAGGCGGACAGGCTGTGAGTGTACATTCCGCAAGGTATATCTATCTGTCTCGAGCAGATTTGCAAGCACTTCCGGTTCTTATCATTTATGCAGCAAAGCAGCAACCAAGGCCGAGGGGATGCATCCGTCTAGGATGAGAGTGTCTAATGGGTGACACATATGACTGCTCATCCAGCATTCAGACAACAACCGCATCATCTATCATTCTCCTGTGTGCTGGCAGGTAACGATATCTCGGACAGATTTTCGGTACCCTCCCCTCCACGTTAGTCCGCGCCTGGCACGATGTACCGGAAGTGTCAGTGGTCTCTGTCAGTGTCGTCGTAAACCGTTCGCCCCCTAATGCGGTGAATGCCGAAAGGAGCCCAACCATTAGGGTGAAAGTCATAAATAAAGTATAAATAGTATCGTTTGCGGGATGCATACGGGCACCGGAAGGCTCGAGATCGATCGGGTGCCGGTGTGACAACGTCCCTACGTTCGACTCTGTGCGAGGACAAGCTGACGGTGAGCTGAGAGTGGTGATGATACCGATCCGTCAGTGGAAAACGGCAACAGCTAAGCTTTTAGACGGCTCCCAAAATGGAAGAATGCAGCAGTCAAAAACACTCACAGCGCTGGCTGTGCGACGGAGTGCCAACGAACGAAGATTTCGGAGACATTTTTCAGCTTCATACCATACTGTCAACACGTGCACTCTGGGTGATAACAACCATGACAGCTGGTACCCGATTGCAATTGCTTTAAGTAGCTACTACCACCCCAGGGGCGGGATGCTCTCAATCTGTTAAGGGTAGAACATTTGTCTTACTCCGTGCATCGTGCCAGACCAAAGCACGCATCGTGCGCCAGAAAGGGAAGTGGTTGCTGTTTGCCCCAAAAGCCATCAGCATCCGAACCCGCTTTTCGAGCATCATATTAGTTCATATTCTTCTTGTACCGAGTATGAGGCATGGTTTGGATCCAAAAAACAAAAAGTACACAAAAATAATTAGATGAGAATGTTGAAAAGGAAGATTTAACGGTGTGCACCCTAATGTACTTCTGCTATGGCTCTGTTATAGTTGGCTCTGCTGCTACTGCTAGTGTTGTGTGAATTGCTGTACATGACGTTTCGGATTATAGAGATAAGAGAATGTGAAACCGTTTGCACTGTGCTGGCGGGAATAGGGAGCGTGTGCACGCGTTTAATTTGCAGTTTCATATAAATGAACTTACTACGGGTCCGTGTACACACACACACACGTATACAAACACGTTTTGTGAGGATTGGGATGGGATGGGTAAGCTGAAGATAGAAACTACTATTTAGAACGTTTTGTAAGCAACAGTTGCTAGCTATAGGGTGTGCTGGAAAGTTACAGCAGATAGTTTTCGTTGCAAAAGCAATCAGCAGCGAGAATGTGGTTTCCTTCCAGAAGAAAGAGTAGAAAGTTTCCCCGTTTTGCAACATGGTTTGCTGTACGCCGGCTTTATTCCAATTTTTAACATGAAATAAAGGAAAGGACAGAAAAAAAACAGTAGATAAAACGTGTTATTTTAAATCAGGATAAAGCTAGCGAAGTGATTGCCTTGGTTAGGTTGTCAAAATTGATTCAACCACTGGAACTAAACCGCCTAAAAGTATGCAAAGTGCATGTTTTTTAGCCATTTAAAACTCGCTTCAGAATAATTAAAAAATCCATTTAATTTGAATCTAATTATTTGGGCTCTAAACTGTATTTAACTGTTTCTTTCTATTGCAGCAGTGCATTGTACTATTTTCCACGTATACTTAATGATGGTCCCCATTCATCTACCAAAGACTCAGTAAATCCTCCTCAGGTGTGTTCTCTTTTATCTCACCTAAGCACTGGATGAGCCTTATGAACTTTCTACCATTGCGCTGCAGCTCTTTATGTTTGTGTCTGCACCATTCTGAAGCGGTATAGTGTTGTGCATGCAAGTGGAATAGTGTAGCAACAGTGAGCAGAGCGGGAGGACCGTTTTCTTTGCCGTGTAATGTAGCTCTCGTGCACAAAGATAGAGCAATAACAAAAAAAAAACGAAGCACAAAACAAAACGACTCCTGGGAATCAAAACTCTGCTCATTAGCAAAACTTGTTAGTGAAGAATTTTGTTGTGTACCGTGGCTTTGGGTCCGGGAATAATCTCCCCCGTGGAAATGGAATGCACTGGGTGGACAGTAAATTTGCGCATTTTCATTTGCTATTTGTAGCTTGCTGTAGCTGAGTAGAGCTGTTTGAAAGCTTGGTATTTTCTCCCGTTTTTCGAGCGCTTTAGCGTAATGTTGACTAGAGCAAACCGGCGACAGTCAATCAGTACCAGGGTTGGGAAAGGGGAGCCACAAAGCGGCAAACAACAAAAGGTAGATGGCAACAGTTTTCGTTAACTAAATCTAGGGTAAACACCACAACAACAAAAAACGACATTGAAAAGAAGAAAATCGGTCCACAAACGAACCCAAAATTGTACTGCAGTGGGCCAGAGCGTGCCGTGCAAAGTTTGGCCGGGAAGACAAACTTATCCTAATTCAGTTATCGTCGGCATCTTATCAGCGGACGCTTTCCCTCGGTCTTCCGCACCGGCGCAATTCACTCGCAAACCACAAGCATTGACGAGATTGGTGCGAATAAAAAAAGTCAGTCGGAAGTGGGCCAACATTAAATTAAAGCTCATTATCGGATACGATCCCGAAAAGTGGATGGGTTTTCGGTCGGGATAAGACAGTTTTCCGATGGCCTTTTTTCCTCGCGTGGTCGGGAACGAAGAACGCTGAAGAGGGCTTGTTAAGTTTTGGCTCAACTTTTTTCGCTGCCTTGATTGTTTGATTCTGTTTCCCTCCCCTTACTTACCGTTTTTTGCAATTTGGTCCTAGGGAAAGGGAAAATCAAACAACACTCAAAGAGATTCTAAATTTAACTCATCAACGTCTCCATCAGGAACGGCCCTTTTTCTTTTTTTTGTACGTGATGCTTTCCCAGTCCGATTGGACGTTACCTTTTGCCTTGTGGCAGTTGGTGCCGCCTTTACTGGGCTACAGCTTTTTTTTTTTGGGCGTGAAGCTTTTGATTAATGTCACTTCAGTCTTCCACTTCATGTTTTTCTTTGGCTTGCGCTCGTTCGTTCGATCGCTGGAGGTGAGTGAAGGAATAAAAAGCTCCCTCCCTCACGCGCGTTCCCGTTCCGCGAGAGGATGGGTACAAAATTTACATCCGCAAATTGGACGCACCGTCGAAACGGTGCGTTGTCAGCTATGCACAAACAGCCATTAATATTGTGCCAAAGTTGGAAAGCGTCGCCGAGCGTCCGTTCGGTGGAAACTTTTCCTATTTTCCCATCCGCTCCGTCCGTATAGCGAGGCGAGCGTGGCTGTGTGAATCTGCTTGCTGTATTATTTTGTCCACCCGGCCCAGTTTGGACATTCCTTCCCGATCAGTGCAGGACCGGCGACGACGAGGTTCCGGCTGCTTGGCATCATTCTTCACGCCGATCAATTCCAAACACCGGGCGCTGCAAATTTCCCATCCCTGGTTCGCAAAACTGATGAATGTTGACTCGTCGAAGGGCGCGCGTTAGGTGTGCAGGAGCTTGCAGGAGTTTTTTTGTTTTGTGTTGAAAAATGATGGCCTAAAACCGGCCGAGAGCCGGGCTGAAATTGATGGGGAACGACCGGGCCTCGGTTGGTTCGGTCGGTTGACGCTGTCGGCAAACTGTTTATCGAAGTTATTTAAAATTGATTCACGTCTCGAGCTGTTTGGTGTGGGAAGGGGTGTTGCACTCGCTCACTCGCTCGCTCGTTCGCTCGACTGCCTGTGACGTGCCGTACTAGGTGATGATTGGGATTAGCCTCTCCCGGGGCCGGTTGATGCTTGAGTGCTCGGCTTGGCAGGTCGGGAGATACCGAGCTACGTGTGCGTGTGTCGCAGTTTGTGGGCGAAAAAGTTTTCCAGAAACTTGCGCTGAAACTCGGCCCGGCCAGGCCTGGCCGGGAAGTCGAAACATTTCATTTTGGAATTTAGCGTTCTCAGCAACATGATGTGGATGAAGAATGTTTTGTGTTATGACATTGCTTGTCTAGATGAATATTTGGAAATTGTTCGTGTCGTTCCATAAACGCACGCAACCGTACGCCGAGAAGGAAGAGTGCTGAGGGAAAACATGGTTTGATGCATCTTTAAACGTTCCCTAAACCTTATCATAGGTTTGCACAGAAACATCACTTTCTGAGACTATCGGACACTAAATTAAAGCGATATTATATCATCATCATGTCATATGGATACTAAGAAATCAAGATGAGCGGAGTCTAGAGATAAGCGAACTCAACTCGTCAGCTTTTCATGGTGATATCAATAGCCTATTGTGTGGTTTTGCATGCTGAAATGCTAAGAACAATCAGAGAAACATCTTATTCTAACCACAAACAACAATTTCAAGCTCCAAGAAGAAAGTAAAGTGTGAACAAAGGTGCACATTGCAACTTAATGTCATTGTTGGTATGCAAATCATTTATTTCAAGGTTTTACTAGCTCAGACAGTTCAATGTTTTATTATTATTTCAATTATTAAAACGTAAAAAACATGTTTAAGAATATGTTTTAGCTCGCTCAAGCTAACAGAGTAATAGAAAAAGCCAAAAAAATACATTTCAAACGTATCAGTGCTCGGGCAAAATACTTTACTCGAACGCTCCTAAATGTATGCAACATGCATTACAAATATTAGTTTTTTTTATTAGACGTTTGATTTTGCTGCTTGCGTGCAACCACAATTGAAACAGAGCAAAAACTTCTCACTTTAATCTATCCCTGGCAGCTATAGTTTAAAGCACAGCGTACCTTCATTCGTTTAGCCATTCTTAGCTCATCCGTTCCAGCTTAGAGCTAAATGTAGCTATTAAACGTTCACTCAATTCACTTTCAATTCTTACCCCCTTTGAAGCGCGGTGTTACCCGTAAGGCAATCGGAGATAGCTCTGCTAGCATTTAGCAGTGCGCGTAATAGTACAATTTATTCATCTGAAGCAGCGAACAAAGCGAGCTTTGGTTAATATTCTCCCGTGTCCGGGCTCTTTGCTTCGGGTGAAAGTGGTTCAATTAAATTTTGACTCAATCCTCCGCATCCTCCCTTTCGGCAAGTATCCGGTTGCGTTTGACCTAGACGCAGGGCCGCAGTACGCTCGCACGCTTGTTCGAGTGCCACCGCAGCAATATAACCCAATGTGAACTAGAAAATTAATGGCTTCCCATAAATAAGTCCGGCGCAAGTATTTTTCATTCCAACATGCCGGGCAGCAAACGCTCGCTGCTCAGTGAGGCGAACAGATTGAGCCGGAGCTGATCCGACTACAGCCCTGGGTATCGAATCGGGCAGTGAGAATTGGGCGTATTTTGGTGCTACTGTGCAGAAACATTGCACCCCTCCCACCGGCAGTTTGATCATCCTTTCACACTCTACCGTCGTGCATCAATCTTTGGGCTGCGTTTCGGTTACCGATGGGGTAGTTTCGGACGAATGCCCTTAATAAGTCCGACTCTAGAGGCATCGGTCTCTGACGAATGATTCAATTTCGGGGGTTTGATTTTTAGTGAAGTGATGTCGAGTGGTTGATATACTGATATACATGTCGAGGCTTGAAAAGGTGGCTCCAAATTGCGATGAATATGGAATTTGGACCAACATTTTTGTTAATGGCCCTTACAAGGGGATGGTAGAATTGGTTTCAGAAGGCATTTGCTCCAAAAGAGTAAAAAATGTACTACAGACATGAAATCTCTATTGCTAGCCGTAAAGATAAATTGAATCAATTCGAATCAAAATTGATGTTTTATTGACTTGGAGTGTAATGCTTTGCAATATGTTTTTCAGATTTCAGGACTTCAGCATTTCATACATTTGTATAAACCATGTTTTTCATTACGCGAAAACAAGCTGTGAACCCAAGCGTTGTAATTGTGCATGATATATACGTGATTTGAAACATAAACACGTTCCATATCTGTTACCATAATAGTATCTTAACATTCTAACGCAAGCTGTGCTAGAATCGCCCCTGTGCGTAAGCAGGTACTAGGCGTCTCCATGGAGTTGCTCATTGCATCACTCTCGAGTGCAGTGCGGCTCCACCTTGAATGCGGGCTTGGGAATTGGAATTGAATAAATCTGCAAACATACATCTACACACCTTGTTGCGCACACCACTTTGCACACACCTTGCTGCCCAGCACAAGGGGACACACCATAAAGTGCGAAGGATGTTGGAGAGCGAAGGCTTGGAAGTGAAGTGTGTATGCAAATAAATTTGTCGCATCTCTCACATTTGTCGTAGCCGGTCCATGCCGGGTAAGAAGCAGTGGTGAGGGAAAGGAAGATTTACATCAGACCCGCACCAGGAAGTGATGAAGATGGATGATGTGTTACGGGTGTTATTTCAATGCATGTTATAATTTCCGGTCGGCATGTTCTCGGGGAGTTTGGCAGCAGGATTGTAAATCTCAATAGCGATGCAGTGAGCACTGTGCACTGTGGGTTTGGGCTACACAACAGAAGCGACAGTAGGTGGGTGGGGTGTTGTAAATGGATTAGAATAATCCTGCCTGGAGGTAAGAGAGAAAGTAGCATATAGAGCTGGTGGTTAAATAATTCATATTTGCTTGGTGTAGTGTGTATCTAACGATAGAGTTAGTAACTTGTTGTGCTGCAAGTAATATTGAAAGTGCATTTTTTAATGATCATAGTTCCTTTATACAAAATTATGACTGAAAAGCACACATTTCCACTTTGTTGTTATTTTAATTTTGTATTATGATTATTTTTCGTGTGTGTTATTGTGTCGTTAAGTTTGCGTAAAGCTGTAACGCTCCTTTTAGCGTAACGTTAAAGCCTGTAACGCTTCTTTATAGTTGTTTTTGATTTTTGTTAATTTTTATGGACTTGTTTATGTTTTGTATGCCTTGATTTGCTGATTATTTTGCTTTGATTACAAAAGAATTCAAGATTGATACTAACTAATGGTTTTTCAATATTTATAAACAGTTTCATTTTGAGCGCTATCAGCACTTCACGTTAATGTACCTCACCATTTATAACCATCCGAGCCTCATCTTCACCTCGTTCGCAATGGTTTGGCCGTCGACGTCAATGAATGAAATGCATTTTTCTTCTGCTTGATGAGCGTGCTTCGGTGTCGAAGTTCGAAACGTTATCGTTACAACGAGGACGGGTTAAACGTCTGAATAGGTCCCCTTGTCCCTGGAGCGGCAGTCCAGGTTTGCAGAAAGAAAGGCAGAGCATGATTAACGATCTATTTGCATAACCGCTGCATCAGCACATTTATCGAAACTGCAACGTACTTTATTGCCCTCTGCTCCTTTTTTGCTTCTGTTCGTTCCCTTCCCTGGTGTTTTATTTTACCATCCAGTACCCTCCCTTTATGTTGCTGCTCTCGCCCGTGATAATGTTCAATGATGCGTGCTTTGCTCAATGGTTTTTCGTTTTTTTTCCCCTCTGCTGCACAGTTTTTCCTTTGAGAAAAAGTTCAATGCATTGCACACTACGTTGATGTTCGATCCGTTTTTGTGACGGCGAAGAGGGAAATGGATGACTTTTTCTTGGCCGTATCGCGAACCGATGCTATCGGACGTACTGGCAAAGCTGCCGAATCATGCACTTTTTGCATTTTTCCTCCATTTCCCGGCCTTGCGTAGGACGGCAGTAGCAAATTTCTGCTCAAAGATTGTTGCACGATGCTGACACTTTCTGTGAGTTATGATCTTGCTTCGGTTGGCATGGAATTGGGCCGTGTATGGGAAGGGGGGGTTGAATTTTGCATTCTTTCATCTGGTTGTTGAACAAGATGGAATACTTTGTGCGGAGTGCCTTTGGGAAAAGGTCAAGAGCGTAACTTGCGCCGCGCTGTGTTGTTCTTGTAAGTGGGTAAACACGAAGGAAACTATTTATCTCGCTTGTTGATTGAATTCCTGCCGTGATGAAAATTGTTGGTGAAGTTGGTGAAAAATGCTGCAGGGCAATCGATCGATATTGAGCGTTTTCATTATTTCTTTTGAAGATCGGCGATATTGTTGATGATGGACTTTGAAAATGGTTTCAAATTTGGAAAAGCTTGGTATAAAGTTTATCATGTTCAATAACTGGCAAGTGAAAAAGGGGGTTCACATTGTTTTATGTAACCTTTTGTTGCCGTCTTTTAACGACCGGTTAAGTTAATCTCAAATGGGTGTCAAAAACAGTGCCTTACGAACCAACAAGTAATGCTCAATGTAATTGCTCCTGAAAGTTTGGCATTTTTGTGTGTTGTTTATATCAAATCAAATATCTGGAATAATTGAACACAATACATTCCATGTTTTACCGTTTTTTTTTTCTTGAAGCTGCTGCAAAATGCATGTGGGGAAAAGGAAGCTAGCTAGAGAATTAATGTGAATAACGGTATTGCACATCCTGGCTATTGAAGGACCAGTTATGGGTGAGGCGTGCCTAAAGGTGTATAGCAAATTGATGTCTAGTGATTTGCAGTTCCCAAAGTGACATACTCAGGCGTATTCTATTCTTATGATCTAGCCGTTGTGTGATTATTTGTATGGAAAAGTTCACATTGGAGTTCATTTTCTCGTCTCGAATCGAAGCGAGTTCAGAATAGAATAAGCCTTATTATACGGGCCGAGACAACAAGTCACATATAGCGAAGCTGATTAGTGAAACAGACCGGCATAGTTTGAATAACATAATTGTGTATGAAAAAAAGTTCAACAGGTTTCATACTACACTTGATGGTACATATTGGATGAGATATGTTATTTAATGACCAAATTGAACTATTATAATGCAGGGGGAAGGTAGGTAAAGACGGACACCTTAAGGAAAATGTTACAAAAAATAGGAATATATAAATACAAAGACCATGAAAATGTCCATACATTATCTTACACTCATGTTTTATCAAAAAATGTGTTGAGACTTGTAAGTTTCTAATGATTGTTATGCTGTTTTCATGAAATAAAAACATGCTTTTTTCATGCAGTTTTGAAATGTTCGGGTAAGACGGACATCTGATATGTGAAAGATGGACACCATGAAGGGAAAGATGGACACCTGTACAAAACGTTGAAAATAGAAGAGTTTTATAGTATTTTAACATATCCCATTGATATCCACGTCCTGGTACGTTAACTCAATTTCAACGAAGATTCAGCTGTGAATTTAGGAATAGTAAGCTCCGCTTCTAACATATCGTTGAATCCATGCAGAACATATGCAGAATCCATGGCATTTTTGAAATACTGGGCACTAATAGTGGAAGTTTCTTGAAATTAAAAAAAACCAATCTAGAACATCCCTTTAAGAAATGACTTCACAGAAAATCCGCGACCCCAGCTTGTTTAAGGACTTGTTAATAGGTCAGGCCATTTTTTCCACTATGTCAAAATTCTACTTTTCTATCTTTGTAAATCCATAGAATCTCTCAGATTCATAAGAGTGTAAGATTCATAAATCACCAAAACACAATATTTTGTATTGCTTTCTTTCTCGTTTTTTGCTTCATAATCACGACAACTCATTCAGCTTATAATCATTTCATGTTCATGTCATTTCACAAACATGGAGATCGTTTCGTAGAGTTTCAGATCAGACAATAAGAATAAATGGATATTTAGAAGTCTATCTTCTTAGTTTTTGCTACGAGAAACAATATTCGTTAAATATAAAACGCTAGAAAGCTGCACCGAAAAATAAAAAATCATCAAATCAGAATATATAAGTTACTAAATATACAAACATAAATTGAGTTTTGAAATAATTGAATTTGATGCGAGACTATGCGGATATATTGGAGAATTCAATAGCTAAAGTTACAAACATCAAATTGTTTCTAGTAAATGCAAATGTACCATGTAGAAGCAAAAATAAGATATTTTTAAGTTTTAGTTTTACACTCCCTTCACTACCACTACCCCTTAAATCCAATCACATTAGTTGTTTGTCAAATGAGTTACAACGTGCCAGATTGTACCACCTTTTTTTAGATACCCTGCCAGTAGGTTAAATTACTTTAACCATACGTAATGTTTTTATTTCCCCTCGATAAATCACTCTGACACTTATTTCGTTGGAAGCTATGAGCACTCACACACACACACACACTGCTCGGAATGCAAGTAAAACAAATGCATTCCTTCCTGCATAATATCCTGCCGATGAAGCTGTTTCGCACCAGCAGTCCCGTGCCGGTGCCAAGAACTATGGGAGATCAAGAAGCTCCCTTGCCCCTTCCCCGCCATGCTGCTTCCCCAACTCTGTGCAGCACATATGTCACGCGGTTTTCTATTTTGCAAAGGTGAAAATGTTAGCGGCTCTAATTTATTGCCTTCGGGGGCCTTCGCATGCGCCATCCGCTGCCCACTCACCTTCTTGTGCGAAATTCCATACACGCGGGTGTCGCATAATATTGCTCACATGCAGTAACGAACACGGCGGGTGCTGCCCCCGCAGCGCACCGGAATGCACCGACGAGGGGGCTATGTTTGCATTGTGTGTGCAGGTGTGTGTGCACATTCCAGCGTGGTATGTGATGGGAAGGGAAAGGAAGTCGTGCATGTTTGAATTGGTGGGAAAATTCTCACCCTTTTCAACCTCCAGCGCAAAGATGAAACGGAGTGTCAGAGGTGAGGTATGAGATATTTCCCACCCGGTTGCTGTGGGTGGAAAAGGGTTGAGACGGTCGAAAACGGTGAGCAAGCGGTGAGAATGGCTCCCTGCAAGCGTGACGTCTTTTTTCTCCCCCAACAACAATCCAAAAGAAAAAGGGTCTCTCCTGTGGAAGTTTCTCAGTCGTTGAACTTTGCTGAGCGGGAACGCTTTTTCCTTCGATAGGAAAGTAGGACCTACTGCACCCTGGACTGCTGCTACTGCTCGCAAGGGTGCAATCGCGAGCTGGGGAGAGCAAAAAGGGAAAACTTATTGCAGCCACAGAAGCATCGGGCACCCGGGCAGAAGGTGAATAAATGTTTGCCCTGTTTTTCCACCCTCCAAAGCTGCTCATTATGTGTGGCAGGTTTTGTTTGCTTATAGTCGACTGTACAACAAAGAAGAAAAAAAGAACGAAAAATCAGAAAGAAAAGAAAGGACACATAGCCACGTTCGTCCAAGCAGCGGTAAGTGAAGTGCCTTAAGTTAACGCGTTCGGTTCGCTTATTGCGAATGGGGGTTTTCGAGGAAAAGCGGTTCGACGACGGTCGTTAGTTTGCTGGCATGTTGATGCCAGCTCTAGTGTGGGCGCAACTTTACAGCACTTTGTGGAAATTAAGTTTACGTTACGATGGATGGTAACGGCGATGGGGGGAGGGCGAAAAAACAGGAAGAGGTTCACCATCTGAAAGTAAACGGCGAAGCCGATGAATGCACACGAATGTCCCCACGTACCCGGTGGACAGTTTGTTATTATTACGGAACAGTTTTCTTTTGTCTGTTTTGCGACTGTGTGTGTGCGTGTGTGTTTTTTTCCTCTAAAGAAGAAGGTATGTAATTGTTAGGAAAGGTAAGAAAACAGAGTTACTCACAGAACAAGCTAAAGAAGAGAGTGACATGATGGTCAACAGATAGAAATGCACACACGCTTACACTCACAAACAGAGGGGTTGGCGAGCTGAACAAACAAACGTTGACCACGGGAAGTACAGTTGGATGTGTATGTGTATTCATGGTCGCTTTGGTGCTGGTGATCTAGTGTAACAGTTGAGTTACTTTTTGGTTTAGTACGACGTAATAGAAGAAGGTTAGTGCAAAGGGTAGGATATTGTGGGTTATACATGTTTGTTATCTAAAGGTTGTGGTCGTTTGATTGCTTTGATTATTGAAGCATTGAAGATGCTCAATGATTATTGATATTTAGTGTAGTCGAAACATAGTTAATTTGAGATTATTAATGATTTCAGGATGATTATGATTATTGATATTTAGTGTAGTCAAAACATAGTTAATTTGAGATTATTAACGTTTTCAGGATCAATAAGATCTTCTGTAACTAAACGCCTGTAGGTATGCAAATAAAAAGTTCATTAGAATGGTAAATTGATCTTATTGGTGATATACAACAAGTGATGTACACAAAGGGTATACATTTGAAAATATATGTCAAACCTGGTCGAGGGTGTCGCATATTGAGCCCAATACATCTGTGATCTGTTTTTAGGCTATACATATGAATTCGACAATTAGAATTGATGACTTTCAGTCTGACTGACTGACTGATTTGCACAACTATGCTTAGCAACCTTATTAAAAAAAAAAGTTTTTATCGATTTTTTATTAATGTTGAGGAGTAAGAAATACCTGGAGGATTGCTCACAACAGGATAAAAGTATAGTTCTATCAGAGAATCGATCCTTAATGGATTAAAAAAACCCTACGTAATCGAAAGTCTACAGCATGTGTTCCATTATTTTTACAAATAGTAAATCAAAACAGTTCAGTTATTGATTTCTATTATTCTGATTGGAAGCTTGTCCAAATACTCTAATAGATAAATAAAAGAGTCAATGATATAAATTGACTGTTTAAATTAAACCTAAGTAAAACACATCAAATTAGAACGTTGATTTATGGTTAATTTAGGGTAGGGTGGCATTAACAGAAAGAATCTAGGAATGTGCTCTTGTTTCGAGAGTGAAACGATCAATTATTTAATAACACTGGTATGAAAGTATCATTCAATGGAATGTTTGCTAGAATGCACCATTATTCCGGTGCCAGCAAATGTGTTAACGAGTGTATCGTGGCAAACATATTACATTAGCCCGATAATCCGCACTAATTTTAATTGATTAATGATAATTGCTCATTGATTCAAATATCTACCCACTCGACCATCTGGCTTTGTTGCATTTTTTCTTCTCCACCCTCTCGCAATTTTAAACTGCTGTCGAAAACGGATACACTGACAATTACAGTGGAATGGTTGTAATTTTGTGCTTAACCCCCCGGGCACGACACCAGCTGTGATTGGTAGGTTTAGATGCGACACGCTCGATTAGATGCGTTCTATTTAATGACGGATCGGTTTCGAGTGTGTTCCAATCGTCCAGCCAGGATAAACAACAACAGTACACACTGAGCCGTTCGTTAAGGCTCTTTGAAAAATGCCCTGTTCGCCGTGCAGCTCACGTGCCGCTTGTAAAACTGCACCATTTACAGCCGACCTCGGTACACTGAATCGAGCAATCCAATTGTCCATTAATCGTGGCAACGCAGCCACCACTAACCCGCGTCGGAATGAAGCGAAAACGAATAAACAAAAACCTTACCAGCATGGAAAAAAGAAAGAAAAAAATCCCTCCAATACATCAACGTCGCGATAATGGTGGAGTATAAAAATCGCAACTGCTCGCCACGCAAAAATAAACCGGAAAGCCAATACGCTCAGCGGTTACCGCTCGAAGCCGAAATCGTAAAAGCCTTGTCCGCACAAAAAAAAAACATTACGCAGCATTCCAACTTTTAGCTAACACACGTGGGAGCTCTGGGACGGTGTTGGAAGGCTTCCCGTTCCGTTCCGTTCCGATGATAGAAGATGAACAACGCAACAAATAACCTCTTGCTCTTGGAAGGTTATTGATCGTTGGCGAGATGTATTTGTTCTCTACCCCAAAAAAGGATGTTTGTGTGTGTTTATATGTGTGTTCCTATTTCCCCGCAACAGCAATTGTAGCTAGCGAGTTAAGCCGCAGCTTGTTGGATGCGTTTTTTTGTTGGTGCGTTTGTTTTGTTTAGAACGAACGAGGGGATTGTTATCATCCTGTTAGTGTTACTCTTGTATCTGTCCTTTCTGTGCAGTTCATCGTTTTTGGGGGGACCAATTTCGGGAGCTATTAGCTCACAATATGGCGCAGGGAGGAAGGACGCATCCTTCCTTCCGGTTTCCTGCTGGTCACAGCTCACCGTAGCGTGTAAGCGAATGGTAAGCGGATTTTTATGTGCAAAGCTATAATCATTATTGAACCACCTGTTATCGTGGAAACTGATCCCGGGCATCCCGGTCGATCGAATGCTCCCGGCACGGTTCGGATGTGTCTCTGTGCGGGTTTGGTGTACTTGGTGCAGATCACACACGCTCACATACGTATCGTACCATTCGGGACGTATCGTACCATCGCCATTGCGTTGCTTCAAACTGTTTGGTCGAAATTCGTACGCGAAATGCACGAAATAAAACTCGGGCTATAAAAAGCGGGGGGAAATTATCGTTTTACTATCTATCGTTTCCCGATCAAGTCGTTTTAAATTGCACCCTTCCGTGGTGGTGTTGATACTGGTGCTGTTAAGCGATTATTGTACGAATGAAAGGAAGGTGAAATTTTCATTTTCACTTTCTGTCGGACCTATAATGGAAGTTTCACACTGTGCTGCTGTGGAACGATAAGTGTAAGTATTTTAGAACAAAACGAATGATACATTCTAAATGCAATACAATAAATGTCATTTGGAAGTTGGGCGAATGATTCCTGTTGGATTTTTATGTATTTCAAATCATGTAGTTACTGGAAATGCATTTAAACTTTATGTTGGTCAGTAGAATGTTTGAATAATAGAATAATAATTTAAATGTTTCGTATTAGTCATGGGATAGTAGTACAGTTTGCTAATAGATGGTACATCTGGTTAATTCAGTAAAATGCCGATTATCCTGGGCCGGATTGTTCAGTGTCAGTTGATGACAGATACACGACCAAGTGTAATAAGTCTATCGATATGAGTGTGAGTGAAGAGAAAATGCGCAAAAATGAACTAAAGTTTTACGATTTGTAACATATTGTTTTGTTGTTTAGGTCCTGATTTTTCGATTGTTAGACAATCCCATTTGATGTGATCTTAAAATATTATTGCTAAGCGAGATAGTGTCATGTACACATTCTCTAAGTTTTATTCTTAATTGGTGATTTGCGACACCGATGACGGCAGGCGAAAAATAGAAGCAAATTAAAATGATATTTAATTTTCAAAGCACAATGATGATTGCAACGTTATCTTGGTAAAAAGTTACAGCAGGAGAGTTAGGCTGGCCAGAGGTGCCATAGTAATTGTAAAATCCTTGGACGCAAATTCCTCGGTCGCAATATTCTTGGTTGCACAAATTTTGGTCGCGAAAATCTTGATCAGAAAATCCTGGGCGACAGTATAGGATAGTTAGAGTGATACAATTGGTATGACAGATCGAAATCGTGTAATGTAAGGGAAGGATAATCGGCTAAAACGGTAAGAAAAGGTCATATTGAAACTGGATGGCGGTAAAAGGAGAGATTGTAAATAGGACCGAATATTACCCAAATGTTATTTTCGGATCGAATATTTGGGGTAAATAGACTGAATTTTTTGCGCTCGCCTCAGTTGCCTAAAATCGTCTAAGGCTTGCAAAATATTTGAATAACGACCGAAAGCAGTTGTAACAATCCCGTTGTTCCGTCAACACGATTTAGTCAACCTAAGGGGAGTGAGCTAAAGTGATGTCAAAAAATTACCAGTTAAACTACCTTAATTACTGATACAACAAATTAAATTAGTGTCATTGCGATTTTTCTAGAAAATGTGATGAAAAAATAGTACGTTCTACGTGATCATGTTTATATTGCTGACCTCGTGGAAACACGGCGTTTGAAACAAAATCGAGACACTAACTAACGAGCATGCTTTCATAGCCGTGTGTCAGTCATCCTATTGAAACCTACATGAAATAAGCTAAATAGTTATGATTAACAAAAAAACAAACTAAACGCTGCACCAGGTCACCATGAAGCACTATGCACTCCCCGTGCATATGGCATGTTGCAATTAAATTAATTTAAATCTACAAACAAATTCAAGTCCACCGGGATGGCCACCGCACGGTGGCGCACGGTGGTAAAATATTCATGTCGCAGTAAAACGACAATTAAATGCTGCGGTTAGCGATGGCACTATTAACCCGGGCCCTACTGTTTGGCCCAGTGCCGTCGACGGGCCGGCGTACTTCAAGGCGTACTGTCATAACCCATTCATCATCCACCATATGCTTCAAGTGGGCGAATGTGTGTGTGTCTGTATGTGGGTCCAACAAACTGCGCTCATAAAACGCGAAACGCTTTGTATGCATAAATGTATTTTTAGCGTGCAGCACGCCCGACTCTGTTCTTTCCCGTGGCTTCGGTTATAGTGCCTAGTGGAGAAAACCCCTCACGTATAAACCTGACATGTGTGTGTGTGTGTGTGTGTGTGTGTGTGTGTGTGTGTGTGTGTGTGTGTGTGTGTGTGTGTGTGTGGAATAATATTATATTCTCTGAGTTCTGAGTGAGCTTTTTGTTTTTTTTACTCCTCCCTCTGAAGAGAGCTTGCCTCGGAGGGATTGCTTTTTTTGCGTGTGTGCACAACTTGCAATCTAACCTCTACCGGTCGGTACATAGTGTAACGCGTGCTTTTGCTACCGATCCTGTGCCACATGCTAGCACACCGCGTGGAAGGAAAATGGTCGTGTGGCAGAATGGTGGAAGCATAGGGCATGACAGATCGCTTTAGGTGTCACAAGTTCCAGCAGCACGGCTTATTGTACGATGCATGTGAAGCACAGCACAGCATCAACGATTGCATTCCAGTGACTTGATTAGGCATTATGACATTAGGACACCGTTTGCGTACGCGCCTGCCACACGCCTTGCTGTCACCAAGTGGCCCTCCCATGGCCGATAAAGCTGTATTCCGGAATGGTCTAATTTGGGGTGAAATTTATTAACGCCCGGCAAGCAATGATTGGGGCCATCGTATCGTGGTGCCGTAGATGAAATTAATTACGACCATTAGCCCATTCAGACTGGGTGGCCATCTGGATAGGATGGGGTGTAATGATGTGCCCATGCCGGAGCAGGCACACTATCTCCGTACCACAATGTGCCGTAAAGCGCAAAAAGAGAGATGAAGCAGCTTATTTCGCGAGAAGCTTACGATGCGAGCATTCGGGGATGTATAATTGCACCGTCGAATTGCTGACCGGAAGACATCAAAATCTATTCCAGCGTTTTAATGCACGTGCCCCGCTTTATGGCTGCTGGACACGGTGGATACAAGCGGTTTGCGTAAACGTGGCCGAATGGTGTCAACCATGCGCAAAACCTTTCATGTGGGATGGTTTGATAAATGAAAGTGGCAGCGGTGGGTTCTTCATCATCATTACCTGATTAGTAGCAAGCAGCATCATTAATGGGTTTGTATGTGTGTGGGATGCTACTATTTATGGAAGCAATGACGCACAATTTTCAGCTATGGATGATCAGCAAGATGTCATACTTTGGAGATTATTTGTTAGTGCAAAATGGAACTTCATTCTGGGCTGGCGAGTCTTTGTCATTTCGATTCGATGACGATTTACCTTGATGTACCAAAATCAAACATGGAAGCTGTCCTATTAAGCTGGTCAAAAATAGAGTCATAAACGTCCATAATTCCACGTCTCTTAATGTAATTGCTGCTAAAGTCAACCCACTGAAACCAACCGTCCCCGAGAAGCTCGGTACGGGCAGCGAACAATGCGGAAGCACTTAGAGTTCCATTCACCATCACACCACGGGAATCTGGCTTGTGACAATTACTGTAACGTTTCACCTCCCTCCCAACATAGGGCAGCATGTGCATGTGCTCGTTTTGGCAAATATTCGTCGGCCCGCTCATAAATAAAAGGGAAAACACAGACCAGATTGCAAAACATAGTGCGCGGTACAAATCCCGACCGACCGACCGACGTGAGGTGGGCATGTTGCGCCCACGTAAGGGAGGAATTAGTGCAATCTTCTGTTTGCCTTCTACTTACAGTGTCCCACAAAAGCGGAAGGTGCCGGTTCCGGTACGACGACATCTCCGACGGTTTTCGGTACGGTTGTCTGTGTTGCTGGCTCGCTCGGTACGCTCAATGCTAATGCTCCAGTAATCGGCTATTGGATCTTATGGGTGCTTGTGCTTTACTGCGAATGAGCTGAGCTGGCACGGCAAAGCATGGTATCTTCGTCTAGTGTCTGTACCCGGGTGTGTGTGTGTGTGTCCGTGTCCAGTGTCGTCTGGCTGAGGCGTGCGGCGAGAGTCTTGCGGGTTCCATCTGAGGCGCAGAACGTCATCGGTTGCAAAATCGAAACTGGATATAGTGGCGCGATCAGCAGGCAAGTGTATTCCAGCATAAACAAATCGGGTCGTAATCGGTCGTACGGCGTCTGGTATGCGAGCGGTCCGTTCTGTGTTTGCTACTGCCGTGTCGTTCAAGGTAGAGCTGGGACCAGCGCACTGAGCACCGTTACCGTACACGATGGGCAGTGAAATAGGAGTCATCATTAAATAATAAATCTTTCCCTCCGACGCGATGGTGTTGCATTGTAGCGTACTGGTACGTGCTGAGGATTGGTACCGGTCGGTGCATCTACTTCCCGGTCGGTAAGCGATTGTGAGCGCGTTGTTCTTGTTCTTCATGTGCTTGGCCCTTAAGGACTGCGGGCGCAGGGACGCTCATGTTTATGAGCGAAAAGACACGCCAGAGACACACACACACACACACACACACGGACTATGCGGACGGTTGCATGGATTCTTCTTCTGCCAGCCGGCAGTGAGGCGTGTGAATGAGGATAATTGGTTTTTCAGTGGTGTGTTGCCTGGGTGAGCCGAGCCTTAAGCGCTAAGGGGTTGTGCAATATTTCCTACCGGAGGTGGTTTTGTTCATTGAATTATTTCTCTACGCCGCACGGGGTAGAGTGGATGAGTGTGAAGGGTTGGGCCATGAAAGAGAAATTGTTGTGCTGTGATAGCAAAACGTTTCGGATGGCTACATTTTGCCAATTGACAAAGTGGTACAGTGAAACATTGGTACGAGCTAATGGTAAATCGATAATTGTTTAAAGGATTGTGGACCTTGAAAAAAATATGTTGCATACATGTACAGAAGACATGAGTTTAAAGTGTATGAATGTGAAGCTACTCAGCCACTTCCCCAAACTCGATCGAATTCTGGAACGATCGTAGCGATTGTAAACATGACATAAAATGGAAGCATAACTGAGCAGGATAATCATGAAAAAAATTGAAGCAACCGTTCTATCTAGGCAACGGCAACTAGCGTTCCTCTTCGATCGAGTTTGGGAAAGTGGGTGACTGCAGGTTTGCTCATAATTGAAAATCTATCTATCTATCTACGTGCATTGCATGGCAATTCGCAAACAAAATTAAAAGTAATGCATGACTATCAACAATGTTTTTTTTAATTACTAGCCTTCATTTGCATTTAAGAAGCTTATCAATTTGACATCATGAACACAGGTATGCTTTCCTTATGTGCGAAACTTTAGTCTGTTTTCATGGTAAAAACTATTAATAAAATAATAAATTGCAAAATAGTTATGTCATGAGCGTAATATTTTATGAAAATGCTTCTTGGGGCACTACTGTAACGCTAAATCAAGTGTATGAGCAATGTAAGAAGCCGCTGCCAGACACATCGAAATACTGCCGTAACGGAAAAAAATGAGAGATGAAATGTAACGCATTGTAACGGTACTTTTGTCAGTCGACCGATATCGGTCCACACGTCCGCAATTCTAACGAAATTACTGTTAGTATGCTTCTACTGTGCAAAACAGCAATTTAACAAAAATAAAACATAAGTATTTCTGCTATTCTCCGTTATTCTATACCGGAAACCCGTAACGGAAAAGTTTGACAACCGAAAAGTAGCGCTTGTTATTGTAAACAAACAAAAAGTAAGTTTTCTTTTTCTCAATTTTGATGTTTTCCCAATTATCCAATTATCGATAATAAAATAGAGAAAATAAAATTGTTGTTTTTATTTTTTGACTATCAAAGATCCACAAGTTAAATTTTAAAAGTTTTAAAATTTTGTAAAATATATTGTATGCTTTTAGGCGCGTAAGTACACATGTGAGAGATTAACTAGGTGCCTGAAGTTATGCAATTTGCATCCAAAAATTCGAATCTTTGTTAAGTTCAATACAAAAATACGATATTTATACCTGTTTATACTAATCATTCAATCCATGAAAGCAAAACCGAGCTAAAAGTCGACCTTTTAATTCTTCCCAGCTTGATACATGATTGCCTCGACGGTGGCGATTGACCACCATCGCCATACCATAGCCCCCCACTGAGCCGGCATCGTGTGTGTTGATTCGCCGATCAAGTTGATACGAAATTATCTCCACACGACAGCACGCCACAGTGCAGCTCACAACAGGGCGTTGCATAATAACACGACACGAGTGCAACGTGTAATCCCTCATCGCGATCAGTAAATCACGCTCCAATGTCCGTAGCACGAGGGTGGCTGCTGAAATGGTTAAGTTTCATGTAAAATGGCTGTTTATTTGCCGGCTCGTTTGGCCGGCCCTTGGCCCGTTGCTGACGGCTAACACCACTCGTTAGCTCGTTCCGTTGTTTGCGTTTTTAAGTGGCGTTTACTTTTTCTGTACCTTTTTTAAGGTTTTGTTTTTGCTTTCCATTCTAAAGTGTTGGGTCTCGAACAGGAGGTCGAGTGAAAATGTCACGCCAAATGTCACGATAAATATCATCAATCACCGCACCGCATTGTGCCTGGTGTATTAACGTTCGATAATCGGTCTGGCCGTTTCGGTATGGTTGTGTTACTTTTTTGTTATTGTTGTTGTTGCGATTACTCCGTGTGTGTGACGGCACGGTGACAAAGATTGCATGCGCTGAGGCGATACAATTTGTGAGCCACTTACGAGGGTGAAACCGCCCTGCTTCCCTGCCATTGCATGCATTCAATCAGCATAAAGTGTCATCCCGAGGTTGGTTGGAAAATTGGTTCCGGGCTCTCTCGCGCTTTCGCTTATCCCTCTTCCTTCCTCCCGTTTGTCCTCTGCGTATCAATTCGTCAATTGTGCAAATCGTCCCCGTTGGCAGGGTGGACATCATTTCGGTACAAACTCGAAACAAAATGTCCCCCCCCCCAAGCGGCGAAAGGGAACGGGAGCAACATTTTTGGTGTGATGCGTCATCAGTGTCATCATCTCGGTTCCGCACGTTTCGGTCACGTACGGTTCGTTTTCGGGCCCGGGCACGTTATGGCGCTCGTTTTGCGGTACGGTTTCCCGAGGCTCATCCGTGCGCTTTTTGATGTTAATGCGTTTCGGTCGCTTTATCGTTGCAGCTTGTGAAGCGCATGTGTCTGCGTGTGTGTGTGTGTGTGTGGGTGCGCGTGGGAATGTAAAGTTATGAACCGTGTCTCGATACGCACCGCGGGGAGCTCAACGCGAACCGCGCGACCGGATGTGGGCCACCCGGTACGAGAAGCTACTAAATTGGCTTTTGTTCTACATTTTAGTTGCCTGCACAAAATCGCATAACGTGGTTCGGTGGTTTGCGGGTGCGGTGGGTTAGCGGAGGCAGAGAGCGAGGGAAAACAGCGATTTTTCTCGTTTTCCACCCTGAACAGGAACAGGCACGCTTTTTCGATGGGGCGGGGAAGCAAGAGTCTCTTTTTGGGCAGGGTGCGTAATGGCGGACCATTTCGGCGTTGTGTTTCATTTCCGCACAGCGGCAACCGTCTATGGACTGTGAATAATAATGCTATTTATGTGCCCGCATCATAAACATTATGTCAAGAGCGTTATTTGCGCGGAATATTAATCCACGCAGTGTAGTGGATGCTCGTGGAGCATTTTTTGTTGCTGTTTCGTTTCGTTTTTGCTTTTGTGTTGTATTGGGTGCCGTCCCGTATCCAAGGGCTCGAGGGGCTTTTTGTTGGAGTGGTGCTTTCAGCACGACGCAGGTAATTGCGGGGGAAATGTTTGACAAATTAAACATTTGTCAGCAGATTCGCTTTTACTTCCCACTGCCCTGTCTACGTCCTGTAGGGGGGCGCTGTTTCCCAATAGCAACCGGGGAACGTTAAACGTTTTGGGGTTGATTTCGATCTACAGCAATTAATTTCGATAATACGATCGTGCAAATTAAACCATTCGTATAAACGCTTGCATTAGTTCATTAATCTGCAGGCGGTGGTGATGGTGGTGGTGGTCTGTGCTTGTAAGGGGGGAGGTTGAAAAGGTTGGAAAGTTCATGTTTGGTTGCATCGATGGAGTGACGATCAGTTGCAATTGTGTTTTGTATTTGTTTGTACAGGGAAGGTAATTAGGCGGTGAATTAATGGGAAAGGTACAGCCAACCAGGGGTGATGGAACTTCTTTTGTGAAAATTAGTGAATTGCTATTTACCATATTTCAATGCACCTTTAAAAGGCTAGTGTTAATTTAAAACTTGTTTTTAGGCACAAATGAGTGTACTGTTTCGCTTCATCGTTGCTTCATATCCTGGTCACGGCACCTTACGGTTCAAAAATGTTTTTTTTATTGTCTCTTTACATTGATATTACATTGATAGTATTAAATATGCTCTTTGAACAAATAATTTGTAAAATATTATATATATTTTAACATAATGGTGCGTACACTTTTTGCTGTATTTAGATGGCTTAAAGCAGCAGCAAAATTGCTTTCGCTGCTTACTTTCCAAGAGTGTACTCCTCAACATTCAAAGCATTTGCTACATAAAAACAGGTATTATACCGACTTGTAAGCCACTTCCAAAGCAAAGGGTAACCACGCACCAGAAGGACCAGTATCGTTGAAATTCCTTTCGTGTAACCTTCACCCCCAAAAAGGAGGTGAGTTTACGCGGATCTTTTCGTTTTCATTGAATGGTTTTGTGTCTGATTTAACCGTCGCGGAAGCCCCAAAATAAGCCAACAGTTTTTCTCTTCGCCTATTTTTGCGTAAAAAATGCGCAAAACAAAGTAGAGAGCAGAAGGCCAAAAAATGGTACCAATTGCGTTAAAAATACCTGTTTGAAAGGTACGAGGAGGTATATCTAGGAAAGCCCGCAAAAAAAAACAAAAAAGGAGACTTGGTAAAATGAGCTTTTTTACGGTTGAATGAAAATGGAAATTTTGTGCCATCGGTTCCAGGTTCAGGGCCGCTGGGGGGCCACTTGAGCTTACGTTTGGTTTCAGGAAATGTCCAAATCCTTTCTGTGTTTCTTTTTTCTGCTGTTGTTGATACCTCTTTGCGAAAGGGGAGACAAAGTTTCAGTCTACAAAAATCGAACTAACCGGAAATTGTTCTGGTTCAGCTGGTTAGACGGAGGGCAGAAAAACAGGCAAAAGGACACTTTGTACTTTTTTTTGTGTGTGCCGTGGAAGCACGCATTCGCACGGAAACCTTAAACGAGGACCGGCAGAGCCCGGAGAGGGTGATGATTTTCTTGATTAGATTTCCCAAACATACGAACGAGCGCTGGTTCGCCCGATCGTGGGTGCCTTTTGCGCGCCATAAAAGTACGCTGTTGCCTTTATTTTGCGTGCTGCTTTACGTACCCACGGAATGAAGGTGAAGGTAGAGGTAGAGTGTGGGAGTATAGTGGTGTGTGGGTGGGTGTTTTTTTAAGAAGTAGGTCTCGACCTCAGCGTCTAGGGTGCACTCGCGTGAGCATTAGCATTATTCTACAACAAATCTTTCCGGAAAAGGAGTGAACAAAAAAACGTAGTTTCTGTCCCATCTCTCGTTACGGTGTGAAAGGCGCACGTATTGACGAAAAAGGACAGGAAGCTTTTGGGGTTGTTTCATTTCCACCCACCCACCCCGTAAAAGGGGACAAAGCGTCCTCGCCTTTCAGCTCACAGGATGTTTAAATTAAACAAATTGCCTCCGAGTACAAGTCAACGACGAGCGACGAGAGCGAAGGGATGAAGGTATCTGCCCGGCCAATAGAGGGACCATACGGCAACAAGAGTTTGTCGCTGATTTATACACTCTTCCGGGGTTTCGCTACCCTGTACGTCCCACCGTCACGATGGAAAGGGGTTGCAAAGTAGTAACGAGTTCCGGGAACGGTCGTTCCAAGAACACTCTTTGGACCTTGGTGGAAGCAACAAAACGGGGCAGCTAAATCGCCTTGTCCGTTCCGTGTGCGTGCTTTCTCCACTGGTTTCGGGAGTTTAGCGAGGGTGAGCGTACTTTCCAGGGCGAGCGTGGGATGGAAGGTTCACTAGCGGGTAAGGCGATGCTAGGGGACGGCATCTTCGGTACATAAATTTAGCCCCTCGTGTCTGTTTCGGTCCCTTATTGCTTACGGATGAGTGAAATTGTGTTTTCGGCCAGGCTAAATTGTTGACTGTTCATTTGCTCGATAAATTTCGTCGCCAGCAGCACGCCAGCAGCTGGCAGTGTTGATCTGTCGAGCGCATCGGAGTAGAAGTTAGGGAGGAGTGGGTTGTGTGTGATCGTCAAACAAGGTGCAAATGCATTTAAGTGGGAGCAGTGGTATTATTGAATGGTTTTATTAGATTGGTGTGGAATTAATAGCTTAGCAAGCTTTAATTTGACGAAAACGAGTCGTTTGTATCCCGTTGATAAGATGCTCTCGTTATGCGATCTGTTTAATTTGTTAATGTTCATCGTATCCAACGATTAAACGCTTTTTGGTGTTCCAGTGCAACTTACTCTAGTGTTTGATGTTTTCTTGCTGTTGTTTTTCGTAGCACAAAATTTAAAACGCGTTGTATTCTTTAAATCCACTCATAGGGGTTTTTAGAGTTTCTCATAATTTTAGGAAAATTAGACACATTCGTGTCTTTATATAACAAGAAGTGAAGTTTTTGTGACTACGACAGCTTTTTTGGGCCACTAGGAATTTTCAATGCCATTCATCATAATCTTCACATTCAACTTCAAATATCGTTTTTGTTTGTTATGATCACCGTTCAGGCTATTGTTTGGATGCATTTAATTGTAGTTTATTTCTGCTGTCTGAAAATAAGATAAATTATGTTTGGTTTTCCTGATGGAATCTTATAAGTGTTGATAACTAAGATAATTTTCGACGTACTTCAATGCATCTGGATAGGAAAATTAATTTTAATGATGATAAGTCGCAACTCTTACCCCAACACAGGTTTGAGAAAGACGAATGTATCTATCAGATAATTCTACTCGAATAGTTGAAACTACCCGTGTCATACACACACCCAAGACGATCAACATAGTTCCATCATGGAAAAACGGGTCTTATTCATCGAATATAAAGGAATTCTCTAGCATCTTTTACTAAGCTCGCCAAGATCCAACTAATGGATCCGGCGCACTACTCATCAGGATACAACTGCGACATGCATTTTAATGGGAATCAAATTACTCTGGAGTCAAATTGAAGTTAAACTGATTAAACTACCACCGATCGTGAAATGATGTACAGAAAATATTTATTCACTGTGATAACAGGGCCTTCACACTTTAAATTGATTTTAGTATATCTTGGAAATAATGCAAATTTAAGAAGCGGTAGGGCATTGGAAGAGATTCGTTTAAAACCGTGACGAATGTTCAGAATTTGCATCTGCCCGTATAATGAATCAAAACGAAATTCTTGCCGATGAAATCCAACATATACTCCCCGAAGTATCATCCAAAGAATAACACTCATTTCTACAAATTGCAGAGATGCTTTATGGTCTATTGATTGGAAATACTCACTACTTCAAATAATGAGATAAGTGTTACATGACAAAACCGATACATAAACAGGAGTTTAGTATTTCTGAGGATAAACTTATACACATTCTTAAGAATTTCATCCTTGCCATGGTCTGAATGCCATCAATTCTGAGGAAGTATCTGTAATACTCTAGGTAGGTCGTGTTACGAAGAAATAATGGCGCTTTAATTAAGTTTTGCAATAAAACTATGTTACTCAAATGCATATGGGGAATAAGACATAGATAGCGTGTTTATACACGTTATAGGTTTCCTGGTATTATGAAGTTTTCTTCGACGAACAACACGTTTAATAGTGTTGCTATGTTGTTGAAATTGCAATGTCTTCTATACTAGTTGGTTTTGGTAACAAGCCCTCTGGAAAGGAGAAAGCATGACACGATATTGCCCCTATTGTAACACTTCGGAAAGAAAATTTTCCCATGAGGGGAGGCTTAAAGTATACGCAAATTTGCGCAAAGTTGCACCATTAAAGGCAGCAGTGCGATTAGTTTCGGTTTCGTTGGGGGTATCTTAGAGTGTAGTTTGCTAAAGACCATTGTTAGCAGGAAGAATTGAACAAAGCACGCTCTTTGCGTAGTGTAATAAACGATTGTTTTCAAGATTACCGGCAAATCCACGGCCCAACAGTTTGCTAAGACCGAGATCAACAGAAACAGAGCACTTCAGGGAGTCCCGGGGAGCTTTTTGTTTATAGGTTTTCCTTCCCACAGAAACGGTCCATCGATCGAACAATCGACCTGACCTATTCCAACTCCGGTGGCCGGGAGAGGGGAATAGAAACCTCGCCAAAGACGCGACGGTGCAAATCACGATTGCATAAAATTTGCGGCACGGTTTCCGCTAAAAATCCGTGTCCCTTTAGAAAAGTCGGTCGCCCGCGCTGGAGTTAACGAAATTTTCGCACAATTTGCAGTTTCTGCTGGTGCTTTCTTCGAATGAGCGAATTTTTTGCCTCACTGTCCGATCTCCCGTTCTTTCGCTCCTCGCTGACTTGAAAATGCACGGCCGATTTGCCGGCTTTGTCCGTGGCTGAATTCTTTAGCGAAGACATCGACAATATTTGCTACGAGTGAAATTGGAAAAGTTTGGCTGAATAGGGAAAAGGCAAGGCAAACGGTGTGACATTGTGGTATCATGATTAAACTTTCCCTTCAAGCTGTCGAGAAATATCGGAAGGTACGGTCGCGTGGGCTTCATGTTCGCCTATCTTGCCGACTTTTCCTTGTTCTATCTCACTCCTTCTCTTTTTCTCTCTGTCTCTCTATGTCTCTCCCTGCCTATAGGGGAAACCGATTTTTCGAGGCGGTTTTGTTTGGAAGATTTGGCCGATTTGGAGGGAAATTTTCCAGCTTTTTGATTTCTCACAACTCGGCACTCAGCGGCACTTTTCCGAAGAATCGGAAAAATGGCAGAATGGGAAGAAGAGGCCACTCGAAACTAATCTGCTGTAAGTGAAATTCGAACTTCGGAAGTTTCCGGTGGTGGATGTTTGGGTATGCCACATTTTTGCGCAAAGCACTTCCGGTTGTGGCAAAACCGTGTGCCAGCACAATAAACTTCCCCGAGAGAACTAGTGTGTTGCGGAAGGAGGCATTTCCGACCCTTCCTCTCTGGCCTTTTCCGTTGCTGATGAATTGAAAAGCGTCACCTTTGTTGAGAGGGTGCAAAAGCCATGAAGCCAAAAATGTGTCACAAACTTGAATGTGCGGGATCGTTTCGAACAAATGTAGCAAAACGAAAATAAAAATAGAAAGATGTCTGCATCGTAAGAAAAACTCCAATCCTCTTAAAACGCCTCAACGGTGACACGGGAACGCTGGTAGGTGGGAGGAAAAATATCGGTATTATAATTACCCTCGTTGTCGGTTTATCGCCTGCTCATCAAGCGCTGAAACTTAATTAATTCTATGGTAATCTGTATAATTCGATTAAAACTAACTTTTCTTTCCGTTTTGCTTTCCGCCGGTGCTTGCTTGCCACAGCTTTGATGCCGGTGTTGTCGTCGTGAGGCTGCTGCTGCTGCGGCTGATAGCAGGAACAATGTCCATCATAGAACACCGGGATGGAAAGGAGATAGATAGAAGAACGATATTGCATTATTGCATGTATTTTCTGCCCCAACCGAGCACCTTCTCCTTGGGCACTGACGCTTCTTGCGACGTTTGCTCAGGGCGGGTTTTGTGTCATGTTACCGGCGAATTACGTACCTCTAAATGAATCACGTCTCGGCCAAAAGCAAATCATATGCAAGAGCAGGTTGAGTGTGAGCTGGCGATATTAATGCCATTATATAGAGGTACTTTTTAATGGAATTTGATGTGACATTATCTTTGAAGATATTAATAGTTTACTGTGTTATTGCTGTATGAATGCTTACTTTTAACATTCTTTCTATTAGATTAAAAATTATTTTAAAAGAAACTATGTTGATTGAATGGTCTTGGTGCAAAGCAGAATTAGATATTGTGTTTATTCATTCGGGAATGAAATTATTTTTATTGAAGTTCATCCTTCTCAATAACATAAAGAAAGGCAATTGAATGTGTGTTGAAAGTTAAAAAATAAGCTGAATAAATATTTACAAGCTATAAACCAACTAAAATATCTTTTTTTTTTCAAACTATCTCTATTTAGACCAGCAAAAGAACACAGCGTTCTTATGCTGATTCTAAGGAACTTCCATTGAAATTGAATTTTATTATAGGGTAGAATATCATCACCATAATGCATCGTAAAAGCATGCATTTTTCTGAACACCACAGCATAATTGCACCTAAAAGCACTGGAAAAGAAAGCTGCCAGCGCCTTTCAACAGAATCACCCGCCCAGTATACTGCATTCTTTTGCATACCAAAGTTCATGCAAACATGCAAGATGGAAAAATAGCTTTATGCTCGATAGTCATGTTTGTTATCTTAACGCTATGTTTGATCACCTTTGGTATTTTTTCCTCTTACTCTCTCCTTCGCTTTTTTCCTTTAAATCCGTAATGGAAAAAGCTTAACCAAAGCCTGAAAGTGACCTTCAGGCAGCAGCTGCTGTGATGGTGTGTGAATTTGCCTGCAGGAAACTCACAACCCACGCGGCTAGACGGTGGGTAGAGTGGCTGGGCGCACGAACTTCCATGCCCGAATCTAAGTGAAACACAATAACCATAAAGATAGTGAGGTTATTTGTTTACTGTATTATGCTAAAACTCAACCAGCCGTCCCCCGCCGACCGAACTCGTTTGCTTGCGAGCTTGCCCTCCCATATTGGTCCCATTCGCACTGGCAGATTGAGGTTATGGTCTTCCACACGCTTTACTCCATTGTGAGCGGGTGAGAAAAGGAGAGAGAGAGAGAGCGCACCAAAATTGGTTGAAATGTCCCTCGGTAGTCGGTAGTCACGATCGCCTATATGGCGGAACCGTATGGTGCCCTAGTGGATAAGGTAAGTTTTACGCTCATTTCGTTTGCCTTTTTTATTTACACTCCATTTTCTCCCCTCCCCGTGTTTAGTCGTTTTTCTTCGTTTGTACGTTTTTGTGGGGTTTTGTGCTCCTCACCACCGGCACCATAAAAGAAAGGGTTGGTCGTGGTAGGTGCGCTGGCTGAAGCCGAGCAAAACGCTAAGTGCGCTTTTCTTCAGCACAGTTAAGGAAGGAGAACGGAAAACTTTGCGTCTCGATTTCTGCGGTTTACTGTGCGGCAGAAGCTCCAAACGCACACATACACACACACTCACACACAGCCGAGCAACCGGAGAAGTCAATTTTTCCCACTTTGCCGCAAAGTTTGTTACGGCTTTTACTATCCTTCGGAGATTAACTTTGAAGACGGAAGTGTTGAAATTGGAGCGTTTGAAACCGATGTGCAAAAGTGTTCCCCTTTTTCCAAGCTTTTCCTCTCTTTTCCTCCTCAGCACGTGTAATGTGCATCATCCGGTGTTGAGGCTGGGTGAGGGCGAGCGGAACTGCTGCGTCTCCGTCCCTAATTGGTGGTTACAACAACCGTACAGCTTGTAGTACCAATTTCCGCCGCAAAAAGCTGGCGGAGAAATTCGGCTCATCGGATTTAAAACTCATCCCGGATGTTTAAGTCGACTGTCGCCATCCCACCACCGGTAACGATGGTGGCACACGCGTGAACGGTACACGCGTAACTTTACGCTTCGTCCGGGTCGTTCCTAACATTCCTGGGCGTTGGTTACCGCTGAATGCCAGCGTGGATGGAGGCGCCTGGTGGCCTGGTATCCGTGTACGGTGGGAACGCGAGTTCGGTTCCCCCTCCTAGAAGAAGGTGGTGATAATTTTCGGCTTACGTTTCTAATATCATGTATCAACTTTACGACTTTGCAAATAATTTAGCGTTCTCTGGGCGCGCGCGCGCGCGAACAGTGTTGTACCGCAGCGCACCGTGGGGGAAAAATAACTCTTGCTCCGTTTGTACAGTTCTGCTTGCCTGACAAGGTGGTGTGTGCAGGATTGGTAGGATGGTTTCGCGTTTGGTGGATTTTGGCGAAGATTTTTTTATTATTATTTCTATTCCTGCTTCTTTCCGTATGTTACTTTTGTGTTGCTGGGGATGCTCTCGTGGGAGGATTAGACTAGAAGGAAGTAAAGTTTATCGCTGCCCGCATTCGAGCGCAGGTACCGAGGGTAAGATAGCGATTTAAATCGCGTTAAATTTGTGCGGTACGGGAAAAAGTTTGGCCAAAACGAATTGTGTCATATTTTGAAAGGCAGCATGTAAGTGTAAAGGTGCGTGTGTGTTGAAAAAGCTGTGTGTTTTGTGCTTGAAATAAAAGTTCAAAGTACGATGAAATTAATCTGCTTTGACGCGTAATGAGAAAGCAACAAAATTTACCTTGAAATGTTTGTGAAAAGTTGTGACATTTACAAATATGCTTGTAGAGTAAAAAACGAAACGAAATGGAATGACTGAAATGAAATGAATTAACGCAACTAACGAAATAAATATTTTAAAACAGATCTTAGTTGAATAACTAGTTTAAGTTCAAGCTGCAATTCAAATGTTTAAAATACTTTTTTTAAAATTTTGGTCCGGACGATCAAATTGAATAAACAAACAATATTCATGTATATTATTCTTTCCACAAAAACGTATACTTACAGCATCTCCTAAACATTTTGTTTCTCATATTTTTCGTGTTAAATTATAAAATTAATTTATTGATATTAAAATCAAAATTATCGACAAAAAGACAACATAGAAAAGTGACAAAACTCGAAAGAACACTTTGTATGTTAGTGAACGATAATGAAAATAATAAAGATCCCAGCAGAAGTTCTTTCGTTTCAGTTTCTGAAACGCCCAAAAGATTTAATTAACTCCATCGTTCCATCCGTTTGATTACGCGCGCATACATCACGCAGAAACACACTTCATGCCATCTGAAGCAGCAAGCGCGCCCCCTGCCGCATGGAAAGGTGAACAAAGAACATAATATGAAACATGCTAATAGACTTCTCTTCCCCGGCCCTGCTCGCCCTGCAAGTTTTGCTCTCATGCGCTACGAAGAACGTAATTTAATTCCACATTATGCAGCGATCTTCGTGCGCTTGTCGGACTCGGACTTAAAAACCAATTATAGCGCACACGCAACAGCTCTCGAAGCGGTGTCGAAAAGGTGCCGAAAAACGTGCACACGGATCGAGAAACAATTTGTCTGTGTGTGAGGATTGGGGGGGGGGGGGGGGGGGGGGAAGCAAGCAAAAGGAAAGGACAACAAAAATGCATCCCTCCCTACTACATTAATGCATCCACTTGCTGTGAGTGTTTTAAGCAGTGACATAATCCATATTTGCCATCCACTTTGACAGTGCTTCTTGGAGGTTTTTTGTTGTTGTTGCATGCATTAACATGTGTGGGGGTGTATGCAGATGAAGGGAAAAGGCGTTGTTGTTTTTATAGCATTTGTGTTTAATGTTTTTATGAGAGCAGTATCCATTTTTGACTCGCTTATGTGCTGCCCGTGTGCCCTTTTACCATCTTTCGCTATGGAGTGGGGGCGAGTTTAAAACGAAGCAAAAATTAAAATTGCAAAATTTGCATTCAAAATGCAACGCTAGCAACAACAGCAATAGAAAAAAAGTCAACCAGACATCACCCTGTCATAAATCATTTTCATCGCCTGAACGATTAATGGAGCTCTCGATTGCAGCAGGCGGTCGGTCATTTGTCAGGACGGGCAAAATGTGACAGTTTTAGTAGTGCCCGGACATATTGGTCGGAAACCGGGCCAGCTTGTCGGTGCTGTCAATAAAAGGTAAAACAAAAGCCGGTAATTGGTGTTTATTAGAATCAGTGTAAACAATGTTTTAAGTACTCCCTCCTCCCAACAGCCTTTAACGAGCAAATAGGACCGATTGGTTGGAGGTTGATTTTGGCTCGTATTTGGCTCAATGACTGTCGAGCAGGGTGTCAATTTAGCAAACGCACTGCGCTACTCGACAGCTATCGCGTATGTAAATTGGTGGAATCTTATTAGATGTCCCCCGTTTATCGGCACTCGGCAAAACGGGAAAGTGTGGATCCGTCCAACACTACGGACGCGCCACATTCGTGAAGTGGATTTGAATTCCACGGTCGGCGGACACACCTGAGCTAGGGAAGGAACCTCGGTTTGAGCGTAAGTTCGTTTGTGTAAATGGAATAAAAATGTATTAAAACTGAGTGTAAACTTCGTTATAACCCGGTAGCGTACCGAGCTACGGGTGCGATGTGATGCGGATGAGTTTTTTTTTGCTACGCTCCTTATCGGTGTCAACCGATAGCGAAGATTTATGAAAGGTGTCAAATGCCACCTGAACGAAATAGGTCGAAAAGAGAGAAATATAGGGAGTGAAAGAGATACTGCCTTTAACGATTTTACCTCCATCATCAGCATACACAATCATTTCGGTGCTGTGTATGGAAGCGTTTGGTCCTGATTGCTTTCCAGTTGAAGGGTCGCTCTAGGTTGTAGTAAACCCGGTAGAGGCGCACAAAACATGTAACAAATGATAAATCGATCTACAGCGAATGGTGAGCTCAGCGTAGGGTAGTAATCGGTGCCATTGTAGTGGTGTGGTTTTTCTTCCTTCCCAGGGCAGCTTTTATTATCTCACCGAGGACTGACAGGAGTTCAATTTATTTTCGCATGGCTTTGTGGTTCAATGGTGGCGAAGTTCAGAGGTTGGTTTGCGCAACAGGAATCATGGATTTCATTAAAAATCTATTCAAACTAACCGAGTGCTGTGTTTCACTCGCAGGGATTGTTTATTAGCGTCGGCGTAATTGAATATCTTTCCTCCAGTCCTGTGTTGCAGTCTAGCGCCTGGAGGTATGTAAAATGGAATGAAATAGCTGTATTAAAACATGCTCTCGTGTCTTACATTGTGAAGCTCCTGAAAGTATGCAATATTAGGATTTTTGTACAATGGTTTTGCAATGTTTTATTAAACATTACCTGCCGATTGTTTATAGCAGAAGCTGTTAAAGAGTGATTTAAATTATAAAACCCTAAACGAATCATGTTTCTTGTACAAAATATTGTTGATGCTACTGAGAAATATTAAAAAACAAAGAAAAATAAAACTTTGCATACATTTAGGCAAGCCTAACTTTTTTGGAATTTTATTAGTCAATTATTTTCTGCAAAATGGTACCATTTTTTCATTGCAATTGTCTAACGACTACACTAATCGAAAGGAATATGGTATGGTACTTTCAATTTATTTGCCCCATTGAAAGCGATTTAATAGCAGTAATTGCACCCTTTTCTCGCATTTCTCGAAAACATTTATTTAAATTCTAATCATGTCGTTTCATTCCGAAGATTTTGCTGTTTTCATCACCATTTGATCAGGCCACTACCTTCCCCCCCCCCCAGTGCCATTGGCAATTGGTGAAGCCAGCAGTGACAGATCAGAATTGAAACATACCAAACGTCCCTCCCGGAAAATAAACAAAGGCCTGCAATCCATTCCTGTACAGGGGGTTGGGCCGCTTGCGGTACCCCAAGGGGTTTGAAATCGGTATCCCCCCTCCCCTCGGTCAGGGACCCAAAGCGATAGTCCCAAAATATCGGACGCTTATAATGGGTTCAAAATAAAACATCGACCATTTTCGGGGCACAAATTAACGATCGTTTCAATAACAAAGCTTTCCGCTTAAGCCGGGAACGGTGGGTTCGGGGGAAGCGTTTTCATCGTGCTCCATGTCCTTCCGAGTATTCTCACGGCAATCCTAAGCAGTGGTCCGGGGCAATGAAAAGCCTATTAAGTTTTCATTTCCGTTCGCAGAACTAGTGTGGCATGGGTCGTCCTGGAAAGCGAGAAGCGCGGCGTGTGCTCAACCAATAGTCCCCAAAGTGACATTTGCGGATCCCTTAATGGTGTATCGTAGGGGTTTTGAGCAGTTTCGGGGAAAAGATAGCTTTCAGCGCGGCTTTGGTGATGCTTTTATTTCCTTCCTCCTTCTCGTTAGCTCGTTACGCCCGTTGATGGGAACATGGTGGTGGTTTATGCTGTGGCCGGTTGGGAGTTCTCTTAAGAAGATGTGTGTTTGCGGGTCTGTAAAACCGTTCAATGGCACATTATGGGGTGTTTGGGTGCGCACGAATGCGAAAGCGCGGGTGAGAGCGGATCCTGGGGTAGTTCAATTATACCGGAAGGTTTATTGTATTGGCTGTGACAAATTGGTTTTGCGACGTGGCACAATCAATCGATTGGGCGGTGGGGCGTTCCTTTTTATGGGCGACTGCAATTATTGACCGCATTAATTTGTCAAAACGAGTGTTTAAGAATCAATTTTAGTAGCCATTAAATAGCGATTGATTCAACAGGTGGAATGCTATGAACTAATGAGGCGTAAATTTGTCTACTTGTAAATTTGTCTTCACAAATGCTTGTGTGTAGTTACGGTACTTTTAGAGTGGAAAAACATTTTTAAATGTATTTGATATGTATTTTACTTACCACATCAGAGAAATACAAAATAAACCTGATCGTTTCTTTCAGGTTTTAAGTAATGCATTTAAGACGGAAAATTTAGAAAAAGTTCGATAGCATTTTTATTGTTACAGTTTCCTTAAACTATTAGATCCTTATCATGATTTAGTTGTTGTGTGTTTGTTTTACTGATTGGTTGTTTCAGAAGTGGGGGATCGCTCCCCGTACTTGTTTGTCAGTTGGTTTTCGTGCCCTTTATGAGTGTGTTTATGTGGTTTGTGTAACATAAGTTTAATTGAAAGCATTTCGCTGCACGCTTTTTTTTACTATTTTGTCGTTTTATTTTATTTTCCTTTTCTTTACTTTTACTTTCATTGCTAATAGTTCTGTGATGTTGTTAGTGTGGGTGTGTGTGTATATTGTGGATGTTTGCTACTGTTACGCACAAATTGGATCTATTGAGAATGATTTGTGGGGATGGGACCTGTTTGTATGCATGCTCAGTGTTAGATGCTGATGCTATTGTAGCATTACATATAATGTTTTCTACACGACAAAACAGAGCCAGCAGTACCGCATATCGCTGTGTTCTCTGCAAATGCTGTATACAGCACGGTTCTCTGCACACAATATGGGTTGCGGTATGTACAAGGGTATCGGGGTGAAGACGATGTTGCTTTTTAAACGTAAATATTCATAATAACTTAATAAGCTTTGCATTCACTTTGCGATAAAGTTTGATTTCCTAAAACAGCTTTCTCACTTACTTGTTAATTGTTTAATCCTAGGTGAAATCATTTCAATGTACTCCCATTTCATCTGTTCAAATTCGTCCCGATTTCATGTCACTTTTTTTTAAATGATTCAGCTTCCTTTTGTGTGTTATTTCTTCTGTTGAAAAAACTCTTTTTCTAGAAGTCAAAATTCAATAAGATTTTGCTAGCAGAAATCAACCATACCCAACACATAACTTTAGTGCATCAAATCGAGACGTTGACGAAATGTGTTCTCATTTTACTTCCGCCTCCCCGATCTAACAATATTTGGTACGATAGTTTTTACTTTTACTCTTTTTGTGAAATTTTCTCCAATCGACACGACCTTACATTCCACGACCTTTTGATTTCTTCCCGCGTGGCATTTGTTTTTACATCAGCGATCTGTGATTTGCTTTGTATTTTAATTCGTCATTGGTTTATTTACATGTCTTGTGTTCGCGCATATGCTCGACTCCATTCGGTTTGCAAATCGTGCTGATTTTGTGCAGCTTTTTGTGTGTTTTACTTCCTTCCATTACTTATACGCTACTAATGAGGGAATGCGATTAAGGAAGGTGGGGAATGCGGGAATGTGTTTTGGGGTACTTTGACTTAATGGTGTTATTTAAATTAAATAAAGGAAAGGTCGTAAAAATTATAAAAAAAAAAAACAGAATTAGCCATACAATGCCATAAATTGTTGAATAGTTTCATGAGTTAATTTTATCTTTTCTCTGTTTGATTTGTTTGCTCTCGTTGTATGAAAAACAATAGTCCAGAAGAGACGCGAAATAAAGTTCTCATTTGTGATGGCCAATGCATAAGGTCCGATGCTATTGGTCAGATGTTAATTTGTCATAAATTCTTTGGTATTTGGTTTATCGTTCTGTTTGTGGGTCCATTTTGTTTTGTGTGGTTGTTGTTTATTTTGTTTTAGTAAAAGGTTTGGCTTGAGTCCATTGTCAATTTCCTGTTTCAAAGCAAGCAGCTTATGTTAATTTGTTAAAACTACGCCGCTCCATCAATGTGAAAACGTAAGCGCCTAAATGTAGACTATGTCGTTGTTCATTCGTCTCCTAAAAACTGAAGCTTTACGCTTACGAGCTGTTCAGCTACACTGTGATAAAACTAAATCATCGCTGAAGCAGCTCAAATTACATTTAAGACCGTGAGCGAGCTGGGAACGATTCCTCTCTTTTGACGGTGCCGGCTTGTAAGATAAAAGGGTATGGTGGCGCTATAATTTATCACTCTGAAACGGCAATCCGTGTGACGACAGTAACGTAAAACCGGAACCGGTTACGGCACGGCCTGTGTTGGTAGTTTGCTTCATTCCTGCCGAGGCTGGAATAGTTGAAACGTTAAAAATTGGGTTTGCAGATGCCGAATGTGTGGTGGTACAATTTTTCAGCCATTATTAGCCGTTAGCTGCACATGCACACGACTGTCGACAAAATGCTGACCGAAAAGACCAAAAAAAAAACCGAAACCTCCAACACGTAAAAAGGTCTTCAGATGGTAGGTAACATATGGATGAACGTGCTACGAAGCGAATCCGGTAGAATATTCTCGCATAGACACACACACACACACACGGAAAAAAGCGGTGAAAAATGTAGCCCCAGGCTAGGTGCGAAAAATTGGGAAAAAGTAATAAATGGGCCTTTCCTGGTTCGCTTCTGCCCCAGACAGGAAACTTTTAATGCATCCCGAACGCTGGGAGGCTTGTGCTCCATTACCTCGTGCTTTTACGCTTTCCTCAACGCCTGGACACACAAGCCTACGTCCGCTTATAGGATGGTTGCTCCGCCCGAGCACTTTTACTTTCCACCGATGCTCGGAGGATCTTTTCGCGGGATGGGAAAAGACAATGAAGCGCGTGTGAAGCGCGGTTTGCTTTCACCATTTTCCGTTGATGTTCGGTAATTTGAAGTTCACTTTACTGGCCGCCAATCAAATCGATGCGGCGGTCCCTATCACGTGGCCATCGCCGTTCGCTACTACCCAGGATCTTGATAGTCACGGAGGCGTTAAATCATCTTTGTTCGAGCGCACGGAAAAGGCCCCGTCCCGGCGGAAAGAAAAGGTGTTGCAAGAGTGAAAGAGAAGAGAAAAAACTTTTACCCGAAAGCAAAAAAAGAAAAAACCCGACGATAAATAAAGAAAACAGTGAAAGTGAAACATTTTACCAAATTTCCTGCACGTTGACGTTGATGAATGCTACGAATAGATTCGTGTTCGTGCGTTTGGACCGGAGGCTTCGCCCGGTCGGGCAACAGCAACAACAACAAAAAGGAAGGAGTGCGAAACGAAATATACTTTGCTGACCTTAATCCAATCAACGGAGTAATCTCACTTTTCAATCACGCAAACGCAACGCGTGCCTGCTGTCCTTCCTTGGTGGGCCCGAAACGATCACGAGGGTGGGCACAGCGAGCGAATCTTTGATGGAGACCATCAATTAGATTGTACCATTTACGTCACACAATCGGCTCTAAACAGGAGCCACAAAATGAAGTTTGCGTGAAAATTGGAAAATCGATTTTGTGCGTTTCCCGAAGCAAAGAGGAAGACCGCTACCGCTCAAAAAGGAGTTCGTCGTCTGCGCTCTATCGCTCACGCTCCAATCAGCGTCTCTTTGTCCTGGTCCTGTAAAACGTCGTAGTGTGATGCTTAAAGCGAAAGCGTAAAATCGTCATTAAACGTGTGATTCCGATGACAAATCCGATGAAAGACGAGCAAGAAGCTGCCGAGGTAACCGATCGGGATGATGATTTGGGTTTAGTGGGGTTTTAAGGGCGTCAAGCATCTGCTTTCCCGGGGGGGCGGAAGGATTAGCGACCTGCCTGCGGTGTTACTTACGCGAACGTCGGCACAGTCGTGGTACCATGCGGCCGTCGCCCTTCATCGTTGGTCTCGTGCCGATCACTCCTCGCCCCATTGGCGGGCGTGGAAGCGTCGGCGCCCAGCCCGCTCGTCGTGAGCAGCGTGGCGGCCGCCACCGGCTCCATCACCGGCAACTCCGTAACGTTCGCATCACAGTCCGGTCGGCGGGCAATCATCATGTGGCTCGATTTCACCGCAATCCACTCATTACGGGACGCATCGAACCAGGTCAGCCCCAGGTTGTAGCGGCCGTTCAGGTTCGCGTGCTGGCAGTGCGAGAACCACCAGCCACCCTCGTAGTTGCCGGCGCAGTGCGTGTTCGAGATGTCCCGGTCGACGTCTATCGCCGAGAACTGCATGTGATTTTGGTACTCGAACGCGTCCGACGCGTTGCCACTGTACCCGCCCAGGTCCAGCCGGAAGCCACCGTCCCGCGAATCGATCCGGAAGCTGCCGTAATCGGCGAACCAGGTGTTGTCGTAGATGTCCTGCATGACGATGCGCAGCCGGGAACAGTTGTCCTGCGTCAGGTGGTGCAGCGCCTGGTTGCCGATCCAGAACTCGCCGGCCGGTGTGCCGAACCCTTGGGCGTACTCTTCCCACGAGCGGTTAAAGTCGACCGTACCGTCCTGGCGCCGCTGCACCGTCGTCCACTCGCCGAAGCACTGTGTCATTAGCGGGTGGTGCTGTTCGGCGGGCGCTATTAGGTAGAGGCCACCGTCGCCGGGCTGGTTGGCCGTGCCGGCCGTTCGCATCCGCTCGATCTGGCTGCAGTCGCGCGGCAGCTTGTTGATGATCGACTCGTACTCGTGCTCGACCGACTCGAGCTGCTGCACCAGCTTGGTCGTCCGCTCCAGCTCGGTTAGTGGGCGGGGCGGCACGCTGCTACCGTTGTAATCGGACTTCGAGCCGGCCTCCAGCTGCAAAATAGGCAAATAGGAAACGGAGCGGGTGAGTAAGAAAGCTACACGGGCAGTGGTAGGAACGCGGGAAGGAAAATATCAAATGTACAACAACGCAAAGCACGCAGGATTTGCATCCTGCGGTATAGGGTGAGCGAGTAATTAAATCGAGCAAAAACGACCATTTACCATTAGTCATTGCACGGGGAAGAGAATGGAACACTGCGCCCACCACAGAAAAGGAGAGAGCGGAAGCAGAGAGCAATCAGAAGAATGTTTGACGTTAAACGAGCACCGAGTGCAAAACTTGCTTTTTCCCATCGTGCACGGACGGACAGCAACAACGTTGCAGTAGTCCGATAATGAGACAGGAGGACAGCTCGTGAAAGAAGTGAATAAGCTCTTTCGGTGCATTTACCGTCCCCGGTCGTGATGGTTGGGAATAATGAACCAGTGGTAGTGCTTTGTATCATACTTTACCATCGTGCATGAGGAGTGGCAAAAAGGGAACAGTCATGGCAGGGCGGGTAAATATTTCCAACGCTCTTTCGCTTTCTGGGAAATTTACTTACTGTAAGTTGTTCATTGGATTTCTACTTATTTATTTTTTGTCGGTTTGCATGCGCAACGTAACCATCTTTGTGCGGTACGTTCCGTTTCGCAGAAACCCTATGAATGCCCACTGGAAATTCCGTTCGTGCAAGGGTCAAGTACACAAGAGTGTATGCAGCAGCACATTTCTTGGGTACGGGAACATGGGGCCAAATGGTCATGTTAAGTCATTTTACGTTTAATTTTATTGGATTAAGCATTTAAAAGGGATGTTAAGACAATAATCGAAGCTTTGACACTTTATGTGCGGTATGAAACAAATAAAAAATGTATTAGTATGGCATTAAAACACGAAACGTTCATTTAAATCCGCTTCATCTTAAGGAATTAAATAGAATTATTTAGTTTAAAAAACCCCAAAACATGGATAAATTATGTATGATTTACGAATTAATTGTTTTAAAAAGTTTGTAGCTTGAAATATTGTTTTTTTTCTGTTATATTTCCATACTTTTTAATTATTTTTGCAGTCAAATTGAAGGCAAAATTTTAAATTGTTTAACGTACAATTTGAAATCAAAGATCAAACGGCTCCTTTGACAGCAGGTAGAATTTAGTGTATTTTTGGTCTAACTACAACCAAATGAAAAATAAAGCTTGTTAATGTCACCGTGCAACCAGACAATTTCGATTTCACGCCGTGAACCGTGAAAAATTAACCAAAAACAACATGGCTGAAACATCTCACGCCTAAATGTATGTACCCAGCTGTCATCCTGTATGGTGCGATGACATTCGATGAAATGTCACAATTTGACATGACATGAATCTTCCAAGAAATCACTAAAACTGTTGTTAAAATGTTGGTTTGCGCTGTAGAACAAAGAAAATAGCAATGCAGTTTGGACTTCGCTTCACCAATTGGTGGAACGAAATTGAACGATAAAAAATAAGCGTTACGAAGCGTTACATTTCATCTGTAAATTTTATTTTATTATTTATTTTTCTCATTTTGCAAATGAATTGAATTATTGAATTCGCTTAATTATGAAGAAACTTTAACTATCACTGATCAATTCCATCAATCAGTCTGCTCATAAACAGCCTTTTCAATCATAATAAACGTGTCCAACGAATACACGTTTGATGGCATTACAGGTAACCATTTAGCCGCGTGTACCCCTAAACCCTCCGATGATATCAGCCAAACCTCTTCATTCGCTTCGTATAACATTTTCCCAAAGGAATGATGTTTTTCCTACTCTTTCTAAAATAAAAAGAACACGAACTCACCACCGGACGGGCAGGTATTGAGGCGCATGGAAGTAACCAAGTGATACATTCCTTGGTGCGGTCCGGTGTGCAGCCCGAATTATGAACAAAGTTTGCCGAAAGATAATCCCTAATCCTCCGGTTCCGGCAATCTGGGCCGAGACCAAGGGATAAGGAAGTGTTCCATGTTGCCCTCCTTTAGCCAAAAGAAACATTCCACTTTCATCTTCTGCACAGAGAATGCCGGCACACAGTGCCGGATTGCTTTCTCATGTCTCGGGATGAAACGTTGAGCTGGGAGGCTACCAGCCTTTGGGGTTTCCAGCTTACGAAACCCTTCTATACCACCTCAAAGGAATGAGTACCTGCCCCTGGATGGGGGGCTTTTGCTGCCCCTGTGCTATTTATATTGATGCTCCCCACCGATGCTCGTTGCGCATACAATGTATTCCTGTTCTGGGGCGTTTTGTGAACCTTGTGAGTGTAGAGTTTCCCGCAAACTGCTCACACCCCTGCTGCTTCTGCTGCTGGCATGGCATGCTGGATGATACCAAACAGCATCACCATCACCAACGAGCCCCTTATCGACTATCCGGGCCGTAAGGTACGATGGTTCACCACCAACAGCGCAACACCTCGCACTCCACATCGCTTTTTCGCCGGAACGATCAATTGCATCCCGCCCCTTGCAGGGTGTGTGTGTGTGAGCCGGTGATGCTGCCAGCACCATTGCGTGGCATTGCAATCATAAATCGATAGTGGTAAAATGTGTCAATGATGGGAAAAGCGGGTGCATTTTTGGCATCCAATCGCCAGAGATCGTCTTTTGCCCGCGCGATGGTCTGCAATTGAGTGTATCCGGTACAAGAACGCTCAAAATATTCAATTCAATTTTTCGACACGCTTTTGTTGCACCAGAGGGAAGTGGAAGGAAAAATCGGTCCGGTGCGCCACGTTCTGCACCCAATTGTTGTACACCCGAAAATGGGGCCGTGTATGGGTCAACTCATTCCCATGGAATGGGAATATTGTGAGAGTGGCTTTGTATCGACAAGTTCCTCATGCCAGGTCGCGTGTTGGGAAAATGAGGAAATTGGAATTTAGTGTCCCGTTGATATGCAGCGGGTAAAATAGAATATGCCGATGGCTCACACAAGATAACAAAACGGGCGACAGCCATCGGCAAGCGAGATGGACCGGCACCGTACGTAACAAATGTCGAATACTCAAGCGGACTTCTCACCCACCCTAATGTTAAGGGGTGGGAGGAAGCTTACATGACAATCTCATTTGCAACAGCTGGCGTCGTTTGATTGATGACGAGCGACCATTCGAGCTGTTCGAGGCACAATCATTGTGTGCCGCTTGTGCTCACACCATCCCCATCATCATCACATTGCGAAAGTGCACTCCTGCTTCGGCACGTTGAATTAAGCGTCCGAACTTCGATTCGCAACCAAATTGAGTGACCAAAGCTTCATCCATCACACAGCATTGGGTGTCTATGTTGCATTCCGGAGTTCTCCATTCAATCAAGCTTGTATGATTTTCTAATCTTTCACCATCGATGGATGCATTTGGGACGAGCCAATCGCATCGGTGTGATGTTTCGAAGCAGGAGAACGTTTCGATACAATCCCCTCCCCATACCAATTGCATCGTGCAATAGTGTGCACATGTTTTAGGACATGTTGAGGAAGGTTAATTAGATTTTTCTGTAAGTTGTTGATCAATGAGGTGTTGCAAATCAATTTGAGCCGAGCGGGCGTGTGTTTCGTTTCCGATAAAGCTGCAATTAGACTAATGTAGTGGAGTTTCGCTTGGTGTATGCAATGCTATTTCGGTAGCTATTGCTGTGCCATTACAACCGACACTGCTGCTGCTGCAATGGGGTTGTAAATTCGAAGCACCAAATTCGTTCCCGTAAATAAAGCAAAGCCAAATTTGCCTCTCAAAGTGGTGGTGCAGTGCCAGGTCTCAAGTGAAAAGTGAATCCTTATTTGTGTGACCCAAATTTTCCCCAAGCCTAACCAAGTGCGCCGGGCTAAACTTTGTGCAGGGTCTGTGGTCGATGTGGTTGAGCGAATTTGGCGAATACATCTTCCATAACCGCGTTCGTTGCTAGCAGCAAACGAAAGCAGATCTACCAGTAAAATCCCATCCTCTACCCAGCGAGCGTTGCCGGCAACGGGCTTTTCGCTTCGCGTGGCGAAAATGTAATCTCCTTGATGCACTTTCTTCATCGCGGAATTTCGCGTAAGCGCTCGTATGCAAATGCATTGCCAATGCAACACCCAAAACGCGCCGGCACCGGGCACAGTAAACAACACGTCAACTTCAAAACTTTGCGCTGGTGCGAAAACATTTCAGATGTCTCACACTACCCTTCCCCAACCACAGCCTGTACACATCCGTTACATATCTCGCCGTGCTATAAATCTCATTTTCTTTAGTTTATTTAGTCTTCCATCTGCACCGTGAAGTACCCGAGTGTCGCTTGAATGCTTCGGTTATGGTGCAGTTGTTTTTGCATAACTCGCCCGGAATTATTTGGACAACAGAGGTAATGGAGCTCTATCTCTCTCTTTCTCTCTCTCTCTCTCTCTCTCTCTGTCTCTCTCTCTCTCTTTCTCTCTCTCTCGCTTAGGCAGCGTCAAGTGCCACACTTCCGAAGACGTTAGGTCGCAGCGGGACAATGTATTCACGCCAACATTGCAGTCGGAAGAAAGTGCAGTGCAAGACAGTTTGTTACTGCTGCTGCTGTCCGCATTCCGTATCGCTTGTGCGGTGAAACAATAGTGAAATCTCATCTGTCGCTAGAGCTACGAGGAGAGTGGTTTTTTTGTGTGTTCTATTTGTTGCATATTTTTTGCATGCAAATGCACTTTACAATGCACTCAATCGCTTGGTGTGATGCAGCCGCTTGCTGAAGAAGAGGTTCTGCATTCATATCACCCACGATGACGATGATACACAAACACACACACACACACACACGCACACTCATGTGCATATTGCATGCACGACCGAGCAGCGTGGTTGTTTGCATACTGTTTCCGTTTGAAGTTGTGACCATCTTGTTGTGAGACGGTGGACGGTGTGCACTTGTCAGAAAGATTGACTCTCGCATGACGGTGCGGTGTCACACAGTATCCTTCACCCGTCGTGGGGTCCTGGCTTATGATGGGATTATTCCCCATATGTGTGTGTGTGTGTTGCACTCAACTCTTAACCTTACCCCGTAGAGAAAACAGCGAGAAGGCATAGTGCTTTCTAAACAAACAAAAACACTACTACGAAAGCAATTCAATCCATCAGACCACTGCCCTGCCAACAAGACGGCGAAGGATTGTGTCGAGCGTTTCGGAGCGTGGAAAATAAAAGCCAGCTCACGTCCGTCGGCTTCTTGTGAAACGAATAAAATCATTTTTATTTCTTGTCCCCTTTCCCGTGAGCGTGGGTTCAGTGTGTTTTTCGCAGCATAAAGAGTTAAAGTTGTTCCTTCCCCAAACCCTATTACTCTTGCTGGCTTGTCCTGTTTGCACATTGCTCGAAGGGATGCTTGGATGGGGTTTCACAGCAATGGCTGACAGTGGCCGGTACCTTTTCCCAGTGCGGGACTGTTCACAGCCATCCGTGCCGTGTTCGTCGCCCGCTGCCAATCATTCTACCATCAAAGCGGATGGGGCCAGGATCAAACGAAACGACTGCGAGCGATGGATTTTTAATACTTCTCCGAGTATTGTATCTACTCGTCTCCGTAATCCGTAATACGATAATACAATTTTTCCCCTTCTTCAACACTCTTGCGAACCTTTTTGCCTTCACACCGATAGACCGCACCGAACCGTACCGAACCGGCCATGGCATAATGCGTAATTTCATAATACATTCCGATTGTCCTCGGGATCCTTTCCCAGCCTGGCGGCAGCCTGAGTCGATCAGGTGGGGCCGGTGTGTAGTACAGCACCGCTACGGCATCGCTACACAGTGATTCGATGGTATCGCTCCGGGTCCCGGGCATAACGATATTAAGCGATCATGCATAAATTTCTTCGCCCGGTAGCCGCCGTTCCCCGCATCCCTTATTGCGCTGGGAAAATTGAGTGAGCACTACAGCACACTGTCCGTGGAAAAACGTGGTCGGAAAGCTGAAATGAATCAGCCCTTTTTCCAATCAAGACAGCCGAGGGAGATGGTTGGAGCACTCTCACGACCACGACTACACACCGACGATGATGATGATGGGATGATGGATCGCTTCACTGGGGTATGTATGCTGCGCTGGGAAGTTGTTCTCGGTATTGCTTTCCTCTTTGTTAGCATTACCATACCATTGAAATTAGGGGAACGGGAGAAGCTCACTTATGTAAAAGATCACAGCAATTGGAATGTGAAATGGTGAGGTTGTCATAAGTTTATTCGCGCTTATGGAATTCAGCTGAACACGGGAAGCAGAAACGATGAATTGGAACCTCTTGCGCATCACCCATAAATCTTGGCGTGGCGTGTACGATGCGCAAGAATTACGTGCAGTTTGCTTATGGCGCTTTTCTGTGTAACTCTTCCCCCAAGGCACTCGCCATGCTGGTACGCCACGGTGGCAGGGTTCATTGAACAATCATCATTCGCCGAAGCACTTCATCTCAAGATCAACGACTTATCGAGATGTTGCCCTCCTTGACAAAAACTGATTGAATGTGCGTTTTTGTGTTCGGTTTTTTTCCTCCTCCGCTCTGTTATTGCTTCAGCCAAGGGGACCAGCCGCAAACACAAGCACCATTCGCACACCGACCGGGGCTTGTAAGGATGCGTCCACTTGGGGGTCCACGGTGTATGTGTATGTGTGTATGTGTGTGAGTGAGTTAAGGGTTCGAGATCTGGGCGTGATAGAGCAAGTCACACGTGAAGAAGTTTTGCTTCCTTTTCTCCGGCTGCGGAGGTTTCGGTGCGGCAGACACCGATAGCAGCACTTCGACACGTTCCGGCTCATATGGTGCACGCTTCAACACGCCGCTCAATGAGCGGGAAACGATGAATTGGCGAAAACAGCGAGGATGGCGAAAGGATGGCGCAAGGAACCCGTTAAGATGACACTCGACGCCACTGCTGTAGTGGGTGTGTGTGTGTGTGTGTGTACGATGAACTTTTGGCTTTTTTTTGCAACTCACACTCGATCTTTTCTTGTGCTAGATAGCGGTGTGCCGCTAGAGAATGGTTTTGCTTTAAGAAAATTGGAATTTCCTTCCAAAATTGCAAATGCGAGAATGTGAACGGATTTTCCGACAAATAATTTGCCTACGCGCGCGGGCAATATCACGATGTGATAAGACATTCGGACATCCCGAAAACCGATAGCGAAATTGGAACGTGCCAAACGGCTTCATTGAAAGGATAATTCACTTCCCGGGGACAAACTAGGCGGGACCGAAGCGGTACGGGGGCCTGGGAAAGCAATCACCATTACCGCAAAACGTCACCCGTGCTTTGTAATCATGGGCCGGTTCGCAATTCAATTAAATCGACTCATAAAATGGTTTTGGGACGCAATGGCGAAGCCGAGGCTGGTACGAGATATGTATACATATGTGTGTGTCGTTTAATAATTCCAAAATTGATGGAATAGGACCGTTTACAATTGAACGATGCAGTTAGAGCAGTGAGTACATTAGGCTCATTTAAATTACGTATGCGAAGGAGCGAATGCTGTTGGTGGTGGGCGTGAAATTCAATTGTAAGTGAATGAATTCTTCGTCGGATCAGGTCGGGTAGGCATGATTGGATGGTAGTGGATACAACGTGTTTGGAGACGGTAACATGCTGCGGTATTGAGCTGTATGTTAAAGCGTTTGCATAGACATCGCAGGAGTGCGATCACTTGAAACATTTCAGGGGTTTTATGTATGCATTTTGCAACAATTTAGAGGACGATGAGAGTACAAAACCGTTTCCAACGAATCATTTTATGTGATAAAACCTCAATAAAAGAGTGCTCAAAGGAATTGACATAGTTACTGGTGATATCCTTTTGAGTTTTAAGTCATAAATAAATAGGGCGTTATATCCTGAAGATAATAAATTGATGTTCTAGGTTTAAAACTATAGAACTATAAAAGGAATTACACGACTTTCTGGGGTCCGCCTTCATAGTGTATACCAAAGAAAACGTGTGTTTTAGTGAATTTGTCACCAAGTATACATTTTCTGTTGAGAAACATTGAGCAATTCATGCAAAATTATGTATCTTGTTCAATCAAACCCAATTCATGCATAGCGTTTCAATGCAAATCCTTCGTCATACTCCAATTGAGACCGCAATGATGAAACGATACGATGAAGCCTCCTACCGAGCAGTCGGTACTCCATACAAAGAATTCACACGGCGGCACGGTGTGCTTGCCGTATCCATCTCCGTAGGACTCCGTAATGCGTCGAAGCCACATTTTACGACGCTCCACACTAATTTGCATCGCTACCGTACAATTTCGAGACAAATGTTTATTCCCAGGCGGAATGAATTTCCCGCCCCATCCCTCGCCCAGACAGCCCATCGCCCTTCATGATGTGCTGGTGTACGGGGGAAGGCGTACGTCGGTATTATTGTACCGTCTCAGGTTATCGCGCTCACCTGAGTGGAGTGCTCCCAGCGCTCCACGCACTGGGGACGGTGCAGTAGTGTCCTCCCGTGCGGTGCGGTTTGCTGCTGCCATCAATCAATAGGACGAAAGTTATTTCAGCTTTCCAGCGATGCGATTTCCCTTGCGAAAAGCTCACTCAGGTGAGCTTGCTGTCCGTGCGACGCAGATGCGATCCTGTGCACACAGCCGTTAAATCCCATGCCTGGGCCTTTTCCCTTTGGGATGCTTCAGGGCACAAAAAGTGTACCGAGCGATAGGGAACCGTCCCCGTTCCCGAGTGAGAATGAAGTGAGCGAGAGATAGACACAACCACACAGCACATTCAAAAAGAATCCCGAAAGCCAAAAAACAGTCACAAAGAAAAGTCACGGCGCCGATCCCGCCAGTCGACCGATGAGCGACTACACCCGGTGGACACTGGGCGTGCTGGCGAGCGTTTTTGTGTGCCGCAGCATTTCCGGCAAATCCGCGTGAAGGTAATTTAAATTTCACGCTTGTCAACTTTTCGATCATTCGCGTTATTTCCTTCCGCACCGTGCGCTTGCGCCTCCCACCTAAACATTGTTTTCCGTTTCATATCTTCAGTTTTAGGTAGAAAGGTGCGTTTTTTGTCAGGTGTGCAATCTCATAAAAATAGAAGAAGAGGAAAAAAAACGAGTTTTTGGGTATGAAATCACGAACCTTACAACGTTCGCAGGTACACGGAAACCTGGCCGTGTCGAACCCCGGGAAGCTAATGTTTGGCTAATGAATGTGCACACACACACACACCGTGTTTGCGGGACCGTCAAATGTTTCATACGGCCATAGCGAATCCCACCAAACCCACGACACGGCACGGCTCTGGTGTGTCGCCTAGAAGCTATGGTACGGATAAGGACGCTTGTCGACCCGTTTGTTCGCGTCGTCGAGTGCGCTCGGGAGCTGTGCATGGTTTACATGACGCGCATCGCATCGCACTGCAGCGTGAGCGATGAAGCACGGGATGGAGCATTGGAAAACATTGTCCCCTTGTAGGGAAATATCGAAACAAGTGAAGCATACCACTCTACTAAGCGCAGCGAGCTGCGGAGCTTTTTGTTGCTACCCGGAAACCGGTTTAACAACGATCGCGCCATCGCCCTGGAACTGTTTCGCAAAGCTAACCTTGCGTCGTTGCAATGCCATCCAGTTTGGTGCACTTATAGCAACGTACCAAATTTGTGTCTGCCGTGTACGTGTATGTGTGTGAGTGCGTACATCGATCTATTGATCGCTGGAGGGCTATGTAGTAGCGCCGAGACGATCCTTGTACCAGCGCTAGCGTTACGCGCCGTTTCGCTTGATTATAAAATTTTGCGGTGAACAATTTTTCATTAAAATGTGTGTGTATGTGTCTCCGGCAAACTAACGCTCCTCAGCGAATCGATATTTCAGCCCCGTATTGTCATGGGGCGTACCGTACTGTAAGCCGATGTTGTTGCAGCAGCTTCGGTCGAGCTACAACGGCCACCGGTAAATCATTAATGGATAACAGCATAGGGGATGAACCATTTCGCGGTTGCAGCGCGAATAAGCTTTAGCATCGTGGCCCTTTTTTTTTGCTCGTCGATACCGTGAGCGTTCATTTGTGTCAACTAAAATGTCAATGTGATGCCTAAAAATAGCCGACTCATCGATTCGATGCGAGATGGGCAGAAGTTTTACACGGTTTTCGGGCAAACATGTTCACACATAAATGCTGCCTTGTCGCTCAATATGTCTAAATTGATATTCAATTTCGTCATTTTGTTTTGTACTGCAAGCATGCACACTGAGCGTAATTGCTGGTGCTTCCGGATGATGCGCTCTATGTGTAGCATATGAAAATTGTACCATCGAACGGTAACGTTAGCGACAAAAACTCGGACAAATTTTGTAACCTAGAACAGTGATTAAAAACTGTTTGCCAAAGTAAGAGTCTGAAAAACTGGACGTTTTTCGTATAAAGTTATTTCAAACAGCCGTAAAAGCGTTGGGTGCGTTGTCACGACAGCTGACAAATTTGACCACTTTGGCGTAGCTGCTTTTGGCCCCTGCAAAAAAGAGCTTCCTTTTGAACAACTTGAACGACAAAAGGCTATGCCATTTTGATAGAAACCGGACAGAAACTCCGGCCCAATGTTAGTGGACGTCAATAAAAACATCCATACCAGGATGATTACTCTGAGTTTCAAGACATTTTGTTCATTTGTAATGAATTTCATTGGAAAAATTTCAATAAATCGTAAATATTCAAAAATATTTCAGAAACAATCAATCAATTGTGCATTGTTGGGTGCGACAAACCACGAAAACCTTTTCAACTGGAAACAAGAATGAAAACAAACACAGAATGAGTTTCAGCAATATTTCTACCGCAATTCTAAGGTCCTTGAAAACATTGAGCAAACCTTACTGTTTTAGGTTAGGTTAGGTTTCCCATTTCTCAAACCCCTCTCGAACTTACCTTCTCCAGCCGGTTGTGTGCCATCTCGCGGTGCAGCACGGCCGCGGACCGGATCCGGGCCAGCTCGCCCTTCAGCTCGTGCACCTCGCCCTGCAGCCGCTTGACCGTGTCGCGCTCCTCCTGCAGCGCGCTCACGCTGACCGCCATCGCCTGGATGCTTTTGGCCGCGTTGTGCACCTCCTCCCGCACCAGCCCCTGCTCGGAGGCGGCCTGCGCGACGCTGAACTCTACCTTGGCGATTTCGCGCCGCATGTCCGGTACCGTCTTCTCGAACTTGCCCTGTATCGCTTCCACGTCCTCGAGCAGCTCCAGCATCGAGCCGTGCAGCTTGTCCAGCCCGGCGATCTGTCGGCTGACGTTGAAGTTGGCGCCCGCCAGCCGGCGCTGCTCGATCTCGACGCTGCGCAGCCGGTCCGCTAGCCGGTGGCCGTGCAGTTCGCTCAGCTGGCGCTTCAGCACGCTCTGCTTCACCTCGAGCTCGTGCAGCTGCTGGCGGATGAAGCGCTGGTGCCGCATGCGGTGGTCCGCCTCCGGCTCGACGAAATCGATCGTGTGGGGCAGGATCGATTTCTCGTGTGGTTCCGACTTGAACGCGTCCTGTGTGAGCAAAAGAGGGCAGGGAAAGGAAAACATCATTAGTGAGGGAAGGTTCTGGCTCGCTTGGGCGGAAAAATCGCTTTAAAAAGAGGTTGAGTCCATTGCAATCCATTCCAATGCTCAGCCAAGTGACCCAAACACCCTGAGTGGAAGCGAAGATTAAATTTATACCTCTTTACGCCACGCAAATTACTAATTCAGTTGTGTGTTCCCATTTCGGCAAAAGAAAACTGGTGGCCACCAGCTAAACTAAACGTATTGACCATTTGCCCCTCCTCTCCTCGCGTCAAATTGCTTAGTGGGATGCGCACACATGGGAGTTTTGGGATTTTGTACTTCCCCCCAAAAATTTACAACTGTACCCGCTGTTCCCATTTTGGATAGCCATGAGTTAGCTGTGTGGGTTTGTCGGTAAGAAGGTGAATGTGCGTGTGTGAGAGCACCAGTTTGAATTAATAATTAACATTCCGTGCAGCAAAATGCGCAACCGTTGATCACGTCCGTACCGGGTTGCGTACGGGCAAATGGAACTCTCCAAGGTCGGCTGGTGGGTTGGTTGGTTAGCTGTCTTTCCCCTTTTTCCACGTCCAACATTCCTTTTCGAAATAAAAAAACATACACACACATTCCAAATGGGGTGAAGTTTTTCGAATTTACAAAATCACTGTGTCTAAACAGGGCGGTTAGTGGCCCCGATGGGTCCCGATCGTCTGCAATGCGTTTGCCTTTTGCCGGAGCAAAACCAAAACAAAAAGAAAAGGAAGCAGTACTGGGAATGGTTCGGAATAGAATTTAATGCCTCGTCCAAGCGAAGGGAGCGAAGGGATTGGTTAATGGTGGTAGCAATAACATTCGGAAGAAATGGTTCGTTTTATTATTCAGCAGGTTTTGACCTTTCGAGCAGTGGCCTGCGGCCGCAGGTCACGTGCCAGTGGCCTCGGACTCGTCTCTGCCAAGGATTTAGAGCGGGCACTGGTACCAACAGAAACATAGCAGCAACTACGCCATCGTCTGTCTTACTTTTGCCCCTTTAATACCAAGAGAGGGGGGCCCTACCTGGAGTGAGCATTAGTTGTAAAATGCGTCCAGCTGGCTGCCCTTTTACGCCTAGTCGCTCCGGAAGGTTATTATTGCTAGTTCGGCGAACTGAAATTATACAATTACGACCGTTTTCCATTTCACTTTTACGTAGCCAAACTGAAAGTGATACCTGATGATGCTCCCCAATAGACGGTTTTTGAGGGAGCTATTTGGGCCCGACGCCCGATGTAATAAATACGCCGCAATTCGTTCCACTCCGGCTCACTAGCATTCCCTAATGAAGCAACACACAAATATCAAAAACCCGCCTCTGAAACTCCAAAAACAAGGTATACAACAGTGCTACAAATGGTGCCGGTTTGAATGCTGTGTGTAACTTCATCTGCAACCCAGGGATGAGTGTTAATTCCGGGAAGCAAATTCCGAAAAGCACAAAGACAATGCACGAAAGGCTCGCCAGCACAGGCGGTGGGGTGAAATGTAATACCGGCACGCGTCTATCGCTCTCCCGTCGTGTGTGTGTGTGTGTGTGAGTGGCTATCCCTAGTGTAAAATAAACATTTCACATGCCCGGTATTCTACGCCCTTTTGCCACAAGGCAGAAGCAAGTCGGCAGGGCGGTATCAAATTATGTCCGTAATTAAGGCTGGTGTACTGCTCAGCTAACAACGAGAGACACGCACAGCTCCACACTTCCAGCTAGCTCGTGCAGAGGTAATGCAATGAGAAAGGGAGGATTTGGAGCTGTTTTCGGAATGTACTTGCAAATGCAGGCGATGCAGGGAAAATGCAAAATGAGCAAAATGCAAAGAGATGAAGCATTCGAGCATTCAATCAACTTAATTAGCCACAAATAAAGATTCATCTTGAAACATTTGCCAGCTTGGTTTGTTTATTTTTTGTGTACTGAGTGTGCGAATTGATAATGTACCATTTCACCTTTGGAGCAGAAGGAGCACCAAACGTGAAACAATTACAGTAATCGGATTGTTTGACAGTAAAGGAGGTTCTGTGAGTAGCAGTAGCAGCACCATCAGCAGTGGCACGTGCCGTTTGATTGGCCAAATCATCCACCGAAGTCGATTGCTAACGGGTTAAAAGCCAGCCGGTAGACAAAGTTTGACTTGGTCGGGCGAAAGTTCAACCCACGACAACGGCGAGCGAGCATCAAACAACCGTAGGGCAGAAGTGGATTGATGACGCTCGTTGATTTTTGGAATCCAATTTCATCGCCCCAGCCACTCGAATGTAAAGCTCGCTGCTTCACAGGTCGGATGTTTCACGGTTTGAAGGGTGCTTGAAGGGAAGGATTGCCCACTTTCCGTGCCCGCTTTTTCCTCTCCCATTTCCCCCCACCCTCTCAATTCGGAGAAGAAGCTGCTCGGGGCCAGTTATTGGACAGATATGAAACTATCTTTTGCGTTTGAGTTTTAGAAGTGACTTGGTCCTTTTTTCTTTCTCTCTTTACATGCCTTTGTAGCTTTGTGTGAGAGCGGTAGGTGTTAAGGATCCTTATCGATTGGGTTTGGCAAAGTGTTTTGGAAGCAGAAAACGATAAGCTTCTTCAGGAAAGATGGTTTCAATCGCTGGCTGAAAGGTCAAACTTTGGGCAGTGCAAATGCAAAACTTTAGCTCGCAGGCACGGATCGCGTGGGTTGAGTTGATGCAGAGGAACGCGAAGGAATATGCGTCCCACGCAGTGGGCGAAATGAGTTTCGTTTGCAGGTTGGGATGACCGGTTGTGCAGACGGCACGTACCGGAAATACATCTTCCCGCACGAATTAAAACCGGTGCTAGTACGAGCCGCACCTCCCTAGGAAGGCAGGTGGTGCGCGTTTGCAATGCACAAGACTAAAGCACAAGAAACTGCTGCTCCGATGACAAAATGGTGGCAATTTGGGGAACGTGCGGAGCGCACCTATCGAGCAGATGAAAGGGCAACGGGCTGCTTCCATTACACTCAGGGAAGCAGCGAAAAAAAGGGGGAAAAACCAAGGAAAAACTCGCACAAGTAATGAAAACGTTCACGTAGCTACTTGGCCGTTGTGCCGCGTAAATGAGTTTCTTGGGCGAGTGCTTTCCTTGCCGTAGCGCCCGCAGAGGTTGAAATGGGTTTTCTGTAGCGAAAGATTAACTATTTTCTTTTTACCCCTAGCCACTTTCTCCCATTACGTAAAGACGATAGAAGGGGGGGAGCAGCACCTCTGGCCTTTGGCCTTTTCTGTTTGTTCGTGGAGAAAATGTAAGAGTGAACAAAGGAAAACATATTGGCACCTGAGCGCACATCTGAGGTGCAATATGGAGGGCTTTTCGTTTTTGTTTTTTTTTGTTTCGCCTACCGCCGTCGTTTTTCCGCTGTTTTTCCTCCCCCCGCTGCTGCCCATTTCAATTTTTTACGTGTTCTAATGTTTGCTGTTTGCACAACTTCCCGGTTGCGAAAAAGTGCAACTCTGGTGCAACCATTAGCCCGCTCGTTGTCAAGTGCCATCTTTGGCTTGTGCTTTGCATCAGAGTGGTTAAAAACTCACACACACATACACACACACACACACACACATAGGGACCGTGCATGTGGGTACAATAATTGAACCACCCGGCGACGCTGTGCAAACCCTCCTTACCCCTTTAAAAAGGTATGAAATTAAGCGCAGAAAGAAAGATAGAGATAGAAAGAGATAGTTAGAGAGAGAAAGAGAGAGAGAGAGAGAGAAGGAGGAAGGATAACGAAAAAAAGAGCTGCAGACAAAGGTGTAAAGATCCGTTGGTTCACTTTCGCTCGGTGGAAACAGCAACACACCGCCACAGCAACAAGGTCCCCGTGTGGTAGGTGGATTTTGCCTAGCGAACCGGAAACGTTCGCCCGACGGCACATCGTACACCGAGCGGCTTTTGTGTGGAGCAGATTTTTGCGGTTTTTCTGCACGATGAAGCCCGGATGCGTCCTAACGAGGTTGAAAATTAGGATGTAAGGCTAGGATGGTTGCCGCTGCCGCACGGAAATAGTGGGTACGTGTGGATGAAAAACCCTTGACCGGAGGGAAACACATTTCCACCCTTGTCTCCCCTAGGAGGTATATACTGTTATGATTGTGTGAATGTGTTTTTGTAATGTCTGTTTGCACACTTGCCCGATGGAAACCACATTTCTGGCTGCGTAAGTGCTGAGTGTGTGTGTGTGTTTTTGATTTTTTTTGCGGTAATTTTCGCACAAGGTGACTCAAACAAAGGAGTTACAAAATTGTATTTGCATGTACCAGTTGGTCGGTGCAGAATTGTGCTACTCTTTGTGCGGGTAACCCCTTATAATAGGAGTTTTCCGTGTGTGTGTGTGTGTGTGTGTGTGTGTTAAGACTCGCCGAACTATGAAACTATGATTAATCTTCTGTAACGTTTTGCACCTCAAACCACTGCTGCCCTCGAAAGAAAGTTTGCGCATAAGTCGTGAAGAATTAATGCATCGCTTTTGGGGGCACGAGTGGTCGAAAACGGCAAACTTTTAAATTGAATCGTTTGCAGCAAAACCCTTTGTGCCGAAAATCGTTTCCGTGCTACCACCCACACCTGGATGCATTAATTTATCGTTTGGGTAATGGATCGCTTTTTGTTTGCCAAAGCGAGTGTGAGAGAAGAAAAGAAAAACAGCAAAGAAAGCGGTCATACATTTGTGCGGACGTGTAAATGATGACAGCACACCGAGCATTTATTCTCGTTGCGCTACATTAACGCGTCGCACACGTCGTCGTCGGTGGTGAGGGAATTTATCATCATTAGCCCCCGGTTGGCTGCAAGTACGCAGCCAGATTGCACCGGACGCGTACTGGGCGTCTCCATCGCAGAAACGAGTACGTTCCGTGGTGGTTTTCAGTTTTCAGTGCAGCACACATGCACATCGGGTTTTTTGTTTTTAACTGCAGCTGCTTCTTCGCCCCCCCTTCCCCGTTGGAATGTCGGTTGTAGTGGGGAGGGGGGGGGGGGGGGCTGAAGCACAGTATAATGAAATTAAAACAAATCGCTTAAATTGCACTTTTCAGGTGAATAAACAAATCCGTGCGAGCGGTGCACCGAGATTGAACCGTACGGTGTGTGCTGGATTTGAATGGCAGAGGGAATATGTGCCGGTGTGTGATGGTGGGAGCACAGGAATCGTAAGAACGAAACGACGGTGAGAGCTCGAAATAACCAACCGTACATATATCACGATCACCCCGCGCGGTGGCAAACGCACACGCCAATTTTCGGCCATTTTTCTCCACCAGATTGCCTCCACCGTCAGTGGGAGCGGGGGGAAAGGTGGCTGTGAAATGGGTCGTGTTTTTCAGCATGGGCACTCAATAATCGGTTCACGGTTGAAAAAACATTCCCGTTTGCTCCGCACACGAGGGCTGAGAAGCGTGTACTGAGCGAGGTGTGTTTGGAAGAAACTTAATTAAAAATGCAAATAAAAATGTGCACGTCCGGTCGGGGTGCTATGGTGGGATGGTGGGCAAATGCAGCGTGCTGTTTTTTCACGTACAGGAAACACGAAAAAATCAAAGAACCCCCGTACCTCCGCACATTGGACAGGTTACAGTGAAATAGAAACGCAAAGAATTCGGAGTCGAGTTTAGGAGCAAAGGGAAAGCAAGAGCAACTGGGAGCAATGTTAGGATTGGTCGTGCCTATGACCTGTTGTTTCAGTTGGCTGCAAACTAGATTGTTGAGCGCGGTTGAGCGAAAAGCGTTTTTGTTTTCACAGGCTGGCCCACAGTGTGTTAATTTCTAAAGAGCGCGCGCGCGCGCGCGCGCGGAAATTCATTTCGATCGCGAACACTCACGTTTGCGTGCTAACCAAGCTAGACATGCGGCCCCGGAACCAATCAATCATAGTGGAGGGTGATTTCTGTTGCAAGTTGTTTTAGTGGAATTTTGGAGGAGTTTGGTATTTGCAACTATTTGCTTTGTAAATACTCATACAAAATAAGAGCGCAATTTTGCAATTTCAACCGTAGCAAATTTAGCCTGTAAAAGGAACTGTTCCTTTATCATTTACATTTTTATTACTTTATAGTGTGATATTTTCGCCAGAAACGAACGTTATTTCCCCTCCCAAGCACAGTGTTAATGAACAGCTTTAATTTGATCCATTTAAAAGCATTTGATTTATACCATTGCACTACAGTTTGTTGGCATGGGGCATACATTCAGGGGCATTTTCAAATGAACAACGTAAAACGAGAAAACCTCCAACCGAGGTTGGTGCGCTGCAATACCACACACTTGAAATTGTATTCCTGTTTTTTTTTTCGGACGGTTTTTTTGCGCGTTTCCACGAATTTAACCAAACTGTCCGATCACCTTTTCAATTGCTGAATGGGCTATGGGCAGTTCTTTGAAATCGGTCGAAGTAGAGCTACCTGTCCCCATTCCAGTGGCGAGAGTTATGATGAATTCCAGCAGCAAAAGGTTCATAGAAAGGACAGTGTGGTATTGTAAAGTTCACACATTTATTTTGCACGTGGTGTTCTTTACAACTGAAACTTGATATGCCTGTTGTTATGCAACTTACAGTTTATAAATTAATATCTCAGTCCACGCGTTTTTGATTGCATAAAGCTTATGCACGTTGTGTAGCTTTTCCCGGTAAAAGATAAAAACATGAAGCCCACTTTTGGACGACCAACAGTTGTGCAGAATTCATTATTCAGAACTTTTTATGACAAAAACAACGGAGTTTCTGGGCATGTTGGGCAAAAGGTTTATTTTCAGCAGTAGAACATACCTTTTTCATAATCAGTTCGTTCATTTTGTCTTATTTCTAAGAAATGTTTGATGAAAATGGGTTCGTTTGTTGCACGATGAAAGCGATCGGAATATGCTTTTCTGCTTATAATGTGTCCCTCGTGCCATGGCTGGCGCACTTTGGCAGTGTGGCAAACGAGATTTCTGTCCTCATTGGTGATGTGTGTGCTACAGAAATTTGTTTTCCCCATTTTAACCCTTCACGCCCCTGTCGATTAAAGTTCACTGGGAAAAGGTGCATAATGCTAACAAAAACCTCAACCTTCAAAAAAGAAGGGAACAACAAAAACTAAGCTCGCTCTTGTACCACCACGTAACGTGGCACATCGTGTATTGTCACACCCTTACCCTTTCTACGAAACAAGACTTGGAGCTCGCTCGGGAAGCCTCTTGCAAGCTAGGGAAGCTCAGGATTATCCTACGAAGCTGCACACTGCAGCTTGCTGCTGTGGACGGATAGCAAAAAACGAGGATAGCAGTTGTGTGTTCGGTTTGCATTACAGCGTGCTTTCAATAGGGCAGCGCGTGTCGTACCGGCAAATGCCTTTGAAGTTCTTGCTCATACCCTCCCTCTGTGCCCGTTGTGTGTCTGTGTGTGAATGGTTCGCTTTATGGTGGTCGGAGCACGGAACACACTTGTGGCCCGGGTGGCCACGCTGCTAGATGCGCTCGTGTAAATGACACCGACCGAGGCAAACGGATCGCCGGAATGATCCATACATGCAAAGGAGATCGGTACTGGGGTTTGAATGCCGGTAGATGATATAGAAATACACACAAACGGAGAGGGAGAGAGCTTTGTGGTGCTTTTTGATGCTGTGGTGCTGATCGCTTTGGTTGCAACAGTTTGCAACCTTTGGAGCGAGCAGCGTTTGATGTTTTTTAGTTTTATTTCCAAAAGTTAAAAGATGTTCGTATGTTTTCAAGTGCTGCTGGAAAGCATTCTACCGTGTTTCTATTTTTGTTAACCCATGTAACGATTTTTAAGTGTTTATTCACCGTTGCGTTACAGTGTGAACGCTCACGAGGGTTAACCCTCCAAAGAGAAATGTCATCTTCCGGAAGGCAATCGTGCCCATCTATGTAAGTTGCATCTTATCGCAAAAGGGTTACATACACAAGCACCCCTGTGTGTGCGAATGGCCAGTGCAAAAGCGATCAAAATTTCGCTCAGAAAATGACACCCACATGGCCCCACATGTCGAAGCAAAGGGATAAGCTGCCAACGTTTGCACTGCGTGCAAAAGCGAGACGATGGAACCGAAGTTGGGGCCGAAAGTTCAACCCATTAAACGTACCCCCGGGAGCACTCGGGTGGACGCAGCACGGGGCCCGTGGGGCATGAGCGGTACGGTATTGAATATTTTATCGAGGCTGCATGGATTTATTTGCTCGCCTGAAACGATGCACCACACTAATCGGTTGCACGCGGGGAATAGGGTATGGTGTGGGCAGCATGTTTATGCGGAGGGTGTGCTGTTGTCCTTGTGGTGCTTGGGAGATGGGCACCAGATAGCCAGATGGTTGTTTCAATTTGTCGTAACCGGGAAAATCTCAGCCCCATCTTACCGGTGTACAACCGCCGTGAGGTGTCAATTGCAAAGTGCAGACGGTTCGGTCATGGTCAGGTGTAAGCTGTGTAATATCTCCCCTGGCGTGTGTATGTGTGTGCTTGAAAGCGTGAGAAAGTTTACAATTCCAGGTAATCTGGATAGGTGGGTTAGAACTCAATTCTACCGTGCAGGCAGCTAGAATTGGAAATTGGGGCAATGGTGTAAGGAGGATCCAGGAAAAAGCAAACAAACTCCCTGTGCTGGCATCTTCTTCCAATACGAACCGTGCCCGGTAGGTAGTGTTTCGTGAACAAGTTGTCCGGTTGGGTAGCTTCCCATCTAGGAGCTAGAAGCTGGCTGATTACGTGCATACCTTCACAGCACAACTGGAGGCAAAACTAATCATAGCGTCGTAAATAATGTTTGCACAAAACTTTTTCATTTCCAGCTCCGTGCAGCACGTGGCACGCTTTTTTCTTGTGCCGCACCCACCACCCTGATGAAAGCAGTCGAATGCTGTACAGTGTGGAGTGGGGAGAAAAGGCCACATTCTCACTAATAGTTGCATATTGACAGGTCTCAGGACGCGTTGCAAAGTCGCGCTTGTTTGTGGGGCGTGCAGCAGCTTGCCTTTTGTTGCGCGTGTTCGCGCTTTTCTCTACTGACCGGGACACTTTTTCCTTATCGATAAGTGAAGAAGGAAAATAATAAAGTTACGCCTGTGACAGAGAGCTGCAATGCAAAACCGTCCGGTGCAGTGTCGCCCCGGGTCACTCCAGCGGCACCAGCAGCAGCCGGAATCTGGCGCAGCCGGTTTTGCGAAGGTGCTTACGACAATAATAGAAAAATGGCGGATAGAAATTGGATAAAATGTAATCGAAAAAAAAGGCGAGCAAAGTGAGAGTTGTAGAGTATTGGATTTTCTCTACAAAACACAAACACACACACACACACACTAACACACAAATATAAACAGGTATATCCTTGAGCAAAGGGAACACACACAAAAAACAGAGATTACGAAGAAAGCGAACGACCGTCTGGATGATCCGGAAATTCAATTTGAAAGTTTTCCGGCACTCTGAAGCCCGCGGGAGTTTTCCCCTTCATTTTTTGCTTCATTTTCCCCATTCTTAACCCTGCAACGCGGCGTGACGGGTGTCCTCGCCGCATTCTTGGCGTGCTTTTTTCCGATGCCAACGCCGCTTCAACGCTTTGCATTCATGGCGGTGTGTGCAGTGTTGGCTTCGTTTTAGGCTGCACGAGTTCAATCCTGCTGCGTGTATTGCGCTGTGTGTTCTGTGAAGTTTCGGTCAGTGTTGTGAGACGAGAGAGCAAGCGAGAGAGTGAAACATAGACCTGGCGTAGGAGTTTGGTTAGAGAAAAAAAAAAGTTCCAGCTCAAACGGTCTTGCCAAGTGGTGCGCAGTGACCGAAAAGAAAATGTTGCATGAGAACGGGGAGTCAAAAACAAAAAAAGGGCACAGACAGAACGCAAAGAGATTGATTCATGCAAGGTTTCGTGGGAGCGGATGGGAGAGGATTGGATAAAAGCAACACAAAATGTAGACATTCTGTCTCGACAGCAAAACAAAAAACAAAAAGCAGAAAGGCTGAAAGTGTACGTAGCCACACAAAAACAAAGCCCAAAACTGGAAACAGCCATAACCCACGCGGTCAGCACCGGGTGAGGTTAAAAACGGATAAAATTCCATAAGGTCACTTGATGAAATAAAAGCTCCGAAACCGAAACCGCATACGTTGTGTGATTGGAGTCGTTTTTGTTCGTGGGTGCTTTCGGCAAGAAGCTATTTCGAGCGTCCTTCGGAGAAGACAGATAGCGCAAAATGCGTAACATGGTGATTGGACGGGGGCTTGTTTCGAGGGAATTGATTCGGAAAAGCGTTTAACATTGGGCTGAATACTTAGAGGAATTTGCTTTGTTTGGCCCGCCAAACCATCAATGCTCGAACGAAGATCGCACGTGCTAAAGCTTTCACCCTGATTTGTTTTCATGCCACTCATTCATGCTTTATTCATCGCCTTCCCAAAAATGGGTCGGGGTTTCTTTCTTTTCTGGGTTTGGGGGAAAAAGAGTTTTTCGCACAACCAACCCCCCCCCCCAGAGCTGAAAGTAGTGATGGCGGTAGTGGTAGTATGAGCGGTAGTAACCGCCCGGTATTCAGTGTGAATGAATTGAGTTGACACTGAATGACGCCACTTCGCCCGAGTGGAGCGAAAGATAACAAACAAAAACGAGATACCGAGTGCGAGCCGGCCGAAAAGGGAGCCGACTGTGTCAAGCTAAAGAAGTGGTTCCCAGCTATGTGTGTGTGTGTGTGTTTGCATTCAAAAAAATGGAAAGGATTGCCCAACCAAAACACAGGAAGCGCACAACGAACGAACGCACCGGCCAGACAAACAGACGAACGAGAAAATGAATAAGTGAGCAACGAGAGCGGAAAAAGGGAAAGCAAAAGCACCAAAAAAAAAGGGTCAAATGAATTGGGCTCCGAGGTTTGGCGAGGTTTTTTTTGGGCCATCAGCCCTTCTGTCCTTGCTGGACGTAATGGAGCGATAGCAATGATATCGCTGGAAGTGGGAGGAAGCGGTGGAAATTGATGGTAAAAAGCTAAATGATCAACATCACAGATTGCCCGGGTGCTGATGATGGCGGTCGGTATGGCCTCACCGGGTCGTTGGTACAGATGAAAACGAGACCTTATTGTTGATTTTTCACAATGTCTCTCTTGCATATTTCTCTTTCTCTCTCTCACACCCACACACACACACACACACTTGCTATTTGTCTTTTATACCTCTGTGTTTAGTTTCTATGTGTTTGCAGTGTCCTTTTGGTGGGTCGGGCAGGACTATGGGAGGCAAACAAAAACCTGCCACAACATTTTACGAAAATGAATCTAAACCCACACACGCGCTGGTCACGAAAAGAAAAGACCCCCGGGAAGTAGAAGAAAAAAATGTCTTCATTCACGACGAACGTTCGTCCCGGGATCCCTCCGCCGTTTCGTTCCAGTGGTTGGACTTATTTATTTTACCTCCGGAATGGCAAAAAATGGGTCAACAAATGGGTTTTTAGTTAGGGGTTTAAGTGTGCAGCGAAGGAAAAAGGTTCCTGTGTGAGTGTGAGTGTGTATTTTTTCACTGTCTGATTTGTAACCAACCACAAAACATTCACACACAAACTTACATGCACATACACAACACACAAGCACAGGTCATCAGGTTAATTGTGGAGAATGGTAGCATTTTTTTTTTGTATATTTTATACACATTTCTCCCAGTTACAAGTGTTTGAGTGTTTGGCGTGATGGTGTGAGGCTTCTTGAGTGCTTAATGGGTGCGGAGTACTCAAAGAAGCAAGACTTATGAGGATTGCAAACGACGCTAAGGACGTTAGAGAAGGGCAAATTTGGTGAGAAGTGAGCCAATTTTAAACTTCACCACGAGAGATGGTGCTTGGCCTGGAGTGGGACTAATTTGTCAAATGAGTTAGTTTGGAGTGTCTGGTTTTGGGAAAGTCGTCTTCTGGGTGTCGGCGAGAAGGGTGTTTGAAGTGCATTGCGGCAATGTGTGTCCTGTTCTGGCAGAGCATTTAGTATTTTAAGTAAAACTTGTGGTACAAGTTTTGAGGAAGTTATTGTGTTATTAGTTATTATTTATACATATTTGTAAATAATACGACAAAAAAGGCTATGAGGCTAATTTTGATGTTATAAGATTCTATTCTTTATTATGCTTTATGCCTAAAACGCTTCTATCTTCAATGTTTATCTTAACGTTGTTGATGTCATTACCATAACAGCATTACATCCAGAACCAGTGCAGATAAAAAGTGCAGAAAAAAGCTGTTACGTAAAACTCGAGCAAAGTTCTCACACACTTCCATAACCCATAATCTCTAGGACGAATCGTGTACGGTCGGCTCAATCTCATTGCATAAGTGCCGTAGACCATTACGAGGCATCGAAAGTGGCAAACCCTCGACCGCACAGGCAACCTATCGCTCCATTCTTTCCTTTCTTTGCTGTGCTTTGAAATAGACGACAGAAAAAGAAAATCGCCTTTCTAAACCAAAATCCCCAGAAAGCCTTCCTGACAATCGTGCCAATCCAGGCCGCTCGGATCGAACCGGAGTTTCGAAGGCAAAATGCAAAACCGATAAATATTAAATAAAGCTATCACTGGAAAGGAAATATGTGAGCGTGTGTGTGTGAGTACGGACGACACGAATCCCCGGCCCGTTGCACCGTTGTACTTGTCGGCAGTTAGGCAATGGCGCGTTTGCTTTGCTTTATTTTGCACAAACTGGAATGGAAAAGTAGGAGAAATAGGGTTATCCTTTCGATGTTTGTTTTATTCATGGGGATTTTACCTTCCATCACCATCACCACGGGGTAGACTGGCAGGCAGGCCGGGGCAGAGAAATAAAATCTCGAGCCTCGCTTCGCTCTTGCATAAATACAGCGAGGCCGAAGCAAAATATATGCAAGCCACCAGTACTGGCAGATCCCACTGGGAAGGAAGCTCTGGAAAAGGATTCTGTCGTAAAGATGGCAAGTGAACGAGCAGAACTTGATGCACCACCACTCACAAACAAAAAAGAACAACCACGAAGGACTAAAAATACAGCAAAATGAGTTGCGGTGAGTGTTTGTGTGTGTGTGTTTGCGGGGAAGTGAGAAAAAGGAGAGAGTTGTACAAATGTTGCAATTTTCACAAGATCCGCAAGACAGCGTGAGAAAACAGTTGGCCACACTTTTTGTGGTTTTGAGGAGCAGGATTTTTTTCTTCTTCGAAGTTTGTGTGGTCCAAAAAGGAATCCATCCTGGAGCTCGTTTTCACACCGCAAAAGGGGATGCAAACACACGGGCAGATGGGAGCTTGCTAACTGACGAGCACAAACCCGAGAGCAGCTTCTTGTAGGCCGCACCGTACGCAGCATAAAACCGACCGCAAACATCGTTCGATCTCTCGCCCAAAGTAAGGTGTGTAAAAACGGATGGAAGTTGGATTGTATATGGGACAGCACATCCTTTCAAGTTTGGCCCGGGGTTTGGCCTCTTTTTTTCTCCTGGGGAAGCAGCACCCCACAAATAAGGTGCAATAAAGAGTGGAAAATAACGAGAATCGAGAATCGGAAGCATTGGGGTCCAGTAAAATGTCCTGATGGTGATTGTGGAATGAGGGCGAAAAAAACAGCATTGCCGTTTCGTTAGGTTAATGCAACCATTTCCCACCACATTCGAAAATGGCGACCTCACACATGAAGGCCTCGTCTGCTGCTGCTGCTGCTGCTGCTGCTGCTGTGCGGCAGAACACTGGGAAGCCACGGGGCACATTTCCCAATTCAAAGTCGTTCACAGGGACATAAATAAGACGAAGAATGAGAAAGGAGGGAAGGGCATTTTCCCCTTCCACCTCGCTGTTAGAACGATGTACGAATGGGATCGAGCAATCTGCATGAAGATGTCCTTTTAACATGGAAAACGAACTGAGAGGGGGGAGGGGACAAGCGACCGGAACAGCAACAACAGAAGGCGAAACAATTTTTACCGCAACATAAACGAATCGAAATCATCATCGAAACGCGTTTTCGCAAGCATTCGAATGGGTGTATGGGTGTGTGTGTGTCAGCTTTTTTATGCTAAGAAGCGAACCCTACCATTCAACGTGGAGCAGAATACACACGCATGTGGTGTCGATGATGCGCCCTCAACATTGTAGAATCAGAAATGGTGAAGGCTGCTTTTTTTGTGTTCGTAACAAGCCATGGTGGAGTACGACGACACGCCGGCAACATAACTCGCACTTCGGCACGGTAGGGACCGAACCTTCTTCAAAAGGCACACACATTCTCCAGACCCGATGGTGTGTGGTGTGTGATCCTGTGACCATTAGGCAGATGCCTGGTGCGTGTGTGTCTGCCTACGAGGAAACGCGCAAACGGCAGAAAGGGAAAAGAATTTGCGATTTGCGTTCAGCCAAACCGACGACCTCAAAAGTTGGAATATAAATGATACGCATTAGCATAAAAGATATATGTACATCATATGCTGCTCGCTTCCGCCGTACCGTAGTCGCCGGGAAAGCTTTTCGCCTTTTTCCCTATGTTGGGTTGCTTCGGTTGCAGGAGCTTTTACTTCTGCCAGTCGCTCTTTCGCGTTCGCCGCCTGTTCCGTCGGTGGTTGCGGTACTTGTGGGTTTTTGGATTTTGCATTTTATTTTCGATCCAGCCTGCAGGGAGGGCGGAAATGGCACGGGCCACGTAGTGGTAACGATTTTTGGGGGCAGCGAGCTAATAATTTTGCCACTCTTGCCACGGATCCACGCTCGGTGGTGGTCGTCGTCGTGTTGCTTCCTCTGTGCTTTCTGGGGAAAAGGCAGACGAGAGAGAGAGAGCGTGCGTTCCGCTGCTATCTTCATTATTGCCACCGTGAACACATTACCATCAAAGTCGGCAGTCGTCATCATCAAGCAGCCGCAGCAGCATCGTGGGTTGGTTCATCAGTTCCCTTACTTTTGCCCATTAGTGTCGTCCGAAGGGGACGGGCCCCGCGTACGGCTTTTGGGTCGTAAAAGCAGGGGAAAGGGCGTACGATGCTGGTACAGAAAGCACCGCACTTTGAGTGAAAAGCGATTTGTTCGAAAAAATGGAACAATTTTCTCCGGTACAGGTTGCCGTTGGAGTGGGAGACAGGTAGAAGACAGCAGGACTAAAGTGCATCGATTTGAGTAGGATGTTTTTTTCCCCTCTCTCCATAAGATGGGTTTTCAATGCGAGCCAAGCAATGTGTGGTGCGTTCGTTTGTGAAACGTTTCAGAGAGTTAGAGAGAGAGAGGGAAAAGGTCCATCAGCATTAACTTTTATATTTACGTGATTTTCGATAGCAAAGATGTTTGGTAGAGTAACGATTATGAAGAGACGTATAAGAGAGTATCCAAAATGCTCAAGTTTGGGGCTTTTTTAGCGAACACGTTTTGAGAATAAGGAAGTTTATAGACTTACGCTTAAGATTTAATTCCTTTATACTATCTTTTATTGCTCTCATTTTTTACTTCTAGACCCCCGATCTAGTCTGAGCGTACTTTGGTGTGTGGTTGAATAAATACGCCTTTGACTATGCAGCACGCTTAACAATGTGCCTTAATTTATGCAATTGTTTAAACAAAATTTGTTTTATTTTACAAAAGTAATTAAATGTACCATTTCTTCCAAGAAAGGAAATAGGTTTTTTGCTGTTCACTGCCATAATTCTTGTATTGCTTTTTAAGACAGCCTAAGATAGCGTTGAATGACCGTTCGAGTGTTTTTGCAAGATAGTATAATTAACCGCTTCATTTAATTTATACGGCCAACAACCTAAATCCCCATCAGAACTCGCAAGCATCGTAGTTCATCGAACCAGTTCTTGCACAGAATTTAAAGCGCTTTATAGATTTTTAAATGCATTTCCCGTCCATTGGTCACGTTTATCCGCAACTCCAGCCAGACTTACCAGAAACTCACTCACAGAAAAAAAGGAACCCGTTCAATCTACCAACTGATTCCAATATATCGATACAGATCGAACTAAAACGAGTTCACGTAATCATGTGTTCGTGACGCCCGGTAATCGTACCAGCGCGGGCAAAGAGTCGGGAGAAATAGTTCCACCCTCCCAAGAAAACAATTCCCAAGCCGCAGAAGAAAGCATGCGGTTGCGTTTTTTCACCCCAGGAGACAATTGCACCGACTGATGGTTCGAGCGTGTGTCTGTGTGTGCGTGTTTGGGATTGTGCAACATGCCTCCTGCCGGGTCGTGCACCGAATGGATTTCACTTGTCTTCATTTATTTTTAACCGGCGGGAAATCTAATTTAAAACAGAGCCAAGATAAGGACTATGTGGGTGTGGGTGTGTGTGTGTGTGTGAGTCAGTGACCAAAGAAAACCTGGCCAGCCTCAAACGTGACTCCGTGCACTGGTGCAATGATGGGGAAAATGCGAAGGCATGGGCGCCATTTGACGGGAAGGAGACTAATGCAGTTTTCTTCCATTTGAACGGAGGGAACGAAAAACGAACAGATTGCAAACGTAGAACGGGGTCGAACGAAGCGGCACCAGAAGAGCTCTGCTTGTGTGTGTGTAGAAATAAAGAAAAATTAGACAGCAGAAAAGGGACCGTTTTTGCTGCGACTGTAAGGCGAAAAGCCATGCCAAGAGGAGAGAACTAGAAACAAAAGAACAATAGGAAGCCGGATGGAAAGCTGAGAAATGCCAACCTGAACAAGGCACTAATGATCGGAGCAGAACCTCACACACACACACACACACATACGCCATCACGAACAAAACAAGAACGACAACCAAAATGGAAAGTCTTGCACCGTGGTTTATGCTTTGGCGTTGCCGTTTTTCTTTTGCTTTTGCGTTCCATTTGATCGACCGATGTTTTGGGGTTTTGTCGAAATGGAAAACAGCACATTCTAGGTCGTCTCGTGCGTTGGTATGGAAAAAAATGGATGGCAAATTTAAGGACCTTCCCATCCTGACTCTTCACTCCAATCCGATACAGAAAGGGGTGGCAAGTGTGCGCCACATCGGCCTTTGTTTCCCAGAGTGCAGACGGAGAGGCTTGCCGCGGCCTCGTTTGCTTTTATTGGGTCTTCATTGATTTTTATGCCACAGCCATTCGCAGACAAACGCGCGGTGAGTTTGAGTATTGTAATAAATTCGGTTGAATAAAAAAAAACAACCTCCTCGTGCACCATACTAAGATAAGAAAAGGAACAAAATCAACCCGAAAAAAATACAACTTGATTGGATAAGTTTGCCGGTTGGTGGAATTTTATCGAAGCACCAAAAAAGGCTCATAAATGATATGATGCTTGTTAAAACCGGCACACGATAAAGCGACCGTCATAAGTTATCCGCCCTCCTCTCCCCCCTCCCTCCCACCGCTTCGTGGAAAGGGTTTAGCTTTGTATTGGAATTTTTATTCGACTTTGATGAACATTGGCTGGCAACGGAACCGAATTTTGGCAGTGGAATTAAATCATAAAATTAAATATCGATAAAACGCCGCACCGTGCACGCCAGCGGGCAGCAACACTGACAGGCTATTTATCGGCTGATTTACCGCTGCACGGCGTTTCGTTTGCCGTTGCATGTTTAGCTTAATTTGCTTTCAATTGTGCAAGATCACTCAATTTTCTAATGCAAAGTGACATGCGAAGCAGGGAATACGGAATACGGGTGTAAATAATGTACCTTCGTGATTTGGAGCACAAAACGAATGAAATAAAGCAATTTGATACATTTTCTTTAAGCTCATTGTTTGATATTTATTTCCCTTTTAAGCCTTCTTTTCAATCTCGCTGCGACGGCTGTTACAATGTGGCACGCAATTATAATTCCATTTCCAAGTTTAAAATCTTATCAACAAGCAACAATCTCTGGAGCGTCTGGCAGCTGCTACCGCGCGGTTAGCGAAGGGCAAACGACCAACTGCTCATCTGCTTCGGGCACAGTGCGAGCCTTACATCGGACCCAAACTCTCGAAAAGGATTTAAAAATGTTCCCAGAAACTTAATCAACCGGCCCCGGGGCCACAGGCCAAAACCGGTTCGGCAAGCGGGCGCATGTTTGAACGCGCGAATAAAGTACGACAGGTGTGCGAGCCCGCCTTGAAGGCCAACCACGTGAATCGTGAATGAAAGACGCGTCCATCCTGCTCTGGAAAGGATATTACGCTTGTAAGAAACGGAACCGAAAGCAGAAGAATGGGAGAATAAAGTACCGGTCAATGGTCCTCGAAGGCTTCAGCTGGTGCATCAACAGCAGCAAAAGAAGCTCCAAAAAAAAAACGGGAGCGTCGTGATAAGCGAACGGTGATAGCGAATTCTACTGAATGTTGGTGCTTCGTTGCTTTTGCTTCGGAATTTCGATATGCAACCACCAGCTGCCCAAATTGCATCAGTACACTCAGCACAAAGCAGGGCATCCTTCTTTCTTCAGGGCTGCGGGGCGAGTGTCTTTCCCGAGGACAAAGACATCGATAATGTAACGAAACATCTCCATACGATAGCTCCACTCCACTTCCGAGGTCATTAAAATCTGGCCGTCGGATGTAAAATGGGCACTTGGGCTACGAATAACGAGCTCGGTTTGTGTGCCTGTGGGCGTGTGTTTTGTGTATGGTATTGTTGGTTTGTATGGGTGTGCAGGTGTGGTCCCTTCGGGATGTCTTATCAAGGAAACGATGTGACGTAGAGGACAAATAAAGAGAGACGAATGGCCCGACGAAGCAGAAATGGAAGCAAACGAGCCAAAGCAAACATGCTCAAGTTGGTACGTTTATGCAGGGTTCCTTGCACAACTGACAAAAAAGGCGTTTAAGATGTGTTTTTTTAATGATTATATGACAAATTTGATTTATATGAAATTTGAGATCATGCGATGTATTGGAAAACTATTTTATATATTCTTAAATGAAAATTAATTAACCTTAATTCATTAATTTAAATATTAACATTATTTCGACTTCACCTGTATTTTCAATATATCATGTATCGATAGATTTCGTTCTCAGGACATTTGCTTCCTATATATTTAGCCTTATCCTAGACAAACACGGTTTAGAAAAATTATGTGAAACTAATGAAAAAATAAATGAATGAAATGAAATTTATATTTTACCGTAACTGAGTTACATGATAGTTGTTATCTTCTTTTTTGTGTTTCAGTTCATAATCTTACTAAAGAGGAATTGCATTATTTATTTATATGGGAAATATACGTTACTCTTTCTAAAATGAACAAATAGGTTAAATGCACCAACTTGTAGTAAATATAAACTTCAGAAGAAAATAAATACTCAAATATCAAAAATTTATGATTTCATTACGAACCGTACCCGTTAAAACCCTGCACACTTTGCACGGTTCACCGGTACACACGGTACACAAAAACTGATACACAGCAAGCGATGCATCACATGCATCACAAAATGCAATCAACAAAACTTTGCTTTTTTCCTTATCCCATCACAACCTGTGCATAATATCGAGGCGTAGCTTTTTTTTTTCTTCATTATTCTTACCCATTCGTGCTTTCGACGCGATAAGGACGGTTTTTTAGCGAGCGAAAATTCATCGAAACCAGTTCCGATTAAAAGGCGGCAGCGTGCTGTGCGTCTATCTTTTGAACTGTTTTTTTTTCGCCTTCTTTCCCCAACTTCCTGGGCCAATTTTTCGGGGCCCTTTTTTACCTCGCTCTCTTATGCACAGAAACAGGTCGCTTTATGCTATCTTGCACGGTTCGGTTTGCTCGGAACAAGATGTGAGACGAATGATAAAAAATTCATCACCGTGTGTGCCTCCGCGTTACGGCTGGTTTTTCGTGTTTTTCATCTTCTGCTTCCGCTAGGATCCCAGACCAACAACCGAGGCCTTGAAGCAACAACAGTTCTTCCTCCCCATCCATAGCAAGGGTTGCAAAAACCAAAACAAAACAACCAGCCCAAACCCGCAAGACCGTTTATGATGGGGATGAGTGCCTTTTGTGCTGTGTGCTGTGTGCTGTGTGTGTTCGTACCCCTTACGCGTGTACTTCAACGGCTTTTTTTGTTTTGTTCGCTTGGTTTCGGTACCATACGCTGCGCGTTCGTGGCTTGCAGAATTAATTCCACTTCTTTTACCCCAAAGCAACCGGTTACCTTCGATGTATGGGCCTGGTGTTTTAGCCCGAAAGTTGGACGATCCGGAAGCGAGTAAAGTGCATCCAAAGTGAGCGTGTCTCACCGACGACCCGGGATCTGGTCAGCTTTTGACCGTTGCTCGGTTTCGGTTGAGTAAAAACAACAAACACACAGCACCAGGAACGGGGGAAACAGCAGCGGGTATGGCAGCAGCACGCGGTTTCGGTTCGGTGCATCCGGCTGCTGCTGCTGCTGCTGCTCCGGATCCGGAACAACACCTTCGGAAAAGTTCCACCGTTTGCATAAATGAATGTATGAATGTATGAATAAATTATCGTAACCCATGCATATGCGTACCGCAGCCTCTCTGGGGGTCGCTGGCGTGCCGACTCTCTGCCCAGCCGTCTTTTGCCGACGGGATGAATTATAAACTGACTTTAAGCGTGTATGGGTGTGTGTGTGTGTGCCGGAGAATATGTTTACAGCAAAAGAAAGAAAAAAAGCAAAACAACAACAACACGCATCCACAATGTTGTTCCTTGTCTCCTTGTTTTTTTCTTTTGCAAAGGTTTTTGGGCGCTTTATGCCGGCGGTAATTTACATAAGACACCTGAGCGCCCCTGTAATGAGGTGTGCTAGTGCGTGGCACGCATCGGGCAACGTAAACAATGTCGAGCTTGATTACAGCGCACCAGTGCATGCGGCGAAAAAAAATGGAAGGATTCGCTTAACGCTTTGCTGCACAAAACAGGCAACGAGTTCGGGAGTGCTGGCTGCAGTGTAGAACTTGCGGACAACCCCACAAGATGCATTCAGTTTCAAATCTTAAAGCTAGCGGCGTGATGCTTTAAAACGACGAAAAATCAACCCTCAATTTGCTACCTTCCTCATTACAAAGCGATTATAAAGTGTGTGTTTGTGTGTGTGTGTGTGTGTGTGTGTGTGTGCTCACAGCGTCTCTGCCATTGACGTGGTGTGCTGCCTAGCGTCCACACTAATTATCACATTAAAATTGTGCCGACCCTGCTGCGGAAATGTTGAGAGATAAATCGTTCGCGAGCTTAGCAAAGACGGTTCAACTTCAGAAGCTTCAGGGAAACAGACCCTGAAACAGACACAAATCTTGATCGCTCTTTTTTTTTGGGTTGGGTCGAAAACAGAACGCAAATTTCCGGTGACGGGGGCAAGGCTGTCCGCGCGCGGGCAAGGTGTGATCCGTTTTTCATTCGCGTCGGCAAGATTAATTACCTGATTGCGAATGTCCGGAACGGTGCGCTATAGAGGCTATAGAGATCGCATAACAAAGTTGAGATAAGCAAAAAAAGCAATGCGAAGAAAGAAGAATCTTTCGCCGTAAATTAGATTGGTCGCTAGATCCACCATCAACGGCGGGAATTGCTTCATCGGAATTGATTATCATTTTTTGTTGTGTTGTGTGTTGGGTTTTGTATGATTTTTTGCCATCTTTTGGAGAATGTGTTTAACGGTGAGTGCGGTTTTACGAGCCCTTAATCGTTCAATTATTCAGCTAGATGTGGTAGGCGCTCTTTTTTTAAATGGTTGAACATTGTGAGAATCCAATCCAAGGATTGAAAATCCATCAATTGGATGTAAAATACCATTAAAACAGCACCATTGAGTATAGGAAACGATGTGCTTCGGCTAATTAAAACAGAAAAAATGTGTTTAATTGCGATTATTTATTTTTATCAATGCATAGAACAATAATGAGCAATAATTTACATGTAATACTAAATCGATAAGGAATAAATTAAACATTGGTGATTACATTTGCGTTACACAAACCCCACAATTAGTAAAACATAATTATGTTCAAAAAGAAGTAATAATTTTCTAAGCAATCGATTTAATTTAAAATTTGAAAATCTTTGTATAAGGTAATAATCAAAATCAATTTAAAGCAAAATCTCAACTAACTGCTTTGAAACAGATTCTTTGTTTTTTTCTCAGCTGCTTAAACGTAAAACATCAAAATCAACTAAATTTCGTAAAACACACTACATCCTGTCTGACTCAACTGCTACGATTTTTTTTAACAAAAGCACCTGGCTTGTGTGTGCGTGTTATTATTCCCTTAAAAGGGCCTGTAAAAGCAACAACAACAAAAATCCTCCAAAAACCAGCTGGTTGCAAACTCGTAAAGCATCGGATAAGCGAACGAGCTTAAGCCGCTTGATAATCCCAGCTGCTTCACCTTTGTACGGCCATCGTCTTCTCAACAAATCTAACTCGCACGGGTTCATCGGTTTCCACAGGACAGGAGCCGAGCGCGCCACAGAGGAACCGAATTGAGCCGTAGAGGCAATCCTCTTAAATCGGAACGGTTCGGGGCTTTTGTGTCCGGAGCCCGTCCGAAGGGCTCGAAAATCATAAAAGAGAAGCGAATGGGAAGAGCAGAAATACACTCACACGGACAAAAAATGGCCTTCCACAAGATCACCTGCCTGTTCCCGGACGCAGCAGGTTTTGTGTGGAAGGCTAATCATGTAAACCCAACGAGCATAAAAGCATCGGTTCTCGCTCTCTCTCACTCTCATCTTTCGTTGCCGCACGTTCAAACAGCACTGTCGAAAATAGTCAAAAATCGACCCTTTTGCCAGTGGGCGCACGATTTGGAGCGCTTTGAAAAATGGTACCTGCCCGATAGGTGCAGCTGCTTAGCCGCTGCGATGTGTGATGGCAGGAACTCGGTTTGCTTTCGCCAGTGATAAGCCGAAAGTTGGGCAAAAAGGTGGAATCCCAAAAAATAAAAAAAAAATATATGGAAAGGTACCATTTGGCATGCGGACACCTTTGTCCAAGGGCACTCGGCAACAAACTCTCGGCAGCTGGCCCCGGGGTCCCGTGTTGCCGAGGGTATCGGGCAAAGGGAAGATTAAGGAGCAGGTGATATTTCATCCCGTTCGCCCGGGCTCAAATGACGCAGTGGCAGTGAGTCGCGGGAGTCTATTGACCTAGAGTACGAAAGGTGGCCAGGTGGAAAAAAAAGCAAACGAAGGTTCGATACAAATAGAATATATTAGTACGTGCGTGCGTGTGGTGGTGTGTAGCACCATCCTGCACCTCCCTCTCCAGCATTTGCCACCTGCCAGCAAAACGTTGTAACGTTGTCGACGCAGCACGTTCGTAAATCGGTTGAGTGATTTGATGACTTTACGATGTAGTATATATTGGGTTCGGTACACGAATGGGCGGGAGACAAAATACGACAAAAAATAAATAAAAGTGTCCGGAGTGGAATAATTTTGTGTGTCGTTTGCTGTGGCCCCCTTCCTGTGGGCAGGATTTTCCACCCTACAAAATGATGGGGGGAGGGGGGGGATGTTGGGATGGGGTTGTTTAAAGAGAGACTGAACTATGTAGGGAGGGCAAAAGGAGACAAAAAAGATAAACGATTTTGTGGGCGGTTTTTCGCACCCATCGTGGTTCATTTTTTAACGATTTACTGTTGTTGCGGGTCGGATTGAGGGTTATTTGATCGTTTTTTCTTTCTTTCTGTGCGTTGGAAAAGGTATAGATGGAAAACAATACAGAAAAATAAATGCATGCAAAACGCGATTGAACGACGGGGGAAAAAAAGACCAAAAAACAAACACAATCCATTGGACCGTTGGGGTAGAGGAAATCAATTTAACGATCCGATCGGAATATTGATTATATTTGGGTGCCCGCCTAATAACGTCACACGATCGTGTTTGGTGCGTTTAATGGAAATGTCCCCGGCAGGGATTGCTGTAGCTGTTGTTGGCGTTCTAGTCTAGTTGCAACGTAACAATTTAAAGTTGACTTTTAATGAAAGACTCGTGACAATTTGCTAACATTGAATTATTAAAAACAATCATGATCGATTCGAATTGAAGAATATTTGTTTCATGAATTATTTATTTTTCATAATGGTTTTGTTATTGAATAATTAACTTATGAAGCAAACAATTTTTTTGATACGTTTTCATCATCTTTAGACAAATATAACACATTTTTAACGAATCTGACTCACGTGAGTGAACTGATTTAACTTTTACACAACCTTTCATTTTTTTAAAATAATTCTATGAAATTTTTCTACCATTTACATTTTCAAACAGTTTACAGACACGCAGTTTGTACTTTACCCCCGTTTTCGGTCCAATAATATTTCCCCTCAGGAACAACACTCCTAAAAATTTTCCAAGAAAATATACCATTTCCAGCGATTGCGGGCAATGGCGGAAAGTCACTCAACCGCGGTGGCATTTTAGCGTAATTGATGAATTTGATTTGAAACCTGGTATCGATCTCGGTGGAAGCACCGGATGCTAACGAATGTTGTGTGAAACAAAAAGAGCAGAACACATCCGTCGGCCCGCGTTCCGGTTCCGTGGGGAAGCTACACTGTTTGTTTCGGGAGGGCAAGTTTGTATTTTTCTTTCTGCCAGCTTGCCGTTTGCAAAACAAACTCGTTGATTTTTACGTGGAAACATCGGCCGACCGTCAGTAGCGCCACCCGTCAACAGTGTCTCGTTACCATAATTGATCTCGAAACTTAACGAATCACCACTAGGAAACAGCCAAGCGGTTCCCAAAACTTTATCAGTGTGGGGACAGTTTTCAGTGAAAAACAAAACAAAAATCACCCTGCATCGATGGGGTGGAATGGAAGAATTCGCTTCGATGCTACGCACAGCCAATGACCCGGGACCGGGGTGCAAAAAGGGTTCGGTTCAGAGTGCCTGCAGGCCCTGACAACCGTCGTCCAGGGTCTGTGGCCTGTCCTCGTTGCGTACAGCGAAGTGCGAAACGGTGTCGCTAAAATCGCACCAAAAATACCTCCAGTAGCAAGAAGATACTTCTACTGCGATGGTTGCTTGAGAGCGCCGGGAGCCCCAAGCCGGGAAGCTGCCCACTCTGTGCCTTCCGAGCCTTAAGGATTTCCGCTCGTTTAACTTCCATTATGGTAAACGTTTGCATGCCGCGGGCCATCCTTGGCAGGCAAGCAAAAACGGCTGAGCGAAAATCAATTTCAAGACCATTTCATCTGCGCTGTGTACGCCCGAAAGAAACACGGTGGCAACAATTCTCCCCCATGCAGGCGTTTCACGTCATACCAGCGCAGCCAAGTCCATACCGTGTTGTTTTGTTTCCCTTTTTTGCCCACTTAGTGGGACTTCCTTTGCTTCTCGCAGTGAAACCCGGAAGGCTTTCAGCAACGAAAAGAAAAAAGCGTGCCAAAACGAGACGAAAGATCTGCGCAAGCTTTTCGAACCATTTTCTAAGAGCGGAGACTCGTTCCGCAATCCCTCCTCTAGGGCCTATGTCTTAAAAAGCGTTGGCTAAACAACGCAAATGTACGGCTTCCCCCCGCAGTCCAACTCGCTCGTTTGCTGCTGGCGAAATATTCTAATTGACTGGAGGAAAATTCTTGCATCCTGTCCGTCAAAACGGCAGTCAAGTAGTCAGTCAGGCGCCTGTAACCTCTTCCGGTGCCAACCGCGCCACCTTCCCACGCGCTGGCAGAGAGAGAGAGAGCGCACCCACGGATCTCAAACGGAAAACCACGATCGCAACAAAGCGAACCAACGACCTGCTTCCTTCCCAGTTCCAGAGGCAATTGCTTGGTTTGGAGGCAGCCGGAGGAACCACGCATCCGCTGCTGAATGTTGAGTGAGTGAGTGACAACCTTTAGCGCTGGTACTGGAGATACGAGGCGAGGAAGTTAGAAATGAAATGGCAAAACGATTGGGGGCAAACGACGCACCAGGACGGTCGGACGGACGCGGTAATTTGTGTCAAATGCTGAAGCTCAAGCTCTTCTTACACAGCTCTACTACACTGCCCGGAAGCGGAAGCACTCTAGACTCTCTAGCCCCGCGAAGTACGGCGGGCCAAGATGGCTTTAGCAAGAGTGGCGCTTGGAAGGAGGAAGAAGAGGAAAAACGCGGCACGGGAAAAGCGTGCGGATTAGCGGCCATTTTTGCTCCTCTCCCACTACACGCGACCATTTGTTGATGGTTTAGAACGCGATGGTGGTGGTGGTGAAAAGCTCCATTGTAGAATCATTGTTGTCACTAAATGCTTGTTGACTTTTATATTCCTTTTGCTCCACTCTCCCCAGCTGGAATGCTTCCAGCGTAGAACGTTCGGTGAAGTGCCTGTCGCTGAACGCTGAAAAGTGGGGCTCAATCTTTGGCAGATTGACGCATTTTTCAAGACTTCTTCTCTCTGGACAGGAATGGAATGTTGCTTTTTGTGGGGTGTTTTTTTTTTGCGCGCGTAAGATTACATTCTCTCGCTCGCTCCAGCGTCCGTTGCGGAATGGTTGCTTTATGCCACGTGTGCGCGAGAAGAAAAAGACGCCGGTCGAACAGATGTTCATTTGATGGCGTGCGATGTGCGCCAGGCGGCCGATGTGGTGGTGACATTTTGGGAGGATCTTTGGTGCGCGTGCTGTTATTGAAATGAGCGCTTTCGTTAGAGCGCTGGAATGTTGGACCAAACATGCCGGGGTTTGGATTTACAATCTCGTTAGCCGCTAGCCGCTAGCAATGGGATGAACAATGGGGAAGGATGATCGGAGGGGCAAAGATAAATTCATTATCGTACCACAGTGCCGCTGATGTTTTGCTGCGGGCTACAGCCGATGCCTTCGGCGTTTGAAATTGACAAATGAACAGTGTATGTGCGGCATCATTTTGCGGCAAAAACACAGCTGAGCACGTGGCCCGCGTACACAAAGCAAGCTGAAAAAGACGGTTTTAATATGTGCCTAGGAAGATGGTGGGTGATAAGAGAGACAGAGCACTAAAGGAGGCAAATTATGAAAGATGCTCAGCTGGGTTTAACATTGTTGGTGGTATGTTATCAACAACATGGCGTGGTTCCTCTTTCGTCCTTGAAATAGATTAATTTTAATGCTCATTTAAGCCAGCAGGTTGAGAGTTTGTCTTGGTCTATTTAATACTATCTTAAAATAGTTGGATTCGATTTATGAGATTAAAAAGGCTCTTAAAAAGGAATGTTAAAAAGGAATGTTGTTAGGACGTATGGCAATGGACGACTATGCTACATGAAAAAGCACTGAGTAACAAATAATAAATTGGCAAGAATTAAACATTACAAAACTCTCACAAAAACTCCTTCATAGTATAATAAACCTGGATCCATTCGAACGCATTTGATTTGAACGCAGAGCTACCGTGTTATGATGTCACCGGCTTGACGACTATACCACAAGATCAGCTGCCGTTGGAAACGCTGTAAACCCAATAAAAACGAAGTCCAACAAAGCATCCTAGCATTTTAAGGACATTTTCATGCTCATCGGACAAAAAGCACATCAAATACAGTCACAGATATAAAGGCCAGATTAAAAAAAAGTGTAATTAATAACGTTACCATCAAAATGAAGACATTTCGTAATTTTTAATACCTTATTTTTAATGACATTTTGTCTCGAAATATCCCAATAAGCTCATAAACACAAGCTTAACCACTTGTTTACGGTTATAGGACACTCATTTACGGAAAGTTGGACAAAAACACTCTCATTCTGCACCGTTCTAGCAACCTAAACCTGCAGCTCATAAAGCGAGACGGTACCAAAATCCCGACGGGTAAAAGGTGACTGCTATTTACCATTGAACTACCACATTTTAATGGACGAACCACCGCCGAACAGGTACGCGGCCCGCTCACTCTTTATGAATCGTTTCACCTTTGCGCAGTTGAAAAAGTGCAATTAAATTTCACTCCAAATTTGACATCCATTCCACCATTTGAACGTAGCCGAAAACCCAACACAACAAACAAGGGAGCCCTCTCCGTCGCTGTGCTGCGAGATTTTCACGCAATGTTCACACATAATTTTCGGGCAAAAGCACGAGCGCTGTTTGAAAATGGAAGCAGCCAGACGGCCGAAAGCTTTTGAACGATCGGGGCCATAATCATGATCATTACCATACCTAATGACCACACTCGCGGGGCACCCGGGCACGACCCATCAGAGGTTGTAGCACGGGCGCGTACCTAAATCAAAACCATCTATCTGCACTGGCAGCAGCAGGTTCTGTCGATGCGTTGATGATGCCTACCGACCGGAACATCTCGCTTTTTTTTTCTTGTGTCGAGGGTTCATTGCGGGTACGTCCGGAAATGAAAAACAAAAACCCAGTGGTACGTGTTGTACCGTCTGCCGACAAACGCCACATACGCCACGTGCGCGGTATTAAGTGCGTGGAAAATGTGTTTTTTTCCTTCCTTTTATCGTGTCAGTACGGTGTCGCTTATTTTAATTCCGTTCTTTTATGCGGCTACAATCAACACAAACAGGTAGAGGTCGGTGTGCCGTGGGCATTAGAAGAAGCTAAGAAGAGAATGAATTCATCAAACTCAAAACAGGTGCCGACAGTCCTCGCTCGAGGTTCAGGATTTTTCGGTAAACACAAAACAAAACGTGGGTAAAAATTGTGGCTTTAAAGGTCTTTTTTTTATAAATAGCGCTTGCTCTGTATCACGTAACTTAGAACGCGATAGGAAAAGGAAATGAAAACAAAACGAGAACGACCATAATGTGCATCACAATGGCGGTTACGGCGGTTGTAACGTAGTGGAAGTAAATAATCAACTCCACGCGCTGCCAACTGCCATCCTGCCAAGAGGCGCAGGACCCGTTGGCGGTCTGCATTACGTGTGACGCACCAAAGCCCACAAATGAAGCACGGAACTACGCAGCCTGGTCCCCCCATGCACATATTTTTTTCTTTCTCCCTCCTTTTACTTTGACCGGAAAACGTGCTCTAGTCGCTGAAGCGTGAAATAACGCCTCTCCGGTGCCTCTAGGCGTGCCGCCTCGTACTGTAGGTAAATTTCAACGACGTCATCGTCACGTCCTTTTACCACTGGGAAGGAAATCTAAATGAGAAGCAGGGGCTGGGGGTTTGGGGAAGGTACAGCGGAAAAACAACGTTGTTGGGCAGTGGATGGGGGCTGCCAGAACGGGGAAGGGTCATAATTAAGGGAAATTTAATTTATGCTCCAATACATGAAACATTTATCAACGGCTTTTGCTTCGGGAGATCTACCCAGCTCCCTTCCCGCCTGGAGAAAGGGGTAACAGTCTGGGTAGGGTACTGTACATGTGTATGTGACTGGCCTATCCTTAATTTATTTTTTCACGCACTACACATACATCCACCGCACAGAATGCAAAACACACGGCGATGCTAGGTTCTGGGCCGTTGCTTTTTTAGGGAGGCGTTTTCCAATGGAGCAGTTTTACATGCCACCAGGATGGTTTGGTTGGGCAGGTCACAGAAGGGAGTGGGGAAAAAATGCAGACAGAATTTAATAAAACGAACGGTCTCTGCCTCTCTCACTCGCTCGCTCTCTCTTTCTATGAAACGAGGCCTTAGACCGACCCTTCGCTTAACAACTAGCAGGGCGGAAACGTCCGTTATCGTTTGGGAGGCGAAAGGCAATGCTAATGGACAAACTCGCCCATCGCCCATCGGGTGAGTCATCGATGGCGGTGTTTTATGAATGATGGATGACCAGAACAGAGGGAAACCTCACTTCCTAAGGTGTGGTATGTTTCCGAACGCCACCTAACGCTATCAGCAAGGACCTCACCGGTTCGTAGAGTGGTCGGGCGGAAGCGACACAACACTTAATGGCTAAGCTTTGCTGGTTAGTGTATGGTTGTGGTTTCTTCGACCTGGTGACGTTCGCTGATGGGTCAATCGTGTTGAACGAAGCAGGGCTACCGTTACCGCCTACACATTCTTGGTTGGTTTGATCAATTTTCACACACTAAGCAGGGAATCTGTTTGATGTTTGGCACGTTGCTCATATGGTTCGATCGATCGATTGTTCTTTTGAAGAGCTACTAAGTAAATGGTTCTGTTTAAGTGCCATTTTAGTGAGAAGGCAAAAGTAAACGGATTGTAACAAAGTGTCTGGAAATTGCAAATCTACATTGGAGCTCAATTTGCCACTATTTCTTCGATGCTATATATGATTAATAAACAATGTGTAACATTTCTGCTGTTCTCAGAACGAAGCACACAATTCCAACGCCAAACAAATTCCCTCCAAAACCCATAATAAAACACATTTACACTCTTTATCCCCCCCACGCCAGCCCACACACAAAATCTGTGCGGAGGTGTACTACAAAATCGTGCGTCGTTCCCCTGGAAGGACACCTTACAGGTCGTTACACCCACTGTTAGCTCTCTAGCCACCTTAAAATAGCACCACCAGACTGCAAATCCAAACGATAATTTTATTAATCCACACTGGAGAGTCGGGGTGGGAATGCGCGTCATCGTTTTCCAGGGCACACACCTCTCTTAAACACCGTCCGGCTTTGCTTGGTAATACCTTTTTTGGAGCACGAAATTAACTCTCATTTGTCTAGAAGCACCGTTTGAAGTATGGTTGACCCAGGTACGCAGAAACGTCGAGGGGATTGTGGTTCTGTCTTTCTCTCTCGCTGTGCAGAAATGCCATTTCTTGCCAACGTTTGCGACCACACAATCAGCAGGGCCACTTGCCCTACGAGATAGATTCTCATGAACGTAGGATTATGGTAAGGCTATTTCCAGAAGCCTACGCACTCCGTTTTTCGGAAACTAACGCGCCACAGTTGATACATTTTACACCATCTATCTACGACAGTGTGCGTCGTTTTTCATGCCAGCACCGGCTCGTTGATGCTCGGCTGGTGGATTTTCGCCCTTGTTCGCCGGGCTCGGGCATTTTGCTGTGGTTTATTTTCGTAACGAGAAGGATTTTCAACGATGCCACGAGAGGGCGTGAACGTGATAAGTGACTAGAAAGTAAGTAAATGAAATGCCTTGTATTGCCATTTCTCTGGCTGCTACGTCGTGCGGGTTGCATACATTAAGGGAATTTTAGTCACTCTGTGCAAAAGTGAGCATACTCATACAACAAACCACCTAGATGTATGCAATCCGCGTTACATATTCTCATGTTTAACGATTTGGAAATCTGTTTAGGTTATTTTCGAGTAAATGTTACATGTAACGAATCAAACTTGTCTTTTCATGCATCCATTCCTATTGAAGTTGTACACCGTGAGCTCCTCTTCCGTGCAACAGTTTTGAAAAGGGATCCCTTTACACCGAAAGCTTTTCGCAACAACTGCGCTCCAATTTCACACCTTCTACTGGATGCATCGGAAAATGCCTCCCCATCCCGACAAAAGCACACAAAGTATCACAATATAGTAATACTTCCCCCCGCTTCGCAGCCTCTACCCTACTGGTGGGTTGGAAAACCACACCAGTGGAACACGATCTCGGATGCCTTACCATCCCTCATGTTTCCAAACCTCACGTTACACTGGGGCAGCGGAGGGAAGGGTTCTGTAGAACTTTTACTAGCAAAGTGTTATTTTTAGCACCGAAGCGTACCGGGATCCCGGAACAGGCAACACGCTTACAACGGTGGATCACTGTTTCCCGAGCGCGGTTCCATATACGCGCCTTCATCATGCTTACCTTCTTCTTTAATGGGCACGCCAGCACAAATAAGGTAATTCTAAACCTGCCGGCAGCATAGTTTGTTGTTATAATCATAGGCAGCGTGCAAACAAAGGAATCCCGGTTCGCTATCTCTTGATATGCTAAACGGTACAGCGACCAACGGCGAGGTGTAAAGTGGTACACACGATGGTACACACCGTCTCGCCATCTTTCTGCTACAAGGTATGCAGATATGGTATCCTTCGGTAGGTTCGTCCCTGCCCAGGACGAGGCCGTGAGGTCGTGCTTTATGACGAGGTGTATTACCATTTGCTGACTCGTGGTTGTGTCGTTTTTCTTCCCATCGTGCCCGGACGGTGTAGCTAAAAGGGGGGATCCGATTTGTAAGGGTCATGTTTCACTCATACATCCGTATGAATAATTTCTCGCCCGCTCACACACACGCTCTTGGCCATTATTATTTGCCGGGGTGTAAGATTACTTGAAGGTGGCAGCAGTTGCGAATGTGAACAATGTGGCGAAATGAAGGTGAAAAAGTCAGTGCGATAAAGCATCATTATGACGCACCCGATTGCTTTAACCGTACCCCTGTAAGGGACAAGGGAAACGAGAGGGGCAAAAATCCTACCAAACTAAGGTGGTGATGGTTGTGCTTTATCATCGACGAAATTTCTTCACTCGAATAAATTCACCACCGTAGCAGCAGCAGCGGCAGGACCATATTGTTCCGCACGAAATGATAAACTTCCAGTGAGCGGAGAAGATTGGCGGAAATGATCATCAGTCACTTCAATAATGTTCATTTCTCTTTGCTTTTCTACCCCATTTGGCTCCCCCCCCCCCCCCCATTCCCCCTTTTCCCGGGAAGCTGTGAAGTGCAACAGCTCAATTAAGTAGGATGAAAGCGACGGTCCTGAGACCATTTCCCGGAAGAGCAATAAGGAAGGTGTTCAACATTAAGGGTTATTTATTGTGCGTTGGCGTTGCTCCGTTTCAAATGGAAAATGGTTTCTCGGTAGAAAAATTGCTCGTCAGAAGTACCCGTTGGCCGTATTTGTCTTAATGGCCCCCACGCCACAATAAGCCTGCTTGTCTGGGAGGGCAAAAAGAAACGAGTAGAACGCTTTAAGAATAGATCCGTACGCTCGCTTACCTTCTCGTGTCGCATGTTGAGACTGCGCCTGATATCGTCCGCACTCTGGACCGCCTCCTCCTGCAGCTCCCGCACGAGCACTTCCGTCTTTTCCTGGCGCGAGCGGAGCGACTCCAGCTCCAGCTTGGCCGTACCGAAGTCGGCCCGCAGCGTGCTCAGATCCTCCAGCAGCTGGTTGCGGAACTGGGCATCCTTGGAGCCGCCGCCGAACGAACCCTGCAGCTCGGCCAGCTCGGACCGGATCTCGGCTATCGATTGCGAGAGCCACTGCACGGTGAGTCGCTCCTTGCTCGGGGAGTTTGTCTCTCGGAGCTGATTAACGTCGGCTCTGCAAAAAAAAAGAAAAGGAACGGAAAGCATGAAGAAAGGTAGACGAATAAAGCACAATCATTTTTCGGCAACGGCGAGTACCATTTCGTGGAATTAGACCGTTTGGGGTACAATTAAAATTTAACGCAAAGCCCGGGAAAAGGAAACTGTACCAGGAGGGGAAGGAAGGGAGTCGAGTGAGGTGACGGTGCCGGAGTGTTATTAATTATCAAAATGAGACCGAAATGGTTAATATAAGTCGGGGCAATAAGTTGCGAGTCAATTAGGAAGGATTTTGTTCGTTAAGTATCTTATTGCGGTGTTGCTGTGCCGGGTGAAAGTGTTGGGGAAACCCGGATTTCTTGGAAACGCTGCCTGCGGGATGGTAAACAAATTCTAATCTGTTAAAGATTTGTTGAAACTTTTGTTACGAAGGAACCTTTATTGAAGTAGGAATTATTTGATTGCTTTATATTTCAGGCAGCAAACCAATTAGTGAGAGACGCTAAACATGCTTTACAGATTGCAGCACTTTAGGCGCAAACTATACTCGGTTGGCAGTTTTTTCGCCTAGAAGTATGCAATTTGAGCAACAATTTAGTTTACACGCTGCTTAATCAATGCTAGTCACGATTTTTACTTCATTCCATGAACAAATAAATTGTATTAAATTGTTTGTATAAAAGTCTCACGGCTCAAGTGCATTAAATCAAACACCTGTTAGGCTACACATGCCGTTTCCAGGAATGCTGAGCCGTACATGTTCATGCTATTTGTATTGAGCATTTCAGTATTTTTGTTTGTTTGCTGAGTAAATAAAGCAACATAACTTCACGCCACATTTCCCTAGAACTCTCCAGCCGACACAAGGGACACGGCGATAGATACGGCTATCACCATGAAATAATTTCCCTCCAAGGCCACAACCACCCACAACCCTGTTAAATAATCAAAGCTATTCCGAGGCACCAAACTTTGCTCCATCATCATCGTGCTTCGGTGCAAACAAACGAAGAAAAAGCGAGTAAGAACGGGACAACAAAAAACGGCCAAACCCGGCTTATTCATTATCAACGCAATGGCGAACACATTAACGCGCTTTTGGTATTTTTTCCGGCTTTCAAAATAGATGGTACAAAAAAAGAGCTGGAAGAATGCTTCCCCAACCCAGCACGCGCCCACACGCGCGCTTACGTTTGGCTTGTTATCGGGCGGAGGCGAAGAAAAGCATCGGGCGCCTCCTCCGGAGGGGAGAAACCAGTCCACGCGAAACTGGTGGGCTTGAACCACGCGAAAAGAACATTCCGTGAGTGATTTGGTTAAGTTGTACTTTTGCTTTCCCGTTTATTTGGAGAGTTTGAGGAGGGAGTTTTTTTTGTGTATGCGAGCCTGTTGGTTTCGCCATTGAACACGCAGCAAGGCTTAAGTAGTAGCGGTAGGTCACGCAAAAATCGATAAGAGCGTCGAGGAGGAGGTGCACAAATTACAACTACACCTTCGCGCCCAACCTATACCTCGAGCGGTTGTGTTGCTGCTAAACATTCGCGAAGAGCCTGTTGGCTAGTGTGTTCGGACCTTTCGGACCGGGGCGGAATCGATTGTAGTGTGATTAGCAGAAATTCTTTCTTCATTAATTGGCATAAAAAATGCAAATTAAATGACCTGTTCGGATGGGTGATGGAGAAAACACGGCTTTCCCATCTCTCGGGCTTTGTGTTATCGTGCGTGAATCTTCTGTTGCGTAAGTAAGCCATGGGGTACGCTTGTCTGGGTTTGGAAGAACAACTGGTCTGCTGTTTAAAAATAAATAGAGAAAAAAACACATTCTCTTCGTCTGCTGAACGTTCCTTGGGCACGTGGTTGCGTGCCAAAGGTAGATGGCAATGTTTTGCCATTCGCCTGTGATCATGCAAACAGCCAAATTCAATCACCGTTCGTGACCGTGTGGGTGCTCCACAGAAAGAGAGAGAGATAAAAAACGAGCCACTGGGTAGATTTTCCTTCTGTTCTTGTGTGTGTATGTTTTTGCAAAACCAAACAGCGTTTTTTGTTATTATTCTTTCTACGACCCACTACAGAACTTCCCCGCGACCAACCACTTGGTCTGTTCGAAGGACGTGGATTTTGTTCACGGGAAGGTGCAATGCGGCTTGAGAGGGTGGAATGCTTAATGTGTTTAACTTTCCTTCGTGTGTGCATTATGGGAGGCAGAGCGGTAAACCACGAAGCAGTAGAAGAGCTTGCATTGAAACATACCTACCCTACCTCATCGTCTCATGTCAATAAAGGGCAAACATTGCCAGACGGTTCTGTTCCAGAGAGCGGGTTTTCCAAAGAAACCCCAAAAAATCCCAACTCGAATCGTTTGACTTTGTGCTGCACTTCCATTTTGCGAGCGCGTCTGGTTTGTGTTTGTGTGTGTATGTGTGTCTTCTTTTCATAAGCCTATTTTCTTGCCTTTCTCCTCCTCCCCATCGACAACCAAACTACACCACCAGAAAGGGAAAGTTCTTGAGCCTTTTTCTTTGCGCTTGAGCCTTGCAATCAGACACGTGGCGTTGGCCTTTCGAACCTACCGTGTTGTGTTGGTGCAAACCGATACCCTTCAATGTTTCTCACTTTTTTCCCCCTCGCAGACAAGTCTGCGCTGTTGGTCGGGGTTAGTTTTACCAGCCCCTAATGTGTTTATCAAGCCAGGCCTGATTTCTTGGGCGCCTCCGTTTGCGGAAGCCGTACGGGGAGTTTCACACTCCGAACCGAGCAGAACGTCCGGCAGTAGAATGAGGGAGCTGGGGGACAGACATTGAGTAATAAATGAAAGGCTTATTACATGCTACTATTTCCCCCTCTCATCCCTGGCATATCTGTTGGTAAAAGGTCGCAACTAAACAACACAACATCGATACGGTTCAGCTAGGGGGTTGGCCGAATTATTGAGTGTTTGTCGAACGTTGTTGCCCACGCGTCGTATTGGCCCATCGATGTTAACGCTTCGTTTTGAACGGGTGGTCCACCATAATCTTGTCCGGAGTTTTCCAGATGAAAAGAAGCGCTGCTAGGCTTCACCTTCCCAAGCTCCATGAGAGCTTGGAGCCCCAAAAACCCAAACAATTACCTGGATCTTTTACCCGGTCACACGGGACAATCCGTCGCTGCCGTCGCCGCCGCTGAAGGATGATTGGATGTGTTAGCTAAGGTCATGCTTCCCTGAGGTTAAATGGAGTGTGTCCCACTGCTGCTGCTGCTGCTGCCTGCTCTGTCTTTGCACATCCATGAAGCTAATTCGATCATAAAACATCCCCAAAACCAGCGTGTAAGACTGACGAAGCAGCAAAGGTCGCAGGTTGCCAGAAAAGACATTTGCCCCGCTGTACTGTTCGCTGTAAGTGAAGTGGAGAGGGACAAAAACACATAACCCTCCAGCAGCGTGATTCGTCCTACCGAGCCACCCAACCCGCACGCCGAACCAAGACATGATAGGGTGTTTTTCTTCGCCGGTTCTTTACCGGCCCTGCTCTTTGTCGATTGCCGTAGCGTGGTGGCTCACGTGCAAACGTGTTTACGAGAGATATCCTCCCAACGGATGACACGGAGAAGCTGATGGCTTTACGGCTACACAACCGAGAATCGTTTGCTACCGTGTACCGGTGTCCCCAAAACCCGGAACCCCACCCGTTCTGTTCAGCTTACTGGTCCCTCCGGGGCCGGTCTTGGTGCGGTGAGATGCTGCAGCAGACGAAACAGGGGCTATAAAAGCAGTGGCGCACGTATCCCCGGACCCGGACCCGGTCGTGGTACGTGGGACGGTTAGTGTATGTGTGTGTGTGTGTGTGTGTGAGTGTGCGCGTCTGACAAACGATTGACATATTCACCGGGACTAAATTGGCACCGATTGGCACCGGTGCTAAGTGCACGTGCGCCAAGATGAGCTGAGCTGCTTTCACGCATTATACGCAAAACGTAGGTACGGCGGAGCTGTTCGGTACGCCACCGTAGCGCACCGACAGCCCAGAAAATACACACAAAGGCTCAAGATGACGTTAACAGCAGCGCACAGACACACAGGCTCACAGTAACAAGCCCTATACCCTTTCTGTCCAATGTCCTCATATATTTTTATTAAAGTCCCCCAGCGGGTACTGAGCAATGCTATTACTTTTATGCTCTCTCGTTCGGTCCCCGCTATCTTTTGGAGTGTCAGCAGCAGCAGCAGCAGCAGCATTATAGTAGATTGAGAGTACTTTTCCACGCTAGTTTTTACCTTCATGGAACACAAACACACACATACAAAAAGGAAGTTATGAGATGACATTGGTGACCTTTGGTCACCAAGGCGCACCACGGTGGTGCCACCGTACGCATTGAACCGGTGCCAGCCAGTTTCTGGAATTCCTCGTCCGTGGTGCTTCATGTTTGATGAGTTAATTAAAATGCAAAGCATCGACTTTCTGGTAGGGAAGTGAATGAAGCCATTTCTTGACCGGGGGCCGTGGCTCGTGGGAAATAAGAAATTTCGACACACAAACGAATGGTTTCGGAACTGGACACGAACATGTGTCCCACTGCTGGGTTGGATGGACGTTTGTAGTCGTCCAGCACGGGATAAAGCAATCGTTAATAAGTGTGGGCAATTATTGTGGAGGCACTGTAAGTTTTGTCACTATTTAATTATAAGGCTACCACACCAAAAAGTGGTACTTGTTAATGGCTCCATCAAACGAGGTACTATTGAGCTGAGAGAATGCACCAACGAACCTCGAACCGTTGGAAAGAACGTCCTACTGCTCACCAAGGGGCATCGACAAAACCTTGCACTCGAAGTGTCCGAGCGGATCAAAATCGCATTCCTCATTGCCACCAGCCAGCCAGCTACGGGAACGTCACCAACGTCCTAAATCCCATTTTGCCGAGCGTTTCGGGCGCCGAACCGAGCACGCAGTTACTGAAAAGTTAAGCGCTGTATCGTCCACAGCCCAAATCCCGTACCGGGCAACGCTTACGACCTTACGGCTTTCCAGCTCCTATCCGATCCGGCGTACGTGCCGTGTACGTGCGATTTGTTTCGGCCGATCACCGGGGTCACACACACACACACAGCACCGGCAGAAGAAGTCACCATCGTAAACGCTCCACCAGCAATCGATCATTTGCCTCCCGGTGGGGAAACCACTTTTTCCAACCGTGCACGTTGCCGGGGCCATTTCTTGCGACACTTGGCGAAGAAAACGAATGGCAGCAGCAGTAAAATATACCATAAAAAAAGAAGAGAAAAGAAACGTCCTCTCGTACGGGAAAGCCCGTCAAGGTGGCTTAAAACCTCGTTACCCACAGGTTTGCTGCAAGTGGCATTACCGCAGCAAGACAGAACCGTAGCTTCCGGGCGCTCGACGGACTAACAGTTGCCGACTGCCATGTCCTGGAGCACCGGTCCCGAGCAACGTGCAGCAGCAGTCTAGCATGTGTGTGTGTGTGTGTGTGTGTGTGTGTGTGTGTGTGTGATTTTTGTTTCCTCTTTTACTTTTTCTTTTTGTTGGCTGCTGTCGCTTAGCTCCTTCAAAACGCACCATTTCTGTAAGATTGGTCGTTAGAGCTGATTGGCAAAAAGGATCCCGCTGTTGGCCGCTGTTCACTGTTTCTGCCATCCTGCGCTGGTGTTGGCATTGCCGCCGGCGGTTCGAACTTCGGCAAAATGTACAGACACACGGGTTCGGTCCACACAGAAACCGGGTGAAGCATAGCAGTACCCCGACGCTGGCAACACTGCCTCGTTTGGGCACAGAAGAGCGTTGGGCAGCAGGGCTACGACATCGTGCGTTTTTTGCCGTTGTTGCTCCACCTCGTTGGTGGTGAACGTTGTCGAGTCGAGGCTTTACAGTGCAGGCACTGTACACACGAGCCCAAGCCCAATGTGGCTATACGGAATCGAAACACGGTGGCACGTCGTTCGGGATGGCCTCCAGGTAAATGATAAATGTATTCGCATGTCAGCAAGGATTCGGGTTAAAGTAAAGCTCGCCGTGCTTTAACCCCAGTGTCCTGGTGGTTGTTTGGTTGGTTGGTTGGTGCGCAAGGGGGAGAGCGGGTGAAAAAAAAAGAATGTGCTCGATGTGTGCCGTTCGCCAATGGGAATATGGAGGGTATATGTTCGAACGCGCGACACAAACCATGGCTAAAGGATTTAGGTGCCACCGTAAGACCGGGGGCTTGATGGCAATGGCAAACGATTGACGGGCATGGACAATGGACGACTTGTTTGCAGGTGATGGATGGCTATTGAGGCGTACGGCTTTGAGATTTGCGATTGGTTCGCATGCAAATGTCCTGCGTTGAGGGTTGCGTGAGGGGTGAAGTGGCTTTAAAGTTTTTTGTTGTATTTGTACTTTACTGCCTTTGTGTGTTCAGCAAAGAGTGTTTGAACATTTTTAGTGAAAGGTTCTTTTCAAATTACACCTCCAGCTTATATTACGCGTAATTTCAGGCGGTCTTACAGTATCTCCAAAAACAATGCTTTCAAATATTATCGTAATATTTGTACATGTACGTTTCTCCAAACATAAGAGTACGTTTTAACATATAGCTCTTTGATTCAAATCTTGAAATGGGCCGAGCTTCCCATGCTTAGAGCTTGTAGATTTTTTAGTATTATGCATGATACATTTTTTAATGGAATTATACATGGTGAACATGGAAATATGCTTTTTGGCATAACGACCTAACGCATTCTTGCTGGTCTTGTTGGCAGCAGAATATAGTCAGTCTTTGTTATGGGGAATCGATACCTTCCGGCTTTGTAGAAGCCAACGTATGTGTCGAATAGACCACCTGGCTACTTCGGCGGAAGACATGCATTATTCCCTTTAGTTTACAAACAAGCACTATAGTTAAATATAATCGAATTGCAACATTTGAGCAAAACACAAACTAGCTTTTGGAAAGAAAATGTTCTAAAACGTAATACAAATTCAAGCACTCGTATATGAAATCTATTACTTTGAGTCACACCGAATTTTCTGATTACTTCAAAAAATATTTTTTTCTGATATTATTACCAGTTCTACTTAATAAACAAAAAATGAGTGATAGAAATTAAGAACTTGACACAATGGCCTAATTAATTTCAACGTTGATTATTGCCTTAAAACAATAGTTTTGTGTACAATGGTGCTTCTAGAACGATGGTGTGCAAACATCCGTAATCGATCGCAATAGGAAACGGGCGAGAGAAAATGAAACAAATCAAATAATTTAAATAGTTAGAATAGAAAGAGAGCACCTTCTACCCGAGTGTCACCCGACTAGTGCTAAATCGTGTAATACTCCTCTACGTTCAATCGATACACGTTCTCGTGCATGGGGCAGAGACTTTGAGGCCTCCGTTCCATCGCTAGTCCAGCTGAAAGTATCGTCCATGATAGCAGGCTCGATCGTTCTCTCTCTCTCTCTCTTTCCAGGATGACACTGGACAGCTTTGCTCTGTACACCAATATCGAGTGCAATTTAAATACCCCGGCCCCGACATCGTTTGCTTATCGGGAAAGAGCGCTCGTAACTTCTCACCCCGTGCCGATGAATGCCCATCCATATCGGACAGCATGCAATGCAGGCGGGCGATAAGCTTTCGGTACAGTCTGCTCCCGTTGTTTCTTGTTCCATCACCCTGTGCGACCGGCATGCTGGGGAACAACATCCTTTACGCAAGTTGCAAGTTGAAGAACCACTTCTAATGCCGCTGCCGCTGCCATCTATCTATCTATATATATATGCTCAGTGTTCGATTGTACACAAACCGTACGGGAACGAATGGCCCAATGGTCGATAAAATGAATTGATCCGCTTGGTAGGGAGCAATTTGTTTCTAATGGATATAAATGTACCGTCGATTAGCTTTAACCTCCCGACCGTTTTTTTCTCTCTCACTCTCTCACTCTGCTCGCGGCCTCCCAAAAACCCATCCCGGTTTCGTTCGTGTTTCCGTACACTTTGCGAATCTGTGCGGTACGGTGACAATTGAATTGGGACGCAACACGGGAACGCGGAATGGAAAGGTTGGGAACGGGCACAGGGATTACTGTGCCTTGTCGCGCGCAGTAAAAAGTCGTTCATGTTGGAAAAGCAGCCACACAAGAAGTCAACAGCAACAGCATAAAAGCAAAGCAAAGCCCTGGCCAAAGAGAAACGATGACTTTTTTGCCCATTTTTCCACCGAGTCTGGTGCGGTCGAAGACTGACTGTTTGGAAAATACTTTCTCATTAATCAAACCGGAAGGGATCGTAACCTTCATCACGGACTGCCACTACTAAACTGTTTGTGTATGTGCGTGTGTTTGTGTGCTTCCAAGGTTGACTGCTGACTTTGGCCGTTTGTTCGAGAAAACGGGGGGTTTCCCCCCTTCCCGGGAGCGAGGTTTTGGCATGTTCTTGGCAAAAGAGATTAGTGCATGAAATGAGTTGCGAAACCATTAATTAGAAGGCACTGGGAAGGAGCGCACGGAGCAGTACGGGATATGGTGGAATTGGGTGCTGAAGTTGCGGCAGTCCTCTTGCAATGCACAGAAGAAAGGTGGCTCCCGCTGCCGTTTTGTGCTCTTTCACTTGAACCTCTTCTCATTCATCCCCTACAACCAAGCAATTATTATCGACTTTTAATAAAAATCACACAACACGTTCTATGCGCATTTGTACAGAGGTTCACAAAAGCTTTACAAAAGCAACGCGGGCGGTACGTGGCACGGTGGCTTGGAGGGGGCAAAACCGACTGTTTTCGGTTTCGTTTCGGTTACCGGTTGGGTGCGTTTAGCCGGGGTCCTTCATCATTTATCAAAACTCCGAAGTTTATTCGAGTTTGAAGGTTTGGGAAATTGCAATTTTTTTGTTGTTGCTGATATTCTTGTCGAGGGGGAGAGCTTCTGTTCTTGTACACGGGTGCACGGGTGCGTAACGCTTTCCTGCTGCGATCCCGGGGAAACGGGGTAGAATAAATTGATTGATTCGTTATTTGACCGTACACCCATTGTGGGTTTGTTGTGGTGTGTTATGGCAGATTTTTTTTCCTTTCATTTTTTTGTGGCTGGGATTTTGGGGAAGCGAATGAAAAGTTTGAGATGGGATGGGGTTTGCGAAGCGGAAAAATTACGCTTTGAATACATTTCAATGAGCAGGAAATGTAATTTAACTAGACGGGGCTTTGCTGGGGGGTTTATGGAAAGATTAATTGTTAAATGATGATTCTATTGTAAGTTAAGAATAGCGATCAGTTTGCATTGTTTATTTCAGTGTTATTTGCAGAAGATTTCCTTAGAAGGTATTTGTGTTTTGCTTTCAAGAATCAATTTTCAGTCATGCGCTAGAGCTTAAAAGATTTTGGACTTCTAGTGTTTCTTAAAAATAAGATGCTAAAATAATGCAACAGGCTCTCTTTAATGATTTGAACTAGTGATAGATAAAGTTAGCAAACATCCGGAATCGACTACGATCTGACTCCGATAGTTTAGGAACCAACTCCGGAAGGTGGGTCCGACTCCGATTCAGGTCGACTCTGATCGACTCTGGAGGACTCGAAATGACTCCGACTCCGGAAGACTTCGCATAACTTCGGACGACTCCGGAAGACCGATTCCAGATTCCAGAAAAACTCAGGACCATTCCAGATGACCCAAATTCGGGCGGAATTAGTTGTTCCCATTTCGCCGGTATCACAATCGGACTAACAATAGTCGCAGTGGAATCGGAGTCGTGGGCACGCTCCAGATAACACATTTGAACTAATTTGAATTATAAGAATCAAGATGATGAAGTCCCAAGGACGCCAAGGATTGCAGAAGGTACAAAGCTAGAATGTGGAAAAAATCCGTCATAATGTTACGACCGACACGCTGGTGAAAGTGTTGAAGTTATCTGGAGTTGAAGTTTAGCTGTAGTGGAACGACCTCATAGTCATGCATTGTTCGAAATTCGTTTTTCATCTTGATTGAATTCAAAACATTTTGGCAATTGTGATGTTCTTAGAACTAACACAGCATACGCTTTGAACCCCTTGCCTCCTCACAGGGTTTCTTGCATGTATTAAGGAAAAGGTGATTGGTTTACATACTTTTTGGATTCGTCCCGCGATTTATTGAGATTCAAGGTTGAGATTCAAACACAAACCTAACGCTACACGTACCACCGCATCTACTGGCAGCACTATTCAGCCCGTAGCTCGATTATAATTCCAGTCGTTGTTTTAATCGTCAAATTAGCGCTCAACACGCAACTTCTGGAAGACAGCTGCACCAGCGTTCCCCTGCAAGATTTATTCATCGCTTAAATTATTACGACACTTTAGCAACAGTTAAGTCAGGAAATTCAAAAACTCACATAAAATTTAATTGTTATTAACTATTGCACAACTTTCTTTTCGTGTTGTTTTTGTTTTTTTATGATGCTCTTGCTGCCAAGACCCGATTGTGGTACATTCCAATCCATTTTATGGCTCATCAGTACACTCCCCTTCCGGTTTCCGAGCAATCCTTCTCCCTTGCCATAGCAAAAGTGTTTCCGTTTCCTGATTCAGTTTCAGTCACTGGTGGATTATCTGCCATCTTACTCTTCCCACTGTTAACCGCCACTGCAACCACTGCCAGAAACTTTGGCAGTGGTTTTGGAAAGCGAAACGAAACTTTCACGCTCATCCAACTCATGCCCGTTCGGGGCGGGCCCGTCCTTCAGCCTGCCGGCTGCAGTACGGAAGCGATTACTAATTAAAGTTTTCCTGTGCTCCTTTAATTTTCCTCCGCTATCACCCAGCGCAGAAGTGCATCTTTTTGCTTCGAACTTTGCTTGAAAACCCCTTTTGTCTATCCCTCCCAATCCGGTGTATATGTGGGGCATATGTGAGTATTTTAAACCGCAAACCACAGCCCACTCTGTCTTTCTCTCTCTCTCACTCCATCTGCTTACCTCAGCTGATCCAGCTCCTCGCGTATCTGGGCGTCCGTAATTTCGGCCGCGTTCTTGCGCACGTACTTTTTCAGGCCGTTCTCGAGCATCTTGTAGTCCTCGCGGCGCTGGTAGGTGAGCGCATTCAGCTGCTTCGACAGCAGCCGCACCTGATCCTCGAGCGTGAGCGCATCGAACCGTTCGCTGTCGGCGTCGGGAAGGACGCCGGTGAGGACGCCACCCGGTAGCGCACTGTCGGTCGGACGCGTTGGTAAGTTCACGTTGGACGCTTTATTAATGTTACTGCTGCTGCTGCTGCTGCTGCTACCACTGCTCGACACGCCCCCAGACACTGCACCGTTCAGGGCAGTGGAATGGCAGAACGGTACCGCTGCTAATCCAAGGATAATCACTACCGACACGAATGAATTCACCATCTTGTGTGCTTTGGGAAGCATGTTTTCCATTCGCAACTCTCACCGTGTGAGATGTAAAGATAAAGTGGCAGGTAAAGGTTAAGAGAAGGAATGCTTCTTCTTTCACACACCCACACACACTTGTTGTACGTTTGAATGCGGCGTTAAATTTGTTGCATATATCCGGGCGCAGCACTTATTGCGGAAGAAAAACACTATCCCACATACGAAACGCGATTACATACACACACAAGCGTACACACACAACACATAGGACACTCACAACACCACCACCAACAACAACGAAAGGATGCCCCACAAATACGTTGTTTACTTTGATCCGTGAGCGTGCAAAAGGGAGGATGCGTTTCCTTGCTTTGAAGCGTTATTACTTGCGCTTCGTTCCGGTTTCTTTATCCTTTTGCTTGCGCAAAAAGCAGCGCAACGCGAACCACGGCGAAGAATTAAGCAACGAAAAAAGCAATCACCCACACACACACACACACTCGGTCTGCAATGCAACTGCAACCTGTTAAAGCTTCGTTCACTGCTATTTATCTTTTTTTTTTTCTCTTGCTTTCTTGCTCACTCACTCGCTCACTCTCGCCGTCACAGCAGGCGAACCAGCAAAGATACGAAAATGGCAACGAAAAACCGGCACCGATCACGGTTGCACACGTACATAGCAGCGTACCGCACACACACACTTACACTCGTGCTGCAATATGCAAACACTCACACGTACACTGCACTGCACAACGGGCCCGTCAGCTCGTACGTTACAGCGCGGAGTGAAAGCTTTTCACCCGTTCGATCGAACGCCTTTGCATTCCGCGGTGTAGCTGCGTAAAATGGACGTAAGTTCGATGGGGAATTGGTTCAGTTGAACTGCACACTTCGCACACGATTACGAATTACCAGCACTGAACAAAAAATAAACTGTAAAAAGTAAGGAGAGAAAAGAAAAAACGTGAATAGGGATGATGCGTTTGATTGGTGAGTAAATTGTGAATTAGTGCACCTAACGGCTGCGCAAACCCAAATGCTAGCTAATGCTAGTAACGGGAACGAGGAAAGTCACCCCCATCTTTCGCTTTCATTTGATTGCCTCCAAACATTTACACATAAAACGATCCGTTGATGAGTTCACACCTTCTGCAAAAAAATACTCTTTGGAACGGTTGCATACATTTATGATGAAACAGAATGAGCGTCGCTGCACGTAACACGTTGCAAATAAACACACCGTGTGCTACTCCTGTACGGTGAACAACCGTTGAGGGACGTCGCTAGAAGAGGTTAGTTAATTTATATTATCTTTTACATACACCGGGCTCGTCTGTTGCCACCTACTAAACCGTACAGCGCCGTTTACAATTACGTGCCCCCTCATGATGGAAACGAAGCAAAATTAGTCTTCGTGTACTACCAGAACAAAAGAAAAAAAAAAAGCTTCATTTGCGTACTCCCTCTCCGCAGCTTGAAACGTGAACGTGGTGTGGTTCGGGAGATTGTGTTGTGAGCTTAAAATAATAATACCGACTTTTCCACAGCGCTCGCAGGTTGTTTCGACTGTTTGTTCTAGTGTTTCTTGGAAAACCACTCCATAAAAATGGAAAGGAGTGGGGGTGTGAAGTTGAAAGCTCACCTCAAACCCACACACATGGCGGACACACACGCACACACACCCTATAGGGCACGTGCAGACACATCACAAAAGGCATTTGAGAGTGTTTTTTGTTTGTTAGGTTGTTGCTCCTCTTCAAATTACGGTGTATTACGGTAAAGAGCAATTCTCAGCTAAAACACACACACCCTCCATTAACCACCTCCAATAACAGGCTCAAATTTGGCAGCCTGTTTTAACGTAGTGGTGTTTTTTTGTTTGTTTTGGTTTTATTTTGCCAATCGTTGAGCTTTTTCAAACCTGCCATTTGCTGTCGAACTTCACAGTCACATTTAAATTGGAGGATACACTAAAAAAGCAACAAAAAAACAACAACAAACGACACAGACATTGAGCATTGGAAAATTCAACAAAAAAAAAAAAACACACACACACACACACACACAGGCGCAGTGGATGATAAATTTTCAATTAGCATCGGTGAAACATTTGTTAGTTTATTTTGGTCGCCACATGGATGCGTTATTTTCCATTCACATTCGGTGCTTTTTCCACGAGTTGTTTTGTTCTTCTTTTGGGCCGCTGCTCGGCCGTGCTCGATGTCAACACTTTTCCCATTTGAATAGTCACAAAAAATCAAAATAAAAAACGACCAGTCTGCGTGCGGTTCGGGTCGAAAAATTGTTATTCCAATGATCGGTGTGGTTTTTCGCGTTGATAAAGTTCGGCGATGAAAAGGCCCCCGTTTGCAGCGACGGTGCATACAGCAGGGACAAGAATAACAATGCGTTTGTGCTTTGATTTGGTTGTGGGTGAAGAAAAAATACACCAAAAACGGTTCGAATTGTATCGTGATGTTTTGGAAGAGCAATCAAATGAGCGTGTGTGTGTGGTTTTTTGAATGGCGGGTATTATTTTAAACAATTATGATAGTACATGTTTGGACGTATGTTATTTTTATGAGAAGTGTCTTTAATGGTTTTAAATGATGCCTGATTGATCATTTCATTTGGAATAATAAGTATCAATATTTTAAAAAAAAAAGAATAGCCTTGTGGAGTTGGAGTTGAATGAACCATTAAAACAGTCATCTGTACCAAGCATATTAATGCACTTCTTGAATGCATGGAATATTCATTACATGCTTAATTTTGTGTCCACATTCTTCACCGATGCTCCATTAACAGAGTTCCAAATCTAAGAGATTAATCCAACTCTCGCCAGTGCACTATTCTTCGCTCGTCTGGCAAACTTTTTGTTTATTTACACCGATTTTCTTCACTACTTTCCAACGGTCCACTGCACTGCAACACGCTGTCTTTTCCTCGACCCTTTGCCATTCATTCACAAGCATGCAACGAAAAGCCTCCGGTCTCTTCTCCGTACGACATAACTTTATCCTTCTTCGGCTCTCTGGAGCGGTACACTGCGCACTTGTAGTTACCGAAACTTGATTGATAAATATTTAATTCTACCCCGAAAACCATACGGAAACACTTTTATCATCCTTTGCTTCGGACGTTGAACCTGCTGCTCAAGCTCATGGTGCGGTGGAAGGTACATCCTTTTTCATTAAACTTGAACCGGTTTTTGCTGCCAATGTGCTGGTTTGTACGTTTCGTTTGGTGTGTACAGTTTTTAAGCGTTAAGCTCATTGTTAACGGCAGCGAAAAAGGGGAAAAGCGGGATAAAAGCGCAGCACACGAAAAATGGAGCAACGGAAACCAGCACCGTTTGCCGTTATCAGTGCAGCTGCAAAACTTTCCTTTCACACGACACTTTTGAATGCAAACACACACACAAAGACACTCGAACAGGTCGAGAAAAGGATGGCTTCGAAAAACAAACCCCCAAATACTCTCCCAACTAGTCACGACCGTGAGAGATTTTCGTTGTTAGTAGTTGTTTATGCAAATAAAGCATTTCTCTTCCTTAACTTTAATACCTTTTTTGAAAATCTCCAACACTTCACACTATAGCAACACTATTTATGGCGATTGTTTTGTAAAGTTTTAATCCATTTTCGCTTTGTCTCTTATTCACTCACAAAAAATACACACGTTTGCACTCTGGATTGCCGCGGTTACGTTTTGCAGCCAGGCGTACGAATGATCCTACAGGCTACTGACGGGTGCACGCTTTGCAGGACGACCCTTTTGCGACGACCGGAGACGTCCGCTCGGTACGAGAGATGCTTTCTGTTTGGTTCATTTGCCGCCACGATCGGTTGTTTTTCTTCGCGCGAATCAACCCCTAGCGAGCGGGAACGAACGCTCGGCTGGTGCTGGTGTACAGGTGCGCGCGTGAGAGAACCATCGCATGTACGCACTTCATTCGCCGTGCCGGCAGTTCATTAATGCTCCTTGGCAGGGTTCGTCGCTTTTTTGTCGGTACATAAATTGAAAATCAGCAATCAAAAATTAATTTAAACAAAACAATAAAATTTTACAAATAAAATAAAACATCACCAAAATTACTTTTACATTGAAATTAATGAATTGACGTGTCATTATATTCTTACTTACTTACTTATCCGGCGCTACAACCGCTTTGCGTTCTTGGCCTGCCTCAGTAGTGTCCGAAACCGTCATTAAATTCACAATTAGATAATTGTCGTTGTTTCCATCATGGTTTTGTTGCTTTTTTTAATTCAAAAAATAATGTAGGTCAATTGGCGTCATTCACGTCTCTAAATCAACTACTACATAATTCCAAATATCTACGTTTTTTAAGCAACTTCTTCTTGTTGTTAACGTATTCAAGTGAACCTCGGTTGACTCAAAGTTGTGCTTGAAATTATGGTAGAACATGGAGACTCGCGTAACTCGGATGGACTTCTGGAGACATTCGCGTAACTCGGATTTCCGAATAAGTCAAATATCACGTTTTACAGCCAAAATATGCTTGGTTAAAATGATTTTTGATTGAATTTAGTTCATTGATGAAATTTATTACTTATTTGATTCAGTTGGTGCAGAAAATTCGGTAATATCTGCCTTTTTTTAGTGATTTTAAACTTTTCAATAAAAATGCAAATTATTTTTCATTTCACAATTGATGGAGAACCGTCCCCTGTACAAAAGTTGATTATCTGGCTTTAAGCTACTAATAAAGTCGCGAAATCCAGTTTAGGCATCCATGACCGGATAAATCGAAAATCCACAAAAATAAGAAGTGTGTTTAGGTAACATTTTTGATGATACTAAGATCACGTGAAAAACAGATGTTTAATGTTGTCAATATGTCGCTCGTAATGTGTCTATTAGGTTGTTTTCAGATGAATTTGTATTCAGAAACCTTCAGTGACATGTATTAGCATTTAATATTACATGTTTTGTTTTTAAACGCAGTTTATGTTCTTTTGATTTAGATCAACTAAACAAACAACGGGTCGGTCCCGAAGTACAGTCGTCAACTCGTACAACTTAATAACATGTCCGTCAAAGGTTTAAACCACTTATGTATATGTAAAGTATCGATCCGGTAAAGCCGGTCATGACGATCCGCGTATGATGTTACGTCAAATAAAAGTAGACGAATCTAGCAAATTGTGAATATCTGGAATCTAGTCCAATGCATCAGCAATTATGAGCAACTAATAAAATATAGTTGATGTATTAATCAAATAAATTTTAAACATTTCAACCCAAGAACAAACAAAGATTAACCCAAGAATACGCATTGGATGCAAACCCTGTAAAGGATGCTCTTCGTTACCGTGCACCAGACCAGAAATGAACCATACCATGCAGAGAGCGAGCACACCAAAGCGAGAGAATAAGAGCGAACGCGTCTGCGATACTGCTTCGAATGAACACCGTTCGTGGCGATGTATGCGATGTTTTTACCAAAAGCACGTGGCAGCGAATGGTTTATGCTCTTCAGGGGAAAACAGACATGCATGCAGTTTTTTTGTTTGCTTTTTGCTTCGGGCAACAACAGGCTACGTAAGAACTCGGCATTAATTATGACAAAGTATGAAAGCACAAAAAATAATGTATTCCGATATAACACGATTACACGACTGTATGTTCTTTATATCTGTATAAAAATGAAGTTTTTAAATAATTTATTCTTTTTCTTCTCTGAAATTAAAAAAATGACAATAATTTTTTTAGATTGACGTCTTATCATCTTCCGGTGAAAAGCAAAACAGACAGCGAGATTACAAACCCCCCTTACAAAGCTTCATTCCCAATGCATTTTCCCGCGTGAGCGGTGCACCAGCGGAGCAGAGTTCATCCCCTTTATTCCATGTGACTGCATCAGAAACTGTGACTGCCACTGCACTTTGCAACGGATGAAAATTCTCTCGACACGTCACCAAAGGTTTTCAGTACGTTACGCTCTATTCTGGCGGAAATTCCCGCAACACCTCGGTGGACCATAATCCGGAAGCCGGAACTTACGCATGTACGATTTTCTCAGCAAAGCCAAAACAAAGTTACTAGTCTAGGCCGGCAAAGTAAGGACTCATTTTGAATCACCTTTGCCACATGGGAAGGATCCTCCTCGCTTTTTTTTTGTTTTTGGCTTTGCTACGTGATGGATGAATTGTTAAAAGTTTTTCTTAGCGATGCCTGCGGGCTGCTGCCTGTGACGCATCCTCGCTTTTTAGGACTGTCCCACTGCGAGTAAAGCTTTAGGAAAGGTTGCTGCTTGAGCTGGTCGGCACAATGCGCTGGATGCAGTGTGCTGTGTTTTCATGCGTACAATTAAAACGGGCTTGGCTTGGAGGAGGCTTTCCCGGAGGACAAGCAAGGACTTTACCCCTGTATCCTCTCCCGCAACGGTGCGTTCTGTTACCGTCGATTAATTTACAGCACGTTTCTCCGGCTTGAAGTTCACCCTTCAGTCTGTCACACAGAACCGTGCAGCTTTTTGCTTTGAACGAAACGTGCCACAAACGTGAAGACTGAAGTTAAGAGAGGGTGTGCACGCGTGTGTGTGTGTGTTGGATTAAACCCGGTCCTAGCAGGTGGCAGTATGGCGATGTAAAACCAAACGCTGAGATGGCCCCGGAGGCTATGGCGGAGCCCTGTCTGGAGCAGGCTCCAGACCTGTGTCGGAAACCCTTATCAAGTGTAAATTGAAAGGAGAACACGAAAACGAACCCAGGTTGACACACGCACACACACACATACACATAAAACACATTCTGAAGGATATACTTCGTGTCCTGTAGAATGCAAAAAACGAGAGACAAAGAGGGAGACACACCAAGAAGAAAAAAACACATCGGAGATGTACTTGTTGTTTTAAGTCCCCTTTCCGTACGCCGGTTGTGGCTTCTGGCTCACGGCCTCCCGACCGTAGGGGGGGGCAAAGTGAACCGGATGGCACACGTGATAAACGGAGCTCGCGGCAGTTGCTCGTAAGCCGTCTGGCTACGAGGGGCCACAAATAAGCGAACGGAAATGGAGGGAACGGCTCCAGACGGATCAGACAGAGTGCAATGAATTAGTTTGTTCAAGGGCAAACAGTGGAGCAAAAACGCCCCTCGTCTCGGCACACCGGTAAGGATCTGTTTTGCAACTCTTCTGTTTTTTTTCGTTTTCGCTGGTGATGCTTCACTAAGGTCTTTACATTCCCCATGGTGTTAATTTGTATGTGTATGAAATGCAACTGGATCGAGGGTTGAAAGGGGTGAAAGGAGCCACATTACTTTTCTTTTTTTCTCCTTGCCCACTAATTATTATACCTTCGTTAGGGGAGATAGAGACTTCTTCCATCGCGTTTTCAAGGCGAGTCATGCTAAAAGTGTTATTTTAATGAGCTGCTGCTGGAGCGCAATGTGGACGAGTGTCATGAAGGTTACGATACGAATGCGTGGCGCCGCAAGGATGTAATGCATTAGCCTGCACAAAGCATGCATCGTGAGCAGGGAAATGCAATTTTTATTCGTCTTTCGATTTCCGGTTTCCCCCCCCCCCCCGCAGATAGGAACAGCTACGCCTGCACATATGCTTGATGTGTTGTGTGTTGTCTAAGCTTCTGGGATCCCGTTTCTTGTAGGCGCTTATTCCAACCCTTATTTGCCAACCGGATGCATCGCATTTGTTTCAAACGCGATCCGCGTTTTTGTTTTTTCCCTTTTGGCGGGAAGGATTCGACTGCGCGTACCTTTTTATTTCCACGGCCACGCAGCATATGGCCTTCTGCAAGATGTGTTTTTTTTTCGGTGCACAAAAACGACGCCCGCGGTTTGGGCCCTTCCCCCAGAAGGTGTATTCTAATTTGCAAAGCGCAAAGCAAAACAGCACAAAAGCAGCCAGCATGTCGGCTTCCGAAACGGTTGCCGGCGTTGGTTTGCCAGTGTCCCCGAGGACAATGGGATCTGGCAGCCTTCCGAATTTCCGGCTGCACAGTTGGCTGCAATTCCACAACAGATACACTTTTTGAGCGGCACTCACAGCATTTGGTAATGTTGTGCGGAGTACGGTCCCGAGTCTAATTCGGCGTATAATTTTAATCATTCTTTTCAAAAGGGCGAACATGAAGGACCTGTAAAGGAAGGGCAAAACGGATGGCGAGATAAGTATGCACAGCAATAGGACAGGTGGGAAGCACAGGTAAAAGGAAATCGGATCTTTGCTGTAAAGATACTCCTCCGGTGAATGCGTTTGCCACGCGACCCGAGCCCTTTGAGGTTGTGCCGGCGTGCCGGGGGGAGGTGCAGGCAGAGGTCCTTAAAGCTGGGCTGGGTGACTGGTAAATATACTTGTACCGCTTCGTTTTGCACCTTTCACCAAAGCGGGGTGTTTTGGTATCATAATTCAGTCGACTGTCAATTAGTTATTAGGGTTTCCAATTTTTGCAATGGTAAAAATTTTTGACACATGGAACAATCCGGTTTCGTAGAAAACACACTTCAGAAATTAAAAATAATGTAATTACTTCAAGCGTTTTGCATGCTTTTTACACTTTGTAGAACGAATATGCCAATTGTTTGCAAAAAAGATTTACGAATCCGCTTAAAAGTATGCAAAATGTTCTTCAAAACACACACTAATAGCATGATTCTTATTATTGTAATGTTTTCTTCACAATTTAAACAAATATGTTAGCATTCTTAAATGTCAAAGCATAAAAAAAAATGTTTGCCCTTGTCTCACTTACAGCTTAAAAATAATTCCTTACCTCCTTCGCTACCACGCAAATACCACCAAACCCTACTTACGCTCAAATTTATAGCAATCCTTTGCACGAATTCACTGCCCGAATATGGTACCATAAGGATCCACCAACTGGTCGGTACTTGTCAGTATTTTACGCCTCGTCGCCTGTACCAGCAGCATCATCTTGTGAGGTTCGTTTGCGCATCGCCGACCATAGGCGAAAAAGCAACTCAATTCGACTGCCTTCCTTCGCCTTCGTTCGTGCTGCGTGCAACCGCCACATGTTGCAGATATTCGATCGAACCATCATAACCATTAAAATTAAGAAGTTAAAAAAATAACGAACAAATCATAAAAAGGAACTGTGAAGCTCTAGCACACACACACACACACACACACGAACAGTGTCTTCGTGCGCCGAACATCTGTCACCCGGTTTTGCAGCAGAGGATGGTCTTCCGATCGATGGCGAGGAGCCGTGGTCAGCAGAGTCGTGCAGAATGGTCTTCTGGTTGTTGTTTTACTCTCGTTTGTGCTCTCTTTATTCTTCCTCATTTCTACGACGGTGTGGAGGTTTTTTGTTGTTGTTGTTGTTGATCTGTTAGTATAGCGTCTCGCGCTTTTCGAAACGGGGCAAGAGCCCATAAAAGCGGGTCCCTCAGTTTCCGTGCTTTCCTTCTGTTGCTCGGTGTTGCTCCTTTGGCCGGTTGGTGCCATGTGCTGTTGTATGCTTGTTTTTTTTGCTGTTGCTGTTTGTTGCTCGCTCTTCGTTCGGGGCTCGTTTCAGCCGTTACGTGTTATCTGCTGGTTGGGGCTGCTGCAATATTCTATGCCATTGTTGGGGCATATGCGATGGGGCATGTTTTTATTTTGAGCGTTTTTGTTGTTGTCATTTTTAAGTCGGTTTCATTTCGGCATTACCACGTTTCGGTTGGTGTGCTGTTATTGATTTTCCCCCCCTGGCGCATCCGATAACACTGGCCAAATAGTTGACCGTATGATGCGATATTAATGTAGCGGAGCATATTGTTGAAGTATGAGTGGCGCTGGCGCTGGTACAAACGGCGCTGCAAATGCTGTCTCTGGTGACAGTAAAGTGTTTTTAAACGCTGCTTGATGTGAAGGGCCTCTTCACACGCTTCGCATTAAATTGGAAGCTATGATGGTGCTGGGCTGTGATGAAACAGACGACAATTAATTACCTAGAGGAAATAAGATTCTTTCATTATAATTTAGGTAAAGTGCTAGCACATATTTTCAAACTTGTACGTTAAAAGCATTGATAAAACAAGGTTAATTTTTATTTTGCATAAAAAAGTCTACATTTAAAAGATAATGGCTAGAAGCACTCAATGTTCATTCATTACCCATTCTACTTTGCATAGAAAAACAGGGAATATAAAAAATGTGCCACAAAAAAGTGCTCTCATCGGGGCGAGGCTTTCATCGTCACTTGTGTCTGCAACATTAAGGATGCGAAACCTAAATTTTCGATAACAGGTTTTGACATTTCTGTTACCAACCCATCCGTCCCTAGTCCAAGTTTATACTTTCTTTCCACCAACGGTTCGGTGCCGTTATCATTCCCCAAAAACATGCAGCAGTGAACTGAGACTGACGGTAACTTTTGTACCTGACATTTCTACCTTCACGCAGAGAAAAGGATCATAAGCAACCATCAATCATGGCCGTGGTGCCAGCCTTAGCTACCCAGCTTCTTTTATGCCTCTCTCAAACACGCACACACAGTTGCACGAGAAAACGAACAACGGGCTCCCCAACCCCAGGGCGGTCCCTTTACCGCGGTCCGGATATGGTTCGACAGGTTTTGATTGATACACGTCAGGGCGAAGCGAGCACACTGGAGCACGATAAGCGATAATTGCCTGAAACGTTTACCGTTCGAGCTGGTACGGTTGGCCTGCGTAAAGCAGGGATGAAACAAAAGCGCAAATATATTTCATGAATGTGTTTATTCGTTGGTAAGAAGGATTTTTTTTTGGGAATTCAGAATATTGTGATAACTAACTAGGAAGAGCCTCAGGGTATTTGTTTGGCAAACACTGACTAGAACACTTTAAACAGCATATAAGCATGCAAAAAACTTTGAGGAAAACTATTTGGAAGATCATTATTATAACTTGTAATGTAGAATTACTTTACAAACATCGAGAATGAATATTTATGGCGAACGTTATACGAAGCGTTATATGTGTTCTGATGTTTGAAGATATTGAAACATATTCACAGTGTAGTTTGAGGCCACACTTGGTAAAGATCAATATCGAGCATTGTGTGCTACTTCATTATCGTTGGTGTAGTGTTAGCGTTCAAACGGATTATCAGTCCTACGAACGTCTCATCTAAAGCTTGGTCTAGCTAAGCCGGTGTAGTGGTTAAGCCAAAAATCCTGTTGGCTGTACACACCAGGCACTTTAATGACTTTAAGTGTTATATATTTTTCTTTACTTTTTAGGGTAAAAACACCAAGATCACATTAGTAGAACAATACAAGACAACATATTGAAACTAAAGATAATAATGATTTTCATATGTTTCTCAGGCATATCATAAAGTGCATGGCTTTGATTAAAATGATCTAACATAACACGAAATTCACTGTATACGCACTCATGCATCAGCATTGCACTAATACAGAAAAGTGAACAAATTTCACATCCAGCCGGCAGCCTCAGCTAACAATTGCTTCTGTCTTTTACAGATGCATCAACCTGCCGCGTGGAGCAAATTGCATTGCACCGTATCTTCTTTTAAATCGATTTCCGCACCAAACCATACGATCGCCTCTCAAACTTTCGCCAAACTCCACACTATCGCAGCTCGCCCTAATACCTTCATCCGCATCCCACCATTACACATTGTTATACCGATACACATCGCTACAACTTTACACGGCTGCTTGCAGAAAATCAATCAAAACCACACCACCTCCCTTCCGCCCGTTCACCGTGTGCGAAGTGTTTTGCCGGATTCCAACTCGAAATGGAAAAATCAAATTTACTCACTGAAAATCGGCAATCCCTGCACATCCCTGTGGTGCGTCTTTGCCTGCTCTGGATTTGGGATACGAGCGTGTGTGTGTGTGTGTGTGTAGTTCGGTTAAAGTTTTCCCCGTTACTTACCGCACCAAGCGGGAACGGGTATGCAGTTTCTTCGGTGATATTTCCCCCTCCTAGAAGGTGTGGTGCATTCGAACTCGAATCCCGATGGCACAGAAAAGCAGTGTGAAAGTGATTGGTGGAATGGTGAGAAGTTGCTAAATTTAGGTGAATTTTTCCTTTGCGCGCCAAGCACGCAGCACGAACTAGCACCCTACCCCTCTCAAGCAATGGAATAAAACACAAAGCTCCACTCGAACCGTAATCTACAGCTGCACTTAGGCGAATCATTTGCACTTTCGCCTGTGAACGTTTGCAGCTTGCGAAACAAATGCTCGATACGTGGCCATTTGCGCGATGGAGAATGGAGCAAAATGAGGAAATGAAATTAATGGAAAGAAGAAAAAAAGGGCTGGATATGAGCCCGCGTGTAGCTGCGAAATGGAACTTGAGCAAGGCAGGGGGGTTAAAATGTTTGGCAAGTAAAAGCTGTTTAAGTTGTTTGCCTTCGATCCTTCGGAAAGGTGCGTTTACTGTAGGGAAACGTTTAAATGAACACTTGAGCGTTTTAAAGGTACAGCAATCGCCAGAAGGCTGATGAAACTGTGAATGATTGAAGAAACACGAACCTATTATCACTTTTGCTTTTCAGCATAGAGAACACACTCGCCGGTGAAAAGAGTGATTTAACTTCCCTTTTTGCCTGACTCTCAAACACCATTCATGATGTTCGAACTCTCTTCCCAGTAGAAGTTTAAAGAAACTCCCCAAAGGAAGGACCCACACCGAACCTTTCGTGTGAGATAATGCGGGTAATGATGAATTTTATTGGAATCGCCCTTTTCTTTTCCGCTGAGTGCGCGACCAAGCGTTGGCACTTGGAACCTGTTCAGTACGATGTGTGGTGAGCGAGGAGCATAAGCGCCCGTATCAAGCGTCGACCAGGCGCTCGGAATTTATGACCAGCCAGTAACCAGCTCGCCACTGGCAGAGCAAATCAAGTCCATCGAATATCCTTGCTGCTGCTTAGCACTGAGAGGTGTAATGCTCTTTTTTGTACTCAAAGGTCCCTTTTGCTCTGTCTCTTTCGCACACATACAGACACACAGGGAAAGACACTCTTTCGCACAGGCACATGAAGGGAACATACATCAGGTCTGATTCAATTTTGAGGTGGACCCCAATTTCTGCTGAAAATTTTACGACAAATGGGCCGAGGCGTCTTTCTCCCCATCGCGTCTTATAGTGAGGTTAGTAAGGAAGTTGAAACAAAGCAAAAAAAGCTCTTGAAGCCCAAACTACCCGCTGGTGATCAGTTGAGGCCATTTTGCAGCAGCGTAAAATTTATGGACCATCTTTTTTCATTAGAGACATAAAACTCCGGTCTCGATCCGGGTGACGATCGTGTATGTGTTCGTTGGCGTGTGCGCGTGAGTTTTTGCCCTTGTTCACCATTTGGAATGGGATGAGTGCTGACTGCTGGCCTACAGGCAGATACAAAAAAATAGTGGAATGGGATCGATAATGAGATAGGATAGGGGTTGCGCGAGTTGAGCAAACTTTCCCAAACAAGGTAGTGGTGGCAGCTGGTGGTTAATGGGATTGGGTGACCATGCTGGTTGCTATGGGAAGCGTATCCTTTCAACGATCGTTTCCAATACGATCGTGTGGAAAGATATGCTATGATATTTAAAAGTGAGAAGAAAGTTTGGTTTTTTTTTCAAATATTTCTTGTAAAAACTTCTTTTGTTTTTTAAATTACTCAGTAAAACATGGCAAATGAACGAGCAAATCTTTCAAACACGTTGGAATTATTCATTATTCCTTGCATTTGATTCTCTGAAACCATCATTCAGCATTTTATTTTTTTGTTCGTTTCTGTAATAAATTCGTTTCTTGCCCGTGCACAGCTGTGACCAATATTACGTTTTCCGCATCACAACAAAAAAAGCAAAAACCCTCTATAATTTTAAACTTTTCTGAACGAAGCAAAATAATATTGGGCCGCAGCAACTTTCCACCAACTTCTTGCCCCTCCTTCCAACCCGAGGACGAGAAAAGGTAGTTTCAGAAAATTATTTGTCATAAAACAGTGCGGTTTCCCCTAGGGCATTAGGAATATGCGGATTCGTTGCGTCAGCTTGTCCGGTTGTTTCCAATGTTCTGAAGGATAGGGGAGGAAAGTTTGTATGATTTGTAATAATTATGAGTCATGAGACACAAATGAGTCAGTAACGGATCGGCAAGAGACACTAAAAGGGACGGCATAATTGTTAGTTATTTTGTTCGAGCCACACTGTTTTATGCCACGATGTTAATGTCGCTTTAATGGCGTCAACAAAATAATGAGTAAAATGAGCAAAATGATGCTAAAGAAAAGTTTGCATTAGTTACGCATGAAATAATTACTAATCTCAATAAAGTTTCAATAAGTACGTTAAAAAGCTCATTGTTTGCAATCCGCCTTTAGTTATGCAATTCACACTACACTAGACGCCTTTTTGTTATGTATTTGGCGTGTGTAATACAACATACTACATCGCTGAGTAGAAATGATTTAAAAAAAAATACAAATTTTACAATATTTCGATTGAAACATATTAGTGCATGTTGAATAATTCTAAGCACAATGTACACATGTACAAACCATTACTTCCAGCAAATTAATAATTACGAAACCAAAAGCACACCCGTCACAAAAAGCGTCACGTCTCCGACCTGTCCGCGAATGAATTGAAGTACAAACAATCAGCGGATCCCTTCGGAAACCTCAAAACTTTTCCTGTTAAACGGTCTATGGAATGACAATTTGGTACAGCTTTTTCTTCGATTACGTTGCTCCCATTTTCACTTTCGCGGTCCATTTTTTGCCAAAACTCATTTAGCGCCCGATTGCCGTTCCCGAAAGTCGTTAGGAGTCGTTTTTGGCGACGCCTAACCGTCCTGCGCTTCCTGCCTCACGCCGACAGGCTGAGGTGTGCGGTGTATGTGTAAGCCTAGGCGTTTTACTTAATTCACGCCCCATAATCCTCTAATCAGCGTGTCAAGCGTTTTACCGCCGCTCGGTACGGTACCATCTCACATGGCGATGGAGACGCAGCGGCAGTGGCACATGTACCGCATGTTTCTTGTACACTTTCTTTGCACTGGCTGTGGTGTAACCGTGCCTCGGTACTTGAGACAGGAAAGGGCGTTAAACTTGTTCCTTTTTCTTTTTTTTCCGCTGCTTTCATGCTTGTGCCGCTGCTGCTTCTGCTGCTGCTGCTTAAGGACATAAATGATCCGCAAAATGAGTTAATTTAATTTAAACTTTATTGCAACAAATTAAATCCACTTGCTGCTGCTGGTGCTGGTGCTGCTGCTGCTGCTACAGCTTTCCTATTTTCAGGGTTTCTCCAGCACACTGGATGTTTTACTCTGTGGCACACTGTGTACAAGTGGTGCAAAGTTTTTCACCCTGCCCACCTCTACCAGCGAGTTCTTTAGCGAAACTCCCGGGAAGCAATCCCGCCCCATTCTCTGGCAAGTGAATGGGAAGCTACAACAGTGCGGTATTTGTGTAATGTTTTCCCCTCTGTCTCTCTTTTTTCTCTGTACATTTCATCTTGACTTTATGCCACAGCTCGAAGCTTCATCTGCCGTTTGGAATGTGCCTTGTTTTGTTTTGTTTTCTTTTTTGACTTGCCCACCCATTCTCGGCAATCGGCTCCGGTGGTGGAGGTGCAGCTCCTTATTACATTTTTGTGAATTCCTTTTTATTTTTATATAATTGGCCGCTTGAGCAGAGTCGGCAACCCTCAAAGCCTTTGATGGCTTGTTCCGGCTTCCGGGTTAGACCACTTCATTGGGTGATGTTCGTTTAGAGCACATTTCTCCAATGCTTACTTCCCGTTCGATACGTTCTACGAAACCCCATCGTGCAGAATTCCAACGATGGCGGGGAAACTTAAAGGAAAAAAAAGGATGCCATATTATGTACGCGTGCACCCAAGAATGGACTGGCTGAATTGCTTAATTTTGATCCGTCTTTGTGCGTTGTTGAAACTGATGCAGTTTATGCAACAAAATAATTGCTTGTAACGAGTTGTGTTCAGTTTTGTTCCTTCGTTCGCTGCTTACGGGTCAAAGGGAAGGACGGGGAGGCTGATGAAAGATGGCGAAATTGTGTGGAATTAATTTGGTTCCGAGGTAGATTGAAATGTTGAAAATAGCGATGTTGTAACGTTTCCCCCCGGCAGCACGCTGGATGGACAAGAACATTCTTTGCAGATTGTCAGAGAAGACAAACAGTTGCTGTCCATTTTCAACATTTTATCTACAAAATGTCTTTGTTGGTCCGATATAGACGGCACATTTTTTCGAACTTTCGTGACGTTATGCGACACCTTGACACCTTGTAAAACCCGTACAGCACACCTTTGTACCAGAGACTCAAATAATAATAATAATAATAATAATAATAATAATAATAATAATAATAATAATAATAATAATAATAATAATAATAATAATAATAATAATAATAATAATAATAATAATAATAATAATAATAATAATAATAATAATAATAATAATAATAATAATAATAATAATAATAACAATAATAATAATAATAATAATAATAATAATAATAATAATAACAATAATGATAATAATAATACAATCATCTTGTCCAAAAGATACCTGTACATTGTAAAATGACTCATATTTGTTTAATTTCTGGTTAAACTAAGATACTTTGAACCTATAACTCCTTTTGTAAACTTTAAAAACAAAATGGATGATTGTACTAGAATCAACTTAAATCAGTCAAGCACGGCGGTCAAGGAGGCGATTCCATTGTACAGTCGTCAAATCTTACGATTTAACATGCCCATCATGGGTTCAACTCTCATATGGACCATCCCCCTGTAGCAACGACTGACAATATGCGGCTGCGTGATACTGAATAAAGTCTCGAAAGCCTGCGTTGGCCGGTATGTCTCCGTAGGACGTTTACGTCAAACAGAAACGTCAAGCACGAGATATTTTTGATTTGCAAATTGCGGAAAAGGCGGATAACCTTGCTGCAGATTTTTTTTTCGGCAATTCTCTAGCGATACGTTCGTTTTTCTTTGATTCATTTTATATTATCAATAGTTATATTTGATTTTGTTTAAGTTAAGTAAAGTCGGATACAGGTTACACTAAAAGAAAAAAAGTAATTTTACAAATTTGAACAGATTTCATGTTCTGTTGGTCTTGTAAAATGAGGTGTATACATTTAGGGGCGATATTCTAAAATTAAATTCAATATAAAAAATACCAGTGAATAATAACATTCTATCCCAACACAGTAATTAATGAGTTTAGCTTTAAATGCATCATGAAAAACACGCTGGTATTTGTCTAAAAAACAAATAATGTACCCTTTTCTGCTTGTTCTATGCTGATAAGATTAAAAGCTAAAATAAAACACACGAAAGCACTATGAAATTTCTGAGAAAGAATGATAAAAAAAGGCTGAAAAATTGATAAACGTGTGTGAAAATAGCAAAATAGCATTACATCAACCAACCAACACTGCAAAAAGTAACACTGAAACAAAAAAAAGCAATCATCAAAATATGAAAATACAATCAAAAAAGGTCTCCTTTGCCGCAATGCCGACCAGTGCTGTGACATCTGGTTAGTGTTTGGCAGTAACGCTACTTGCTTTATTTTTTTGCAGTCCCTTTTCCGTTCCGCTGATACAAAAGGTTGCCTTCAATTTTAGGAAAACCCTCCAAAGACCCGGGTGGAAGCGCATGTGCACCGGTAACAAAAAAAAAAGGGTAGAGACGAACGAGAAACACTCGGTACAATAATCTGATAATTGGATGGCTTCGAATTGCGAAGGATGAAGACGAAGCAGTTCTTGAGCTTGAGTCGAGAAACACCAACAAACGGCAAATGTGAAGAAAATCAAGTGAAAATATGTTGCTACAATAGAGAAAGCTCTCGGCAAGGGGGGCGAAGGGCCACAAGCTTTTGGGTGGTGATGAAGCGGAAGAGGTAAAGCACAAACACACACACACGCACACAAATAAGGAAGACAAACAGAACATACAAAAAAAAACAAGACAAAGTGTAAGGTTTTCGTTCGGAAGTAACCAATTCGATATGAGCTCACGTACCGAGGCTGGGCGCACCTTCGGTCCGGGGTTTTGGGTTTATGTATTTGTGTGTAGAAGTGTGTGTGTGCATGTGTCTCAAACTTTCATTATTGCACTTTATCCTTTTCAATTACGAAGGGATTTTCCGGCCAGGAAAATGGACGGTTTAAGAAGCGATAACAGCAGGAAACCCCCTTTTCCGAGCGGTTGTGCTGGATGTGTTACCTTCGCCAGCGGAAGCCCGTTTTTCTTCTTAAGCCTTTTTCTTAAGTGAAAGCACTTGAAGATTTCGTTCGCCCACCTTCCCCCGACTGTCTGCCGCAGACTCGGCAAAAGGATGGATGTGCCTGTGTGCCTACTTACCTTTCGAGCAGATTGTTTCAGCCTTACGGCCTTAAGGTACACCCTGGTACCGGCTTGTTTTGGGAAAGATTAAACCATAAAGCTGGTAGCGGGAGCAACATTATCGAAACAATGGGGTTCGATGGGCCGCCCCCGGGTTTTGGGGGGTTTTTTCATGTGTTCTCTTCATTACACGAAACCCGTATGCTGCATTGAAATGAGGGAAAAGGGTACAAGAAAGGAGGTCGGATTAGTCGAGCGCGTAAGCGCTTATGTGAGTAAATTATCGAACCATAGTATAATTTTGTTTGACCGTTCCTTTTGCATACCAGTGTGTATAGAAACACAGAACGGGCAAAAACAAACGTAGTACCAAACGAATCAAACGCTTCACTTGTGCCGTGGTTACGATTTTCCATTGCATTGTGCATTTTTCACGCGTGTACGTGCAGGCCGCAACCGATTTGTTGCGATTTCCCGTGCGGGCTTCCCCGGGTGTATATTGTCGCCACGTGGTTTATACATTTTGTATCCATTGTGCTTTGATTTCGCGTTGCATAATTGATGGTAACGCGTGCACGATGGTAGAAAGGAAGCACCGGACCGGTACCACGGTCCGCCCTTCCATGGAGCACGTGGTTAGAGATTTGTACTATTTCATTACATTCCAGCCATCGGCTGGGGAGCTTTTTTGTCTGTAGTTTTGTGTTAGTACAGTGAACAAAAAAAACCCCCAAAATCAGAGTTCGCGCTCGTAATCGAAAACCACAAAGCACGCTACCCGCTGTTGGTGATAATTATTGTACCAGCCCACACTCACGGGCTGTGTGGTTTTGCAGGGGTGTGTTTATCTAAACGATGGGGTCATGGGTATTTGAAGAACTGACTGATCGGGTGAATGCACAAGACCACACGCTAAATGTTTTATTAAATTTGCGTGTGTCTTTGTGCAGTTTTGCGCAAGTGGTTTTTTCTGTGTTTAGTAAATAGTTTCTGTGCTGTTTGTTACCATTTTTAACCGCCACTATTAAAGCTGTGCTGAAGTAAATGAAATCTGATAGCGAATGTAAGCTTTAGGTGTTGTTTGATGAACAAAAAAACTACATAAGCTTTAAGTAATTTGTAATGGTAGGGAGACCACTTCATAAAGAGAATTTAGTGTATACGGACAACCTAAACAATTATAAAGAGATTGTACTATGTTTGGATGTTAGTTACTTACTTATCGCGCGCTACAACCGCTTTGCGGTCTTGGCCTACTTCAGGAGTGTCCGAAACCGCTCACGGTCTCGCGCCTTCGCCTGCCAATCCGTGATGTTGAGACGTTAGTAGAATATTAAGAATTAGATTAAGGATAAATAAAGAAATAGAGAACCTAATCCTATCGAAAGGCACAACAACAGTAGAAAAACATAAACATTTGTTCAATAAAGTAGAGCATACAAATGGGAATTGCAATCCACAGAAATTCGTTAGTCCTCAAAGACACATAAAATGTCTAGGATACAATCGCTCTGGATGCGTTGGAACTGTGAATTTTATCCTTTATGAAGGTTTCCTCCCTTTTATGGAAGATTCTATTCCAAAACTTTTGATTTTTAACCTATAAAAATACTATTTCATACATACAATATTTTTAACGAGTATATTGAATTTCTTCAGTTATAGTAGATTACACTCACCACTTGTCATATTGGTTGTCATATCTATTATTTATTTATTTCAAATTGTTTGCAACAAAATCGGACATTATGCAAAGTTTGAGACATGTTAATAGGATGTAGGAATCCTCAATATTTCAAAAAGATGGTGCACCCAGCCGAAAACCTGCAGACAAGACTCCAAGAAGTGCAACGAGGTAGGACACATGACCATGTCGAGTAGGTCTCTTCGTATATTGAAGACTCTTGAGAGTTGGATTGAAAGACCTATCTATTCTATCATGGAGTGGATATTATAGCCAGACAATTATTGTAAGTCTTATATATAACATCCGACACAAATAATATCCTCACACCACTGGACAACGGAACTGTCAACTGTATTCTGTCCAAGAGACTGTAAGATAAGAATTCTGCAAGATGTTCGGTCCCAGAGTGCAGCTTCGCCAACGTCAGAACGTCCGGTACGCCATACAACGAAGCAAGTTCGTAGTTCATCCTCCGCCTACAGACTCCATGCACGAGGGAGCCGCCTCCGGGAGGCGAACGCCAAGCAGGTGTTTTGTCTCCAGCGCATTGAGCATCAGAAGAATCCTTGCTGATTCATGTTTCTGTCTAATGTTCGCCGTAAACACACCGTTGCTATCGTTCTGACGATGATAATTCTATTTATAACTTGATAAACAAACTCACGAATGCTTATATAAAAGTTTAAAGCTTACGTTCATGATCGGTCAGGCTTTACAAAACTTGACAATTTACAGAATCAAAATGAACTCTTTGAAAATAGGATCTGAATGGCCTAGAGCGCTCTTGAATTTATAACAGAACTGGTTAGTTTTAATTACAAATAATATATAAAATATTACTCACCAAGCAACATCTACTAGTACCTCCAAAAAGCTTAAAAATCGATCTTGATTGTTAAAAAGCAAATATTGCAAACGTAAGATCATAAAAAAAACCTCCTGCCCGCATATGCAAATTGGGCACCCTTCACTGCAGAGCAGATGTTCGGCGCACGGATTCGGTTGGCGGCAGCACAGCAACATATGATGATCCTTATCACGTCATTTTCGAAGATTCCGTGCACCACTTAGGCCTATATGTGTATATTGCTATGTGTGAATGTGTGTGTGACCGTGTTCACCATACGACTGAGGACAGGTGTTTTACAGCCCCCACAGACAGACAGTAAAAACATGATCCCCGGCGTACCGGTTGCGTTATATTTTATGTCTTGCACGGGGCAGTTTTTTATTCACCGCTCTCCGATTTGATCGTTGTGTTATTTTGATCTTGTTTTGAGTATCATTTTCTTTTTCTCTCTCTCTTCCACTGTTGACCGCTCCTGGGCGAGGATTTGGCGCACAGCTTTGTTGGCAAATCTGCCGATGCCGGTCACCGGCAACACAGTTGGCAGCTGGCAGTCAGTTTTATTTTTGTTGCTTTCGTTTTCGCTTTATTTTCCGCGACCGTGTGGCTACCGGAGGCCTTCCTACAGGTACGCCCCTCCATCGCGTACGGTGCGCGGCGTAGCATGCGGGTTATGCGATGCATTCACTAATGAACTTAATATGCATGTGGCACCAGGTGCTAACCTGTGCGTCTTCGCTTAATTATTCCACACAACCACAACGGTCGACATGGGCTGCGGCTGCACGCCGTGCGTGCCGTTCGCGGGCTTCTGTTCGATGGGGTAGCAAAATCAAAATGCATCTTATTATGCAACCTTATCCTGACCGTGAGCCCCGTCGTCTCAAGCCATAACAGTAACATCTGCCGTCGAAAGAGGCAGTGTGTGTGTTGTTTTTTTTTGGGATTCTGTTTGGTTTTTGCAGTTTTGAACTTTGTTTTGCGGTTGTATAAAAAAAGTGCAGCAGCAGCAGCAGCTAAATGTGAGGATTATGAAAATGGTTTTAGAAGGTGCTTTTGTAAATTAGTGCAGCGTGTTTCCTGGGGGTATTAAGATAAAGAAGAATGCATCAATTAATTTGATTGCCATGGTAAATTTGTTTTAAACTCAGAAGCAACTTCCGTGGACAAAGACGATTAACGTTAGTCTTCCTTGGATAGATTTTCGAAAATTTATCACGTTACAAATTAGGCTTAAATTCTTCTGCGGACAGAAACAGATGCTGAACTCATAACGGTACTGGGACTGTTATTACACCCATTCCGTGGCTGTAGTTGATAAAGAACCCATTCTTGCACTGGAACTGACGCTGAAGTATAAACGTTCCGCAACTGATGATTAACTCATAACTGATAATAAACTCATACTGATCCTGATAATGAACCAGTACAGATGCTGGAATCGACCTAGAATCCATGCCTGCGTTGGAATTAATGTTGATCTTAAAGCAGTCCTGAAACTGATCCTGTACCCATGCCGTTTTTGGAACTGATACTGAATCTATGAGTTCTTGGACCTGAAACTGAGCCAATACAGGACTTGTCATCAATCAAGAATCCACACCAACTCAGAGACTAATGTTGAATCCATAACGGTCTTGAAACCGAACAAGAACCCATGCCAGTCCTGGACCTGATACTGAACCTATACGGGTCCTAGATCTGAAACTGTTTCCATACGAGTCCGGAATTGTTACAAGGCCTTTTTCGATTCCAGAATGAATCGTGAACCTGTTCCAGTCTTGGAACCGATCATGAACCCATGAATAGCAAATCAATTGGACAAGCTGTGCAACGAATAAATTGGCTTAAATATACGGTGTAGGAATTTCACGTATAAATTTTGATCTTTTTATACAACACTGGTAAGATTGTTGCAAATAAGTTATTTGTTTCGAAATAAAAATAAAATAATATTCTTTGATTTCATTTTAACAATATATTTTCATATTATACCACCATTATACCAGTTAACGCTCGTTTTGAACTCTGTCAAGCAGTGGATGTGCGCTGATTCGAGCTGCTCTGCTCGAATTTCCGTCGCGTCAAACGTCAGTGCAGTTTTGGCGGCTGATATCACAACACAACAAAAAAAAATACTAAAACAATCTCAGTTCCCGCACAAACAGCGCACTGTTTTCGGGTGCCCCCAAACGATGGACGAAGTGCCGGCCAGTCCGGTCGCAGTAAAGCGTAAGAAATTCCGCCGGAAACAAGGTCCACTGTTTAAACGTGCCAAGAAAGCATCGGCCGGTGAAAGTTTCGCCGACGATGGATCGTCCTACGAGCAGCATTCCGAATGTGCGAGCGACGTTCAAGTTACCGAGGCGGAGTTACCAGAAGCGGCACGAAAGCTGTCGACCTTTTACTACGACGAGGATGTTGAGCAGTTTGAAACGGTGCAAGCAAATCCGCTGGCTTCGGCAATACTGCTGGAAAAGGCCAATGCCATCCCGGGACCGAGTAAAGTGCTGTCACGGCAGTTTGTTGCCTGCTGTACGGAACAGTTCCTAACGGTGGCCGAGCTGGCCAAACTGGCTGGAGATGGTGAAGAAAGTGATTTTGCGCCACCGCAGGAGTACAAGGCACAATCAACCATAAAGCCTCACAACTATAGCTTCACACAGATGGAAATCGATACGCAAATGATCGACCTCTTTGAGGCGGCGGATCTGTTGACCGGACCGGGCATAGAAAAGCAGCCACCGAAATTGCCGCTGCCTCTATCTGAGCTTCTTAGAGCAGACACTGATGGGAAGGATACAGTTCCGTCGAAGCTGCTCAGCAATACTTCAATCAACGAAACGTCTATCAAACGTGAAGGTGCTTTTTCCTCTATTATACCTTAATTTATACACTTCTTTGTACCCCAATTGTAAATGTTTTTCTTTTTAGTTATAGAACCAGATGCTGCTTCCGATGAGCGAAGTATAGTGCAGCGAATATTGGACGATTTTCGGCTCGAAGATAGCGAAACATGTTCTATGGATGTAGACCTATCCCTCATCCAATCCGAAAGCCTACGGCGAAGATTAATACAACTGCGAGATTTAATCACCAGCCCGCCGAAACCCGTCAAGCGCGAACCGACATGCCGCCAGTATGGCCGAGCCAGAGAGAAAAGAGAGAAACTGTTAGCTCGTCGGTTAAGCTACGACACGGAAGATTCATCAATGGCAGGGCAACCGTCAAGCGATGATGAGTCGGAAACGAGCACGATCCGTAATTCAAACCATCACAGCGATACTGAAACATCAATGGACGGAATGGCACTGAACGAAAGTGTGCTAATACAGGCAAATCTTACACAACTTTCCGCTTTCTTTTCACAAGCCATAACTAATAGCCAAGAAGGTGGCGAGTGTAGGGAAGAGAAAGCTCGAAATGAACCCAAATCCACTTCGCTCGACGGTGAACCAGCGTTTCACGGGTTTTCTTCACCGATCTCCCTTGCCCCCGATAGATCGTCTTCTCCCAAGACGGTTGCGATAAACTTTGCCACGTTGAGTGAGTCAGATGAGAGCAGTTTTCTATCGGTGGACGATAACCATGCGGAGAGTGTGAGTGAACCAATTACGATGGAACAGTTGCTGGACGATGATGAGGATCTGTTCATGCTGGCGCACCCTGCGGAGGAGAAAGAACCCCATGCATCGGATCAGAAGCGAGTGCAAAAGATAACTGAAGGGACAAACGCGGCTCCCATAAAATCCGACGCCAATAATGAGGTACATGGAAGTGTTAATGCTTCTTTGATGCCTCACAGTGCTACCTCATGCCGTAATGCAACGCGCGATGCCTCGATAAATGATTCTGATGAAGTGTTACTAAAAGCTCAAGCAATGTTCTCAGCAGAAGAAGTCAAACAGAAGCTTAATCACCTTCAAAATTATTCTAGCATAAGGGAATCGTTGCAGGAAAGTGTTGAAATGAAGGCCGTTCCAAGCGTAAATGCAAACAACGCAGGAAAAGCTCATAGGCGGAAGATAGAAGAACCTGTATTTTCCAATCAACCGTTTAGTGGAGGGTTTAGTACGGCTGGTGGCAGCGCAATTGCCATATCGAAAGAAGCGCTCGAAAGTGCTCAGAAAATGTTTGCCGAAGAGGAAGCCAAGCTTCAGAATGAGATGCACGTAGACGATTCTAAGGCACCGTTGGGAGCAGCTTTTAGTACAGCTGGTGGTAAATCGATCACTGTATCGAAAGATGCCATCGAAAAGGCGCGTAAAACGTTCGAAAAGGATGAAAGAACGATTGGCAAGGACATTGTGGACGATCCATTAGTCACACGGGAAGGAAACCCCTATCAACCGACGTTCTTGGGAGGTTTTAGTACAGCCGGTGGCAATACAATTGCTGTCTCGAAAGCGGCACTCGCATTGGCACAAAAAGCGTTCGCCGAGGAAGAAACGAAAATGGAACAGGAAAACCTCACCACAGCAAATGGAGCTTCATTTGGTGATGGTGGTTTTAGTACTGCTAGTGGGAGCAAGATTGCTGTATCGAAAAGAGCACTCGAATCGGCTCGCACCATGTTTGCGCAAGAGGAGGGGGAAGGCACAGATCAACCCCAAACAACAGGGGATGGTGGGTTCAAGCCACCTGCTATGGGATTTAGTTTTAGTACAGCGAGTGGCAATAAAATTGCCGTGTCGAAAAAAGCCCTTGAAAAGGCACAGCAAACGTTCGAAGAGATAGAATCGATGGTGGACAATGCTACCGGCGTTGAAGCAGCGGGCTCTTGCCAGGAGGTCAGCGGTATGTGTATAGAAAATGAATCGAAAGAGGTTAGAAATTGTGACAATTTGCGACCAGATCTTATGGGAGCTTTTAGTACAGCGAGTGGTTCCTCAATAGCTGTCTCGAAAAAGGCTTTAAAAACAGCACAAAAGATGTTTGAAGAGGAAGAATTGAGCAGAGACAAAGAGAACCAGCCCGGCAATATTACTAATGACTCCTTCGGTGGTGGATTTAGTACAGCCGGTGGTGGCAAGATATCTGTTTCTAAAGATGCATATTTTAGTACAGCGGCTGGTAGTGCAATTGCAGTCTCGAAGAAAGCTCTCCAAATGGCACAGAAAGCGTTCGATGAGGACGATCTAGGCCCGGTGGTTGATAAGGAAAACATCACAGGAAATTTGCTCGGTGGCTTTAACACGGCAAGTAGTAGTAAAATTACCATCTCGAAAAAAGCATTGGAAAATGCAAAGAAATTCTTCACCGAAGACGAAGAGGAGAAGGTCACGGAATGCACTACGGTAATATCGAAAGATGCTTGCACTATCGATCATGTTGAGGAAAGTGTAACTTCTTTTCCTACGTTTAGTCGAGCGAGTGGAGCTTCCATTGCCATTTCGACCGATGCGCTTGAGAGGGCTAAAAAGTTATGGAATGAATTCGATGAAGCTGAAAGCAAAGAACCTCTTCCTGCTGGTTGCAACGATGCTGCAATAAGTGACTCGGTGCTTGGAGAAAATGCACCCAAACTGGAGGAAACTCGCCACAAGCGCCGCCTATCGCCTGCGCACGATGAACCGATACTGACGCCGAAGAAGAAGCTGCGCTCAAACCATCTCCATCCACTTGTCCCCTTCCAAACCAGTACGCCAGCATCGGCCGTAGGTGAAAGTGTAAGGCCCACCACAAAACAGACGAAAGAACCAACCCCGCCAGCACACGATGTCGATGCGTTTTTCTCGCAGCTGGATGATCATGAGTTTCAGGAACTGTTCTGCGTCCAGCAAATGGGTAAAATGCCAAACAAATTGTTGTCTAAATTTGACCAATGTTCCGATACGATACCGGCCAAACCGGCGGCGAAAATGCAACCTGCCGGATCGGATTGGGACGATAGCTTTTCCGAGATACTGCCCAATCTTCCCGCCTCGGACGAGTCGGATGGGAAGCGGCGGTCGGTGCTGGTAAGCCACCTGCCACCGGAGCATGTACAGCAGGCACGAAGGGAGGAGCTGGAAAAACAGATGCAATACATTGCAAGCAAACCGGCAGATGCGTGTCGGCCACGGTTGTTTGAGTTTTGTAGCCGAAAGCAGCAGAAGAATCGTGTCGCAATAAGGGAGTATGTTGGTGGTGCTGTTCCCCGGACGGCGGACGTGTTAACCGCAGCGATGAATGTCACGCTGGAGAACGTGTTGGAGTTTCGCTTTAATGTGGCGGAGTATTACGGGTAAGTTGAGGCGCATTTTGATGGTATTTTAGGCGCTTAAATGTTGCCTTTGTTTGCAGGGAATCGGTCAGCATCAGCAATACTGCGGGTATACCTCTCGGAACGGATGGGAAAGCGGGATGCTTACTGATGGACGCAAACTCCACCATAGGCGTGGAAGAGATGAGGTGTGCCTTTCTTGCAGCCCCGGGCATTGATCCGCGGCTCGTACCGCAGGGATGGGTAGAAAACGCTTGGCGCTGGATCGTATGCAAGCTGAGTGCGTATGAGCGCAATTTTAGCACCCATCTGCAGGGTGCCTTATCGCCGGAAAATGTCTTCCAACAGCTACAGTACCGGTATCACGTCGAGATCGATTCCGCACGCCGGTCCGCCCTGAGAAAGATGCTCGAAAAGGACGACATACCGAACCGCCGGATGGTGCTGTTCGTGTCAAACATCGTGCACAACGATGCAGCATCCGCCGTCGGAATGGGGCTGGAACTGTCCGATGGATGGTACAGTGTGCGAGCCGAGATTGATTACCCCCTGGCGGCGGCTGTTCGCGCCGGCCGTATCGTCCCGGGCACGAAGCTAATGATACAGGGCGCGGAACTGTGCAACCACAAGGATGGTTGTTCGCCGTTGGAAGTACCGCTGGACGTGCGGTTAAAAATTGCCGCAAACGCGACGCGCCGTGTCCGGTGGTCGGTACGGTTGGGGTACTATCACCATCCCGTACCGTTCCTGATCGGGTGCAATACTATTCACGATCGTGGCGGACTGATTGCCCGTGTGCGAGCGCTCATCGTGCGCGTGTATCCGTTAATGTACGTGGAAAAAAGCTCGAGCGAAGGGCAGGGATCGGTACTGCGCTCGGAGCGGATGCAGCAACGGCACAGCCGCCGGAACGATGCGAACCAGCTGGAAAATCTGCACAAACTGTACAACCGCGTGCAGGAGGAAATCGAACGGGAGCGGGCGGCCAACAGCGTGAAGCGCAACGTGCGCGTGACGGAGAGCACGACGGCGGCCGAGCTGCAGGAGTGTTTGGAAAATGGGCTCGACGTTTCCTTTCTCGACGTAAGCAGTAACGAAAGAGCAAAATGGAAATGGGTCAGTTTTTTTTAACATTTTCCTCCTTTCTTTTTCGCTCTTTTTGTAGTTTGAACTGACCCGTTCGCAGCAGCTCGTCATTGAGCAGTTCCAGCAGCGACAGCAGGAGCAGCTGCAGAGCGAAATCAACCGACGGGTGAAGGCCCTGCTCGCCAAAAGCACCATCCGGCCGACCGTTACCGCGCTGCTGAAAGTGCGCCTCATGGATCGTGCCCAACCGGTACGCTCGTTTGTCCTCTCGATCTGGCGCCCGACGGACGATGTGCGTGGTTTGCTGCAAGAGCAAGCCTATGTGGAGTTTGGGAATGTTACCGCCAACGGGACGAAGAATAATGACGTCCAACTAACCGCACACAAGGCCACCACGTACCGCCGGGTAAAGGATGATCTCATCGTCGAGCAGCAGGGCCACTCGAGCAGCCGCACCGTCACACCGATCGGGTCGATCGATGCGGCTAGCTTCCGTCCACCGTTCGGCGAGTTCGACACGGTCGGGGTGGTGGTGCGCGTCGGCCCGGCCGAAACGAAAAAGTTCCAATCGATCTACCTGGCCGACACGGCCATGAACCTGCTGTGCATCAACTTCTGGCACGGGCTGGGCGAGTACGCGTACGACGACGTGGTGCAGGAGCGACGGCTACTGTGCGTGTCCAATCTGCAGTGGCGCACGTTCAGCCGGCAGCCGGCAGTCGGCGTACCGCAGTCGTTCGCGACCGAGTACACCACGTTCACGGAGCAGCACGTCCGCCACGGCCATCTGCGGGCGGAATGGGACCGCTGCCAGCTGCAGCTGGACGCGATCGATCGGGATCGATTCTTCGAGCAGTGTGCGGAGCGGCTCGGCGAGCTGGTGGCAGTGGCAGGGAGCAGCACCCCGAACGTGGGCACACCGTACGGGCAGCGGTCGGTTAGCCGGTTGCCGCAGACTTCCACCCCGGTTGGGGTGGGCAGCTACAGTGCGGCGAAGCGGAAAATCGAAACACTCGCATCGATCTATCCGGCCAGCCCGCCGAAACTGTCGCCGATTGTGATTGGGCGCAATGCGACCCTTCGGCGGGGGTTTAAAACGCCGGCACGGATGGAGGAGCGCGAGAACCATCCGGGTGTGAGTTGAGGGGTCGCTTAATGCGAAGTTGTTAAAGCTGCTCTGCTGGTGTAGCCGTGGAGGCCTTTTTGACTTAACTTCTGAATATAGTCAAGCTTGACGATGCGTTTGTTGCGAAGTTGTCAACGTTTACACAAAAAAGTATCTCGTGTTAGTACTCATCAAACGTTCCGAAATTCAATTCAAAGCCAAAGCCAACCGAGCTTCGTGGGTACATGCTCCAGCTAGGGCTGCTTTTATTTGCGCCAACAGCATTGCCATTTGATGTAGCATGCCTTGGTTTTGTTTGACTTTACAGCACGCAAACGCCCGCCCAATCGCCTTGGCACAGCCTTCCGCAGGCCGGAGCCCGACCAAAAGCGGGTAAAAGTTCGTACACCAAACCACACCACACATTCACACACAGCACCGACTTCTCTAAACTTCCCGCGACAGAACCGCTGAGGCCAGCCTGCGCTCGTACGATGCTCTTTTAATGTCTATCTATTTGTACTGTTGGAAAGTTTTTCTTTTTCCCATGCGGTTGGACGGGGAAGTAGGGACAGTGCAGGGAAAAGAAATCGAAGACAAATACTAAACACGGGGACACCGAAAACCCTTGGGCTTCGGTGGTCGATACATGGCTCGTTGGCTAGGTTTGCGATGCTGTGTTTGTGTGTGTATCTGTGGTGATCAAATATTGGGTCACGGTAGATGGGACAGTTGCTCAATCGGCCACATTGGCTGGCCGGTGGCTGGCCCATTCCACCCATTCCGCTCGATGTCTGTTGTCCGGGTTTCGTAATCGATCGACCAATCGGACCAAAGTTGAGGTTCGTTGGTTTTGTAACGGGGCGATGCGGTTGTGGCTGCAGCAATCAATCAATGGCCAGTTGGCGTCAGTACGAACCGCTTACCCCTGGCCCCCGTCTGTGGCAAGCAGCTCAACGTAATATTTGAACTGACCCCCGGGTGGGGAGAGTTTTAGAGTAGGAACATATTCGACTTCCCCACCGTACACTGCTTTGGCGATGGGGTTGTGGTGCTAAGAAGGATTTCACGAACAAAAAAACACACACACACACACACACAGCTCACATGTTAGTGGTTCGAGAGGACAAATAAAACTTTTCTAATAAACAAGCTGTTGAATTCGGATCCTCTTCTCCTTTTCCGTCACTGCCCATTGCTGTCATCCTTCCCATGTCAGCAGCCGGCCTTAAAGCAAAGGCGACCGGATGGCACAGAATTAGCCGCTCGGTGAGTTGTCCTGGGGAAAGGAAATTGCAGCGCGTCTCCATGGTAACGCGGTTTAATGAGATCGTCTGGCAGCCGACATACAGAGCCATACGCCATATTGGTTGTGCGAAAGCTGTTGTTACTGCTTGCACCGAAACGTTTAATGAAAATGTTCCTCATTAGTGTCTCTGTGCGTGTTGTGTGTCTTGCTGTGTGCTGCTCGTTGGAAAATGGAACGGAAATGTAACACATTTCTAAGTGAGTAGTGAGTTTTTTCTTCACTGCCTCGTGCTAAATAAAGCAATTCTGAGGCAGATCTGGCTGACGCGTAAGGATCGTGCCGCTCGCTCGTTCATCTTCTAAGGGGGGGAGTGTGCTTATTGCATGTGAATTCGGTATAAGTCTTTGGCTCCGAGATTGGACGTGCAGGAAGTGGGGCTTGTTGTTTTCTTCTCGTTTTTGAAAGATGTACGTAAAAAAAAGCTTTTCCAATATATATCGAGTCCAGTGCACTTTCGTGACCGGTCCCGTCCAATTGGATGCTGACTTCATGAAATGTGTGTGTGTGTGTGTGTGTATGTGTGTGGTTTAAAATTTCCACTTTCAAGGCAGCTTGTCTTGTTGTGTATTTTCTTCTCTTTTTTTTAACGATTAAGTTTATTTATGTCCCCTCAGATCTTCTTTTCCTCGAACGCGATCCAATATCAAAAGGCGTCGTCGCGCGGGCCTGATGCTCTTCTTTAGTATTGTGCATTGCCACTAAACTATCTTCGGCCGAAATACCGAAAATCCAATAAACGTTCAATAAATTCCTTCTCACATCGGTTGTGGAATGTTGACACGGAGAAACGCACCCACCCACCCACACGCGCTTGGCGACGGATTGCAATTTATCATGCCGCGCCCGGCCCAGCCTGGGGAGAGGGAGTGTGCGCCTGAAGGTGTTACCGGCGTTGGGTTGGATTGCTTGAATTTCGTCGTTCCTGTGAAAGCTGTCAAATGTCAGGCCCCCGCCCCCTCCACGGGGTTAGGGTGACACGCGTAACAACGGACTCCTGCCAGGCCAGGGGGTCGGTGCATTCCTTCGCGATGCAAACGAAGATGGCACCCGGTGACAGTAGTTGGTGCATTTCCCCAGTATACATGAACTGTTGGTGGCTTCGGGAAAATGTGAGTTTTAATTAACTTTAAGCAATCAGGTTTGACTCGTACCACGAGGTTTCATAAAAAAAAATGAGGAAGAAATGTGTCCAAAGAGCAAATGAAATGAAAAGGAATTTACATTTTTACCCCTTTTTCTTTGCGAAAAACTTTTTTCTTTCCCCCCTTTTTTCCAATCAAAATGTGCATCCAAACACCCCCTTTTCCCGAATCACGACATCAATGTTTCCTCAAATTTGTGTTTTTTGACTTGATGGTTTATCCCTCCTTCCCCCCCCCCCCCTCCAGCATTCTGTAAAATCCGTCATTACTTCTGCACCCCCAGGGCTGGTTGAATAAATTATGTTTTCCTTTCCATTTGCATCGAAAAGAAAGTGTTTTCTTCTTCTTCTTCTAGTGCTTCTTTCTACAGACATGCTGGGTTCACCAGCATATCAAAGACGAATCGCATCGCTCGAACGGCGTACCAAATCAGGAAAAATCAATCTCCGAACTTATCCAGCACGTGGAATGCCCCATTGCGCCCCTTTGCGCCACAGAGTCGTCGCTCGTTAGAAATTAAGTTAGGAAAGTTCAAAAATTTCCTCCACCAACAAGATAGTTGAGTTTCTTCCCCTTAGCCGTCTTTATCTTTCTGTTCTTTCTATTTTGTACAGATATTACTTCCTCGGGCGTGTCGTGGAAACAAACTTGCCAAGGCAAGATGGTTTTTGCAGCGGGTTCAAATGGCACAAGCTTGCTGTAGAGCAAAGTAAATAATGCACTACCAACACACATGCACAGTGCACTGAGCAAAAGCGATGCCGTTCGCGATCAAGCGTGTAGCTCTCTCCGCCCATCATGCAAGGAACCGTTGGAGAGTAAAGTGCTTGCACCACGGATTGCATTTGCATCGGATTGTTCGGTGGAGGGTAGAGCCAATTACGGTGCAGGCGAGTGCACGAGCTTTTGGGTGAGTGTTTTGGCACAGGAGGGTTGTGGGGGAGGGACCATTTGCCATTTGAAAATGTTGTTTTTCGTGAGTGATTTTTTGATGCATCGCGTTATTTGATTTCAACTTTACTTTTAGGAACAAGCGCAGCAATCGCACAAGGCGGCGGGACGGGTGTTGGTGATACATCCACACGAAGATGAAACATCCGGAATCCATGTTGCTATCTGTGGTTCGCCTTTCCCCGCGGGGGATTTTAGTAAGGGCAGCGTGCGCATCGCAGATGTAAGTGTTTGCAGTATCGTTAATGCTTGAGCATTTATTTTTCCATCGTCTGCATTTCTTTTATCCTGCCGCAACAAACGTCTTCCGCTCAGCGTGTACGCACACACACGTATGTGCGCGCGAATAATTAATGATAGTGCGGTGGGGGTGTTGTGAAAAATTAATAATTAACGCTCGTTTATCACGGTTGACAGGCAGACGACGAACCCGGTAAGCCGCGGTTGAGTGCACACACACACACGTGGCCAGCTGTTAGGGGTCATCCGGGAAGGTAAATGTTCGCTTCGATTGTTGGTCGGCGAAAAAACGGTTCGGAATAATTTATCTCCGCGGTGGTGGCGTCGTCGACGGTGCGCCTTGGGCATTAGTTCATAATTCGTGCGAAGTTCGCCGTGCCGTGAACCATCTGACGCAGTGCACATCCGTCTCAGGGTTTGGGGGCTGATGCGGATGACGCTGGTACGCTATGCTACCGCGTGATTTACGGTTACGCTCCGGGCGGACCAGCAACGCACCACGGTGCGATCGTGATTGAGTTACTAATCCGGAAATGAACATGGGACTTCATCTTTCTCGCGCCGGGCCGGGCGAAGATGCTGATGTACTGCAGCAATGCGGAATGGGCACTTCTTTCGGGGTTTGTGGACGCGTACGGTGTACGGAGGAAAGTAAACGTAAAGGATTCAAAACATTTTGATGCTAAAAAGTTGAATCTTATCACAGTGTCAGCAATTTATGCAAAGTATCAAAGAATGAAATTATATTTTTTTTAATTAAAAGGCTTAACAACAGGCAAGGATGTGTCCAAAGGGAGAATTTGAGATAGTACCAGCCTATACCTATACACAGCTGGATAGTCAGTCCTTACTATAGGTTCTTTCGAGGCTTGAACCCACGACGAGCATGTTGTGTTGTTAAGTCGTGCGAGTTTACGACTGATCCACGGGACTCGCACAGGGTTCTTCTTCTTCTTTGGCACAACAACAGTTGTCGGTCAATGTCTGCCTGCCTGTACAACGCGTTAGGCGTAGCTTTCAGTGACTAATTGGCTATTGGATAGTAATTCCTACGTCCATTCGCCTGTGCAAATTGAGGGATTGAGCCCATGACGAGCATATTGTTAAGTTGTGCGAGTTGATGACTGTATCACGAGAGCGGCCTAAAACTGTTACAGGCTACTGTAACGTAAAACAGCTTGAATTGGATTGATGAACAATGCGACAAAGACAAAATACCGGTAAGCTGAGGACCCTATCAGTGGTGGAACATCCACCAGAGAAACCAGAGTGTGTATTAATCGAAGATAATAATTTAAAAGGTCCAGAGGTCCTCTCGCGGTGGGCTCAGTACTTTGATCAATTACTCAACGACCATTTTAACGAGCAGCTAGAGGCTCCACTAGCAGATAGTGTCATGCTACCTAGCATCGACGAAACCCAAAAAGCTATACGTCGGTTGAAAAATAACAAGTCACCCGGAACCGACGGAATGGCAGTTGCACGATTAGAAAACAAAACTCATCAAATTATTACTGAGGTGTGGGATAGCGAATCTCGATGCCTTGTAATTGGAATCTCGGCATCATCTACGTCATATACAAGAATGAACCTTCAGGATATACTTGTCCCGCACTCTTAAGAGATATTCGGAAACCATCAAAGAGGATTCCGAAACGAAAAATCAACCAAAACGAACCATCTCTTCATTGACTTCTAAGCTGCATACGATAGCATAGCCAGGGTACGTCAGGGTACCAACGTCACTTTCCAGATTCCAATCTATGCTAGACGTTTCAATAATGCCTTATTTTCTGTATTCTACGACTTATTGAAAGCATCGCTCACAATATCTACATTTACGGCAGAAAAACCGGTCTAGGCGAACCGTGCGATCCAGTGACACTGAATTTCCTTCGGATGAATAACTTACTACTGTTGTTATTTTTCATAGTTTTGCCAATAGTGCTCTGTAACTTACCCAGGGTAGCTTGGCAACACGGACGGCCACCCTTTGTTTATCTATCTACACATCGAATAGCTTTACAGCGACTGGTTTGCATTTCGATACACGGTTTTGTAAACGGTCTGCGGTATCTATGCAAGCGCTGATATTCAACAAATTACGCTTTCATGTTGCTATGGAATCCAATTTCGCTCGTAGCCATCCATTTGTAGAATTCTCATCAGACCGTACGTGGCCGGTATGCTCGGTAAACGATCTCAGTCTGGCGGGTGCAGCTCACCGAGTACGCAACAATGAGCGACGGCATTAGGAGGACACGAAGCGTTCAGCTGAAGTATCTTGCTACGCTGCACCAGATCGGTAAACCGCTGGAGGAACCGATCATCGGTAGACACTTCAAGCTGCCGGAACGGCCACGGCCGGCTGAGCATCCCGTTTTCGATATGTCACTGCTATATGTAAGTATCTAATCTGACGTCGAATTTCAAGCATTGTTCTACTGAACTGTATTTGTAGATCCCAATCTACTGTCACCTGGTTCTGCACCCACCGGAAGAGATTGCACGTCCCGCGACACCGGAGTTGATTACACGGGCGCGTATGGAGAAGACGCTGGAAAACTGGCTAGACTGAGAGTGGATTTTTCCCAGCTTTCAAGGGCCATGTAAGTGAAACAGTTCTCAACATCCGTCACAGTGATTTTGGGGTGTGCATGTGCCCAATGTGAATCGTTTGCAACTGAAAAGTTATGTCTTTTTATTTTGTAAAAATGGCATTCGAAATATTTCTGTTACATGCTTGGACCAAGTAAAATCATACACACACAGGTGCTCTGCATACTACTTTGTAACGCGACGCGTATCTGGATTGCGGTTCTTCTTGGCCTCTAATTGCTTCACTTTTTGGCGCTTCTGCGACGTCTCCTGTCTCAACTCAGCCTGCTTTGCCTTCTTATTATCCAACTGCTTCTCGAGCGCAATGTTTTCCTGTTCCAGGTCCTCCGTTTCCTTCTGCTTAGCATCCGCCTCCGTGCGGCGTGCCTGCGTTTCGCGCAACTTAAACGCGTGCCGCTCTTTCAGATGGGTGAACACTTTATTTAGATTATCGCTTGGGCGTGCTAGTCCATCCTTGGGCAGGCGGAACCGTCGCAGATTGGTATCAATCTCGCCGTGTAGCCCCTGCAGCAGCTGCTCCTGTTGTATCTGCTCGTTGGTAAGCTGCTGCACCTCAGCCCTCAGCTCGTTGACTTCGGCCTCGAGCTGTTCGTTACCCTGCAGTGGCACATCACCCTGCTGTGTGATGTAGTGGGACAGACTTTGCACGCTGTTGATGGCATCTGTGGCACTGCAGCGTCCTTGTGCACGCTGCAACTTTTCCGCCACGCTTGTCAGGGCGATGTACTGTAATAGCCGGTCCAGGTACGGCTTGTCACTTTCTTTGCAACACAGACCATGCTCGAGTTGATAGTCGATCTTGCAGTGCTGGTCAGCATCGTGTACTGCAGAATGGGCTACGTTTCTGAAAAGTGCACGTAAACTGTTACAATCCCAGTCATTATGCGATAGTGTAAGATTCTTTAGCGTATGACTGGTGCTAAGCTTAAGGGTCACGATGGAGTTGTGGTCAAGGTAAAGGTACTCCACCCTATCAAACTGCGGCTGGTTACGTTCCACGTGCAGCAGATGATTGTGCGACAGATCGAGCACTTTGAGCGTTGGGATGGGTTGACCGTAAAGATTGAGCGCCACAAGGTGGTTGTTGGAGACGTACAGTCGCTCCAAGCGCTGCATTTTGACAAAGTGTTGGTAAGTTATCTTCTCCAACTGGTTGTAGGAAAGATCCACGTCAACCAGTCCGGGATAGTTCAGCAGCCAGGCAGTGTCAGTCAAGTTGTTGTGTTGCAGCTTCAAAATGGTCAACTCCACGTTGACGGGCCCGCGTACGACGTTGATGGTATTGTGCGATGCGTCTAGTTCTTCGACCGCGATCGGTATGGCAAGCGTTGAGAGCAGGTTGTAACTGACGTTGACGTGGAAGAGACTGGGAATGAGAGCAAGGTCAACATGCGTAAGCCTGTTGCTGGACAGTTGAAGATTTTGAAGCTCTGTAGTCGCTTGGAAAGTGTCGTCTTCGATGCGTTCCAGGTTGTTGTTCGACATCGCCAGCATGCTGAGCTTGGGTGTGTTGTGGAAGATTCCGCGTGGCAGGCTGATTAAATCGTTCCGTTCCAGCACAAGCACCGTGAGCAGTGGGACGTTCTGAAACACGTACGGTGGCAAATATCGAATCGCATTGAATCCCATGTACAGCTTCTGAATTGTGTGCGCGTAAGCGAACGCGTTCGTATCGATCTCCTCTATCTGCAGGTCATTCAGATTGAGCAGCTCAACCTGGCGGAAGGAGGCGAGTAAAGCAGCGGGCAGTTTGCGCATGGTAGAGTTTTTGAAGGTAACATTCTTCTGGTTGTTTAGTGTCATATCCTCAAAGCCAAAGTATACGTCTTGCGTTTGCATGTCAATGTGCACATCGTAGAACACACAGTCGTACTGCAGATTACCCTCAATGCATTTGTATTCGGGCTGTCGTGGTCTTACGTTATAGCGTTGCTGACCTCCGTATTTTGGCTGACTTCTGTAGATTGTTTGACCTATATGGGTTGGAGTTCCGTACGGCAGCTGCCCTCTGTTGGCTGGCAGACCTCCGTTGGCTGGAAGTCCTCCGTTGGCTGGAAGACCTCCGTTGGCCGGCAAACCTCCGTTGGCTGACTGACCTCCGAAGTTTGTGTCTCTTGTGTAGGTTGTGTGACCTTGTGTGTAGGTTGTGGCTGGCAGACCACCGTTGGCTGGCTGACTTCCGTAGATGTTGTATCCGTTCACATGGAAAGAAGGTTTGGTGGTCGCAACAGGCTGCTCTTCCGTATACCAATAATTATTGCCCCCAACAGCTGCAACACTACCACATGTGAAGAAAATCACACTGCCAAAGCAGCAATCGACAAAAAAGAAACACACTGTTAAGTGATATGAAGTAATACGTAACTGTACACTGCTGACAATTACCTGATTAGTGATACGGCGTGTAACCAGCACATTGTGGTACTCAATGCTCGAAAACTGTGTTTCTTCCTCGAACGATGGATTGAAACTGAGCAATCATTCCTGCGGTAGAACTAGCGTAGCACACTGAAAGATGAATTCGTTACGGGAATTCCCAGTGATAACGGCGTCCTGAAAATGAAAACAAATGTAATGATTGAGTAAATTCGCACCAACGCGGCCCAGCACTTGCCGGATTTTGTGTTTATTTTAACTCACTACAGTCTGGTGTGATTTTCGAGGGCAAAGGTCGACCGTACAAGCTGGGACCGATCCAACATGATTGGTTGGGACAGGTGTTTGGAGACATCTCTTACTGTTGAGATTCCGAAAAGTGTAGTGATGGGGTAATTGTGCGACAAACCTACTTGTATTAGCACGAACTGTTCTCAGCAAATACCACCGAGAATGTGTGAGAGAGATAAAGAGAGAGAGAGGGAGAGAGTGCGTGTGTATAGATGTGCGAGAGGTCTTCCACTCGCGCAATGCTGATAATGTGCGATCGGCAGAGGCTGGATGCACAATATTGAACTTTGCGGGTCACTTCGAAACCGTTCGCAGCACCGGGATTCCCAAAGCAGCAGAATGAGCAGTTTAGTTGTGATTGCTATTGAGCATGGTTTTTTTGAAGCTGCAAAAGCATTTCACCGTCACCTGGGTGACTGGAAACTTGGGAAATGATGTTCATGTTAGGACTTAAATAACTTTTACCAGAGAAATGATAGTCAGATCGTGTTTTCATGAAGAAAAAACAAAAAATAAGAATTAAATGGCTTCATAGTTTCAGGTGCGGCTTACGAAAAAGCACTTCGTCATGGCATGACCCGGTGAACAATAATTGTCCAGGATGCTCGGTCCCTGGTTGTATCTGGTTGTAGCGATCTGCAAAGCAATATCTAACAGGTGAGCGAACTTGTTCTTTCGCTCCAACATCCAATGTCAGCTAATATACACATACCTGATGACATCGTCGTGTTGACGTTGGGTATGATGAATAAAAAGGAAATGGAAAAAAAGTGTATCCTGAGATGTTTGTTATCAATACAGAAATTCATCAAAAGCGCTATGCTTAATAGCTGCATGATAACCATCTTCTACGTGCCGGTGTTTCTTTCGGTTCGGTGTTCAACTTCTACCTCGTCGGTTCGCAAACAACCCAACTAGTGATGGGTTTCACTCTCCGCGCCTCTAAGCGGGCCGCAGCTATTAGTTTTCTTGATTTTAGCTCCGGAGAAAACGGAACCCCCCGAGTGCCACCCTTACTCCGATTCGTTCAGAGTCTTTTGGAGTTCGGAGATTGGCGTCCGAGACGTAGCCGATCGATCTCGCAGTCGTAGACGACCTGTGCAATGTGTTTGTGATAAGGTATTACATTTTGTTTTTGTTTTTCTTTCTTCACTTTGTGTGTGTATTACACAAGCAGAGCTTTGATTGTAACACTGTTTTAAAAATACATCAGCAAAGCTTTATTAAAAAAAGTATGTACATAATTTTGGCCATCTTTCATACCAATGCGACTTAGTCATTGTGGCGCTGTTGTTAAGAAAAAGTGTTACAATGAGAGAATGTCGACAGTTCAATTTGGAAGATTGCAACTGTACGATGATGTTCTACTACGAATGGCGCAGATATCGGCCTACTTCAACTCGTGACGACACCGACTCCCGACGACTGTGTGTCCGGATTTTGATTCTGGAGACTTTTCCGACTAGCGTCGAATTTATACCGACTTTTGAGCAATAATTCCAGCACCTGTTGTGGATGTTATGGTATAACTAAACTGCCCCAGACTAAATATGCGCGATAAAAACCTTCCAGCCGGTCGTAGTGTCTTAACTAGATCATTGACGTAGCAATTGATATAATTAATTTTTTATATACTAATTGTGCTACAATTATGCTACTTTATTTTACAGTTGCTTGTCATAGAAAATAAATTAAATAAATAATTGTTTAATGTTCCCTTCCTAATCCTAATCACCTTCCTAATTACCCTCGCACACAGACCAGAAGATATGAATTAACGCTTCGCAATACTCATACTCATAGCACAGAACATACTTGCTCCGAAATCATACCTGTTCCCACACCCCTCTCCACCATTTGTACACTAAACCAACCTCACTTTTCGTTCCCTGCCTCTTCGTCATATTCCTCGAACGAAGCAGTAGCGTCATTACCTTCCGGATGCTCGCCCGATTCTTGTCCATCCACCGTTTCCTCTGTCCCGCTCTGCACTACCACTGCCTCAGCAGGCCGCGAAAGGTTCGCCATCAGCTCTCCGAGCCGGCTGCCGAGTCGCTCCAAATCTCGCCGCAGCATATCGTTTTCCGCCCGCAGCTCGCGCACCTCCTGCTGGAAGTGCGTCTCGTGTCGGATGCCCATCTCGATCAGGTACCGCATGTCGACCACGTCCGTCTCGTCCGAGCAGCATACGCGATGGACGGCCCGCTCCGCCCGGCAGTCGCCGTGCCGGATGATGATGCCCCGATCGCGCAGCTGCTTGCCGAGCGCCGCCAAATGCCCGCAGCCCCACCGGTTGTCGTCGATGACGATGCTGCGGATGGACGGCATCACCGTGCGCACCTGGTCCGCCTCCATGTAGTACAGCCGGTTGCCGTGCAGCCACAGATGCTCCAGCTTCGGAAACGTCCGGAACATGCGCACGTGCACGTAGGTGAGCGCATTGTTCGACAGGTCGAGCCGGCGCAGCTCGGCCAGCGGTCGCTTCAGCCCGTTGCTGATCCGGCTCATGCCGATCCGCTCGAGGTCGAGCTTCCACAGCCGCTCCATCCGGCCGAACTGACCGAAGTCCACATTGCCGAGCAGCGGATTGTTCTCCAGCACGAGCACCTCGAGCGCGGGCAGGTTGGTCAGGTTGGCGAGCCCCTGCAGCCGGTTGCCGTCCAGGTACAGCTCGCGCAAGCTGTTGGACGCATTCCCATCTAGCTGCACGCTCGCGATCCGATTGCCCCCGGCGTACACCTTCTCGAGCAGGCGGGTAATCTTGAGCGACTCGAGCGAGCACCGCCGCACGTACAGCTCCCGGATGTCGTCAAAGTTCTTGAACAGCGACGGCGGCACCTGCGGGAACTTGGAGTTGGCGAACGCGACCCGCCGATAGTCGAGGCTGCTGGCCAGAAAGTCGGCCCCCTTCACGTCACTGCCGAGGTACACGTCGTTAAACACGCAGAAGTTGTCCGTCCGCGGCCGGTACATGCTGTCGAACAGGTGGAACTTTTCGTAGTTACAGATCACTATCTCGCCGCGGGCCATCTCGAGGGACAGTTTCGCACCGAACACGAGCAGCACCAGCGGTACCCACCGGTGCAGTACGCCCGATCGCCGTTGGTCCACCAAGTACGGCTGCATCGCTTCACTCGGTTCGCGCGCGTCTGCTCGGCTGAAGCACGGGCATGTTACTGGGTGGGTAGCAGTTGCCCACGGGTCGATCCGGTGGCCCCGGCGACAGTCACCCAGTGTGGGAAGGGAAGCTGGCCAGCTGGCCAGCACTGTCCAGTGGGGAAAAAAGCGAAAGCGCGCCGCGCTCAAACCGCTCGAAAGTGGCGTGACTCTTTTTTGTCGTCTCCCACGGTTTGATGTGATTTACATCATCGCGCCTTTCGCTGGCGGAGCGTGCAGAAATAGGGAGAAGGACAGCGGATCGGGTGGCGTGGCAACACAGGCCAGGTTCAAGTCCAAGTATACCAATTGTTTGTGAGCAGCTAGCCGACGATAGTGTAAACTGAGGGAGTAAGGGGTGCAATTTAGACATTGTTTAGGTTCTGCATCATTGTTTGGGCGTTTTGTAGTTCTTGCCGAGAAGATAGCAATTGAGGTAAGGTGGTGCAATTGGTACTATTTTCTCTTTTAGGGAAATTTTGGAGCTGATTGGCTTGCAATTCACTTTTCTCTTTTTATGAACCGGTGTTTTTCTATGAGCGTATTTTGGTATTAAACCAGTCCGTTGAGTTGCTGTTTTGCTTACCTTAGTATATTCCATCGAATCACTCACCGATCGGCTTGTTAGGCCGTTTCATTGATTGATGTTTTTAAGATTTAATGAGTCACATCCACAAACTACGTAACACAGAAATATAAATGTTTATCGCGGCGAATCCTCAATGTAACAATATGTCACGTAAAAAGTATTTGTTATTCTTTTCCCTTCATATGTAAAAAAATATCTTTGACCTTCCTTTGTTTTTTTTGCCTTTTCAAAACTAATGTATTTGAAATTCTTATGCTGCTTAAACTATTTTTGAAACTTTTTAAAAAGGGTCGAAAAAGACGTTGTTTTTTGGGCTATGGGGTAAGAGTACCACCCGTATGGGGCAAGACGGCCACCTGGTTAAAATAGATTGATTTCTTATTCAATTAGATTTTTTAATGTTTATGTAACTAGTGTATGTATTCCAGCATGTCTTGAGCCATCAATGAATTCTTTTTGACCACCAACTGTACCACAATATAGTTTGTTACTGTTCTGTTTTTCCGGGGTGGAATTCGCTCAATTTTGAAACTCAACATAAAACAATTCAAAACAAGGGAATAAATCGTTTTATCTATATACAATTCGGCACAGTAAACCTAGGCGGAACGTAATCAACTGTATACACAATTGACCATTTAAGTAAAGTTTATATCGAAAAAAATGCTTGGTGGCAATCTCGCCGCTATGGCACACTTGCCCCAAATTCCGCTAGTATCATCCTGTGCGCGTTACGTAATTTATGGATGGACGTCGTAGATCATCAATCAGAGCTGAGCGCAAACGGTGGTCCGAGCTGGTACTTGCCGGTCTTCGTCTCACCGTACCGGCGCACTGGCTCGAGCGTCACGAACTGGATCGGTAACGGCGATTCGATACACTTACCGGCCTCGCTTGCGCTACCGTGGTGGGGCGAAAGAGAAAGATCCCAGGGTCCCCCTGTCACCGGCACACGTCATACGTATTGACACTTTCACTGGCTTATTTAATAATTAATGTACGGAGGGTATAGCCCAAAAGAGCTAACCACGGAAGTGTACACGCTTCTTTCTTTCTTTGGTGAACTAGCGGAAACACACAAACATCCACTTGCACTTGCGATGCATGATCGAGATAAGCTGCCTTTGGCAAAAAGGGAAATATTTGGGAACAAACACGAGTGTGGTAATAATGGGCATTGCGGATACATAGTATCGAATATCTGATTTACTTGAGCAATAACCAAAATTAAAGATATGCTCATGTTAACAATTGTATTTGTTGTGCACCACGCTTGTTGAGCTTCACTAGCTTGTGCTAGTAGTTCACGTTAACGTTTATTCTAAAAAAAAAAAAACAAGAGCATTAACAGAGTGATTGGACCGTAAGGTCTTGGATTAATGAAAGAAATATTCAACGAAACTTGTGAAGTCTCTAATAACCTTCTATAATACCGATAAAATTTCCACTTGTTTGGATTCGGTCGCCATATGGTAGCTTTGAACTCGGGCTGGCATAGGTTTTGCCAAAATAAGCAGAAATGGGTTGGATACTGTTTCGAAGCGGACTTCTCGACACTTGATCGTTCAAGTGATCATAGACACCTTTAGAAGGTTTCCCTTACTGGAAACGCTGGAGTTTAGAGGCCTCACCCTGAGTAGGGGGACATAACTAAACTTAGAACTTGCTACTACCACCAAGATCTGTGCCAGTGGCGGCTCCATGCCTTAGAAGTCGAGATGAATCTGACTTGCCATTGTCGGAGTTGGTATTATTTAAACTCAAAAGATGTTATGAGTTTTTTTTTATTAAAGGTTATTGACATGGGGTGTAATTTATAAAGTGTATCGGTGTGAGGAGTTTGTCGTTATGTTCCTTTGCTGCGTTTTTATTGTTATGCTATGCGCTATGCAATGTGTATTAATTGGGGATTAGGTATCGCACAAGATATATTTTATAAATTGTTGGTAGGGTTATGGGTAACAAATGACAAATGTCGATTTAAGTTATTTTTTTTTTTTAATATTCATTTAAAATTTAAATAATTTCAAGGATTGATCTCAACGAAATTACTATGATTGAAGACTCTTTGAACAAGAGCTTCAATTAAAGTTTTTAATAATCAAATTAAAAATGACCACAATCTTCTACACAAATTAGACTATGAGCTAGACCATTTTTCGGTTCCTTTTCTCGGGACCCCTCGAGATCCCAGGGTCCCATGCGGCTGCTTAGTTTGTGTACTGCTCAATCCACCTCTGACCGCACATATTCACGGGAATGATTTTTGCACGTAGAATGTCAGGTGCATTTGAATCTTAAGCGAGTGTTTCAAGCGAGATATAATCATTATATTCCATCGAATATTTTAATTCATCAATTGGTTAAATTAAAGAAAATCAGTGAGAACAAATAAGTTCAAAGTCCTTTTATTTCATAACCACTTTCAAAACAATAATCTTGATCCATCTTTGTACTGCATTAAGAAAAACGACGAATCTTGTGTGTTTGCCGAAGGAGAAGCATCTCCAAGTATGGTACAGTCGAACCGCCCTAGATGGGTCTGTGTTTGCTGAGCTTTGCGAGTAATTGCTTTATTTGTTGACGCTTCAGCAACGTCAGCTGTCTCAGCAGAATCTGCATTGTATTCTTATTATCCAACTGCTTCTCGAGTGCAATGTTTTCCTGTTCCAGGTCCTCCGTTTCCTTCTGCTTAGCATCCGCTTCCGTGCGGCGTGCCTGCGTTTCGCGCAACTTAAACGCGTGCCGCTCCTTGAGATGGGTAAACACTTTATTTAGATTTTCGCTCGGGCGCGCTAGTTCATCCTTGGACAGGCGGTACCGTCGCAGATTGGTATCGATCTCGGCGTGTAGCCCCTGCAGCAGCTGCTCCTGTTGTATCTGCTCGTTGGTTAGCTGCTGCACCTCAGCCCTCAGCTCGTTGACTTCGGCCTCGAGCTGTTCGTTACCCTGCAGTGGCACACCACCCTGCTGTTTGATGAAGTGGTACAGACTCTGCAGGCTGTTGATGGCATCTGCGGTACTGCAGCGTTCCTGTGTACGCTGCAACTTTTCCGCCACGCTCGTCAGGGCGATGTACTGTAATAGCCGGTCCAGATACGGCTTGTCACTTTCTTTGCAGCAGAGACCATGCTCTAGGTGATAGTCGATCTTGCAGTGCTGGTCAGCATCGTGTACTGCAGGTTGGGCTACGTTTCTGAAAAGTGCACGTAAACTGTTACAATCCCAGTCATTATGCGATAGTGTAAGATTCTTTAGCGTATGACTGGTGCTAAGCTTAAAGGTCACGATGGAGTTGTGGTCGAGATAAAGGTACTGAAGTTTATCAAACTGCGCCTGATTATGTTCCACCCACATCAAATGGTTGTGCGATAGATCGAGCACTTTGAGCGTTGGGATGGGTCGGCCGTAAAAGTCGAGCGCTACAAGGCGGTTGTTGGAGACGTACAGACGCTCCAAGCGCTGTATGGTGACAAAGTGGTGGATCGTTATTATCTCCAACTGGTTGTAGGAAAGATCCACGTCGGTCAGTCCAGGATAATTCAGCAGCCAGGCAGTGTCAGTCAAGTTGTTGTGTTGCAGCTTCAGAATGGTCAACTCCACGTTGACGGGCCCGCGTACGACGTTGATGCTATTGTGCGATGCGTCTAGTTCTTCGACCGCGATCGGTATGGCAAGCGTTGAGAGCAGGTTGTAACTGACGTTGACGTGGAAGAGACTGGGAATGAGAGCAAGGTCAACATGCGTAAGCCTGTTGCTGGACAGTTGAAGATTTTGAAGCGCTGTAGTCGCTTGGAAAGTTTCGTCTTCGATGCGCTCCAGGTTGTTGTTTGACATCGACAGCATGGTGAGCTTGGGTGTGTTGTGGAAGATTCCGCGTGGCAGGCTGGATAAATCGTTCCGGTCCAGCATAAGCACCGTGAGCAGTGGGACGTTCTGAAACACGTGCGGTGGCAAATATCGAATCACATTGAATCTCATGTACAGCTTCTGTATTGTGTGCGCGTAAGCGAACGCGTTCGTATCGATCTCCACTATCTGCAGGCCGTTCAGATTGAGCAGTTCAACCTTGTGGAAGGAGGCGAGTAAAGCACTCAAAGTGAAAGGAGTCAAGTGCATACTTTTGTAGGATAGCTGTCCTCCGTAGGTACTGGCTGAAAAGATCATACTGCAATACAGTAACCAACAACAAAGAAACACTCTGTAAGCGATATGAAGTAATGCCTAATTGTTTGATGCTGAGCGTTAAATGATTAGTGATACGGCACGTAACCAGCACATTGTGGCACTCAAAACAGAAAAACTGTGTTTCTTCTTCGACTGATGGATTGAAACTGTGCAATGACACCTACGGTAGAACTTGCTCAGCCGACTGAGAGAAGAATTCGTTACGGAAATACCCAGTGATAATGGCGTGGCGTGAAAATGAAAACAAATGTTATGATTGAGTAAATTCACTGTCATAGTACTTATCGGTGTTTGAGTTCACCTCAGTCGGATGTGATTTTAGAGGGCAACAATCAACAATAATATTTCGGGACAATCAGTTTAGTCGCTAGCAAGAAACATTAAAAAAATGAATAAAATTAGAAAAAAAAATTTAATATAAGTAAGACCATGCAACCATGCAATGGCTGAAACATTTCACGCTCAAATGTATGCCCCTATCTGTCATCTTGTAGGTATCAGGTATCAATATCAGCAATGAGCATCAGGCAAGCTACCGCAGATATGTTCAACATTTTCGGTTCAAATTATCACGTAATTTTCATGACATTTTGCAGCACTGCACGTCTCGACCATCATTTTAACGGTTCTTAAACAAACATGGAATGCGGGTGTGATTCTTCATTTAAATCAGCCTCCTAACACAAGCTATCCTGATTTTCAGTTTTCTGCGCATTGCGCCAAAACGTTAGTTGGCGGTACAGTTTCTTAGTGATCTGAAGTGTTGGGTAGTACTCGTGTATAAGACCCTTGAGATTGTTAGTTGGGTACTACTCTCTTCCGAAAGCGACTGTCTTCGTTTGAGACAAGTAATGCAAATGTCCTTGGTTCAGTTAGATATGTCAAACCAGAGACAAATCGAGTTGTGGGGTAGGTGATTGTTCTTCATGACTCTGCCTGAGAGCGTCTGTTATCCATGTTAGGAGCGGCTTGCTTCTTCCCGAAAGGCTACTCTGCTTTCTCCCGTCTTGGCTCGCTGAAGGACTCTAAAAAACCAGTGAACGTAGGCCCTTCGACGAGACTGGAGGTTGGAGGAGAGGCATTGCAAGCCACATCCCCAAAAACAGTGATGAACATTTAACGAATAGAAGAACCGTATCGGACCAATCGATTTAGACCCCCGCTAGGAGAAAGGATTCACAATTGGAAGCTATACCCGTATCCTGTACAACGAGGACTGGGCCGGTGGCTTGGAGATAGTAGCAGGAGGTGCGCTGGGAAGGCGCAATGGTGCGCCAGTACTGTAGCAACCGCTCGATCTACACGGTCATGGTGCTAGGTGTGACGCAACAGAAAGTGATCGCGTGGGTGCTGGTCAACAAAAGGAGGTGCAGGTGGAGGAACCTGTGCATTATTAATGTGCACAGTCCGCACCTTGGGAGCACCGTTGCTGAAAAAGAGCTTTTATGTACGTAGCTGGAGAGGGAGTACGACTGCTGTCCACGGTCTCAGGGTTATACACTTTGCCTCCTCCAAGCACATGACCATCCGCAGCACCTTCTTCCAGCATGCTCCGCCCTTCTGCTACACCTGGAGATCACCAGAACAGACATATTCCCAAATCGACCTCGTTCTGATTGACAGAAGGCACTGCTCGGATATTATCGACGTCAAAACCTTTAAAGACGCAAACGTTGACTCGGACCATTTCCTGGTCATGGTGAAGATCTGCCAGAATTTCTCCGTAAGGAATGGTTCAACGAAGAGCACAAGCGAGCACTATCTGAGACAAATGCAGCGTGTGAGCGGCAGAAACCCGTCAGAACGTCGAGAAGTATAGAAGACGGAGAAAACAGCAAATAAGCTGCTGGGGCAACATCCCCAGTCGGGGGCCACCCCCTTGCTGTACAAGAGATCGAAGGAGGAACGAATCGAGTTTGCTCCTAAAACCACAATGTGGCGGGATGTGGAAGGCAATCACAACAGCAGCGATAGCAATGGTGCAGATAACCGTGTGCCTCCGCCATCTCTGGATGGTCAGGTGGCCAGCGTCATCAAGCAGCTTAAGAGCAATAAGTCTAACGGCAGTGATGAACTGGCGGCCGAGATCTTCAAAATGGGACCAGAGAGGCTTTCCATCAAAATGCACCAGCTGATCGTGAGAATTTGGGAGCAAAAAGAATTACCGGAGGAGTGGATGCGCTTGAAGGGCGACAGGCTGGAATGCTCGAGCATTCGTGCCATCACAGTTTCATCACAATGTCGTCTACAACATCCTTCTCTACGCCTGATATCTCGTCGACCGGGGGGTGTGGCTGGCGATTTGTGGGTGGTTCCGTATCGAGCGCCTGATTTCGCAAACGATCTTCGTGCTTGGCTGCATTATAATTCATGTTATTTTTCTTATTCCTCTTTTGCTCATGTTGCAACGCACTTCGTACGTAACTGCGGATGACATCGACATCATCGACAGGACAACGGCGAAGGTGGGTGAGGCGTAAACGCGAAGCAGTAAGAATTTGATTGAGAATCAATGCGACGGCGATGAAGAAGCTGATTGCTGGAGTCCCACACCAACTGGGAACGTTACGTTACAGATTGAACCCCTCACTCCTTCCAATAGCGTATCTTATTGAACAAAATCACATATTTTATTTTTTCAACTTTATTGTGGTTCATACAACAATTTTAGCAATGAAACAAGATAAAATTATAAAATATTTTACATAAGGAACAGTTGTTCCATACAGCAATCGAATTCCCCACGATTCTGATCATCGGTTGGTTGAAAGGTTTGAAGTTAGCTTTAACAATTTCAACCCCCGTTTCACGGTGGCCGGTTGTTTCCCCAGAAATGGTATTCTGGCGAAAAAAGGGCTAATTGCATGAACTCCATGTCCTTCTCCGGTTTTGTTTGAAATGAATTGGTTTCGAAAAAAATGAATTCGTATTCCACCTGTTTCCAGCGTTCCAGTTAAGTTACGTACCATTTGCTTCGAATTGCGTGTCGTCACCTGTGAATCACATGCCACTATCATCAAATGCGTGCCTTTACAATCGAATGTGTGCCACTGCGGTTGTCGCAGTAACGCGACTGCAATGCTACTGCGACGATCCTGTGGTAAGTTTTTCCTCCGTAGGACGGATGACGGACTAGTCGGCTGCGAGGTACATAAAAGTAGCAAAATCCGTTTTAGGCGGGTATAATCGCTAAGGACGTTAAGTCAAGAAGTGGAATCATCGCTTATCATCGAAAACTTCCTTTATCAGCGCTACATAATTCATGGATGACGCCTAAATTTTACATAAACTACCTAAAAAAAGTGAACTTTTGATGTCCATCACTGGCCCGCATGGATCATGATTATATTAATTCAAAGTTTTTTCTTTAAAAAATTACCGATATCTGGTCTTGTATGGTACAATGGCACCACTCTAGTTAGGTCTGTGATTGCCGAGCTGTGTCAGTAATTGATTCACTACTTGACGCTTCAGCATCGTATCCTGCCTCAATGCATATTGCTTCCTAAGTTTAGCTATCCGTTCCACACGGAGATCTATATTTTGTTCCATAGCATCCATCTGGTCCTTGAGCTTATCATAAGCCTTTTTAATGAGTACTTGTGATTTATCCAACTCATGCAAATGGCGTTCCCTCAGATGTGTGAATGGTTTGTTAAGACTATCACTCGGGCGTGCTAACTCATCTTTCGGCAGGTGGTAGCGTTGTAGATTGGTATCGATCTCGGCTTGCAGTCTTCCCAGGAGCTGCTCCTGTCGTATATGCTCGTTGGTAAGCTGCTGCACCTCAGCCCTCAGCTCGTTTACTTCGGCCTCGAGCTGTTCGTTACCCTGCAGTGGCACATCACCTTGCTGTGTGATGTAGTGGGACAGACTATGCACGCTGTTGATGGCATCTGTTTCACTGCAGCGTCCCTGTGCACGCTACAACTTCTCCACCACGCTCGTCAGGGCAATGCATTGTAATAGTCGGTCCAGGTACGGATTGTCACTTTCTTTGCAGCAGAGACCGTGCTCGAGATGGTAGTCGATCTTGCAGTACTGGTCAGCATCGTGTACTGCAGGATGGGCTACGTTTCTGAAAAGTGCACGTAAACTGTTACAATCCCAGTCATTATGCGATAGGGTAAGATTATTTAGCGTATGATGGGCACTAAGCTTAAGCGTCACGATGAAGTTGTGGTCGAGATAAAGGTTCTCCAACCTATCAAACTGTGGCTGGTTACGTTCCACGTGCAGCAAATGGTTGTGCGACAGATCGAGCACTTTGAGCGTTGGGATGGGTCGGCCGTAAAGGTCGAGCGCCACAAGGTGGTTGTTGGAGACGTACAGTCGCTGCAAGCGCTGCATGGTGAAAAAGTGATGGTACGTTATTTTCTTCAACTCGTTGTAAGAAAGATCCACCTCGATCAGTCTGGGATAGTTCACCAGCCAGGCAGTGTCAGTTAAGTTGTTGTGTTGGAGCTTCAGAATGGTCAATTCCATGTTGAAGGGCCCGCGTACGGCATTGATGCGAATGTGCGATGCATGTAGCTCTTTTACCGCGATCGGTATGGCAAGTGTAGAGAGCAGGTTGTAACTGACGTTGACGTGGAAGAGACTGGGAATGAGAGAAAGGTCAACATGCGTAAGCCTGTTGCTGGACAGTTGCAGATTTTGAAGCGCTGTAGTCGCTTGGAAAGTGTCGTCTTCGATGCGCTCCAGGTTGTTGTTCGACATTGACAGCTTCTGTATTGTGTGCGCGTAAGCGAACGCGTTCGTATCGATCTCCTCTATCTGCAGGCCATTCAGATTGAGCACCTCAACCTGGCGGAAGGAGGCGAGTAAAGCAGCGGGCAGTTTGCGCATGGTAGAGTTTTTGAAGGTAACATTCTTCTGGTTGTTTAGCGTTAAATTCTCAAAGCCAAAGTATGCGTCTTGCGTTTGCATGTCAATGTGCACATTGTAGAACACACAGTCGTACTGCAGATTAGCCTCAATGCATTTGTATTCTAGCTGTCGTGGTCTTGCGTTGTAGCGTTGCTGACCTCCGTAATTTGGCTGACTTCTGTAGATTGTTTGACCTATATGGGTTGGAGTTCCATACGGCAGCTGCCCTCTGTTGGCTGGCAGACCTCCGTTGGCTGGAAGTCCTCCGTTGGCTGGAAGACCTCCGTTGGCCGGCAAACCTCCGTTGGCTGACTGACCTCCGAAGTTTGTGTCTCTTGTGTAGGTTGTGTGACTTTGTGTGTAGGTTGTGGCTGGCAGACCACCGTTGGCTGGCTGACTTCCGTAGATGTAGTATCCGTTCCCAGGGAAAGAAGGTTTGGTGGTCGCAACAGGCTGCTCTTTCGGATACCAATAATTATTGCCCCCAACAGCTGCAACACTACCACATGTGAAGAAAATCACACTGCCAAAGCAGCAACCGACAAAAAAGAAATACTCTGTTGAGCGATATGAAGTAATACGTAACTGTACACTGCTGACAATTACCTGATTAGTGATACGGCGCGTAACCCGCACATTGTGGTACTCAAAGCTCGACAACTGTGTTTCTTCCGCGACTGATGGATTGAAACTGAGCAATGATTCCGACGGTGGAACATGCTCAGCTGACTGAAAGAACGGAAATTCCCAGAGATAACAGCGTCTTGAATATGTAAACAAATGTTATGATTGAGTTGATTTGCTCTCCAACGCGGTACAGGATATGTTCCAACAGCACTAGTTGGGATCCAGCTATTTTGTAGGCGTTTGTAGACATATTTTACTGTGTAGATAGAGGACTTAAAATGCATATGCGTCGACTACTAGCCTTCCTTTTTATAAGACCTCGAGCTCGAGTCGATGGTAAGCCATGAGACAATGTTGACAGATGAATCAGGGTATGTGTAAACTTGAGACGTCTTAAAATTTTGTCGGTGCTGTATTAAGGGATCGATATCGATAACTACGAGCAGGCTATATGACTGGTTTTACGAAAGAGGAAATTCGCCGAAACGTACATTCGTGATATTTTTGGTTTTAGATCTTAATATCTAGATAATTTTCGCGAGTTACTTTTTCGGGGATCTGTTTTGGGCTCAATCGTTTTGTGGTCTCGTTTGGCAATCATCGAAAATCATTCAATGTTTGCAACAATACCAGTGAAATGCTTCAGTTAAATGTTTTTCCCAGATTTTCTACTCTTTTCGTAAACTGTGGCAGGATGACCATCCCAACATTTTGCATCTGCCGATGGCAACATTAGCGTTCATGATACAAAAATAATGTATCAATAACGTAATAACTCATTTTATTTGGGATGTTGTTTGTCACAATTAATGTTATTTTTTGGTATGTTATCCTACAATGTACCCTGTGTTTTATTTTTAACTCCTTTTTCATTTAAACTTTCTTTCAAATTGTGTTTACATGTTACTTGATAAAAATAGTAATCGTTTGATTTATTTCATTTCCACAGAAAATACACGATCCACTACTAAAGTACAAAAAAACACAGCTACAGCTACATTGTAATCTATCGCTTCCCCTATTAACCCCATTTTCCCTTCCTGCGTTAATCGCTTATCCCCCTCACGCATCCAAACCGAAGCACGCTAAGCGCCGTCGCTCGGCAGATACTGCATCTCGACCTCGCTACGCAGCTCCGCATTCTCCATGATCAGCTGCTTGATCATCTTGCGCGATTTGTAGATTTCGCGCGTCAGCCGCACAATCTTCTCGCGCAGATGGTGCTCGGCCGAGGTGCAGCAGATGTACCGGTGCTGCTCCGGCCGGGTGCAGTTCCGATTGCCGTTCGACCACTTGACGTACGCCCGCTCGAGCAGCGTCACGATGTGCATCAGGTTGATGCAGTCCCAGTCGTTGTTGTCGCACGAGACGAGCGTCAGGTAGGGGAAGTTTTGCTCAATCTCCTCCATCTGCATGTCGATCAGATCGTTGCCGTGCAGGTAGATGTACTCGAGCGCCGGGAACGTGTCCAGCACGGCCAGATCCAGGTAGAGGAACTTGTTGTGGGCGAGGTTCAGGCTGCGCAGCGATTTCGCCGGCGACGGAATACCGTTGTCCAGTATCCACAGCCGGTTGTTGTTCAGCTTGATGTCCTTCAGGTTCTTCATGAAGGCGAAGATGACAAAGTCCAGCGTTACCAGCTCATTGTACGACACGTCCAGCTCGATAAGGTTGCGGAACTTGAAGATGTTGTTAATGTTCGCGATGTTGTTGCGGGAGAGGTTGAGGTGCGTCAGCTGAAAGAAGTCGCCCTGGTCCATCACGATCCGGCTGATCTGGTTTTCCTGCGCGTTCAGCGTCCGGAGGTACTTGGTGACGAACACCTCGTCCAGATAGTTCCGCGCAATGTCGAGCGTTTCCAGCTTGTTCAGCGACTGCAGCTGCGACATGTTGAACGTGCTGATCATGTTCGCGCTCAGGTTGAGCTCGCGCAGCATCGGGCACAGCACGAACTGGTCGTCGTTGATCTCCTTGATGCGGTTGTGCTGCAGCTCCAGTATCTGCAGCTCCTCCAGCCCGGAAAACAGACCCTCCGGCAGCTTCTCCAGCTGGTTCTCGTCCATGTAGAGCAGGCGCAGATGGCCCAGCCCATCGAACGCGTGCTCCTCCAGCTGCTTGATCGTGTTGTTGTACAGCGACAGTATCTCGAGCTGCAGCGCACCGTTGAACACGAAGTTGTTCAGCCGCGTAAGCCGGTTGTCGTACAGGTGCAGCTCCTGCAGGCGCTGCGCGTTCGCGAACGTGCCGCCGAGCAGCTTCTGGATGTGGCACGCGTCGCTCGACAGGTACTGGATCGCCGGGAACGTTTCGAAGATCTTCTTCGGCAGCACCACCATGGAGGAGTCGCGGAACGCGATGCTGGTGTCGTTGAAGTTCTGCACGCCGAAGAAGATGCTGTCCGCGTCCGCCTCGCTGCGTATGATCACGTCCCGGAACAGGCAGTCGTAGTAGTTGGCGGTCAGCGTGCAGTTGAACTTGGCCTCCCGTCGCCCATCGACCAGCCAGGCCAGCAGGCTGAGTGCTATGAGGCTGTGAGGTGAGTGTAGGTGAGAGGGTGGGTATTAGAATGCATTTTCGGACGCATTGCATTGCAAGCAATGTTTCGGCTGCAGTTCACTCACTAAATGTACCACCAGTGGGAGCTCATCACGGTCTTGTACGGCTGGTATGTATGGTTGGATCAGGCCCCAGTCCGGTTGTCATTGCGTTGTTGGCTTTTGACAGCGCCGGGGTCGGGAGAGCAGATGATCCACCGGCCGCTGGCACAATTACAAACAGAGCAGTGAGCCGTATCAGCCAGTGGCGAGGTACACGGGGTCTTATCAGTAGTACCCGCAGTGCCTCCCTGCTCAACATATACAAAAAGGCACAATTATAATGGTGCGTAATTTGCAACTGGGTGTGCGTGTTTGGTTGTTGGGTATACAATAAAGTACGTTAGGTTTTAGAGCAGCTGGGAATCGATAGAGTCGGTGTCGTAGTATAGTCGTCAACTCGTACGGCTTAATAATATGCCCGTGAAGGGTTCAAGCCCCAAATGGACCTTGCCACTGCTACAGGCAGGCCTTGGCCGACAACGGTTATAGAGCCAAAAGAAGAAGAAGAAGAAGAATCTATAGATCATAACTGGACAATGATAAAATCAATAAATAGGCCAAGACTCGGAGGTTACTTACGGTTATTATTGTAGAGGGTTTCGACCTCGTGGGTCTATTTCGCCTCCGTGTTAATGGTTGGTGTATGTAGATGATTAATCCTGCACGGAACTAGTGAGATTGACTGGTAATGCGTCCGTCAAGACGTTTAATGTCTGGAACGAATTTCCGGAGTATGCGAAGTTAGTAAAAGAGCATGGAGCTACATACAGCAAGTGGAGCTTTATTGAGCACACGAAGCTTTACAGGGTTTCGAGTCAAACTATAAAATAGTTTAACCGGTTAAGGGAATGATTTGACCGGATAGTGGAACCGTGCAAGCATTCTGTGGTGGTTTGCAATCATATAATGGAGTGTTGCAACCGAGTTGTGGAGTTTTGCAAGTATACAGTGGAGCGGCTGTCAGTGCGTGCCGCTGTAAATACCCCAACACATTTTCGTTAGTTTTATGTATTTCTCATGTTTAATTTTGACTCTACGGCAGGATGCATCCTCAGGCAGCAAAGGAGTAGTTATGAATCAACTCAGTACGAGTATTGTTGTTACGCCTGGTAACAGTCTGTTTATTTGAGTAGCGTTTTAGACGTTCTTAGAACTGGCGCTCGCGTATTATAAGTTTTCGCCGCACAGTTCTAAGAAGGTCTAAAACGCCTAAAAACCAGGCGTAACAACAAGTATTTTTTTTAACGAAAGAGCCAGAACTACTGTGATTGAGTTGAGAGTCAGCGTGGTGAGTCAATTCACGTTTTTTGGGATTCGGCTGTCAAAGGAGTAATTTACCACAGGTTTTACTTATCTTATGCTGAGCGAATTGGCAGTTACCAAACAATTTAAATCGCTGTTGAGTCAAAATTACTGTTTTGATTCAACAATGCAAAGATATCCATCACTCAGTACTACTTTCAATAGACTGCAATTAGTTAAAATCTCAAAACTTAATAGCACACCTAAAAACGACCACTAGACACCCCAGTAAAAAAACCCTGCGTGAATGAATGTGACGATTACTTACCAATGTTACTGTACCGACGTGCATTGCTCTCGTTTCGCTCCAATCTTCAGTGCGTTCTCAACCTTCACAAAAGTGCGTTGTAAGCAAGCAAAGACACACATGACACAGGCGGTGGTTGTATTTTTGTAACAGGAACGTACGTTTATTTTCTTTTTCATTCTTAAACTTAATATGCACATAGCAGAGTTTATAAGCTACAATTCCGTTCTCATGCTCCGTTCTTCGTCTGCTGCACTTCACTAACTCGCACGCCGTTTTTTACTGCTGTCCTTACCACTTTTTCGTCTTCTTTTTTTAAATTTGCGTCTGTTTTCTTCTTCCCTTGCTCTGAGTGTTGTTTTTTTTCTTCTTGTGTGTTTTAAACTCATTCATTGCACATTGTTTGCTGTATGTGTGTGTGTTTGTGTGTCTTTCTTTATACAACAATTTCACCTCTTTTTCTTCTCTATTGTTTTTGTTCATGTTTTGTGTGTATGTGTTTTTTTTCTGTTCTATTTCTTTCTCTTTCTCCCTTCTTTGGATGACTGTTTTTCCCATTTTCTCACTTTTGCTTTTCTTCTTTTTCCATTTCATATTCACATTTTGCACTGTAGCATTGCAACAGTTTTGTCTCTGTGTGTGTGTGTGCGTTGTTTCTGGGTGTAGCACCATTTTAGCAAACAGGTGCACAACACAGTACGGTTTTTGTTTACGTTTTTGTTTGCAATTCAATTTGTTTAAGTGCGTTAACAACGGAAATTATTAGACAATCGTAAGCAGTAACTGCGACCGAAAAGCTGTTATAATATTAATAATGATATTTCTCTCGGTTTGATGCTCATCTTGGCTTGGCTTTAGTGTGTGTATTATGAGCAGTAGAGAGAAAGAGGAAAACTCAGTATGCAGCAACGAACCGGGTTTTTTGAGCAGAAAACTGATCAAGCGCCGTGTAAAAGCGCCTTAACAAAGGTGAGCTTAGTAGCGCACATGCCACACAATCGAAACCTTACACAATTACTAACACATTGAACTAGCTTATATCCTTTCTTCTAATCATCATCATCATCATCTCTTTCATCACCTCCGTCCTTCCCCATGCACACGTGCGTTGTGCCTGTGTATGTGTGTGTGTGCTTGTGTTTGTTTTGTGCTGTTATCACTTCTGTTATCCTTTCACTAAATGCAAACCAGCTCCCGATGGCACGATCTTTTTTTTTTACTTTTCTCTCAGCTGTGTCGCCATGTTTGATCCAGCTCTGTACAGTTTTTTTTTTTGTTGCTTCCCCCTTTAAGAATGTTGTCACTTTTGCTGCTTTAAAAAACGTTCTCAGTTTTGTTTTTGAGTGGATTTTTTTTTCTCTCTCCCTAAATCATCTCCCTTCCTTCACCGCTCACCAGTGCTCGCTAGTGATGCTTTGCGCACACAACACATCCAAACAAACAGATAAGAAACGTCCCGTGTCCCAAAAACACATGGTGCCACCACACAATCGCGCCTCCCTTTGTGCTTCTTCTTCACGATGAAATTTGATTTTGAGTGTTTGTTAATAATTATATTAAAAGCCCTTAACGATACGAATAATTTAAACACTGTATTTCTTGTCGTTTTGCATTAATTTAACCACTGCTTGTCTTTCACCCTTTCTCCGTGCTTTTTTTCTTCTTCTCTGACCCACACGAAATATACATAACCCTAAGATTGCGATATGAAGAGAAACGGATACACTTTACTCCACTGTTTTGGGATGAGGGAGGGCGGGTTCCCTGTGGATACATTTTCAACACAACAAACGTTTCAATCAACGCAATGCAACTCACAATCCAACTCACTCGGAAACCCGCCCTGCTAGGAGCACACACACGAATAGGGGAATAGGCTTTGGAATGCACATTGGCGGGAGCAAATGAAATGGGACAAGGACCGGAACACTTGAGTTACGCCGCGCGTCTACAGCTCGTTCGCGGCGTTCGAGGGGCGAGGGAGTGGTTCGAGCATAATGGTAATCAAACCCGGGGGGAAGGAAGGGGTTTTAAGTTAAACATTTACTAACACGATTGCTTCTTAACTTTACTAAACTTTGTCTGTGTGCGTTGTGCTCTACCACACACACACTAACGGTCGTCCCGCACCACCAGGTTGCCCGGGTGCGAGATCGCAAATTACAATAATATTTTCTAAGAAAGAAGATGACGAGTACGTGTGCGTGCGTGTATTTGTATGTGTGCGTTTGTCGTGTTGGCGTGTGGCTGTATGTGTATGTGTGTCTCAATTTTGTTAAACCGATATTTGGCGGCCGTTTTTCTAACATTCAAAAAACACATCTTGCGACTGTGTGGACGACTGAACTGAACCGAATGGCGCAGAACCGTGATAGCATGCCACTTCCTGCTACTGCACTGCTACTCAACGCAACACCGCGTGAGCGTTAGAACGTATGTAAGTGAGAGAGAGTTTTCGTTCCTCTGTTAAGTTCTGCACTTTAATTAACACTCAATTGCAATCAACAAGCGGCATCCTTTTGCGAGGCGTAAGGTGCGTGCGCATGAAACGATAGTACAAGAATGTAATAATAATTGTGCTGGTTTTGTGCCGATACACTTCCTCTTTTGCCTTGTGTTGGTGTCCACAGCTAGCCTGCATGGGAGATGGGTAACGGATTGGAGGAAATGCTGAACGTTCAAATCATTACAATTTGTGCGTAATGTGTGCTGTGGTTTTTTTTGCTTCTTTTTGTCGTTTCTTTGTGATTTTTCCTTCTATTTGAATTGTTTTCTGTTTTTGGCCAACTTCAGTTATCTTCTCTATTTAGGACCAATCCGGCTGAACGTTTGCTTTTGTGTTTTCTGCTTTATCTTTTGGATTGGATAACTTTTCAGTTTGATTTGTTTTTTGTTATGTTCGTGTTTGTGATCTTTTTTCTTGTCTTTTCCCTTTTTTAGTTGTCGCTCTGTTTATTTATTACAATTCTTTCTCTCTCTTCCTTTCTCTTTTTCTCTCTTCTTTTCTCTTTCTCCCTCTTCTTTTTCTCTTTGCATTTATACTACTTTTTAATCAACTATAGACAAAATTACAATTATAAACTTTCATAAAAAATAGCTTCGCGCTCAATTACCCCTCTGAACGCATTCCCGACTTATTCCGGGAACTTATCGGCTTACGCTGTTTTCTTTCCTGCATACTAGGTTTTGCTAACTTTTGCAACGTTTCGCTTTGCTCTATTTGTCTGGTTTTACACTATTCGGTTTGATTTACGCGTCTCTGTTTTGTGTTGTCTCCTCTTCCTCTTTTGTGTGTCAAATATTTGCTAAATACCTACGGTACATCTTATAGCATACATACAAACACACACACACACACACACACACACTTACGTACACATACAAACATACTCTCCCGCTCTACCGCTGGCGTTATACTGGCACATATACATCTTTACATACAAATACCGGCCCAGGGTGGGGAATGTTTCCTATGTTTATCATCTTTCATCATTGTTTTCTGTTCTGGTTTTTTTGTTATCTATTTTACAATCTACTTCCGTACCTCTCTGTTTATCAATATTTATCGTGTGTGCAACTGGTTTGTTGCTTTCTTCTTTCTTTACGTGTTTTCTTCTTTATATCAGATTTTGCCAACTACTTGAAAATATCACTTATTTACTTACGGTTACGTTATTTGCTTTAGCTACACCGGCCTTCTCGTTTGATCGTGTATTTTTGCCTTCTTTTCTTCACTTGTTTTTTCTTCTTCTTTGTTTTGCTTCACTCTCTATGTATTTACACGTTTCGGTAGTTCCGTTCTGTTGTTGTTTTTTTGTTTTTGTTTTTGTTTTACTTTTTCTTTCCTGTTCCTTACCCTGCCATAAAGAGGACACAAATCTCCTTCAGCAATAGTGTTCAGTGCGCTTGGGATGAGCAATGCGCACGGCACACCCACGTACCAACGATGCAACGAAATTCGCCAAGCAAATGAACTTTATCGGTACGTGTTTTTGTTTGGTTGGTTGGTTGGGTTTTTTGGGCTTTTGTTTAACAAGCGACACAATAACAATGCTTTTAAGTTTCTTTCATTTTTTTTTTGCTGTTTTATTACTAACTTTCCCACTTGCGCCATTGCACAATGGGCCAGCACGCTAATTATAATGTGTTTTGTAATGTGTTTGGGAGTAATAAAACCTATACAAGATCAATCGGTATGGCGATTGGAGTCGATTATATCGAGTGAACGTAGAGGTTTGTTTTTTTCTTCTTTCTCTCTTTTTGCGTAATAAGATTTCCATTATATAATAATTTATATTCAATACTAATTTTGTTTCACTCACTGCTTAAACTGACACAAATGTGTACAAAACAAGCGAATGCTGTAGTAACTCGGTCGGTGCTTACTTAGCGGAATGCAATTCATAGAGTGGCCAAAATATTGAATTAATTTGTTTGAAAACAGAACAACTCATCTACACGAACCGCAACCGTTGGCGGTTGTAATAAATTTGGGATAAAAATTGTATTTATAAATTTCGAAGCTAAATCATCATAAGAATGTTGCCTTTTTATATCGTACTTAATTAATTTATCTTATAAGAGACAATAGAGATAGTTGTGCAAGCTGTAAGCCCCGCAATAGCCCTTTTTTAACTACACCGAAACATAACGATCCAAACAATTGAAACACTTGAATCCACGAACGGGGAACAACTGATATGAATTTTGTCTGCAAGAGGGCGAACTCTTTCTTTGTTTTGGTTTCATATGCTCTTTCCTACAAACGATAGGTTTTGAACGAATCGTTTTACTGGTAGAAGCGCAAAGTATGAGCTAAATTTTAATTTTACATTTATATTTTATACTTGTTTCAAACGCTGTTCTCTTTCAACGCTTTATCGTTTTTATTCTTGCCTTTTTAAATCTCCTCCATTCCATTCAGTTCTCACTCACTTGTTCACATTTCTGTTGCTTTTCTTGCTCTTTCTTGTTTGCATGAGTGTGGTTTCATATGCTTTTTCAACACTTTTTGATCTTCTTTACTGGCCTACTGTGCAATGTATACAAAACACAATCACACAACCGTAACCGATGATCAATGATTGGGATGTTTTTTTTTTTAAATTTAAAAACGATTATTACTCATTTCTCTTTGTTTGATCTTTTGTTTTTGCTGTTCAAGCCTTCGGCATAGGTGATGTGATGTTGCCATTGAGAGGTGTTTATAGTTTTCCTTAGTTACCAAGTGTGGTTGAGCAATTTTTGATTTTTTTTAAAGGTTATCCGCTCTCTGTCCCTTCTGTTTGATATTTAGTTCCTATGAAGCTGTATAAAATTCTTTCCCCTTATGTTGGATTGTTATGTTATTGTTTTTTTTTTGGTTTGCTCACGAACATGTTTTCATTATTTAAACTTCTTTTAGACATTTTCTTCATTTTGCTTTTCTTGGTAAAGTTTAACACGTTTTGCACAGTTGTCGATTTAAATTCGATTCCCTATTTCTCATTCATTGCAATCACAATCACCTCAAACGAGTGCCGAATCGAGTATAAAAATAGTAGAGCGTTTTGTGTTGTTTGTTTGTTTTTTTTTTGTCTATGCTGTTGGTGGTATTTGAGCTTTGAGCTTTGGCTTCCTCCCGTCCCGGGAGTCAAAAAGGGAAGTGTTGCGTTGGTTTCTCACCGTAATGAAATCACCTGTGGCTTCGATGTTACGTGTGTGTGTGCGCGGCGGGTGCCAAAAACCGAAGCTTCTAACAAACACCAAAAAGTGAAACCAGCGTCACCTGCTTAACCCACCAATCAAAATCAATTGGAACGGGGTTTGGGTTTTTTTTTTTTTTAAGTAAACCCTCTATCCAATCCCTTTGCCCCTGCTGTTTGCTATTGCTTATACGTTTTGTGAAGAAATACAAAACAAAAAAAAAAAACAAAAAAGCTTTACCATAGTTGTGCCAAAAGGTTTTTGTTTTGCATCATCATTGCCGTTGCATGTCGTTTTTTTCGGGTTGTGAGTTTCTTTTAAGTTTCTCTCTTTACTTTCTCTCTCTCTCTTTCTACGCTTCTCTGCCTCGGTTTATCTCTTCCTAAAATTATCTAGTGGCTTCTCTCTGTTGCTGCGGAACGTTTCCTTGTCACACTACTGTTCGTTGAAGGAAAAAAATGTGTTTAAAAAATATATATATCCATTTATGTATGTATGTATATATATAATATCCAATCTTATCTAAACTGTCTACACACTTGCTCTGTGTTTCACTTTTCTTGCTTTCTTGCACCTTTGTGCGTGTATTGTTTTGCGTTTGCTCGTCTGTGCTGAAGCTACCTTACGCATTACTAACACTCTATCGACATTCAGCATCGTTACGACTCTGTGTACTGGTTGTAGGTGTGTGTTGCGTGTGTATCGTGTAACGTTTATAGTGCATAGATTTAATTTAAATTTTCTTTGCCATTAGTTTTGATTTAAATCCACATTCCCCATTTTTTCTTGCATTCAATAGAGAAAAAAATATGAGACAAAATAACACTAGCAAGGAAAAGGAGTTTACAAGCAGCACAAATAGGGCTTAAAACGGTAGGTAAAAATGACAAAATATCGCTGTAAGTAGAATCTGTAATTAGAGCAGAAGATAGCATGTATTGTCCGTACTTTTCACACACACACACACACACACACATGCACACACATGCACACGTACATATACCTGCCCGCACCTTGCTATGGCAGGTTGATTTTAACACCCCCGAGAATGAACTGCATTTGAAACCCAAAATGTTTCAGCGCGCTTCTTACAACAATTCCTCTCGTCATCATCCCTGCGTAGCATCCTGCGCTGCAATAGTGTGTGATTAGTGTGATTAGTGGTTGTGCTGTTTATACAATCGTTAGTTCGTTCGTTTTTTTCTTGTTTTCCATTTAAAATACACGTTAAAAATTTATCCAGTCTTTGATTAATACTACTTTTGACACATGTTTTTCACTGTTCTTTTTCTCTTTTAATGGTAGCGCTGCTTTTGCTAGCCGTTGTTTTTGTTTTGTTTTGTTTTACTTTGTTGCGTTGGTTTTAACTGCACGGCTATCATCAGTTTTGCGCTAGTTGTGAGTGAGCTCTTTGTTTAGGTTTACGTTTCTATCTGTTTCTCTGTTTGTTAGTTTGCTGTTGCAGTGTTTCGTTTTTTGTTTTGGTTTTCTCTTCTTTTTTTTGAATCTAATTCTACCTTACAGTTCACGGATAACATTCCTGCGTTGCTCCAATTGCTTACTTATAGCCCGTCAGAATTATTCTAATATTTGCTCTAAAATGGGTAAGATTGTGGTGGTGATGGTAGCCTGTTTTTGGTTTTGCTTACTTTTTAAGTTGTTTTCATTTTTTATGATCGCTTGTGATAATCATGTGTTACAAAATGTGGTTTTCTTCTATCTCTTGATTTATGCATTTTTTGTTATGTTTTTTCTCCAAAGTTTTACTTCGTTTTTAGTTGTTTTTTGTTTGTTTGTTTGTTGTTGATGCAATTGTATGATCGTCATGTATGTGTTTTGTTTCGATTGCTTTGTTTTGCAAATAATTTTGCTAAACATACAGCCAGGTCAAGTTGCATAACTTGCTATTCGTATCAAAAGTGTTTGTCTTTGATTTTGCTGTAGAACGGCAATGGAACCGTTCTTACAAATATACCCTAACTCAAATACTGATGGCGTTTTGATGCATTTTGTATCGTCTGGAATCGGAACAATCACATTCGTTGGGTGTGTAAAATTGTGTCGTGAGTGTGTGTGTGTGTGAGTGTGTGTTTGAGGGGGAACTTCATCAACATTTTGTTCTTTCTTTTTCAATCTTAATCGAAGAAAAGTGTGTGTTTTGTAGCAATAAATGTGTTTCGATCACTATATAGATAAAGCAGTAGTTAATACGTGTTTATCTCCATTATGTGTGGCTCTCCAACAATGAAGTTACCGAAAGCAAATAAACTAAAACGGTGTAGTTTTGTTGCTCAAACTCAAAGCATAACCATTTAGCAAACTTTATAAACATATCATCGATTGTTTGATGCTTTTTACAATAGTTTCAACACTGAATAATAATGAATATTATCTCTCGCTATAAGCAGCACGAAAGCACACATACACTGATTGATATTAGCACGTTAAGAAAGAAATGGATTGATACTAGTAAATTGATCATTTATAACATGTAGTTACGAAAAAGTGCATCCCCCTTTATCTGCCGCTTGCCGTTTGCTACCCAAAACCCCACGGGAAAAGATACCAAAAGGGATACAACAGTTTGATTTAAAAGTTTCGTTTTGACTTTCTTTTTGCCACCCCCTTTTAACTACCCCAAACCTAACGCTTACTTTTCCCCGAATGTCCCTGCACTTCAAAGTCACGCAAGTTGCACGGCGCACTTGGTTACGGTATTTTCTGTGTTGGCAGTGATGTTTGTTTTTATAAGTGTTGGATCGTATTCTTTGTTTCCTTTTCGTCTTGTCTTCTCTTGGCATGTGTACAGAGTGAATGGGACAAAAATGTTTCCTTTCTTGTTTGAACATTTTTTGTTAAAAAGATATTTGGAATTATTTAAACTCTAGTGTACGCCTGGGATGTTAGAAATGGCAATTAAATTTAACTTAAAAGCTACGAAACAATACGAAAATCGTACTAACAATTAATGGCCACGTGTATGAAGAAAACGATGCTTAAACTTAATTTCAAGAAACTAACTTACTACAAAACGATCATATTAGATGATTAAAAACGCAAAACAGAATAATAATACAAAAGAAGAGCTATAAATAAATAACGGTTTTGGAAGCACAATCCATCGTTATCGTGAATAAATTGTAAAACTTATAAAACGTTACCCAAAACTAGAAAATACTCATTATTTTGCCATTATAAAACTCATTTCGCGAAAAGTGAAACTTATTTCATAGGCTACTGAAATGTTAAACTCAAAACAAAAATACAAAACCAACAAAGAATGAATCAATATTATAAAATTAAAAAGAAAAACTCTTAAACTAATCAAAAACATGTACCATCGATGACAACACAATAAACGATGCACAAACTCAAGTGAAACAAAAACATGTAAAGAAACGAACGTAAACCTTACATACTACAATGGTATTATACACATTGGTGTAACACGAAATCCTACTGAACACATTCTTAAAACATGGGTAACTTAAACCGAACTTTGAAACTTAAGCTACTTAAACAAATCAATACATTTTGCACATTTTGCTTACGTTTATAAATGTGAGTCTGTTAGCTTACCGAGTACAACAGCATACAGAGTTTGGACGTTGGTTTTCTGGAAACACATAACAGCACAAATGGCGCGGTTTTTCTTCTTCTTCAAAATGTTCTCTGTTTGTTTTTGTATGTTTGCTGTACTGTTTCAATGCTTCAATATGGCGCTTTTTGTTTGGTTTTCAATCAGTAAAAAAACGTTTCTTTTTTTTTTCTTCTCTCTCGTACTCAAAACACTATCCAGCTCAACTGGACGTCCATAAACGAAACGGAAAGCAGCATCTAACAACGCTGATCGACGCTAGGGAGATAGATAACCGGATAAACGGAGAAGAAGGTGAACGATTTACGATTATGGTGATTATGATGGGGTGAAATTGGGTAAGCCAAAGAGCGATTTCCCTGCCTGTGCCCCTACAGTGTGATGCACGTTTGGCATTTATAGCCTTTTTCCCGAGTCGGCGTGCGGAGGTTTTCCATGCTTCGCAGTTTCAAAGCCAATGGTGATTAGTGTGTTCATTGTTTTCCCAGTTTCGATTTTCTACATTTACTATTCACAGTTTAGTTTTGCCTATCGTCACACGTTTGTTTCCAATTCGGGGTGCTTTTAAAAACTTTCCTCTCCTGCCTGTCTCCTACCGTGCGCTTCTGCGTTGGTGTAAAGCTCTCTTGCTCGTTGTGTCTTCGCCTGCTGGAGCCGTCGTGCTGCTCGCGGGAGCGAACGGCAGTGGAAGGTTTTGGAGACGAATGCCTTAGGCGTGCCGTTTCATGTGCAACGCAAGATGATCGGAGCGGGAAAAGCAACGATCGCAGTGCCGGCACTTGAAGGGTTTGGCGCCGGTGTGCTTCCGGTAGTGGCGCGTCAGCTCGTCGCTACGGGCGAAGCGCCACTCACAACCCTCCCACGAACACTTGTACGGTTTTTCTCCTGTTAGGAAGAAAGAGAGGGCGACAAAAAAGGGGAAAAGAATCGATTAGTATGGGATCATGATCTTACTTACTACGGCAATGCAAGCTTAGTAGGTTGTCTCAAAAGTTTAGCTGTGATTTTGTTGTTGTGGGTTTCGGTTTGATTGAGTTGAAAAACGTGCATCACGTTTTCTTTTCTCATAAGTGTACGTTAAACATTGAAATTAAATTCTTAAAAAATATATATATATATTTTTTTAATTTATAACTTTTTTCAATTGTTAATGCTGGGGTCCATTGTCCGTACTCGCTAGGGTAATTTTGATTTTCACTAGCGCATCTGGCGGTGGCTGATGGAACCTTTTTTTGGTCATCGAGGGAATGCTCGTGCTGGATCTCTAATTTAAGAGGGCTTTCGCCGTTTTTTATGCGAAAATGGCTGAAATACTTGCGCAACATATTTATCTATCAATTACAAAGCTTTTCCAGTTAAGTAAAAAATATGATAAAAATTACATATTTTCTGGAGTGGCTCCAAATTGTTTGGTAAAATGCTTCGATCAGCCGCCGCCAGATGCTGTAGTGAAAATCAAAATTACACCAGCGAGTACGGTTAATGTACCCCGGCCTTTACAGCTGTAAAAATACAGCTATCTTGGAGTTTAAACGTTATGTTCAAAGTGACGTCATAATGTAGAGGAACACTTTGATGTCAACAAGTTTCGGCCGAAGAAGGTACATATGTTTTAAAATAATTCAACTTTGTATAGTTCCTGTTTATTGAAGTAGAAAACAAAGCGCCAGTTAAAATTAACACACTCAGCTGCCTTACTTTCGCGCTAACCCAAAACCACTTACTCTGCTCCTTCCTGTGTGTCTCGAATCCTTAACGAAGCACACCTCAGCACCCTCTAATGGACGATGCGCGCGCGAACTGATGCTGCTGCTGGGCTGCTTAGCGTTCGGGTTGCGTTTAGTATTCCGGGCACGTACTCGCGAACACTTTCGGTCAGCGGAAGCTTGCCGTGGCCCCGGTCCGCCCAAGGGAATAAATTACATTTTGCACACCATTTCGACGTGGGAAGTGTTGTGCAGCAGCAGCAGCAGCAGCAGCATCAGAAGGATATTACGTAGGATAATTGCAGCATCGAGTGTTTGTTATCACATCATCCATTACTCTTGGACGTAATTAAAAATGTAAACGAAAGACATCGCCGCCCAACTCCGCTTTCCGGCAGATTCGTCCCGCTCATTCATTATGATGCACCGGAAAAACACGTTGTCTCTGTTTGCACACGAACAGTGAAAGGGAACTCACACACACACACAAACGCGCCCGCACGAGCGTGTGTATTTAAGCTGAACGAGAAAATGTGCGGTAATTTATTTGCTTTTCCCGCCTGTCCCTTGCTTGCGTCAACTTCTTGCACTAAAAGGATCCTTCGCGTCGTTGGTGGTCATCAGTCGACCACTGACTGGAATGGAGGAAGTTGACTTCTTGCACTCACATACATGTACATCATACTCTCAATTTGTTTTCATTGGCGCACAGAGAATGGTTAATATTTCCGCATTTACACCCTACACCTCGGAAGGGCGCACGAGATAAAGGTGGATAATGTTTGGCGAGAGCAATTGTGGGTGAGTCTGTGTATGTATGTGTGTTGAAAAATAATGCCGATCCCTTCTCGCCCCATCTCTCTTCGGCGTGATGTGTAGGGTGGCAGGACGCGGAATATCACTAATGGTGCATAATTCATTTTAATTGCAAGATGAAGACATTTATGGAGCAGTACGGTTTGAAGCTCGGGGCAATAAAGGAACATAACGAAAAGGGATTGAAGGTTGTTGCATCGCATCTTGGAGCGTTGACGGTGCTGCGTACGAGGATACGGATGCAGGCAGGATAAATGCGGAACGAGCGTACATTTCTCAAACCCAAAGCGAATGTTATGCTGCCTCGCCCAAGAGCGTACCACACCCAAAACGGGCGCTTGAGAGGCACATATATTTTGTTTTTAATTCAATCTCTACGGCGCAAGCTAATGCGCACAAATGCACAATCTTCCTTTCCTCCCCTTAGAGCGAAGAAATCGAGCGATAAGTCCTGACTCCATAAAATGGCTTCATATTTATCGAGTTAAAGGTGGATCATAAATGTTATTTATTGTTTCAATCATCGCTTTTTCTTCGCTCACGCACAGGAATGAGAGAGTACGTACTCGTTGCATGCACACAGGTTGATTAAAAAATACAGAAACGAAACGGCTCTTTGTTGCGGAAAAAACGCGTTCTTGTGTCCATACAAATTGCAATCTTCTCCCAGGAAAGGTGGTGTTATCCTGTTTTTGTGCTGTTGCCTGTTCCACTCATTAGCAAGCAAATAGACAATTACCTTGACCGCTTCGTTACAGCAGAAAACCCTTTTTTTCTGGTTGGTGTTTGCACACAAAGTAGTCAACATTAAAGGTTCTTAATTTATTCTTCCGCAAATATTACACTATCATGGGCACGGTTGTGGTGGGTTGCGGAAGGTTAGCACTCTATAGCGCAACGATGGACAACAGCGCAAGACACAACGACCGGGGCACATCCTTTCTTGCGAAAGTGGTATTGGGTGAAATGGTTCCCCGATTAGCCGCGCGCAAAAGCTTTCAGGATGGCCAGAGAGTTACGCATGTTAATTGCTTCCTTAAATCTACTCCCTATTTCCCCCTGCCTGTCCCTCTGTCCCATCCGAGCAGACGTATCAGTGTTGTGTGGTGGTGGTGGCCGCCGCCGAATCACGACCGTACGCTCACTTTTACCGACCGCTCAGCCCCATTTCGCGAACTTAATGCCATTATCCTAACTAATTACGTGTTTTCATTTGCAGGCAGCACACAGAGAGTAATCCGGTGGGGAGCATGGCAGGGTGGAAGTACATTTGCCGCCGAGGGTTAAGTGAAACCGGAATGGCACACCGAAATACGAGTGACAACCGAAACCATCTCTTTGGCACCGCTCTCTGGTAAAAGTTTTCTATCACTGGCCAATAGATGGCGCTACGGGCTATCGTTTTTTGGTGGAGGTCACTTACAGAAAGGCGAGTACTCGAACGAGTGGTGAATAAGTGCAAAAAAGTTTAGTCGACATTCAACTTTTACCGACGATTTTGTGTGTGTGTGTGTTTCCTACACACCGAGCACTGAGTCGAAACGAAGGACGCGCCAGGATACATATATTTACATTTAGAAAGTTACCCCTTTAACTAAATTATAGACATTAGAATTTATCTGATAATGCGCCGAGACAACCGAGTCGAACGCGAAGGGGCAGCCAAGGCGCGGGCTCTTCATCTACATTACACTCCTCCTCAAACTGGTGGAGTTAATGTTTATGGATGAACAGCAGTGGATTGGATGAGGAAAAACACGATCCCCAGCATCCCCAAGAAGTACTCCAAATGTAAGTCTTTTTTCCTGCACCATTTTTTTTTTTTGGTTAGAAAAAGCAGGGTTCTAAGTTTCTCTTAGCTCCAGTCCTATAGCACAGAACATACAAGCGCGACGAAAGAAAAGAAACCCGGCAGCTCAAGGAAAATGTGGATAATGTAATTATGGAAGTGTGTGTGCACTGTTCGGTCGAACACGCTCGAACGCGGCGCAAGATACGATGATTCCGCCGTGCTTCTGGTGTTTCTGGATTTAACAAAATTGTACACGACAACCAAACCTAGTGAAGGGGGAAGGGGAGCCAAAATCGAACAACGACGAGCTGTAACTTCCCCAAACTTGGCAAACTCTTTGGAATCGTTCAGTACGGTTGCTGTCTTTTGTTCCTGGAAGAAGCGTATTTTACACACACACACACATACACCCAAAGTATGTGTTTTTTACGGCAAGTTCCGTGTAATTCCGCCCAACATCTTTGTGCAAAACGTGTCCGGAATTGTACAGGAATTGGGGGCTGAAAAAAGCTCCAAAAACTGTGCGCCAGGAATTCTAAAACAAGAACTTACGACTCGGCTACACGCTTGCAGCGCCATTTTCGCCATCACCCACACTCCTTAAACAAACCTCATCGATTGGCTCAATAGAATTCTCTCCCGCTACTTGCCACCGTTCCCGCGGTGCCTTGGACAGACACACATTAGTCGTGGAGATGCGAGAATGAATTATTTCTCGTACACTTCAGCGCTAACCTTGTTAACGGACCAGACACTCACACGCTCTTCTATTGGTTTGATGCGAAAAAGCTCGATAGTGGAAAGCTTATATCAAATCAAACACACACACACACACACACACACACACACACTCTCACACGCAAGATGGATAATTAAACACATTTTGATGTGTTGCTGCGAAAGTTACCGCAACTTGCGATACAGACGGAGCTGGAGTGTAGAACAAGAAATCCCAGACAGGAAAAGTTTTGACATTTCGCTTGGCTCCGTGTTTGTTTTGCCTTCAAAGGGGCGAGATAACCTTGTCCCGAGCGGTTGGGTGTTGTTCCCCGAGATTTGCCAGGGGCTTATCAGCACGGTGCACGCTTCGCACTAATCAGTCTGGTCGGTGAGTTCCCGCGGGATAGTGGCTGAAAAACCATTCCCCAGCGATGATGTTCCGCACGCGTTTGATTCTGCTGTGGTAAGCGCACTTGTAGTTTTAAAACCATTTCAAACGATTCTTTACGAATACTGTTGTGCAGCTTTTTAGCAACACTGCTTGCTGGACAGCAAGCAACCGGCAAGCCATTGCAGTTTGCGTGCGCCAGCCAATCGTCACCGGCGGCGGGCTGTCTGCTGACTGGCATCACCATCCGTCCGGAAGATATCATTACCAGTCCACCGGGCATTCGACCGGCCACGGATCGCAAAATCACACTCCACCAGTCGACGGTGGCCCATCTGCCGCCCACCCTGTTCGAGCAGTTCCCCCAGCTGGAGCAACTGAACGCGTCCTCCATCGCGCTCCAAACCATCCCGCCCGGTTGCTTCGACAAAGCGACCAAGCTCGCCCGCCTGGACCTTTCCTACAATCGACTGCAGAGCCTGCCCCCGCAGGCACTGCACAAGCAGACCGCCCTCGAGCAGCTCCACCTGCAGAACAATTCCCTGCCGACCTTCGACACCGCCATCCTGCCCGAAACCGCACCCCTGAGAACGCTCAACCTCTCCGGCAACGGGCTGACCGAGGTGCGCTGGGACCCGCTCAACAAACTGCGCTCGCTCGAAACGCTCGACGTCAGCAGCAATCGTCTCGCCACGCTCTACGTTACCAAGTCGATGCGTGTGCTACGGGCGGGCAACAATCGTGCCCGCACGCTGCAAACCGATGCGAACAATTTCCTCTTCACGCTGGAACAGCTCGACCTCAGCCGGAACGAGTTCGCCGAGCTGGCCGCCGTCGCACGCTTCGCCAAGGTGACGCACCTGGACGCATCGTACAACCGGCTGGAAGCGTTCGATTTCGCTCTCGTGCGCAATATGCGCTCCCTGGTGGCGTTGAATCTGGCGCACAATCGGCTGTTTACCGTGCAGACCACCGGCGGTTCACCGCCGACCGCACCCGGGACGCTCGAGGTGGTCGACCTGTCGAACAACTTCCTGACCGTGCTACCCTCGGGCAATGCGAGCGGTGTGTCCTCCGCCCGCACGCTGCACCTCGAGGGCAATGGGCTGGTGAATTTGGAGCTGCACGAAAATGCGCTCTACTGGCCGCGGCTCAAATCGATCACGCTCGGGGACAACGATTGGCACTGCGAGTTTGGGGAGCGGATCTCGGCCATTCTGACGAAGCGTTCGATTGCGGCCGGCGGTGACGGGGAGCGCTGCGGTAGGGAAGGGCAGGTGAAGAAGGGACGGTTTTGCTGTGCGGTGCTGAAGAACCCCTACCTGGATCGGTTGATACGGACGCGCAAAGCGCTGGAGCTGGGCAGGCTGGCGATGCGGGATGGGTTGGCGGTGGGTGCGATTGAGGCAGGCCCACCGGCGGGCGATGTGCACAAGCTGACGGACCAGCTGCGCAAAGCGCTGATGGTGGTGAGCCATCTGAGGGCGGAGAAAGCGGAGCTAGAGCAACGGAACCAGGCGCTCGCGAAGGAGCTGGAGCAGGAGAAGGCCAAGAGTAAAAGCCTTCAGGAGGGGGCGGCGGCGGCGGCAGCGAGCAGACAGTCGGCTGGGACGGGCGATCTGGCGAAGGAGAAGGCCGATCTTCAGGCGGCACTGGCGAGAGCGCAGAGCGAGTTGGCCGGGCTGAGAGCGCAGCTGACCAAGTGCACCTCGACCGTGAACACGCGCACCGGACAAACGGTCATTATTCAGTAGAGTTTGAACTTTTGTGCACATCTTTTGGAGCATTTTTTAAAAAGTTATATAGATGTCAGTGAGAATAAATTCACTTGTAGACATTCGGACGGCAAGTTACGGCAGACATGATAAGCTAAATCCAGCTCTAAAACGCTTCCCTTTTTCAAATTGAGAAAGAAAGCCGTCAGCAAAGTGCATTCCTGCCGCCGTCCGTGTAAACAACCGGCATACTAATAGCAAACACTTTTCTCCATTTTAGCTTTCATCTGCAATCGTTTCACGCGATCTCCATCATCATCAGCATCATCATCGTCTTCTCGCCGTGTCGGTAGACCGCCTGCATCCAGTTAAAACCATACCATTTATTACCGATTCTCACATTACGCCGCCCGAGGAGAGCGGGACAGTGGCCAGCGCTTCGTCTGAACCTGTAGGGCGTGCAGCAAACCCAGCAGTGCGGCATGAAATATGATTATCCATTAAAAATGTGATAAATTTTATGGACCGAGTCTGCCAAGCGATGCTGACACACGGTGTGCGGACACACAAGGCAGGCCCGACTTAACTCAACTCCATTAACTCCGGATTCCTCCAGGGAGGGTGGGGGGGTTTCCGAGACGGCAAAAGTTTCATTAAACAGCTACCGTTACACAGACGCGCGGACGATTTCTCACTATTAATCTCGGTGCAAATGAAGACCAACTGGGGAAGGAATAGTTTGTGTCCGCTGTTGTCCAGTTTCCCGTTTCCCTATTGCACGGTTTCTTTTTGTTCGGTGTTTTGGTTGAAATCCTGTAAACGGTTTACAGTTTCCGATGCTACCTGCCGAGAAGCAATTACATTGGGGGGGAAAAACTTTCACCCTATTTTGCCCAAACTGTGATCGAGTTCGACAAGAGTCTGTTATAAATTGGCTCGATCGGTTATCAGAATATTAGTTGTGGAGTGCTTGCAGCGAAGCTAGAACTTTAAAGCTGCGGATTGAACAAATCGGTTTAAAGTTTGCAAAGGTTTAAAGGGAATTTCAAGACATCGCCATTTTCGAGCAGGAAGCGAGGGAGCAATAACAGGAAGGGAATAGAACAGAACGTTCTGACAAATACCGCCGTTGAAACTGTCAACCGTCTCGCCTAAATTCCCGCGAGCCTTTAGTAGGATCGTACCTTATATCCGTCTTGGGAAAAGATTTTCAACGAAAAAAAAACGAAGGACCCAACGAATCGGTGTGGCTCGATTTATCTGCCTTGCTATCTGCCACATCATATCCTGATGCTGCTGCTGCTGTTGCTTTCTCTGCTTAAAATGCTGCAATTTCGTACATAAATTATGATGCCCGCGATGTCCTGGACGCTCGGGGACTGTCTTTTAGAGAATTATGATGAAAAGGATGTCTCTCCGTCGACGTTTCGGCTGCGGGGTGGGGAAGGGCTGGGTCCCGGTAGTGTTTCCGGGTTCCGGGAGACCCCCTTCCCAGACTTTTCCGTTGCTGCCACGTCTTAAAAAGTCATCCCTTGCCTCCAATTGGGCTCTGCAGGAGATGACGGGTGGTTGGCAGGGACTTAAAAAAAGCGCCAAAGAAAATCCAACAAATACCGTTTTCGCCGCTTCGGTACGGCACACGGGACATGCTGGGCAGAATATAAATATTATGAACACGCGCAGCAGGACTAAAGGCATAGAGCGAGAGAGAGACAGAGAGAGGGAGTGAGAGAAACAGAGAACGAGAGGCTTTGGTTCGTTCCCTAAAAGCCCCAAAACGAAACGGGATGAAAGATGTGACAAAACTAAAGCCACGTGATACGAAAAAGCTGCAGAAAGGTCGATACACGACTCCCGCCGTGAACACACACACACGGTAGAAAATGCTTCAAAAATTCTGTTGGTTAGATGTGTGTGTGTGTATGAGTGAACGTGCTGTTTCCGAAAATGGGATTGCGATATTATGTTGGTGCCGACATTAATGGTGGAAAAGGTCCATTAACGGGTGCAAAAGCAAGGAAGCGAATTGGGGTTTAAAATTGGCCCCTGCTGGTATGCAATGCGCATTGCATAAGGAGACTATTTTTTTTCAAAGCTGCTTGTTTTCGTTTTGTTCTAAAAGTACATATTAATATAAAAATTGATTTCTAGTCAAACATTATTGCACTCAAAGGGGAGAAACGACTTTTCTCCAATGAAGCTATTTCCCTCGTGCAAAAAGCAAATAGCACCATTTACGATTATCCCTTTGAAGCTTATCCGCAACGTAAAGTCAATGGAAAATGACACCGAAAATGCGGCTTTTACCCCGTTGCATGCAGCAGTGCAGGAACTTCTTAGTCCATTTTCGCATCCGGCGCTCCTACTCGTCCCGTGCTTCCGCTCTGAAAAGTGCAAAGGCGTCGTGGCAGTAACATTAGCAGCACGGCAACGTCTTTGCTGTCGCCCCAAACTCTGGGCTTCCCCGGAAAGTGGTCACGGGAACTGAAAGCTGACACAGAAAGCCGACATTTCGCCGCTTCATCCTGCTGCTGCTGCTGCTGCTGCTACTACTACTGCTGCTGCTGATGGTGGAAAAGTTTCCGTGTCGTATCGCCTGACAGCATCGGTAAATCTCCTTACAGTTCTGCCTGCTTTTGTCACCATCATTAATCGAGTTGTGCGCGAGTTGTGCTGGCGGGCGCGATGGGCGAGCAAGGGATCGGGACCGGCTCCTCGCCAACCAGCCAGCCGGACGGGACTGGAGCTAATCTCTTCTTTATGGTGCTGTTTTCCGATCGTAATCCTTTGGGAAAGGGCGCCGGGACAGCTTGCCCGGTCAAGCAGCGCGCGGGACCGCCTTTTGTAAGTCATTTACTCGCTCGTCGCGTGCACGCTGCGGGAGGAAATTTGAAGCGAGAGATTTTTCAATTCCTTGGCTCCCGCAGACGCAGACACTGAGGAAGCATTAAGTAGTAAGAAAAGCTTGCTGCCATTCGCTTCCCCTTATTTCCCTTTTTAGACACTGCCCGAGTGTTTTGGGAGTGCTACGGAGTCAAATTATGCTTGAATTTAAATTCATTGGGTAAATTGAGAGGAACATTTAAGCTGGCAGCGAAGTAAAAGCATCAAACAAAACAAAAAAAGCACCCCAACCCAAAGTGGCTTTTAAAGCGTGCTAGTCTTATGAAATGAGAAAAGTTAGGTTGTTCTTTTACTATTCAAAGACTGCCGAAGATCTTAACTCAGTCACCCTCTCCCACTTTAAACGACCCTCATGAAAGCAGAGTTCTGTGGCAAACCCTTTAATCCTCTTTTTTTTTCCTCCAGCCCGCCAAACCATCTGCCAGCACTAGTCAATTGATAATCGCTTCTCACCAGGAATACTCGGGTCCGAGGATAATTACTAATTAATTTTTAATTAACATACAACTCAGCACAAATCCAGCGGGCTGTAAAGATCAGTCAAGCTTGGTCATAGTCTAGGTTTTTTTTCTTCTTCTCTCGCTCTCCGCAATCAAAACTGACCCAACCCGGCAGTGCAGTATTGAATGGATAGGTTCCTGCTAGTACATATCTCACCGGACCCATCTCCGGTCCATTTCTTGACGTCATGCTTTTGAACACTTAACATCGTTTTTCTTCGCACACTTGACTGTGCACTAACCCTCCAACAGGAAGGAAAGGAGTGTACAAAAGGGATAGAGAGAAACAGAGAGAAAGAAGGATACTGGGTACTAGTATCACGCAACACAACTCAGAAGAATGATCGTTCACTTCGTTCCGCTTGCTTAGCGGTAAAGAGGAAATCAGCGTTTTAATCGCTAATTGAAATCCGGCCATGTTGTACCTCCTCCCCGGCCATTCTTTTTGGCAAATGTCGACGGGTTAATGCCGGTGTCTGGTACACAATGGGAAAAATCATTGGTAAAAAATAAGATCAAACACTTTTTTGAACTCTGTAATAGTGAATTGGATTGAACACCATTAAATCGTGTTTCGCAATTCAGTACAATTAACCCATAATAAGGCCATTTAACGATTCCGACTTGATTTTTTATATGAAGCATGACGGGAGGAGTATTAAGTGTTTGACGATGTCCACGGTCAACAGGAACTCCTTTGACTGTTTGTACGTTTTTGGGAGCAGGACCTTGGATGATTTTTGTCTTGTCTCATTAGAGCATCAATGGAAGAAATAGAATACGTTTCGACACGATTCAAAATGTTGTTGGTTATTCAACAATATGAATAATCCGAAAGATAGCTCTTTTAAATTATTTGTTATCTATCTTTTTCCAGTAGTAAGCAAGTGGTAAAGTTATTTTGGTAGTTTTTTCTATCTTAATTTTAATTTAATTTAATTTTTTGTATAATTAGTAAATAATATATTTTTTGTTAAATTGAAAGACAAAACTTTGACCAAAGGCCAGAATTCTCGACAATTATTGTGAGGTATATAACCGTACCATTTTAAAACTTCATAACTGCAATAACAGCTGGTAAAGTTCGGTCCATTATTTACTGATCCATTTTAGTCTTTGGTTGTGGATAAAATACATTTTTTGAAGCAGTTTAATAATCTATTATCTCTCTCTCTCTCTCTCTCTCTCTCTCTCTCTCTCTCTCTCTCTCTTGTTGGCCTGTTCACGATAGAGCACGTCGATGTGACATGGCATGGTCAACAATCATTCTCCAGAATGCTCGGTCCCTGGCTGCAACCTCCCTTCCATGCGGATACCCGATCTCCGACAGGTCTCGCTTCATCTGATCCAGCCATCGAGTTTGCTGTGCCACATGACGAACAGGGAATCGCTGTCGAACACCTTTTTGGTGGGGCATTAGTCCGGCATCCTCATGACATGCCCCAGTCAACGTATCCTGCCAGCTTTTGCCACCGTCAAACTTGTGCTTTCAACATTACAAAATGTGAACAATTGCTAATGTATGGCATGCTTGAAAGATAAAATTGAGTTTGCACGATGATTTGCAATGTCAAAGAACTATTAAATTGATGTTCTAACCGAAAAATGTACCACAGAACGGAATTGTCTTTAAACAATAATCAAAATCCGATATGGCGGAACGTAACTGATAATTGAGTGATGAAAACTAAAACCCAGCTGCTGATTGTTCCACTGTCATAGGGTGACAATTTCAGTTTGCTGGCTTTAAACGATGTAAAATTTGAAAAGGACACAAAGCAGAAATTTACACTTGTATCCTATGTCCTTACCGTACGAGCTGTCGGAACAATTAGCTTGCTCACTGTTAAACAGCAGTGTTTGCCACTTCCATTCACTCCATTGCTTCGCTATTGTGCAGCAAGACATTCGACTTGCTTTTTGAAAATTGAACGATCAATACCTAACACAGCTTCGTAGGGGGAAGGTTGGAAGCACCTTGATGCCGCAGATTGCGTGGCCCGACGGCTTCTTGAAAATTGCGCACCTCAAGTTAAGAAACCATCGTCCTCACCGGAGACAAAAAAAAAACGCCGTAGTCCCCTCTCCATTTTACAGCAAGTAAATCCTTCTTCTCTGCAGACAAGCACTTTCTACAGCTTCCTGAGAGCCGCATCTAAATCCAAACCGCCCTTTAAACCGCCCTCTATTCCACCGAATATCTCGCAAACGGTACACCCGGGACACATTGGGTGGAGGATTGTGTATGTATGTGTGTGTGTGTAATTGCGCCGTGCACGCGGAGCTTTCTGGTTTCGGCTTGCAAATGTTAGGAATGGCACGAAATGGAATGGAATGGCACGGCATGGAATGGAATGAGTACGCAAAAGCATTCCGGCCTTGACTCGGCCGCGTTTGGTCGGTTGGTATCGTTTGCGACCGTACCGTGCCCACTCTCCGCCCACATCCCCCTGCCGCGCGAGTGTGGGAAGTAAGTTCCGGCAGGGTTCCAACGCGACTCGGTGGCTCGAAAGGAAAATCATGCCCGTGCGTCCGGGTGGTGCCTTCTGATGAAAAATTCAAAATATTCTAGCCCGAACTTTCTGCTGCTGCTGCTGATGTGCTGCTGCTGCTGCTGCTGCTGTTATGTTCCAGCTGCTTTTCGCGCTCCATTGCACAATGAAATAAGATTGTTTTTTTGTGTGTGTTCTGTTGTTAGCTTGGATGACCCGGCCCGGAACGGTGTGTACGAAGGGCGAGAGAATGTAACCTGCAACCTGAGAACGTAACGGGCAAATTGGGACTTCAAACGCAGGTGTGCGTGTGTGAGTGCGTTTTTCCACTGAAGTGAGGTGATTTAAAAGAGCATAGGGAGAAGAGGATGTGCTTGAGGCAGGATAACATTTCACAAACAAAATGAGGTGAGCAAAAATGGAAACAATCTGTTCGCGTTTCGTAGAATGGAGTTATCGTTTGAAGGGCAGCGGTATGAACAATGCATTTGTTAAGAATATTTACAAAGGTAAGACTAGCCAGAGCCAGTTTGGTTTAGAACATTTGATTAATAATTGTTTTAAAATAATCACTACAGTCCAATATCCTTTTTAAAGTAATTTACACGGAGCAAACGATCTGATTAGAAGCAACAAATTGAGCTGTTAATTTGGACCATTTTCTTTAAAAAAACATATTATGGGAAACAGGCAAATGCTCTCCAGTTGCTAATGATTGCTATCAGCACCAGGGAGATATTTAATAAACCCCTTATTGTTGCCACTGAGCTGCACAGAATGAACCACTCAACATCTCCTTCAGTAAGTGTGTGTGTGTGTTGATTTCTTATTTAATTTAAACAAATTAACCCATCAATTACAGCTCCATTTCACTCTCTCTCTCTCTCTCTCTCTCTCTCTCTCTCTCTCTCTCTCTGCATGGCTGAAATTTGAAATAAAACTCGGCACGATGAAAGCTTTCAAACCTTCTGTGAGCAAGCTCTTGGCTTGCTCGCTTGTTGATTTATTCCTCGTGGAATTAGTAGAACAAACTGGCCAGGCTGCTGGCTGCATCGACTTATGACCTGCTCGACCTACAGCGCCAAGGGAAATTCCGTTTGCAGCCAACCTATCAACGGCCCAACGGCCAAACACACATTCTTACATCTAACCAGCCATTATCTTCTCGCTGTACACTGCACTTCACTGCTGCGCTGCGCCCTGCTAGCGTCTGTTGCCCGCTTTAAGAAATATGTCTGACCATTTAAGTACTCTTACACCCAACACTCTCTCTCTCTCTCTCTCTCTCAGTCTCTCTCTGTCTCTCTTTTTACATGAAAGATCGTGCTGCCGCTTTCATCCCGTTTCGCTCACTATATCATCATCTGGAAAATACGTCCGAAAGGAAAATATGTTTCCCTCCGGGCTGTAAATGGCATTTTATGTTTTATGTTTAAACATTGCTGAGGTTAAATTGTTTCTGCGGTTCAACCCCTCCCCTCTGTACTGCTGTGTACCTAACCAGCTGGACCCCTTTCCACCCCCCCCCCTCCTCCCTCATCCTAGTGTGGGTGTGCTTTTGGGTGGATTTTAACCAAACTTCCAACCATTATGGCGGTGCCGAGTGTGCGCTCGATTAGCGAACCGGGGTGCGGGTGTGAGCGAACCACTGGCCGCTCGAGAAGTTGGTTGACCTGCACGCGTTGGCAACTGCACTGCTCTCGGTATTCCCATACCACCCGCGTTTCGGGCCGCGTAGGCACTTTTGTTCAGGGCCAGCCCTTCCCGAAAATGTGCAAAGGCCATTTTTACCGTGCTACCGTGGGCCGTATTTCGTTACCTTTACGTTCGAGCGATGCTGGGCGCTTAATTTTTGCGCTCGGCGGCTCGGCCGTGAATGTCTGCCCAGCATGTCGCAGAGCGGCCGGGACATTCTGGGGGGTGTGTGTAAGGGTGGTTGGCATTTTTTCCCAACCCCCCCTCCCGGAAATGATGATACACTTTCCCTCGGAGGGAAACATGTTACCACATAAAATATGATTTTAATAAGCTTCTAGTTCCACTGGTTTCCCCGTCTGCGCTTGCTGGGCCGGGCACATAACCACGATGAACCACGCTCGGCTTTGCTGAACCGCGGATGACTTCTGGCTTGCTGATTCCACTTTCTCCCGTACACAACACACCTCCCCCGCTTTTTTGCTTTTGCTCGTACTTTAGTGCTGTTTCTCGGTTGGGGTTTTTTTCCTTCAGTTTTATTCCTGCCACCGTTTTACTAAATATATGTGTGTGTGCGTGTGTTGCTCTATCAAACCAGCCGGAGATTCAGACATTCTTCGCTCGGCGGGCGGCATCATCGGTCGCTCATCCCACCTTTACCCACCACCACAGTGCAGGCAGACGGTGGAATTTATTGAAAATCTTCCCTCGCCTAAAGAATGGGCAGCGGCAGACCGCGTGGTTGCGTTGCGAGCGGCCAAATAACTCACCGTTGTGTAATTTGCTCGTGCCGCTGCGCTTGGTTTTGCTTGATTTACTTACTATGCCGGCTATTAGCGGCACGAGACTTAGTGGTTAAACGTGCTGAATTGATTTTTCCATTGGCCCTTTGCTAGTGAGGTTTTTGCCAACGGAGCTGACAAATTGTTGGGGGCAAATGGGGCATGCTGCGGAAATGTGTGGTGAAGTTATTTGGCTGTATCTTTTATAGCTCAAAAATCAATTTGTGACGTTTTTGCAGCTGGTTTGCAATTTTTTTTGTTGATCATAATTTTATGTATTGATTCATCAACAAATCAACGAGCTAAAACATGCAAGAATTTGTAAAAGTACGTATTGCCCTACAACAGCCTTGATTGACTGTTGAAGGTAGGTGATGTTACAATTCAATATATATTTCTAGTCATTTTGGCAAAATTATCTAATTATTTTAGAAGCGTTTTCATTAATAAGTTTCTAGACCAAAGCAGAAAATAGTTTTTACTTATATTAAATGTTTGTAATAAATCAAAACCCCAAAATCAATAGCTTTTGAACTAAACTGGTTCATCTATTTTCCTACAAGGCTTCGAATTTGCATACCTTTAGGCGTTTAGCAGCACCAAGCGACGAACCTTGTTTAACAACACCATATTTCGTTAAAAAAGCACTGTAAACGAAAAGTGCCAAAAAGGAGAAAAAAGGATAAATGTCCCTTGCCCTTTGAAAAACAGATTCTTTCCCCATACATAACTCCACAAAAAACACACACACACACACACACCTAACGTGAGCGTCTCCAGTGAAGTGTGTTGAAGCAAATAACCGCTACTTTAAAACCCTTGTACCCGAAACCCCACCGCACTTCCGGTCACATGGAGCCGGTCCCGGAAGCCGCTTCTACCCGAGCCCCGAGCCACAGAGCCCAGCCAACCCTTGAAGAACTTTACGAGGATAATTATCGTTGTTTTGCTTGCACCGTTCCTCTTCCCCTTTTCGCAACCATCACTCATTCCCACACCGCCTCACGTACGTTTCCGTCCGGACCGGGGTTCCGCTTATCGCACTGGAAGTGGATACACTTTAAACAACTTGGGTACCTCCCCCCCACCCCCCACCGTCTCCGTAGTCGCCATGTCGCCAGGTTTCGGAAGAATTACCGAATCCTTCCCAGGGCGCCACAGCATATGGCCCACGATTACGTACTGCATCCGTATTCCGTTCCCGGCCCGATAAACGACCCACCCCGCACACATACACAAGCCGAAACACGGGGGCCCCCTTTATGGTTGTTGGTGCTTGTTGCTCTCTTAAAGAACAGTGTCTCTCTCTCTCTCTCTCCCCCAGCATCAAGCCTGGAACATGCGGAAGCTGCCGGAAGCGCCGACAAAAGCGACGGCGCACGTTGCGGGGAAAGCTGGGGCGGGAAATGAAAAGAGAAGGGAGAGGAAAAACAGAAAACTTCTTGACGCGCGCTGGGCTTCAAGTGGCTGCCATCCACTTCCACACCGTGAGCGAGCGCGTACTCCCCGTATAAGAGGCCGTTTCCATAAGAGTGATTTAGAGATAAGGCACGAGTCAAAAATTATTAGGATAAATATTTTGCTCCTTTTGCAGCTCTCTCGTTCTCTCCGTTTATGTGTGTGTGTCTGTGTGTACGAGAGAGTGGTTGTTTAACGGGGCACCATTTTTAGTGTGGTGCCAGCGCTGCTAATCACTCCCAAAAGGCGAGCCCCGTAGCGGGGATGGGGAACATTGTGCCGTTTCAAAAAAAGGACGACGCTTTTAGGGGCATCCATGGTGCCAGCACATTAACCCCCCCCCCCCCCCCCCTTCCCCCTTTAGCCTCCTTCCCATCCCTCTCCCCTTTTATAGATAGCGACGAGCGACGTGGATTAAACAGAAATTATCATTTAACGGCATTTAGGGGACCCATTATTTAGGAAACGGGACACGTACCATCGCACAAAGGTTCTTCGCCTGATGGCTTTCTTTCTTAAAGGTTCGGTGTTTGCAGTAGTAGTGTAGTGGCACTCTACAGTAGTGTCTAGTGCAAGTTGTTCGTGCTTTCGAAGGATGTGATGGAATTGTGCTTTGTTTGAGGATGATTCGAGCCTGCGGGACGAAGGAGTCGAACGCAGTGATGATGTCATTCGATCGGAGGAGCTACGGTAGGCAAAGTAGGTCATTCTAGCCTCTATTCAACTGTCAAGCGGAAGTGTTGGGTCGCTAAATGATGCCCTCCTTGTCCCGGTTGATGGAATCATTATTAGGCGGCTCAAGCAAAACGGGTTTTGTGTGGAGGTTTTGCAGAAGAGTAGATTCTCAAGGTAGGTGTATGCGTGTCATACAAAATTTACACATTAGTGTACACCGTACGGACACCCGTAGCCATCCTTGAAGTGAAGCAATCCATAAGACGACAAGCTTCTCACCTTGCGCATTGGAAGAAACAAAGGGAAGCTGTAGCATTTTCGTTAAACAAGCTATGGACGCACTGTTCTCCTGGGGTCAATTTTACCTCCTCGGAAAGGATAATAAATTGCGCCGTCCGACCGGGATGCGAGACCGAGCTGTGTGAGCGTTATTTGCAGCTCCACTGTGACCAGCACTATTGCGCACCACAGGTTAGCATCGAGTCTGGTGTGTTTTTCCGCTGTATGCCGGCTTTGATTGAAAGCCCAACCCAGGCCAAACTTATATATCCAACCGACCGTGCCGACATCGATGATGAACTGGACCAAAACTTTTTGTCGTGCCCCTTCACCCGTTCACCGCACACACCACAGCCCCAAAAATAAAAGTTAATCCGGAAGCAAGGCCCTCCGTAAGAAGAAGAACCGTACTCTGCATATTCTCCCAAACTTGGGATTGTCTTCATGGTCACGGGGTAAAGTTGAGCGGTAAATTAGTGAACCAGGTCACAAAACAGTCTACTCTCTCTCTCTCTCACACACACACACACACACACACACACACAGACACCCAATGAGTCAAATACAGTGATCGGAAAAGTTGAGCTAATTTATTCCAGCTTCAAATCAACTTTCTCGGGGGTGGTCTGTTTTCGGGAAGAAAAAGAACCCTCGCCCAGCCCCAGCCGGAACGGATAGAATGTTTCCATCAGCCGGGCAGAGACGGGCGGATAATAAGTGGATCGCATGGTGGTGACCAGCACAAGCATGGGAAGAAAACACAGCAAAAACAGGACACTCCATTTAAGGTGGCACCTTAAAGGGACAAACTTTGTCAACAACAGCCAGAAAAGGGAAGCTGCAGGATTGATTTGAATAATTAAATCATGGTGGCTGTAATAAATACCATCGGTTGGGCCTTCACTGTGTCTGTTGCAAATGGCTGTGTGTGTGTGTATGGGTGTGTGCGTCTTGCTGTTGCTTCAAACAAGACCTCCAAGACCTTCCTGACGGTGCCATCACCGCGGCCGGACCGCTTGCTGTGAGTTTTGCCTTTGAATATGAATCATTGATTAGTGTGGGTTTAAGATGCGGTCGCGTAAGGCCGTGTGCCGACCGCGTGCATGAGCCGATCGACGATGAAAGTTCACCATGGCCGCGAAAGGCGAAGACGGTGACAGTAAGACGGAGCAAGGGCCGGCAGAGATAATTTAATTGCCCCATGCGTACGTCTACGGGAAAGGGATAATAGGAACGGTCGTCGGAAGATGAAGTTTTGGGTGCGCGCGCGTTCGGCAACCCCGTAATGCGATTTACGGTCCTCCCGGGAAGCTGGGGACGGCCGGTTGCGTGCGGTTTGGTTTAATAATTTACTTAAGAAATAGCCGAGTAGCACATGTGTGTCTATGTGTGTGTGTGTGTGAGTGTATCTAATATCTTGCTGCTAAAGGAGTTTTGTTTGAAGGGTTAAGATGTTAATGGCAATTTGAAGCATACTTAAGAATGGTTTTCCTCCGTTCGTTCGCTCTGATGGCATGAGACGTGATGAACTGTTGAAATTTGGCGTAATGTTTGCATATGTCTGTTGCCTGGGTTCTTGCACACTACCGTGGACAAGCTAAGTCCGGTTCTACTTTGTACCACTATCCATATGGTTTGATTCAATCGCAACCGCTTGTATTGGCCAAATGCTTTTAGGTTCTTCTCAAATTGCTTGCAGAAAAGAGATAAACCACAAATGCTGTCGTCAAAAAGAAAAATCGTTCGAATCTCGTACTTTGTGGCTTATTAGAGCATTACATTTTGGAGAGGTTTAAAGCTTTTTAACAACCACATGATACTAGAAGTAAGTTCTTTGTGGTTTGTTAACATAATCTGCATGACTGCATTTTGAACCTTTAAGGATTGTTAAGGACTAGTAAAGTACTGAATAGAACTTTAAAGCTTTCCAAGACATGTTTTCATTAAAGGAAGGTTTTGTTGTTGTTGTTGTTGTTAAATCCCGTATTTTCAGAATCAGAAGAAAAGGGAAAAAGTGAAATACCTCCAATATTTTTTAAATATGTCATACGAATTATTTACTCTTAGCAAGTTAATAACGAGCAAATCTAAATGCATAACAAATACCTCTCTGTACGAATAAAATCTCGCATAACGCTCTGTCAATGTCAATTGCATCCGTGATACATTTGTACAAAAGTCGCTATTCTTTATGAATTTGACGAAGAATTCATTCAAGTAATTGCCTAGAACTTAAAGCTCTTAAAATAAAGGTAAGGTTCATCAAAGTAAGATTCGCTAAATAAACAAATCTATACGGATCTCTCATTGCTGATCATATTTCCAGATGGTAAAAAAACACATCTGATCACTTAACGATGGCACAATGAAATGGTCTCGAAGCTTGAGGTATTACTCCAATACAAGATCTCCGTGAGATATTCCTTTGCTATAATTAGACGGCTTGGCTTGACTCTATATCACCTGTCAGTACATCAGTACAATTGCAATCAATTTCATCTGGGTCACTAAGCACTCAGCATCCTTTTTTGAGGCAACCTTACGCTCCACAATACTGCACTACGACCTACCTGTATGCGTTCGCTGGTGCGCCTTCAGATGGGAGCTTTTCGTGTAGACCTTTTTGCAGCCGAGAAATTGACACTTGTGTATCCTTCGTTTCGCGTCCGGACTGTGGTCCTGCTGTCGGTGGTGATGTTTCGAGCTCGGTTGTGCTGTTGTGCAAGAGCGGGAGAGAACGAAACAAACGATCGTAAGCTTCGCCGATATGTTGGGTAATTGCATGAACCTACCTGACGCGTTCGGTGAGGCAGATGAGTTACGCTGCGCGATGGCCGCATGCAGCCCGGGGCTGACCTGTATCACGCGCGTCACGCCCGTCACCACATTCTTGCCGTTCGCACCGGCCACCCCCGCCGTCAGCCGGACCACGTGCGGGCCCGCCGATACGCGCAATATCTGCCCGCCCTGACGATCGAGCAGCGCAATTTCGCCCGCCGGTTCCTTCTTGATCGAGGTGAGCCCGTTCGAGCCGGCTAAACTGCTGCCATTGGTGGTGGTGGTGGTGGTGGTGGTGGTGGTGGGGTTGGCCGTCGCCGTGCTGGAGGTGTTCGAGTTGTCCTTGCTGAGGTGTGACTCCGGTGAGGAGGGGGGCGTCAGTGTCGGTAGCAGATCGTTGCTGCTCGTCGTTCGCGCGACAAGCCGCAGCTCGATCGCCTGCCGATGGTGACCGTGATGAAGACTGGTGTGGTGATTGCTGCTGCTGCCACTGCCACTACTGCTGTGATGATGATGGTGATGGTGGTTACTGCTACTATTATTACTACTACTGCTGCTGTTACTACTGCTGCTGCTACTCCGGTTCGCTAGTTCCGTGGTGGGATTGATGCGGTTGCTGTACTTGTCGCTACGCTCGTCCTGGCTGTCCGACTCGGGATCATCGTCCGGGTCGTCGATCGGTTCCTTCTTCACCATGACGGCGCAGCTGAGTAGGCTGGCGCCACCGACCTGCCAGCCGTTCGTCGCTCCGTTCGAGCCGGGTGGCCCGTCGGACGAGAAGCAGGAGGACGAGGAGGAGGAGGATGACGATTCGGACCGCGAATCGGACGCCCGGTCGTTCAGGTTGAGCTCGTCGAAGCAGTACGGTTCGACCTCGACCTTCCACGAGCCGGATAGGGGCCCGGGTGCGGCGAACAGGTCCCAGGGTGTGTCGGTCGGCAGCTTCTTGTATTTCTGCAGCTTCGGCTCATCCTTCAGGTATCGTTCCATTTCGTAGCATGTCTACAGGAGAAATAAATGGGAAAAATTGCATATTAAAATGTGAAAATTACGTGGCGAAAAGTTTGAACAAAAAACTGTCAAACTCATGCTCTATGGACACACGTTACACAGGCACCGTTACCTCCGTTGCTAGGGTTGCCATCGTTAGAGGAGGATTCAAAAATCATTCGCACGGGCACGAAGCCGCCTTTGATGGAACACGGGCAACGACATGCAGCAACATGGCAGCAGTAAATGAAAATACTTTCGCAAACAAAACTTTACTCATCATGCATCGTACCGAAACACAGTAGGGGGAAAGCTCTCCACGTGAGCGATGTTTGACGCTCAGCAGCAGTTTCAGCATTCCAAATGCAACAAGAATGCAACACAGGAAGAGTCGGGCAGGGGGGGTTGGAGAGCTATCATTTTCCCATATCATTGCAATGTGTTTGAAAATTGAAACCACTCGCTTCTGCTTCTTTTCCTTCCATTGTGATTTGTGAGCAACTTTTCGGAAGCGGTGCGTTGTGCAAAATAAAAATAAACATTATCGTTGCCGGCGTGGCGTGGTGCTTTTCTCATTTGCTCTCTTTCACACACACACTGTTTGAGGGAAATTCCCAAACTCCTCCTTGGGAAACTTCCAGCACCGCGCCATGATGTTTCATCATCCCCACATCCAGCTCCGAATGGAATTCCCGGGAAATCGTCTAGTTTTTACTCTGGCTCGAATAGAATGATAAACTTTTCCGATTTTCATCACATCTTTCAAGCAGCTCAAGTGTTTCCTGTTTTGAGCGGGCAATGTCTTCGCCTCGAAATACGAGCAGCTTACCGGAGCAGGGAGCAAGGGGGGGTGCAGTGTAATAAATAGAGCCTTCGCGCTTTTTTTTGTCGCTATCAATGAAGTACAACACAAATTGGGGAAAGAGAGAACGAGAAAACAAAAAGACAATCCACGACAGACAAATCAAATGGGAAAAACAAGCGAAACCGGAGAAGATATCGCGCGTGTCAACTGTAATGGATATATTTATTCATCTTCCGTTCATGGGGTGAGAAATTACAGTGAGGTGAGTTTCGGCGTTTCCTCCCTCCGCCCTTCGATGTGGAGAAAAAAAGTCACTAAAGCTTAAAATGTTTTCCACCACCGTAACGCGCTGGACAGTTGCGGAAAGATTGCAAGAGTCGCATAATACGCAACAGGCATTATGCGGAGGTTTTGTTTTGTTGTTTTTTTTTTTTGTTGCGGGCGGGAATTCGCTTACAATGAAGCAACGAACAGCGATTAAGAAACTTTCAAATAAAAACAATATGAAAATAATAATAATGCTCACAATTTGGATACCGGCAGCGAGGTTGTAACGCAATGCGGCTCGAAATGAAACCGTCCCACAGCACACACAGCACACACACAAAAAGGATGGATCAGTGAAAAGTGCTGCAAGCGAAACAACATCATTCCACGGGCCGCAGAACGCAGATCAAGCCGGTACCACCGGCCAGCTATGTGTGGATGGATTTAACAAGCGGGAAGGAAACAAGGTGGAAAATCAACCAAACAAGCTCGGCTAACAGGCACGCAACAGCCGCACGGCACAGGAGAAAGGAGCAAGGTAAGGCACGCACCGTACAGTACAGCAGTAACAGCAGCAGAGGGAAATCTGTAAACTTCTTAATTACGAAATACTTTTTACTAAAGCATGCCCAAGCGTCCTTACGCTTTTTTAAGCGGGCCGGGAGAGGGGTGACCTGTCGTCTGGGTGGGGGAATTTTCGCGCAAACATTTCCATGTCAAGTTTGGCGTTCGTGGCACGGCCTCAGAAAAAGGAAAAACGCGCACGCATATTCACGCGAAATGCGGGCGGCCTTGAGGGAGCTTATTTCTTCTTCTTCTGCTTCTGCTTCTTCTTCTTCTTCTTCTTCTTCTTCTGCTTATTCTTATTCTTTTCTCTCTCTCTATCTCTCTCTCTTCTGTATCTTTTTTACCTTCTCATTTTTTTGGTCCAACTCAGTCGAACCAACCGTCGGAAGTTGAACAATAAAACTTTGACTCACGCAAAAATTCATCCACTGGATCCTGGTCACGTCACCAGAAAAGGAGATTCCATGGTGGAGATGCCTCACGCTCACTCACTCATTCTTTCTCCCATCAGCTGACTCCATTTTCGCACCGCACCCGCTTGCACCCAAAAGTGTGCACAGGGAATTATGTATATTTAAATTTATTTAATGGGAAAATTTACGTTTAATAAAATCTACCCGTGCTTACAGCGCACCTCATCCCTCCCTTGCACCTTTTTGAAAAGGCGTGCCAGAATGTTCCACTGGTTGACAGTTGACATTTTTCGCGCGAAAGGAATCTTACCGGCGGAAGATTTGTTCCCGCTCGCACGCTGCAAATGACGAGATCGTTAAGGAGTGTGAAAATTATTCACCGCGCCAAAGGTGAGCACAAGGTGCAGACACAACGGGCAGAAGAAGAAGAAGAAGATGAAGAAAAAACCAACGCTCCACCCGGCAGCCACAGCAGTTAGGGGTAAGCTGGGCTCGGCTTTTACGTGCTATTTAGCATGGGGATTATTTGAGGTTGAATGCGTTTGATTTAAATTCTTTTGTTTCATTTTGGGTTTTAAGCATGGGAAAGGCGAACGGGTGGGGCCGGATGCCGGATGTTTTGGCTTGTCTATTAATTTGGAAACATTCCGTATTGTTGGGAAGCGAGGATCGAGGAAAAGGCGGCAACATACGTTTTTGAGGGCGTTGTACATAGAAACGTTTAGATTGGGATTTAGGGGGTTTTGAGTCTAGTTTTGGATAAGGAAGTGATTTGGGTGAAAAATTTTGAGATATACGTATGATTTCAAGGAAACAAAATGTGTGTTTTTATATTCATTACTAGAAAAAGCGCCTAAAAGATTGCAATTTGAATAGAGCACTATGATTTAATAGACCAGTTTTTGTTGAACTATAATGATTTTATGGACAAAAACTCCGAAAATCTTTTCCATCCAAATAAAACCATCCTCTAAACCTCCCATTAATGGACTCTTTTCAGCCACAAACACACGTAAATTATCTGTTTGCCAAGCGAAGCACTCCAGTAATCAGTCGATTGTAAGCGTAAGCCAATCAAAAAAGGGGAGATGATTTAACACACGACTACCAGCCAACACCGATGACAGTTATTTATTATTTATCGAAATCGCTTTTCCCGTGCTTCGTCTCCTGCTGGGTGGGACGGCAACAAGAGCAACAGCAGCAACAACAAAAAAAGGCATCCCCAAACCATCCTACCTTACGATGACGGAAAGGCCTATTAAGAATCTTCGCCACCGTTTTTTTTTGGATCCTCTCGTTCGACTTCCCGGCTCTTACGTACGCGTCCTTTTACGGCGAGCCGTTGAAATCTTACCACCTCCCAACCGTGTTCGCTTTCGACGAGCAGCAAGCAGCAACAAGAGGCACCGTTGAAGTCGTTTTGGTTTCGGTTTGTCACCCTCCCTTTTTTCTCCTGAAATAAGCCAATAAATCCCCGTTGCTTCCCGTCTCCCGTGCTGTGGTCCACCGGCCACATTATGAAAACGCGAACGGTCCGCGAAGGGTAAGGGGAAGGAATTATACCTTTCCCTACCGGGCGGCAGCGGAGCTATTGGAAATGTCATCACAAGCCGGAAGCTGCGAACGGAACGATAAGCCTCGCCAGCGCCCGTACCTGGCAGCGAAAGAGGAAAATTCTTAATCCCGGTCGACTACTAATCGAGCCTTTTCAGACATTCCTACAGACCGTGCCTGGGTCCGTGCCGTCCTTGCTTGCTGCACGCTTTTCCGGCACACAAACACTTAACAGATTGACTTATTTATAAACCATTTGGCGATGGGGGGGAGGGAACTGACCTGATACTTTCCTTTCCATTTGTTCGCCCTTCCCGTTACGGAAGAAATATGACGGAACCGACCGTAGAATGGCGAAGCGTGAACAGGTGGATTATTTGCCGGAGTCGCCCGGCTATCCCGGCTAATGGGTTGTCGTGGCGTGGAAAATTACGATGATTTTGCACAATACTTGTGCGCCCACTGTACCGAGCTCGTCGTCGGTCAGCTTTTCAGACACGCACACACACACACACACACAGAACACACCGCCACACGCACGCGTGAGTGAAAAGTGAGCCACGGCTTAGTAATTTAGGGTAAATGATGTCTGAAATTTGATTTATGCCCCTGTCTTCTCGCTCTCCCTCCCTCTCTTTTTCTCAACAAAGGGCTTCATTTTGGGTTGGTGTGCAAGGGCCTGGAAAAGTAAGCGTGCGCATTATGGGAAAAAGCGACCGATCGTTAGCCGATCGCTGGTGATTTATCGGAAAATCCTGACGCCAGCGTACCGTGACGCGCGTATGTCATTCATTATTTATTAGGTACCTCACTAAACACCTTTCCACTTCCGCGATTAGCGGTGCTGGTGAAAATTGGAATCCCCCGGCGAGAACCGTGCCCCCACTTCCCCCCTTTCGGGCAATTGCAGGTGGCCGAGAGGCGTAATTGATTCATTGTGATGACAGTTTGAAAAATGCTGACGATATTTATTAGTGCCAGGTTTTTGTCGCTCGCTTTCCGCGGGGTCAATTGCGTCCCCCCGGGGGTAAAACTAATGGCTTTTAAGGATTTGTTTAGTGCTTTAGCAATGAGCGAGAAACGTGGTAATCCAATACAATGCAAATGATGATGCTATTTAGTATTTGTTCAAAATCCAATCAAACGCCATACGCGTAACATAGCTTTTAGCATCCCAAAATCGTGTACCTTTCCTTGCTCATTGTGCTTCCTGCCCACCAATTTACAGCATTACAATTTGTGGCGGGACTGTTAGCAGTTTTCCCTGTACTCAAGCTCCCAGCAACGGCGTTATGCTTCATGTATAAACGCTTTAGCGCACCCGCTCCGCAGGCTAGCGTAACGCTTTCAATTCAGCTAATCGAGTGGCTGTCAGGCATTTTTATTACATTACCATCAGTGGCGCAAAGGGTGTATCCTTTTCCAGCGCAAAAAAAAAAAACGTGTGTGTGTGTGTGCTTGCGCAAAGTGGCAAACACATGACTCTTTGCTCGGCACGAGGATGAAGAATTCCAAACGCCACTACCTCCTGACGTCGTGTCGATAGAGCGGTGGCCCCCTAAGGCTAAGAACTTCATTTGTGTATTGAGTGTATGGGGTGAACTGTCAAATTTTGTCACAAACACAGACACACCGACATACACACACTCACATCTTACCTCGAGCACGGTATGGAAGGACTTTCTTTGCGCTCAAACAAGACAAACAGTGTAGACGGGGATGAGGTGGCCACCTTCCAGCAAAAAGGGGGTAATGTGTTTTTCATCGTAAAATTTATGATTCAATTTGATGATGGATTTAAAAGCACAATTTATGCAGGGATGGAAGGGTGGTTCTTTTTACCCAAAAATAGCTTCACCAACAGAGCAGAGCGGTGATGGAGTTGCCACGATGCCACACACCACTTACGGCAATCAATTAGTTTAATTGTAAATTTTCGGTCGATTTGTGGGAAAAGTTTTTTGATAGCACAGCGAGACAATGTGTAGCGTGCTTTTGCAACTCCCAGTGCCCAAAGGATAAAGGATTGGAAGTGAGCGTGTGCGTGTAAAAGATGAGTTTTAGCATGCGCGTGATTTGTGGAGTATTAAAAACGGGGTTAAGTGCACTTTTTAGTGCGGTTAATTTACCCCTTAAGTAAAGATTTCAGTTGTGAGATTTTGTTTGAGAAGCGATAAAAGGAGATAACTTCTGCTTAGAGCGTAATCTGGTTAGTTGCCGATGATTAAGAAAGTTTTGTTGATGGTTCAATATTTGACCTGTTTTAACGCAAGGGACAAAGCAACGGTTTATTTACGGTATTGCTACAACGCGCCTGAATGTATGCAATATAATAAAAATTAATGGTAATTGTGTTTAAAATGTACGTTTACATACACTAAAAAAATAGAAACATAATTTATCAAAAGTCTACAAAAGTCTACGTTGAAATGTGTCCACAACCCAATAGAAATATGAAAATTAATTCTTGGCTCGATATGATGCGCCTAAAAGTATACAATTTGTAAAACAAAATCACTCTTTCCAGAAAAAATGCTTTTAGCTCAATTATCTCCAAGTTACAGTCCAACCATTACACCGATTAATGGTCACCAGATCAAACGTAAGAGATCTGCTATTTTATGGATATTTTTACACCTTTAAGTACACCTTAGCTAAGCTTTACAAAAACTAACAACCGACCTGCCGAACCGCAGCAAAGGCTCGAACGCAACCGTCTACTGTACACACTCGCCCCAAAAATGGGCAGTACAGCTTGGGTACATGCAGTTGGCTTAGGCGCGGATTACACGTTTCGATTAAATCCCTGCAGCGACCTGCCCGGCCGTGCCTGCTGACCCCTTTACGAGAGCGCTTGCTTTCTCGACCGAAGAGCCCATTTTCTGGTGAACTACAGCAACGTTTTGCCCGCTCGCTGCACCACCCCAGGTGTCCCCCAGTGTGACACCACTTCAGGGATAACAAATGCGACAAAATTGCGAAGGAAGAAGTTCGCATGTCACGCTGCGCTGGCATACATTCGGGCGCAATTCCCCTGTCAAACGCGCGTTTTGATCGCGACCCATCGGCGGAGGTTGAGTGTGTGTATCTGTGTGTGTGTGTGTGTGTGTGTGTGTGTGTGTGTGTGTGTGTGTGTGTGTGTGTGTGTGTGTGTGTGTGTGTGTGTATGTGTGTGTGTACACATACTGGATGGGAATGATGAATGATTCACGCAAATCCACAGCTCACCAGGGCGCATTAGTTTCCGGGCACACACATCGGTGGCGGTGGCCAGTATCATGCTCATCATCATCCTCATTCGTTGCTAGGGTCCTTGATGACGACGACGACGATGAGTGTGTCCGACTGTTTGCTTTGCCATTTCGACTGGTTAAATGAGTGCACAGCCGTAAGCCCAGGTCGAGATTGTGGCATGACGGGCGGATAACACAGGCATGAACGGGAAAGTAATTTGCAGGTTGGCTTCGGTCACACACATACACACACACACTCACACACGAGCGCGCGCTTCCCGGCAGAGGCAATCAAAGGGAGTGTTGTCACCATTGAACGTCCCCCATATCCTTCCACGTTCGAAAACCCTCATGAGAATCCATCATGAGCTAATTCTAAGCCGATCGGGCCCTAGCTTATCCCACCACGTTCCGGGCCGCCCCGTGCTGCTATCAAAACTTTCGAGCCGGGAATTTGGCACCGGGACAATCAGGAAACTCTGTTTATACAAACCGGAAAGTGAGCTTGGAAGCCCTCATACAGAGGGAGAGAGAGAAGAAAAAACAGATTCCCGCACGAGTGCTGCATTCGAAATGATTTGCCCTCTGAGGGACATGTACCAGTGACGTGCGTGGCTGCTGCGGTGACCTGGAAAGCGGGGATTAAAATGCTACTTCTTCGTCTCATTTATGCGTCAAACCCGGGTTAATATTCTAAGCAGCAGCAGCAGCAGCATTATCAGCGGCAGAGCTCACGCGGATGAAATGAAGCATCAATCATTTTTATGGATACATTTTTCATCCTTTCCATCCGCTCGGTGGGGCCGTTTTCCTTGCTGAGACACTTTACAGAAAGGTGGTCCCGTATTTTATGCCACGGAAGGATACGAAACGAACCTTTTTTTCCTCACTTCTCTAGAATGCAAACAACATCGGGGTGTATACCTTCCTTTTTTTTATAGAAAAATGTATTTTTTATCAGCAAAAAAAAAACCCCAAAAAACATCGATTTAAAAACATAAACAACTTAAAGCAACTTGGCTTGTCAGCACCTTAAAGTGACAAATTGATGTGACAGGTAGAACCGCTTTTCGCGCGCACTTTCCTTTGATCGAGATGACATCAACATATTAATAGATTGTTAGAAAGTTTGCGTTTCGAGCACACAAAAAGGGAAGCAAAAAATGTATTACACTTTTATAGCAATAAAAAAGCTATTTTTCATACCAGCGTCCCTTTATTTTTTTGCTCCCAACTGTCCTATTGAACAAAAATTGTGACCGCGCGGCACATGTACGCGCGTCCGCCAAGAACGGATCACTGAAGAGTTGAAGCATACACTCACACAAAAAAAATCGTAAATAAATAAGGAAGCTGGAAGCTCATTTACAGTTTTTATTATCCATTTCGCATACTAAGTGTCCCAGCCTCCCTCCTCCCCGTTTGCTCAGAGGGAGTTTAATGTGCCAACAGGATAAGGGAAAGTGAGATGCGTTTTATTCTTCTCTTTTCTTTTGCTTCAAAGCCATTTCGTAAGTAAAACACTCCTCCACTCCAATGCCACTGTCAGCTGGGAAGCAGATAGGGAGCGATAAAATTTATGCATGTCATTAAAGTGATGAACGAAAGCGTGAAGCGCCGAGAAAAGCGAGTATTTTGGCCATTTTGTTATGTGTTTGGTGCTTGCTGCCTTTGGAAGGGACCGTGGAAAATAAAAGGCACAAGACCGCCACGGGCCAACAAACTTGGCTTGGTTTGTAGGCGATACCCCCATTGCTTATTGATTTTTGATGGCTGGACGGCGTGTGTGTGTGTGTGTGTTTGTCACTGTTTGTCAGTTAGTCTTTCTTCTTCTCCCACTTAGTTTATCTGAAAGCCAGCGTAATGAACGCCCCGCGGGCTATAATAAGGATGTGACATGTTTTTCTTACCACTTCCGAGTGAACCGTTTGGCAAACATTCCTTTGCAGGTCTGTGCTCTCGCTCTTACTTCCTTTTCTTGATTAACTCCTATTCAGAGGGAATATTTTTTCATCTGGGTTTTTGGGGTAATAGCAGCAAATGATGCACGCCTCCGGTCGGTCGGAACCATCCTTCCGGCGGGTGCTGGGGACAGAATTTTGATAAACCTGTCCAGTTGACCTTCTCCTACCTATACAGGCCCGGTTGATAAAGACCAAAAGAGAAACGCTTTCTGGACAATGGTTGGCATCAGCTGCCACATCCTGCCTTTCAAGGTACGCTAACCTTGCACCACGCCGTGGCGAAAGCCGTCTTGCGGATGGAAAAGAAATTTTAAAAGCAATCGATACATGAATCGCCCCACACATGCAACAGGGAGAGCAGCAGAGTGAAGAAAATGATCACAAACGGGCCGTTCAATCCCAAAATAAAGAGATTGATTTAACAGAAAAGCTTGAAGCACTCGTGTTCGATGTTCTTTGTTCGGGTTGGAAAAGAAAGGGAAGGAGATGAAGGATACCGAAACACAATTTTAGGACAATTTTAAACTTTCTCTTGCTGGCGCTGTCTCGGTCACGGTCAACCGAAACGGGTGGGGGCAGAGTATGGTGGCGGAAGCCATGACAGTGTAGCGATAAATTTTCTCCCACAGCCTAAAACACAATTCCAACCACTTCTTTTACCAATTGGAGGCAGAGGACGAACCTGCCACTACAAGGTCCGAGGCTGGCTGCTCTCCTCCCCCACCGCCTGATTGGTTTATTTTTCACCCACTTTTCAGCGAGCAGCGCTGGATAGAAAACAGAAAATGGACAAGCCCTGTCCGATTTTGAAATGCGAAATGTGATCTCCCGAACTAACTGGGCCCGGGTGGAACTTTTTCGGTCAGCGGTGGGGTGGGCTGGGATGGAAAGGGGGGGTTTTCGGTATAATTTATTTACTTTCACTCTACGGGTTCACTCTATTTGCCTTTCCCTGCTTCCAATTTTCACCCGGGAGTGGGAGTTTTGGTGCTTTACCCCGCTTTTGTGTCATCTTGTTTTGTGGTGTGTTGTCGGCTGTTTTCTGGGAGGGGGAAATGCGGAAAATTCGACACGGCGAAAGCACAAACCAACCGACCAATGTGGCACTGTTTGGGCATGAGCATACTGCGGGTGTGTTTAGAAGACGGGGTGTGCCATGGAGAAGGTGTCTGGCAAAGATTGAGATTAATTACTTCGTTTCGTTTCCTTTGTTGGCGTCCAGAGCACGGCCGGGGAGCGATATTGATCATCCGACCGAGACCGGAGCGCGCGAGCAGGAAGTGCTGATGAGCTCGTTTTGCTGGGCAGGGTTTTGGGTAGTAATCCGGCGTCCCAGTGCGGCAAAGTTTTTGACATGCCAAGTGAAGGGTGCAGTAAATTAAGTTGCGAAGATAGTTTCGATTGATTTAAGGAGAGGCAGCAGTTTGAGCGAAGGCCCACATACTTCCGGAGGAATTTTTGGGGAGCAGAACTTAAATTTAAATTTTCCAATCTTTCCGAGCCTCGTGCGGCTTTGGTACTAGCAAACAAAGGGGTTTTGGATAGTCTAGTAGAACTATTTTGTAGTAATTTTAAACGTTATTCAATCCAAACTTCTTCTCGATGTACGATTTTTGGCATTAAATTTTACGCAACTTGGCTTTCCAGGCATGTATAGTCGTGTCTGTGTTTAGATGATATCTTCAAAACATCCAACTGCATCCAACAGAGCGCAAAAATGGCATTGAGGTAGTCCCGCCATCCTCACCTCTGCCCGTGCGGGATCGCTTCACTCCCGCGGGAAGAATGCGCAACCGCACTGCGACAAATATTTCTTCCATTGGACACCTTTCCAATACATCAAGCAAACGGGGCAGCCAATTCCAGCCATGGACGAGTCCACCACCTCCCACAGATATCCGAGGGCGCCACGAGTTGACACCGTGCAGGCGCCGAATTTTCCGTGGGAAAACAAATAAATTTTCCCGTATCCCGGTGAGGGTGGCCGGGTTCGGTTTTTGGGCTACTGCCCCCCCCCCCCCCCTTCCGCGTCGAAGCGACTCATCATCTTTTGTACCGCTTCCCTCGACTGCGTGAAGGCGAACAAATCGAACGCCATTGTTTCACACGCGCCGCAATGGCGGTCCAAATGCTATCGCGGATTGGCGCCATAAAGCTGCGAACCTGCAGACCGCGTGTGTGCGGTGTAACTCCCGCTGTTGTTCCTGGGGAGGTTTTTTTTTAAAGGTTTTATTTTTCCACAGGTCCACTGTGCGCTTGTTTCGTCGATTGTGCAACGAATCAAAACACACACATACACATGAAAGACTGCCACCCACCGACCGGTGGCAAAAACTGGGTAACAACACTTGGCACACTAAATAAATAACAGACTTACATACCCGTGCCAGGTCGGGGCAGGATTCGGGCAGCATATAGGTGGCCATTGTGCTCAATCTCTCTGTTGAGTGTGCCAGTGTGTGTGTGTGCGTTTTTACTGTGCAATACAGCAAAAAAGCTCTGCTCTGTTTGTCGTTTCCTTTGCGCTTAAATTGTGGATTCGTCCCTCGTCGAGAGGGATAGCAAATAGAAGAAGGAAACGAAAAAAACAGATCTGACGCTCCCCCACATCTCCTCATCCTCATTTGAAAAAAAGAGGAAAAATCAAACGGCCGGTAGTAAAAGAATGAAACACGAGCCACCGCCGTGGTTACGTGGCCGGACAATAAATTTATGAAATACTGACACATCTGTTGGGTTCATTTGGCAAGCAGGGATGTATGTGTGTGTGTGTGGGTGGTAGCCTATGTTTTGTTTGTTGCTTTTTGTTGTTTCCAGGCAAGTCCGAAGGACGCATGTTTGCTATTATCTAACGTATTTATTATAGAATGGGGAAGATTGAGCGCTTTAAAGTGTATTCGATTTTGGTTGGAACATGTTTGTTTCAGGCTCCATCAGGTTTGATATGGTTAGTGATATTAAAGTACCATTGTGATTACTTAGATGATTACTAAAAAGGTAATATTTGTAGTCGAAATAAACCTAAAATGCATGTCACAGAAAAAAAAGTTGATAGGCATTAAATTTGAAATAATTAAAATGACCATAATTAATATCAAAAAAACAATGCTTCTTCAACAAAATTTATACCTGATAACGGCATAGTAGGCTTGTTTTCCATAAACTCTATCAAGATTTAACCTAATAAACCTGTTCTAGACTATTTTTAATGCAATGTTAGTAATTTGCATACATTTAGGCGCATATCATTAGTGCTGCATCCTCAAAAACTTAAAGATTACGCGATGAATTAAGTTTTCTGGCAAAATTAGCACATTAGCACAAACATTTAAGAATCAGTATTTTTCTTACAATAAAAAAAGCACTTCACCACCATTGGAGCATATTTATCGCGCTAGAATGCTTTAAAATATTACCTCCAGACATTGTTGCATTTCTCAAACTCACCAGTGCAGCAAATTTGCCTTTCCAGATGAGGATTAAAGATTCTGACATAGGCAAAAAACAACGAAAAATCCGCGCACAATTATGCATGTCCAAAAAGGGGTCCACACACTACTCGCTCACCTCAGGCTGCCCGGAAGTATCTCATATTTTGTTCACCACCGAACCGTGTCCGCTTATGGCCGAGCCGAGATAATACACACACACAGACACATAGACTGTCTCGCACGGCCATCAACATCAGCAGTTAGCATTAAAGCCACAGAATGACATCACAGCGGAGCGCAACGGGAGCGAATGAGTCGCGTGCAAAGTAAAATTATATCTCCCGCCACAGCTGATGTCCATTTTCCGGACCGTACCACCACCAACATGGAGAAGTGCGTGGAAAACAGGGGGAGGGGGGGGGGGGGTGCAGGAAATAAACTTTAAGCAATATTTTCCAATTTCCCCGTGCAGCCAGAAAGGTTCGCGAGCCACGCCCGCCGTCTGACGGTTGACGTGGCTGACCGGTGATGAGCGCTACACCGAACCGAAGCATCATCAGCATGCCGGACACAGCACAGCGCAGTGTGCCTATGACACCGAACACAAAGCTGCTGCACCACCGAGTAAAGGACGCTACCGACTAGCAGCAGCAGCAGCAGCAGCAGCAGCAGAAGCAGAATTGGATGGATGAGTTCAGGAAATGGCACAGCACCAGCAGAGATCACCATCAAGGATATCGGACGTACAGTGTGCTGTAACACACACACACACATACATACTGTTTGCACACAGAAAAAAAACCCCGAGCACACATACAGACAGACACACTTGCTCGAGTTCATGGGAAATGACCGCGATACGGAGCAAAACCGACGCAACTTGTAATATCCATTTCAATGTAATTTCACACTTGTCTTCATAGGGATAAAATGCGGAAAAAGCTTTTTGCAATTTGCTTCATCCCCCCGCACAATCGCTCGTTCCCTGCCGTTTCCTCCGTTCCAGACTCACATTTTGCATGGTGAGGATGGTTGGAGCAGAGTTGTTGGATTCTAGAGGACATCCGTTTCATTTATTTGATGCCTTTGCCTGGATGGCTCGGCTTGTGCGGAGCGGTCTCGGGGAAAACGAACCAAGGTTCCAGTGGAAGTCGGGTTGAAAATAAAAGGGTTGAGGGAAAATTCTAAATAAAAAAAAAGGAAAATAAACGGACAGGATTTCATGCAGTTTTTGCATTGCCGTTTCAGATTGCTTCAACGTGGTCCGTTTTGGTCGGGCCGAAAAATTCAACCTGTGCGCTCTTTAAAGATGCGATCAGGAAAAAAAACAGCAGAGAGCTAAAACCGACCAAAGGGACAAACTGGCCAAGGAAGAGGGCAAAAATCATGTACATAAACAGTTTTATGTATCCACCGGCACCGGATGGCACACATCGTAAGCTCGTACTCGCTCCCTGCTTTACGTTTGCTGTGTCTGTGTCTGTGTGTGTGTTTGCTGGTTAAAGATTGGGAAACCCGACAGAAAGATACGGGACGGAAAAAAAGGATTCACTCAAACAGTGCCATGGTTGGTGAATTTTTGTTCCCTCTTTTTATTCTTCTCACACCGTTCGTGTATGTGTGTGTTTGTGTGTGTGCAGGGTAAGCTTTATTTTTACTATGTGTCCCCACACTTGCCACAATGTTTAGTGTGTTTAAAGGTTGCAAAACCAGATAGGGGAAAGAGCCAACGCCGCTCGACCATAAAGTAGAAGAAACATGTGAATCCCAAAAGAGAGAGAGACAGAGGTGCCAACGAAAAAACCCTCAACAACCAGATAAAATGTAAGCTAGCCCACAAAAAAAGAAACAAAAAAAACGATGGGTCGAACAAGATTATTTTGCTTTAATTAATTTTCCTGTTATTTTAACCTCCATTAGCACGCAAGGCAACGAGGGCAAGGACCACCCTTGAAGCGACGAACGAAACGGATCGTTTGTGTCACAGTAGGTGACACCTGTGTCTCTGGCGGACACACACACACACACATACACACACACACACACACACACACACACACACACACACACACACACACACACACACACACACACACACACACACACACACACACACACTCACAAAGAACATGGTTTTCTCGATCATTTTCTAAATCCTTTCCCGCCTCCTTGAAAGCAAGCCGTAATCAATCCTGATTTCTAATTAAATGTGGAGAGTTTTCCATACGTTTGCTCGTTGCAGATTAAGATTTGTTGTGTGAGAAATCGAACCTAGCTGCTCCTTGTGCAGTGCAGTAGCCCATTGCGTTGACCGTTTGAGCAATGGGGGAAAGCAGCCCACTCCGATCACCTGTTGCAGTGTGGGTTGATTGTGTCCGGGGCTCTTTACCATTATTGAAAAACGGCAACATTGGCTGCCGAGCCGAGAGTTCGATTACCGAGATAAGCGGGCAGAGGGAACAAAATTCTATTAAGCTATGCAGTTACGCTTGCTCGGCAGCAACACACAAGAGGCTCCCTTTGCAGGATAAACAATAGCCAATCCATCGGAGAAGGAAGTGTGTGTGTGTGTGTGAGAGAGAGAGAGAGAGAGTGAGTGAGAGAAAGAAAGGGAGAAGATCGAAAACACGGTGGACGGTGAACAGAGAATCCCGGTAGACGGTAGTCAAACATCTTCAGATTGTTATATTATCCGGTTTAATGAATTTATTTAAGTATCATTATGTAGTGCCTGGTGGCTGGTGTCCGCTCGCCCTTGGGACCGTTATGGGACCACCGATGGTATTGTGTGCTGCAATGAAGCCGGGCACGGTACTACTAATCACTGCCACTGAACACAGGTGGGGCTGTTGGGCGCGGGAAACATTGCCGTGTGCAGAATGAAACGGACGTCCGTAACAAGCGTCCAAATCTGTTGGACGGCGGAGGGGACAGGCATTTTGCGAAGCGGAACAGGCTTTAGGATGCGATAAGCATTCCGGTCCGGCTATTGTGCATTGGCTTTTGTTGCTGAACAGTGAATGGCTGAACGCCGCCCTTAACCCGTGTATCCTTTTAGACCCCGCGTCCGTCCTCTCGAGAGGCTAATAAGCGGTAATGTACGAGAGCCTGGCTGGCTGGTACGGGGAACGGGTGTTGCCTGGTTCAATTAAGGTCTGTCCACTAACACTACGCGGGTCCGCGCGGGAAGAGGAGGTGTCTTTCTAGGATAATATCTCACAAGGCACCCGAAGCGGGATGCACTTTCGGGAGTGCAAGCGAGTGCAGGGAGTAACAGACGTCAGGACCTCTGTGTGCTACCTTTCGCACAGTTGCCTGAGCTTGAATTAAATCTCAATTATCCAGACACGCGTTACAAATCGCATTAGCAAGCGGCGAGTGTAACTGCATACTGGCAATGCAGCGGCGCTGCACAATTGCGTCTCAATCGAGGCGTGCAGTTTTCGGTACGCGCAAAATCCTGCCGACGACGACGAAGACGACGAACCGGAACGGGTTGGTGTGTGCGTGCATCCCCAATTCAATGGCGCCTTTCCGGATGAAGGTGGATTAATGCACGCTGCTCAATGCTTTGATGTGTTCCCGGCTGTGCGTTTTGGATTGTGTGGAGCGATTTGCTTGCTTTGTAATTTGTAGGCTAGAGATAAGAATTTGGCTTTACAACATGCACAGTTTTGTTTTGGCATGTGCACATCTCCGAACCACGGGGGCTAATGTAAGCAGGGATGTGGTGAGGGTGTTTTAAATGTAATAAAACATGCATACAATTACGCCATCACACACACACACACACGGGGCCAACGGTTTGCCAAACATTATGCGCCTGTCAGGTGTTCATGTTCAATCAGTGTTTACCGTCAGATTATTGTGCCGCGCTGTACACATTCTCACTTTATTTCGAGCTTGTTTTTTGCTGCCTTTTCTCCCTCGTCACCCTCGTCCAGGTCCTCCTGCTTCCGGGCGGGCTGTAGGAGTCGCCTGTCATTTACGTAAAAGCATGTCTAATTGGATTGTTTAGACACTCACACACAGCAATTCTCTTTTTTATGGCACTCCGTAGGCCAAGTGGAGCTTTTTGTTTGCAATAAGAGTAACAATATTATTTAAAACATTTACATTTTTTTATGTGTGTGCTTTTTTCGGTGAAGCGACCTACCATAAAAGTAGGAAAATAATGCGTAAATGTGTGAGCGATTTGAAGCGATAAATGGCAACAGCGGGGCAAAATAAACTTGTACGCTGGCTGTTTTGTTTTTCGAAGTGGAGCTTAAAAAGCTGTCACACTTCAAGTTAATCGTGCCTTAATCTTGCTGGATTAGGCTTTGATGGTTTCATCTGCCGCTGGATGGGCGTTTACCATTCCTGGGAGCTTTGTGGAAGGGGGAACCGAGCGTGAGGGGTTGAATATGCTCTGTTTGTGGTGTTAATATGTTGCAGCCAAACGTACGCTCAGCACCGTACCATACGCAAGGTGATAATGGAGCTGTCAGCTTTTCAGTATCGTTGTCTGTTGCATGTTGTGGACATTTTGTTACGGAAGTTGATTCAGTGGCCATTTGTGAGACCGTGAACCGTATTTCAATGTTAAGCTCTGAACGGAAATGGTGAGTGAAGCTTTTCTCGAAAGGTGTAAATCTCTTAAGAAACATGCAGGACAGTTGATTTGGAATTTCCGATAATTTTACGCTTTCCGATTTCCGATATATTTTTGCTTGTTTTCTATCATATTTAACCATCACGTATGATCTAATAACTGCTTAGTTAGCAGCTTTAGAATGTTTTCCTCTGAGTAAGGATCTGGAGCATATTTCAAATTAAATTTCTTACCGATGATGGTTGATTTTTTGGCCATAAATACTTCTAAATTTTGAAAAGAATTGTCCACCAATATATTACCTGCAATGAATAGTAATAAGAAAACATGTGTAAGTATTTTGTTCCTGACTAAAGCAGTGTAGGAAAACGCTTGTAGAAGAGCTGCTTATTTCTTCTAATATTTGAAATTAAATGCTTTTTCCGAATTTTAAATTTCACTCTCAAATTCAACCCCTCTCAGCCAAAGCACAAGAAACAATCTCCTTAAATCATGCCAATAACCACAGAATTGTGTCACCGTGTCAAAAACACCGCTCCTAAACCATTCTGACCGGTTCTGCAAAATGTGTGACGTACCAAAAACCTCAACATGGGCCACAAAACACTGCCCACATCTTGTTCGGTTTAAAAACTGAAAAATGTGTGCTAAAACTCGAATCTAGCCGGTGAAGCAAGAAAAACAAACACTCTGCCAATATGAAAATTCGAGCAATTTTTTATGCTCTTTACTAGAGATGGTGTGGCATTCCCTTTTTTGTATACTGCAAGTGCTGCATGCAAAGAAGGATGCACCGTTCCCTCGAAGGCCTCTAACTCATCGGCAGGGTGCACACGATTAATTGTGGGTCCCATAAATTACCGCACCAGCACTTTCTTTCGGGGCAGCCAACACACCCATATTGACACGCCCTCTTTAGCAAGATGCGCCCTCAGTGTCGGCAGAGAAGGTGGAAATTTGTGGCCTCACCCACCCACCTCGGTAACATTCATGACCTCCAGCAGCGTGGCCTTAGTTCTCTAGAGGTTTGGGAGCACTATGTGGTCGTGCTGGTGCAAGATTTAGGCTGCGCTTTGCTAAAGAACGCCGACCAGGGCCGGATGCCAGCACGATAAACGATGTGGAAAAGTTGTGAAAATAATAGCCACCCGATGGGTCTGGGTCGCCGCCGAAGGGCGTTGTGTTGTGTTTAAAGGTTTGTTCGGTTGATTTTCACAACCAGACACACACACATACACATAGGGCATAGGGCAAAGTCTTTTTATGTTTTGGGCCAGCCTCAAAAGGTTAAGCAGTGAGGCGCAATTTTGCAGGAAAATGAAAGCCTCGGGAGGAAAATGTGGGTTCGAGGAAAAATTGAAACTTGAAACTTGGAAAAAAACGGTATTGTCATAATAAAACCACCCAGCCCCAGTAAAGGGAAATTGAATGGTTGGTCTATGACGTACACGCTAACGGTGGCCAGGGGGCTCAAATTGACCCGCCTTCACGATATTGTTTCGCTGTATGGATGAGCGTTTAAAGCCAGCATCCTTCTTTTTCTTTTTGGTCTACCCTACAAAAGCACAAGTAAATCGAGTTCGACACACACTCACACACACACACACATACAAGGCTAGAATTTTACGACTAAACCAAGCACCAAGCAGCAGTGCTTCATTAGGGAGTTGCTACTAGCCCGTGTTAGGGCAACTTTTTGGGGGCAGAGTTTTATGCTCGCAGCGCTTTTCTTTTCTTTACGGTGCAAGAGCGCATGAAAAAAAAAACAAGGCGATTTCATTATTAATATGCAAAGCAATTTGTAGCACAAAACATGGCCCCGGGACACCGAAATGGATATATAATGCCGTTCTCGCTACACCCCGCATAATGCGCTGCTAGGTGGTGCACAATTACCGCTCGGGTTTTCCTATTGCCGAATTTTGTTCTCACTTTTGGGCGTTCTTTATTGTTGTGGTTGGCAAACACTCACCACATGATTATTTGTGCTGTGTTGGTGGTAAAAATGAAAGATTTTCCCTGTGGGTCAAGCGTGCTATATTTTAGTGTTCGGTTTTCTGTGGATGGGCAAGCCATTCAATCCCACAATAAGCTGATCGTCGCGAGCTTTTGCTGAGATATGCTTGTTGTATAGTGGAATGGAAGAACCAATGTATGTTTTTTTTTTATAATTTTATGTTATTGCTCCATTCTTTGTAAGCTGGCAAAGCACAACATGTGATTCACAGGCAGATACATGGAGCTTTCTCTTCAGCACGCTGTTGCTAAGGGAGGTAAGCTTCGATACAATGGTCGAATAAAAGAAGCTTGTTTGTGTTTTTTTCCTTCAGAATGGTTTCAGTGTACTAGTGAGAGAAAAAGAGCAAACGTGCATGAATGGAAAGATCCCAAACGATTTTTGGTACCTTTCCATTGATAAATTGTGCATGTTAGGTTTAACAAGCTGTTCAACCGTTTTTCCTAGAAACTCGTATAAATGTATCAGTAAATTCCAAGTAAACTGTAAACATAGACACCGCAAGGTACAGCAATTTCACCGAGCAAACTTTAACCTTCCACGAAATGAAGCTTCGTTTTTCGTTGCTAAAGAAAGCTATAATTATCCATTATCCATCGCTCGGGTATCACTTGAAGGACAAATCGAAGTTCGGTTGCAAAAAAACGCTACTATTTGAATTTCCTTTTCAAAGGAATCATGTTACACACACACAAACACACACACCAACACTGAGAACGCTCGAACGGAAAAGGGCAATGAAAAGAGCAATTTAAAACAAATGCATCACGTACCGGTGTGCGACGTCATTCTGCCCGCACATCGTATCGCGTCGAGAACGATTAAAGAACTTTTCTCTTTTACTGCTTTTATTGCATACGCTTCCGTTTTTTTTGTTTTTTTGGTTTGCTGTCAGCTTTCCTGACAGGATGCCTTTGCCCCGAAACCTGCCGAAGTGTTAAACCACGCTAAAGCAATCACCCAAACTCAACCAACCCATCCCCACGTACACTTGATGATGATAGCAGAATCGAATAAAACGATAGATAAAACCGCCGACTCCCGCCAATTTCCTGGGTACATGATGTCGCCCGCAGTCGATCCACCAGCAGTGAAAGCGTGCCCGCGCAATGAAGGAGCCAGCTTGGGAGAACAAATTAGATTCCTCGGTTTACCGTATGAGCGATTGTTGAAATGAGTTTCCTTCCTCAAATCCGCCCTTTGCCCTTTTTCCCCCCACCGAAATCACTATTTTCCATTCATCAATCGGTAAAGGCTGTTGTAAGAAGGGCAAGAACATGCGCCCCGATTCCCCAAAACCGAGAGGGGGGAAATTGGTGTCACACTTGCACACCAATCATATCCATCCCTCCGCAACAACAGCACAAAAAAACCCCTTCTTGCGAAACCCGTCGACGAATCGGAACGCATGCTGATGCAATAGAGCTGACAAGGACAATGACAACCGCCGACATTGAGGCGAAGGCGACATCGAGGAGGGTGGTTTTATTGATCCCACTTTACGTGGGGCGGAGGACCACGTTTTCACAATCTCCACCCCCGATTGCGTGCCGATGTCCTCCTGGCAGTGACATGATCCTACTACTACCAAGCACTGCCGCTTGGACACGTTTCCTGGGTTTGGTTTTGCCCACCCGAAAAGCGGCAGCATGGAAGGGCGAAAACCACCCGGCGTTCTTCTGGCCGGCAGACGTCCATTTCGTGTGTGTGTGTGTGTGTGTGTGTGTGAGTGTGTGGTCTTGCGGAGATGTACCACAATTAATCATTGCTGCGATGAAATTGCTGCGAAATTGTTTTTTTACGGCACTTTTCGTCGTGCTGGCTTTTCTTTTTGGATTGGACGATAGAATGCTTACATCAAACATACACATTTACACACATACAAGCACAATGGGATTGTGTATATTTTTTGTGTGAAAGGAAAAAAGCGTGACAAGGTTCTGGGTTTTTTGGGGTTTATCAGCAGGGAAGGATTTATTTGCTGATAATGGTGTCTGGTGCTCTACATACGCACAAACACATGCAGACGTTGGATCAGTGCTCTGACAGGACGTTTTCATTGACTGATGAGAGCGTAATTAATCTCGTACCTTCCGCCGGCTGAAATAAATCCTTACCCCAAACTCGTACGGAATTAATTCGTGGTCTGCTTGTCGTTGCCTCTATTCATGTGCAGACCATGCCTTTGAGTAGCTTTTACTGCTGCTTAACCGTTGTAAAATTGACAATCCAGCTGGGGTGAACGGGAATTGGGCCCAAATCTCTTCCTCATTCCACCCTCTGATGCTCACACACATACACCCATGTTTATTGACCAAATTCCGGTGGCGATGGTCTAGAATACGACCTTCTTCGGTAGTTGTTGCCAACGCTCCTGTCGGATGAATCTCGTTGAACGATCGACGACAGAAAAACACATCAAAAAGCAAAGCTACCACACACATATATACACACATGGTGTCCTTCTCGGAGGTTCAGGATCTTGAGGAGGAGTGGGTGCGTTCGTAAAAGGATAAGCCTACCAAATCCTTCCAGCCACATCCATCACCCAGTTCGAAAGGGGACAATCCTTTGGCAAAAAAGGGACGGTTAAAATTTATGCTCACTCTCAGATCACGCTTCATGTGACACGGCAGCATGGGCCAGGCAGGCAGCAGGCAATAGCGGTCCTGGGATTTCGAGGCTCCCGAACGCAACGCGTCCACACGGCGCACACAGAGGGTCAGGTTTCACTCGATGCCTCTCTTCACTTTCCGGGTCCTCTTCGCCCCACCAAAAATTCTCAATGTTTGGTGTTTGGATTGGGGTGTAGTGGTTTTGTTTTGACTACGATATCAGTGTGTGGCTTTGCCAAACCCTCCCCTGCTACCTTCGTACGGCGCGGGAAAACAAGATAAATGCGTGTCGCTCTTTTTCTGGCCGAGCAGCGGAAGGTGAAACACGGGGTGTGGTGCGCTTGTGCGTGTATCGTTGTCGTCCGGTGTGCTTGTTTGCTGATCGATTTGGATTGTAAAATTTGGCGTTTGATTTGGCAAATTGAATCTTCCGGGAGCCGTGGCTGTTCTCTGATTGATGAACCGGCAAATAAGAGGCATCCGGCCAATCCAGCAGGTGCGTTGCGCAAGGGGTTCGAAATTCAACGCGGCGTAACGGAACACCGGATGGCGCAGGCGACCAATGGGGGCCGTGTAGTTCGAACGCGTGTACGAGAAATGTAACCCCAGCCGGGTAGAGGTAATGGATCGTTTATTTGATTTCAGAACGGGGACGGATATTTTGTTTCCATTGGCATCCAGTGCAAGTGCAGGGTAGGTGTATATGTTTATGGTTTGGGGATAATTAGTTGTGATTACACACACTGGGTTTGGATCGATTATTTACTAATAAATGGGCTGCGTATAGTGTGAGTTGTACTTTGAATAATTCGTGGGAACGCTTTCACGCATGAGTGCGTGAGGTTTGACGAAAATTAGGTTTTGCATAAAAGGGTTTTAGTAGAGTTACCTTGTCGAATAGTTTGCACACTGTTGGCGGGTTGATGAGGATGAGATTCGAAGAAATCATTGAATGGTCAGAATTCATTGAGTAACGTTTGGAGAGTGCAGATGCCGAAAAAAGAAAATATTATTTCAGTAGATGTACACAACATGGGAGGAAACATTGAATAGTAGCTCAAATATGATAAATTTAAGATTATAACAAATTCAAAATTTGTAAGGATTTCAATGACATTGGTTTGTTTTCCTTTTCAAGACTGTAGGCTGAAATGTCAGCTGTTAGCATAGTATAGCAGTTTTCGAGCAGCTATCAAAGTGGGTATAATATTAGTTGACATATATTAGTTAACAAACTATACGGGACGAGACCACTTGGTATACATACGCTTTGATTCTAGATTCTTCTTCTTCTTCTTCTTTGGCTCAACAACCGATGTCGGTCAAGGCCTGCCTGTACCCACTTGTGGGCTTGGCTTTCAGTGACTAATTGATTCCCCCCCATAGCAGGATAGTCAGTCCTACGTATGGCGGCGCGGTCTATTTGGGGATTGAACCCATGACGGGCATGTTGTTAAGTCGTACGAGTTGACGACTGTACTACGAGACCGGCTTAAGATTCTAGATTAAGATCTCTTTAATGCACCTTGGGATGAATGAAATACGCCACCTTGTTTTGATACTTGTTCGAGCAGGTACTCGAATCATATGCTAGCTTTTAGGCTGAAATAATCGAGGCTGAAAATCGCAGGTTAGTTGTGTGTGCGGTTTTGTATGGAGTGTTGACATGATTTCAGCCACCAACTGTCAAACTCCGTATCAAAAAGCTGGCTAGTATCGTGAAAGACCCCATTATTTGTTTAAAGAACACCTCAAACATAACAAAAGATTCTCTCTTCCGTTTTCAAAAAATAGTTGTCTTAAATATATTAGATACTTCTTTCATACTCGCATGTTGAAATTCGTGATTAATTTTGTTGTGGATTTCATTTATTGGTCCAAATTTCATTTATCCAAATTGGAGAAACCTTCTTCTATTTGGATTTCTCATTGCATGAGTTGTTTTTAAACAAAATTTTGACTGAAATGCTAATGGAGAACATTATCTATATTATAAAGAATTGCAATTTTCCCCATCGAGAATGCTCTGAATAAACCAAGCGAACTGTTCCGCGCTCGTACCAAGCACTAAAACGAACCGAAAAACGTTAATCAAAAAGCTACAAATCCAAGCTCTCCATTTCAAATCCCAGACCCAGGTCAGACCCACAAATGAACCTGTTTGATGTGAACGAAACGTGTAGTATTTATGCCACCAGCCAGTCAGTTGCAAAACTCTGCTAACGCCAAACATCATCACAACCAATAATAAGGGAGCCGAAAGTATCGATAAATTCATTCTGCTTATTAGTTTTCATCGTACCTGATCACTGTGGAGTTGCAGACCACCACCGCCAGCACATCAAATGGCGTTGATTTCTATTAAGCGAAAGCGGAGTGGAAAAGAGGGCAAGAAGCAAATTCCCTGACGTGCGCTAAACTTTTTCCCTGCCGCTTGCAGTATCAGCGGAGTGGGTAAATAGAACCGGAGTGAACACATTTCATAGTGCGCGTTTGCAAAAGGCAAAGGCACCCTACGGTTTTGAAGGTTGTAGGGGAGGGAGAGGATAAGCAGAGAATGTGTGGGGAAAGTTGGGAAAAGTTCATCAATTGCACTCACTCTGCTTGCAACTCTCCTGAAGAAAGATGGACGCAAAAACTGAAATACCATTCCCCCCCCCACCCCACACACACACACACACACATACACACACAGCGACCGGAACTGACCACGTAGCATAACCGCAATACCGTTCATGGCAAGCAGCAGCTTTCCTGGCGTCCGCTTCTTTTTGTGCACTCCCGTTTCGCACTATTTCGGGGTGCTGCCACTGCGCTGATGCCGAAAAGTGTTTTCCTTTAATCAATCGATCATGGGCTGGTAGTGGAGGTGCACGAAACACTCAGAGCAGGAAGGGATCGATAGGATGCAAGCGAGTTTTCTTGCCTTCTTTCCGTTGGACCGTGTGCTGTGCACAAGCATCGCACCATCATCACCGTCATCATCATTCAGGTTGCCGAAGTTCCTCGTGCGAGATGTGTGTTGAGGTTATTTCTTCCCCGTTTGTGGTTCGGTGGCCAGCCAATAAGAGTGGCATCTCACGATTTTCATTTCCGGTGCTGCCTGCTGCCGTTTGCTTCAATTATGAAAGTTGGGAGGATTTGTTGTGCTTGGTTTCTTGCTGTTTTGCTTCGTTTCTTTTTTTGTGGCAGCTGGTGGCAGCTTCCACTAAGCGCACGACTAAGCGTATGCTGTGCACAGGTCGCCTTATGGACGACGTGCAATGTCTTCCGACTTCCCGAACCTTCAGAATCCATCCATTCGCGTAGTATTACCGTTTTGTGGAGCCAAGATGGTTATACACGAAATAAAGGATGAACGCAAACTCGGTGACAGGGGACGAGTTGGAAAGCTGTCTGCCAATCAGCGGTGTTTCTGAACAGCGGAACGTTGATCCCGCAGAAGGTGCAAGAAAAAGCGAGCGCAATCGAAGAATCGTTCTTTCGCTGGCTTTGGATTGGATGGAGTTTGTGTTGTGGATGAGCACAAAAAATGTTTATGATATAGAAATTAAAGAAAATTGTGTGTGAGCGAGAAGTTTGAGGTAAAAATACTAAATTGAAAGCTTGTTTCCAGCTGGATGCTTTTGATGTTGATGGTTCAACTAATGATGGAGCAATGTTTGAATCATTTTCCCAGAAATACAACTCTTCAATTTTCCCATTTCCCTTCACGCATCACATGGTAAGCATCTTATTGACAGCTTCGTTAATGTTTGAATTACTGGTACAATATCGCAGAATTAAAATGGAAACCAGGAAGGGAAAGCCGTTCATGATTCACATCACACACACAAACCCATGCGGGCCGTGTAACCAACCAGAAAAATGCGGTTCAATTGAAAAGTGTTACCGTCAGGATATTTTCCAGCTCGAACAACTCAACTTGCCTTGCCCATAGCTCCCACCTGCTCGCGGTGTGAATCCCGTGCAAATCCGGACAGCAGGAATCACCCGAGCAAGGTGAAGGAAGGTACGACCAAACACGTCCCGAATTGACTTGAAATATCCCTTCGTTGTTCCGTGCTGGGCCACAAACAAAATGGCACAGTGCGCACGGAGGGGTGAAAAAAAAGAACCGGGCCAGCGTTAGTCGCTCCTGCCGCTGACAGATCAGGAAATAGATTTGGTGCTATTGATAAAATTTTATGAAACTGTTTATAGAACCTCACACATACACACACAGAGACACACACCGGGTGAGCTTACCGCACAAACAGACGCTGGTCACAATCACAACGGCGCGCAATCAGCGGGAAAGGAAGCGAACGAACGAGCGCTGAGGCCACAATTTCCGGTCGACAATTTTACAACCTTCTTCATGGGAAGATGGTTGGTTTCAGTTTTTTTTGTTGCTCTGAGTGTGGTGGGTCTTAGAAAACGCCCAGCCTGGCAAAGAGACTTGGGGCGCGAAGGGCGATTTTTTCCTTCGTTTATACGGTCCAACAGAAATCGGACGAGAAAAAGGGGAACAGAAGATGTAGGCTGGCTAAGGCAAACCGGGTGATGATGCACCCGAACAATGTTCCGGTGAGGATAATATTTTACACACACACACACACACACACATTGGTACAAAGATGCTCACACATACACACAGTAAAAGGTTGTGCCAGTTGGCGAACAAGCCATGCGTTCGAACGATACTGGCCAACACGTCGCGGGTTGTTAGCCGGATGCATCATCCTTGAAGTTGCTGCTTCAGTGTGCTCGAAACTACGACGCGGCGAAAAAAAGGAAGAAAAGAAGTCTCCCAAGGCACGTCAGAAACTATTTCATGCCATTTGGTGTCTGCTTCCCGCTGGTCTGGTTGGGAGATATGTTCCGTCCTGGGAAGAGTGCACACAGAAGGGATGGCAGGAGCGAAGCACCAGCTTTTGCCTTACGAACGCTGCATCCCCTCCGCCAATTGGATGTTCGTGTATTCGACGAGACAGCTTGTCGCTACCGTTGGCTGTAGCCGGGAAAATGGAGCGGCAAAAGAAAGGAAGAAAGGAACCGCTGTTCGAAAACCAATGGCTGCACGATTGTCTACGCTGGGCGAACAACGGGATGAGGTCCCAGAGATTGTACCAGACGGCGCACCGGCATCGGGGAAAGGGCATGGCGAGGAGGAGCCAGGCTGCCGGTGGCGTACGAGAGAGCGATAGCCACCGTTCACGATCGTTCATGCTGCAGACGAGCGCGCACACTACATCTCATGAATTTCAACGTCTTGAACCGTACACCCGGCCCGCATTGAACTCTTCCTGTTCCTGTTGGATGGTGAAACAATTTTTCATTAAATATTAAAGTGCATCCCTTGCAGCGGAGCCAGGCACTGTTTTACCGAGTGCTTGAAGCTGATGCGACGCCATAAAGGGGTTTTAGCCCGTTCGCAGAAGGCACCGTTCCGCACCGTTTGTCTCCGTTGCCGTGGTTTGTGTGCCGTTGCGATGTGTTTGTCAACGCAAGTTGAGTCGAGGGTAAAATTAATTAACATGCTTCGATGATGGCTGTTGCGAGAAGCAGCGCAAATGGCAAACCAATGCAGTGCTGTGTATGTTGGAGTGTTTTGTTGTCCCCCCAGCACTGTAGTTGACGGCTGAAGGCTAGGTGTTGCGCTTAAAACGCCTCCCTGGGAAGGCGTTAAGACGGTGACGGATTTGATTGTGCGACAGATCTTTGTTGTTGAAGGCTAATAAAATTGCTGGCCAAGCTCTAGTACGAGGACCATGATTGTATCGTTCACTTCCGAGCATAAAAAAGTGCTGGGTGAGTTGAACTTTTTCAATCAGGGGTATTTTCAAGTGAGGTTTGACATTTCGCTGTTCATTTTATGTCAATTATGCGATGTACTAACCAAAAACTTGTGGACTACTATTTGAATAATGTAGACCAATACTGAATATTTGCGTCGATAGAAAGGTAAGCTTACGAATGTTTGATTTTTTTCCCATAGGTTTCATTTATTTTTTCTCGAAAAAGACTGAAATTCTTTACGCATATTATTGTTTAAAATATCGTTAAAAACTATAATTAAGATGTTTTAAGACCACTTACTGAAAATACTGCCTCCCGCATACCTAACTAGAGCGGCGAAGACAAGCTTTTCTTCTGCAGCTACTCGCACCCTTTGCTACCCTCTTCACTACCACGCAAAGAATGTAACGGACATTGACCAAGATAGCCGTGGGTTTAACAAAACCCAATTCTTGCGGTTAAAAGGACATGCACAAGAGTCTTGTTTTGTGTGAGAGGGTTGTTTTTTCAAACACCATATTAGCTCGTTATGGTCTTCAGTAACAGCATGGAAACAGGAGGCAAATAGAAAGGAAGCAAATCAAACGAAACAACTTTAGGTAAGCTTTTCAGGCTATTTGCTCCTCGCATTGCGTTGACACAAGTGACCGAGATAATTTTTTGTGCAATCCCACCGCACCGGGAGGCTTTTTGGCTTTCGTTCTTTTGTCCTGCTGATGCTCCGACGGTCGATGGCTTTTTTATGTTATCTATTATTCAATTTTAAACCACAACGACTAACTTTCGGCAGGCTTTTTGGTGTTTTTTTAAGCGTTTCGTCGAACAGTTTTACACAGCCACAAGTTGGGTCCTTCCGTTGCTATTCACAACAGCAGAAAAAATTAGGATCCTTATCTTCCGGGATCTTCCGGGCAACCAAAACCAAAAAAATCGACTAAAGATCCACAAGGAATGCGCACCAGGGAAGCAGTAATGTGATTATTGCGCAAAGCTACAAACAATCCTTAAATTGACATTAATCTGATTATTCTAAACGATCTCGGCGAGCAGACCTCAAAAGACCTTGCCAGTGTGTGCGAGAGTATACGGTATTGAAATAGGTCGTATGCTCTGCCTCTCTCTGACTCCCTCTGTCTTGCCGTTATCTCAGACAATCATTAAACTGAACAGCTTTAAAAAAGGAACAACCATTGCGTACCGTTTGACATTTCGGAACGCAATTAATCTTGCCGTAATTGAGATGGCCGAATTGCTGCTGCCCTTGTGCCCTCCAATCCAATTATTTTCTTCACCGAACGATTGCACAGAACGCACTTTAACTGTTTGGTCGAAAAGCTATTCACGCCATACTTTGCGCGAAACAATGCTGTCGTTTCTCGCAAAACGGTGCGGATGCTCCATTTCCAACGACATTTAAATTTAGCTGTCGCCACTTCACAGCGAACTCGAAGCTTCGGGCAAAACTTCGGGCGAACAAAAGCAGTCAGCATTTGTAATTGAAATGTGAGCAACCGAAGGGGACGTGTTTGGAGGCGCAACGTCTCTCCCTTCCTTTACAGCAACTCCACCAGTCACGATTGATTGCTCGCGGTGGATGATTTAGATGGAAATCCGCCAACAGTGCCATGCTGTTTGAAGCGGGGCATTTTCCTTTTCTTGATGTCCTGACTTCTGTTGAGCAGTCCGACCACTTCAAGCTCCGGCGCTGGTGAGATGGCAAGAGAAGTAAACGTGTAATTTTTATCCAATCCATCGAGAGTAGGGTCTGGCCATTCCTAAAATTTGCCACATTCCCGGTGAAGCGAAACATTCAATTACAGCTGACCGTCAAAACGAGACGATTGCCCACTCGTTTGTACTGCCAAAGTGCGCTATCGCGATGGGCATAGCGGACACAAGCCCCAACTTTAAAATTGAATGATAATGATAGGGAATTTTGGTGGCCGTTCGACCCGCCCGGGGACACACCGCCGCAGGTAAAGGCAGGCTAGGATCAAAGTGAAATGTCACCCGGCGACAGCGGTTGCCAGCTGCACGGGTCACAATCATCATGGCGGCATCAGCGTTTCAGCATTTTCGCTACGAGTTGCTTCCGGGGCGATTGTGCGACGAGTTGAATTTTCCATCGCCAGGGGGCGCAGGGGGGGGGGGGGACCGCCACCGTGCACCCGGTGAATGAAATGTGATAAGAAATTTAGTCTCCGGGCATTGTTTGCGGTCGGTGTTTGTTTGCGTCCATCAGTCACGCGTTCCGAGGGTCGGCAAAACGACGGAAACGAAATGAAGCTAAAATCCAACCACCCGAAGGGCACTTACAAACAACGGGGAGGAAAACATGGAAGAGCCGCACAAAAAAGCCCCTAACAAGCAAACGAACTGAAAATCTGTTTCCTTGCCTCTGTTTTTATTTTGTTCTTCTTTGCTCAATGTAACACAAAATGGGCTACAGGGACAAACATCATCAAAACGCAAACTCTTCACCAGCCCCGGGAGCTTCTGGCAGTTCTGGCCAGCAAAACGGAATCAGGGCGCGAGACAAGCCCAGATCAGCAGGCTAAAATCTCATCTCGTGAGGCGAAGCTGTCCTTTTGCGCGGGGCGGGTGACAAAAAAGAATAAAAAAAGAAGTCAAACTCGGTACGCGAAGGGACATCATTCTCATCCACTCGGGAATCAGGTTTGTGTTATCGCGAAAATAGCTTTTCCATTTACCACCGGACAAACAGCGGGCGCTGTCACCCGATGGACGCTGACGCCAAGGACGACGACGACGACGACGACGACAATTGTGATGAAAATGAAAAGCGATGAGATAAATGTGATTAATTTATGCTCGGACCAGAAGACAACAACCGGACACACAGCCGCGGCTGGCTGCGGAATCGTTTGTGCGTTCTTGCGTTGCGTGTAAAAGTGCGCACGGGAACGGTGGGCTAGTGAGTGACAATGGTGGGGGGGGGGGGGGGGAATATTCCGGCCTCCCGCGAACAGTGGTCGTGCGGTTTTGTGATCCAGCGTCCAACTAACACTCCCTTTTCGCTGTCCAGGGGGGGGGGGGGATCAAATTGGTTGCTGTGGCGTGTTACACTGTCAACCGCAGCAAGCTCGGGCATGCTGGAATCCCGAGCGCACCGAGCGCAAGTGTGGGAAGCTTTTAATCTTTTGCCGCAACTTTCCACCGGAGGCTCGCGTTCTTCCATTGTCGCCCTTCATTCATTAGTCATGCCACTTTTGGGGGAGCTTCATTATCGCATTTAGCGCGTGTGCGAGAGAAAGGGAGAGCGTAAGACCCATCGAAAATTCCGGACCGGGTACAAAACCACTGAACATGGGACATCCATCCATTGCGCAAGGGTTCCCTGCTAAACTTGACTGGCCGAAGGATCCCCCGCAGCATGCGGATAAGCACGACGCGGCATCCCGTCAGTCATGGACGGTGTGACATGGCAACGATTTTTCGGCATTTGGCTGTGCTGGCTAACTGGCCATCATCTACCGTGGGCAGGAGGGCGTATTTGGGTAGCGTTTATAACGCTGATGACACCGTACGCGTACCGGCGGTTAGCAGGGAATTGATGCACTGCTCTGTACTATCCGTCATCCGGGCGTCAATTAGGCGTTTACGGTTTCCAATTGGCGTGTGAGCTGTTGTAATTCGAACGATTGGATTAGATTGTAAATGGGATCGAGGATTGTCCATTTGTGAGTAAATGGTAAATAAGTAATAAGAAATTGTAGTTTTGATAAATGGGACTTTACGTTCTTTTTAAAGTATAAATATTATAGGCACTATCAAGATTTTGGATTATGTTTCCAAAACGTATTGTATTGTGTAATAATTATTTAAAAATAATAAACTAATAATAATTAAAAATATATTGTGTCATATATTCATTTTTGACATTATCTTTAAATCGATAAAAACGATGTAAATTATAACATTGAAAAGCAGTTAAAAGTATTCGCAAAATAAACACAAAAAACCTGTGTAAATTATGTAATAGAGTTCATAGTGTTAAATAAGTTAATAATATGTTGGCCCTATTGGTAAAAGTGAAAATTTTGATGATACCTCATAAATTACTCATCAAAATAAAGGTAACAAATAGAAAAGATAGGAAGTAAGACGTGAAATGAAAGGATATTTTATTCCACAAATATAAAATAGTATTTAACGTAGTTTTTCATCATTTCTCGAAGACATCCCATTTAAAACTAATCATCTGATACAATGAGTAAAATGTAATGTAATGTAATGTAATAATTAACATGTAATTATTTGAATTTAACAATTTCAACATGCACGAAATTAAGTTGAAATTATTTAATAATATAAGATTATTTCTTTTTTTTTAACAATTTACTATTTTTTACAGGTTTCATGAGCAAAAATAGAACCATTTCATATTTAAAATCGTTCGATCACCAATTGAAGCATAACAAACGAATCTTTTGGAGCAAACACTTATCTGAAAATGGTTGCATTAGTAATCTTACGTCTAAATCGTGAGCAAGATAGTACTGATGTCCACCGCCACAAAATACGCAGGTTAATTGCGGTGACCTCAATTTACGCAACACAGGCTCGACAACGACTGTCGTTAACTCACAACGACCTAATGCAACGAACAGCGAGACCTGCCAAGGTTTAGGTCAAACAGCCCGAAACACCAATATCGGTTTGAAACGTGACCGTAAGTGTGAATGTGTGTGTATTAATGTGTGTGTGCATTTCCTGATCTAATGATGAACCAAAATACGGACAGCCGGCCCCGTACCTCACGTCAAACCGGACAGGCGCAAACTGTACGGGGCTTGCGTGAGGCGCTGACATAAATCGGCAACGGACGCACCGACGATATAGAACAGCACTTGGTCCGTACTACAGTGCCCGCTAGCTAGTGGTGCTTCATGCCCTATAGTTGTCAGTCAAACGTCCGCAATCCCTGCCCGAGTTGTGCTGGGTGTTGCAAACGATTCACGATGTAATTATAGCTTTCCGTCCCGTGCCGGCGACCGTTTACTGCTTAATAGGCGTTTTTGGTGCTGTGGCCGTTTCGGGGTGCTGCGGTTTGATGCGAAGATTGCACCCAGCCCTAGGCAAGTTGCTAAGCTCCGCCGTTCTACGCAATCTCTTCACAGTGTGCACAGAACTGACCTTTCTAACGATGTGTCCATTAATATCGTTCAAACGTTGGCAGTTGGACGTGGAAGCACCAAAAAATCTTCCCAAAAAAACAGCCGCACGAAGCCAACGGAGACATTTGGCGAACGGATGGTTCGTTGAACCGAGTGTGGCTCTCCCTCAATGGGGGACTAGATGTGTGTTTTGCAAGAGCAGAAGAAAAAGAATGATGGGAAGCTATAATACCTTTTGATAAATCACACTGACCCACCGTTTCAAGGACGCTTCGTTATCGAACTCGTACCAATACCGGTGGGGGCTCATTTGCATCGACTCCAATTTCGGCGAAGATGACAAACTCTCTCCCGAAAAAAACACGAAAGAAAACAGGCAAGCTTTGTCTACGCCCGCATTTGTTGGTCACACATGCGAATACACGCTATCAAAGATGCGAATGTAAAAGATCAAACATCTCATGTTTTGAATCGCTCTAACTCGTTTGAGAAGAAAAAAAAAAAAAAGCACACACACACACATACGAACGGGCGAATAGATAACGAGATGCATACTGGTGCACTTTTTGTTTGTTCGCGTGTGTGTTGGTCTAAGCTGACTTGCCAAATACTTTCGCTGTCGCCCCTCTGCAGGCAATGCTTTGAATATAAAAGAGTCCTCGGGAGGATTGGTTGTCATCAGTCAGCTGTTTGCAAGTTTACAGTTCAAACGATCTCACCTCACCGGGGACATTCAGCCGAAAGCCGTTCCACAGACAGTCACACAAGATGTATTCGAAAGCGGTAAGAACATCCCATCATCATGGTGCAATCAGGAAACTTTTCCTCGAATCCAGAATTTTGCTTACTCATCGAGGAAGCAACGTTGGGACTGGTTTACCGGTTTTGGTTCTGGTTTGTTTGCCTCCTTATTCTATGAATTCCCCTTTGCCTTCCTTTCTCCAGATCGTTCTTGCCGGGTTCGTTCTCTGCCTTGTCGCAGCGGCACCGCCGAGGAAAGCGGTCCGTGCATCGCCCGGCGGTGGCCCAGACAGTGAAGCCATCGTGATCCAGCAGGACCAGATCATCAACGACGACGGTTCGTACAACTACGTGTTTGAAACGAGCAACGGTATTCGGGCGCAGGCGAGCAGCTCGGACGGTATCCGTACATCCGGGGACTTCTCTTACCCCGCTCCGGACGGTTCCAACATTGCGCTTGTCTACGTGGCCGATGACTACGGTTTCCAGCCGCAGGGAGCTCATCTGCCCGTGGAACCCCCAGCACCGGAGCACGTCATCAAGCAGCTCGAGGACATCCGTGCCAACCCGCCGAACGATCCGGACTTTGATGCTGCCTTCCTGGATTCGGAAATTGCCAGACTGCGGGCGACCCAGGGCTGAGCAGTAGCTCCAACAGGAACGCATTAGTTAGTTAGCGAAATCAACATACTGTCGAAGTAGTGAAATTTTAAACATTTTAATAAAAAAGTGATTGTGTCAAAGTACAAAATTGCAACACGATGCTCTTTCTGCTATAATTAAACATCGCCGAAGCTCACTAGCACCGACATCCAGATAATATCCCAAAGGGCCAACGGGATTTCCCTTTAAAAATCCCATCCCACGAATTCCAGGAACATTCACCACCCGCTCGTGCACTCGAATGTCACAGTGGCATTAATCAACGCTAACCACCGTACTACCTGTATCCTGTGTGTCTGCTAAATGTGTGCCGCACCTTTCGACCAACCACCAACACCAACCGACAGGCATCATGGTTTGAAATTGGAAAGCTATCTTGATCCCGGGACCGCCATCCCCGCCATTCGCCGGAAATCCGAATCATTCTCTCGTGTCCATACCACCAACTGGTGACCCCGTGGTGCCAGCGGGCTCAGCCCTAGGTTTAGCGCAGCCCTTCGGACAGTATCCACACCGAAAACAAGGGGATATTGAAACAGGATATTCACATTACCCCAGGATGTGTGTAGTGGCCCCGGATGGTGCCGTAACCCGTACTGTAGACGAGAGCTCCGATTGGGTCGGTCTGTTCTGATGCTGGCGTACTGTCGATTGGGTCACAGTAACACAACTGGAGCACGTGTGTGTGTGTGTGTGTGGATGTCACTTGTGTATGGCGAGCAATCTGGAGGGAAATCTGGCTAGAGATAATCGATTGTGGAGGATGAAGGGATTCCATCTATTTTTGGAAACCCGAGGTTAATTTCTGTTCCACAAAAGGGAAGCGATGTTTTCTGCTATTCTGCTATTGCTGGTCTTGATGGTACTAATCAATATGAGAGATAGATCTGTTGAAGTAGTTGTAGACTTGATGCATTAGGAGTTATATTGGACAGTTTGAAAGTGTATCAACAGCTAGAAGATTGTGCATATCTTCTTTATTATGAAATATATAAGCAAGAATATTCATTTAAATGAGCTGTTTAGACATTGAAATAGAGCATAATTTTATGGCAAAGTTCACTATGAAGAGACTTTACTTGACTCAAATTGAGACGGAAATGAAATAGAATACAAATTTAGAAGGTTTGAAGGGATTTTATTCAATATTATGCTGCGGCTGAGGCCGTTTATTTGAGTTCTAGGAATCCAAAAATATTCTGAAATTGATGCTATCAGTGCTACCAACAAAATAACGTTAGTAGTCTTAGTAACTAATCTCCCTTGATTTGGAAGGACTTTGATCTACTAACATTATAATTTGACTAAAATATCGGATTATGAACTTAATCTCCATATTTAGTTTGACCGTCTATTCAAAACAAACTTAGAAACAAAATAGACTGGATGAAGGGTTACAGAGATGTTGTTTAGTCACTTGTTTGCGTCTGGACGACCGTGGAGACCATGTGGGAGATGATCCTCAAAGAAAAAAGACCCTAAAATATCCCCCGAACATGGTTCTAGCACCAATATTGAAGAATTGAATGCAAAGCATAGCGATTTTATTATTCAAAGTGGCTATGGTCAAATCATTCAAAAAGGCTTTGTTCCAAGAATATTACAATTTAACGAGTATCTTACTTTCCCAACGAACTTACTTTCACTGCAGTGCACTGTCATCTTCCTCACGCACATTCACCGTCTAAAAGCCTCAACGTGTAACCGTCACTCCATGCTGCTTTTGTAATTTAATTAAACAGGTCCTTCATAACCGTCCAGCAGAGCGAGTGATGCTGACAGCCGTTTATTGCATTACCCGATTGCTAGTAACAAACAGCGTGCTTGCGCACACCTCAGCGCGTTCGACGTGTATCTTTCGGTCGGCGCCCTCCCCCGTTGACAAACTTTTGCCACGAAAGTACACGAACAAATAAAACAATGCAAGAATGCACGATAAAGTGTAACGCCCGAGCACATTAAGCAGAAGCGAAATCAGAGCGAGAGAACAAGTGATTCCTGTATTGCAATGCGCTCAAACTTTTCCCTTCGGTTTTGGAGCCTGTAAACGGTGCCGAGCAACAAAAAAAAAACAACAGGGACGAAAGCGTATTTACCACTATTTTTCATCAGGATTATTTATATCGTACGGTGGGTTTGCTTTGACGATGGGGCGTGCGGTGGAATACAGACCAAACCCATCCGATCACACCAATCCTGCCCTGAAGGCAGCGAAAGGAAACCGCCATGACGGATGGGACAAGAAGGGGCCAGGCAGCATTTTCCGCAGCGTGAATGCGAAACAAAGTATGGAAAGTTTTAATTGGATTTAGGTGGCAAATTTTTGCGAGCCCTGTGTCCTCCCATCCCCTGCGTGGCCGTGTTTTTGCAGTCAATAGTTCTTATTATGCAACAGTGCGCCGCAGAACGGTGCGCCCGGCGCGAAAGGGTTGAGAGCTTGTGGTAGGAGAATGATGGTTGGGCATGTAATTAATTACGAATGATTGTTTTATTTTCAATTTCCATTTACAAATGTTTTAAAGAGCGCCCGGGCGAGGGAACGAGGGTGACTGGAAGATATTTCAGCATCGCAATAAACAGTTGGACGACGGTGTTAATCCTTCATCTGAATAGAGCGTTACACGATCGTTCGTTCGTGTCGCATCGTGACAAACAACCGTACAAGTGGCAACTTTAGCACTACAATTCTGCTCAAACCAGCAACAAACAACAGCAGCAAAAATCGAATGAATTTTCCCTTCTTATTTCAACACAAATTACTTTCTACTCGAGATTAATAAACTGGCCCTGGTACGAAGAAGTCGGTAAACAAGGACCGCTCGAAACGTAAGATGGAAATAGTGGTGTCGGTGCGTTCGTGTGCTCAAGCAGCTGAAGATTTCAATTACGATTGGCAGTTTCGATTATCTTTGACTCTTCACAGTGGTGAAATAAATCTTTACCACTCTGATCCGCTTCACGCTCCGCAACAACAGCAACAAAATGCTGTTATGCGGTGCGATGTGATGCCCAAGCAGACAGCAGCAGCAGATCGAAGGGGGGAGGGCAGGGATGATGATGATGATGGGGAGAGGAAAAAATCTTGCGGAAAAGATTTTCCAGCGGAAAAAATCGATATGCCGCTTGTGCGAGGCAAAGGAGATTCAAATCTCACTGACAAGCGCGTTGGCAAGCGGAGCCGAGCGGTTCATCGTTTCGGTTCAAACGATTCCCGTTCTGGCCGGTGTTGCCATAGCGCGCGCTCAGGAAAAGCTGGCTGGCAGCATCCTCCTTATGAAGGAATAAAATATATACTGCAGAAGAAAGGCAAAAACACATACACACACACACACAAATAGAGGGAAAAATACGGACGGATCGAAACCAAAATTCTTAACATGACGCTTCAAGACGGCACAGCGAAAGAAGCAGCACATCGGTGGTTCGAAAATCATGTTACATCTCGTTCGTATTACCATTTACAAGATTGTAGTTATGTTCACTTCCGTCTTCTTATAGCAGCTCTCGTCTTTCGCCCCCCACTCACTCCAGTGATAAGCCAGCACTTGGGGGATGGAACGGCGGGAGGGTGAGTGTATTTTTCGAAGTCATTTTTCCATCTGACACAACCTTCCCGTCTGCATCGCTCTAGCGAAACAACAGGCAGGAGGGAAAAAAGTCTGGAATTGGCTGTCAGGGTATGCCGGCGAAAGCTTTTCCCTGCGCAGCGTGTAGAGATAAAAGACGGACTCGGTGGGTAAGTGTGTTGGTGTGGCTCGGTATCTCTTTTAAGGCCAGCCTTGCCGTCATGCCGTCTGTTCTGAGGAGGACGCTCGATCGGAAAGGGCGCTCTCGGCACAGCCCAAGAGAAGGAAAGCAAGCAAAGCGCACAGTGCAAAGCACGGCTAGGAAATGAATGAATAATAAATGGATGTGTAGCAGCACACACTCACAGGATACGCTCCTTCAAAAGGAACTGAACCCGAATTTCGTTCAACGGACAGAAAGAAACCTTTCAGACTGCGCCAAATGCAAACGCCAAACATCGGTATCGAGCAGGTCGGTGAAAAAAAAAAACGACACCGGAACGACTAAAAATCCGGACCGTGTGGGTTGCCGTTTCCGGTGAAGCCTTGCGCTTGGCCCCTTGCCGCAAGCTTTCGGTTACTGTTACTTTCCCGACTCAGCAAACAAGAAGTAACGCACCAAAACCCATTCCCGGTGTACGTTACTTAACCGGGCACGGTCTGCTGTGCCTCGCCCTTTATGTTTGGTCTACCTTTGCGCTTCAAGCGAGATGATTTTCGGATGGAATTTCGTCGAAGTGCCAAAGCGAAGCCTCCCGTTGGCACCGTTCGCGTGTGTGTGTGTGTGTGTGTGTGTGTGTGTTTACGTTTGTTTCGATGCTGCTTTCTGTAGAATTGTATCTCAATTTATGCTCATTTTGAAGGCAAACGTCCTCATTCTGGGCTGGATTGAAGCGGAAAGACAACAACAACAGAAGCTGCAAACAATGGCTCGGTAGCTGTCGGCACGCCGTACCGAGCATTATGTCAATAAATTTAACATATTACTCACGACAAAACGCTCCCGGATGGCACTGTAGCTTCTTTTCCCATCCCACACAAATCACTATGGTGAATAAATACGGTGACGATGGAAAAGGTTAAATTGAATTCATCACTGGGAGGAGAATACAGAAAAAAAACGGTACCCAAGTGCTAGGATGGCATGCGATTGGGAACAGAAGCTTAAGCTTTTACGAATAGAAGATGCTTGCCGGGCAGGATTGAAGCTCCGAAAGCTTGAATCAATTTAAGGATATTGAGCCTGAAATAAAGGGTACTTCTTTATGCGTGTATGTGTGTTCTTGTTTTCGAATCTGGTAGCTAATAACAGTAACAAGGTGATTACAATTTCAATGCATTTTCCGGGCTCACTTTCCAGCAAAGTCAGCACGAGCCAAAGTCACCAGTAAGGGAGTGCGCGTGGCGCACTAGATCACACACAGTACACTGTTCGGTGAGACTAGCTCTATAAGCTCTTTCTAAGTCTTAACTACCAGTTTTCGAGAGGCTTGTTAGTTAAGATATTCAATGCTCGATTCACTGCAACCCTCGACTTCACTGCAGCAGAAGCTCAATCGGAACCGGTCGGAATGCATCTTTCCCAGAAATTGACGATATGTGTGCATGCAATCTGAAGCCCGTTACCACTACCCTCTAAGCCCGAGTCACGCAGGGGTTTCCTCGGCCTTGTCAAGGGAAATGCTTACGGGTATTCCCAGGTCTAAGCCGATTAGAGATAATCAAAAGTCAAGCAATGTTTACCTCACTGCACCGGTACCGGCACCATCAGGTTGCCAGCAAACATACTGGAGCAAAGTGGAAGTAAAAGTAGTGCCAGCGCAGAGAGCGGTTGTGATGCGAAATTCCTGCCTGGATTCTCCCGAATGTCTATTCTGTGGGTGTATTATTGCTTTTTGATCTTTTTTTCAATTTCTTTTCTTTTCGTTGCTAACGTCCACTACCAAAGAAGGATGCCTCTCGATGGAAAAGGAGTGCTTTAAAGGATCTTCCTGGAGATGCCTGAAGACGACCTTACCGATTCCCGGTTGTTAGGTCGTCAGGTGGAACTAAATCCTGTTACCGTGTGCGTCCGTCGCACCTAAAGCGAAAGGTGTATCGATTTTACGGCTTTAGTTTGGACTGGTTCGGTTAGGACAGCCAATGTCAGTGGTTGATAATTTATTGAACCTTCATCAAACCAGTCGATCAGTGACTGAAGCAATTCTCCGGATGTAGTAAGTAGCATTAGCTTCGGGTTTTGGGTTAGACCCTAGACGTTGCCCTGGATTCTGAACGAAAAGGGGGGGGGGGGAAGGCTCATAATCAGTTGCCCATATGGTTGGCGACGGTTAAGGAGCAATGGTTTTATGAATCCCAAAACGGGATTAGTAGAGAAGATTTACTCAAAAGCAGTTGTGAGAAGGTCCTGGTGAAAGGTTAACAACAAGCTCAAGAACAATCTGATGAATTTCCAATTAACCTTCTCACTGTTATTTTTTACGCATGATAATGCTTTCTTCTGTTAGTTTAAGCCTGTGGTTTGTTATAATTAATGTAGACTTAACAAGAACGCTTGTTTCAATGACTCATTTTGACATTGAACATCTTTTCACAACAAGCGCCAATTTAATCAACAAAACATTCTGCCAACTTGTCCCAATCAAAAGAGTTCACTTTGTGTGACGTTAAGTGCACTCTTTGATTACCCAATTCGGGCTTTCCCTCATCAGCTTGATGTTGCAGCTTGTTCTCGCTCCCATCCACAAAACAACTCCCTTTCAATCACAACATCCCTTTGCAAAGGAAAAGATCCGTCAACCGAGCGCCTTTCTCTAGTCTCGCTCCCCAGTTCCGTATGTTCTTCACCCTCGACCGGCCGAGAGTGCAATGGATGCGCCCGACAGTGTGCCAGTAGTAGTAGTTGAAGAGCTTAAAAGGTAATAACCATAACAATTCCCGGACTTGCATCCCTCCATCACTTCCTTCGTTTTCCAGCGAAACGGAGACCGAGACTGCGTGTGGAGGGAGAGATTCTGTCGAAGCTTCTCCATGCTGAGTTATTGCAAAAAGCTTCCCGGTCTATCTCCATCTTCGGAAACCACTCACAACCATAATAATACTCTCTGTCTGTGTGTGTGTGTGTGTTTCCCGGAGAGTCTCTAAAATGTGACGATAGCGTGAAACGATTCGTGAATCACTTCCCAATAAATACAATACGAGCTGGTGGAGCCAATTCTCGGGGCTGACGCAAAGTGTCCGACCATGACGATACCCGACGTCGTTCCGAGCTCACCAAACGGAACGCTTTTATAGCTTGCCTCCCCCTCCCAGGACGAAAGCTCTGTCCTACCGGTACGGTACACAAACACACACATACACACTATCGCCGGCACACTCTCGGGCATCCCGAAAAACTACGCCACCGGGGAGGAAAACTTGTGTAAACATCAGTTTTTATTGTGGATTAAATAGACTTACAAAAATGATACTTTAACGATGTTTACCATTAAATTTGATGTTGCTCTGGCGGTGCGAAGGGCACGAAGTGTCTCATCAGTATGGAAGAACCTTCCATAGTGGCCATGCACGGGGGCAAAGTGGTCGGGAACAGCATTTTGGGATGTTTTTACTACACACCGAGCGCATCCAATGCGTTGCTTAAGTGAAGCATCCTCGTTTTACAGGGTACAAGTCTGGGTGAGAACTGTGAAAGGCAGATGGCAATCGGCACAAGCCACTCCCTGTATATGTGTGTCACGACCATGCGTTCGATTGGAAAACGTTGAAAGTGCGTTCCAGTTGATGGTCGTTTCAGTTGAAATCACTTTTCACCAGCCTTTCGGCTACCAGTTGTAATGGGAAACGGTACGGTACGGCCAGTGGAGCAGGATTCTCCGGTCTCGGATCATTACCGAACAAGTAGAGATGACATTTTGTCGAAAGAAATCATATTCCCAAGCGTGTTGGTGAGGTCCGAATGGTCCGATTGCAGGGCCCAGTCGTTGAAGTGCAATTTCACTGCTTTTGCTACGCCATATTGGTGCTTTTATTGCCCAGAATTGCTTCCCGGGGTTTAGGTTTGGGTGAAGGGCAGCAGGAAATGGTTTGATGTTGAAATTTTGTCTCTTCTGAATAGTAGTACCAACACGAAAAGAACCTGAGGACAACTAATGACTAACTATTGAACCTAGTGAACCGTTTCGGCACTCGATTGAACAGCCAGTTCGAACATGATTGAGCCGGGGCGTACATACAGAGTTGCGGGTTTTACAAGCCCCAACATGATATGCCCGTTTCCCGGTGGCAAACCAGCAAAAGCAATGACAAAGTTTGCTGATGATGTCGTAGCAATTTTGAAATTGTTGTCGAACACACGATCGTGGTACGTTGTCTCCACCACGTCTCGCCGAATCGGATAAGCATTTGTCCAACACTAAACGATGTTGATTCACCGTGTGTATCCCCCGAACGGCTTTATCGACATAGGAACGCTCCAAATCCGGGCACCTACCCTAACCTGCATGCAGCTTCAATGTGTAACGGACAACATGAAATTACCTCCCAAGTCACCCTGGATATGATACATCATCTGTTTTGCCCCACTCCCATCTCTTTGTGTGAGCTCTGGTGAGCTTATAGCCTACGCTGAACGTTGGCTGTGTGTCGTTTAACGAACGTCTCAAGTCCGCACGGACGCATGAACCCCTGGTCACACATACCTCGGATCGTGATTCGGATGACTCGGTATCTCCGTACCATGTGGGATACATCGGATGCAAGCATTTTATGCACACCGAGTGGAAGCTGCGCTTCCTTCTTGAATGCCATACCAATATATTGCACCTCGGTGCACACAGCATCACCTCGGACGTGGTAAGGTAGAACGTTGTGCACACGAATTTGTGTGGAGGATGGTTAAAATCCGCAAACGTGTGCACCGGTACCTGGTAGAGATTAGAGTGAGTTTTTCTTTTTTGTAACGGTGTATTGTTAGCTTTTTGGCTAAAAAGCAGATATTCTGTTTTGAGAGCACCGTGGTACCAGCAACTCCAATACACGTTTCAGAAGCGATTTAATGGTCAAACTATTATGCGCTCCTGTAAGCGCCACCATCTGACAGCTGTCAGATTTGACAGATGTAGAGCGTGGTGGATGTTGCTATTTGCTACCAAAAATGTCTCATTTCCCCACAAGTGCCAATCGGTGTGGGAATGTGAAAACCCCTTCCACGGGTTGTATTTGAAGCACTTCAACTTCTCCAAAATGCCACACAGACACCCAACCACCTGGGTACAATCCAATGCGCCGCCGTGTGCCAATAGCCTCAGGTAATGTCTGAAAGTCAACTCAGGTGCATTACAGCGGGTTTCCGGCTTTTGCTACGGTTTTGGTGGAGTTTTTTTTTCTTCCCCCGATCCTTACTCCCCATCTACAGTTCGCACCACACCGCTATTGTAGCAGAAATGTGAGCTGCGAGTTTAACATAGTTTGCATCGGAGAGGGTGGCTATTGAGACGGCTGTCGCAGCTCTTGCGCTCATCCGGTTTGGCGCGGGTTTAGGTACGTTCCTCCTGTAAGGATGTTAACGATGTCAAATGTGCCACACACGGGGAGTGGAATAGCTGACAGTGCGGGGAAAAGTCTCGCACGGAAGTACGCCCAACCCTGCCAGCAGCAGGGACATCCACCCGTTCGCATGAAGAGGTACGCGGTAGGCGCGACATGTGCAAACTTAGTTACCGGTCCCTTAGTAACGTTGGGTCGCAACACGCGCACCCATCCTGTCCTGGCCCTCGCATCCTTTTTGGGGGAACAAAGGCCAACGCGTACCTTTATGATCCGTGGCTCCTCGCAAACCGCTCCGGGCGGTTTGGTTGGCTTTTATCGCACGTTAAATGGAAGGATGATGATGATGATGATGGTGGTGGTAGAACAGCGAGACACGGTGAAAATTGCACCCTGCACCCCGGGAATGTGTCACTCGGCAACTTCTCGCACACCCAAACACTATCTCACTCTTGCGATAGTAGTGGAGGGCGGTAGTGGTAGAACAAGGAAGGGATGTTATTTGTAGATAAAATGTAGAAAATATTTTACAAAAGCCAGCCGGAGGCGTTTTTGTTCGGTTTGCTTTGGCGGGAGAGCATTCCCTTTTTTTTTTAGGTAGAAAGTCCTACTCCTGCAGTGTAATACATTCCACCGACATACACATACACACGGACACAAATCGGACGAGTTGCAAGGTATGGTGGTATTTTAGGAGAGCGAATTTTCGACATTTTCCAGCATCGACTCCATGTTACATGCGATGGGCTGTGGAGCGTTTTCTGGTCGCTCCCCGCGGCAGTTCATGTGAAACGGTGATCCAGGCGACGGGCTGAACAGCTTTGAAACGGGTGAACAATCTCGCAAACGGCGATGGCGTGCGTGGCTTGGTGGTAATGATAAGTGACATATTGTGGATGACTTTTGACATTTACACTGTTATCGCACGGGAAGGCACAGAACGACACGCTTGGCAGGCGAGCGTTTGGAGTTATTTTTTTTTAACCTTTTTCGCCTTAAATTTCCCACCCCTTAACGCTGGAGATTATTTTTATAGCGAAACTATTCCAAAAATGAGAAGCTGCTTGGGATTTACATCAAAGTTGGCTAAGTAATTTTAGCGAAAATCCTCCTCTCTCTCTCTCTCTCTCTCTCTCTCTCTCTCTCTCTCTCTTCCCGAAAATAGCTCAACCGAACCTCGTTGGACCCATCCACAAGCATCTATTGAAAAAGAGAGTTAATCCAATTCCTCGCATGCTGCTTTACCTCGTCTGGTGGATGTCTACATCGAGAAGAAGAAGAAGAAGAAAAACCCCCACACGAACCAGGAAGACCAAAATACACTCCACACTCATGCGAATCAAAACGCCCCGTTAGTCCCAATTCACCTCGTTGGAAGCCGAGTCTGTAGGCCACAACACCCGGTGGCCGGTGAATAAATTTGAATAATCAGCTCAAACTGGCAAACCGACCACCGGCTAGACGATGATAACGAGTGCATTCGTCGTCGTCGTCGTCGTTCATGTTGTCATCGTTGCCCGTGAGCGGAGGACTGTCCCGAGTGGGTGATGCAATTGGTTTAAGGTCATCGTCGTTGTCGTGGCCGTCCCACCGATTGGACTAAACTGGTGCATCCGAAAGAACGCTCGACTGTGTATTGAGATTAGTGGAGCAAACCATTATCATCATCGTGCACAAATTTGGGGATTGCTTTTTTGTTTGTTGGGGAAAGCAAAAGTAGGGTTTGGCGTGATTTTTAAACGCATAAACTAATTTGCTGAAGATCAGAGGAATGATTATGCCCCGCCTGTAAGGTATTGTTTTTTTTGCATCCACTTTGCTTTCGTACAGAAAACCCAAACCCAAACAAATGGATTAAATTACAAAATTTCTTTTTTGCTTTTTCGTTTAATCCGGACGGCATTTTTTCTTACTTTGCCGGCTCGCGAAACATGACCCGTGGGGGAGGGTTTCCAGTTTTCCACACTCGTGGAAATTAATCTGTGCATCCTTTCGCCCGAGGTGAGGACCGTTCACGGGTTCACGCAGGGATAAAATGCAGAATTTCAATCCAAACCAAGCCCGGACCGTGGTCGAAGTCATTGTTGAATAAAGAAATTTGCCCCCACTTCCCTCCACCCATTGCCCTATCGTACAGCTCTCTCACTCCTTGGGTCGTACGCCACTCGGTGGGTGGAAAAGGGTTCGTTTGGTTGTGTTCTTTTTTTTGGTGTTTTCTTCCCCGACAACAAGTCCGGTGCTTGGGCGGGAATAGATTTTCCTTCGCTTGAACAACATCATCACCATTTCAGCTTGTTCAGTTTCATGGTTGAGGGAGGCTCATGCTTCCTCCTTCACTGGTGCACCCAACGGCATGATAGTTACCTGCAACGATTGGAAAAGAGAGAGAGAGAGAAAAAAGTGTGTGTGAGCAGATTGGAACAAAAAGCAGGACAAAAAACAATGATGTAATCCAAAAAAAAGTATATGACCCGGTACAAGATAGACAAAGCGACGGGTACGACAAAGGATAAAAAACAGGTGTTCCTTGCCATACGGTATTGCTTTCATGTCACGGGAGGAGGAGTTTGTGTTGAATTCTTGCTCGTTTGTATGCTCCCTTTCTCCCCCGGAGGTGGAGTGTGTTGCGGTCGACTTATGCATGTTAATTTATTCGCAAAATTTTAATTATTCATGCAAAAAGGGACCCCCGGTGCAAACGAGCGACCGAGCGAGGTTGTTAATAACAGTTTGACAAGTTTCTTCTTCGCACGCTTCATAATCTACTTTCTGCCGGTGCCGGCGTTGTGTTTGTGAGCTGCTCTAACCCGGGGGATGTAATTTTAAATTCTAATCTGTGAAATTGAAGTATTGGTAATGGTAATGGGGAGGAAAATTACTCGTCTCTATTACAGAAAGGATCCACTCTGGGGGAGGGAGGTTTCCTTAGAGCAGTAAGCCGTGCACGAAGGCGAGGATTTTTAGTTTTTGTCTGAGTGGATGGCAGAACAGCACACACTAATGCCAAGATGAAAAGTTCATTCACAGCATTTTTCAGATCAACCATTAGACTGTGTACGATAAAAAATGTTTTCATTAAAACTGTCATTTAAGCGTGATTGAAAACGTTGACTGTCATTCCTAAAGAAATGCTTCGAAAATGTTTTGATAACACTTGAATGCGACAAGTCACCATTTTTGCTAGGCATTTCTCACGTGAATTTTGTCTTACAACTTGAATTGCCAACATGAAGAATGGTTTGAATTTGGTTACTTTGAGGGCTGAGATGGGTTGATTGACAGACGACCAAGATAAGCCCCAAGCGGCTCTTGGGAATTATGCATCAGACCAGAAGCATGCTGCTGCTCCTTTGGTCTTAATACTTTGCTGACATTGATCTGTTCTTCACTTCCATGGGAAGCTTTAATTGTCATTCAGACTCAAGCAATTTGCTTCCTACGTTTTTCTGCATTGATGTACACAACCTTGGTTTAGAAGTAAGATATCAGTAAATTACACAGTCCAATAGTCATTTCACTGATTACTGTTCACATATTTATATGTCCACATATTCTTTCCTCTAGACACAAGGAAATATTGTATTCTCTCTGAAGAATCAACTTTTATTTTGAATTTAATGTTCTTCGATTTTCCCTCGCTAACAAGCCATGTCTTCCAATGTGTCCTATTAGAGAAACAACTCTTCAAAGCAACAAAAAGGCATCGCTTTGTAACAATCCATCGAAAGTAAATAAAATTATAACCTTCCCGTAAAAATTCGCTTCTCATTCATGGCCATCCGTCCCAAGAGCAAACATTTCCCGAAACCCCTCCTGGACCAACCTGAAGGGCTAATGAAATATTCGTCCCATACCAGCACAGCCATACACTCCCCATCAGCGGGCAATTGAATTTGAACAAAGTTCCTACTTTGAAGCGACTTTGTTCAGCGCGTGAAACCAGTCCGAAGGCGAAGCAGTCCGACATGATCCTGGGGTATTTATAAGGCGACCATCTCTTCGTGTACCTGTCAAATGCACACTCACACAGGCCTGGCTAACAGAGCGGCCCCTGGCGGCGGCGGTGACGTCGGCTGCCATCCAAAAAGCTTCCCCGGACAATCTGCCCCACGAAAACATATCAACAATGATGACTTTTCGAATCGCACCATTGACTTTAATCCAGTTTCAGTGAATGAAGCAAATCAACTAAAGTCAACCGGCGGTACGTACGACCCACCAGCACCAGCCCCACCGCACAAATCCCAGCGTGAGCAACTCCCAACGGGGAGAGTTGGCACGACATGAAAAGCATTAGAACACTGCCCGGAACAAGGACGACGCGGAGGGAAAAAGTTTGGCACTGTCGACTCGGTGGGGCAGGGAGAATGTAGCAAGGGAATGCGAAAACACAATGTTATTTTCTTTCCTTATCCTTATCCTTACCACCGGTCGTCCCAGACCAACCCTGGTCCCGGGAGGTTGTTCCCTTCCCGGTCCCGCACACCGGGAGGGAGGAAATTTATTTTCATTTCAACTCCGGCAGCGCTGAACATTCCACACGTTTCCTGGTGCTGCCCAAAATCCTGCTGCCTCGGGAGTAAAAGGTGGCCACACTTGGTGCGCGTGTGCCATGTACAGTGTACTGTGCGAGCGTGTGTGTGTGTTTCCTTGTGCTCGCTCCCACCACCGACCGCCCAGCACCAGCTGGCTGGCAAAGCTTCGGTTCGTAAGATGAAATCTAATGAAGTGAAACATTCTCCGTTTCCTTATGTCCGGCCAGGGCAACAGCAAGAAAACCCCTCACAAGGAAGCGCCACACCGAGATCCCAGCCGCGTACCCGGCGAACAAAGAAACAAACAGTCCCCAAAGAACTGCAAAGGGCACTACTACTGGTCGGCGGAAAAACAAACGAGTCGGCGGGGTGGAGGGGGGGGGGGGGGTGGCCAAGTACATATTTTTACCGCCACTAAAAAGCCATTCGTTTTGTGTGCCAGCACAGAAATATTACATTCCGTTTTGGAGCAGAGCGCACGTCTCGGTGGTTCGCTCTTTGCTGCACTGCTGCGATTGTGTGTTTTCACCCCAACCAGCGTTACTGGATCGAACTGAAGACAGGCTGCCCTAAACCTTGCGCAGGAATCTTTCCGAACCGGGAAATAATGTCCATCGTCAGTGTGTGTGTGTGTGTGTGTTTTTTTTTTTTTTGTTGGAATCGAATTGAAAACAGATTGAGTTAAGAGTTACTTTTCCCAAGCGCTTCCCTTGCTGGTTGAGAAAAATGGCAGTGATACCAGGTCCGTACGGGTAACAACCTTGTTCGGCATTTCCCCGAGGTCAGAAAGGTGGTTGCCATCACGTTGTCTGCAAAACAGTCCTTTGAGGAAAGTGTCAGCAGTGCGAGCACGGGAAATGAAAACAGTTCCAGCCCCGTTTAGGTAAAACCAAACATTTCAAACAGCTCAACACAAACATTTGACTAATGTTACCAGGCAGTTGACAAGTAAGGAAGTTTCTAACCTTTGGTCGGGGAATTAAAGGTAAAACAGACAAGGTTTTGTGGACAGGAACATCCACACTTTGGGTCTTTATGTGAGGTCGTTAAAAAGGAAACGGTGTTTAAGCGTTGGACAAGCGCTGCAGTGGTTGGAATGGTTCAATCATGAAACAACATTTGGGTCCAGATTGGGTTTCCAATGAGTACATTTGATGGCTGTTTGTTAAAATATTTCTTTTGGCATCTTCGGAGATAAGTTGTGGAATACTTTAAACATCCATTACTGTTGTAAATGGGAGTGTCACTGAAAGAATCGGACCGAACCGTAAAAAAGGCTAGGAGGTTATCTAAAACATAGTACTGGCCCTCAATGGGACATGTGTAATTGGGAATTTGGAGATTTGTGATGACTATTTTAATGTTGTTTTAATGAGTTCTGATTTATGACGAATTAATCCACCTTTTTAATCTGTTAGTTTTATAAATTACGCTCTGTGATTAAACTTCACTATGTTGTTCCGAAACTTTTTCATAAAATATGACAAACAAACCACCACTCGTAATATCCACCTTAACCTTAACAGTCATAAACAAAAAAATACAAATCCCACATAAAGCCATTGATTCAAAGTACGTACAGTTCTCACACCATTTGCTCTGCTGTAACAAACTTCCATTAAGATCGCGTTAAGATGGACGCCGTTTTAAACCCATCGTTCCGGGGAAACGTTTTTCCAACCTTTCCGACCGTTTCCCTTTTGCCCGCTGGAAACTCTCTCGAAGCAGAAAATTGTAACAATTCAACGGCACCAAAGCACAATACTGTCCTGTGTTGCCAACTGTCCGGAGACAGCAACCCGACAGTTTTGGCTCCAGACCACTGTTGAAATTTGTTCCCCGGAGTTTTGCCATCGTACGCTTGTGTTTATCGCAGCTATGGCTATGTAGGAATGCAGAGTGTACAGCACCAATATTATTATCACCCAAAATCTTGCTCGATGCAGACCGAACTTTGTCAACCAACAGCAACAGAATGATCACATTCACACACACAGAAAATCACGTTTAAACGAGGAACAGTTTGAAACGGAACAAGGGAAAATCCATTCCCGGACATCCGGGAGGTGTGAAATAAAATTTAAAATTTTACGATTATCTTTCCTATTTGTGTTGGGCGTGTGTGTGTGTGTTTGTTTGTGGTGTGATTTCGAATGTGTTTAACTTTTTCCATTAAATTTGCCAAACTATGCCAGATTTTGGGGCACACCAATTGAGCCCTCTAAAGCCCATTTCCCTGCGAAACGGGACCAATTACTACAAATCAAAGCGCTTTTAATTGGGCGAGCTTTGGAAAATGTTATTACAAACAGACCTTTTTTCCTTCCAGAGCTTTTTCACCAGAAATATATTTCCCTGCACTGAAAACGCACCGATTGCCCAACTGTATCGATCAATCAGAACATCAGGGCAGGCCTTCTGTTCCGATTTTACGCCACATCAAATACGCTACACGGTACGGTAACAAGGAAAATAAGCAATATTTGCACAGTTCACATTTATCGATCGTAGGTGTATACGTTTGTTTATCTTGTGTGTGAGTGGGTGCGTGTGTGGTTGTATCTTTTTTGTTTTGTTTTACTCTCTCATTTTCAGCCCACACGCACACAATACCTCACCATACAATTTCCACTTTTTGTTTTGTTTTTGCACAAACCCTGAACTTTTCCATACACCTTTTTGGGTTCAGGTTTCGGGATGTATATATGAGTGTGTGTGGCTCGGGGGTTGGATTATGTACATATTTTTAAAGATAATAATTCGCCGAAAAACATGCCGATAATAATAATTTTCCATCCGAATGTGGTTTTGGGGAGCGCAGAGCGTAGAAAGGATGAGCAGTGTTTCGTTTGTGGGCACCATCGATACCGGTTGTTATTGTTATCGAAGGGGTTGGGGTTCGGTTCCAGCCGTCGGCCGTTGTGCTAGACCGGCCAGCAATGAGCAGCAAGTGTATCGTGCGGTGACAGGCCTGACCGGGATCCCATCGCACTGGTTGCATACGGTACACGCGGTGGTGTGGAAAAAAGGAAGCAAAGCTAGCTCTAACAGATGGACAAGAGTACCATAATGTGTGTGTGTGTGTGTGGTGATGCTGTGCAAATATTTGTATGGTAGATATAATGAAAAAGTGGGCCCGGTGGTCTGCATGATGAAAAGGGACTGGTTAGTTTTGATTTGAGGCTAGGGCGAGTGTTTCGTTTAGGTAACAACGATGATACGGGTAAGTGCAGATCTCTACGGCTCGTGTGCTTCACTGCATGTTCTATATACGGTTATGCTGATGTTCGTTTTGCGACAACGAACACAACGGGTTTGAGGTATTGAGGATGCTTTTAACGCTGAATGTAGCTGTTGAAAGTGATCAAGATAATTTTTGCAATAGACATTTATAGCTGTGTAATTAAGGTTCTAGCCATGTTCATTTGAACCCTCATATTTGAATAAAATTTGTTACACAGTTTTTGTGGCGATGGTTGTAATTATTCTTCAGAGTTCATTTACATTCTTTCGATTAAAATGCTGCTTAAAACATACCAAAAAAGACTGTAATAGTCGTACATTCAGTACATTTGTAAAAAATAAGCACATAATTGCATACATTTAGGCGTAATCGCTTTGAAAGCGCTAAAATATGAGGAGCTTTAAGATTTTTTTCTTATTTAATACTACAATTACTTTAACCAGTGCATAATCTTTGCTCAAAACATTGAAAGGAACTAGGCCAGCTGCTTTATCGCTCACAGCAAAACAAATTCATTGGCAGCAAAGTGAGAGCGTCCGCAAACCCCAATCCATTGTCATCGCTTGTTATTCATAAGGTTCCTTCTAATAGCCGAGAAATTGAATCCAATAATTTTACTTCACTCTTTTCCAGCCAAAAACACATACTAATTTAGTCCCCCGCCAAGCCACGACACTGTTGATGCAACCGTTCCGTCGTTTCTACACTTTCCCGCCGCCCCCGTTTCGACGCTAATCGCAAAAAAGACCTTAACCAACTCAGCAGTAGCCGCGACGGTAGCAGAAAGCTCTTACCATTCTTTGTCTTTGCTTTGCACCACACTTCTCAATGGTTGGCTCTAATTTTCTCCAACTTTCCCGAAGTGAAACTGAAACGCTTCCACCGCACCTTCTTCGCCCCCACCCGGGGGGGGCAAACCTCTCAAAACAAATTAACGCGACCGGTGTCGTTCGTTCGTTCGCTCGTAAACAAACCGGCCGAACCGTGGCACAAAGCGAACTCGTGTTCTGTCAACAGCCAAAGTCAAAGCGTAAGAGCTGTTGAAAGAATGTAGCTAAATATGCTTAGTGGATGTAAAACAGTTAGGGAAAGTTTGGCCTCGCCGGAGCGCGCGCGCTCGCTTCGTTCACTGCCAAATCGTCGTCTTTGTCGCTTCCGTTACAGCAGGGAGTAGTCCGTTTATTATTATTTTTTGCCGCTGCTTGTAAGAAGCTTTCGGAGCTTTGTTGTTGTTGCAGCCCTGGCCCTGTGAAGATCAAGTATCACAGCTGTGCCTTTTCAAAGGCAGAATGTGTTTTGTCTGGTCTGCCCTCCTCTTCCTCGGGCGAACGCAAACTTTTGCCCCACCAAAAGCTGTTTCGTTTGAATTGTTCGCGCACTTGCCAGTGCGGAGAGGGGCAAAACGGAGCTGCCTAAAGAAAAGAACCGCTTGTGCGTGTGCGTGCGCGTGAAAGAGTTTCGGTAATGAAAGGTGAATCGTTTCATAAATATAGATAGCTGATAACCAACCGGCCTTCCGGTGGAAATCGCTTTAATCCAATACGCGCGCGGTGGTGCTGCGTGGAGGGCCCACTTGCCGAGACTGTTGAATTTTTCATACATTTTTCATAGCCGCGAGCCAGCCGGAAAATTTTTGCGTGGAAAATGCGCACCACTGAAGGAAGGAAGGTCACATTTTCCACAGGCCCGAAACAAGCCGAACGAAACCAGCCAACGAACACTCGCAAACCCGTTGCCGCGATGTACCGTTGATAACCCTGGGTCGTCCTTTTTGTGACTTGAAGTGTCCTTTTGATAGTAAGATTCAATTATTTTCCCATTGCCTGGTCGCTGCTTGAGCTGTTTTCCGAGAATGACTTTTGGCGGGGCCGAAAGTTTCGATGTCCATTTCCCGGGCCCACTCGTTTCGCTTTGGTGCGTGAGTTAAAGCGATCGCACAGCCGTCGATAGCGAATGTGCGAATCGGTGGAAGGAAATGGGACCGCTTTGCAGAAAAAGTACGATAATTTTCGGGCATGGACAGGACACACACACACACATGCACTGGTGCGGTGCTGGTTTGTGCTACTGTCAGCTGTGTTTAGTCGCCCAATCACGTATGGGAGGATTTTTCCATCGTCGTGGACGCGTTGGTGTTAATGTTTGCGCTCGATTCCCTACATTTAGGCGGGACGGAAATTGGAGAAGGTAGGACCAACTTGGCGTTTTTTTTGTTCCTTCAGCTTCAAGCGGCCACTCGGATCATGAGCATGTTTTCAGCACATTACCAGCACCTTTACGCTTGCACATTGACACGCTGGCGTCGCATTTGACGCAATTTCGTTTCGTGCCGTCCCCATTTGTGCCCCACTTTAACGGGCTGGGCGGAGGTTACGGTTACGGGATGGCTAATGGGTATCGCTCCTGATGGGTTTGGTAGGTTGGACCGTGTGTAATGGCACGGCGAACGGGATTAGAGCATAGGAGGGCAGGATGAAGCAGGATGCTGCAGGCAGCAGGAATTGTTTCCGGTGGTCGTGCCGGGCATTTTCTGGCCCTCCTAAGCACGGCATATTTACGGCCAAAATCGTTGTTTTTATTGCACGCAATGGGGCAATGGATAGGGGGAGGGGGGAGGGAGGAAATGATTATGTGGCCAGATTAGGCACTGATAGATATCACGTGATGCTGCGCACTGTACGGTGATGGCATAATATAGTGTGAAGTTACGTATTTTTCTAAGCCGCTTTTTGCACAATAGATTTGTATTTAAGAAATGTTGCACAATTGAATTAACACTTTAAACAAAGGTTTTCTACGAGCAGAGCCCGTTTTGTTCGGCCCAAAACCGCTCCGAGCCTTTGTGTCCTTTGTTGTAAATACTTTCTTCTTCCTCCCCCCCCAACTGCTCGCAGCCGTTACCGTTGGCAAGGTGTGAAAAGTTCGCCCGGAATTTTCTGTAACTGGATTTCATCCGCTTAATGAAAATGAACGCACAAAACGCAAAGCAGCACAAAAAAGAGGCCCTGCGTACAGCGTAATAAGCTCTTTAGCGGGAAGAGCGGGAGGGCGTCTGTGGCCGAAAATAAAATAACAAAAAGCACGTGGGGGGAAAAAGTAACTCTTTCAGCATTTCCCAATGGGAAGCTGCTTTCCGGCTCGCTCGCGGCTGGCACAGGAAAATTATTTTCCTCTTTCCCAAGCAAAAAAAACCCTCAAAAACACAGCAGCAACTTGAACTCCTTTGGGGGCAGCAGCACCAGAGCACTGGGAAGCGAAATTTGAAGCAGAAACTTAACACTGGCACACCAACACTCGGCCCGTGTTTGTGTTGGTGCTTGGTATTGACCGTTCCGCATTTTTTCCCCCGAAAAAAGCGACGCTAAAGTGCAACTCGCTGAAAAAGTGAAACTGAAAGTGGATTACTATACATAAAACAACAGACCAGTGGCACCTCCGGGGTGGCCATGTTCCTCCCTTTCTCCACCTTTCTTTCTTTCTCTCCTTGCTTATTGCTGGAATGTTACGCAAATAATGCTGCTACGCACAATCAGCCCACAGTCCAAGTCGAAAGGTTGCAAACGACGGACTGATTATGAACCCAAGGGAAGGGAAAGGGCTGCGCGTTCAATGTTGACAGAGCGCGGCTAAAGAAAACATTTTCCTGCGGCACTTCGGCTTAGGCGCACGTGCTGTGGGAAGTCAATCAACCCGAAAGGTGTACAAAGGGTGCGTTTTTTTCCTAAGAAAGAAATTGGCTTTGGCAATAAGCCGAGAAAAGGATTGTTTGGAATTGAGAAATCAATTCCATACAAAAGTGTAACTCGTAGATGACAACATTGCGTCAACATTTTAATTTGGAAAATAACTGAAAAAGCAAGCTTCCTTTATTCCAAAACCGAGCATATGTAGACTGTAGATACAATAGATCTAGATACTGCAAGACAGCAACATCGTATGGCACAACATACTGTAAAGCGCAATTTATCTGCCCCGTACTCGGTCGGTGTGAAGTGAATCCCATTCGAACACGAAACCATAAAAATCCCATAAAACACGCTATTTATAAACATACATCTCCCCCAACCCAACTCTGAATCGGGCCCATTTTGCATGCAAATGTTTCGCCGATGAGCATCTTCTACTTATGCTGATTTTGAGTTATACGCTAACATCACTCTCCACGGCGTGTTCGTGCATACATTTATCGAATGTCCTTGTCGTGGGCTTTGTACCCCATTCCCACAGTTTCCCATTGTTCGATAGAGCCACAGCGTGTGCCTGTGTGTGTTTATGTGTGTGCGCACGTGGTGGAAAAGATCAATTACAATATTTCATTGATTGAATCGATACGGTGAAATAATTTATTGAATCAACAATTTCCTCCTTCGTTCACCTGAGCGCTCGCTTTTCTTCCGTGATGGGCTCGCTTGTTTCTTTTCCTTCTTTTTTTTTGTTGGGTGGCCTGTTTCGCATTGCTTACCAGAGCAAATCATCTCGTGACACCCGCAGTGTCGCGGGTCGGTTTGGTGGAGGCGCAGGAGAGTCCGCAGTGGAAAACGCGGTGCCTTATTCCATTCTTTTCCCCGTTTGCCAATTGGCATCGCGAGAAGCGGGTGGAATGGCGCGCGGAAGCGGCTGAAAAAGGAAACCAATTTAATTTATCTCTTGGCCCCAGACCCAGAGGTTGCCGGCGCCAGTGGGGTGGTGTATAAATCGAGCATTGTGAGGAAAGCAAGAAAAAAAGCGACCTCTCTCAGGTAAAGCGAAAGTACAACGAGTGACGAAGCCGTGTTTGGGTGCGTTCTCCGTGCTGATCCGGGTTTTAGCAGTAAATTAGCTTTCGCTGAACCGTGCACGTGTCGCCGAGGAGTTCTTTATTTCGATTGAAAGCGCGCACGCTTTGAACGGCAAGTCATCGGTGTGGTTTGGCTGTTGAACGGTGATTATGAAGCGCAGAATGTTTTGGTTTTGGGTATGTAAAACAGTTGTTCAAGGTAAAAGTGAATTCGTTTTTTGGGTATTTGGTATAAATAATTTACGAAAATAAATAACAATTGATTATGAAATAACAAAGAATTTCCCTGATGAGATGCTTTTCTATTCCGTTTTCGTTGCAACTTTTCAACCAAGCGCGTCACAGTGAAACGTTTCAACGTATCAACGCCTAACAGTAGGCAATGTGCGTACCGCGCTCGTGCTGGGATCTGTATCGTTCGCAAAGCACACAAAACATGTTTGTCGAAAAAAAGAAAACCACCCACCACCATCGTCCCCGTGCGTGCGCGCACCCATGGCAAAGCTGTAAAGTGGGCTCATTGAATAAATTTCACTTAACACTAAAGACGGGAGCACGCAAAAGTTAAGAGAAAACGAGCAACGAGCACAAAAGTCACAGCGACCGAGCCGACACAGATACGCAGAACGGCGACGGTGGATCATTTTCCACCAGCGACCTCACAACGGTGCGCAATTACTTTGATACGGTTGAATTTTACGACCTTTTTGTCGCCATCGTCCTCGCTCCCGCCTCTGTGTGATAACGCCATTGCACCCCCGAATGTGTGCGGGCCAAAGGTTGTTGATGCTGTGTGTGTGTGTGCGTTTTCACGCTCAAGACAAAATCGTAACCTTCATTTCCTTTTTCTTTCTCCACAACAGGACGACAATTGTCTTTCTTTGAAAAACTCTCTGCCTGTCGCAGTATCAACTTTCGCGCTCAAAGGCTCATCCTTCGGGCTGGTTTTTGTATTTGTATTGTCTGTCTACCAGATTCACTCCCGGTTGTTTCACAAAGTTGCTCTGCTTTTTCGTTAATTTTAGGCTCATCCACTGTCAACACGAGAACGGGAAAAATCAAACATCGCTCGCCGGTGACTTCTGGATACTGACGGAGGACGTTTACTACCACTACTGCTTCATCCATTTAAAGTTTTCATCCCAGTTTTATCGTTTAGGTTCAACGTCAGTGTGGAAAGATGGCGACGGCCAATGTAGACCACTTAAACTTTACACAGAGACCGAAATCATAATGTTAGCGGACTTTAAGCTATCCCAAAAAACCAATAATTTCCTTCTCCTGCTCACAGCGGTTGTAGGATACTAAACGATCTCACTCAAACAGAGGACCAAAGGAGGATAAGGAATCAATTTTTCTCCCCGGCCATCCCCACCTTATGCTTTAGTTTTGCGTTTCGTTTTTAAGCAGTATCGTAAAGTAGGGAAACATACGACCACCGAGGCCGCCGAGCTTTCCCGCTATCGGATCGAAACATCCGGCGCGAAGCGACAGCAGCAGCAGCAGTTCGAACTGTTCGGTCGATATGGAGATGAGTATCGACGTGCAATATTATGACGAACGAAGCAAACCTAATTTGGTCGGCCCACATCATCATCTTTCCTCTCCTCCCATGCGGAATCGCCATCTTCGCACATCTTGCGCGTTGCGGTAATCGTTGGTCGGCATGGTGACACGCATATTGGCGCAAAAGGAAGATGAGCAGCCGAGCACCACGTGCCACATGGCAAGAGGATGAGAAAAAGCGGAATGTCTCGATCTCGGTATTTCGATCCAGCGATTCGAGTGGCGTAGTGTGTGGAGTATGGAATTACACACAATATTGGCTGAGAGATGGGGCACTGAAAGTGAATCGCAACTGCAATCAATAAACTTGCGGTTGCTATGAAGATGGTTTTTGGTAGCTTGAAGCCCTGCCGAAAGCTTCGTTTCGCTCAAGCTGCTCTCAGGAGCTGAGGTGTGCTTTTAGTGCTACCTTTCATCAAGCAGGCGCGTAATTTATTGTCACTGTAGTTATGGAGTTTCAGCGCGCTCTCAAGAGCGTGTAAAAAAGCGCGAACATATTGGATTGGACAGGGACTCACGCAACTCAAGTTGCTGGATGCGTTTCCGTATCCGATCGATAAGCCGGTTAGATTGGAAAGCAATCAACAAATCGGACTCGAGCAGAAGATTGTCTAAAAATAATCACCCTCCAGGCAACCGGTAAGTACTTTACACGCTTTGATTTGCTTGCTTGTTTGCTGTTAATAATCGTTGCCCGGTGCTGGTTTTTAATCGATGCAAACATCCCCGAAGCTGGACATCCCCGACGGTCCGCTTATCCCTCGTCAAACATTTGTGCTGGGTTTGTTTTTTTTTTCTTCTTTTTTGAATGAACATATTTCCTCCATTTGATTGAGAGTATTTAGCGGCACTGAAGGGAAGGATTTCAATTCATCCTTTTACCCGCTTTCACCCCTATCGAAGCGGTCAACAACACTTCCAATGCAGATGATTTATTTTTGTTTGCTTTCGCGCCTTTCTATCGCAGTTCGCGGATGGAGATGGAGAGTCCTCTAAGCACAGCCAGCTCAAACAGGCGGCATCCCACAAAGGAAATATATCTGCATTCAAAGTAGTTGAGTCCCAAATAGAAATAAATAAGGCCGAGAGAGAATAGAAGAAAAAAAAAACAGAAAATTGCCCCCGGAAAAAAAACCCCACAGCCTTAAGGACGTCACGGAACAGAAATTCCAATATTGGCCCTATTTGTGCTGTCCTTCTTAAGGCGCACATCCAGCCTTCATCCATTTCACCCATTTTAGTGAGCCACAACAACGACCAGAAAAAAACCTCCCAAATGTAAGCAGCAAAATTCGAATCCTTATCGTCTGAAAATGATCCTCGAAATCGAAACACGGGCGCCGTAAAACACTTCATCCGAGTTTTGTGTACCCAGAAAAAGCAAACAAGCAGACGCTTACGCTTCATCGCGCGCGCGCGCGCACACACCCGGGCCCCAAACGATTTCGCGGTGGAGTTGGCCGGGCCGGGGCCGTCGATTTAGGAACAGCATGATTTATGATTCTAATATTCATAATTATCATTCGGGTAGCTAAAAAACCAGCGCCCGAGAGGAGGGAAGGATGGAATTGCCTCCTGCTCAACGCGAGAATAATTTCACCATCACCGGCAGCACTGCAGGAAGGCTTTTTAGTGGAAAGCACATCAAAATTATTGAACACTGAGGGGGAAGAAAAACACGACCGAAAGTAGCATCGAGCTTCTAGGAAAATGGGGTGCTCTCGGCCCGCCAGGATAAAAGGCCCTTCCCTTCCGAGCGACCTACTCCAAATCCTTATCGCCATCGTCGGCTCGGATGGTTTGTGTGCGCGGGTGCGGGCGGCGTTTTTATTTCACATCGCTTCCATGTTTGGCTAGCCAATTTTATTTTATGGTCATCAATTTTGGAGCGGGCAGCACAATATTTTCACCATCTCATCGTGGAATATTGGCTGCTGCTGGGGTGGGTAAAATGAGGCGGTTTTTTGGTGTTGTGCTGCTGTGGAGTTGGTTTGTTGTTGCAGTAGCTTAAAGTAAGCCAAAGGAGAGCTGGATTCCTTGCTTATGCCACAGCACAATCAATCGGGCTGTACAGTTGAGCAGAATGTGCTCTCTTTCGATGTCAGAGGTAGAAAACTCTCCATTTCCACTTTTGGGAAGATTTTCTGTCGCATTGTGTCGTCCTACACTTTATTAAATCTCACCCTCCTCGCTTTAAGCTAAATTTTGGGCAATTCAGTCCCTTCGTATCCCTTCTCTTGTGGCCTTCTCTAAGTGTAGTTGTCGCTTCTTTTAGCCAGTTTTTTTCTCCAACTCGAGTTAAGCATCTTCCATCATTTCCATTAAGATTTCCGCTTTGTCTGTTGTCCCCCTTTTATCCTGCAAGCTCATTGACGGAGGCGTGCGTATCGTCGCGCATTGTTTGCTTACATTTTAAATTGGTTTGGCATTCAACGCTCGATCGCAGCTCCCTCCCCCTCACCAAAGCAAGGACATTAACCTGGCGTGCGAAGAAAACAACAAAACAAAACTTCCCTTTTGCTTGCTTTAAAATCACCCACCATAGAAATGTCTACGCAAGGCCTCGTTTACAGTTTTGCCGTTTGCTCTTTTTTTCTCGCCACTTTTTCGGCTCGCCATCTCGACCATCTCACTCGGCAACGGCTTTATTTTAATGAGCGCGCGAAAACGCGAAAGTGTCGCCAATGCCGTTGGTTTCGCAAAAATCGATAACCGTTTTTTCGACCCATTTCGGCGGACCCGGGCGGTTCCGGAAGTCGCTTTCAGAAGCAGCAGCAGCACCCAAAGTGGCACCTTGTGCGGCCTACATTTTTCGCCCTTCGACTCCGTACCGTCTTCTTTTGTGGGAGGGAGAATCGTTCCGGTCGTTAGTGGAAAATTGTATTTTCACTTGCTTGGAGGCAAAATTATTGCAACATTGGAGTGGGGAAGAAAATCCGCACTCTTCGACCACCTTTGTCACAAGGTTAATTATTTTATCGCCTTCGTGGCGGGTTCAAGGCGACAGCATTCTTTTGTTGCGCTCCAGAAAACAGCGCAGGGCAAAGTGTCTTTAAGGACGGACCGATTCAGGCACGGATTTCACACTTCCCAAAGAAAATTTGCTAATAATTTGAACCCGCCCGCTAAGAGCAGAAAAGGGGCGAAGGCCCCACTTATTCCTACTCCCAGGCCGGGGAGATTTTGACGGAAAATCCACGGACAGTCAGTAAAATAAAATCTCTACGCTCCGCTTTTAGGTCGTGGAAATGGTTCAAAACAGCGAAACTCAAAATTCAGAACTTGGATTAACCCCCCCCCCCCCCACCAAAAACGGGAGCCAACCAACCCACTCGATCGGTGTAAAAAACACGCCTTGCTAACGTAGGATTCTGTGCACGCTGTGTAGCATTCACTCGTCGCTTAATGCTCGCAATTCAGGCCGCTGCAGGAGGCCTTTTTCCTACATAATGGGGAGTCTTTTTTGTTTTGGTTGTTGCTTCCGACACTGCGGGTTAGCCCGTTTATGGGCAAGTTGAAGCATCTTTTCCACTCCTGCATTCGGCCGCCGAACCGCGTCGTGCACATTATTACGAAGGATTACGATTGAAACAATTTCACAGTCCGATTTTCCCCCAAACCATGGGTTCCATGCTGCGCGCTATGCATCGCTGTGTTTTATTTCTCGAAAATGAGAGAAATGTAGAGTGCGAGGGTTTTGAGTTTCTATAGAAATGTCCTTTTCACCCTCCATCCTGGAAAGAACAAGAACGGTCAGGGATGGCTGGCAAGCTGACACAATCAAGAGGGCTTATTCTTAGCGAGAAGCTTTAAACAGTTGCTTTTTTTGTCTTTCGTTCGCTTTCCCCCCTTTTAAACGCTCACTAAGCTAGAGCTAGAGCTTTCCCGGTGCTGGTGGTCGAGGGATCGCGTTTAATAGCAACGGAGCAAGCAACAAAACCTCCGCACGACCGTAAAAGAGATCGTTTCGTGATTAAACTGTTTCCGGTGGTAAAAAGGGACTATTAAAATTGGGACGAATTCACCGTTTGGAAAACACTATGGACGGAAGCGGCAATGTAACATCGGGCAGGAGGAGCAGCTGTAGGAGTAGGAGTGCAAAAACATGATTAATTCGCTAATGAGCATCAATTTAACTTTTAACACACAATAACGGGGAAGCAGCCGGGTTAAGGCAGCGCAGCATTCTACCGAACTTTACAGGAGCAGGATTTTGTGTCCGCTGGTTAAGCAGCGTGTTTGTTGCGTGTCCTTATCTAGCCCTAGCCGTGTGGCGTTCGTTGTATTTTGTTGCATTTTTTTTCGGTCCAATTTTCAGCACCGGGTTTTATTTTCTGTAGAGTGCATGCAATAAAAATTATCCGATTATCCTTGTAGTACAAATTTTCCTCTTTCAATCGGATTGAAGCTTTATCCGTACGTTTTTTTCCCTCTCTGTGAATGTTTGAGCCCTTCATTTCCTAGTTTCAATTCAATTCCCTTGTACACCGCTGCTGGGAAGGGAGGGAGCAATTGAATTTATGATAGAGCTGCATTTAGTGCCACCTTGTTCCTGTGCAAACGAAAGAAGGTGGAATGGGTTTGTTTTTTTTTTTTTATCTGCTCGATCTGCTCGTGCACTCCTGTAATCCGGTTCATTAATCCCTGCCACTCGGACTGGGAAAGATCGGATATCTCGGATTGTACTTTCATTTGTTAGCGAGCGGGTTTACAAGCAAAAGTTGAAGCGAAAACAGCGGACGACAAATGGAAAAGGATAATGATTCTTTGTTGAAAATCGGACGGGCGGCTGATAGACTGCGAACGGATGCGAATTGCACTATCGTTGATTGAAAGGTTTCTAGTAGCGTTGGAAGCGATCCTATTTTACTGCAATCATGAGATGGTAGTTTTATTATTAAATATTATTAAATATTTATTACTGCGATTCAATGATCGCTGTAAGACTGGATGCAGATATTGATCTGATCTGCAATTTTAGCTGATAGAAGCATTGAATTGCATTCCTGAAGTACAACAAAATATTAATTCTCTTTATCGGTAAGGTATTCTGCAAGCGATACTAGTCTAGCACTGACTTCTCTTATATTCTTGGCACCGAGCCCTAGTACGAAGGTCGACGAGATTTCAATCCTTAATCTCAATGTAGGAAATTTCCAGTAGGGCGTGCTGGAAAAGAACTAGTAACTGATTCTCGGTGTAGGCACAAAATTCTAAATTGAACAAAATACTGGTTAGAAGGAAGAATGTGAATCAAAAAGCTCATCAAAAGCCGTTTATTAAAAGCATATATAATGTCTACTTGAATGTCTGAAGTCATTTCTTTGAAAACGAAGAAGAAGTAGTACAATGAACAAAATAACAAAAACACGATTGAGTTGCAAATTTGGAATCCAACAGCTGTTTAAAATGCGATCATTACACACTGTTAGCATAGCAGACGCGATAGTACATTCAGCATGACGACATCATTACAACTGCACGTTCACGGATCAAAACTCAAAGTCTTTAACATGAAATACCGATGTAAAAAAATATTTCATGAACAGAGTCAACACAACAACCTTAAATCAACAACACTTCTCATAAAAAGTCTTTATCCATAACACAGCTTTCTTACTTTCCTTCCAGTTAAATAAGATAATCAAACTCATCTCGCAAAGGTGTACAAAAATACATGTGCTCAGCTCAATCGATAAATAACCCACATTTTCGACACGTGTGTTTCTTCGCCGCCTAACGCAGTGCAGAAAGTGTGTAAATATTGTGTCCACGGTGTTGTTGTTGTGTGCGGTCCCGCGGATGCCAGAAACACAAACTAGATAGCTCATAAAATGATCCCAAATCACGATATCGGCTCATAAATCGTGCAAAAACCGGGAGCAACATGGGGTGGACGCGCGCAACGACAGCAGTACATTAATCCTGCGTGCTTTCGAGCCTAACGCAAGCCCGTATTTATTAGATGAGCAGCAGCAGCAGCAGCTCTTAAGGATGTTGTTTAACCTTGCACGAGGTGAATTGGGTGGTTGCGTTTTATTACCTCAGTTGGTAGAAAGGGGGAGCTCGTATCGTTGTGGTGGATATCATGTAATAATCAATGACCCGTTGTTCCCGATGGGTTAGGAGTGGGAACTCGATACGCTTCTTTTACACCGATGACATGACATGAAGAGGAAAAAAGCACACTGAAACCAACGAATCAGCAGCGGCAGCAGCGCAATGATGGTGATCTCCGGCAGCAAAACATTAAGAAACATGACGCCCCAAAAACACAAAAGTGATTCGATTTACGTCGAAACAAATAAAACGCATGCGGAAAAATGAAAAAAAAAAACGCACACAGACACCAAGATGAAAAGCTTCAAGGTTTGTTTTCGCTTGGAATGGATTTGCTTTACCTTCGCAACGGTTGGAGACAGAAATACACGCGCACACAAAATCAATGAAGAAAGTGTCATCATTCTGCTCGACCTCGCCATCTTGCTCTTCCTCCCTTTTGCTCCGTGTGTCTTGGTTGTCCTGGAAACGCGCGTTCGCGTATCGAAAATGTGTTTATGTGCAACATGACACGCCATTTCGTGTCCCTTTGTACCGCCACCATCCCTCCATACACAGCTTAAACGAGCAGCAGGGCGGTAGGACTTTAACCACCGACTGGCCGAGTGGTGGATAACGGAGGCATTAACGACCCAAAAGAAAATCCCTTTTCTCCCCCTTCTAGATTTTTTTTTGTTTTGCGTGTGGGCAAAAAAAAGACGTGTAATTTTGATATCGCTGTCCGAAAGTTTGTCTCTGTGGATTTTTTGGATCGGACGGGGGAGAAGGGCTGTAGGTGTGATTGATTTGACGATGTAGGTAGCAGAACAGCAGTGCTCGGATGCTGCTGTGGTCATTTGTCTAGCTTACGTTCGATTCGGATATGATCGGGAAGGTACCTTCTCCTAGACCAGAAGAAAACAAAAAACAATGGTTTATGACTGTTGATGACAGCGCCGCATAATTAGGTCATCACGGCCTGGGAACTGACCGACCGAACGAAAACAATTGTAAGCAAATCTAATGTAAACAATATCGACCAAATAAAAACTGCTGATCGCGATCGATCAGCAGAAAATTAGTATATAAGTTAGGAATAAGCATGAATAAATCGACTTTCAAGCACAAGAACTCAAAGACTAAGTTGTTTGTCTGTTCCAAGCCAAGTCGGACGGTAAAATCCTCCTGTCTTGGCGCTTCCCAACGAGTTCAGACTCGGTGCGGAAAATATATGGTGGCTCCAGAGAGGATTAGTAAAGACCTCGCAACGTACAAGTCGGAGGTTAACTTCCGATCTTGAAACCCAGAGTCGGCAGGAACATACAAGTCGGAGGTTAGCTTCCGATCTTGACGAACGTATTCCTGACCGATAGAGAAAAACAACCAGCGCTCCAACGGAGGAAGGTTCGTAAAAGCGGAAAACATCGCGAATGTATAATAGTAGCCAAAAACGTAAAGTGCAACAAACCAAACGAGTGCAAAAAAACGCCTGAAACAGTGCTTAAGAAGTCCAAGGTACAGAGACAGAATTCAGTAAGGCGCCGTACGATCACCGATATATTGTGATTGAATAAAGACACCGGTGGCAAAAAAAAAAAAACGACGTTCGCTATATCGTTTCGGTCGTACCACAGGTTTGTAAACAAAACAAAAAGGGTGTGTGTGTGCAGTGAAAAAAAAAAAAAAAAAAAAAAAAAAAAAAAAAAAAAAAAAAAAAAAAAAAAAAAAAACGACGTTCGCTATATCGTTTCGGTCGTACCACAGGTTTGTAAACAAAACAAAAGGGGTGTGTGTGTGCAGTGAAACGCAACCTCAGAAAGGGCGTTTAAAACGGACGACCTGAGAACATCTGATCGAAAATCATTACGTAGCGTACTAGTAACAAAGTGCAGTGTAAACAATTACGCGTGTGGCACACATTCGCAGTGAGAACGTAGTAAAACCCACAAGACGCTAACGACCGCGGTTTACGGACGTTCCCGTAAAGCACCGGCAGTGTACTCCAATTACAACAACACAAGTAAATGTGCGGATCAAGAAAAGATCAACAGTTGGGGAGTGTAACAATACGGGACGTGCATACAAAAAAAGAAATCTTCGAGCTAAACCGTATCCGGCTTTAGCATTTCCGGGAAACCACAAACATAAAGGTGTTGATAAGAGTGCGAACTAGTGGAGTAGTACGTGTCCAGCTTATTGACGTGTGTTGATACGGTGATCGGTAGCCAATGGTCATCGCCCCTGAAGACCCGATTATCCAACGAAAAAGCGTGGCGGCAATACTACCCAAGCAGCGGATCTGAAGGCGACCAGAAGACAGGGGTACTGACGACACCGCGGGGGATCACCTGAAGACGACCTCGAGGAGGACAAGCAGGGGCGTTGTAAGAGCAGCAACGGCACGACGACACCCATCCAGATCGGCAGCGACAGCCCAGTTACTTTATCCACCGGTTACGCAAAGTGAGTAGTATGGATATCATATTTAAAAGCAACCCGAAAGGCAATTGCAAGCTATGCAAGAACCCCGATGAGTGGGACACACAAGTTAATTGTATTGAGTGTGACAGATGGTTACATCTCAAATGTCTGAAGCTAGAAGGTCCCGTTAAAAAATATGTGTGTCCAAAATGCTACACAATAGCTGAGGAACGCAAGGGAAATAGGGAGGCCTTAATGCAAACAGAGAGGCTACTAAAAGAAAAAACTGAAGCGGAAAAAAGAACTAGAGAAGAAAACGAAAGGTGTGAGAAGGAAATCGAAAGACTAGAAGACATATTAAGAAATGAAGAAATACATAACCAATCCGACACAACTCACCTACAAGACGACCTACAGACACTTACAACAAACGTAAATAAAATGGCAAACTTGGGTTTTGCTCCACACAAGAAGACAGTTTTAAAACTTCCGGATTTCTATGGCAATTATAGAACATGGCCTCGTTTTAAACTACTGTTCGAAGAAACCACTCGAACAGAAAAATTTTCCGCACCGAGTCTGAACTCGTTGGGAAGCGCCAAGACAGGAGGATTTTACCGTCCGACTTGGCTTGGAACAGACAAACAACTTAGTCTTTGAGTTCTTGTGCTTGAAAGTCAAGAACGGAAAATGAAAGGTAATGACGAGATGAAAACCTGGTATAAAAATCAAATTACTGATTATGTTCAGAAAGGTTACGCTCGTAAACTAACACCATTTGAATTGCTGAATAGAGATCCAAAGATCAATTACATTCCCCATTTTATGGTCATCAATCCAAATAAGCCAACTCCAAAACCAAGACTGGTTTTCGATGCAGCTGCAAAGAACGAAGGGATTTCACTTAACTCTACTCTCTTGTCCGGACCAGACGCCACTACGTCAATTTTTGGAGTATTAATCCGCTTTCGCGAATACCCTATCGCCTGTTCAGGGGACATCAAGGAGATGTTCCATCAGATACGGATCCGCAAAGAAGATCAAGTGGCTCAACGATTTTTATTCAGGGATAATCCACGCAACGAACCCCAAGTATACGTTATGAACGTCATGACCTTCGGTGCCACATGCTCTCCTGCTTGTGCCCAGTTCGTTAAAAATGAAAACGCCTTAAAATATAAAGACAAATACCCCACTGCGGTGGAAGCAATAGTAAAAAACCACTATGTTGATGATTATCTTGATAGTTTTCGGACTATCAATGATGCAATCAAGACTATTAACGAGGTTTGCCTCATACATGATAGAGCGCATTTCTTTATGAGAAATTTCGTTTCTAACTGTCAGGAGGTAATAAGAAGCATCCCAGATGATAGATCCTCACAACAAGAGCTGCTGCACATCTCTAATAAAGATATGAATTTTGAGAAAATTTTGGGGCAATACTGGGACAAAACAAACGATGTGTTAAGGTATAAGCTTAAGCATAGCCCGTGTTCCATAATTTCAAAAAGAGAAATGCTAGCCTACTTGATGAAAATATATGATCCATTGGGGCTAGCGGCAAACTATACTACGCAAGCGAAGGTCATCATCCAAGAAATTTGGAAAACAGAACTGGATTGGGATAGCCCAGTACCAGAACGCATAATGGAACAATGGCAAAGATGGAAGGAAAGAATAAAGGAACTAGAACACATACAAATACCTAGATGCTACTCGGTGGCTAGCAATATCGAAGTAACTGAGTTACACACTTTCGTTGACGCTTCGGAGAAAGCGTTCGCAGCAGTAGTGTACTTAAGAACATTAACAGAAAAGGGGATTGACGTAAACATAGTGGCGGCAAAAACGAGAGTGGCACCAATAAAACCACTCTCAATTCCTAAGCTGGAACTTCAAGCAGCAGTACTCGGAGTCAGACTCGCCGAGACTGTTAAGGAGGAATTAAGAATTACCACTGATAGGGACTATTATTGGTCAGATTCCAAAACCGTCCTAGGATGGATCAATGCCGATCCACAAAAGTACAAACAATTTGTGGCGGTAAGAATTGGAGAGATTTTAGATACTACCAATGCTAGTCAATGGAAGTGGGTCTCCTCCGAAAGTAATCCTGCAGACGAAGCAACCAAGGTAGTTACAAGAAAATCTATATGGCTGAATGGCCCAGTATTTCTTAAACAAAGGGAAATTGAATATAGGGACCCCAAGCTAATCATTACTCATGAAGAAATCCGTCCAAATCTTATGATTAAAACCATAGAGAAGAGAACATTCAACTTTATAAAAACCGAATGGTGTTCAAATTGGCTAAGACTGAAGAGATCACTGGCAATCAATTTAAAATATATAGAATTTTTGAAAAGTAAGGTCAAGCGATTAGCATTTTCCCCGATAGTAGAAAAGGAAAACCTGGATAAAGCAGAAAAACTCCTATTGCAAAAGGCACAATGGGAGATATACGAAGATGATTTAGTTCAGCTTTCACTCAATGGACAAGTCTCTAAAAACAGCACAATAAAGAATCTCAATCCACAAGTAATAGAAGGACTACTACGAGCAAGGGGACGATTAGCAAATATATGCTACCTCTCCGATGACGTGAAACAACCCATAATATTACCTAAGAGGCATCACGTGACAGAATTGATCATACAGCATTATCATGAACGCTACATGCATAAAAAAATGGAAGCAGTTATTGCGGCAATCCGGCAAAGGTTTTGGGTAATCGACCTTAGGGCCGTGGTAAGAAGCGTGATCAGCAAATGCCAGCGTTGCAAAAATGAACGCGCACGTCCCATTGCCCCGATGATGGCCCCCCTTCCAGAAAGCCGAGCCGCTGTGTTCAAAAAACCCTTCACCCATACAGGTGTAGATTACTTTGGACCCATGACAGTGTCAATCGGAAGAAGGATAGAAAAAAGATGGGGAGCGATATTCACGTGTATGACAACGCGCGCTATTCATTTAGAAATCGCTAAAGACTTAAGTACAAATTCCTTCATAATGTGCCTAAAAAATGTGCAGCATAGGCGTGGAAAGATTTGTCACATATACAGTGACAATGGTACAAACTTCGTTGGGGCAAACAGGCAAATAACGGAACTCGTCGAAAGATGTGCAACCAACGGTATCAAATGGCACTTCAATCCCCCGGCCGCGCCTCACTTTGGAGGTGTATGGGAGAGAATGGTCCGAGAGGTCAAGAGCTTGCTGCCAAATAATGATAATATGCCAGAAGAAGTATTAAGATCGGCCTTTATCGAGATCGAATTTATTCTCAATAATAGACCTCTTACTCACATCCCCCTCGAAACTGAAGACGACGAACCTCTCACACCGTTTCACTTCTTGATAGGGTGTTCCGGAGAGGCCGAACCTACGCCAGCCGGGATTTCAGCAGCTGAAGCTAGCAGAAACAACTGGAAGAAGGCACAAGTTATCACCCAAAACTATTGGGAACGTTGGTTGAAGGAGTACCTCCCAACATTAGCCAAACGAGAAAAGTGGATAGAACGCTCAGACCCAATACAACCTGATGACATAGTTGTCTTCCCAGACGAACAACGCGTGGGTAGGTGGTTAAAGGGCCGGGTAGTAGAAGTTTATCCCGCTAAAGACGGGCAAGTTAGATCCGCAAAGATTAAAGTTGAAAACGGCGAATACAAACGCCCTGTGATCAACTTATCAGTACTAGAAGTAAAGGGCAAGAAAATTGCAGACGTACCTTCGTGGGGAGCTAAAAAACCGGTCAACATCGCCTACGTCAAGAAATTAGCTGAACAATTAAAAACTCCTCCTGCAAAAAGGAGGAAGCATCTCGTAAAACCTTATAATGGCCCGGTATCTATGCATTATAAGCCTGTTAGCCGCATGGAAACTAACAGACAATCTTTCAGTTAAACCAGTTGAAGAAGCTGGTATATTCTTCGACCACGAAGGAACGCTTCTCTTGAAAAGGGGTGTGTGGGAAACAACCTTCCACACGAAAATACACCCCGAAAATGACACAGAGACTTTACTGACAATGGAGAAAGAGGTGACCACAGTATTCAAGGCACTGAGCGACATAGACACTAATCTTCTAAATTTGAAATTGACATTACAACAAAACATTCGACACGCACTTCAACTCTCACAGACTGCAGTAAAAAGACGAACCAAACGATCTAGCGGCATATTTGGATTTTTGAAAGGTATTCTTTTTGGAGAAGACGATATTGACGAACAGTTAGCCCTCTTTAGAGCTTCTGAAGACCAGAAATTGAAACATATATCGGAAGACATGACTCATAAAATCAAGCAGGGTGACAGACTTAGAAACAAACTTAATATGAAAATAGACCACATGAACGAAGGTATTAAGAGTCTTAATAAAAGCTTCAATGAAAACAAAAAAAACGTACTTATAAAGCATGTCACAGAAACAATCATGCTAGCTGAAGACATAGTACAATACATTACGACAAGGTATCTAGAGTTAGAAATCCAGCCCCTTAGCATATTCGACTCGACGAAAATTTCCGAGAAGATACAATCAAGGTTACCCGATGGGTATATAATTCTTGACCACCCCCGAATTTCTAGCAAAGAGTTATTTAGGGGAGAAATAATAGTACATATTGAAAACGTCATCGTTTCGCAAGAGAGATTCGAAATATTCCATATCACTGTAATACCAAACCTAAAAAACTTTACAACTCTGGACTTAGATGAAAATGTAATAGCTATAAACGATATACACTATATATACCCTACAGATATTACGCGATACAATAGCACTCATCACGTGTCCTCCGATGTAGCCGTTAGAAGAAATTTGGATTGTATATCCTCATCTTTCAGACATATAAAAACAGAATGCTTGTGTGGTATAAAACCAATTAAAAACTCAATAACCAAATTTGTAAAGCTCTCCCAGCCGAACAAAATCCTATACTACTCTTCTCATCCTAACGAAATATACCTCAAATGTAACAAAACACTGACACATCCCGCGTATCAAGCTGGGGTAATAACACTTAGCCAAGACTGTAAAATACAGACCAAGAACATAGAAATCCAGCCAACCATGAAAATTGAAGCTGTAGAAACAAAAATGTATTTCAAGCCGCTGGCCAAAATACTGAATTTAAGCGCAGAGCAAAAAGAAGAAACAAATATAGATCATAATTACAAGTACAATAGCCTGCGTCGCCACTTTAATATTAGGAATAACCATAGCATTTATTATCAAACAAGTACGAGCTAAAATGTACACTTTACGCCCCCCGCCGTTTAAACCGTCACCAAATAGTAACCCCTCTACGAGGAATTACGGGGGTCAGGATGTTGATGACAGCGCCGCATAATTAGGTCATCACGGCCTGGGAACTGACCGACCGAACGAAAACAATTGTAAGCAAATCTAATGTAAACAATATCGACCAAATAAAAACTGCTGATCGCGATCGATCAGCAGAAAATTAGTATATAAGTTAGGAATAAGCATGAATAAATCGACTTTCAAGCACAAGAACTCAAAGACTAAGTTGTTTGTCTGTTCCAAGCCAAGTCGGACGGTAAAATCCTCCTGTCTTGGCGCTTCCCAACGAGTTCAGACTCGGTGCGGAAAATATAATGACCATTACTGTGGTCGAACGGCAGTATCGGAGAAGGTTAGGCTGTAAAAAAGCCACCACAGGCGCGCGAGGGACACACAGTTGTCAACAAGATGGAACACACACGCATCCACCGGGAACGTTTTTATGTGCCCGTTCGGGTGGCTTAGTGCATCCTGTTGTGTTGGGGTGGGGACAGTAAAAGCAACCATCAGCGCTAACCGCGCTGGGTCAGTGAAAGCATAATTTCCACAACCGCACGCCCCAACCGGTTTCCTGACCCCTGTGGCGATGCTGCGATGGCGCCCCATTTTTGCGCCTCTTACTACTACCACAGTAATAATGGTACATCTTGGTGGAATGGTTTGGGAAGTTCTATCCGTCACAGCCACGGCACACAAAAACACTGAGCAGAAGTGGAAACGAAACCGGGGAAAAAACCTTCCCAAGGATTATGACAATCCTTGGCACACGCGAACGCAATTTCCTACCGCCTAAGTTTGTCAACCACACCACCACCACGAACCATTCGTCACGTAAAGAGGTGTAGCATATTTCGGTTTCTGTTCCGATCATACATTCTCGTTAACCAGCGTCGGGAATGCTCAGACACGCACGCCACCATTCATCCGTTTATGAGCTAAGCGTGGTGTGCGTGCGCTCTTTTTTTATTATTATTTTGTAACTCCACCACGAACCGCACACGGATGGTTTTATGATTTGGCAATTGAAAAAGGAAATAATTCTTAAGCACAACCAGCGACATGGTGTGGTGGTAGCGCGGGAGCGTGGTTTTATTTGAAATGGTGTGGCGATTGAGGATTCAATGGGAGGTGGAAGATGGATGATGGATGTTTGAATAATTTGGTCCCCCGCTTGTCTGTTGTACAGGGAAGCGTAGCATAGATTATGGCCGGATGATTGAGGATTGAGGTCTGATGAGCGAGCTTTTATGGGAGCTACAAGTTGGAATGGAATGGATGTTGGACAAGCGAGCTGATTATGTATTTAAGATGAAATAACACAAGAGAATACATTGCAATTTTAAACATTTTTTTCGATTATTTATCAGTAACTAATTGTCCAAAAACAAAACAAAATAAAAAACCTCAGGATATCTTTGACCTACAAAACAATTCCAAAAATACCTTGACATCCATTTTTAGACGGATCGACAATAAAGCCTTTAAAGTAACTAATGAGACTGTCGATGGAACACCGAACAAAGCCAGTCAAACGACAAGTTTGGCCCTTCCAGCAATTTGGCCTCTCACATTTTGCGAAAGAAGGCAAAGTTCTCCAAGTTCCCGGGGCACCAAGTTCAAAAGGGCATCAACAGTGGGACAATGAAGCTTTCGTTGACCTAATTTTGCTGAACCTCTTTACAGTGTGGCGCTTCGGGGTAAAGATGTCACCGTTGATAAAGCATGTCAATCGAATAATTACAAACCAATGGGTGAGTGAACACAAGCAACAGCTTTTGGGGAAGCTCCGGCAGCTTCACTGACCCCTGCGGACATGTGTCATGCTTTCTTTCCTGAAATAACACAACAACAAACATTCTTTCTTCCCAGTCAGAGTTGCAGCAACAGCAAAGCATCCCTAACGCTGTAACAAAAAAGCAAATACCATTCAGGTGCAGAGATCAAAGCGCTTCAGCGAAGCAGGGACATGGTCAATGTTGCATACTTTTTGCTTTTGGTTTTGGGGGAAATATGAGTTGAACAAAAAAATAACATTCATTTCTCTGAATGTTGGCAGCTTTGTTTTGCATTACGTGTGCGCTACTACTGCCACTGTTGTTGATACTGTGCGAAGTTGCTTTTGCACCTTCGCCTGAAGCGTTGGAATAATTTTCCACCATTATGTGAGCTGCCCACCAACGCTGCTGAGAAAAGAGCAGCACAAAAAGATGCTGCTGGACGTCATCTACGTACTCCGGGGTAAAAAGTCGGGAGGCGATCGAGTGCTTCCGACCGGTCCTGGTGAAGTAGTAGCCGGGTTCGATAGGAAAATTACCTGGAATTGAAGAAGAATGGAAAACACGATGCTATTAGTTATGCTTTGCGTTTTAATGGATGGTTAAGATTCTTGGAATGGAATGAACCAGAAGTGGAATGCGAAATTAGCAACTGGTGAAAGAAGAAGCGGTCATTTTATAATAAGAAGTAATTGCTTTTCTTACAGAAGAGATTTGCAGACTTGGAGTGAAAAGTATTATAATTCAAACATAAGAATGAATATTCCTTGTAAAACATTTAGTAATGATTCATTGCAAAAAGATTGTTAATCTAAGTATATAATTATGCGGTGTACATTTATTATGCGGCTTTTTATTCAAAAAGATTAAATGTTACTCCGATGAGTTCTAAACTAAAACTAAACTCTCACATTAATTCTACCTCGGTTGGCGGTGTATGTTTGAGGGAGCTGTCTGCGTCCGGCTGGTGTCCGATGTCGCGCGACCGTGCTGTCTGCGTTGTCGGCCCGGCTGGTGTCCGATGATGCGCGCCCGTGGGAACTAGAAGAGATGGAATGTGTCGCGCTGCAATATGGTAAAGCATTGTGTCGTGCCACGTGCTGGTGTCCAATGCCACATAACTATATATCAGGTGATTTTAAATGTCATTTGTTTTAGATTGAAAATAGCAATGGTCTCAGGTCTCGTAACATTCGGCCCAATGGGTCAGAATAAACTGGAAAATTTACACCAAAAAAAAGGCTGTCGTGAATAAGGGGGATTTTCCTAGTTTCATGTTTAATCTCATTAAAATTTCTACGCTGTTCCAGACAACTTTTCAGAGCAATTAATGCTCTCTAAAACGGGCCATCAAACTATATGCACTTGCACTCCAAAACCTTGCATGAACTACACACAACCCACCCGACAGAGGAAATAGTTTGTTTGTTAGCTGCACGTTCCGATTAGATGCTCTGCCAGGCGAAAAGTGGCTGTCGAAATTAAATTGATGTAAGTTAGTGGCAGGTTCATCCGCACACGCTTTTGCTTATACATTTCCTAACAAAAACCATGTGCAGGATGAAGAGTGCAAAAAAAAAACAGAACCAACAAACAGTAACTCCTGTAATGTAGTTTGCACAATGTGGTTTCTGTTCTGTTCGTAACTGCTTCCGGCTGTCCGGCGCTAAGGCTATCCGGGACAGCAAACTTTAGTGTATGCCCTGGAAGCACCGGGTGCATTAATCGCCCGCTCCCTCCCCGCATAACAAGGATAGTTTGTAAATGTGCCCCGCGGGAGAGAGAGAGAGAGAGAGAGAGAAAGAGAGAGAGAGAGAGAGAGAGAGATAGAGAAAAAGTAGGAGAGAGATAGGAAGAAAGAGAGAGAGTTCATAGTTTAACAACCTATTTTGTTAGCTTGATAGTATGGTTGACCAAAGCAGATAGAAACGCTGTGCTTCATTCTGCTTAGGTTTAGAGATGAAACGTTGTACTAGCGGAAAGCTTCCGTAATACGCATTTGACAAAAAAAAAAAAAAAACAAAAAAAAGGAAGTTGATTTCAACGAGGCTGCTAATTTGGTTCCCACTTCGTATCGCATAGATTTAAAACAAAAAATCCACCTCCAATGCTTGGCGGAAGGCGCGCAGCGCCATCACAATCTGCCGAAATCAAATTAAAATACAAAAAAATACACAAACACACACACACTAGCACTTTGCGCGTTTTAAAGCACGAGTGAAAGGCTCGCTTATGTACCGTTGATCACGCGGCAGAACAAATAAAACAGATATTTGGCAAGCAAACAAACGGAGCGCAGCAGCAGCAGCGAATCGGTGGTATGTTGGTGTTGCTAAAAATGTGTTCGCATCTCACCCGCCAGCACGTACGGAACAAACGCGTACAATGAAATACTCACACAAACACACACACACAAACACACGAACACAGGTTTGCACACCCCATTCGGGGCGAAAGTTTGAGCGATATGACAGAAACAGTGGCCAAAATGGTAGTGAAGGGTGGTGAGAACAATTAAAATGATGCAACTCCCAAGTCCGAAACGGGGTGGGCGCCCGGGATGCAAGCTCCCGCCCGGGGTTGAGGGTGATAAAAATGCTTTTCATTCGTTGACCTTTCCCTGTGTGTGTGTGTGTTTTTTTATGCACCACTTTATCCAGGGTGCGAACAAATTTGTACGAGGATACATTTCCACCTCCCGTACGCCGTACCCCAGCGGCTACTTCTTCTGTTTAAGCCACACAGATGCACGGCATAACACAAACAAGGGGCGTGAGGGCACTCTCGTCCACCAACCACCCACAACCGCACACAAAGTGGCATATGTATGATAATAGTTTTTGCATGCAGCGGACAGGTTTTGGGGTCGGGTCGGGACTGAAAAACACGGTGACAACGGATTTTGTCGCCCAGACAGAAAGCATTACTCTGCGGTACTAGCTTTCTACAGTGCACCAAGCACTGTAGAACATCGTTGGTTTGGCAGAGAGAGAGAGAGAGGGGGAGTGGGTTGTGAATCTGTGAATCGTGTCCTAGAATTCTGTTTCAAACAGAATTTTCTCCCGTTTTCTACTATCTCTCTCGCTCTGTCTGTTATGTCCATGCACTAAACGGGGGTCCTGTTTTCCCCGAAATCCGATTTTCTACCCATACCCTACACATAAAGTATGGAGTCCTTTTTTTTCTCCCACCCGAGTGGCATAGGGCAAAGGGGGAAAGAAGAATGGCGGGCGGAAGAATTGGCAAAACTCGCGTTGCCGGCACCGTTTGCCCCAAAAGGATAATTTATTCCTGTCGGAATATTTTCGCTCTAATTTATGTTAACAAATGAATTACATTCGAACGATCGTTTGCACCGCGTTTACCAATCTTGCCCGCCCTGGGGGAGGTGTGTGTGTTTTTTTTTTCTTTTTTTCTTCTTTTGCTCCCTTTTGGGAGCGTGCAAGCTTCCGCCTAAACTGGGCACGATCTGGCAGGCTGTACTTTTGCGCCTGCATCTGTGTCGTTCGCGCTGTCCGCGGGGATGCGCAAATGGATGAATTCTATTTTCCGGGCCAGGCTAAGAGGTTTTGCGCGGTTGCCGCGCGTTTATCGCTCGTGACCGACAAAAGAACTAATGGCCTAAACGGTCGCTACCCTGCACGCCACACGTTGGCAAGTGGTTGGTGTGAATTGAGCACCCAAAACATGCCGATAGTACTACGCTTGCACGAATGGTATGGTAAAATTCTATATAAAAGAGCTCAGGCCCTGTAGGCATTGTTGCGATATGCTTTTATCGATACTCGGTCGGATTATGTCAGTGTGCGAGTGGGTTATAATATTTATCGAAAAGGCATGACGCTTTATGGTGACATGGCTTGAGAGGAACATCCGAGAGGTGTGTGATGACTTGATTTGTCTGTCTGATAAAATGGTAATTTATTTAAAATTGGTATTTCTTTGGGCAAGGATTTTCAAAACGATAAGAACCCTGGTTGGACTGCATTAACCGATGAAATAGCATGAACCAACTTATTAAATGTGCTCGAAAATAATAAGGTTATGCTACGTCTAAAGTAAGCTTTTTTTATCAAATCAAGTCGGACTAGGTCAGTGATGTCATAGCACAGTATCAAGTGCTCGGGTAAGTGTACCAAAGGTTCGTACATAAGCTTCTTGACGATGGATTTTATTTAAATAAGTCGTTTCAAATAAGGTTATGATAAGAGCTTGGTTCTGGGCAGTTTTTAACAGGATCTCCTTAATTGAAATTAAAAATAAAACTGTGAATGTCCTCAATTATGGAACTTTTAAGGTGCTGATAATCATTGGAATATTAAGATCATTGAATGAGAAAACTGAAATTGTTCAACAGTGTCTGTTCAACCGAGGTTGTATTTTCCACAGCTACATATTTTACAGTAGCCTTCCACTTTATTGCAATTCAACACATTTTGTAAAAGAAACAAGCATTTTATAATAATCTTTTTTGTTTGGATTTAAAAGAGTAGAAATACATAACATCGTCTTAAACCATAGTTAACCTTGCTTGAAAAATTACAAAAATATTTGTGTTAACATTTGAATGACTGAAATATAAAGTTCTTGAAACGAATGATTTTGTATGGAGTCTTCGATACAACTTCAATAAATATACGTATGTCAAAAGTCATACGAAAACAACTTTTTTAGAATCGTTTATTTCTTACAAGAATTGAAAAAAAATAGAAAAAGTAAAAGAGTTCTTGAATTATTTTCAAAAATCTGTGTTGATTCTTTGAATCTTTCTATCGTCTTGTTTTATTCTATTAATCCAGTAGATCAAGTTTTAACGCTCAATTAAAGCTATAAAAAAACTGTCCTAAATAATCTACTTTCCTCCTCTAATCGAGAGCACTTGTCTTAATGCGTGCAAAATCCAAAAAAATCATAACATTGATCGTTTGCAAGATTTTGAAGAAAACCCTCCCATCCCGCTCAACGTAAAATAACCGGTTTAGCACACGTACCGTAGTGCCAAATCGCTCTCGATGTACTAACGCTTTTGTGCTCTTCTGCTCCCTTCTGCTCGTTATGCGTTATTAATACTAAGTACATCATTCTTCTCGAAAGAAACAAAACAAAGCCGTAACATCACCACCACTTTCATCGATACCGACTTTGCACGATACAGAAAAGCGATACCTTTGTACCGTTCTGCACATACACTCTCTCTCACACACACACACACACACACACACACACACACACACACACACACACACACACAGGCAGCTTGTTTAATATTTTCCTATTGCCATAAGCGTGTGCGTCTATTTTTGGGCGAACCAACATCCAAAGCGCCTAAAATGTTGAAATATTTGAACTACGGCACTGTCGGGGCCGGGTCGACCGGATCAAGCAGGCTCCAGTGCTCACTTTCCGAGAACACAATACCCGAACGGTTTATGATGCCGTTATGATAATGATTGCCCACCTACATGCCCTAGCCCCTTATTTTGTGTGCTTTCCAACCATGGAGAAGGCTGAGAGCAGGGAACGAAACGCAAAAACTCCAACTCCCCCCAGCCAGAGCGCTCTCGCCGATGTTTTGTTTCGTCAAAAAAGGGATATGTTTTCCTTTCAAGAAGAGTATTCGTCTATTTATGCCCAGCCTGCGAGCCTGCAAGCCTGTTCCGCCGCTGTACCCCTCGTGCGGGCAAAGAAAATGTCGCTCCGATCGAAAACCAAAAACCGAACGAAGCATAAATCAAAGGCTCCTATACTAAACACATCCAAAATGTACCATACGCATGACGGGAAGGCAAGTACACTGTGAGGGAGGTGGTAGGGGGGTTTTTAGGGCGAGAAAACAAAACCCGCCATGCACGATGATTGTGCCTTTTAAGGGAAGCTTTTTTATTCTATTGCAAGCTTTTCAATATGATAAGAACGATCGGAATGGGTGGCAATAGCGTCGATTTAGCTCAAACGTTCCGCTATCAGCTTATAATATTAAATTCGTTACCAATGTGAGATAAGATAACATCTGCGCTCAGCTTTCCGATACAGTGTCGGACGTGGGAAATATTAAATATTTGATCAGACAGGCATAAAAAAGCACCCAATTCGGAAGATGTATTGAGCCTGTCGGTCAAACCGGAACTTCTTCAACTAGGGGCCGGGTGTGTCTTCGGCTGAAATCCATCAAACTGCTTCATTTTCTTGTGCCATTTTGTTTCATCTTCTAATGCAACCCGGTTCGGTACGGGTTTATGTTGAAATAGTAGAAAAGTCCTCAAACACACGCCGGCATGGCTGTATATGTTTCCTCAACCCAACGAACCGTTTCGGATGAAGAAAAGGAGACCCTGGCGAGAGGAAAAACAGAAAAAACGGACCCCCTCATGAACGCAAACTGCATATGAAATGATTTTCTATTATGATAGAGCATACAATAATTCATAATAATGCTACTATTGCTTCCCAGCCCTTCCAGCGGTGGAGAGGGACTGGAACCCTTTCACGCCACAACCGGCAGACGGTGCGAGAAAAGCTCGGGAACGTTTTTCTGCAACCTGCAAGCAGCACCGAAGCCGAGAAATGGAAAATGAGCATTGAAAAACGTCACAGCTACGGAAGCTAGCGGAACGGTGAGCGCTGAAGGAATGGTTGGTGGATATGGATTCGTTTTCACTGTGCGCGGCTGTGATCGTGCCCTATCGTGCTCGTGCTGAAACACACACACATACGGAGCCCTGCCATGCCGGAGGTAATGTTGATGGAACTGGAGGTATAACAACACAAGAAAAAAGCAATCGAGAAGAGAAACTTCATCAGTATGTCCCAAAGGAATAGAATAGAGTGAAAAAAAAACGACACGAGCGAGAGGGAAAGTTATCCGCAGCAGTGCCCGATGTTTGGTAGCAGGAAGGAGCAGACGTTTGAAGCATTCTTCGTCGATGCTACTACCCGCACAGTCTAGCGTTCGCTCGGGAGCTATCGCAAATGCCAGGAACAAAACCGGGACGTGCCAGCCACCAGTTGGCTGCCACTTCAAACACATACGATACATCAAAATGAGGAAATGAATAGCGCACAAGTGTGGACCTACCTACCGAGGAGGGAGGAGAAAAGGAGACAAGAGCGGCAGCCATTATTATTTTTCATAATGCAGATTTCTCTACACACACACACACACTCGGTACACGTAGTGAAAGAAAATAGAAAGGGCTTTTCCGGCTGGTTATTCAAAACGAAAGAAAGGACCGTATCAAATCATAATCAGCAAACAACAGTTGACTGAAAGTGATAAAACCCGTACCAAACTCTTCCATCAATCGCAGCGGCATATGTGTTTGGGAGTGCATAAAATGGATAAAGGATGTGTTTGAAAAAGTATGTTAAGATAGAAATAGATTTTTTTTGTTGTTGAAAATTATACATTATATCGGATTGTTTTGGCCACCCTGTGCCATGCAGCAGCCCAACAGTGTGCACTGCGCCTGTGAGTTCGAAGGAGCTGCAGCGATGGAGTTCAACGTTCCAATGGCTCATCGATCCTGGGGACCACTTTTCATCGTTGAACTCTCGTGGATGGTCTGGTTTACCGTTTTTCCGATATGCTTCCGCTACTCACGTGGAATTCTCTGAGGTACGAGAGGTACTCAGACGCGTCTGTGGCCCGTACAATATGTGGCCGTATGAGAAGCAATGATTGGAAACAAATAAATGACTATGATGGAATGTTAAAGGCGCTATTGATACGTTGTTGCAATGAAGCTAGCTTAATATTTAAGATTGTTGCAAGCTTTTTGTTCGATTTAATTGAAAGTTGCAGTATTTTAATAAAATGAACAATAAATCAGTGGTAAGAAAACGGTCAATAACGAGGAAATAACGCTTACAATGAAATCAAATCCAATAGCACTAGTACAAACTCTATCCGGCGAAGCATTATTCGACAAAGGTCACCATCGTGTGCGGTAGGCAGTAGAAATTGATTCTTCCTCCGATTTATTAAACCAATTTTTCAGCTTCAAAAGCTAAATAAATCAATACCTTGTTTAGCATCCGAACCGTCTCCGAAAAACGCCAATAAAGAGGGAAAAGGAGGCACGAAAAAAGGCTGCACGCTATGAAACTTCCATAACTCATAAAGCGAATGATTGAAGATTGCCATTCCACTGGATGAGCTTCCACGACGAAAAACGGAAAACCACGACCCTTCTACTTGCCGAAATAGATTGCTCGTTCAAGGAAAAACGTGACGGAAAATGATGAAAAATGGTGTACACCGGCGATGAAATTCAAATTGTAAGTAGGTGGAAAAAACCAGCTGCCAGTTTGCGACAGCTTCTATTTTCACGGTCGTGACAATTTGCTACCAAAACCAATCAATACAGCTTGCAAGCTTGTGGCTGTGTGTGATTGGGCCAAAGTTTTGATGGCTCTTCCAAAAGAGTATCAGCATTTTCGTTTTCGGGAAAGAAAGTCACTCCTCTGGGACTGTGTGCGGACAGTGTTTTAATTGTGGCCGAATGACTGTTCGATTTGGGGTCGTTTTTAGGTCATTAATTTTCGCAAACTGTCACCCGGATGATGGCCGGTGATAAGGGAGTTAATTTGATGGTACTGGTTTACAAGCTGAGTGGAAGAAGTTCTAAGAAACAGAAAGGCGATTTGAGATGAGTCAGTATCAAGTTATTTATGTCGTGTGTCCGTCAAAGCTCAGTGAAACAACATTCCTGTTCTGAGTTGCAAAATTGGTATGGACCAAGCCGCACTCACAAGCACTGGATTAACGACAGAAGTCATTTAATAAAACTTAGATCAGTTCTCTTTGATCGAACTCTTTAATGAGCCGACGTGATGCAAAACAACCTAGCATTATACACCAATTCCACCTTCTTGCTATTGCACAATCGTGTTGCTGTTTTGTTTTTCACTTCAAATAGCTCCGAATCAGTTATCGCGCTTTAATTAAAATTGCGAAAAAAGGGTGCTAGCGGTTGGGGCGGCGCCCCAATATTCGTATATAATGCACCTTTTATCGCCCTGTTACACCTAGTCTCAATAATGGCATCGTCACGCGGGTTTGTGATTTGTGTTTGTGTGCTGCAGCTGGGCGTAGCGATCGAAGGCTGGATGAATACGGACATGAACGTTGGCATGCCGTTGCATACCGTCGCCTCGGCTGCGGAGTCAACCATCAACGCTGCCCAGATGGAGCTGCAGATGATTGACCTGAAGCTGCACATTGACCAAAGTCTCGAGTACCTTGCGAGCAAGTTCGAAATCATGCTGGAACGTGTACTGCTCGAAACGAGCGCTTTCTGCGAACGGGAATTGAAGCACGACATCTCCACCTGGATAAGTGCACTACTTCCTAAACCTAAGGACGGGATGGAATGTGAGGACTTGCGCAACGACATTAAAGACATCCTTCACGGACAGCAGCAAGTGGTCGACCAGTTTGCAAACGTGTCCAGCTCGCGGGAGTTAAAGGTGGCCCGACTGGAGCACCAGCTGCGAGCCGCTGCCCACGGCTCCGAGGAGTACGAGCACAACCCGGACGGGCGCGAGAATGGGTCATTCTTCGTGCGGTCGGTCAGCGCCAACAACCGGCTGTACGGTGACGGATGGCTCGTCTTCCAGCAGCGGTACGATGGTACGGTCGATTTCTACCGCAACTGGACGGAGTATCGCGACGGGTTCGGCGATCTGGGCGGCGAGTTTTGGCTCGGGCTCGAGAAGCTGCACCGGCTGCTGAGCTCGGGCCCGCACTACGAGCTGCTGGTCGAGCTGGAAGACTTCCAGGGTGTGACGGCGTTCGAGCATTACAACGATTTCCTCATCGGCGATGAGAGTGAAAACTATGCGCTCAAGCATCTGGGCCGGGGTACGGGGACGGCCGGCGATTCGCTGGTGCTTCACAAGGGCATGAACTTTAGCACGTACGACCACACGGCGAACGATTGTCCGTCGTACTATCACGGTGCGTGGTGGTTTCTGCAGTGTTACGATGCGTAAGTAGATAGGCGCGAAGGTTTGGTCGGAAGGATCTGAAATAATCTATCCTGCCGGTTCTTCGTTCGTTCGTTTTAGGCATCTGAATGGGCGCTATCTAATCGGAAAGCATTCCTACCGTGGTGGTATCATATGGCACACGTTCCGCGGTTCGTTCGAGTCGCTGCAGGCAACGCGAATGATGGTGCGACCGTTGGAAAAGATTGATCACGATGGAAAACACCGAATCATCGAAGTGTAAAACAAAAGAAGGCTCTTTAACACCATCCATCCCCGGACTAAGCCAACCCCTAATTGTTGGCACTGAGACAGTGTTTCGAATACAGCTACAAAACATTAACGCACAAAGCACGCAGCGAATATCGAATTTTCGATCACCAAATTCGGTTTGATTGGACCAAATCGTCATCCTACCCCTGCATCCTTCTTGCAAACTTGGGATCACGCTTCCTTTTCTCGATGCATGACCCTAGAGAGCGTACACGCGAGCAGCTAGAATAGAAGCAACCGAAAGCAACCGGATGGAACGAGCCGGAACGAAGTGGAAACGGATACGCATAATCTAGCCGGGACGGTATTGTCGCGCCTTCGAGCAAGAGACCAACACTAGAAGCAAGTCCCCATGAAAAAAAACCCGGATCGTGTAGGATTGTTTCTGCTTTCGTCACCCGGCTCTTTTCCAGAATTCCAATCGTTTCTCCTCTTGTCCCCCGCCAAAAAACGCACGAAATGGGGTTTTCACGTCTTCGGTACAAATGTGGAATATATTGAAGAATTGCCAGTAGCAACAGGAGCGGTGGAAAAGCGGAGTCGTTTCGTCTACCCTTCTTTCGGTGGGCTTTTCTTGAAAGAACAAAAACGAAGGCCCAGCAACACACCGCTTGGGGTAATAAATAATATCAGCACACAAAAATTACCGAAACGTGTTCGGGATGCGTAAGTGAATTGTTTTCCACAGCCAACAGCAACACAAAAAAACAGAGGCATGTCACGTGGCCTTTAAGGGGCACAAACTGGGTCTCCGGGTGGTTTGACAGATGAACGTAACTAAGCTCCTTCGCACACCCCAAAACGGAGCTGCTGATGAGGGATCATCCGATTCCCATTAAAGTGATACGTTATCGCATAGAAAAGCTTGGGCTTACGAGAACTTGTTGTAGATGCGTGTGCCGTCCGAAGGGATCGATTCCAGTTCAAACTGCCTGCGGTAGTACTGCTTTTGGTGAAACAAAGTGCAAAACAAATTACATAATCGCGCAACGCTTACCTTTTACCCGTTCCATTTGGTCCCAATCATCTGTGCCCACACCCAACTTTAGTGCCAACACGGCCCCGTTCCCCCCTCCTCTTCTGGGTGGATCTCATCATCGATCCGCAAAGGAGGGGCTTTCTCGATTTGGTTTCGTTGTGTGCCTTCGCACACAAATTTGCACCTTCGGCCCATTTGCCATTAATTTTGCGAGTCGCCGCCCGCCGCCGACGTAGAAGAAGCAGTTGGCCCTGGCCCCACCAAAAAGCTGTGTTGATTGAGAACCGAAACAGGGGTGAGATCCGTGAGAGAATTTGTGCGCCCGTCCGCCTTCGGCCAGCTATTCCCGGCCAGCCAACGCCACAAAGACGTAAACAGGGGCTGGGATGGGAAGAGGGTACAAATACAAAATCAACTTGTTTCGCCGACGTCGTGAATGTGGATTGAGATGATATTGATTTGCAACATTCCGCCAGCGACCGAGACGCAGCCGACGAGACTGAAAGAAGACGCGGTTCGAACGAGCGAACGGTCACCGGCTAATAGTGTACCTTAATTGAAAGTGAAATAAGCCGCAACACCGCAAACAGTCGCCGCCACCGGACCGAAGATGACGATCATGACTGCCTGCAGTGTGCGGAGGAAAAAAGGGGTACGGGTCATGAGCGCATCGTGGGCGCATAGGGAGGCGCACTCGATAGTTCAATAAATGCTTCGGGGCACTGCTGGGCACGGCACATGGCCTTACGCCCGGGTGGCCAGTTTCACAGCTTCCCTGTTACAACCGGATTCTAACTGGCAGCGCATCGGTGCCCTGCGCACCAACTTCAAACGACGACGAAAGAACGGGATTGTAGTAAGAAAAAAGAGCCCCAACTGTGAGGGGTTTGGTGCACAAGATGAGCTCTGGTTGTGTGTATTTTTTTTCGTTTCTGTTGCTCTTTCGATCTTCTCCCGCTACAAGATACCCGCAAGCAAGAACTCCGAACCAGAAGTGTTGCGAGCGTGCAATTGAGACGAAACCAATTTGTAACGATTAGCTGTCGCGGCGGCATTAGGTTAGCTCTGGCTGGCTGGCGGAAGACTCGGCTTACATCTATATCCACGACCTCCCCAGAAGCTCACATGATTTTGACATTTGCTCTGCCGGCGCGCACGCGAACTGAGAAGCCGAAACGACGTCACACACACACAGTGGAGGGCGACCTTTTGCCAGCATGCCGGCGTCTTTATTTGAATTCTCAAAGTTCAATTCGAATTTCGTTGGTGAATTGGTTTTATTTTCGGGAGGGTTTGAAATGGAGGGACGATGGTGGCTGAGGAGGCGGTGCACACTTGTCGCAATTTCTCAGATCATTAGTTTAATCTCGTGTTAAGTTTTTGTCGCATATGTAACACGGCAAGATCAAGCCGAGAGTGCCGGCAGAACATCTAATTCTGAACTTTGGCATTTCCCAAGAAACTAAGAGCGACAATCACACGGATTGCGTGTCGCTGTTGAAAAAAAAACATATTGTCTGACTGTCAAAACTGACTGACGAGTGCCGGGTGCCTTATTTTGCAATGTAAACCGTTCTCCAAAAATGAATTTGGGATCCAGCAAACCATGACCTTTCCTACCTCGGAGCCGAGAGAAACAGAGATTCGAGTCAGGTCGCCCGACCCAACAAAGCCCTGCTTTCGTCATACTTCTCGGACCATCAGCATCAGCTTGTGCGATCTGTCAAAAGTCTATCAAATCTGTGGAAAAATCTGTCCAACAACCAAAAGATCCAAAAGACTCAAAAGATCGACATCTGTCGGGTACCGATTTTGGCGATGTTCGTAAAAGCGCACTGAATGAAATCCGATTTGGCGTCGCGAAATGATGGAATGCCAAGCGGCACAACAGATACACCACAAAGCCTTGCGTTCGTTTTTGGGAAGGTACACAAGATTGGTTTAGATTAATATCTGAAGGTTGCGAAAGTAATGATGTGCGAAAGATCCCCCTGATGATCAGATGGCTGCTGATGACGTTTTGTGTGTCTGCGTCGTCTCTCACCGGACAGACATAACAGGCTCAGACAAAATGGGCCACTTGGTGGCTGTGGGGCTGTGTCCAGAGTTCAAACAATGGTCTCGACGCGCTGCTCGCACTGGAGAAGGAGAGGTCAACATTTGGACCGCAGGTTTTTTTTTGTTATTTGAGAAGCGTTGGAATCGTGGAGACCCAAGGGAAGCTCCCACCAGACGCGTTCAACTTGGCTCATGAGCAAATTGCGTGTTTACGCGAGTGACATTTAATCGACTAATTTGCTACGGTGACTACGGTGCAACAAGAAGCCCGGGGTTTCTCTGCCGGCGTCCCACCAATACCCACGAACGAACGGCGCGGAGATAGTTGGCTGGCGTTCGGGTGGATGATCGCATGATGACTAAAATTCATCATCATCGCGCGCGCGCCCCTTCATCGCGAGCTCACTGGGCCAAAAGGTTGTGAAGGCGCGAATCATACTTCTCTCGCGGGTGGCAATCTAACTGCAGCCCGCTTCACACGGAACCGGCCACCTGAAAAGGGGGGAGAAGGGATAGAGGGAGGCGTATAATTTGGTAACTTGCAGCAACTGCCAGCAAGCTTGTCTGTCGGTGGGTATTGCAATAGAGTGTATAAAAGATGCCGACAAGTGCACTAACCGGCACCAGTCACTGTCAGCTCGTTCGTTCGCATAGTTTGGTTTAGTCGCGAGTGTGTTCTATTCTTGTCTACGTATTTCGCAAACATGTTTAGCAAAGTGGTTAGTGTGTGTTCGTGCGTTTCTTCTAAGCCTTCCCGGTGTTCTAATTCTTTCCTCCTTCGTGCTCTTATCGTGCCCAACAGCTTATCCTGGCCGCGGTCACCGTGTGCAGTGTGCTGGCCGCTCCCCAGAAGCGGCTCGGTGGACCGCTGCCGCTCGGTACGGCCGAATCGCAGGCCGTCATCCTGGCGCAGGAGCAGAACCACGACCCGAGCGGTGCGTACAACTATCGGTACGAGACGAGCAACGGCATCGCGGCGCAGCAGACTAGCTACGATGGCGCTAATGCGGCGGGCGAGTACTCGTACACCGGGCCGGACGGTGTGCTGTACCGGGTGGCGTACAATGCCGACACGTACGGGTTCCAGCCGCAGGGTGCGCATCTGCCGGTCGAGCCGCCAGTACCGGACCATGTGCTGAAGTCGCTCGAGGAGATCCGCGCCAATCCGCCGCGTGATCAGGAGTTCAATCTGGCCGCGCTCGATGCACAGATCGCACGGCTACGGGCCACTCTGGGCTAAGCCAACGGAGCACAGCCAACCAACACAAATGACAAGCGCATGGTTGTGATCGAGATGGTACCACAGGGACAGGGCAGGAAGGGTTGATTCGTTGTTGAGATGGTGTCCGCTGATGTTTATGTTACAGTTACAACATTTAAAATAACAATAAAAATGTTTCGAACGATTTTGTACAACTTGCGTGCGTTTAAATTTTTTAAAAAAGGGTTACAGTTTGGGAAAAATAATCTACAGTATAGAAATTTCCAAGAACTATCCACAGTTTGAACATATCTTTAAGTTTGTGTCACAGTTTATTCACTTTTTTCGTCATAAACCAAAATTGAAGAAACAGTTAAAACAAACACGGAAAAGTGTCATAAGGGTCCGGGAAATCCTGAGGTACTAGGACATGATTTTAATTTCATCTGATCTCAACTTTTTGGAGATTGCAAATGTTTTGGACTGATATATGCAAATTAAACACGAAGTAGTCGTGTATGTCCTATATGTAATAAGATCTTAGGTCGAAATTATTTTATTAATATTTAAAATGTGTATTAAATATTATTCCGTCATAATGGTTTACGTCAGCTATAAAAATATCAAAATTTTGAAACGTTTCATTAAAGTCATTCAGTACTTTTTCAAACTAAGAATTTAAGAGACAAATCAAATTATTTTGATAGATTTTTTGGATTAAAAATATGTTATATACGAGTCAGTCAGATTCCTGTTATCGTTTGTAGTCAACAGTATCTAGAAGCATTTAAAGTAATCGGAGATAACTTTTAAGTTTTAACCCATAGTTCATAGATGTTCTGTGTTCATGGTATTTTGTGGTTTAATTAAAAAAATAGTGATTCTGTCTAATTTTACCATATATATCGACTATTGAAATACAAAATGTAGTAATATTTATATATTCTGTAAAATTTGAGGACCTTTAACCTTTGTTTTGAATGGTGCATTTAGTGCTCTCCAATCACTTTAGGATCGCAGACCACTTAGCTTTGAAAATACATATCCCACGACCCACATCTTAACCCCACGTTGAGGGAATACATTTTATAGACTTAGTTCAAAGTTCTTAATCAAAAATATGTAAATATTTTATTCTAGTCACGGCTGTAAAAAATTTAATCCTAATTGTGGGAAAACATTTAACGCTATTTATTGAAACAAGCTTTTACTTTAAAAAAATCAAATCTTTCGCCAACCACGTCTGTTTACGCCCCGGACCACAGGTTGGAGACCACTCATGTAGTCCACACGGGAAATACTTTAATAAATATAAACATTAAAGTAAGAGATATGTTAAAAAGGAAAATTCAGCAACAAAAAACTAATACACTAGCTTATAAATAAACACATACTAACTTCTTCAAGGATCCTTGGTGTTCCACTAATGTTCTTTGAGTCACTAGCGTTAACACAGAATTACAAAAAAATCTCCACAGTACTTAGTTTATTGAACGATCAGTAGAAAGCTAATTGACTTAAGCCGTCTTCTAAACTAGTTAACCCTGAAGCTTCCAACTGAGCACGAGCGACATTGTCTCACTCACAGCTTAGCTTATTGAAGAGATCCATCCATCGGCTGGCTGCAAACCGTTAATCACGCTCCGATGGTAACAATTTGTCCTTAGCGCTTCCAAACACACACACACACACACACACACACACACACACACACACACACACACACACCATAACCCACTCCCCCAAAAGCTGGGATCGGCCGGTCCGCTGTCAGTGCGATTAGAATCAATATTATGCACTGATTTATGGTTGCTCTTGCCGCGGCATTGGCTTGTCGCATTACTGCCATCTGCCATTGGGACGATTCGATTCTCACACTCAAACTTACAGGGCGCGCTTCGCAAAAGGGCACCAGCCCACGGCAATATGCGCCGAAGGGGGGGGGGGGGGGGGGTGCGTAATTTTCGCAACATCCGCATGTAAGCTTGGCGGGAGACAATAATCCCAAATTTATCGTACGAAATTGCTTTTAATTGATGCTTTCCGGGTTGGTCGCAAAAGCAAAAGGCAAAAAAAAAAACATCACTTAAGCGCGGAAGCGTGGTAAAATCGCTCACTACGTGCATGGCTAGCAATGGATTTTTTCGGAGTGGTTCCGGTAATGAAGAGAGAGAGAGAGAGGGAGAAACAGGGAAAACCGCTTTATTTCGATAGCCACAAAACAGACAATAAAAGCAAGCGATCAGCACCCGATGGTGGCGTACGCTATAAACCGCAAAATAATGCTGTTAAAGTGCAATAATTCAATATCACCGCATAAATACGCGAACCCGGTGAAAAATGAGAAATGGTTCCGGGCTGGTCCCGGAGCTTCATGAAGCCACCGAGGGTAAAAGTCACAGACACAAGGCCCCACTCGCTGACTCGCATGAGTCACGGTGCAGATGCAGATTCGTACCCAGGATCGAGTAGCGAAACTCCCACCGGGAGCTTTTTTTTTGGTTGTTGAATGCAGCGGTGGTGGCGACGGAAGAACCACTCATCATTGGCAGCGGCGTGTTCCTGCTATCCTGTTGGATTACATGCAGGTTTTTCGGCGCGCCGTGGTTGCAATGGCTGCAGCTTACCATAATTCCCGCCGTCAGAGACAAGAAAAATAATGAGCATAATATTCGGGTACACAGTACACCCTGTGTGTCATGGCATTTGCCATAGGGCGGGGTAAGTGTGAGGTATGAAAATTACGCAAACAGTGAGAAAATCGAATGACAAAAACAAAAGAACTAGGCCAACTGACGGGTCCACGGGAAGTGGGATTTAAAACGGCAGGAAGCTGTAACCCCGTGGCTCGCTGGAAAGCGTGCGATAATTTATCAACTCCGTTGTGTGAAGGACTGCAATGGCTGTTGGATTTTTGTGATCATGTTTTTATTCGCATAAATTGCGCCAATGAGACAGCAAACACCGCCGAAGCTGTAGGGTGACTGTCTGAGTCTTATTTTTGCCTTTAATTATCATTACAAATCGTTCTTGCCTTAAGATTTATTATACGCATAGCTATTATTAGTCCTCGTGCATAAGTGTACGTCCTCGTTGCTGAAGTGCATTTTCACTAACTTGACCACACACAAAACGAGCTGCACATCTTTGTCCGGGATAGCGACGAAATTAATGAGCTCTCCAGGCTTGCTAAACATACCGTAATAAAGCACCTCATTTTTGTGGTGGCCAAAAACAACCGACCGCAACGACCGTGCAAACAAAGCACGCGGCTAGAATAAACCATTCATTAACCGTTGCATAAAAGCGCAGTGGCTGTAAAAGGGGGGCGAGTTTGCTGCACGTGCTGCAATTAGTGGTGCTTAAGCAGCGGCTTGAGTGGTGCTGAATGTAAAATTACCAAAAACGGGCGCTAGCGGTTGGCTTTGCCTAAGAGTTGGGAATTTGTTTAGCTGCCTCTTGAGGTGCTTATCGAGAGGCAGCATGAAAGTACAAAAGCAATTTTGGTGTTTTTGCAACATTTGTTTGAATTTACACGAGCTGCTAAATAGATGTTGTTTGGCCCAACCGATGTTGAATAACATTTTTCAACGAATAAATATCATTTTTGTATCAAATTATTCTAACTTCTAGCTCAAAGCTAGAATGTTTTTGGAAGCAATAAGCAAATTGGACTAAAAATCAAATTTATAAAGGAAAGAAATAGCCAACCGATTCAAGCATTAAACTACACAAATCAACTAATCATTAGCTCTTATTTGTGTTGAAGGATCATAGAAGTCAGTATAGTTTGGCGGAAAGACAACTGAATGGAGTTTACGAGGCATAGATTCCAATATTTTTCTACAGCACCTCTTATGATCATACTTAGTTTCCTATCTATGTTTTCAGCCTCTTTAAATAGCGTTTTTCAACTGATTTTGTAGCTGCTTCACACTAACGTCACAAACACACAGGCTTCATGATAAAGCCATTATAAACCCTATTACATCTTCCCCTTCTTCAGGAATGTAATGTTGGTGCAATGTTAGAAGATGAGAGAACAAAAAAAAAGACCTCACTTCAGCAATGCCTTTGAAAACCCCCCGCTAAAGCCTGGAGCTAAAGTTCTGCAATGGTTTATCTGGAATGCGAGGCAGATGGTTTAGCTCGGGCCGACAACCAGACCAAACACTCCGTAGACGAACGCCTTTTTTACGCCTCACGCTATAACACTATTCAACCTACCAGCTCGCCTAAGTGCACAACTATGTAGCGAAAGTGAGTTACGTCGTTGGGCGGGCAGAGCAGCGGCGTTTGGGGCTGGAAGAAAGAAGCAATTCTGATCTGCAAATTCGCTTGAAACAGGTGAATGAAGGTGCAACAAAAAGAGAGACAGCGATAGAAAAGTCGAATCAGCAGGAACGAATCACACGCAGGTGAGAAAATGCAATAAAACGGTAAAAGAATTGATGCATCTACACATCCTCGCCCATCCTTGGTGTGTCGGTGGCGTTGGTAGCGCAGCAGGCGAGAGAAGTCAGCGGGAGATTCTGTTCACCCAACCACCCACCCACCCAAGGGAGGAGAGGCTGGCATGCGAGAGTGTGAATGAAATATTTCACAGCATGCGGGCAGGAAAATAAAGAGAAAGACCCCGGTGTGAACCAGTGGCATGTTACTTGAGTGTGAATTTTCCAACACTTTTCACAGAGGGAAAGGAAATTCTAGCATGTGGAGTAGAGCACAGCATGAGACGTGCGGGAGGTGTGCTCTGTCTGACAGAAATAATGTTGGCAATAAAGAGAGAGTGAGGTAAAGAAGGAAAAAAAACCCTGGGAGCTGCCGCTTGGTTTCGGTGTGTGGAAACGTTTCTGCAAATCTGTTCATTGAGGTAAAAGTTTTCCATTTCCCAGAATGTACCTGCAGATATTTCGTGAAAATGATTTTTTTCTTTCCATTGGATGCTTCTTTATGGTCTCTTTTTTTCAGTCATATTTTGTTGCCGACCGCTTGAATTCCACATGGGTGCAATTACGGGTAACCAAGCAAGCGCTTCCCCACTATTGTCGTTTGTTCCGTAACGATCATTTTCGATAGAAGAAAAAAAAAAACACATCTATTCTATCCTTTACCACCTCAAGAATCTTTTTCGGGAAGAGCAAACAAAAAAAAAACAAAATCGAACATGGCGATAAAACGGGTTAAAGACAAAAGAACTGTCCCATTTTCTTACAGCCCGATCGTTCCCTTCTTCCTTCTTGGCGGTTGATCGTACGCGGCAGGGTAAAACAAACATCCTTTCCCCCAGCACGTTTGTTTGGGTAATGTTTGTCACGTTTTCGCCCGTTGCTGGCGTTTCTTTTTTGGAACTGACCCAAAATTCGTTCAACCATCCTCCCGCCAACATTGCTGCCGGGACTGGTTGGCTGGTTTGAAAAATATGCTTCCCGAGAGTGACGACAAGGCGCGCGACACACGCGGTGCAGTTTTCACGTACTCCAGCGCAACGGGCCGCCTAGAAGATTTAGCCGGGTCCGTGCTGGTGCAGCACAGCTTGCAAAGGTTCTCCGGGCACCAAAGCACGCGTGGCAGCGGGAGCAATAGTGCAGAAGAAAGTGGAACAATCATCCCTCCCCGGTGCCCTGCTGTAAGCCACAGTAGTAAGCCACTGTGCCCACACAAGCTAGTGCAGTTCGCTTCCGTGGAGTGTTGTATAAAATGTAAATGAACCTTAAAATGTGGGACATAAAACGGGTGATTTTATTCGGGCGCGCTCAAACTGCACCCAAGATGGCTGGATGTGGCTGGATTCTGCTTTGTAACGGCACTCGTAAACTTTGGTTCGATAGGGGTGGGTGGTGGCGAGGGTGGGTAGGGCGCGAACATCACGTTCGGGAGGGGAGGTTTTTGGGTGGGCTGTAATTTGTGAAAAATGGTGGTTTACTTTGCTGCCAACTAGTTTTCGGGGGAGGTGTTTGTATGACTGTGTGACCCGAAAGGAAAATGGCTTTAAAGTTGGCAGGATTTTTGTCGAAGCAGATGAGAGATCATTTTGATAAAAATGATTGTTTTGAAAACTGCATTAAGTTCAGACTTGAATCTCCTATAACATGTTCAAAAAAAATATTTAAAGAATATCATCAAAGTTCTCATACTTTTGACCAGTTTTTTAATTATATCAGAATCTGAATCTAATCCCCCATAATGAGTTAAAACCATAACAAACTCATATGAATTGCATTCCACCATGCATGAAGAGCAAACAAAATTAATAGAATTGATGATACTTACACCCTCTCAACCCACCCAATTCACTCACAACACTCATCCGTACCTCGAGTTCTGCCAGCCACCGGTCCTCATTAAGAGGGCATTTCATTTAAACCCACACAACACAGATTTGCTTAAATTAATTTACAAATACCATACCAAAGTGTGTACCCATGTTCTACTTGGGAGGTTCTGGCTCCGGATTTGGACCTCTGCTGGGTCCACTGCACTGAGTTCTGCACGCAAACTTTTCTCCGCTACACAAACACAATGATCCATCAAACGAGCAGCATCCCTCGGTTACAGTCGGTATTTACACCCAGCGGCTGTGTTTTGCCTGTACCGAAGGATAAAACAAAATTGCCATCCTTTTTCTCCCATCCGGATCCCACTGTCCGGAAGCTTCATCTCCAGCCAACTCGCCGGAACAGGGAATAAAACTTTCTCTCACTGCTGCCCCGTAATGTTTGTGAGTGTGTGGTGCATTTGTTTTTCGTCCCAGCCGGGGACGAAAATTCTCCTCATCCTGCGGAGACGACGAGCGGGACAATACCTATTTCAGCTTGTACGAGTTTTTGCCACGTTTTTCCCCAATCCTACCCTTTGGCAAACATTTCTGAGTCCACCACCAATCTGCCCAATAACATAACGCTTATTTGGGAAAACGCAGAATGATAATGATTGCAATTTTACGGTCACGACCGGAACGGATTTTGCTGCACGGCTCGCTAGCTCTGCTGGCCATCACTATCCGGCGGTCCGGTGCCGGTCACACAAACACCCTGCCGGCAGCGTGGTAAAAGTTTTACCCAGTGGCTTAAAACGCAACACACAGACCACAGGCACAAGCGTCCCACAAACGTCGGACGCAAGGACACAACAAAATCACAACCGAAAGATTTTGCGGCCAAGTTTGCATGAGGGGGCGAGCGCGCGCGTGTGTGTGTGTGTGAAAGTTTGGGCAATGAAAATGGATATACTTTCTTATCGGAACTTAGATTGGATATTTTATTGGTGCAAAAGTTTATGCACGGGAAGCGATTCTTTGCAAACTTTACACTCACACTTGGTCGGTGTGCGATTTTGGCACACACAAACACAAGTGGCAGTGGAATGGTCGGCTGCCCCGAGAAACGGTAATTGTTCTAAATGATCACAAGAAGCTAAATTGATAGGTCGTAGCGGTGGGATGCATTTCTTACGATTTTACGGACGGGAAAAGTGTGCCGAAGATAACAAGTGTAATTAATTTAGGAGCACGGAAGATTGCTTTCAGCTTAAGGAGGGAAACAAAGAACAGAAAGAATTATAATGGAAGAGCGCACTTTTCTTGAGTTTTTGGGAAAAGGGAGGACCTAAAGTGGTGCTTTTGTTAAGAAAAATGCTAGGTTCATGAGATCATTCAAACATTCACATATTCAGCAATATTAATAAAAAAGGGGGATATTATAGATTAACGATTAACACAAATTCAATGTGTAGTCAAATGAGAAATCAAATTAAAATTCATTATTCACGATCATCCTAGATGTTTGTGAAGGTTTATCGGACTATAAAACTACAGAAGATTTGAAGATGTAAGATACGATGCTCACCGAAATAAAAATGGCTCGTTTTTTATTCTGAATCCTACATCCTTTACAACACACATCACACTCACACATGACTCAATAGTTGAATTATCTTCTCTTCTAAAATTTGTAAATAAATTATATAGAAGATAAATATCTATGTCAGGAGCTTTATTGTTGCACGTTTATTCATGACACATGAGTTCGTTACATACACTGTAATTAAATTTTCAAAACTCAAAGATACATTATTTGACATTTTGCTTGTTAAAAGGGGACGCATGCATTTCGTTACGATTAGCTTGTGGTGCAGAAAACGCAATTTAAGGGAACACTAACTACGGAGTGCACTGTAATAAACATCAAATTGCATACCTTCAGGCGCTTTGCATGGCAGCAGAGCAAACGGACATATTTATCGGCCTCAAATCAGCATACAACTTCAAAGCACGTTAATTGAGTAACGTCAGCACACAGATTATGGATAATAGTCAACAGATTAGGCTGATCGGTTCTTTGAATTTGTCGTTGGTTTAATAATCCTAACGAGCAGCAGAGTTTTCAATTATCTTCTACCAAAAAGCAGCCAAGGTGAACCTTGGCTCATGAAAATGCTATTTGCTTTATGAAAATCCCGCTCGCAATATTAATTCCAAAAATAACCCCAACAATCCACTCCCAATGTCTGCATGGAAACTCCCCTTCCTAATTGCTCGCTGTATGTTTCTGAAGCACTACCGGTTGCTTTTTTGAGTGTTTGGAAACGCACATTTCGGTCTAACAGGCTGTGCGTGTGTACGGTTTTATTTCGGTAATCTTTTTTCGGCCCTCCTGGTTTGCTGTTAATTCTCCCACAGTCTCGGTGCCACTGACAAAACCAATCCTGATTGCTGCACAAACTTTCGGCCCAAACGGCATCAGGCACCCCCGGGGGTATTAATTTGTTTCGCATTCGCATGTTCGTGCCAGTCGTGTGGGGGGACTGGTACGTTTTGTGCCCCGTTCTTTTGGCTCTGCATTTTCATGCTGATTCTTTGAAGTCAAAAACATGCAACCACGGGAGCGGTGAGGGTGAAATGAAGCGTACAAAAGTTACTTTTATTTGGATTCGAGGGGAGGAGCTGACGGGTGGCTTTTTCTATCGTGTGTGTTTCTTGGAAACGGATTTGAACCCCGGCTTGTACCGGTGTGCGCACATCGAACTTGTTGCCCTGTTGCCCGGCAGTTGGAATAGGAATCGAAGCGTGGAGCGAAACTTCAGTGCAAGTCGGCGCTTTTGCCATCATTAAATTATCAATAAAATAGTCGCCTAGCGAATGATCCCGCGAGCATTCGTCTGGGACGGGAGCAACTGCGAGCGTGCAAACGCGCAGAAGCGCGTACCGTCTTGGGAAATTAAAATTTGTCATCATCGAGCGTCTCGCAAGATGATTGTCCGCCCGTCCGCCCTTGGTTCCTTGTTTGCTCCCGTTTCACTTAATCATTGCTTCCGTCAGCCGGAGTAAAGCAGCCTCAGCCCGCCGTGGAGGGAGAATATTTTCAATTGAAAATCTCGTTTATTATTTAAACGGCAAACCCAGAGAGCTGCCGGCCCTTCAAACACGCCTGATTGCGTTTTGCGATTGCTGTCGGGAGGGTTTTTTGTTTTGTTTTGTTGCTGTGCTGCAGCGAGCGAAACAAAAAAAGAGCTCAAGATTGCGACCACTTGCTTGCACATTCTATCGTCTTTGGTTTCATCCAAAGCGTGGCTGAACCGCCGAGCCCCTGCTCAGGGCTGCCTACCGGTGTTTGAGTCTTTTCCATAGCCTTTGTGCGCATTCGTCTTTCTACACAGCGTGAATGGAAAATCTATTTAGGATTTTTGTTGTGTTTTTTGCTCCATTCCTCCACGGCCAAGAGACGGCTATGACTTGGGAGGTCCCTGTGGTGGGCTTCAATTGACGAACTTTCCACCATTACCGATTAATGTAGCTTTGTGTGCGTGTCTGTGTGTGTTTGTTAGTTTCGGTGTATCAAAACACCGAGTGCGCCCGTGAGAGTTGTTTAAAGTTGCGCCAAATGAAGTGGAACGTTTAATTGAATTTACTCAATCACGCCCAACACCCACAACAACAATCCTGCACAACAAACGGCCACACTGATTGTGCCCAGGAAGTGCCGGGTAAATAATTCCCGCCAGCGATGGATGCTGGTGCGCGACGTGGGCTGGCTGGTGAGCTCAAGAGATTGACCGATTGAACGTCACGAACAAACAGTGCGATCCTTCACAGGACAGGATAGGCTTCTCGTCGGTACGGACAAAAGGCAATCCTTTTTGTTCCACCATGAGACAACACGGAACAGATATGGAGATAGAAAGAGCGAGAGAGAGAGAGAGAGAGAGAGAGAGAGAGAGAGAGAGAGAGAGATACAGGGTTTTAGTTGCGACGGGAACAACAATCACAGCCGAAAAGCACGAACATGAAGATGATGCTCAATGCTCAATCAATCTCAGCTGTCAGACGGTTTGAGAGATGGCGCTCAGATGCAACTTTCAGCCAGCATAATGTGACGAAGCAGCATTATACGGCAGCTGAAAGCATCGCATCATTCCAGGCCACTTGAGGCTCAAGTACACGGGCGAGCATTCTACTCCGGCCGTCTGACCAATTCATCGACGGTTTATTTAATTAGCATACCCACCCGTGTCTGTGTCTGTGTGTGTTTGGGTGCTCATTATAATGCATTTCAATGACTGCTTGGTTGGCTGCTTGCAGCTCACCGATCATTTATCGACGCACCGGTTAGCAGCGCATTAATGTTTGCAATTGAAACTTGCTCCTTCCAAAATTATCATTCTCATGAGTTTGTTTTTGTTTGTGACGACCTTTTTTGTGCGGGACCATTTCTGCCTTCTCCCTCAGCACAAAACAATCGCAACCCATTGCAACAAAGAGCGCTAGTTTTAATTCATCAAATCCTCGCCCTCGGAAAGATGCCGCCAGCCATGCTTTGTACCCCAAAAGGAACGGCAAACGAAAACGGGCAAAGTTGCCGCCGCCGGCTCTATCGCGCGGAAGGGAACACTTTGTCACGAAACTTCCGGTTCGTCTCGCGAAAAGTGGCACTGTATTTGTGTGTGTTTGCTTTTAAATGCTGCAATTAGAAAACGGACGCAAAACCGAACGGTTCCGAAAGGAAACATTCTTAAATGCAGCGGGTTCGGAGAGCGACAAAACAAACCAAAGCACACGGGGAAATGCAGCGGCACAAACGTTAGTCAATCTGTCGGTGCGCTTTTTTCCCTCCCGTTCCTCCTTTGCTTTATTGCTGCCAAAGAAACAATAGACAATTTCTCAAATGAAGCTTGCCGCGATCGCTTCCGTCGTTAGACTTTTTTTTGCACTGTCTCTCCTTTGTCTTCATTTCCTTGTCTTGTCTTACCGATTTTAAGTTTTGTTTCACAGCACAAAATCGAACCGACCGACCAACACGAGGAAGGACGGGACGACCGGCAAACGTTTTGGTTGCGAATGCAGTGAAGCGTTAAATAAAGTTTTTCGAGGTTTTTCTTGAAAGAAACGAAACGAATTCCCATTCTTGCTTGCTCGCATTGTGAACGTGGTGCATGGTGCTTGGGAAATTGGAAAAGTGAAGAACAGGCAAGACATTCCACAAGGTACGCAGCATCGTTAGGATTGTGATGCGATGTTGTGATTGTCTTGCGCCGAATTGGTCGTTGCCGTTTAAAGGGAAACATAAAGGTGGCAAGAAATTTAAAGTGCAGTTCGAACGGAAACGTTTCAGAAATCATAGATTAATTTTTATTGTTAGACTTTATGTGAAATGTGGCAACAGAGAAACAATTGATTATAAACAATATCTTACTCAATTCAATTCAAGATTCTTCAATCTTTTGTTGAGGTTGAAATGCTTTAATATAATTAACTGTTTAAAGTCTAATTACCGCAACGTGTCTTTTCGGTATAGAATTACATATAGTAATGTTACGACCTCTACAAGTCTAGTTTCCGTATTTAACTATTATTTAGAAACCTTTTCATTTTACCGTTGAAAACTATTTACAATACTTCCGTTAATAAAAATAAAAACCTATTCATCAGCAACGAGGCTGAATGAAAAGTGCCAGAATCACCACATTTCTACGTTCAAACAGCAAATTGCAAGAGAGGCGACAGAAACCCCCGCACCAACCAATCGCCATACGGATGCGGGTGCGCTGGTGGCGGCACCTTTCAAATCAAGAACGGAAACTGAACTGGTTGCACAAATTTTCCGCTGACGAGACACAACTTCGCCCCGCTCAAGGGCCCCGCCTCGTCGTTCGCTTCGTCTGAGTGGTCACAACTGAAAAGTGTGTCGCTTGGCAGGATTGACACATACACCCCCGTGGGCGGCAGAAGACGGCGAACACCGATAGCCGTTCCGACCGAAGACCTACTGACACCGAACGTCGAACGATCGTCGGGATAGGAGGTAGCAGGAGCAGCACACACACACAAAAAAAAACAGCCACTGAAAGAGTATCCTTTCATCGATTGATTTCCATTTCCGACGGATTGTTGGACGGTACTAGGACTTTGAGGACACGGGCGGAAACAAAGCAGCAAACGAATGACATCGATTCGATTGCAACTACTACCTCCGATTCGGTGCTAGTGTCCCCGGACTCGATCCCCATGCTTGATGCTGCTGCTGCAAGCCTTTACCCGGGCGACATTATTCATCCAGAATTATGAATAAATTGTTCCGATCGTCATACTGTTTTGTCTTCACTGTCCGCTTTGAGCACTGCACAACACGACTGCACGGTGACGACACGCTGTGCTGTGTTATTGTCTACTGTATGTCTCCGTTGCCGTATCGTCGTATCGTGCTTTTGTGTTGTTCAATCGTAAATAGTACACCGACTGCAGGATGGGAAACCGACCCATACACACAAAAAAGAAAGTCGAACGAGTGGCCACTGTGTCCTTTTGTTTGCGGAAAAATTGAAAGAGAAGATGTAAAAAAAAAAGACCCAACAACGAACCAGTTTTCCAACGCTCATTGCCACACAACAAAGTGCACAAATTGATTGCAAATGACTGTGGACACTTGCAAGCACACACTCAGACAAACAGACACAAACACACACGTGCGATGTAATAAAGGTAGTTGAAGGTGGATGCTTCGGAAAAGCGTCACGTCATTTCCAATCGTAAACAATGCAGGGTGGCAGACTGGAGAGAAAAAGTGTTCGAATGTGTGTTTGTGCATCACCAGTGAAACCAGTCAGCGTAAACGCGCCATTCGATCTCGCAAACTCCCTGAAAAACACTGCCAGAAGCCATTCAATACTCTCGAGGGTATGTGGAAATTTGCGCATCGAAGCAGCTTTCGCTTTTGAATGTTTGATTCCCGCGCAAAGGGATTGCAAGTGTTTCCTGCTTCGATGCTAACTGTCTTGTTGGTAGCGCACCTGGTGCGAAGACACACAAAAAAATCTCAGTTTGTGCGCCTAGTACGCTGCAATGCGTGCAACGCATCGATAGAGAACATACAGTTAAAAAAGGCTCCTGAAAAGGGGGACTAAATTCCTGTGATTTGACCAGTGGAAGGCGTAGTAAGGCCTGCAACAGTGGCCAGAATCATTGAGTTGGTGATAAAATATGTCTCTCGCGGGACAATGGCTTTTTGGATCCTTAATCCGATCAATTGCGACCGATAGTTGCTGGTCGCATTGATTTAAGACTGTGGAAGGACTTGGCGAGTTTTTGCTGGTATGGGCTGTCTACAAACCCGCTTCAGTGCGACGTCATGCTGTTACGGCATCAAACGGAAAGCAGTAAGTTCTCAGAATCACTGTTGGCTCTGCTGCCGATAGAGGGTGCTTAATTTTAGCAGCAAAAGATGACGCACGTACCAGCACACCAACGCCTGCGTACCTTTTGATGAGGGCGTTTAAGGGAAGGCAAACCCCAAACCTGTCGATCAACGAGTGCGCTTCGGGCGGTGCTGTGCTGGGTTCGTGACAAAAATTGAAGCTGAATTTTACCGAAACAGATAAGGCTGCGAACGAACGAACGAACGCTTAGCAGGGAGGTAATACTGCAAAAAGGATTTGAGGAATGAGTGTATGGAGAGGGCAAAAGGAAGGAATGGAAGAAAGTTTAACCACTTTTAGGCCATATCCAGATCTGCCAAACCGATCCTGCTCTGCGGGTTAGCCCGTACTGGCCCGGGTGTTGGATAAAAATTTACTTTCGTTTTATTTACTGACACGTTTTTTGTTGTTGATTTTTTGCCCCACCATACACGTGGCAAACGTGTCACCGCTCTCGCCGGCTGTAAGAGATCGCCAGCATCAAAGCGGAAAGGTGATGGTGATTGGAGTTTTAGTTTGCTTTATGTTTCTGTTTTGCATGCGGGTTTGGTTGGACGAGAGATTGAAAAAAGAAAACTAACAGATATGGAGTGTTCATGCCATTGCCCACAGGCAGCAGGCGATTATGTGCTTTTTCACGTTTGCTGTGGTCAGCAACGCGTGTTTGTTTTGAAGAGATTGAGCAGAGGAGCCTTAGTACCACAAACTCTCCATGGAATGGTTACTTTGAGGTTTGAGTGTTTGACAGCATTTTGAAATATTTCACGATAGCTTATCAAGCAAATCGAACTTTGGAAACATGCAAATGATGACAGTTCAACATCATTTGATCAGCTCGAGCAGTTTAGCCAATTGGAGCAATGAGTAATTAGTATTTTGGCAATACCTCGGATTTTTTTCCTCATTGCTCAAATCCTCATGCTTAATCCTCAATGAACAGGACTAGTGTTGGATAAATCTGATTAAATTTCATGAATCTGAATGAATCTTTGAAATGATTGAAAGAATCTGAATCTCAAAGTTTCATGAATCTCACAAGATTCATAAATCTCGAAAGACTCACGAATCTCTAAGGATTCATGAATCTCGAGGGATTCATAAATCTCTCTAAAGATTCATTAATCTGTGGATATTTATGGATAGATTTAGATCTTATAGATTCATGAATCTTTGGAGATGGGATTCGATTCGAAATTCAAATCACTCATCGCTGAAGATTCATATGGATGGATCTCAACGAAAGATTCATGAAACCCAACACTAAACGGGACCAGTGGCTCTTCTGTATTCAAGTGATTTGATGATTTAATTATCTAAATCAGATCAGATACCGAGCTTAAATAAGCTTGATCTGTTATTGCCTTTCACTCCATCGTCTCAATGATAATTTGTTCTCAGGGTTGAATAATCAATACCTTATGTTAATTTACTTACATACTTCAGTTTGTACCAAACACAATTTAAGCACAGTTCTGTGTGCAAGCGAGATAAAATATGGTTGAGACAAAAGTAATATAAAGAGAGTTGTGATGTATCTAAAACCGACGAATTGATTGTAATAATGCAATCCCTACCATAACTTTACTACAGAATATATTTCAAAATCGTTTAAATGGGTTAAAGACAGTCGCCACAGTACGCACCCTTACATCGCTTTCCACCTGTATCACCTTTCCATTAAAACGGCTCAATCCGTGACGACGCTTACCTGTAATGAGAAGAGATAACAATAATGAAAAAGTTGACTATTATTACACACACACACACACCGTTAAAGTAAGAAACTCAAAAGCACAAAAAAGTGGAAAATTTAAACCGTAAACAGAACTTTTACGATAATTTGAGGCCCATCGAAACGTTGGCCCGTTACTCCGCGCCTCACCTTGGCGAAGAAGAATCATTAAGCGCGCTGTCTGTCTGTCACCACCAGTGTGGCGGCAGATAGCGTTATATGCATTAATTGCCCACCGTTTTGATGTTTGCACACACACACACTCATTCACTCTCCAGTTGGAGATGGAACGACCGTATCGGTTTTATGACCACCAGCCGCCCCAGATGAGTCGGCGGACGGGGTCGGCAACGATGGCACACCTTCGGGGGGGTGGGAGCAAACGACTGCTAACGAGGTGTCTTAAATTTTTATTACCTTTCTTCTTCTCACACCCGAACGGCTGGTTTCGTTCGCAGCACGTCGATTGCGGAATCGATTTGCAGAAGAGCGAACAGTGGCTGACATTAGAGCGACAAACACACTCACACACGCGCGCTTTTCCTCTTTGAATGTGAGCGACCAGGCTGCTCCATCGGTCCCATTACCTTCCTGCGGATGAAGCCATTAGAAGCTCCCAAAGGCAAGAGTGGGTGGATAAGAAGGTGGGCTTCGTAATTATATTCTCATTTTCAAAAACTCCTACAGCGCCCTTCATTTCCGGGGTTGGTTCCGGTTTGGTTGGGTTGTTTTTGAGGTGAAGGAAGATCTCTACAAACACATCGTTGCGTGAACATGTGATGTAAGATTTTTCAAGATAAAAATAAAACTAATTGCTACTCGTTTCGTGCATGATGAGAGAGGCATTTTATATTTTGAGGGAAAACAGGCTTACTGAATTCACCTTAATACAGTTTTTCATCAATCAATTGGGCGAACGTGAGACACCTTGAAACCCGAAATTAATATATAAACCCCTTCAACTCAGTCTTTTTTTTTTGTTCATTTAAAATTGCATCAATTTGCATTGAATTGTTATTAAAGCGACGCTATCAAAACTCACGTTGAAGTCCTCACCTTGAACAGCGATCGCTGTGTTCGAAAGGATTATTTGCACAGGAGGAAAAAATAACGAAAATGCACGGAAATGAAGCGAAGCTATAAATGCAATTTTGTGCTGCACACCAGTGGAGCGGATCATCATCTCCCTCTCCTCCTTCTCCTACAACTCCGCGCGCAATCTGATCTGTTCTGTGTGCATTTGACTTGTCCCCTGACACTGTTGTTTAATTTGAAATGCATCGCCCCGATTGCAAAAGCGTCCCCGAACGAGCGGGGGGAGCCGAGGAGATTTGGAGGAAAGGAAAACCCGTTGGGTGCTGTGTTGTTATTGAAGATAACGAAACAATGCAGCTGCACACTCTCTGCTTAATCTACCTTGTCTCATTGCTGCTTTTTGTTTTTGTTAAACACTCCATTTATCTTAGCTCTGGTTTTATTTCCTATTTTCTGGTGTGTTTTTTTTTGCACTGGCATAAAAAGCGGATTTTTCCACCATAGCGAGGTTCGGCGCTCACTGTCAAATGGTTGAATGGTGCCCTACCCCAGCCCGCTTTCAGCATAAAGCGTCAAGAGCACATCATCTTTTTCCTACTTTCGATGTTTGGGGTGGAACAGAATGCAGCGCAGCCTGAGCGGCGGCGGCGGACGAACTCTTCAAAAATTATTAAAAAAGTTTAATTGAAGTTCGGCAAAAGAAAGAGAGAGAGAGAGAGAGAGAGAGAGAGTGAGAGCATTTCAATACAAAAATCCAATTAATTTTCATTCTTTTCTGCACCGTGGTTCATCTCACCGTGGACCCCCAGTTTGGCACACGCAAAGCCTCATCACCCCGACAACAGGAACGGAAGGACTCGGCAGCGAACGAAAAAAAGCAAGGGCAAAGGGGAAAAAAGAGAAAGCAATACCTTTCTTTTCGCTTAAAAAAATGAGACCCTGCATAAAAAAGGGATACCGGAAAAGGGTAAAAGAAGAACCATAGGATGGGACGGGGAAGCGAATCTAACAACAGGAAAAAAGAGCTAATAAACGTGGCGGTTTTTTTTCAACCCCGACGAGTGTACAAAGAAACAATGCGCACAATGGGAAAAGCACAAGCAGAAATGCTTCTTCGTTCGCGTCTTGCAAACAAAATTGCACCCGAACCATTCAGCAGCAAAGCAAAGGGAATGCAAATAAAGCAAACTTCGTTTCGGTCGCTTACTGCACAATGCACTGGCAGAGCAGTGCACGCTCGACATCTGTTTTGGTGAACCCGGAAACAAAACGATTGCGCATCTTCTGGTGTTGCGCCGAAAAGGCGGAGAGTGGCTGACGAATGGGGCAGTGGGAATGGGAACTATTTAAAATGATTCTAAATTATGCTTATTGATTTGCTGCCAGTGCTTTAATTTGCATTCCAGCTTAGCAGTTGTGTCATGCTGGTTGAATTTGGAGATGTGTGAGTACATTTATTTAGTTTAATGAATTCCCTTATTGCCTTTCGTTGATCGTGTATGTCGAAGGATGGTTAAAAGGAGGGAAATAAGTAAAAAAGAAGTACAAAAAAGGATAAAAACTGCACCCTTGCACAAATTCACCAAATCGCAGACACACCCATACGGCTAGCAAAAACGGGTCGACATCGATAATGCGAAGGACAAACAGAGAGGAGAGGATCACACCAACAAAAAAAAAAAACCGACGACAAACGCAAAACCCTCATCGACACGATACTAAAATGCGAGAAATAAACGATGAATAAAAACTTTTGCGACACTTTAGCCACTTCTTGAAGCCCGCCGGGCCAGTTGGCGCACTAAAAACATGCTGCCTAAGAAAGAGAAAGGGGCAAGAGTCTGGGCGAGAGCGAGTAAAAATCGTTTCCGGAAGCATAATTTAAAATTTCCAGTGGTTTTCCTATCACACTGCTAGCACAACTAGAGGAAAGAGTTTAAGGTTTTTTTTGGCTGCTTCTGCTTCTTCTCAAATCCTTCCGTTTGGAGTATGGGTTTTGGTTAAAGTTTCAGCCAGGCGCAAGGCGACACGGGCAAAAAAGAAATAATCCATGCACCCCGTTTGATGAAGCACCCGGGTGTAGCTGTGTGTGTGAGCGAGTAAGAGAGCGAACGACCAGGCCTTCCGGGCCTGTCGGTGTGCATCTTGCCACTTTTACCATTCGGTGTCGGTGGCCCGCGTTGCTTTTTTTTTTGTTGGTCTCATCGCGTGTAAAAGTTGAACCACACAGCCACACATCGGCACAGAGCACTTTCTTTCAATCATTTCCCCATTCTTCCGCTTTCGGGTTGGCCGTCCAGAAACCGAACGGGGTAACACTTTCACAAAGCGCTGGAAAAACGATCTCCGATTAGGAAACTGGAAAACTTTATCTCCCGCCCTTTCGGTGTTAATGTAGCGGATCATAATTTCTGCACAACACACATACCACATACCCTCCGCCCACATTTGTGCAGGCAAAGGGGAAGTTTTTTGCAAAGCCCCTGTTCGTGTGTATGTGTGGATCGTGGGTTTTCTACTTCTTCTTCTTCGCTTTCTGATAGTGAAAATTTAGGATCCCCCTTGATAGGGGAGGAAAATATGCTCGCTTACGTGGCTGATAATTGAAAAGAAAATGAGGAAAAGTATTTAAAACCTAAGGCGTTTTTTACCCAGCGCCTTAGAAGAACTTTTAGTGTGTGCCGGAGGTTGGCGAAACCCTCGTTATTTTTGCAAATTATGGTTTTCACTTTGCCGTGTTGAAGTTTTATGTTTAGAGCAAGAAGCGGATAATTTGATGAAATTCCAAATCGTTTACCAACTGTTTTATAACTTGAATTACAAATGGTTAATGTAACAAGCATTTAAAATCTTTTTAAACACTATCTACATGCTTAAAACTTTCCCGTTAGTCTGAAAAGTCTAATTCCACGAAAAAGCAAACCTAACTCGTTTACAATAGAAGAATTGTGCTCAATGAGTTAAGCGTAAATCAAATCCTATTATTGAATGGATTAAACTCATCACAAAAAGCTTGTAAGAATATTTTTGACTTTTTTCTTACGCACAAGCTCTTCTGGCAGAAACTCTATGGGTTATTGCTACAATTTTAGCCACTAAATGTCCAATTAGCTATTCAAAAGTGGTTTGATTTCATTATAAATGATTAAAAGATCTGCTGACACATCATCCGTAACAATACTTTCCGAAACAAATCAAACCAAACTGCAGAAAAACCGAACGAAACTATTTTATGTCTGTGCTGAACTTGAAAGCGTACGAAATATCTCCTCTCATCTTCCTAGCACTCCGCCCCATCGAACAAAGTGAAGTGTAGTTGAAACTTTTTCCACCTGCCACTAATCGATCGTAATTTCATCGCATGCTAACCGCCCATTTGCAGTAAAGTATACTTCGCCTCGAAAAAGCAGGGCCTCATCACGAGGCTCCGGAGAAAACCGAATTCCGTTCAGCGCTTCAGGATAAACTTAATTTTCAAATCAACTCCTTTCCTCCGCTTCGGACCGGAAAAAGGACTCCACTGCTTTTTCGCATTCAGCCCCACTCCGCCCGTCCACCGAACCCCGTTCTCCAACCAATTCCAAAACGATGGAAAAACCTTCGGCAAGCGGAACACTTTCAAATGGACTTGCGGTAATCAATCAAAATCTAATTAAGAATACACGGGACAAAAGTCTCCCGTGTGCGCTCTGGTAAGGAGCAGTGGAGAACTGGAAACACACAACCCACCCATACACACACACACACAGCCTTTAGCACTTGACGGATAATGTTGACGTGCAACCGACGGGTTGATGGGAACCGCAAAAACTGACCATCGTTTCGGGTCCGGTGTGTGTGTGTGTGTTCGCCACCCTTCCAGATGGGCATAGACAATGGCACAAAAGGACAATCTACACTTCCTTCCCTCCCATCGCAAGAATGAAGGCCCACTCGAAAGGCCCTTCAGGGGAGTTTGATGTACTTGTGGTCGCTTCGGTCTCCGGGCGTACATGTGTATGTGTGTGTGTGTGTGTTTTGTGTTGGCAAAAAACACGGACACAGACTTTTGCGATCGCTTCGTATCTGTCAGCCGAGTGTGTCTAGCTGCAAACACACTTTACTTCCATCTCGATGACTTGTGCACTTGATGAAGGGGGGGGGGGAGACCGGAGACGTGCGCGTCCGCTCGGAAAGCGTGCGCAATGGAACGAAAATTCATTTAGAAGCAAATTAAATTGCCGGTGGCATATTCCCAGTTTTTCTCTCCTACTGAAGGGGAAACAATTAATTTAATTGAGTTTTGAGTCTGTGTGTAAAATGTTGAGAACCCGCCCAGCCCCACCGTCAAGTGACGAGGGTGTTGTTGCGTGCCCGGCCGCCCATCCGTACCCCAATCCAATTGCTCGGGTGCGGGGATGCGTCGTGTCCGCGCCGTTAGTGTCACCGTAATAGCAGCAGCGGCGGCAGCAGGAGAGAAGGCACGACGCGGAACGCTGAAATGATGAATGAAGGTGGCCCACCAACGTTCGCTCGCAGGCGGCGGCCCGGAAGTGAATCCGATCGTCACGTGGAATGGATGAGGATGAGCTTGAGGGTGTGGGTGTGTCTGTGTGTACGGCACAGCAGGAGCGCCAGCCCCACAGCCAGCCAGCTGTTTTCTGCCCGAACGCGTCGAAATAATACGAGTGCAAATTGTGGAAGGATATTCAATTTATCACCTTTCGCCGTACCGCGGCTCATCTTAAATACGTTTGTTGGGCCGGCCGTGTTTTGTTGTCTGCGCCTTTTGTGCGCCACCCTTGTGGCGGGTACAATGCGTTCCGCTTGGTTCTCTCGCTCGAGTTTCGATTGGATGGGAGCGGTTGAAGATGATGGTTTCCGTCCACCTCGGAGTACGGAGTGGGGTTTTGTCAGATACAAAGGGAAGAAAAGCGAGCGGAAATGGATAGTGTGGAGGGGCAGTTGGAGTAGATAACAAGTTGAAAATAATATAATAAAACTACCCGTGAAGAGGACATTCAATATCACGCTATCAGGAAATGAGCAATTGGAGCGTGCGTCGGACAAACTTCGGACGACGATGATGATGCTGCTGCTGCTGCCGGTCCAGCTTCCAGGAAACGTTCATCAAACGGGCAACGTATTTGCATTGTGGGAAGATAATATTGCAAATAATACGATGTGTTTCAAAGGAAACTGCACGAGGCACATGAACCAATCGGTGTGTTAATAACGAAACGATGAGCACAGGCCAAACATTCCTCTTCAAAACTCGAACACGTTGGAGCGTGCTATGCCAATTGCATACCCGTTAGGCGCATTTCTAAACTCAGCGAAAACGGATCCATATTAAGCACATTTTTGTGTGATAATTCGGCCCACAGTATTATTATTCAAGCAACTGAGTTTCATTCCATTCATGCTATTTTACCTTGCTTTTAATGCCAAAAACCGCACAATTGGCCAAAAGCAAACCACAAACGGGACGATAAATAATGATCTATGCTTAAGTTCTCCCGCGGCGCGGCATTTCAAGCGCGGCATTCGTCAGTGTCACTCATCCAATTTTCAGTTCATTTCCCTTCCCCTGTGCTGTAGGGTGCCGTGAGGTAGGTGAATTATGAATACAGCTTTCCGAGCACGAAACCGCCAAAACAAAATAAGAAGAAAAAAAAACATAAATAAAAAAATAAACAGAAGCTTAGAACAACAATGTTCCCATTCAAGCGTGGAGTTGGTGCACCTGTGACTGTGGTTTGGTTATTTGTTTGTGTGTGTGTGTGTGTGTGTGTGTTGTTGAGTGCGAGCGCTTTTTCTTTTTGTTAAACGTCGCTTTATTATGCCCACCACAAAGAAAAACATTATGACACAATCCCGGCGCACACACAAGCGCACGAGGTTCATAGATTAAACATCAGCCGCGAAAGCGTAGCAGAGAGAAATTATGCTTGTAAAAAAAAAGAAGCAAATATTCACAAAACCATGGCATGCATATCGGATTGAATTTACGACTGGAAACAAAAACCGGGCCGATACGCACCGTAGCGATCATCTCACACGCACATTTAACTTCCCCGTTTGTGGGTGGCTTTTTTGTCTGGATGTCTGAATGGAGAGGGAACGCACGCACGAGAATAAAAAATCCACCACCACTGGCGAACGGAAATATCATACATCATCAGATTACCGTTGACAGTACACGCAAGAAATCGGCAGTCCCGGGGGGAGCACGGGTGGAACACGCAAACCTACCGGCGCTACGGAAATACTCACAAATTCACAATTTCCCGCTCCCGGGATCTTGCCAAAAAAAAAAAAAAACCCCGGCTGATGAAAGACTCACAGACACCAGCAATAATTCTTTCACCTCCGGTAAACGCTTCCGTTTCCGCATTTTGTAATGCTTTGGCTGTAACTGAGGCTTTTTCTCCCCTTTCTGTTTCTGCGGCGCAAAGTAGGCAGGTAGAACAAAAATCCCCAATAATGAAAGTAATTTATCGAGATAACACACACATACGAATGGAGTTGTAAGACGCTTAGAAAACACTTGCAAAACGACAAAACTTGCTGCCAGGAAATTAAAAGAAGGTTGCGCACAGTCGTCCGCAAAGACACTCTTCATCTTCATCGCTACCGGAGGTGGTTAAATTACCGCCGCTCGTTCACCGCTCGGTTCCGGTATGCCAGTTGTTGCGTCTTTATCGCCGCCCAGCCAACACAACGCAGGCAAACTTTCACACATCAATCATTCACGGCAAGAACTGCGGCACGAACCCGCCCGACAGGACATACATTTTTAATTGCTCCCGCGATGCAAACATATGCGAGTGCCGGTGGAACGCTGTACTCTTTGAAGCAATCTTGGCACGAGTCAAGGTCTGTTTGCGTTTGCCAGGTCGGCGGCGCGTATGAGTGTGTGTTTGTACTGGGGCAGTCGATCGTTTGATGTGAAACGCAGCATAAAATGAGGAAGGAAGGAAGGAAGGAAGGAAGGTTTGTTTTGGTTTGTACTTTACGCTGTGCTATGTGTTGCGTTCGGTGGGTAAGAAATGCAATTAAAATAAGTTTAAAAGATTTTAAATAAATTGTGTTTGGATTACTGCAAATGTGTTGTAAATGGTGATTTTACAACAAAAAAATCCACTAAAATCATGACAAACGTAATACTAGTAAAGTAAAAAAAAGTAAAGTAATACTTTTTTTTTAATTTAACAGTACCCTCCAGACATAGAAAATGAGTTTAACAGTAAGACAGTTTTGTACGAGACACTTACAGCCTTTACAAAAACTCGAACTTTAAACGTGTAAAGATACACAAACAAAAAGATTCGCTCAGCATTTACACGTTGTATCATCGGATATGTTTCTTAGTTGGAATTTGTACTCTCCTTCCCGGAAAACTGCTACCAACAACACAACACTACCCTGCTGCGTTACAAGGAAAAGTGAAAAAGTAAACATAAGTGAGCAGCAGAATACACCGTGCACACACAGAGCAGAACAAAACCAAACACCAGCATACGATAACCCCACGGACGAACGAGTCAAGAAGTTAAGCTTAGTGTTTAAGTTGATAAAAATTTGCTCCACATGAAATGGTACCACACCCCACTCGCGAAACACATCCCTCCTGCTGTGGTTGTTTTTCTTCTTCTGCTTACGAGCAGTCAACGAAAGCAGCAGCTCGTGTTTGACTTTTTGCATTTTCACTCTATCGTTCGCACAAATTTGTGTGTGTGTGTTGTTCTTGCGACGGAGAAATGTAAAATCTTATCTGCTTCACACGTGCCCCGAAAGGGTGTTGCTGTTTGTGTGTGCGCCTTTAAAGAGCTCACTTTTGCTTCACAGCACCCCCACAGCCAGACACATTTCGGTGCGCAACTTTATGATTGTGCTTGTGAATAGCGGAGCGGTTAAAATGAGTATTTTATAATACTGCAGGAAAGCATATCGATGCGAAGCCACACCAGGTCGTCTGAGGGTCATTGACCTCGAGGATAACATACATCGCCGTACGAAGGGTCCCGCTGAGGGTAATTTAGAAGCACCGATCGAGACACGACGCACCACCTAGTTGGCAGCAAGGTGCTAAAAAGTAACTGTTTAAGGCAAATTCGGATGGATGCGAACTGCTGCGCTGTAAACAACTTTGTAAAGATTGGTACCATTTATCAACCTGCAAGGTACAGCTCAACCTTCGACGATGCTGTCTCGCTGTCACCAAATTTATAAAGATAGTTTTGATAAGCTTCAAGCTTATGAACTTCAGAAATGACGCTCTAAACCATAAAAAACGTTGTTAGAAATTTTTTGTTCAATATAGGAAAATTAACAAAAAGGTTCGTCGTCGGCAGGACAAGCATCTAACATTATATTAAATTGCATAAATTTAGGCGCAAACTACTGCAACTATCTATAGAAGTCGATCAATTCAATTCAGGCACAAATATTATAATTTAGTTGTGATAAAAATGATGTTTCTATATGTATATCAAATTTAGATGCAAGTAATGATTTCAAAGCTTCATGCTATAATATTGCTTCACTTTCTCTCAAACAACATGATATTGCATACCTTCCGGCGCATACCTTATGGCCATATCCTGAAAAGAAAGATTTTTGCACTTCATTTGCGCTATCCAACAAGCAAACATAAAACCTTCTTAAGCTCAACACACATCCCGATACCATCAGCTTTAATAGCGCAAACCCACCGGAAAGCGACGAATTTCGAGCAAATTTCATCGTATTTATGTTACTCGAAAGCACATTGTTTCGATGGGTACCCTTCTCGCAAGGTACGTTTGCTTCTTTCCCACCCCAGAGAGCAAAAAAAAGAAGGATCCCTGCGGAGTACTGCCTACGTTGCTGACGTACACAGGTACTGTTTGCAAGGACGCGAAACCAAAACAAAAAGCAAAGAAAAAAACACCAAAATAAAAAAAAGAGGCAGCGAATTGCCCGTTTCTCTACCAGCATGAAACAAACACACAGTGTGCAGCAAACGGCAAAAAAGCATGTACCGTCCAAGCAAAAAAAGGGGAAGGGATTTTGCGTGCGAATATACCATTTTCCCCTGCAATCTTCTACTTTTCTGGTCCGGGTTTTTTTTTTGTTTTGCTTTGTTCTGCGTTGTGCGTTCCTCCTCGTCCCAACCTGATATTGGGCAATGTTTGTGTGCAATCACGCAGGTTAATATTTGCTTTTTCTTACACACACACACACCACACCACACCTGTCACACATCTTGCCATAGCATGGGTCCTTATCCCCATACCACCAGAAAAGTGCCACCCATACGGTTAAAGGTGCCTGTGCCTGACGGCATTACCTCGACGGCACACACGCACGGTGGAAAACTGATTTCGTCACCTCTCGCACCGCACGCCACAACGTTCAAGCACACACGTGACTGTGTACATGCGAGCGTGTTAAAATGAGTACGTGCATGTGTGTGTGTGTGTGTGTGTGTGTGTGTGTGTGTGTGTGTGTGTGTGTGTGGTGGCGTAATTAATGCTACTAGAGAGTTTTGTGTTGCTTTTTTCCCGTTTTACCCCATCGTTCACGCGGGGACATCAAAGCAAATGAAGTGGAATGGGACGTAGCTTCAAGGGGTGGGGTGGACGGTGGAGAGAGGCAGCAGCAACCCTTACTGCGCATACGGTACGCAGAATATGTTGTGAATATTTTATCAGCTCACTTTTGGAACTTTTGGCAAAGGGGTCGTGGGAGTGGGGTACAAGAAAATGGTAAGCAATCTGTGACTAGAGAGAGAGAGAGAGAGAGATCGCCTAGAGCGCGTCTGGTGGACTTTTTTTTTGTCCTTGGTAAGAAAAATGGAAGGCAATGCGAGGGAAGGGAACCGGTCTACGAGAGGTAAAGAGGTAAACTGAAACTCTGTCCTTAACCAAAAGTCAAACACATGCACTTAGCTTGAGTGAAATTAATGGATTTCGTAGGAAACGCCGGTGCTGGGAATGTCTTCCTACATACGCACACACGTGGTCACGGGCGTTGGGAGGGAGGAGTAGGTGGTGAGCAATGTTTGAGCGGGAGATTTTTTTCCCTTAATGAACTTGTTGTAAAGTTTGAAATAATGGCCAATCCTACGCCTCACAAGCAGAGCTTGATTAGAGCTGCTCTGTTTGTGGGTGTGTGCTTTTATTTCGTCTTTTCGATTAGGAAATTGAACAAACGAAAAACTGCTCGAGGATCTTAAGAATCTTGCCCGGTTGGCTCATCTGTTGAAAGAAATTGAATTTCGTGCCAAAACTGGTTGCTTAAAACTTAAAATGAATACACAAATCCCCGAGAGAAACTTGAGCCACGAAACTGATCCTTCCTGGTCAAAGACCCAAGAATGCTCCGTTCGTCTCTCTCTCTATCTCTTTTCTATATGGACTGGACCGGGAAAATAACGCAATAACAACAGCATCAGCAGCAGCAACAGAAAAACCTTAAATCCACTCCAAAAGAAAGCCTCCCTTTCGCTGCTCCCACAGGGCGAGCGAGCGGGCTTGGGAATGAACTGCGAGACGCACCGAAAAAGCGGCACCAGTAAAGTTCTGCTCATTCATGCTGCTGTGGCTCCAACGCAACGAAGGGAACTGGGGAAGGTAATTGCGCCCCTAAGGCGTGTTGTTGTAGCTGGGCTGGGCATTATCATAAGGACTTGTCATCCTACCGAATGGACCGACCGGCTCTGCCAGTTGCAAAGACGGGCGCGCGCGCTCGCACACTCTCTCTCTCACACTGATAAACATGGGGATTGGATTATTTATTTCTCGAGTGTGCCACCTGGAGCTACTCCACGGACGGGACCCGACCAAATTTGACTTTTCCCTGGAAGACCCTCGGGAAACGAACCAAACAAAAAAAAGCATACCCCCCTCAGCTCAGCACGAGGTCATTGTGCTTGCCGTTTGTGGCGTCGTTGTACACTTCCTTCCTGTTTTACATTCGGGGGGAGGGGAGTAGCAGAATCCTTGAACCGTGGTGAATCCCGGCGTGAAATGTGTCTTACTTCCTGTTGTTGTTGTTGCTGTTTGCTGCTGATGTCCAGGGCCCAGTTTTTGGAGAGCCCGAGCACGAAATGTCTGGCAGCCGAAAAATGGGGCCCAACATTGGCGACCGGATTTAAGGCTGCGGAGAATGTCTTCAGAAAGGGTCCCCGTCCCGATTCCGCTGAGACTGGAAAGGATGTTGCAAGCGCAAAGCTCCCCAGGGATGGGAAGAAGATACGGAATGTAAGGAAAAGCCACTACAACAGCAGCAACAAAAAAACCCACCGAAGAAAGAATCCAAATCCGGAACAGGCGAACGCCGCTGGGGCTGAAAAATACCTTCGCTCCTTCGGTTGCTAAGCGCAACACACACACACACACACTGCTGTTACCTGCTGCTGGCAGTTTGCTTCTTAAGCTTGCGTTATAAAGTGGAATTGAATCTGTAACGGGACACACTGAAAGCCACAAACACACACACACACGCGCACACAGAAAGGAAGTTGGGTAGGTATGGCATTTGGCAGCCAGTTTGAACTTGCCGCAGTTTGCAGGAACTTTGGTGGCCACCGGCGGGCAAATTCTTGCCTTCTTTTTTAACTTGTAAGGACGGCGGGCCAACACACCAACAAAGTCAGCTTCGTCGTCACGGTTGCCTGGGCCGGGGTGTTTGCCGCCGGCATTGGGCCTTTCTATTCAATTCCAACTTCTCTGTGCTAGAGACCGCCCGGAGTGGAGCGAGGGCACCACGTCTTCGAGTGTTGCTCACTTGTTTATTTAGATATTCGACCTGGCGCTGGTAGACAAAAATTGGTAATATTCTTCCCTTCCATTCTCATCATTATGCTCTCTGGGGGAGGATGAGAAAGGAATACAAAGCGTGCTGGGCCTGCTGGAATCAGGGAACTGGGTCAGAATTAACTCTGTTGTCGCCGTGTCGGAATGATTACCACCCGGCAGCCTCAGGTGCAAATAATTCGATGAGAGTTTTGGGTGGGAGAAACAAAACACGAGAGAAGCTATGAATGGATGCTTGCTGGCGTTGGTACAAGGGTACAGTATCTTGTTCAATGGAGAGGATTACTGGTAACAAATTTAGTCGTTGTCTTGTTGATGTATTGGATCGGGAGATTGAACTCAATGAAAGAGGGTATTAGAGTCAATAAATTGATGCGATATGGTAATTTATATTCGACCAATCCTTAGCAAACAATAATGTTCTTATGCATTGGTTGGTAGGATGTATTCAAAAATTTAAAATTTAAAATTGTCATAAACATTCGCTAAAAAACGAAAAGAAACACACACATATAAATTCTCTAGAAAGTTCGAAACATGTTAATAAATCATAAAAATTATACAGATTGCATACTTTTAGGCGTTTAACAACTTCGACAAGGGTAAGAACCTGATTTTAGCTGTCAAGTGACATTTTATCCTCATTTATAATTTTATACCGCTTAATTTACAATGATTTTACACCAAAATTCAAAATTAAAAATTAAAAAGGATTGTCTCATACAAAATAGCCTACATTTGGACACACAAAGCTATTAACAATTCAAACGGATCTATGTAGCATATTTACTTCGTTAAAAAATTATTATTCAATTAATTGTTTCAATACAATAAGGTGCCTTGGTGCCGTTTCAAAAGTTAGACAGGATTATACCTCGTTGATAAAAATATCATAAAATCAAATCGCCTATAAGTGTACAAACTGTCTCTATATTTGACAGTTTGCTGCGATGCGCATTCAATTGCATACCTTTTGGGCGTACTTTATGCCAAGCCATGCGAATACAACGAAAAAACAAGCAGGTTTGTATCATTTAATCATTTCTTATCTCATTAAATGATTACTTTTGTAACGTGATAACAAACCCTCAACAAAACCTGGTGAACAATTTGCCACAGCAAACGACTGCCACAATGTACAATGCAGAAAATGCGTTATCCAATCATTGCCAGTCAACCTTTAGCCTCCACTCGTTGTAACAAGCACCCGATTCATATCGCTACTCCTGGCAAGCGATTTTATTTCCACCGTGTAGCGACATTTCATCGAGCGGGAGCAAAAATAAAAACGTTCAAAATATAAAACTTTGTTATTTCCTTCTGCACTCCCTCGCTGCAGCGGTGACGGTTGCGCAGGGCTGATGATGGTGTACGATCACTTTTTTCTGTTTTTTTCCCCTCTCTTTCTTTGCCTCACTGTTGTGTGCCACGGTTTCCGTTTGGTGAAATATACCAATAGAAAATATTGCACCGGATCAGCAAAGGGCACGGTCGTAATCTTATTTCTTCCTGCGCGGCACTGGAGCAGCGTCGAGGATAAGAGAAGAGCGCGGTGCAATTGGGCACCGGTAGTGAAGGATAAGATTTTCCTCCTCCCAGCCATTCGGTTCTATCGTTGCTTTAAAACAGCGTTTTTTTCGCTTCCTCCAATACCCAATTGAGGTTATGTGCGGTGGCAAACAAGACGTGTACAAAGTAAAAGCTCTTCACTACCCAGGGGTCGGCAGACGGTAAAGCTCCGGGAGGGCGAATCAACGAACAGCAAAACCAGAACGAAGGTAGAGCGAACACAAGCAATCTTGCAATCCGTACATTATTTAAGAAGATTTGGCAAACCTTCCTATTTGCTTCATATTTCTTTCCACGCAGGAAGGAGCCGGGAGCTGGCAGGCGGGCATTAGCCGGTAGCCGACGCGTAGTAATTGTGGCTCCCGACACGGCAGCAGGCAGACAGACGGGGTCGGGTCGGGTCAGGTGAACCAACCCGGAATTGGTTGCTTTATTGCATCTTCAGACGATTCCACTTCAAGTGCTGCGGGTAAGGGACGAGGAGAAAACAGCGATCCTAAACGATCAGAAATGCACATTCCCGAAGCCGCGCCGCGCACAGTCGGAAGTGGCAACCGCGAAGTTGGGTTTAGCTGGGCTATAAGGATAGCAAGCGAGCGAGCGCTTGTGGTTTGAAAATCATAAATTCCACCAGCAAAAAAAACGCACACAAACACACACATACACAGAGGTGTATCTCACAAGAGCGGCACAGGCAAAGGAAGCAAGGTATGAAACTTTCTCCACTAGCATCGATCACCGAACGACCGACCGACCGACCGTGGAATGGCGCAAAGTCGTGTAATTTAGTTTTGCTAAGGTGATAAAAATGTTTTAATGGGAAATTGCAATCTGCGACGCACTGGTGAAGGAAATGGAGGAAGTAGGGCATTTGGGGCCGAAAAAAAACAGCGAACCCAACGATATATTAACTGTCAGGCGAGATTCTGGCCCGGGTTAGTTGGCCACGGGTGTATTAAGCCAAGCCGAGCCGCGTTGATTATGTTGTGAAATTATTTTTTACATGACGGAGAATTTTCATTGAAAAGCAAAGATAAAGCTGCCCGAGCAACGCAACCTAACAAGGAGCCAGCTCCCACAGCGAAATGACTTATTATGAAACTAACTAACCTGCTAACCAGCAACCCAGAACCACTTTCCCGCTGCACAAAGCCGATTAAAAAATGGTCCCTGTGTCGTCCGTCCCAACAGCTTGCGGTTTATTTCGCTAGTCCCATTGGCCACCGCTACATTATACACTATAGGGTTTGCCAATAACAACAACCGAGTAAAAAAGTCCTAAAAAATTGTCGCTATATTTCTTTAGCCTTTAGCCCCACGCCGCAAACACACCGGCGCAGAGGAAAACCGGTACAACAACGCCATTTGCATGCGAAAGTACTTCCGACGTACACACATACACACACGCACTCACGCCGTCCTTTCTTCTGCAACACAAGCAACTGTCAACCGTTCAAAGTGAGAGAGAGGGAGAACGAGAGAAAAAAAAACCGGCAGCGATAATGAGACACTTTTACCATGCAACAAAGTTAGTGAGGCTGTCTTTTTTTAGCCCCGTTTTGGTGCCAAACACACCGTTCTAAACGTTCATTTTTCATGCCTTTCTGGTACAGCAATCGTCTTGGGTGGAATTGGGGGCTGGGGCAGGCACACAGGCAGCACACGTGTGCTGCTGGAAAGGAAAAATGCTGTTTACATGTTTTCATTTCCACCTTCCACACGTCGCACTACTGGGGGAAAGAAAGTGGCTGAGAGAGAGGGAGTATTATAAAGTGTCCTGTTGTACGTGTGTGTGTGATTCACCTGCTTGCCGAAGCGAAGTGGTAAACATTATTTTTCACATTCTCCCCTGGTTGCCATTTTTCTATGGTGCTTCGTTTCTTTTTAAAAAGCGTATTAACATGCAGAGAAGTGGTTTGCTTGTCAAAGCATCGCAAAGGGAACTGGTATTGTATTTTAGGGTTCTGCTAAAAGCAACTCACAAAGCAAGAAGAATGTTTCGAAAAACTAGGGTGCGAAAGAACAAATCCAAAAAGAAAGCAAGCCTAGATTTGAAACATAATCCCAAAATTCCCAATAAACAGATAACTAAAAATAACGCAAGCATGCTACCGTCTAAAAATATGTCTTCATTCGAGCGAAAGGTCTTCCAAGGATGCTTGACCTCTCCGCCTTGGTTAATAATTGATTACTATCGGCCTACACCGACCGGACGCTAATATTTCATGTATCGTCATCCCAGCGTGTTCATATCTTAAGCTTTATCCTCGTGCCTTGATTCGTCCTTCAACTTCCCCCTCCTTTTGTCTTCAACTCCTAAATCACCATCACTATTCGTTCACTGTTACACGGATCATCATCTTCTTCTTCAGCTTCACTGTTTTTATGTCACGCTTCTGGTCCATTCTTTCCAACGCCTAATCGAGAAGTTTTACGTTCTCGTTCGGTTCCGCTTGTTTTGAATGTGTGAAGATATCTGTCGCTGGCCGTTGTTTCCCTTCCCTGTTGTTGCTTCACATTTTAGTGCGATGATCTGCGAAGCAAACAATAATTGATTCAATCGGCATAATGCTTCGGACTAATCCCGTAAAATTATTTATGACAGTCATCACCACCACCGTCGCCATCGGCAAGATGTGCTCCGGGCATCCACCGAGAGGTTGTTTTTTTGTTCGGAAGAAGAGAGTAAAGCAAAAAATAAATGCGACCCCCACACCCACTGACCAACTTTTCCATAAACGGCAGCGTGTTCTTTGTGTGGTCGATATTCTGGGTCGATTGAAATCCGATGACCGTAATCGTGTCGCAGCAGAACGGGCCTGGCGGATAGGCGGTCAGCTAGCAGCTGCTGCGCAACGCAACCCAAAGCAACGCTTCGGAATGAATGGAAACGCTTTTCATACGAGGCAGGATAACGTTTTATGCGCATACAAACACACACACACACACACACACACATACGCATACAGCACGTGACACATCGTGTGCACGTACGCCGTCAAACGAGCGAGAACGAGAAGGATGGATACGGTACAAAGCTGATAAGGAAATGCTGCCATCATCAATAAAACTGAAATCCAATTAATTATGCTCGCATACCTTCTCGTCAGTTATGTGTTCTTTGGTTGGATGGCAACACTTAGGAGCGGTGCGGTGCACACGAAAGGAAAGGCGGGCGAGGAAATGGTGATTCTCTCAGAACGGAAAATGAGAATCGTTGGGATTTGTTTGATAACATTTGTCATGCTGTGACATGTTTTCCCGTTGCGTTTTGGATACTCATCACGGATGCGGAAAGTTGTCTGTTTCTTTTTGGAATCTGCTAAGAACTTTATACATTTTCTTTGATGGTATATTGTTATTGACAACTTCTCTTACTTTGTTACAGATAGTTGGGTTCGAGTTTGTATGCCATTACTTAATTTCGTTCGCTAACAACTCCTTCGTTCGTTGAAGGTTTTGTTTTTGCAAAAAAATCAACAGCAAATGAACAAGTTTGTGAAGAAAAGTGGATAAGCACATTAATTGACGAGACGAGAGAATATTTTTGGAGTAATGTAAACATGAAACTAAGCCACATATATTATACAATACTCATTATTCAAATTTTAGCATCATTTTGACCAATGTTGAAATACTTCGTCTGATTTTTTTAGAAACAAAGCTAAAGAGTGTCATCAACGACGTGAGTACCAAAAATCCAATAAACAGTGTCAAGAAAGCCTCAATGTCTGATCATGGCTTAAAATACGAGATGTCCAATAGGAGATGCTGGTCGCGAGGCGACTGTCATTGTAGAGACACACGAATAAATAATTACTTGTAAATTGTAACTATACGTGATCGTCATTTTCGTATTGGATTTGTTATGCATGAAGAAGTTATCTTCTTCTTCTGCATTTGGCACAACAACCGTTGTCGATCAAGGCCTGCCTGTACCACAATGAGCATGGGTTTCAGTGACTTATTGATTACCATAGCAGGATAGTCAATCCTATGTATAGGGGCACGGCCCATTTCGAGGCTTGAAGCCTCGTTTGAGTTGACGACTGTACCACAAGACTGGCAATACATGCATGTTATCTGTGATCATTCAATAAGAACCTGAGACAGCTTTTGAAATCCGCTAATAAACATTTGCTTTCAGAAATTATCATAAACAGTAACTCAAATCAGCATTATAAATATACATTGATCTGTTTTATAAACCATTAAAGCATTTTCAACATTGACTTTAATTCGTTCACGAATAATCGCCGTAAATAACCTCCAAACGGCAACTGAGCTCATTCCAGCAATTTTACTACCACAAACCAAAGTCTCTCATCAAAGGCATCGCTTTACCGTGCGTTCGGTGTGAAACGCATCCTTCAAACGGCGTGCGCTAGTGGGGGGAAGGCGTTGTATCCCTCAAGAGGGAGGCGAAAAAACAACATAAATCATCCGTTGACCTAGAAACCGACATCACTCCTTTTCTTCTCTTGGTGTTCGCCTTCTTTAAATCCTATAAATTTGCTACCCGGGGGCTAATCGAATCATTGTCAAACCGGAAATGGTTGTTCAACAATCCTCTTAATGGTTTTACGACCCCGTGCCCAGCCAGTCAGCCAGCCGGGCAGGGATACAAAGGTGGGACGAAGAACCCCTGGGAGAGTGATGGTTTGTTGTTTGGTTTCTGTTTTCTGTCTTCCTCTTCCCTGTTTTCCCAACATTGCCGTTAATCATACAGGAACCGTTTTGAGCCAAGAAGTTCCCCCATTTCTTTCCACAACACACATCCAAAGATGCTTAGCGACATTGACGCAGACGAAACTCTTGCGCTTCTCGTAGGATGTGTGAAACTGAGATTTTTCTTTTTTGCTTTTTACATACAGGGAGTACTTAAAGAATAGACAAACGTATCGGAATGGCTGCCTGTGCTCTACAAGCAACGATTTACACCACTCGGCTGGTGCTCCCAATGCTCCCCTGTACACGATGATTTTCCCAATTCTCACTGCTGGCAGCAGAGCGAAAGGGAGAAAAGTTGAAACAGTAATATCCCGTTGCCCGGTAGGATCGTGTTTTATGTGCACAGCACCCGTGCGCGATCGTATATCAAAGCAAGAGTTTACTGTTTCTCGATTTTGTTTTTCTTTTGGGGGTAAAAATTCCTCCTCTGGTTTGGCGTTCGTTTGGCAACTTCTTGTGCCTCAGAGACATTGGAAACGGGAATAAACTGAGAAGTGGAGATGAGACAAGGAAAAGCGTCACATTCAAACACACAAATACAGATAACGGTTAACGACATGGTTCGTGACGATGGTGATCGTGTTGAAGAAGCATGTTTATTATTTATCTCCATGCAACCAAATGGGGAAACTCGAGCCTTTTCACTATTACTCTTGATGCTCTTCGGCACGAGATTTGATTTTTTTCTCATGACTAAATGACAATTCTATCACTTGCATCACGGCCACATTCATCGCCGAATTTGACTCTAAAACTCTCGCTCAAATCATGTGAAAAACGTTTCCAGCAATCGACTCTTGCTTGTTCGGGCTCAACGCTCTCCCGCTTCGGGCATGAATTTGATGAGCAAATAAAGCGCACTTTTATTACATTCCTCCAGGCGCTTTCCATTATCAATTCAGGCTGTCGATCATTGTGCCGGAAAAAAAGGGTGCGTGTGTGTGTTGGCAAACAAACAAGGTGAAATAAAAGTACAGAATCAGCACCGGGGCAAATTTTAGTCCACAACTGGGCGCGCTCCAACTCTCCCAAACCTCTCAACCGTTGGCGTCTTCGCGTATAATCGTTTTTCCAATATTGCGGTCTGACTTTTACGACCAGCGGTGTGTGTATTTTCCGTTTTTTTTTTGTTTCTTATTCTTCAAAACTCCCCTTTCCGACAGCTACCACCTCACCAGTTCTCTCCATCTCTGCAGGACACCCCGCAGGGCAACCCAAAATGGAGCGAAGAGTCAATACATTTGTCAAATGACGCTCGGCGAAAAACGTGCTCCCGGGTGGTAATTGCATTGGGTTTGTGTTCTTTTTTTTTGTTGAACTCGTTTTTCCATGCTCACTCCAAGGGAGTAGATGACCGCCCCCCTGCTAACATGGTGAAAGAGTGAGTTCGGGGTGTAGGGGTTTTTTTTCCTTCGCTGTCTAATAAAAGGTGCCAATGCAGGGGTGGCAGGATTTTTATTTAACCAACCAGTCAAAAGAATCGTCTCGCTGCTTGCTGGACTAAAACGAATAAGAAAAAAAAACCTAAGCAAAAAGGCATCGGTGGACGTGCCTGAGAAGGAAAATAACTGTATTTAAAAATCCTGATGGTTGAATCGTGTTGCTGATTCTCGTTCCCTTCCCCAACACGCGCCACAAAACCCGTAAAATGCCAATTGTCATTTCGGAGGAGGTTGCTGTACGTGAAGGGATTTTTTGGTGATGCAAAAAAGGGAGAAGGTTTACTCGTAAAACTTGACTGGTTTTGGCATGTCGGGTTGGAATGATGGTTGCTTAATTTTGGACCGTAAATCGGACTCCAATGTCATGCTAGAGTCGAGTAAAATTAGTCCTTTTCTTCATCGGATGAAGTAATTGGTGTAGACAATTGAAGATTGTTTGAGCGCCTCCTTTAAAGTAATTAGATACTATGTCGAAGATTTAAGCATAATTTTTAAAATAAGTCATCAAAATAACGGCAAAACAATCATCAACCTACAATCATAACAAACTGCGACACATTTTCACTCAATTCGAATCCATTTCCACCTCATCCGATCCGCCTCTAGAATGTATTCATTAATCATTCCAAAATCTATCTCAACCACTTCAACCGCACACACACACCCACTCATAACATACTTTCCCACAGCATCCCCCCTCGAGATCTATTGACAGCAAACAACAGCAAAAAAAGCACATCAAATCAAAACTAAATCGCTAACATACGTTTGACAGAGTTTTTCGGTGTCCACTAGTAAAGCGAACATAATTTGTCCTCTTGGACGAGAGGCAAGCTCGGACGAGAATAATGCTCTCTGCTCCCCGAGGGACCTTCTTGGCCGGTGTTTGGCTGTGCTGTGAAAGCTTCTCTGAAACCCCGTGCCGAATGGGAAATCTATGTTGCTTTTCCATCCACCGCCTTCCCCCTCCGGCAAACGGACGTCAAAGGAAGAATAAATCAACGTTAATGATTTATGATCTAGGGTACGATTTCTTGTCCGGCTTTTTTTTTATTTTGCTCTCGATTTCTTCCATTTCCTCTGGGGAGGAAGAAGAGGGGGAGAAAATTAAGCAGGGTGAATGAAGTGGGTGTCGGTAGAGCTGGCGGAATCACTACAGCTAGTGCCGATAGATAGACCGAACGAAGCGCGTTTGCGCTCCTCCCGAAAGACCAGGCACCATCCTGCGATGGGGTTGTGCTCTAGGCGGTGACCGAGCGACCGAGGCGAGGGAAAGATGTTGTGTATTTTATCAAATTAAAAGCATCTCGCTTCCATTAACTTGTCCCCAGTCGTAGGGCAACAGCGTGCAGGGTGAAACGGAGCGCGCAAAGGAAACCGTCCCGCAGGGCAGCAATTGAAGGACGCACGGATTCGGGCGGCACGTCGGAGGTCATGCTCTATTGGTGGAGATCGTCCGAAAAAAGGAGCTCCATTAAGGTGAAATGAATTCATTCATAATTCAGGCACCGAAAAAGTGACACTCAGTGCGCCCGGCGCTCGGTAGGCTCCCCGCCCCTCGAAAGGCTAATGTTACCGGCGGAGGTCGCTTTATAGCCTGAGAAACGAGAAATGTCACTTCAACGGATTGAAGCAGCCGGATGGTGAAGCGGCTGTGTAGGAGGGTTGTAGATATAAGAGCTTTTGGTGCAGGTGTACCTCAACAAAGCGCAAAGGACGGCGTTGCGCACTTCAGGTTCAGTCGAATCGAATGAGAAATTGGAGATGTTGTTCGAGTCGATTAGCTTCGAAGTCGAAAGTGTAGGTGCAAAAGCCTCCGAAAGTTGTAGTGCTGGCGTCGGCTCAATTTTCAGACTTGTTGGGGAGTTTGTAAGTGCACGCGTTTAGTTACACGCTCGCTGCTTCTTGGAATACATTGGTACCTCCCGCACGGTACACACTTTGCGCTATCTTACACCCCGAAATCATCCACGCGCAAAGCACAACAAAGCAAAGACTTTTGCTAAGAGCTGAAATTAAACCCGCATACAACTTCGCACTTAACCAGCAGTAGGACCAGTTCTAATTTTTACTGATTGTAACGACCGATTCACTGTGACGCAAATAATATGAGCAACTTGTGCTCCCTCAGAGCGTTTTATGTCGTGTGTCGTCTTTCCGTCCCATTTTCGTAATATTGACGTGTTGGAACACATCACCATAACTTCCTCGGACTGGTAAAGAAAACGACAAAGATGCTAACGACCACCACCGTGACGATGGGGACGTGGCGATGTAATAGACTCCCGCTGACTCCCTATGACCGTGTGGACGGCGGCGCGCACTTGGGCCCAAACAGTGTTGGACCGTGTTGTAAAGTCATGTCACGTAGTGCAATGTATGGTAATATCATTTCCTGTAACATGCCATCTCGGTTTTGGATTCCAGTGCGGCCCAACCAACCAACGGGAGAAGCGGTTGTGTTCAGTGTGTGTGTGTGTGTGTGAAGCTACGTGGAGTAAAAGTTGCCAACTTTGAAGCAGGAATGTGACGACACATATGTGTAATGGGCAGGTAAACAGGTGTGTATGCGTATATTAGCTTGGTTTTGTAAGTAGCTTGAACTGCTCAGCGGGCATATGAGATATTTGAGCCAACAATGAACAATGGAAATAATAAAAAAAAGTTCAATCAAAAATGTAAGACATAAAAAATAACGAAGTTTGTAAGCGTTTAGGTAGAGTTGCTGTCTATTGGCATTGTAAAAAAGGCTAAGTATCACTTATCATAATGTCAATGCGTCTTTATGAAAGCCTTCGTGAACTTTTCCCATTATGACATGAATCACTTCTATGTATGCAACACATGTTTAGCTTTTTTGCATATTTTAATGTGCGAAAATAATTTAATATTATTAACACATAAAATATTGCATACATTTAGGCGTTTCTCAAACACATCACTACTTAACTGATCTGCGAATATTCGAGATGAAATTTCTTATCCAATGTTTTTAGTATTTTACTCCATAGAATGACATTAACATTGAATTCTAAATTTTGGTTTCATTTACAAGTAGTATCATAAATGATTTAAATGATTTAGTTTTTTTTTGAATAATTATTTTTTGAATTGGATTCTCTCGTTCAACACACTTCTTACTTACTTACTTATACGCTCAACACACTTCACTTCACTTAAAAATACTGTTAAATTTTCCTATTTATGTTCAATTCTAAAATGTTCATCTAGTTACATAAAAAGTTAATCATACATATAACACTGTAAACACACACAAACACATTCAGTTCCTGTAGTACCCACACACACACACACACACGAATGTGTTCCGATCGGCGAGGTACCCATCGATCGACACCGAAAACTAAACGGAAACTAAGGAAATCTTCCCGTCAGCGACACGACAACAGCATACAGCACGTGCAGCCACTGATGGTAGTTCATCGGTTTGCACGTGGTTTTCACCTGTCCTTCGAGAGGGAAGAAGAAGAAGAAGAAGAAGAAGAATAAAAGACGTGCCAACTTCAACATGACTTGCATCCCGAAGGGCGGCGGCGAGAGTTAACTAACTTTTTCCACGAAAGTACCCGTCAATCAAATGAGTTCATCTCTGGGTGTACGCCACGCACCCCACCCAGAGAGTACGTGCTCTACACGAATAGCCATTTTTCTTCACCCGTTGTGAGTGTGTGTGATACATTTCATTACCATGTTCGTGGAAAGGATCTTTGCACTTATAACTGTGTGTGGTGTGTGTTTGTTTTTCGTAATTTTGCACACACCCAAACACATTCGATCAAGTAAAACAATCCGGAAGTACCGTTTCGTCACCTGCCAGGGTTCAAATGCCCATGTCACAGCGTGCCGAGTGGGATTACAATTCGTATTAAAATCTGCCCGCAAGGTGCTTCAATGTAAAGCGAAACGGAAATCAAATGACAACAGATACGGAAATGGTACAAAAGATAGAGAAAAAAACATGAAAAAATGGAAGCATCAGAAAATCATCAACGCTAGCGGCAGGAGCCCCCTGGACTGCGGGAAAAGTTTTCTCATTTTTCTCCCATTTTATTTGTTATGTTTTCGTTCACCTTGCACCTGCTACTGCTGCTGTTACTTCCGTCGGGTTCGGGGTTCGGGTCCAGGTCTGCTGTGTCTCTTTCCACGCTGGCAGTGCGTGCATTATGCTGTGTCCTTCTGTGCTCGAAGGTTGTTTTCCTCCCCCCCCCCTCTTCCCAGTGTGTCCTTGGCTGGCCCTCCCCTTCCCATGCGCTGGTCGGTTACAATTTCCGCCTTTTATGGTAGTAAAATTATATTATTTTCCATTTTTTTTGCCACTTTTCTCATTCGCGCGTGAACTTTCTTCTGTGTTTTTTCCTAGTTTTTTTTTTCTTTTGCTTTCTTCTTTTCACCGGTTTTTCCGGACGCACTGTGACTGTGTGTTTTTCCACCGCCGTGGTTTGCCACCTTTTTTTTTTGCATGCCTTGTTTTCATCAAACTGTGTATCGTTGTTTTTGTTTGTTTGTTTGTTACTTTGCGTTCCTTTTTTGCATTTCCCTATTGCCCCGTTGCGTATAACGCGGCCCCCTGTTTTAGCGCGCACAATCTTCTCCCGGAAAGCGGCCGGCGGTGGCGGCTACACAGTCTGACAGGTCCCCTGGTTCTCATAAACGTCATCTCACATCCCGGGAACTTGCCAGCAAACGAGCAAACGTCTCGGGAGCCTGCGTGGCTACTGCAATACAACCGCATGACAGTTTTTTTAACATCATAAGAAAACGATGGGAACGGAGCACACAGAAACAAAAAGAATCATTTTGGAGTTTCCCGGTCCCGGCAACACGAGCAGGCAAAAACAACGCAACGAAACTGAGCGCACGGGAACTGAGAAACAAGAGAACGTCTTCTACCAAGATGTTTAGGAAGAAAAAAAAACGGTGTAAAAGAGACAAGAAGAAGGCAAGTCCGCACTTTGCACAAAATCCAACTGGCCCTAAAAAGGACAGCAAGGAAGGTAGCAAAAACAAAGTTTGTAATAAATTCATTTTTACAATAGGAATATTCTTCACTTCTTTGTTGCATCCAAAGGCCAAACGTACCTTTCGAGCAGGAGATGAGTTTCCTATCCCGCTTTTATTTTCTTCGCACACACACACACACACAATGAGCGACGAACGAACTTATCCAATCTTTTCCCTTATTTCCGCACGGGTGTCATCGATCGAACACCTTTTAGAAAGGTGGAAAGATACGCAGGCAGACAGACACACAGAAGAAGGAGAAAAAATCACTCATCGAGTGGAAAATTGAAATTTGAATAATGTGCTGATAATAAACAGCAAAGTAGCTACCTCCGAGGATGTTTACTCCTTTTTTTATGATTTTCCCTTTTCACAGCGAAGATGCTTTCGTTCATCAGCATCACCGAATTTTTTTTTCCCTGTTTTTGCATATTGGGAAGGATACAGTGGACAAACTGAAATTGAATTGATCTCTGATGCCCGGTCGGTGATACGGTAGCTTCTAGATGAGTCCATATGTTTAAAATTGTATATTTTTTTAACTCGAACTTTTCCCGAAAGGAAAATACGTTTTCATCCCACCAAATAGGGTACCAATAACGAGCTTCTTCATTGGCGGAAAATCGAGTTATGCCCGACCGAACTCGACGGCACGACTCGAAAATGACCTTTCTCCCAGTTTTAACCAGGCGGGCAGCTTCATCAAAGAAGAAATGTGTCCCCTTTTATCCTTCCCTACACACACACACACACGGACACACCCATGCACACTGTCATGTGTTTATTTCATCGTATATCGTGTGTTTGGAGCGATCCGGAAAGACGAAAAACGGCATGTCCTTTTTTTCCGAAACGTTATCGGCGAACGACGAATAGACGAACTTTTGCTCTACGGTTAAAATAAGTGAAGCCGTCCCCTAATTGGAAAATTTACAGTCAAACAGCAGAACGCTATCAGAGCACCCCTACTACATGTGTGTGTGTGTATGATGTTTGTGAATGTATTTCTCTCACCAGCGACAGCATCGTTTGATAAAATGGCAGAAAATTTAATCAATACTCGAGCACTCTTAAACTCCAATGGTTGGCCAATAATATCCTTCTCCGCCTTCGAGCGCCGTTATTGAGTTTGTGCCCTCACGTTGCCCTCTGTCTGTGTGTTTTTCTGTTCCTCTGAAGCCCATTTATGCTGAACTGAGCCTTTAATTATCATCATATCTTTCATTTTCCTTCACATATGAAACCGTTGAACCGATGAACCTTACCCAGACCGTTGTGGGTTGCGGATGGCAAATTCCGAACTTTTGGCACACAGAAACCGTCCGACCGGCCGAAGATCGGAGATCATCATCTCAAACGGGCGCCTTTATTTTCCATGTTTCCGTGGCCATTTGATGAAACACGACTCTAACAACGTAAAGGGGAACCAGCGAAGAAAGCAAAAGTTCCACAGATACGTGAGGTTTTTTCGTTGTCCAAGGAGCTCGTTGGAGGAGAGCACTCGTCAAACAGTGAGCGGGCGCGTGTTTTGCGTCCTATCCTTTTCCCGGGCACCACTCATTTAGCCTGCTCAGCTCAGCGAATCAGCTGTACAGCACCCGCTGGGAAGGATTTTATGTGGCTCAATCACAGACACTACCAACACTTCACTAAGTAATCTTCACTTCATTCGCTCTACGACGGAGAGAAAGTTGAAGCGTACACCGGGAAGGCAGCTCATCTCAAGATTCTGCCGGTGGGCTCTGCTGGGAGAGGTAGGGAATCCAAAGGGAAACACTTTCTTGAGCATCATGTTGTTAATTGAAATATTTGCCTTAAATTCCGTTGCGGCACTGCTGCAGCAGAAGCAGTTCCTGCAGCATTGTGTCTTGTACACCGTTTCCAGCACCCGCCTCATGTGCTTCACCCAACAGTCAGCTAGTAAGTCAGCTTCGATAGCACGTAACCGCACCGACAGCAGCCAGCGCAAACGCTTCCGAACACGAAAGAATGTAAGAACGTTTGCCATTGCATCATCATCATCATCATCGTCGTCGTCAGGCATCAGCTTGATCTAAAGCACAGTTTGCTGCTTCCTGCTAGGTGAAGGAAGCTCGCAGCGTACTGCAACGTATTTGACTACTATCTGGGCTGCCGGTTTGCTGAAGTAGTTTCCTTCCCGTTTTGCCCGGTCGCTCTAAAAACCAATCCCTACGGTTCCTGCGTTCCCTGTCATGCGGCAAGTTAAGATGAGAATGTCGTCCTCCGTGTTGATGTTTTGACGCAAACCCGTCCCGCCCTTGTAGCAGCTCTGTAAGCTGCTCCCAAGTTACATCCCTGCACGGGGGGGGTCGGAACATTTTCTTCCCGAGGTTTACTTCGCCCATCAAGTGTGTGTATGTGCGTTTGTGTATGTGGTTAGATGTGTCGGAAGATGCCATTAGCATCTGCCATTAACGGTGTGAAACCGAATGACAACTGCATGCATATTATGCTTCTTTTTGTGGCATCCGAGGGTGTGTGGTGCGGAGGCTGAAGTAATAGCCAGATAACACAACATGGCTGACTTGCTGGCAGTAACAGATGACGACGACAACGACAACATTGGATTCTTTTTTTTCAGAAGTCAGAACGATACTAATGGCATTCATTTAGAGTAGGTGCCAATAAGTCTAGGTTGGTGATTTTGCTTCGCCAATGGGAGTTGAGAAATGTTGTGAGATATAGGAGCAAAATTCTATTACATAACGATGATATTCCAATTGGAATATCAGTAGAATAATGAATGGTGGTGTAGTATCGTCAATCGTCAAAGAAAATTTGGATATTTTTTTCATATTATTTCAAGTAGAGTCGTAACAAATTAAATGTAGGTAACTAAATTAATAAATCAATCAATACGACACCTTTTATCTACAAATTAGTTTGTTGTATTTTGCTCAAAAGTTTGCAGCAAAAGTTGAGGTTAGTGAAATGTAGATAAACACTTGAAAATTGATCATCTGTACTCAAACTCAAGCGAAATTTATGTGAACTTTGTGATGTAATAACTTTGAAATGATAGCTACGGATGTAAAGAGCAGCTTTAAAGTTTGGTAGCTCAATCAGAGACAAACTAATGTTATTATTATTTGTGTCATATTAAAGCTATATTAAGTCTGTAGAATATATTGCTGTCCTAGAGAAAAAAAAATGAATTCATGACTTTATTTTGACGTAATACTCCAATATCTTAGTGCATCCCAAATCAAATTAGGGCTGAAGTTGATTGATGAATGTAAGAACACGAACATGATTGGCGGTCCCGTTGTACAGTCGTTAATTAGTACGAATCAACAACATGTCCGTCCTGGGTTCATATCTAGAATGGACATTCCCCTCGTAGCAAGGACTGACTATCCGGATGCGTGTTACTGAAGAAGTCCCGACAGCCTGTATGGGCTGGTATGTCTGCGTAGGACGTTACGTTAAGTAGACGAAGAAATACAAGAACATTAAAGATTCTGAAGCGAATAGATGAAACTGATCCCTATAAAGAAGGATCTATGATCATGCTCTGATAAAGTTGATTTCAATGCATCTTCAAAACAGATTACTTTTTCAAACAATAGATGATATTGCTTTTTAATAGAATTTTACATTTATTTCATGTAAAATTTGTTCACAGATGTGTAGTCGCTCGGACGGTTTTTATTCTGAGAACCTTTATCACCTCGTTCGCATCGCTACTAGCAAGCACAACTTTATCCTGCAACCCAAGCAAATTGCACGCCTTGGAGTGTCACTTACAGTGTGGTGTATGCGTTTTGGTGTCTTCATTATCGAAGTCGGTTGCGCAAAACGTGCCACCGCACCACCACAATCCGCCAGCCACTCGTGGGTCCCCAACGAACGGGTAAACGACGCAGCGCAAATCGAATCAGCATCAGCAGTACTTTCCTCAGCATTGAAAGTTAAATTAGAATCACACGCACACTCGCACACCACATAATAATCTTTACATATTCAACACACCGACCGAAGTCTTGGGAAGCACAATGGAGGGGAACACCCGTCAACTGCAAACGAAACCGCTCATGATGCGGATGGAGGCGCACGTTCGTACGGGGGTTCCCTCTTTTGGGTCACATTACACTAGCCGCTCTCGGCAAAAAGGGATCCAATATGCTCCCCGGTCACACATACCCATGTCTGTGTGTGTGTGAGTGTGTTTGATACCCGCAAAGTACTGTGCTACTGCGCTAACACACTGGCTGCTGGGTGTTAATATTCATTAACCCAACACACATTTCCCGGTACTTTGTGCATGGGTTCGCCTTTGCCACCGTACTAGAAGTGGTGTGGAATTGCCGCAAAATGCCGGTACCCCCGCAGTGTTGTAAAACACCCACCGTACTTCACGAGATAAAGCAGGAGAAGGAACCCCCGGTAGCCTAATGATTCCACTCTCTCGTCCCTCCTAATTTTAAGCCGGTGTGAAGCCACTACGAAACCGGCGTTCTATCTCGGTCGGCAAAGCATCCGTAGTGTGGTATTGATCGGATAAGAGATTCCTGAGCAAACTGGGGCCCCCCCACAAAAAAAAAGAAAAATGAAGACACAGGTATGTATGTGTTTGTATTAACATCCCGTTGAAACGCATCCACCTGTGCCTGTTTACTTTCTGCCCTTGGTTCTCCTTTTTTCTAGCAGGATCGAAAAACCGTTCCCCACAATCCTTCAACCGAACGGTGAAGGAAAACGGGGGGGCTATTTTTCGTCCGTTGTTCCTTGGCCACTTTATAGCTGCACAAAGAAGACGCTGTAGAAAACACCCAATCATGGAAATTAATTTCTCTAATGGATCGAAAGTTCGCCCTGATCCGCCAGCTGAGACTTACGGGGGGGATAAAAATCAATGCATAAAAAAAAACGGGAAAACGATGCCCCGGTAGCAGGAGTGGAGCGGGAACGGGAAGACCGGGAGGATATGGAATAAATTGGCCTGCTTTATTGGGACGCACCTTTTCCCCACCTATCCGGCTTGATGGTTCTTTAGTGGTGAGCTACTGCTGCTGCTCGAAAGTTCTTACCGTCTGCTGGGAACTTGGTGGGAAAATACAGCAAAGTGTGAAAAGCGTTTTTTTGTTTGGTTCGTTTGCTCCCAGGTAGTTTACACAAAAGGCACACAGCATCCCCGGTTGATGGGAAATGATTCGAAAGGAGAACACACGATTGAGGGTTTTGAAAGGCGGACAAAACATAAATCAATTCGAACACGCACACACACAAATAGAAAGATAAACATAGAAACATAAAAGGGGAAAAACGCATTTTCGTGTAGCAATAGACAGATAATGTTTTTTTTTTTTTTTGTTGGTGGAAAAGTGAGAAGAAAATCGCCACCACCACCATCGAATGGATGAAATAACCGAGCGAAACTCAGTATGGTTGATGGTGAGTTTGCTTTTGGATTTAAGACCGTGTAGTGTAGCCCGTACCGACCAGCTCCAGCAAAATAAAAAAAGCATAAAATCATCATTTCGCTGAACAGTTTTCACCAGCTTTTCTGACCCACTTTTTAGAGCCATTGCGAGTGAGTGATGAGAGCTGAACTGGTTTTTTTTGGGGATGCTGCTGCTCATCTGCGAATGACGACGTTTTTGTTGCATAATTCAAAATCGCAACAAACCATTCGGCAGGACGAAGGAGCAGCAGCAGCAGCAGGAGCGGAAAGTAAATATTTTGTTTCGAAGATTTTCACCCAAACTTTCAGCAGGACACCAGCAAGAGTGAGAGAGAGAGATTGTGACGGGAAAATACACCAGATGGTAGAGCGTTTTTTTTTATCTCTCTTCTAGCTGTGTGTTGTTGGTTCAGCCAGCTTCCGCATAAAAACGCTACAAACCGATAGCAAAGAAACACGTCTGGCAAATAAAGCGACGGAAGGGGAAAAGAGGAAGGATGCTTTGCCAGCTGCTTTTTCCCTTTCCGATCTCCCTGCTCCTGCCTGTTGTGGCTGTATTTGTTGTGCATAAAACCTCAATTCCTGCCAGTAGGTTCTGTGCTTTTTTGTAGCGCTTCTGCTGCTTTTATTTTTCTCGCTTGTTCTCGCTTGCTCTCTCTCTCTCTCTCTCTCTCTATCTCTCGCTTTGAGAAAAGAGAACGTCTTCCTACAAAGAAAGGTGCCTCCTCGATGGATGCCTTCACCTTCACCAGTGCTCGCCGGATCGAATAAAGAAACTATTTCCAGTGCCTGGAATCGATTCGCTTGGGCTTGGGATCGGTTTGCCCTGCGTCGAGCACAGTCCTGGCCGGCCTGGCACGGTAAAACACTCCTTGTCGTCCCTCGTCATCATCACCAGAGAGCATGTGTTGGAGCTGTCGCGGTGCGGGGATCGACAAAATCGATGCGCCCAGGCAAAATTCGGCACGGCCCCGCTCACTCCGAACCGTTCGAGCTGAAAAATGGCCGCATCGAGCAGCGTTTCATCTTTACCTCCCCAGCCCTGTTTGGAAGCTCAACTTCCAGCCCGCAACCTTCCACAATTGGCTTCCGATAAAGGCAGGCGGCAGGGCAGATCGGCAGGGAGAGATTTATTTGTCTGTTAAGTTGAAAGTTTTCGTGAACCGTGAACACCGTGAGCAAGGGGAGAAGGGGATGCCCCAGAATTCTGACGAAGGCTTTCCATTTTTAGTTTCCATCATGTCCACCGCCCTTGCTGCCCCTTTGTTTGCCCTCTTCGGCGGAATTGGTTGAGGCGCACCCACAATCGTATCGTCTCTCCCTTAGCAGGTGTCTGGAAATTGGGGGGACAGATCGTGGAGCGCGGAACCAAACTTTTCCGCATCGGCTGTCGGCTGGCGGCTTACGGACGTCGTCGTCGTCGTGGTTGCATCGAATGCAGCGAACGAACGGATTTATGCTTCCTTTTCTTTCATTTTCTGCCCCGTTCGTCATCACCCACATAAAACTCAATGCATATCACCGATGATAGGGAGATAGAGAGAGAAAAGGACCAATGTGGGGGGTTCGAGAATGTGAAAAAATGTCCTATGAAGATGCCATTCCGCTTGGCATTGGCATAATAATAACGGATTTGACTAAAAGCTTTCGTCAAAGCTGGTTTCCGGGTGGCTTCGGAGGCACTTACCCTTTGCAGCGAGCGTGTTTGTTGGTGTGAAGGCACTCTGTGAGTGTCTATTTTACGATCGAATAATCATTGATGACGTACCTGAAACGAGTGGACGAAAAAATTGATTAAATTAATAGTTCAAATTGCTTGAAATCATTTTAATTTCACTTTATTAAAACGTCCAAAATATTCCAACATTCTTCGTCTAAAGAAAAAATCAGAAACCCTCTTTTCAACAAACAATTTTGACGTCATATGAACTTTCATTTTATGAATTTTTGCATCAAACCAGCGAATGCAGACAGCATTCGCCATAAACCATCATTTCGCTAAGATGTGCCTGATGCAGCACCGAGCGGGCACCGTCTTCAGATATGTTTCCATTTCCTGCCACGATTGACGACTTGAGCGAGAGCAAAGTGTGGCAAACGACAAACTTTCGGATCGCTGCTTCCCACCGTACACGGGTAAGTTTTATTGTTTGGAAACGAAATTGTCGTCCAGGGGGTTTCGCACGTTCGTCAGCCTGGCACAGGGCACTGTTGGAGGTAGCATTTTCTCGTCTCCTTTCTTTCTTTTTTTATTACTATTATGCATCACCAATGTCTTCTGTCATGCCATTTCTCTGCACAAGGAGAAAGCACACAAGAGGGGGCGAACAGTTGATGGAAGTTTTGTGAGTGCAAGGATGCACTCACCTCGAGAAAGCGTGTCTTGGGAGGCAAGCGACGAACGTATAAACGAAGAAAAATTGCAATATTATTCATCGGTTGGTTAGGAAGAAAAAAAAAGGTGGAACATTCTAACTAGTTTTGCTCGAAACGTCTCAAAAGGACACACACACACACACCCAGGCATGCACACACAAAAGCTGACGAAGATGAAAGAATGATTTGACACAAAACCTTGCGGAAGCAAATAAAAAAAACACGAAAACGAGCGGCTGTCTTCTGGAATGATGCTTTATGTGGCTGTGTGTATGCTAGTATGTGAGGCGAATTATTATTTATGCGCCACATCACAGAACAGAAACGAGGAACGGTGACGACACGTAGATAGCAAAAAAAAAAAACGAACAGCAGCGCCCAAGGAGTTGCAAAATGTGCAGAATTAAATTCATATTTCTAGATTAGGGACTCGGAACGGTCGCTTTTGTTCCACGAGCGGCAGCTTCACCGCCACCGCGTTCACTACCGATTGCCTACCTTTAGGCGCTTTCGAGGCGGTCTGTCTTTTTTTGTCTAAAACAAACAGTACAACCCCAGCACATTGCATACGTGTGTTGGCAACACATTTTAAACAGCACTACTAGCGACGGTGTGATGCAGAATGGGGAAGGATTTACAAGCAACGAACAAACATCGACGCTTGTCTCAGCTCCACCTTTAGTTGTGTTGTGCTAAACTAAAAAAAAAACACTGAAACAGACGACACACAGAAACGGTCGGGCTGCTTATAAGTATAAGCTGCAACATTTTAAAACTCACAAACCCGTAACACACACACACACACTCATCATTGAAACTGGGTGCAAATGGATGGTGCAAAAGTTGCGTTTTCCCTGCAGACTGTGTGAGCAAACTAGGAGCTGCTTGCTGTTGTTGTTTGCGGAATTAGCCAAAATTCGGTACTCTCTTGTGACCTGCTTTGTTTCCGAGACCGAACATTGTTGGTTTGTTGCCGGTACGAAATAAAAAAAATAAAGGATCAACATGCTTCCCAACACATTTACCTTGGCGAAGGTTTAAGAGCGCATGTTTGGCACCGGGAGCTACTCTCTTGAGGGAGTTTTGTGCCCATTTTAAGCCACAAAACTAGGGTTATATTAGAATATATGTGAAGTTTTATAGTTTTTTTCATCTCGTTAGGCATACCTCGCTTTAATAAACCTGGTTCTATGCTTTGAATGTACAGTACAGCGGCGGTATTCGAAGTCGAGCGGACGAGTGACGTCATGAAAATTCCACCCTCTCAATGAATATCCTTCACTCATACGTCCCACATCAAATAAAGTAAAACAAATTCATACATGGCGATTCGCAAAGGGACGTAAGGAAACAGTCAAATACACTTGATGGATATCAAGGTTGCCCGAGACGTGTATGTGTGTGTGTGTGTGTACATTCCAAGCTCCCCGCCAATGCACGAAAGCGCCACGAAAGTATATGCACATAATTACATGTGTTACAGCTAATTGGAATTTATTAGTTCCGTGCCACTCGAGCTCATCATCATCATCAGCACACGATCATCTTCACCGCACGGGCAGGCACCCACTCCAGGTGCTCCAGGTGATGGGTGAATTCTTCGCCCTTATGAAACCGTGGATTTATGCGCCGTGCCAGCTTCCCACCTGGAGCCCGAAGGTCCTTACTGGTGCTCAAATGGGAGCAAAAAAAAAAGGAGGGAAACGCCAGGCGCTGGTGGTGAGATTTCGTGGAAAGGATAAAGAGTACAGTAATTTACTCACAAAACAGTCTCTCCCTCTTTCACACACACACACGTGTTTACGTTGCTTGCATCCCATATTAGCTTACCCGGTGGATGGAAGGAAACCCCTCGGCACCCCGCACTTTGGAAGTTTCCGCCAGGAGCGCGCTGAGATGAACCGGAACTACCAAATGAAGAAGCCTTTTGCCGCGCGCGCTTGTGTGTTTATGGCTGAGACGGAAATAAATGCTGAAGGCGCAAAGGGAGGAAAAGGGATTGAACGAACCAAAAAAAAACTTAATTATATTCCCCACCTTACCATTTCCTCCGGTCGAAAGAAAGCTCATCAACTGGGCGTCACCTAGGGTAGAAAAGGGGTGCCGACCGGAACCTATCACATAATGATATGCCCCTCGCGTGAAGACAAATTACTGTACTGAGCGGGTAGAGGCATGAGGGCACAACGGAAAACAACATGCAAGGTAAGAGAAGGTTATAATCGACAGCAAACTCGTCGCTGTGCTGATGCAGTTAGTGTTTTTTTCCTTTCTTTTCTTTTACTACGTGCTAACTGGGTGGGTGGTGTTGTTGGGATGCAACTGCTTGCCGTACGTCATCACACAGAAACCCTAGAACCGGAGGCAGATGAGCCAAGGTGTTTGCATCATTTCAAATTAAAATTTCCGCTAATCAGCGTAACGAGAGCGTTGGGTTGAATACATGATGAACTATTAGTGCCAGTGATAGGAGGAAGATGGAATTGACGATGCTGAGCGAATTGGGAAAGTATTTGCATTAAGAAAAGCGAGTCAATTATTTTTTTTTAGTCATTTAACTTTTTTTTTAACAAAACTCTCGAATGAAAAGAAATAAAGTTTGTACAGTTTACCAAGACATGAGTTATAAAATTAAGTAAATGATTGCATAAATATACAAGCCGGGATCTTCCTGTTGCAACCACATTGTGATATCAATTGAAAAGATCACAAGAGTTCTCAATGATTCATATGTTTTTCCATTTTTCCATAGCATATTCAATGTCTAACAATGCATGCTTGTAGAATATCTAAATTAGCGACAATTATTCAACATTTTTTACGCAGATTTTGAGTGAAAACCCATAAAATCTGTTTTAAAATACAGGATTTTATGTGATTTCTTCTTAGATTTAGATTTAGAAGTATTATCTTGAAAGTTAGTTATTCTGAAATAAATATTTTTAAACAGAAACCGTTGGAAGGAAAGTTGACAGGGTTTTGGTGCTAGTAAAACTTTTCAAACATCCACACACCAACAAAACAGCTGCTCTACTGCTATGATCCTTCGAAGAACAGTCTCTTTGCGCTATCTTCAAAAGTATCAACAAAAGAGAGCGACTAAAGCAGGACACAGTGAAGAATTCAATCGCACGCTACGAACTGCCCCAACTGTCCAAGAAATCTTCCGAATTCTTTTACACTAGAAATGTCCATTTCCTTCCCATGTAACGCTTTGCTTTTCGCTTCCTCTCGTTCTTTCTATCCCTCTGTTGCTTTCCCTTCTTCTCTCGCTCTCCAGTAAATCGTACAGCCCCCGAGTGCCGGAAAATCTATTTATAAATATGTATGGCCGTAACATATTTGCTATGTGCATTTATATGACGTATTAAAAACATTTCCCTTCAACTTTTCGGACATTCCGAATGTGCGCCGCACGCGGAATGCTTTTGGGCTGCTTACTGGAAAAGAAAATCCCATGCTGAACGCACCGCACAGACAAACACACAGAAAGTGACAGCTCCTCGGCAGTAGGAAGCGTTGGTATACGATTCAAGAATCCACCTTTTTGTTGCTTTTCCTCCTTCCAGAACCAAAAGCAGCCTTAAAGTCCCCACGGGCATGAAGAACCTTGGCTTCCTTGTCTGCTGAACCGGCCAGTGCTGTCAGTTTTGGGGAACATCGGACGGCGCACGCAGCGGTAACTTCGTTTTCGTAAGGTTTTCCCACCTACAAAACCGGAACAAATGGGAGCGCATTGTGCGCTGTTTGGAGATTTGCGGCGCTGGACAAAGAAAGATCGCACCGGGGGCATCCTCTTCGCTTATGCATTTGTCGGTCCACAGCTGCAGCAGCTACTACTGCCGTCGTCTGATGGAGATTGCAATGTGACTGGAATGCATTTGTACGGGACTGTTTCTATATTTAATTTTCCTCGTTTACCGTACGAAGGAGGGAGCTATCTCTCTTCGGGCAGGAGACTTTGTTGAAGTTCCAACGTTTACGGATGCTCCGGAAAACCATTTTCTAAGATTTCGTAGTGTAAGAAAAACACAAATAGAAATGTACAGTAATTGTACCTATCGAAATAAACTAAAAGATCTTAAACGTGTTTTGCCCTTTCAAAAGCACAAATCGTTCATATATATCACGTGGTACAGTAAATGTTGATGTTGATTATTTATGTCGATTCCATGGAAATGTGCAACCCACATTGGAGATTTTACCATTTATGAAAAGCCACCAAAGTCCTACCACCGTAAATGGGAAAAGTAACATTTACCGCGTGATGCTAACATGCGCTTCCAACTAATGTGTGACCCCGTGGCAAGGGTATCGCGCCGTTTTGTGTGACAGTTTTGCTTCACACATGACAGACACAAGCCTGGCTTTTCGTCGTTTTTCACGTGAAAAGATGATCAATCAGCGTACCGGTGTACGACCTTTTCACCGACGTGCACCGAGATTCACGGACGAAGGCGAAAAAAAATTAGCCCGAAAACGAGCAGAAACCAACCAACGCTCCATCATGTATCGTGACGACCTTTTACGGCGTGCTTCTTTTCGAAGCTCTTCTTCCTCTTACGGTGGAAAATTCGGCACACGTAACCTACTTTTACAGCCTCCACACGTTTAGACGCGTCGGTGAAGCGTGTGTGAGTGTGAGGGCCAACGAGCAAGTGTAACTTAAAGTCAACCGAAGCATGAATGATGCATTGAGTTGACGTTTATCACTCGGTTCAGCTGTTCCGATGGTTTGTTATAAAAAAGAGCAGAAGGAAAACTCCCCCGAAAAAGATACCTTCCTTGTAATGTCTACTTCAGCCTTGCGTTGTGCCATTTCTCTCTCCACCGCTCCACATTGCCACCGGTTCGAGAAAAGCTCTCTCGAAAAATGGAACGTCAGGTTGCGTTCGGCAGGATAAGTTCAACGAACCGCGAAAGCAAAATGGAACCGCGCGGGATGAAGCCTGTGTTCTTGCGCTCGGAGAATGAATGGAGCAAAGAAGAAAAAAGCGACATAAACACACGCACATGCAAAAGTTTCAACGCGCTTTTCCTGGTTCCCTTTTTCCCTCATTCCCGTAGCTGTAATTGGTTTATCTTTCTACCGCTTGTTTCGACGCGTTTGATCGATAGATGGTGAAAACATTGTGTCGCGGCTTTGCGTAGAGGGAAAAACAGTCGTTCACAAAGCTTGTAAGAAGTTTTCCCTGAGAAAAAGGACACTTTTGTACTCGGAAGGTAAGGATTGCGAAGGGATTGATCGAACTATATCAGATGTAGCAAAAGTCGCCGGTAATATATTATTTAAAAATTGCGTTCTTTCTCTAGTGCAAGAATAACACCTTCATTTTCATTTTCCCATTCTTCATTTTCCATTAAATTCATTCTATTTTGTACGTTTTACCACCAACTCACATAAAATAAATCATCTTCGGTGGGTGAAAATCACTAAACATCCTCCCGGGTGATGATTTGAGCCTATTTTTCACCCCGACTTGGCCAACACCTTTTCAACGGATGCGAAAAAGCTTCGAGAAAAGAGGATCTGAGCTGTGAAACGGAAATAGTCTGACATTCAAGCGCCAACACACAAAACATGCACACGTTGACAGGTAATACATTACCTACCCTCGTAATGTACGATTTTAGATGGGCTCAATTCATCATCTTTCTGCAAAAAAAGGGACCTTGGTTGTGTTGAGTTTCCCGGTTGACGTTCTGTCACAAAAACAGAACGCACAAAGTACACACTGTGGCAGTTGTGATAATGATAAATTCTTTATCATCGAACACGCGAACAAGGGTTTGTGTTGTTACTGGGGAAGAAAAACTTGGGGGAAAGTAGACACACACACACACACACACACACACACACACACACACACACACACACACACACACACAAAGAGAAATGGAAAACGACCAAAATCTTGTGCTTGTTTGCGGTTTTATTTGTTGGATTTGAAATCCAAAAGCAAAACTGCAGTGTGTGTCACCATTTGTCCGTGTGTCTACTTTCCGCGTGAAAAATGGTGTGAAACATTGCGTCCCAAAATGAGATGAAAACCAACACACACACACACAAAACAAATTTTGATCCCTTGAACGCTGGACCGATCGATCGAACCCACCCTCGAAACCGCCAAACAACACCGTCCACCGAAAACGAAGCGGGAAAGATTGATGGACATGTCAGAACGAATAAAATTTCATCGATTATTATATGTTTTCGATTAATGTTTTATTGAATTACAAGCAGCTCGGTGACAGCCCCTCTCGCACCGCAGCCTCCACCGCTCGTTGTGCAACTTTAGCAAAAAAACTTTTGGTTCCCACCGAGCTCTCCGTCGTGTGCAAAGTGTCACGTGTTGGCCTACCGATCGACCAGCCAGTAGTACCGCTGAGAGTGAGGGTATGTGTACTTTTCTGCTGTTCCAAAATCGATACTGTTTGCTCCGCGGGACTGGGCGTCCCTTCTGAAAGCGTCTGAAGGGCACTTGCAATCGGATTGCCAAATTGAGATTGATGACCCCCTCCTCGGTCTCGCTGCAAACGGTTGACGAATGGTTGATTTTTCGGTGGCTCGGTGTACGCCGAGGGTAGCCCAAAAACACAACCAACCGACCGACCGGCGTCGCGTGCATGTTGTTTAGTCGATCTAGACCCCACTCGGCGTGGCATGGAAGTGAAATCAATGAACGGCGCAAGAAAACAGCACACAGGTTTAACCACCGGCGGATAAATAATCAAACATTCAACAAGCGGCGGGCTCGGCGTTGGTTCACTTGATTAGGAGAGGAGCTTCCCATCGGGGTCGTTTTAGCACCTTTGACTAAGCATACAACTCCACACGCTCTCTCTCTCTCTCTCCCTTTGAGCCTTCGGGAGGGTCTCCGGCAACGGTGTCAATGGTTTGTAAACGTTCAAAGACCTCCTCCCCGTTACATCCTACCTCGCAATGTGCCACCCCCGGCCTGCTTGTATGCTAATCAGCGTTGCATGACTTATGTGCGTTGCATCCTTCGCATCCCGTACGTGTCTCCACCTGTTTGTCTAGCTGCGCATACCAAAAGACCACCACCACCGCGTGTTCGAGCCACGACACGGCTTCATTATGTCCACCCCAGGGAAGCCGCCGCTGCGCTGCGCTTTCTTATTCGATTGTTTTGAGCACAGGTGCCAACAGATCAGCGCCTTCCCTAATGTGCTCATTATTCATCGACGGTTATTATTGGTTGGCTTTGTGATTTGTGTAATGGAAAGGGTTTTGTGATGGCAGAGTGGTAAATCGCTGTATGCAGGCGTTCGTTTTCTATTTGCCGAAAGTGACACGGCGTTATGACAACACACCCGAGAGCATATGGGGAGTATCGATATGTGTATTTGATTTTAATTAATTCAGGAAAGAAAGAGTAAAATTGTGCCCAGAATGCTGAGTGGTTAATTTGAACGATAAATATTAGTTCGTGTTTTGGACGTTATTGGACTTTTCAATAAAAGGTTTGATTTGTTGTAAACGGAAATAGCTTTACCATCAGCTGACAGTTGATTTTGCGTTGAAGAATTTTACGAAAATTTAAGCTTCATTGGGATATTTTACATTTTTCATAGCCGGAACATTGTAATTAAATGTAAAAAATCTAACGAAGTAATGACAATATTTCATCAAAGTCAGTTATTAAAATCACTGATAGTTCCGTATTTCATCCAAAATGGTAACCAAAACTAGAGAAGCGCACGCTGCATAACACTCCGTTGAGGTCTGTCTAGAGTCTAGACATTTTATCTGTGAACATTCATCATCAACGTATCTCAATACTGATCCTTGTATTCCCTTTTAGCTTCCTAATGGTTTTGAATAAATAAAATAAGCTTTAAAAATGTGATCTTTCTACAAGGCGACTTCTCTCGATGCAGGATAACACGGGACACATTATTTATCAACCCGCTAAATGTGAGTGATTTATCTTTGAACAAACTCACACACACACGCATACACCCGCGTCAATAGTTATTATGTTTCATCAAGCCGATCAAACGAATCCTAACGATTTGTTATAGCTTGTTCCTTTTTCCGATAAAACCACAACGCCACAGCCACACTGCCGCTCCAGATTATGTTTACCAGTGTTATGTTTACCACGTTTTTCAAACCCGTTTAGAATTTTGTTGCATTCACGTCGAAACAGTTTCGTGGCTGGATGACGCCCTACCGATCGAATGGCAGCTTGAAGTTTTGCATATTTCCACGACCCGATGTCCGATAGGGACGTGATATTGGTTGGATTTTGGGAAAAAGGGCACAAAAAAAAACGCGACACAAATGCGGTATCAAAATTTGGATCATGTTTTCGGAGCAACAACACTCTTGTTATATTCAGCCGGGCACTAGTTTACTTCCCCTTTTGTAAGTCATGTGTTGCGGATGCCAAATTGGAACGTGTGGCTTATATGCACACACATACCCGAATGCCCTTTCCCTTCATGAATGGGTTCAATTAGTTTTATTGCTGCAGTGGCGCGAATGTGAGTGCATCGTGAATTGATGGAGAGATAGCAGCAGATGGGAATGAAAATCCCATTGGTTGTTGTTGTATCAATGGCTAAAAAACGATAACGCGATATAGTAACCTGTGAGACTGTCGGTTTTAGTTTGGCTGAGCAACACGCTCTGATTGACAGGAACAAGAACAGGCAATGATCATTTCCATTTTAAGCTTGTATTTAAACAAAAAAGTACTACATCGTTCATGTTAAATGTTTTTAAACACAATCATTTCAGCTTTTCTACCAATTGAATTTAACAAAAGTAAAATAAAATAGCGTTATAAAAATGCAATCCATTGTCAACTCAGCGAGCAGCCATGATTTCAAATTCAACACAGTATCAGCGCCTCTTAGTTACTTCACACCGGAATGTAGTTCAAGTTCAATTTGCTTCCATCGTACCGAAAATGCAAGCCATTTTTGTGCCAACAACACATCACCACCGAAAGCACTATCTTGCCCAGCACTCGGGCACCCCGCGTGCCGTAGATAAACAATAAAAAGATCTAAAATTTATCAACCTACCAGCGCTCCGGACGCCCTGGGCCTGGGAGGAAGGCCAGCTCCGGTCGGTCATGGCATGGGAATATGGCGCTGTTCTGCTGGAAACCGGATGCAGTTTTCTAGTCGCGTACATGTGCCGTTGTATGTGTGTGCATCGGGTCGAAATCATCCGCCGCTGAATAATTTATGAGCGTTATCGTATTTGTACGCATTTGTCCCGATCGTTCCGTTTTTCCTCACCAGCAATATTGATGAAAGGCGAAACAGAAAGAGAGACAGAACAAGAGACACAGAGCGAAAGAGAACGAATCATTTGCTTTTTTTGCTTGTGCTTTCAAACGGTTTTCCACTTCTCTTAAGGGATGTTTTTGTGTGCGTTGCATCCACTGCGTTGCTTTGTGCTACATTTAGCTGTTGAAAATGCAATCGATGTGTTAGAATTTAATGGTGTTGCTTTTCTCCTCGATTTACCGTACCCGGAAACCCATCATTGCCGGACGTATGGGAACAAGGGATGCTTTTACTATCCTTTTTTATCTCTTTCCCAGACGGGCAGGAGCTGGATGTCGTTTCATGTGATGGGTTTTCATCATGGAAACGCGACCGAGGCCCCTGGAATTTCACCGAGCTCACCGTTGGGATGGTAGAATATATATGTATAGTAATTCATTCTATTCCGGGTGTGTATCCTTTTATGTGTATCCACCGAAACGATGACACATTGTTCGGGTAGCTTAGACAGCGTCAGCGGTTGCAAAAACTAAACACTCTTCTGTATGCAAGCGCTCATTCGGTTTTCATGAGCAAGATGAGAACCGGTGAGTTTATGTTCTTCTTTACCTATTGTTCTAAAGCTTTCTCCACGGACCTACAGCATGGATCCAGTTGCCAGGGGAGGCTCTGGAAAAATCACATCCATCATGCATCAAGCGTACACGGTGACTTGCTGGGATGGTTTCGATGCAGCGCATGAACCATTGTTTTGGCGCGTAACCGACAGCCGATTCGTACATCGTCTGCTGATGCACTCTATATTTGAGAAGTTGGTATTTATGTTTAATTTGTTGTAATAACATTCATCATGACGCACGAGCATTCCCTCGCGCGTGTCAGACAATCCGGAACGCGGTTGTATCATAACGACCTTCAGACGGCAAAAGACAGGTGAGATTAACAGTTGTGGTAGCTCAAATAAAAAAAAAAAATAACGAAAAAAGAGATCACGGAAACATTTAACATATGCTTTGCTATGTTATGCCCCAGCCACTTCTCGAGTGTAGAACAATTTGCTTGTTTTGCTTCACTCATGCATGCTCCAAGGTAGCAATATGAACGAACAGCTAACGGTTCCCATCGCGGGGCAAACACATTGTCTGGGGCAAAGACACGCATGTGACAAAAATAAAACAATAATAAAGCTTCCCTTCCCTTTCCCTGCCCTTTCACGCATTAAGTGCTTCTTTATCAAGTGATTTCGTCAACGCAATGCAAAATAACAACGTGTGACTGTTATGTCGTTTCTCGTTTGGAAGCTGTCAACGAGTCGAAAGAAGAGAGAGAGACCAGTGAACAACAGCCAAAACAGTCCCTCGCGGGAAACTTATTATTGTCCCATTACCAACGGGGGGCATGTATGCATGTGTGCGCAAGCCCTTTGCTATGAATGCAACCGTTAAAAACCTCTTAATTCGGTGCGCGCGGGTGAAGCATAAATTATAAAACAACAATGAGTGAAAGATAGAAAACAAAACTCCATTCGCACCACACGATGGTGACACGACAGCGGTGTTGCGGTGCGCGACCCTTTCCTCAAACCAGTGCCCGTGATGCTACAACCGCTTTGTGCCTGATGCGTACATTCTTTTGTTCTTTTAAATTGTTCTGGGAATATGTTTTGTCACCACGCAAACCCCCGCGCATGGTAATGGGCGGTAGAGGAGATAACCGAAAACTGAAATTAAAAAAGCATTTCAATTAATAGACAAACGAGGAAAAATGGCCACAGTTAAATGTCGCCCGGGGCATAGTGAAGTGGTTTAACGCAATGGAATGAGCACAAAGAGTGGTAAAGAAAAAAGGATAGTGAGGGGGGAAAGTGTTCAATTGCATATTGCCTTTGATTTTTACGTCCAGAAAAAGTGCATCACTCGAATAATATGTTGGAGATGGTAGGGCAATAGACAGCATTGTTCGGCTGTCTACAAGAAGTGGTAGCTGCTGTTCTAGGGCCATATCAAAGGAAACTAATGGTTGCGAGCAGTTGTTGATGGTTGTCTTAGGAACAGACACATCAACAACATCCAAGAATCTCCTATTGGATTTCACATGATTCGGTGTGAATGACTTAACATCTATTTCCAGACTGAGTTGTCTGGTGTCATACTTGTGACATGATGGAAGAATCCAAGCTGCCATTGAATGTAATAGCATTATCTTGGATTTTTCAATCGTTTTCCACTTTAAAACGACTTGGTTTGTGTGATTGAATGAACATGAACATGAACATTGAATGAATGAAGTCATGAACAGCTTTAACTGATGGTCAATAACTTTGACTAGGTACTAGATGATACAGATTACAGCCTATCTGTTACAATGTCATATAAGCTTAATAACTAATGCTTTTCTAGGAAGGCCAAGGCACCAAAAACGTTCAATACATGCTTGGATTTTCATTCAACTGTCATGCAATGTGTACACTTTTTTGTTTACCATAATGTGCAAATATGTATTAGCCTTAAAAATGTCTAGATCATGGTTGAAATCTTTAAAATAATCGTTCCCATTACTCACTTTACCGAGAGATTTATAATTGAGCTCATGAACAATCATTTATTATCCAAACATTAGTATTTTGAGTTGTTTTACCATCATTCAAAATATGTATAACATCCGTTTTGAAGTCATTTTAAAATTTGGAAAATGTGTGAAAATTGTAATACAAATTAAATTGAACATTGACAAATTTGTGATAGGCGCTATTTGATACAAAGCAACATGCTAGGATCTAGTAGTTGTTAAGTAGACGTTTAACAATGGGACTTTTCAAATGGATATCTCTCTAAAACACTTTTTTGAGGAATTTGTCAATCTCCAAAGGCTTGTATTATTTAAAATACCTTCAAGGATCCAATCATGGTAGAATCAAATTAAATAAATTTATACTTTTAAGTATTCTTTTAGCAGGTATCGTTAGTTTTTTCAGGATATGAATAAAAACAACATGAAATGAAAAACATTTATTGCATCTGTTTTGTAAAGCAAAATCGCGAAACATAAAAGCGCCAGCGGAGAACCATTAACGATAACGATACACGAATCAGCTGTATAGTTATCTTTTCTTCATTATCTTAAAATACCGACTGCTTTTTCCTCTGCATTTTTCTTGTTTTAGTTTCCGAGCAAATAAATCCTGCTTCTAGATAACCTAGATCGTGCAGCATTAACTTCAAGACCTGTCAATTACATGCACTTTGTAGTGCTAAAACCTAGGAGACGGACAAACGGGAAAAGCTGCAGAAAAAAAACAAACCGGAAAAAGCATCCTCATCTTTTCCTTACCTGATTTTCACCCTAGCCCAGATAATTATTCAAGTCACAGCGAGCAAACTACTGGCGGTAGGCAAACTGCTAGGAGAAACATAAAGCCCGAACCATAACGAACAGGCAAAACGTGAAATGTTTCCAACACCGCACGCTTCCGGTCATCTTCAGTAGTGCTCATGATGGCATAGAGAGGGAGGAAAAAAATGGAAAACGACAAAGCAAAACCAAGTTGCAAGTGTATCCTTTTTTTCCCCGTCGCAGCAAACGCAATCCCAGTGACGACTGATCCGGTTGCATTTCCGGTGTTGTGTGCATTTGGTGCACTAAGCTGCTCCGGCCTCGGGTGGAGCCGAAGTGGGAAGCGAAGTGGACATAGAGTAAAGAGCTACCGAACAACAAAACAAGCTAAACCCCATTAGCACACAGTGTACCATCGGAATGGGTGCAGAGAGCGAAAGCTGAGTGCAACATACAAAAGCGTTAGTGCGGAGTGGATAGAGTGCTGCACACACACACACAAACATACACAGCATTAATGCAAAGTTGATGTAGCAAAGCTAATTAGCCAGTCACTTTCAATTACACTCCCAGGCCCATGCCGGAGGATCGTGCTTGTACTTTTTTGCTCCCTGTTCTCTTTCTCTCTCTTGTTTTTGGTAAGCACCTTCAGGTGAGAGGGCTCTTCGCACCCGGACAGGACACTTCAACTCCCACTGGAGGAGAGGGTGTACTAAATGGGGGGGGGGAGCCAAAACTGCTGCCCTTTTACGTGCTTGGACGTGGCACTTGGCGCGGGTAGATGAACCGGAAGCTTTGGGGGAGAAAAATTAGCCCATTATTACCGAGTCCTCTTAGCTCATTGTTCTAGCAACTTCCATCACCCAAAACAACAGGTACGGTGAGGTGGTACACGAGAAAAATAAGGAACACATGTAGCTCGTGCCTGCAGATGCGCCTCTGACACGCGCCAGCCATGTCAAGCTGCCCCGCCGCGGTACGTCACATCGATGCCAGATTTATTGTGTTAGCAACAACGGCACGGGCAACGGTTGCGTGCAATGCTGGCTCTTCTTCTGTGCGGTAACCTTAAATTCAATTAACCCAAAACTTTCACACACGGTTTCGCTACGAACGCGTTTTGCTCGCATGCTCGAGGAAGTCCATTTTAATGTGCCGCCCTGTATGACCCGGGAAGGACTCGACAGCGTGGAGCAGCGACACGGCGTTCGCTACGGTAATGACGTTTCGGAGTTAATTTCCCAATGTTGCAAAAGTTACACCAATCTGGTGGCGCTTTGGTACGCACGGCCTGATGGAAATTGGTTTACATTTCCTGCAAAAGTTACGTTCGGTACGTCCGTTGTGCGTTTCGGCGTTCGGAAGGGTTCTCCATTGTGTGGCATTGCGCCGTTTTGAGCACACATTGCTTTATGATGAAACCGTGTGCTGTTATTCACAAAGGATGCGAGCAATGTTTTATGCAAACACAATTTGTACATTATGAGCCTGCTTTATCGATGAAATGGCACGGTTGGTTCCTTTCTCTTTAAAACGGAGAGATCCTGTACAATTTAATGAAACGTCGTACTACATTACGCACTAGAAGTATGATACAGCAAAAACAGTGAAGAACTGTAAACATTTGCATAAACTTGTACCTGTAGTAGTTCCGGCACCGAATGGAGGACACACCGTGCGGAAGTGCAAACACAACCATACACACACACACACATACACCCATTGCAATAGTTTTAATTGCTTGAGCCGATCAATGTACACACGATTTGCATTTCAAATTGACTCTTCCATCCATCTCCCGCCCGGCCAACCACCTGCCAGCACGATGGGCTGATGTGCCCGTGTGTGATGTGGTTTTACTGCTTCGACGCACGTCAGGACACACATATCCTGCAGGAGCACATACATACACAAACGCCCCACTCCAAGCTCTTTCTCTCTCTCTCTTTCTCTCTCACTCACACACTCTTTCGAGCGAGCTCAATTGCACTCATTACTGCAATCGCACTCTCCCGGCTCGGCCCCGTTATTGATACTGTTTCGGATAATCTCCATTTAATTCGAACATTTATGGGCCCGGACTGGTCGATTGTTGTCGCCATCCCCATCGCCCGGAGGCGAAAGTGGGTGATAATAGTTTATTTTTTATCCTACCACATGGCGGCGCTTTGGGAGGGATTCAGTTTTAATTCGATATGACCGTGACGAGGATGGGTCGCTGGCAAAACATTTTATGCGTGCCGATGGAGACCGTTGAAAGAGCTGTATTGATTTAAACTCTCAGTTTGATTACTGAGTTTTGCATTCCTGTAGGGTGTAATGAACTCCTGGTGGTGTAGTTTTTCATGCTACGGTAATGTTTTTAGATGATATTAAAGCGTGCAGATTGAAAATTGCTGCACATTTGAACTCTTTGCAATTAAGGCACGTTTTTATCCCTCCCAAAGATTACCTTTGTTACCATTGAACACAAAAAAATCAAACAACATTTATTTATCATGGTGATGTGGTTGGATTTATATTCCTAGTATAGTATAAGTAAACAAAACCATTTAAGCATTATTATAGACTTTAAGGGATATAAATTGCTTATTTTGTCGTATATAATGCTCTCAAACATTTTTGGAATGCTAAGTATAACCAACAAAAGACTATATCAATCAAAGTCAAGTTTTCTACAATCAAACCTACCCAGCTCCGTACCGCAATTAGCCACTCAAATACTACACTTCAAACTCTTCACAATCTAAACCGATGGATCATGGACCCGTTCGCATCTGTCTTGCACATCTCCCAAAAAGCTAATCTTTTCGAAATCTCAACTAGCTTTGTGCCCGAAAAGAGAATTGCCATACGGGTGCATACACACGTCCGCAGATAACGAATCTACAATTATGTTTTTCATCCAGCGGCGTAGCGTGCTAAATAGAGGGAAGATGTATTCTAAAAACTGTTTGAACTGTGTCTGCGAGCTGTATTTAAGCTGCAGATTCACGCTCGCTCACGTTCGCACAAAACTTTCCTTCCAATGCAGCAAGATCTGCCGCCCAATCCCCCGCCGTGAACTGATAATTAGAGCGGATTATTAGGAGATGAAGTAAGATCATTCCGTAGCCGCCCGAAGGAAGCGCTTATCTTTTTCGCTTGACTATTGCTCCGCAAGCAGCAGCGCGACGAAACTCATCAAAACTATCGCATTTCTTCGAGACCGGCGTCGTCTGGCGTGTGTTTTGGCTTTACCTCTCTCTCTCTCTCTCTCTCTCTCTCTCTCTTGCTCCCTGAACCAGCCACATTTTGCCGTCTCGAGATGAGCGTGTCGAGTTTGGAATAGAATATGATCTCATAATGGTGTTGCATCGAGGATTTATTTAGCTCCATAAGTCTCCTATTCAAATCGCATTAAGCATCTCTAGTGGCGGATCTACCGGCCCGGTGGATCTTGTGCCGCCACAAGCGGGTGTGTACGCCCATCCCAACCCGTCCTAACGGCGCAGCAAAGGATGAGGATGTCTTTATCACTTCTTGCTGGCTCTAGCTTATGCGGGATCTTCTGCTATCAAGCAGCTACTGCTACCGTAAGTATGCTTCACACGGATATACTCGTTGAGATTTAGCAAAACGGAACTAACCCACCCAGGCGGAGGGGGGCAGAGTGCATCGTTCGCCCAGCCAGTCCCCAGTTTGGCCAGGCAGCCCTTGCGCCGCTGTGTAACACAAATGCTGCTACAAATATCGAATGAGCTTTGGCAAACATTTTCCTACCGATTTCCTGAGTCGCTGCAAGACGGACCAAATTACTGAGCTGCTTTAAGGGCCGACCGTGGTTTCGGTACGAGAGCGTTTGCTGCGAAAACATCGGCACAACAAGGCGTCTCTCCCCATCCCCCTTTCCTATTTGCTAAGCTTCTCTTAAACGAGCAGTGTGCTTCAGAAGTTACGTCTCCGAAGTGGTTCAGCCCGACTCGAGAGTCAAGTGAAGGAAATCTCATTATTAATAAAGCGGGACAGCAGACGGCGGGCGTGTCGAAGTTGGGAAGCGCGTCCCGGTCCCGGCGTTTGCGTTTCTTGCTAACAAGACCAAGTGCACTCGGGTGTGTATGTTTCGAGTGAAAATGATGCACGCCCGGTGGTTGTTAGATGAGGCGGAAGCTGCGATACGGCGACCGTCTCGCCCTTGCCAAGACTCGGGACGTGCCGGACACGGCAGGAAGCACCGGTAGCGTCAAGCCGAGCGGAAGTCACTCGGTGGTGGGCGCGCGTGTGGTGCAGTGGAAAATTTAATGCAGTTAACGGGATTCAAGAGCAACGATACAATCTTACTCTTTTTGCTAACATCCCTCCACCTCTGGTGGGTTAGGCTGCGCACACAAGAAACTGGAGACCCTTTACTGTTCGCACCTTGCGCCTTGACGGTCGAGTGGTTCTTGGCGGAGAGTTTGAGAGGTGGTTTTTTAGGGAGAATGCAATAGAAAAATGAACACTAAAGGGATGTAGAGTTTTTCTAAGGGAGTGCAACTATGCAACAGAATGTACTGCAAAAGATGCCAACGCAGAGGGGGAAGCGTGCATCAAAAGAATACTTAAGCTGTGTTTGATGACTCTACCATAATGTCCGTTCCCCCTGTTTGTTTTATAGCTCAATGTTGTGGTCTGGGTATATCGATTGATATTGCTGTGTGTTCAAGAGAATTCATCAGTTGTGGGATGACGTACGACTAATGAAGTACGCCAAGGGCGTCTCTATTTCCTGAGTATCAGAATTTGAAGTTCATCATTTCTCAATTTGATCAGTTGGACACAGGAGATATCTACGTTGGAATTTCTGTTTTATCAAAAGGGTATAAGGGTAAGGGGAAGAATAAGGGTATGGATAGCATATCAGCATGCTTCTACACTCAACGTATAGGAAAAAAAAAGTTTTAAACATCTTTACACATAAAAGAATTCAGAAATAACGAATAGTATTCTAAAGAATTCAACAGCCTTCAATATTTCCAATAACATAAATTTGAAGACATCTTCAGACTTACATACAAAGCAGATCAGGAACTAAGCAGCAGAAGTCGTCTTCGAATTTTAATATTGTGTTGCTTTTTCTGTTATACTGCTTCATTTAACACATTTGATGCAATATATGTCAAGGCTAATCCAAATAAATTTCAAAACAATCTAAAATACACTTAATTTGCAATGAAATGAAAACTGATACTGAAACCACCATCTCTGATATTACTACTAAATTGCATTACAATCCATACACCACATAAAACAAAACAATCAATTTTAACGACCATATAAACAACACCGCGCTGCGGACGATACGATTAGCTTCCACTAAAGGCTATTACACAGATTGAACATTACGCTATCTACCTGCCACTATCGTGCACTGCTGCCGACCGAAATCTGCCTAATCCAAACCACCATCTGTGGTGTGGTTATTACACACCTAAATGAATTAATGCCGTGCATTTTTTACCTTACATTTTGTTGAAAGTACAGCCACAACTACTGACCATATGGGACCATTAAAAGGTACAATAAAAAAGCACAATAAATGCCATTGAAATAGACACTGTGGCTTGTGATCGGATAGTGTTTGCATTAATAACGCGCTAATAATTGCTACTTTCAGCAAGTTCTTTCGCAATTTCAACAAACCGATAGGGAATAATGTTGAAGCGTGTAACGAACATTTTGTTGTACTTTATGAAACCGCAATGGGCAATCAATTTGTACGCTGTACAAAATACAGACATGTGGCACGATCCGATACTGTAAACACAGCAGTGCACTTCATGGCTGGATAGTGATACCAGAATTAAAAAATAATAATATTAAAATGCATCGTACAATTCTGCACATTGCGAAATTAGTCACATGTAAACATAGTGATTATGGGAAGATGAAAAAAAGCATTACGACTTCATTCCAATGATTCACATTATTTTTGCCGCCATTTGCCGTGGCGATACTTTCTATGCTCGCAATTAAAACGTCCCATAAAGCAGCAAAGCAAAAGACCGCACGTAATGGAGACCAAAAGCAGCGAATGGTAAACGATGTTAAGAAGCACTTTCATAATGAGTTGTTTTAATAATTTTTCATTTAGATCCGCTTCGCTCTTACCAGCGTAAGGGTAGTTTAGATGCGACTGTTTGTCTGTGCCTGCTCTACGTTTGAAAGCGACTCGCTATTTTAACTAATGAAATGGTATAAACTAACGAAAACAGGGAATGAGGGATGTGAACGCAAATGAATGAGCAGTTTAAATGTACTTTCAAACCATCCTTTACCGGTAGCACGTTTTTAGGAGACAGTGGAAATGGAAAGTAAATACGCAATCAATATTGACAACGACGGGAAACTCTGAATGAAATCGCGCTTCAATTTCCATCTGCTAAGCAAACTGCCTTAAACCTTAAGCGTCACAATAATGCACACAAAACCCCGTCAATTAATGGCTGTTTTGCGTTGAAAAAACACCATCCGTATTGAGAGTCATCATCACCACAACTAGAACGTTCACATCATATCCTTTACCGTTTTGGCGTGTAAAGTAGAACGATAAAGTGGGAGAGAGAACGGCACTCACAAAAAAAAAACACCATTTAGATGATCAATTTACGAAATTCAATAAACAACCAACCAATCTTTCGGCTAGCCAGGGGATGCTCGCGAAACCGCGACGCGCAGCCGATGGATAATGTGCCTCCGGGATGAGCTGAGACATCGCGCCAGGTCAGGCCAGGCCGGGCAAACACATTTACCGGTGAAATTTCAATTTCAGCACCGGCAAAGCATCACTCGACGAAAGTGCAGCACGGTGGAGAAGCGTAACCGTAAGGAATCTGCTAACGCAACGCCAAGTAGCGGCCGAGTGGTGTGCAACGGAAGGAGCACAGCAAAAAGAAGGCAAGTTGATTCATAAAATTCAATTGAGAGTGAATGGTTCTACGGTTCTCGGTCAACTTCCGGTGGGGGGGGGGCGGTTTGGGTTGGCTGAATGGCAGGACGTTTCCGACGGGCTTCCAACGCACTCCAGCAGCAGCAGCAGGAGCGCACGAGCACACCAGCCGAACAAATATTGACGATTTGCCTACATCAAGGCGCAAACGACGGTCGGGAATCGAGAACAAGTGGGTGAAATTCCGCAAGACCGGGACACTCGCAAGTGGAAATCCATCGGCAACGGCGCAAACGCATGTGGCCCGAGCATGCAAAATTTAATTTCATCTAATTTAATTGGAAATTTGCGGCCAACAAAAACGGGAGCGTAAAGCAGCAGATTAAAAAGGGAATGAAAACACTCAAAGCGAGATGAGCGCGGACAAAAAAAGTGTATTTTTGATGTTGATATTTGGTTGGTAGATGCAGACCAGAAGATAGAATGTGAGTTGTCTGGGCTTTAGGGCCATCCAGCGCTATTGCGTGCACGCGGGAAGCTTATTACAAGGTCGATTAAACATGTTAACACCCTATCAACGCTTCCGATCCCCGGTGGGATGCTGTCTACTGTAATTTGGAAATAATTTTTAAATGCTCAACAACACAGCTTCTTTTTGAACAGTACATCTTCCAGCAGTTGGAAAAGTCAGCGTTATAGTTTGAAGGACTGTGCATTCTTGAACCTCTGCTGTCATGGTTGATTAGAGGGTTTCCTTCGCTTTCAAACATGTGCCTGTCTCCCAAAAAAAAAAAAAAACAAAAACCAAAAAAATGAAAAGAGGGCAATTTCCATTCAAACTCCTGTTCAAAGGAAAACAAACACACACACATACAAACACATTCTGCAGATCACATCACAAGTACGCCTCGAAAGCCTTACGTCAAACGTAAAGCAGCTACATGGGATGACGATGTTTCCTACATTTCCCAAGACACGTATGTTCTTTCCGATGCCGTTTGATGTTTCTTTCTTTCTTTTTTTTTTCTTTTTTTTTTGTTCCTTCCCCGACAGCACACGGACAATCGAAACCGGATGGAAAGATGAAGCTCAGCTCGACACGGCATGCGTTTTCCATTTCCATCAAACAGTCGATCCGGAATTGAAACACTTCCGAGCTAACACAAAAGCTTCCAGCCCCGATTTTCCAGCAAACAAACGAAAACGCCGACGAGGAAAGCAAACAGCCTACCCCAACACATTCGGGCAAATGTGTGGGCACGTGTGTTTGTGTGTGTATTTGTCAAATGGTAACCATTCTCTACGATACGAGTAAAACAAAAAAAACCTGGCAGAACATTTTAGCTCCGGAGGGGTGGCGGTAAAAACAGCTCAAGCTTTTACCATCAAATCAAATCGGAACGATTCCACTTGGCATTGAACAAATTGATGGTTTAATATTTTATGAACACCGTTCGCTTGCTGTGCGATAACAAAGTGCTGGCGTTTGGGCGGGAGGCCGGCGGAGGACCCCACCTGGACCGAGGGTTGGCACGTGCTGGCAACACTGTTGAGCGCAAGGATGCTTAATTCGGGGGGAGGGGGAGGGTTTTCGATAGGGGCGTACTTAGCGCCGCGTTGCGAGTGGTGCGTTTATTGTGTGTTGTTGTTCGGTTGGTGGAACCGGTTCAAGGGGGGCTGGAGAAAGGGGCGCTTGTATGGTGCTTAGTACAAGTGGGCTTTTGATTAAAACGAGGGTAGGATGAGGGCTTTGCGATGAAGTGTTATTTTGAAGCGTTGCATGATATTTCCATGGAAATGGTCTGTTCACGGGCCACATAAATTGTCATTCTTTTGCCTGACTGCGATAACGGATTCGGGAAAGACATTTTTTGCAACAAGATGAAGAGCTAGGTACCCATTTTGAGTTGATATGAAGCAAATCATGAAGGATTTAAAGAGTGGGTAGAACATGATAAACAGATAGACAGAAGCGTTTACAATGAAACACGAAAAAAGCGTTAAGTTCTCTAAGAATAAAGTGAATTCGATCGAACCAAACATAATAAACCAGCTTGGCGAAACCCCAAAGGAAAAACATTCAAAACTAATTCATCTCAAGCTATATTAAGTCTTTATAAACAAAAATGATCTAGAAATGATTCCAAAAGTAGAAAATGTATCTAAAATTGTGAAATTGCCACAAAACCGAGTCAAGGTAGAGTGTATGATAACAATCCGTCTCGGAATAAACCTGGACTATAATATGAGCCTAATGGCTTTAGTACTTTACTCTTCTTCTCTTCTTACTTTACTTCGAGGCCTGAATAGTTTATGAAAAAATGTATTATGAAGCAAACCAATTCTTCAATTAATTGACACAATTAGCTGTGTAATCAAACGTCTCCTTAAATAATTTATTCTCCAATTACTACACGAAATCATGTATTCATCCATTGGAGAATTAAAAGTCCAAAAGAGTGAGATGTAGCGTTAGACAGTTCATATAGTTTCGTTAGAATTTATTTGAAAAAAAACCCTAATTTTCATTTTCACTGTCCACCTTTGTCCGCAGTTTTAAGTTTGAATTCGATCCAAGCTTGAACGAACGATCCAAATTACAAATTACAAATACTGCTCAATAAAGGATTGTATAATATTTTAAAGTTATTAATTGGAAGGAAAATTTTGAAGCTCATAACAATTCTTTGATATAAAAGTAACCAAATCCATCCACAAAACGATTTACTGAGCAAAGCGGAGCAAAAGTACCACACAGGATATACGCGCGATAAGAGGAATTTCAATCATTATTGAACCAAAACACAACAAGTGCATTTATGCAACCATTTGTATGCAATCCATTGGAGTTGTGATACTGAGAAGCCGAAATCAAATGAGAATCACAGGATGTGATGCTTTATTCCTGGTGCAGTTTCTCCTAACAAGCTCGCCTACCCCCCGGAGCCTGTCCCTCCGGCACCTAGAGGTCCTGTAATGTGATGTGGGGGTTTTCATCCCTCTCCTCCCCCACAGATCACACTTACGCTTCATTTTTCACCCATACACACCGAGGTGAAGATAAACACAAATTGCTATTTGCATTATTCATTTTAATAGGATTCCAACCAACTGCTGCAATGCATACACTCTCCATTGCTCCTCTACCTCTTCTCATCTTTTTCCCGCATTGCAAACACACACACACATACGTCCACCGATCTGTAATAAGTGGCACAATGGGTGGGAGTGAGTCTGTGTACCGATCGAAGCGATGAACCATCACGTGCGTGCACTTCCGTCGGCGGCTGCAGCACAGCGCACGATGACGACGACAGGAATCAGGAATGCCCTGGACGCACACTCACACGCACGGATGTAATGCAATTATCCTTGCCAGTTATTAAATGCAGTTAACAATGGGAAAGTAAATTACCCCACGAAATATTCAATCTCGCCCCGGATTATGTGTACTCCCACCCGGGCCTGTACCGACACTTTCGAGTAGCATCCTCCGCGATATGTTGCAGTTTGGTGTTTGTGCACCAAATGCGTACGGGCGCTTACTATAGGGCAGTTCCCGTTGCATGAGTGAGTTAAAAATAGCAACACGGAATAAGGGGCGCTAGACATTCAACGTAGTATTTAATAAAATATTGCTCAAAATTAAATGCTGCACATTTATTATTAAAACATGTTACGGTAGGAGAGAGAGAGAGAGTAAGAGAGAGAGAGAGAAAGAGAGAGAGAGAGCAAGAGATAGAGAAAGAGAAAAAGAAAGAGAGAGAAATAAAACAAACAAACAAACGAGACACGCTTGTTCACTTTCCATCTCAATCAGGGAGCCAGTTTAGCATTTCACGTATCACACTCAAAGGGACAGAACACAAACAAAAGGGTAGAAAGAGACAAGAAGAAAAAAAAGCGGCACTCACACGACCCACTTGTCCCCTTTTGGTTGGCATGATAATTCCACACATTTCCATAAATATATCTCGTTTTATGCGCATTCTATCACAGCGAACCGAGCACCGACGTCCATTCTTGCCATTCTTGGCGAAGCCGTAAAAACACGTTTCCTGCTCCATGCTGCAGCAAAAGTGGATCCATTTAAAAACTTCGCGTGTAGCTTCAGAGACAGGTTTACCTCGGTCGAATGCAAATAGCTCGGATCGCTACTCCTTTCGCGTCACTTTTGCGAGTTCCATTGACGCCATCATTCCGATCGCTAGCCGCTAGTGTGTGTGTGTGTGTGTGTGCATGTGTGTGGTTGGGAGAGTAAAATGTGTTGAGATTTTTACGATCAACCTTAAGGCGTTGATCGACCGTAGAACCGGTACCGGGTGGAAAACAAACAAGAAAGGCTCGGATTGTGAAAAGACACACTCACAAAACTGCGCACCACGAGAAGGTCGCAACCCACAAATGGTGCACTTTACACCGAAGATTGCAGCACACTCGAGAAACACTCGTTCCTTTATTGCTGAACTTTTGTTTTTACCTTTTTCTTTTTGTGAAAACAAAACGAAAATTTGCTTCCGTCTTATTCCCTTTGCGAAGAAGGTTCACGGTGTAGCACTTCGATCGAATCAATGTCACTTCAATGTGGAAAATATATTCAAGTCGATTTGCGTCTACCTTCCGCCTTATTCAAGAAAGCATCTTCTTTTGCTCGCTTGAAGTCTCGCCATGATGAATGATTCATAGCAAAAAGAAAGAACTCGTGCACAATAAAGTCTTCCCCAGCAGCCAGGAGTGTGGAGGATCCCGATGGGAACGATAATAATTCTCAATTACTCTCCCGCTTGCTGATGAATTCGTCACAATCATAATGCAAACACACTCCGCACACACCGGGTTTGCAGGGCTGGCAATAAGTACGGAACGGAAGTGAAGACTTCCGACTTTTGCGACTCCTCTCCTTTTCCAGAAAACCAGTGGTAAAGCGACCGGGCCCCATTTCCCTGTGGCGTAATTAAGACCGGCTTTTCCTTTCGCCATGGACTTGAGTGGCGTGTGCGAGTGAATGAAGCGGAAAGGAAAGTTCAACATGCGATAAAATGAATAATTCAAACATCGCCCAAAGGTGAGGAGCGGACCAGACGGAGAAGCAGCCCTCAGCCGATCATCTTTGTCGGGGCAGATCGAACGCGGCAGATGAAAATGCTATCAAATTCACAGTGGCTCCCTACTCCCACTCCCCCTCCCCCCTCTTCCGAGCAGGGGGTGGTAAACAGTGAAAACTTAATAAAATTTTAATGGGAAAATAAATTCATTCCCAACGGTCTGTTCATTTGGTGGTGGCCGCTTGCTGGCACTTCCGTCCCATCATTCCCCGCCCGATGGCTTTTCTTGAGCGCTACCTGCGTTTCCCTGCGTAAGCTCAACACGTTTTGTAGATTCGATTTGTTTTATTTGTGCCTATGTGTGTGTGTGAGTGTGCCTTCGGGAATGGGAATTGATTTTCCTCCGAAGCTGAAAAACACCACGGCACGTCATCGAATGTTTCGCCGTAACGAACCTTAATTCAAACGCAACTGGAGTCGTATTCTTCAAAAAGGGCCAACACAGAGTGTGTGTGTGTGTGTGTGCGGTTGTGGAAGCTGCTCAACAAATACCCTGACAAAACATTGTACGTGCAAAGGTGCGGTTCGGTTGTACGTGGACGCCTTAAAACGCGACTCATTGCTATGCGTACGTGAAAAACGGGGCTCTCAACATATTGGACAGTTATTTCACTTTCACGCACCTCCAAAGTCTTGATTCGCGTTTCTTTTCGTCTGTTTGCGCGTCAACTTGCGTGCGTTCTTATTACATTCGTGTTGGACACGTTCGGTGCAGAATTTTCTACGCACATTTTTCCGCACGGAAAAGAACAATCCACAAAAAACTGTTCCCCCTGAACAAGATCGCCGCACAGCGTCCACACACAGATGAAGACGTGCGCTTGATTGCGGATGGCTGGGGAAGAACGTGAGCTGGCACCAGCAAAAGGAGACATTAGTATGGCGGGAGTGTTGAAAAGGTTGGTCTCCTGACGCCCAAAACAACACACACACACGCATCGGGTAAGCGAAGAGGCCGGCGTAGGTACGTGTTGGGAGTTAATTTCTTGTTGGCACCTCGCCACTCAGAACGATGGTCCTTCGAACCGGATGCGCAGCCATTACGGCTGGGTGCTGGGGGAGCTTACTATCGTGAGGGCGGAGCGAAATCATCGCGCTTGCCATATTGTTTACACTCATGAATCCTTACATCAAAAGCACACGGTGTTTGGGTGTGCAGTGGGAAAATCGGTGGTGGCGAGCAGGGGAAAACATAAACACCAGCTCGCGTAACAGATGGTACACGCACGCATGCGAAGGGTTTTGCGGCATCAGAATGAAGTCTCTCCCGACTTGTGAGGGGGCATGAGGCCGTACGTGAACGGCAAGCATTAATATTGGCCCACCTTCGCGCTGATGCTGCTTCCGAATTTTCACCCAACCTACCTACCTACACGCACATACTTGTAATGCCAAGCTGCGTACGATTAGACAGCTTTCACGCGTACCCAAACGCACGTGCGAGGGATGTAGACGGGTGACGACTAGACTTTAGGGAGAGAAAATAGCAAAAACAAAAAATAACACCCCGAAAACCTTCTTCAGATGGATATTGCATCGATCTCAGGGCCGCCAGCGTTTGCGCCAGTGCTAATTAGAAGGAGCCTACAAAATTAATTTCATGTCAACCACCCTTCCCACTCCTCGATTATGCTTTCCCGGTATCGTTGTGATACATCGATCCATCCGCACAGGAGTGTGTGATTTTACCACACAGACAGTCGGACGGCAGGATTGATTTCTTCTCGGGATATTCACGCCACTAATACGGCTTAAGCAAACGCCGGAGCAGGACTTTTTGAGGACATCAACGACGAGATTGCTACCGGGTTACTATTCAGCAGCAACTAACAGCAGCGCAGCCATTTATACTTTTCGCGCATGAGTCACCTACCTGTAAATAGACAAGGAGAAGGCACATAGTTAGCGGTGTGATTAGCAATGCAAATTAGTAACTCGTCGGCAAGGAAATGAATAGGCATGATGAATAGCCGTGCGTATGTGTGTGTGTGTGTGTGTGTGTGTGTGTGTGTGCTGTTCACGGTTGTTAGCGTGCGTGAAGAAGCCAATTAATTGATAGCTAATACGCCGCTCCAACATAGCGATTCCTTTGGTGGCAAATATTAACGCTGCTTTGCATTTGCCTCCATATCAGATCGCTAGTTTTGCTTGAATTATACGCTCCCAGGCGAGAGGAAAATGAAGCCACACACAGAGTGACGAGAAAATGTCCCGGTGGGAAAGGAAGCCGTAGAAACCCGTGTGGACTTGTTGGGCGTGAAAGGATTTTGTGCTTTAATCTTGCTGTTGCTTGTAAATTGCAAGCTAACTTTATCCTCACTAAAAACTTTTGCGTGAAAGCATGAAACATCAAACAAGAAAGACGGCTTTTGCTGCAGTTTGTCATTGTTAAACTAAACAAAAATAATCCCTCAAACAATTGCTCGCTACTTTATAAAGCGTCTTAGATGTCTTGAGTGAGAAATGGGACTCTTTTTTAACCTATTTTTCCCATTGATTCTTTTTAATTTTATGTTTTATTTTTCTGAAAAAAAAATCTCACTGAAGTTATGCAAAAATTGTCTGTTTGTTTTTGTTTTATGCATAATTTGCTTCCGTTCCTTCCGGCAGTTTATCGGGAGAAAAGATAAACGAAACGAAACGAACAACAAAAATCCAAACACTTTATCTACATTAGTCATTGCATTTATAATTACGAAGCTGGGAGCGATGCAGAAAAATGCATTTACTGCAATTGGAATAAAAAAATAAAACTCAAAGCTACAAACATAGATTACCATTCTGATGAAGCTCTGCTGAGTCTTGTGCATTTTTATTTACCTCTATTTAATTCAGACACCTCGAGCGACTTTTATAGCGAGCAACAAACCAACAGCAGTACCTTCTAACTAAGTGACAAGCAATTTACCGCTTGCTAGAATGAAGGTCTCTTGCCACAGTTTGCTGTTATTTGAGTTTTTCATAATGTATTCTAATCTGGCAGAGTTTGTGGCTCGGCCGGTTGAGTGTGTGTTGAACAGAAACTACCCACACACACTCACACAGCCATCCGTAAAATCCTTCCATTTCAAACTACGAAAATTGGCAGAATGGCCATCATTGCCAATCGCTTCGTCATGGCGGTCATCATCACTGATTCTCTTTGTGTTCGTGTGCTGCAAACGTCGTCAAGATCACTGCAACGCACCGAGAGGTACACGGTACGGTTTCGACACCGGTATGCAAATTGTCAACAAGCGGCCCCGGAGCGCGCACTGGGGGTAACCCGGGGAGTTTGTCGTTATTTTACGCTTTTCCGGTTTTCGCGACCAAACACTCGAGCGCGGGCGAGAATGAGGGAGCTCAACCAAAGGCTGGCAAGATGCATCATTTGCATCATGGCTGCCGCTTTGAAGCGCCGCCGTACCAGCACACGCCTGACAGTCCGTCCCGCCGCACGACATAAGTAGCAGTCGTTTGCGTGGTTTTGCGGACGACGGGACGAACCTGCGCGTCTTCTCGAAAAATGGAACACCACTCCGAGCGCGTACGGAGCCGGCCGTTTGGCATGCTGAATGAGCTGTGGCTGATGTTGATTAACATAATAATAAAAAATGATGTGCACTCCAGCACTCGGCGGGTCCCGAGCCGAAGTATAAGGGAGGGATTGCAGCAGGACGACATCATCGGTTGGTTAGCGTGGCTGAAGTTTGGGTCGTCGGGGTCGCCTGTCCATCCCAAAACGGAGGTATCGATGGTTTGATGAACTGTGCGAGAGGAGCGAGCGCTTGGTTTGGGCTCTTTTGCAGCGAACCAATTTTAACAAAACACAAACCTCGCACAGCTTCGGAAAACAACCATCGTGCCGAGGCGCTTAGGGCGCGTGCATTGGCAGCAGGAACACAAAGAACACCGCATTTCTGTGCATTATGTTATTTTTGATCGAAAACTCGCTCCTTGCCGGGAGCCTCCTGGTCCATGCTTACCGTGCTGTGGCGCTACTAACCGGCGTTCGAAACCGACCGCACAATGACAAACTCGCGCTGCCCCTGTTCGTCAGCTGCCTCTCTCTTTCTCTGAATACATGCAGGAACAACAGTATAAAAAAACAACCACTCCTTGACGGAATGGGTCGGAAGTTGGCGAAAAACCCGAAGGAAGAAGTGAAACATTTTGCACAGAGTGCATACATCACAATGAACGCTGCCGCTAGATGAACATTGGAGTTTGGAGTCTTTGGCCACACACACACATACACACCCAGACATACACGTACACTTGCTAAGAGACTCACATGCAGTTATGCTTCAATAGACTGCAATCAAAATACCAAGGACCGGAGAAGTACTCCATTGTTGTGTCAGTCGTCTCCCCCGTGCCGGCTGATTTCGAAGGGGACGCCGGAAAGACGATTGTGGGGAAAGCAAGTTGTTTTTATTCAAATCGAGCAGGGCATGGCTGCACGTTATTCCAACCGGCGAAACGACGGAACCCACCGGCGACCGGCGGGCTGGGATGAAGGAGGCCCACCAACCCGTTACCCCGTTGTCGGTTTTGTTATCTTGAAGAATTAGATAAAATATGCACAAACTGGGAAATTGAAAGGATGTATTGAACGAGTGCCGTATGAAAGGTTTTTCAGATAAATGAAGAAACTCCCACTCACCCAACGGGAAGGACTCGCAAGGAAGTCGTGTGTTCGAGAGGTTGTGCCTGTCGATCGTACTCTGACACACTCGAGACGTGTCTGCATATGGGTGACGGGTTTTCCAAGAGTTTCCAGGGTTTTACACCGCCTCAATCACAACGCACTCGAAGGACGTGGAAGTCTCGTTGCTTTTTGAATGTATCCAACTCTCCCCCGGTTAGCTGTCGACCAGCCATCCTGTTGCAAGGACACAGCCAACCAACCTCCAAACCCCTTAAGGACACAAACTGCGGCGACTGCGGTATTAATTCGATGGGAAAGGTCCCCCTAGAGGACACTGCAACTGTCTCCTGGCAGTAGGTAAGGAAGAAGCGGATGGGGTTCTCTTATCGGAACGCCATTACTGGACTTTCCTGCCAATCCTCGGCTGGGGACAACCGTTGGATGTAGAATTATTTCCATCACTGCTGGGCAGGACGGGTCGGGTAGGATAGGAACGTAACAGCAGGTGCCAGTACAGAGCACACACATGTACGTGCAGCAGACAGGCAACGACAGGCAGTGGGGAAAGTATCTTGTAAAATAATGTTCCACAATGACTGACTGGTCCGTCCGCTTCGTCGTGTGATGGCTGTTGCAATCTCCTTTGCACAGATGCCGGCAGAGACACACACGGTTACAAAGTAAATAGGGTCAATGTTTTGGAGCGAGCGCGCGCCTATGACATCGACCATTATGATTAAGATCTCCTCCGGGCGTACGGTCGGGCGCGTGGCACCAACAGTCTCGGCATGTCTCCAATGGCACAACAATGGCATATTTGAAATGTTTTCTACCAACCTGCCTGCCATGCCTACCCGGGGCGTTATGGACGATGATTTTTACGACAGACGAGCCCTGTGTGTCACTTTGCCCTGTGTGCTTCAATCACGTTCTACCCACGCTGACTGAGTCTGACTCACTCTCTGTCTGATGGTTGTCAAGTTTGCGCTCTCCCCAAAATAAAAGACGAACTGCCCCACCACCTTCTTGCCCTGAGTATGTGTAACGAGCGATTGTTTTATGAGATTGGTAAGAGACTCTATTGCTACATTGAAGCGAACACATGAAACCAGTGTTTGTAGCCGCCCGCTAATGAAACGCCGAGGTCAACCGAAGTCATCCAGAAGTCAATTGATAATATGCGCAGGAACCTTCAAAAAAAAGGTGACTCACGGCGTTGCCGCTCGAGAGCCATAGCGTCTAGAGCTGACGAAAAGCAAAACAAAAACCTTTAATCGATGACATCATAGGTCACCTATCGTGGGGAGTAGTGTGTGAGAGAGAATGAATGTAATGTGCACACGATGCTACAGACTTTACGACTTCCAATAGTTTCGTAGTCTTCACCGACCGGAGTCGTAAGGTTAAGTGGGGCAAAATCTAGCGATCCGTCTGTTTCTCCCTCTCTCCCTCTTGTGTGTGTGTGTGTCGTAATCAGTTGCTCCTAAAGTAAATGTGGTGTGCGAAGGCAACTTTTAATTCATCACAAAACCAGCCAACTCTCACATGCATGATGCCAGCGGTGGTGGTTCCGCCGTCCAGTGTCAGCGTCAGCATCACAGTGGGAAGGCTTCCGTGCATGCGAAATGCCCCTGTCTGGCAGATCATACGACGGGAGTGGAACAATAAATTATCTTCAACGTTCAAATACATTAGTGCAGCTGGTGAGCAAACAACTGGAGCTGCCTCCGCTGCTGCTGCTGCTGCTGATGGGCAGGATGGATCCTGCAGCTTCTGGAGGAGCAGTAAAAAAGGAAACAAAAATGTTGGAGCCAGCACTCGCTCCGATGAAACCGTTGTCGACGATGGCAAAGGTTATTAAGAATAAGTGATTCCCAGGGCTTAGCCTTGTTGTGTGCATCGGGATGTGCACAAAAAGTGAAAACATGTCGTCGTTGTCGTCGTCGTCGGCGCTCGCAGAAGGAACGTCTTCAGAGCACCGAGAGCACCCAACAGTGCGGTACGTACGGTAGCGCACACCGGGTGCAGACTGGTGCCAATTGTTTGGTACGAATGGTAATCGTTCCGAGCGATGGAAAGGAAGAAGAAAAGTCAAGAAGCTGCACTCCGAGCTGAACAAGCGAGCAAGTTGTATTAGACGGGAAGAGAACTTGTGCTCTATGCGAGAATTGCTTGGGCAGCAATGGTGGAGCGCAGCGAAACCCAACACCACACCCTAGCCACACAGGTCCACTTTTACTTTCCATCCGCCTGCACAGCATCACAGCAATGCTGCGGTTGTTCGCCTTCAATTGATAACAATTGCAGAACTCACTCTCTCTCTGTCTCTATCTCCCGCTCGCAGTGAATGAACTTGCCTTCGGTTGGGTTTGGGTGCTGCTGCAAGTTCCGCAGTAAGCATACAGCGGACCTGGCAATAGAAGGTTCAAGTTTTTGTACACACACAAACTCCCACACATATGCACTCACATGCAAACATTCCAATGGAAGGTGTGTAGAGGATGCAATTGCATCCACGTTTTGCCATCCAAACCTCTAACTACAGACAGACAGAGACCCACCGGCAGCCTGAGTACCGGGTAAAGTTTTCGCGTACCTCTTTTATCACACTTGAAAGCTATAATTCTAAACTTTTCGCAAAAGCTAAGGCTGAAGCGGCTTTTGGGAAGAAAGGGGGCAAACTTTTACCCCATGCGTTTTGAGAGCGGCCCTTTAATGAGATTGTTGAGGTTAAAGCAGCATGGAAGTGGAAGCCGCCTCGGTGTTTGAGGAATTGATTTACTGTACAAGTTTTGTGACGAGCCGACAGTTATATGGTTTGACTGGCGAAGGGCGCTTGGAAGCTGTTGAACTGTGCGAAATTGATGGGCTGTGCTGGCAGTAGTTTGTGACAATTATAGGCTAGTGAGAATGCATTCATGGTAGATATTATTAAATAAAAAAAGATGCATGTAACAACCATGCAGTAGAGGCAGCCCAATTTTTCCAACGATTTGGGGGCAAAACATACTTTGATAAAGGCTTCAAATTTTCTGTTTAAAATACTATGATTTTCTATATAAACCTTAATTGTGTTAAAAATGAAACAGATCTAAATTCAGCTAAAATGTAATTAATATTTAACTTACTAGTCTATATAAGTCTATATAGACCTTTCGACTCATGAAAGCTGAATGAAAAAGCGGCCAGACAACAGAATGCACGTATGAAATAAAATCTATTCTAGGAAACTATGTTGAAAATAACTATAAATTGCATGTTGAAGATAACTGTTATTAGTACGTATATTAATAAATATTTAGGGTATTTCTAAACAACAGTTCTCAGCAATACTTAACAATTTCCTAGTTTCCTCAATTTCATAGCTCGAACCAAAGCCTGCCTTCCACAAGATTCCATATTCCATCAGGCCTGACGGAGTATGAAAGACGACCAAGCAGCTCGCGACACAACAACTAATAGTTGACAAGCATCCCGCCAACCAGAAACATCGTCTCAGCAGAAGCCGTCGCATTACTCGTCTCCGTTTCGGTTTGCATCAATAAACACACCCAGCCACCTTCAGGCCAGCTTCAATTATGTTACGCTCGCCTCTTTCGACCGATTAGCGCCTATTGGCGTAATCGCGGTAGCCAACCATCAAACACCGCGCGGAAGATACTCTCCCCATCTACCCAGCGCAACAACAGAAGACGCCGAGGGACGACCGAGGACGACGGCCGCTAGGAATTCAACTAATTAAAGTTTCGCTTGGCACTTCTGGCGCACCCAGAAATAATACAACCATTAACTCAATTTAAATTGAGCACAATTAATCCCTCGCCTTGCCTTTCCACCGGAGAAAACATGCTGTAAGCTGCCGCTCGCAGATAAAGATCCTTACCAAGGTTTGCTGGGTACGTTCGCCGGAGGTCAAACGGCTCGCTGTCGGAGGGAGATGGCGGACAGCAAACACTAATGCCACGGACGGAACGAATTTCTGGTGCGCCTTTTCACCCGGTTTTAATTACCAATTATCAGCACCGTACTGTAATTTACTGGGGAAATGGCTGCCCACCCTACAAAGAGACCCACTCGTTCGGTGGAAAATGAAATTCAAAATACCGGCAACATTGCGACAATGCTCATAAACAAGAATAAAAAAAAACAACTGCATGTTTTGGTGGAATGAAAAGCATAAAAGTGCCCTTTGCTGCTCTGGTACACCACCGTACACCGGGGCGGAACAATCGTCTTTGAGACGTTGGTGGGATTGGGTACACGGTTGACCCAATTACTTCGTACGCCAAATCCCCATGTATGATTCATCCGGAGCGGGCGAAAATCTTGAATGAATGAAGCAACTGCACCGTTGCGGGTCTTGCTGTCTTCTTGACGATCCAATTGAACCGATCAATTGAGCACCGAGTCACGATTGCACGCCACACGCGCTGAGTTGCATCGCACTTGTTGTGCAGGGTAGTGGACCCGCTTTATGAATGGAGTACCTTCATGCTCGGGCTCGGGTCGCCGGACCAGAGCTATTAATAAACTCAATTACCCGTCGTCGATGATGATGATCATGATGATGGTGGGTGTGGGAAGGCAACGGAAAGAAAAACACATAAAACATCCACATCATCATGCATCTTTCCCCGACCACAGACGACCCGATACACCGACTAGTGCTGGTTCAATAGGTAAAGAGCAGTGTGGACGACAGTCGTGCCGGTGATAGTCGTACCGATGAGTCGTCGAAAAGGCGTCCGGGAATTCACCTCAACACCATTATCATCATCACCATTATGAAAGTGGGATGGGGTTGAGGGTTTGCATCATTGCATTTCCGGTCCGCTCGATGGGATTTATTATAAGGGTGCAACAGCTTCGGCCAAAGTTGGCAGTTGGCCCATTTTTCGTCCATACAATCACCTGAAGTTCAATCAAACCCTGCCAACGAGCGTTGTGGTATCGATGTTTTAAGGTGCGATTTATGCTTCTCCACCCGGATGGAAAACGGACTGTTGCATCCCACCTCACCGCAACCTCATTTTAATATCCATTTTGTTATGACAGCAAACTGACAGCTACAGTGACAGCTAGGCAAGGATAATGGCAAGACTGAGCAGCGCTTAGACTACTACACCCTTTTCCACCCTTTGTAAGCGTTAATAAACACTTGTTGTTAGTAAATTAGATCGATCGTGTAAATGCTTTTCGCTGCGAAAGTGTTCAACGCATCTGAATTTGATGCGTTCACACAAACCACTCTCGGAGCATCACACTGCACCGATAAGCGTTTTGCTCACCAAGCGCCATTCGAGACCAATTAGCATAGATCGTATCATTAACATTCCTTTGCATCGCTTTGCCCTAGCGGGGATCGTTTACCAATGCATGTGTAGAACCCATATTGGGTTCTCCGACCGCAATACACAAACCGCGCTAATACTCATTTCATTCACCGACTCACCTTACAACCGCACCGCAGCGCCAGAAAGCATTCGTGCAGCGTTCGTGTTTTATTGTGGCACTGGCGCTTTTGTGTGTCCCCGTCCCGCGGCGCATTCTCATTCTTTCGCATAATGCAATTTAATGCACCTTTGCACACACACACACGCGCGCGCACTCAATGCAGGTGCTTGCACACGCGCTTGCATTGATTTGATTTTAGGTTCGTTGTTGACGGAGTTTTTTTTCTGTCCTCCTCTCCGATTCAATCCGGGGCCGTTTGCAATGTTGCAAGTGCTCCAAGAGTGCGCACAGCACATTCCATTCACCAATCGACGCCATTTGCGGGTACACAATTATGCACCACCGGGTCCGTTCCGTCCCGAATGTGTGGCACCCGACCCGGCTGCTCATAACTTAATTGCCCCGTTGCTCGCTAGCGCAAAACCACGCGTAGCGCAGAAAGGCGAGCAGCAGCAGCAGCGGCACACACTAAGGAATGCTGCCGCTGGAGGTCACTGGAGTCACTAACCGATTATGGTGGCTAATGCTAATGCACCACCACCGCCAGCATCACGGCCGTGATGTGAGAATTTGTAAATGATTATTTGATTATTATCGCTCGCTCTCGCTCTCTATCTCTCTCTCCCTTTCTCGTGGCCCAGAGAGACACACAAAACATACACAATCATATGCCATGCGATTGCATGACGGTTGCATTTCAAAATACATTTATTCATGATCGTGTCATTAAATCATATTTAATGCTGTCTCGAGTGTGCTGCGGCCTGCACACCTCCCAGTTGACACATCCACCATGGTGCACTCTGTACCAATTTAACCCCATAACACACACACACACAGCCCCGTTGCACACACTCCGGTCTCCGGTGATCAAGCATGGCGAGACACCGCCATTTGGAATCCTTCCTTCCTCCTGCCCAAGCCATCACAGCAATTGATGAACGGAGTGCAGCAACAATACACATACACAAAGCAAGCCACACTCAAACGGGCCTCCGATGCTGTATCGCTATTCGATTGGAGTGCAAATTGTTTTTCCATTCCCTTTTTTTCTGCACGACCCCTTTTCGAAATCGAAACGAATCGAAAGGCTCTCGGAAATCGATTACAAAAAAGAGTTGTGACATCACACTGATTCATGCACCGTTCTTGCAGTATGAAATAGAGATGAAACAACAGCGTACAAGAAAAAAGAGCAATACTAGGGCACATACATACACACACACTCCGACCGGTCATAGCATCACCGAGTTCTAATTGTCTCCCTTTCCAAGTCATCCATCTATTGGCAGTTTGGCTTCGGTGACGCAAGACGAACGCTACATGAACGTCCGCTAGTGGCCATGTGGCCTCCGTTTCAAAGCCAGCCATACAACGAGACAGACATCTCAGTCAAACAGAGATTCGGTTCCATTCATTCGGCAAAGTCGGTGTGCCGTGTCAAGAACCGACCCGGATTGATGGGACCGGACATCCGAGATGACGGACGGGAACCGTTCCTTCGGCGTAGTGTCCGTAGAGCACACGGGCGCTCTCTCGGCCGGGGCTTGCTTTTCCGAATGAATTATTGCTTTAATGAAGCCTTTATCTGATTACCGAAGTGGAGCGTGTAAAAAGCGTGTTGGCCGCCCCTCCGCCGCGTTGCCAGATGCCTCCTAGAACCGTTTCGCCGTTCGACAGTCGGTACCCACGGTAAGATGATATATAGATTCGTGCTCAGGTTTGGATCGCTTTTTCGGGGCTGGAAGAGATGAAGTTTGCTCTCGCCCAAAGTACACGGACCGGGCACCCAAGAAGGAGGCTCATTAATTATTGCCAGTATCCCGTATCCCTGGGTGCGATCTATCGACACAAGTTCGCTTCGGACGTTTTGTGCAAAAAGAGGCAGAGAGAGATAGAGAGACAGAGCGAGTTAGAGCGGAGCGAGATATGAGAGGAGCTTTATGCACACATTTATCAGTCGAATAGCGTAAGTGGGAGTGGGAAGAATTTTCATCTTCCAAAATTACAGCCAAGAGGGTTTCTGCGTTGCCTCCTTCCGTCCCGGGAGCCCGGTTTGTGCGGGGTAAACCGACCTTAAACCGAGCCGTTAAACGACCTTAGCCCGGCTCGGGGCTCGACTGCATGCGCTTCGCCCGGCAATAGCCGTATCGGATAGCGCACCCGAAATTAATACAATTAATAGTTAATTTATTGACCGTAAGCCACAATACTGCCAATTACGCCCCTTCGGCGTTTTCGCCATCTTTCCCCCCCAACAGAGATCCATGCCAAGCCTGCCACAGCATGCCAGACGAACCGCAGAAACTATAAAATAATGCTGAAATGGTTGGTTGGGCTCTTGTTACGCCACAGCACACGCCACATATGTCGGTGTCCTTTCAGTGCGGGGTGACGAGAGCCGACTACTACACGCGCCAATATTCTCAACATTCCACAACGCAACTATCGCATGCAAAGATCAGCTGGATCAACCGATTTCCACGGTGCGTGCCTGAGCCCATTGCCCAAGATTTTCCTCCGGCTGCGCGTTATCTCATTTCGCTAATGGTTCCGCTAATAGGAAAACATTTGTTCCAGCGTTTGGTGTGCTCGCCGTTCATTGTGACGTGGGCGCTCTGTGTGTGAGGAAATCTGGTCGTTCCAGGGAAAAAGGTGGTTCTAGATGGTAGAGAGAAAGGATCTCGTGCTCTCCTTCTCACTGTCTGTCTGTGGTTTCTCACTCCCCTCACATTCCTGAGGAGCTACAGTTTTAAACACCACACACGCACACGGCAAGAAACGACCTCCCATTTTCCCGTTGGCGAGCAATGAAATCCGTATCCTTATGGCTTACAAGATAATTTCAATCAGTTAAGCACTAATGAAAATGCGTGTCAAATGCGCGGTTGCGTCGTCGAGCGCGAAGTTCAGTCGGTCGCGGCAAGTCTTGGGCCAGAGGACACGCGATGCCGTCCACGAGACACACGTCGTGCGTACATTCTACATTCTACGCCCTGCAAAATTGGCTCCCCATTGTGGAGCGAGAACGCAACAATGTGAAACATAATTTGCTTCCGTCGGGCCGGGAATTCCACCGCTTGACGTTCCTTCCTTGGGAAATGTAATATTAATAGAGCCAATGATTGCCCGCTGATTTCCCGGCAGACGGCAATACCAGGAGGCCACCGTTGTTCTAGTTGGGTGGTTTAAAACTAAACGCAAATCTAATTCCCGGGGCTTCTCCTTCATGACCGTGTGTGCGTGGGTGTGTGTCTTAAGGCAATCGCTTCAATCATAATTAAGGCACCAACTAAGATAGAGCGCACGTAGCCACTCGCACCACGGGTCACAAGCCAAAGGTGCAATAGTAGTGTCTGATGATTCGACTTTCCCTTCCCGGGCAAGCACAAATGGTTTCGGTTGTAATGTGATTCCCGGTATCATAGGTCGGCTAGAAAACGATGGTGGGTCGCTTTTGTGAATGGAACGAAGCAGAGAAAAAAAACAAAAAAGCCAACCAAAGAGTTCCAACAGCACCCCATGCGGGCGATAACTCGCGCCCGGAGTTTAATCGAAGTTCCTGTGAACCGGCACGGGTTACCGAAGGGGACGGAGTGTTAATTATCTTTAATGCCCATCTGGACAGTTGATGTACGCGCTCCGGGCTTTACGCGGGTGCGGGTCCATACCATCGGGTGGCGCGATCGAGAGGGCAAAAGGTTGATTGGTGTAAATGAACGGGGATCAAGGGGCGGGGGAAGGAGGATTGTATGATACGCAATCGTGACCAGCGGGTGTTTGTGCCCTTTTGATCTGTCAGTTGGTGATAATTTAGGGCTCGGTAAGTATTTGGTAAAAAGAGACGTTTTCTGTACATTACACTGAATTACCACAATGAGTTTGATGCTAAGAGTTGATTTAGAGATTTGTTAGAAATTGCAGGATTGTGATCTGTTTTGGAATTGCAAATTAGGCGATAATAATCACGATTTGTGTATTGAGTTGTGCTATCGATGATGTCTTTAAATTCTAGAATCTAAAGTTGAATATTCGAATATCAGCTCTTTGTTTTTAATATGAGAGAAGAAACTTCTAACATTGGGGTGTTTTCCCTTTTAAGATCGTAGGCTCAAATTTCAATATGTCCGTCGGTTGCATTTTTAAGTGACATTTGCTCTAAATTGTTATTCCATATCTGCTCGATTAGTACTCGGTACGCTTGAAATTGTGGATTTATGTGTGATCAAGTGTGCTGAAAATGCCAAGATTTAGTGTGTTCGTAAATTAGACGTTCTTCTATCGATGGACGATGCCGTCGAGTTCATTTCATGATACATGACTAACTATAACGATTGGAATCATCATTCCCGAGCGAATCTAGAAGAAAGCAACGGAAAAGCCGCATCACAGTTGATTTCAAAGGGCTCTTTCGAAAATATCCTTAAACTGGTGCAGTTTAAGGGAAGATTAAGGCTCCAGTTTAAGGGACTTTGCTCGAATTCCCAGTTATTCGTGCTCTAAAATATCAATTGGGTTGCATAGGAGTCTTTGAGCAGCAATCAAAGTGGGTATAATATACAGGTGAGCTTATCTCAATTTTTATGTATTTCAGAGGTTTTTTATGGTGCTTCTGATGAGCGACATTGTGGGAGACTGTTTTTATTCAGAAATTAATTGTGAAACTATATGTGCCTAAGCCACCCGGTCTACATACACTTTGATTCCAGATTCCACCACCTGATCTCTTTATTGCACCTTGGGATGAATGAAAAAGGTGTCCTTGTTTTGACATTTTTATCGGACTCTGATCGGAATGATACAACCTGGACGAATGTGCCAAGAATTTTTATATTTTTTTTAAATATTTTCAGGCAATAATAATCAAAGTTTAAACCCTGAGGCTCGATTGGCGTGTTATATTGTTATAGAGTGTTACGATAATTTCAGTCAGAAAATAAATGAATAAATGTCTAAAACGGCTCTAACAATACCTTAAATAACTAGAATTGTAAAACATCCCAATAACAAAAACCTTTCCTTTAAAAACAATGCAAAAGAATCGAAATCTAAATAAACACCCATTGCTCATCACATCAGGCGCATAAGTTATCACCTCAATGAAGGTATCATTTTTTAATTGCAAAACATTACGCAACAAAAACAACCTAAGCCACACACACGCATCAACATTCTAACGTTCGCAAACGCAAACGAATTCAAATATTTCTTCACCGACAGACCACACAAAAGCATCCGTAAGCATTCGCCACTCTAAAAGCGTTAGCGCGGAGGCTTTCTGGCGGAAAAGCCGCTTCGCTCGTGCCGGTGGCTGGCTGACTCGTGTGTATCAGGACCGTCAATATATAATCTCTAATTTGCCAACACTTCCACCGCCCGGTCACACCCGGCTTGCCGATGGGTCCCAGTCTCCACTTGGCACAGCCCATCGTCACCAACAACCGGCGGGCAAGGACGACAGTCGAGCCAATAAATACATTCGTTAACAAATTTCGCCTTCGCCATCGTTCATCGTTCCCTCACTTCGCCCGCGTTCAGCAGTAGTAGTAGGACACGCATCGAAAGTGTTGAATAATCCAGGCACACAAACTCACCGCCACAAACGGGACAACTTCGGCGCAACAACAGCACCGATATGTCGCTAGTGCTACAACGCACCCCAAAACCCGAACCGCCACTCCAGCCACCAATATGCCATTAGCATACGCAACGACGCGAAAATTCACACGCCCCGAAGTGGATTCGCTTTCATCTCGACCACCGGCGGCCGGTGACGCATCACGAATCGTTCTATCGATCAGTGGGAAGCGCGGACGGCCCGGCATGACGATCCAGCAGCACGTTGAAAAATGAATTGATGACATCGGTGACAGTCTTCCGCACGCTCCCGCCCATCGTCCGTTCCACACACTCACGCAGCATTATGTTTGGCGTTGATTGGAATGTCGCGTCATGGGATGGAATCGCAACCCAAAACGCAACCGCGTCGAGCCGTTCGCTTCCAGCGAGGTGGAATGAGCAAAGGTGACGCGGAAAAAAGACGACAAAGCAAAGCTTAATAACTAACGCAATAGCAGCCAAAACGTTGGCAAATGTATGTGTTTGTGTGTGAGTGTGTTTGACGTTGAGTATAGCGGCTAAAAAAATCGCTGACTATTAAATTAGCATATAAATATTATTTCGACCTCGAAGCATAGCTCAACACATACGCATGGCACGCAGCAAAAAGAAATGCAAAGAAAGAGGCTTAGAAGATGGTGACACGAGAGAAGAAAAAAAAACGCACAGAATATATGCAGGCTCGTAAAACTTCTTCCCTTGCCTTCCTCCATGCTGCCACTGCCCGGGCTGTGTGGTGAACTGTCAAAGCAAACTGTTTTGACGCATCGGAAACTGATTCCACCCCAGGCGAAAGAGCGAATTCGCGCCACCCGGAAGAAGCTCGTTTGCGGGAGAGAAAACAAGAAAAATCCAAGTTGCTTGCTCTTTAGCATACAATACATTATTTATGCATATTTGCCAAAACACACACACACACACACGTACAAATACACATGTGGACTCATAAGTGTCACAAAAATGGTTAGGCTCGTACCAAGTGGCAGGAAGGAAGTGTAAAGAGAATAAAAAAAATAAACTTGAAATTGGCAAGCAAAGAAGACGAGCGAAACAAAACACGGCAGTAACTTCCCCATAAGCCACCGGTGCAAATGAGATGAACAGCGACCAAAACAAAAAATCTACACAAAGATGCGAAAAAAACAAGAACAAGAACACTGTCAACTGGCTGAGAAGCTAGAAAGTGCTTTAAACAATCAAACGATCGGGGCATACCAAATTGGGCCGCGCAGGGCGGAAGGAGCGCGCGCGTTCTTTTTGCATTTGCATAATTTTCCTTTCATCTATGCTAATGCTTGAGCATGACACACGCGGCGCAGTTGTCACGCTGGCTGGTGTCGTTGGCCAGCGCGCTGACCGCTTCGGGAGTCTCAACGAACCAGCCAAGGCAGCAAAAACGAAACACATGCATGGGCGGAGGTGTGCGGAGTTTAGCTGGCGTTAAAACATGCTGAAGAGATGCCAAAGCTTTCACGCCTTCTCAAGCATCTCTAATCATTGGCCGGGCTAATATATTCAAGCATTTGTTCTTATTTGTGTTTGTGTGTGTTTGTGTGTGTGTTTGTACTACCATACACTGCAGGTGGGTGTTTTATAGTCGAGTCTAGGCTTTCACTTTCGTTTCCAGCCAGCAGAGACTGAGAGTGTGGGTTCGTGAATGAATGAAATGGACTTGTGCATAATATAGGGGATGTTTAAAACCTTAATAAAGTTTCAGTAAGACACTGCAATGCATTCTAATCAACAAATTATGATATTTAAAAGGGGCAATCAGAAACTAGAAAATTACATTTAAAGGTAAAAAGAGTTCCCTTTACAATATTATACTAAAAACCTTTGTAATAAATGTGGTTAACCGGAGATTTTAGGTAAATTAACATATCTGGAATTCTTTTTAGACACTTTGGGATATGCAGCGAACCATTCTTGCTTTGTTTTATTAGCGACACATTATGATTTTACAAGGAGATTGGCTAGAGTTTAGACCGCATCACCGATAAACTAATAGAACTGGCTAGAAACTTAACTCATTTTCAATCTTTTTATTAGATTTTGAGCTATTTTTTTGATTTGACAAATTTATAACTTTTAAGTCTTTTTTTTTGTTGTTACATGGAAATATAGTACCACCCTCCTGCGTTTAAATGACGAGGTTTACAACACACTTTTTGGTCAAAATGCAAAAGAAAAAGTATCAATACATAACTTTTGGAAAAGAAAACAGCGTAGCCAATACCTCTTACAATCGTCTTACGATCGGAGTCGTCAACAATCGCAATAATTGTGCATGCCGTAACAAGAGCAAATAACAATATCAAACGAATGCTCTATTTTAAAAACATTTAAAATAATTTGTTTTGTGTCGATTGTACTTTGCAGACCATTTTGAACATTAGCTTCTTTCAACAACTTTCCCCTCAGTTCAGTTATATATTTGCTTTAAAAAGCTTTGCTAGCGGGCCCACAGCAAACATGAGCCTAACAGCATCATAAAACCACCGTCCACCCTAAACCAGCACAATCACACATCGGTTTGGAAGGTAAACATTGCATCAATGCACACCTGACCATGCACTGATGAGCCTTCCGCCGCTTGAGTTTGGTTTGCCTGGGCCAATGGCGGTCAGCGCATCGATAAAACAACGCCCAACCCCCTGCGAGCATTCCGGCATTCGGCAAACCCCGTTTTCGTTCAGGGGTTTAACACACGCGCGAACGTGCTTAATTATCTGCGTTGATTTGCACAATGTTTTGGGAGGGGCAGATACGCAAAATAAAAAAAAAAAAAAAGATCAGCAACAAAATCTGACACACATTACCCCCCAAACCCAAGATCGAGCCTGTTTATGTTGATTTTGTGACGATGAGGGCGATGCATCATGCAGTTTCGGTGCAGGGTTTGTTTTTACCCAGCAACAGTTTAAATTGCATCGGTGGGGGGAGGTGTTTTCTTTTTCCCAATGCACCGTGTTTAATGATGTTTACCGAAGCTGCATGTAACGTAGTATGCAAACATTTCGAGGATGCCAACGCTGTTGGGTATTGATTTCGCATCGATTAGTGTCCGTGTGTGTGTCTGCTCGAGCAGTGAACCGAAGCATAGCTACCTAACATTGCCGTGATATTTAAACTCACGACAATATGCGGGTGTATGGCATTGATTGATTTATTTTGAAAAATAGTTTAACAGAGTTTAACGATGTTCTGCTACATACATTTTCCGGGCACAAAACCACATACGGTCATCATCCTGAGGCGTTTCGCGCATTCGCAACAATAAACAAGCGGTGAAACTAGCTCACGACACAACTGATGAGGCAATAATTAAGCAATTGTGTGTTCTCGCTTCACCAAAAAAAAAAACAGCTTACCAATCAACCCGAAGGCCCTTTTCAACTGTTGAGTGACATTAACCGATGGATGTTGGGGGCTAGTGGATGTTGTTCTTTGACAAACAGATGCAACTGTTTGCTGCGGGGTCGTACCGTGCGTGTAAATATTTATAATTTGTACACACTTCCGCTACACTCGTTCGCGAAACGACAGCTAATTGTGCGTCTATTTTTGCCAACTAAGGAAGAATGCAGGTTTTGGTTTTTTTGTTGCGAAACGTTTCCTTCTCTACAAGGTAAGCCATTATATGGGCTCTAGTTTTTCTTTTTCTTTTTTACTGATCATACTCCATTTTGTTGTATCGACATCAGACACACTCACAACCCCACATTTGGAGTTTCATTCTCGAGAAGATGTCAAAAGGCCTATTTACAGCATGATGAAGCATCAAATTGCACAAATTGCATCGTTTTGTTGCGTTTCCCGTCACCCCCCTTTGTTTCACTTTCCGTAGACTTTTCAGGTGCATTTTTTTTTTTAGCTTGCACTTTTGCACCACAATGTGTATGGGAGTGTTTTTTCTTCTTTCTTTAATTTGTACCACACGTGTTGCAGAGCGGCGGCAGCAGCGAATGATTGATCCAAAGATGGGAAAATGATGACACCCCGCCGGCGGGCAGAACCCACCGAGAGCATTTTTGCTTTATGCCACTGCGCTGTACGCGACATGAATGGTGAATGGGCACCCGCACCCGTCACCCTTCGCCCACCCGATGCAATTGTGCATGCTCCGTCAAGTGCATTCCATTATCGTGTGCTGTACAGTGACGCCGCTGGCACAATTGGCCGCCGTTGTGACTGAAAAAAAGAAGGCTTCTGGAGCTATTTTCAAAGCAGAATCATCAGCAACAGCATCGGTAGAGAGTGAGAGAGAGAAAAAACAAGGAAAACGTTCTTAAAACCCCTTCCACATGGCACCCTCACAGTGGCCAGCACAGGCACCAACTTGTTTGCCGACATTTCATTTGTCTCTTGTCAGCAGCAGTTCCTTCATCTTTCCCCTCCCGATCCATCCCACCCAGCTGGTAGCCAATATTCACACACAGAAACAAACGGCACAGAAAAAAAAACCTTAGGCTTCGTTACATATAGGCTTGCGTTCGTACGCTTCGGAAGCTATTTTGTACAATGTCAGTGCAAGTGACGCCAGCGTCAGTTCTCACACTCTTCCGTTAGAAGACAGGGTAGTAAGGGTGGGTGGGTGGTAATGCTGGTAGTACGATGCAGCTTGGGTCGGCTGCGTTTTTGCCTGCTGTTTGTTGCAATCGCCAACCACTCGCCAAACACCACACAAACATGAATGACCTCGATATTACATTGCCGAGCAAGACGGGGCTGCGGCGAGGGCTGTTGCGGTGTGATGTATGACGCCTGCTTCGCTTTGCTCGAACAACACGTTCTCGATCGAATCTTGAAAGGGGAGGGGAAGAGTGGACGGTCACACCGATACACACAGCAGGCCATATATGCCCTCCGAGCCACTTGATGCACACACTGTCTCGGTCCCGAACGATGACCAATCGGTTAGATATGATCAAGGCAAGCAACAGTCGGTGCCGTTTTAACGTGTTCGAAACTGGTCGCCGGATGAGTTGTAGCTAGCGATGGGAAGGGAAGGCAGCAAGATCATCCCCAGTGTAAACACATTACGGCAATGGAATTGAAATAATGATGAAAAAGAAAAACAACCCAACCTCCTGCACCCAATATCGATTGTACGAGTGTGCAAATTCTGCTGCGTTATGTAACTGTTTGTAACGATGCCAGGATGTTACTCATTCTCGATCAATCGATTGTGATGAGGTTGTCAGTGATGCAAGATCATTGAATTGAAGTGTGGCTGTAAATCGCGACACTTTTAACGAGTGATTGTAATAACAGTTCTAATGATAATAAAGTTCCACATTCTTTCTCTTTCTCTTGAATGTTTAAATGATGCCTTCCGATTTGGTGCCGTGACCAGGATGGTTGAAAGTAGTTCAAACATAGTATCATAGGGGGCGCTAGTACGTGTTAATAGGAATAATGTGTATGATGTTTACCGAATATAAGTATATTCTGTTAGATAGTTTGAAGCAATATAAGAATCAAAATTGATTCACTAAGAACAAAGATCAGAAATATATATTCCTGAAAAATAAAAGAATATAAGTATATTCTGTTAGATAGTTTGAAGCAATATAAGAATCAAAATTGATTCACTAAGAACAAAGATCAGAAATCTATATTCCTGAAAGAAAAAAAGAAAGTAAGAACAGAAATCGCCCAAACTTCTCAATGATAATTAGCTAAAGTGAAAATTGTCCATCTACAAACCAGTCTAGTTGCAATACAGCTTATGCCCCCTCAACTGATTATACACTGCAAGAATCACCAAACGGAACCATTACATTGCAACCTTCCAATAAATCGTGCATGCAACAGTCTACGACTGTATCTGTTCCTGTCTTTTTTTGGTTTTGCTAACACTCATTCCCTCATTTCCCCATAACCAATGTTAACATCCTGTTGCTTTACTGTTTTCTTTATGCCATTTCTCTGAAAAAAAACCTCCCCCGATTAGATTAAACCGGAACCATATCTCTTATTTTCTTCTATTTTTGCATTTACGTACGATACGCTGCAGCGACGTACGATATCGGAAACGCTTACAAAACCATTACGTCAGCCATCGGTCGGGAGGACCACATGGGCTGATAGTGTGATTCTGGCTATCTGCTCGTTTCTACAAACGCCGTTGGCTCCTCGGGGACTATTCTGTCCTGCTCTGTATCTCTCCCTCTCACTCGCATTCCCTCTTTCGCCAGTGGTTTGTTTTATTTTTATCAAACAAAACATGCAAAAACGGTTTGCGTTATCGTGGCTGCCAAACGGAACTGGGGGCAGCTCGGCGAAACATACCAAAACGGACTTATGCATGGAGAGCTTACTCGATATGTGTGCAGTCTTATCGGAGCTTAGCTTCGAGGGTTGGCAGACGCCGTACGGCACCCGTACGAAGCGGTTGAAGCTGTCCAACAAATTTAAAACAATAAAAATGCAGCAAATCATTCGATTCATCGGTGTCTTGTACCACCCTAGTGCAGGCAAATAGCTGCACACTGAGCTGCAGAAGGCGTTTTCTGGCGTCACTAAAGCGTGTGCAGTTGAGGACGGCATAAATACAGGAAGCTCAAAAGCAGTTCCAGCAGTGCCGTAAATAAAAAAACCAAAGTTGCTTACACTCAGCATGCTTAAGCCCAGCAAAAAGTAGATTCTGCACAAATTCTACCAGCCCCGACAAATGGAACATGCAACATGAATTCATTCTAAAGACATGCTGTGCAGACGACATGTGCATCTGCTGTCGAGCGGTTGAACGCGTCGGTTTAATTGGTCCGCTAAGAACTTAGAGCGGCCATGCGACTATGCATTAGCAGGTCAACATTCTGCTCAAAATTTCATGAATGATTTTCGCATTATTTCGACAACTCGCTGTACTTCCTCAACATTTATATAGCACATCATTAAATGCTTCCATATCTGCTCAATTGCTTTGTTTGAGCATCGTTAAGCTACTGCAAACAAGCGTATCTTGTATCGAGCGTATTCCAGCCTTATGCTGAGCCACGGCCATGTTGTTTGTCAGCATTATCTATCTTCCAGGGCAGTTGCGGCTTTCTGTCGACCACCATCACCATTTGTCACCACTTGGGAATCAGGCCCGCTGTTTGCCGAACATGACTTCCAGATACTGCTGATTCGTTTGGCCTCTTCCCTAATTAGAGCCCCAGTCAGCCCCGTCTCAGCGGAGCGAATTGTTTGCGCGAACTTTGGCGGAGGGCAGAGGGCAGCTACAACAGCCGCAGAGCATCAAATCCCACACCACACAGGGGCATTTGGCATTCCTCATAAACTTCTCGCAGCAGCAGTAGCATCAGCACCACCACCATCTTGCCAAGGAAGGATGTGTTTGTGTGCATCTCAAGGACGAACGAACGGTAAATGGTAGCATGCGCGTAGTATGTGCACTTGCGAAACGTGATTCATTGGTTAGCTGGTGGTAGCGATGTGGTGGCCGCGACCAACTGCGCCATGCCGCGCATTCCACACCGCACCGATACGTGATGATTGCAGCTAAGCGCTCCAGAGCTTAAAATGGTTGCTCCTAGAGGTATGTGAGTGTGTGTGTGTGTGTGTCAAGTGAGAGGAATGAGACAGAGCAGCAAGTAGCAGCAACAACAACAAAAAAACTAATCCACCATAGCAAACAAACATCGACATTCTCGCCAACCGAACCGGGTTGGCAAACCTGAACACCCCCCGCTACGGAGTGCAATGTGTGCGCTCTGGTCGGGAAAAGAAACGGGTCGTTGCATACAACAAACGTGGGGTCATAAAGTCGCCGCCACACAGTCAGCACACACGGTGGCCACCGTAGTCCATTGGAAGCCGGTGGCCCTTTTTTGTTGTTCTGCTTCTTTATTTCATTCCCTTCCATCTTATGCATTTCAAACATCGAATGCTGCATGTAGATTACAAGCGTAGCGCGCAAATAACGGCTCAAGCGAACGAACGAACAAAAAAAACAGGCAACCTTCCAACCCAAAGCATTATTTGAATAAGTTGCACAATGCATCCTTTTCTTTTACTACGTGAGTTAAACCCCAGATCCCCAGAGCTCCGGAGCGATGGATTCCGACTGTTCGTGAGGTTAGCAGCGACGTGATATAAAACGACAGGGCAGGACAATGGAGGGTTGCTATTTGTGCAGCACCATGATGCTGTCAGCGGGCAAACAAATGGCCAGAAATTCCAACCCCGAATTGATGCACAACTTCAAACCGAATGACTCTATCAAGCGAAAAATGGGGGGGGGGGATGGTGTCTATTTAACCGATGGTGGCTTCCTTCCTCGCTGATTTCACATTTGTCAGCTCTTTTATGAAGAAGTCAATGTCAATCATCATCTTCAGTAGCTTGTTTGTGCAGAGAGAAGGGATACTGAAGATAGAAATACTTTTATACAATTTTTACTTTTCGTTTGGATGTCATGCGCAAGTGTTAGGGCCTTGCCGTTTCTTTGGAATATAAAAAAAGTCTTAAACATAAACCTGTAATATAAGTGCTAGCACAGGGCTGAAGAACATCTGGAAATTACACCATCTAGTGACACAAACAACAATACTCTGTCTATAAGCTCTTGAAGCAAATCAATTTTTGCATGGAACTAGGGAATATCTCAACAAAAAACCCCTTTGATGAGCTGCTCAGTCAATCAATTCTTCACGAAATTCATTCAACATCATCACCATCGTCTATTATCTCGCTGCAATTCACACATCCCCTCCCATCGCCCCCAATCATTCCAATCAATACTTAATAATGAACTCGACACTTAAAACGAACCCCAAAATTGACATTATTCCCCAGATCCTTCGCTGCCACGCTACCCGAATGCGCATTTTTACATTGTGTAAGCACAGCACCAATCAATAGCAGCAAATTCTTTTCGCTAGGGAGACGCAACTGAAAATTTAACCGTCATCGGTTAACCTCAATTTGTCCTCGCTGAAGCTCACCCGCGCCCATCCCCCTGCTACTACTGACTCGTTTTGTTGCCGAGAAAGCCTTTAGAGACTGTCCCTGCCCGAGCAGGAAGACGCATTCCATTTCCATCTCTTCCTTTTTGACAAAAAAGGCTTTTTCCTTTTCTCCACACACACATACAGAGACCCATTTCGGCATTGTTAACATCGCCTACTGAATGTTTGTCTGTAGAACGAGCCGGAGGAAAAACTCTTACAGGCCCCATGGGGAAATAGAGAGAGAGAGAGAGAGAAAGCAAGAGGGTCCAAATCGTATTTGTCATTTTGATTGATTTTGTTTTGCATTTCTGTTTCCGTTTCCGGCTCGAAAACAAATTTCTGTCCTCCACAAGAGAAGCAACCGTACACACAGACACAAACATCGACAGCAAATGGTTTTCGCCTGGTTCGGGAGAGAGAGAGGCCTTCCGGAAAATGACAACAAAAGATGGAAAAATCCACCTTTCAAAGAAGCAGCTTCAGCGGCAACGATCGAGACTTGAATACTGCAAGGGAAAGGAAAACACTCCCAAGCAAATAGCGAAGAAAAAAGAGGCACAATTCCCAATCGAATGATGATTGAGTATCGGGAAAAGCAAAGGGATGGGAGCAACCCGATGGGACGCTGGACGCTGGAGCAGAAGTGAAGGAATGTTTCGCCCAGAATGCAACGTGCGCGTCTTGAGGATGGCGTTCGCACAACGCTCGGAGTTGATGAGAAATTCCTGCACGCAGTAATGTATTTTCCCTTTTTCTAGGGCCGTCTCTTGCTTTATTTGTCTCCACTACGGGCCTGTATGTCTGTGTGTGTGCACGCGTCATCACGTCCTTGTTGCTTGCTTCGATTCTTCAAAGGAAAAGCGCCGGCACCCAACAGAAGGGTGACGTGCATTGGTGTGATAGAGAGAGAGAGAGAAAAAGAGAGAGAAAGAGAGAGAGAGAGAGAGAGAGAGAAAACGAAACCCGGGACATCTTCGATCGGTCACAGTGCAAAAAATAAAAAATAAAAACCTTCCAGCAGCTCGGTAATGCTCGACGCCTGTCACCTGTTTGGTGCGTACAAAAAGGGACATGCCAACCGAGTGGGGAAAGCACCCCGTCAAGAAGTGACAATCGATACTGGATGCTGTGGGTTGGTGGAATGGGGGTCGTCACAACAACCCCTGCAAAGGCCCACATGCGGAACGGTGTAATGCGAAAGCCAAACATACCATTTGCGTATGCGTCTTGCGCTGGGTGCGATGGTGCGTCCCTCTCCCCAAAAATGGACAACCCTGCAAGCCCTTGCGTGCAGGCGGCCGCCCAAACCCTTGCGGGGGGTGGACGATTTGTTTTCTCGGGATCGGGACAAAAGTAATGAAATATTTATGCAAATCGACGTTCAATCAAGCGACGGCTGGGCCGGAATGAGCTTCGCAAAGGGAACGCAGCACTGGAGGAGCATGTGCGATTTGGTTATTGTTTAGTGTGCGCTCTATGCGTATGGTTTATTTTCGCAAGACAGCGTGATGTTTCGGTTTTCTAGTGGAATTTCTCACGCTCTGGGTGCTGTGGACATGTATTGAGTGTTTTATTGCTGCGAGTGCTGTCAATTGAATCTTACAATAATGTATCATTTGGAAGTGCTGCAGGCAGTGTAAACAATGAACAAATGGATATTGTAAAAAGGTTTTGACACCTGAAATAGATGCTTTTTGTCGAAATATCCGTTGCCTCTTTTGAGATTCACATGTCTATGAAGTAAAAAGTCTCTACATCAAATACTTATCGTATGTATGTACAAGATGAAGTCAAACGGACCGGAATACTTAATGAATCTATGCATAACAGCATTGAGTTGTGCGATAATGTCATTAAGAGTGTTGGCGCGTGCTTCGTGCAGAATTTGACGATCCTAGAAGTTATAAGCGGGACTGTAAAACGTAGATTAAGCACTAAACACGGATCATCGATCGTTCCCAACAATAACCCTGCTATGAAGCAAATCTCAGCCCTACAACGCCTAATTTCCAAGAATTCTAGGCCCAGACGTACTTACTAATTCTAATAGTGGACGGACAAACGAACAACATAAGGATGTCAAACAATCTGGTCGTTAAATTATCTTATTGATTGAAATAATAAAGTTTGAAGATAATGTTAATGTTACTATAGTGAAGTTTGAATGTTAATTTGAAGTCAATCAAAACTCCTAGATTATGAATTACCATTCAAGCATGATCAATATGTTGATCAATAATTACTTTCTAAAAAGTCTTCCATTATCATTGTGCAAAAGTGATCGATTTCATCTCATTTTAAACATAAGCAGAGCATCAAAACTGTTATAAAAGCTTATCAACTAATCAATACAGCTCGGTCATTGACAGCCCATAACAAAACGTTCCATTTGACTGACCTTCGTTTAAAAATGTGGCAAAAGTCAGTCCCTATCTAATCAAACGCTCGCCGTAAAGGCTTTTTGATTTCTAAACACAAACATCGAAACAAAACAAAAACCAAACACAGCTACAAAAAAAGCTATCCAAACAAAGGCGAAACCGAAAATTTGTACCGGCTCCACACAAACACACACACATACACAACGAAGCATGCAAATTGAAAGCGAAATGATCCGTGAATGATCAATCTGTTTCGCTCAATTTGTTGCTCCCGTTTAGTTACAACATTGTCTCGTGTAGCACTCGCGCCCCTCATTTCCGCATTCACCGATGCCACTTACATTAGCATAAGTAGCTGCGACGGTTGTTGCCCTTTGCTGCTTCTCCTTTGCTTCCGTTTTTTCGCATGCTCGTTGACAGCTTAAAATATGAAAATTAACTTCCTGAGTTTAGAACTTTGATGGAAGAAGCGTACAATTGCTTCCCATTATGAGCGGTAGAAAGTGAAGTGCAACGAAAGAAAAAGCTGCTTCTACGATGAAACGCGTACCTGTAGGGAGCAGCGTACATCGATGAAGAGCCCTGTCAAACCGTCGTCCTTTCGTCACATTAAAGATGCTTTCACTGGGAGGAAAAAAAACTCTTTTCACTCCCAAATCGATAGAAGCGAACCTTTGCGAGCGTTCCTTTCGCTTCGCCATACCGTTGTTCAGGGCTCCGCCAGTCTCGACGGCCGATCGATTGCAGCACCCGTAAAAGGTAAACAGTGGACGAGCGAGAACGTGCGTGCCGAACCGCTCGTTGGATTTTCGGCACAACCGATTACCAACAGTCGTCCAATCTCAGCGGCGACGACGCGACGATCCCCTCAACACCCTCTTTCTCTCTCTCTCTCTCTCTCTCTCTTGCGGTAGCGGTAGAAAGATTTGTACTGCGCCGCAAATAATGCGCTTTCTGAGTGATTGGATAATAATCTATCATTAACACCTCGGCGATGAAGTCGGCTCTTGTAAGTTGGCGAAGCGGTAAAAGCAAGCGGGAGATGATGTTTGGTGCACACTGTGGCATGCCGGGACCGACCACTTTTGTGAAGCCAGCTCAAGTCCGGGCGGCACGAACTTTGCTCGCTTCGATCCGTCCTGATAATCTGCTCGAACTGCTATTTTTGACACCCTGCCACAGAAACCTGAAGAATTGAGCCACCGTCTTCATCGGCGTCTTCATCGTCGTCCCAGTTGCACGGTTTTTGTGCTGTGGAAGCCGACCAATGTCAAACCTGTTAACCGCCGGTGCTGGAATCCGTTTGATGTTTAACAGCGGGAGCGTGGCCAAAGAAAACAATGCCGCAGCTAAGCAACGCGCCAGAAAGCGCAACTCGTGCCCCGAAGAAACCTAACCCAGGCCAAAAAGGGGTGAAATTGAAACACAAATTGGAAAGCAATCTCAAATTTACCACCGTAATCCTATATTATTGCGAGGGGGGAAGCGAGAACGCGTTTTGTTAAAATTATTTCGCACCGCAATGAAATCCAGGCGCTGGGTCCCGAAAATTCTACACCATTGTGGGTGCTTCTCAAACGCCAATGGTAGCCATTTGCCGAGGCATTCAGCATTCCCTCCTAATCCGTTTTTCACCCATTTAGCCCGCATCGGATGTGTTGCCTGCTGGTAGAAAGCGTGAAGTGGATTTATTACTGGCAGCTCCTTTCAAGCTCCGGTCCCATTCGCCAGAAGAGCAGAACAAGCATCGGGGAAAGCATTTTGCAAGTAATTGCACCATTTAAAATTCTATGCACGAACACGTCCCGGTGCTGCCGATGAGAAACCATCGGATACGGTGCCTTTCGTAAACTCGGATTCCCGTTTGGTTCGGACACCTCAGCAGGATCCATCTCCGTACGTAGTCGGTGGTGGGTATCCATTTTGCATAACTAACCACAACCGGAGCCGTTTTGGCCCATTCTTCATTTCATTCTGCAGCCCAGAGGGGTAGTTCTTGACGAGGGGGGGAACTGTTACCAGGGAGCTGTTACATAATTCCATTAATGTTGAGTTTAAATTTCTGGCCTTCTGCGGGCGGCTTCCGCATTCAGAGACATGTTCGTAGGTCTTCAATCATTTTTCTCCACTCTTTCATTCATAGACTGTGATGTGGGGACGGCTCCGAACGCCAAACCTCGTATCCCCGCCCAAGCAGTTGTGCTGCTGCAGGATGTGTTGCAATAAACGTTTTATCTATTCCTCTGCTCTTCTCTGATGATTGTGTATGTGTGTGTGTGTGTGTGTGTGCAAAATGCACCAACGCCCGGAGAAAAGGTGACGGAAAGGGTTGTTTTCTGTGATACAGTTTAGCAATTACCACCACAGATTCGGGCTGCTGGTTGGCAATGTGACAACCTCTTTTCGTCTCTGCCTTCTGTCTCCTCTCCAACGCAGAAGCGCATCCCATCCGTACCGGCAATGCGGTGGCAGGGAAGAACGTCTCGAGCGCACCCACCAGTGTTCGGTGACAATTCGGTGACTTACACCAACAGTCTACGGCAAAGCGAGAGCTGATAACAGGCACCAACGATACTTTTGCGGAGGTTGGTAGGTTATGCTGTAATTAAGCTCGCAAGGAAACAATAATTACATTTAAAATTCAAACCAACTTCGGAGCATCATATCCCTCGGCTGTGTTGGTGTCGGAGTTGACACAGAACCACGCACCGGCTCCAACTGCTACCAAGGATCTAGATGATCCATTTGGTGTTTGGGGGATGGTAACGAGCGATGGCGGACGCAAAGAATACACACATAAATCTTAAAACCACATTAAAGTGCAAACGATACGACGACAGAACGGTGGCAGTGGTATGAGGTTTTGCTCGGTAAAGCTTCAACCGAAAATTTGAAAGGCAAACAAAACTTTGCCACTGGCTTCATTTTCCTCGCTCCCCGAATGTGTGGTTCGCACTATGGGCCTTTTCGAACTCCTTTTACAAAAGGATAGTGTGCGAAGGGTGGAACAGAAGCTTTGTTAAAGTGATGCGCTTTAAATCTCATACTAAAAGCGTGGATCATTCCGTTTTATCTTGGCAGACGGAAATGAGGACGTTGGGTGTGTAACAAGCATCACCCATCCAAACAACTTCCAGCGCGAAACAGATCCCGAAATAACAGCTCACCCGTGACAAATTACACACAAATCAACGCCATATTATGCTTGCGAGTTCGAGTTGCCGTTCCATATCACACAGGGCAAGGGAGGCAAATGGTTTAATAATCTTCCCTGTTGATGTGTGTGTGTTTCAGCGCGTGTGTGATTTGATGAACCTGCCCAAACGTGCTCCAATGCACATAAAAAGGCACAACACAGGACGACACATAACCGTCGAGAATGTCGCATGGACCGCAAGGCGTCCAACCGGTAACCGGTGTCATACCTTTAAACACCTTTCCGGTACCGTGGCAAAGCTGGGAAGCAATTCATGTTTTAATTACAACTTTATTAATAAGATTGTACCTTTAATCTATATGCAAATGTAAACAGAGGTGCAATGCCACACACACACACATACATACCACGCACCTACATGAGCGCGTTAAAGCGTTCTATGGAGCTTCAAACGAGCCCGTAATCGGTTAGGCATCCGGGTTCTACTGGAAACTACTGGAGAAGTCACTACTCGGGAAGGTATCCGTTGTTGTCCGCCAAGTAGCTCGCATTCAAGTAACCTACACCCGTGAATGTTCCATTAACTATTCTGGACGACGAGAAACTTGCGCTGTGGTATGTGGAGCAGGTCCTGCGATAGCAGATTTCATGCTCAAACTTTCGCCAAACCTTAGCAATATCCGCACCGTAACATCTCACAAAGTTCTTGCATTCTAGGAATCTCAATGTAAAAGACCTTCCGGAGCAGCAAACTTCTGGGTAAGTGTAAGATGTAAAGAACTCGACGTCTTCACAGTAGAACTTTAATGAGAAACTGCCCAGGTAGGTCCTGACTCCGCCAAGAAGAATTGGCCGACTTTGCAGGAAGTTTAACTTACTCCATTCAGCGGTGCAACGTTTCTCTATGTTTTGAAATGTTTTCCGTATTTTTGAAGCGTCTTTTTCCACACAAACACACACACACACACACACACACACACACACACACACACACACCAAGAGGCATGAGGTCATGCAGCGTCGACTAGGGAGGTTGCGAAATTCCTAGCCTCCAAACTACTTCCACCAAACTGTGGTACCGTCCTTGAACGACCAGCAACAAAACACCAACAGCAAAAAAATGGCCATAATTCCAAAATTAACATCTCCCTCGCCAGTGGGAGAGCGAGACATAAAGCATGCTGCTGTTGCTGTTTGGTGCTGCTGTTTGATTTTCTCACCAACACGAGCACACGAGGCTCGAACATTTGCTCGGTTTTCATCGAACGGTTGCGGTTTATCTGTTTACTTTTTCGCCGTGCTAAACAGCATTCCGGAATATTAGATAATCGTATGCAGAAAGCAGAGGAGGAAACAGAAAGATACACAGACGAATCTCACACCATCTCAGTGCCGAGCTCCCAGTGTGTGAGCCGAGCTCTACACAGGCGACCAGATTACGGCGGTTGCGTTGGGGCGGTTGAGGCACAGCACAAAAAAAAACTCGTTTTTCCCTAGACCATCTGACGGCGACGGTAGACGAATTTGACGCATATGTGTGTGATGAGTGTGTGTGTGTCTATGAGTTTCTGTGCTTCGTCAACATCGTTACTGTTTTGCCTGCGTTTGCCGAGGGTTGTACTAAGAGTCGATTTCCTCTTACTGTTCGTTTTGAGCAAATTTTTCCTATCCCTCCCCCCACCACCACCACCACCAGCTTGAGTTAGCGCATGTATGGGAAATTCGAAACATGTCAAACAAAACAGACACCAAACACGGCGGCTCTCACGAGCAACACAAAAAAGGCACCGTTTTCTTCCCATCTCAAGAGGTGTTTCCATGTGCCTAAGTTTTTTGCTCGGCAGGCGTCACCAAAGCGTGCAAATATGGGTAAATCCGTGCAAATTTGCACCAAGTTTCCAGCGGGTGGTGGTGGAATGGTGCGGATCGAACAGTGCGGCGGAAAAGTTTATCCATCCGAGCTTTGGCAGGAATTTGTTGCAATTGAAGGCACTCTCGAAGGAATGGAACAGAAATTGTGTTTCTGATCGTTTTAGTTCTTTGTAACGATATTGATAATTGAAGTTTATGCATTGAACAATATGTACTTCTTTCGAGATCGGTTGGAGCATTCAGATAGGCTCCTATTCAATGGTAAGAAATTGTTACTCACATGCCATGTAAAGTATCCCAAGTTAGACAACGACATTGAAACGTACCTGTGAATTGAACAAGAAAAGAGCAGGAAATTAGTAAAATCATAACGAATTTGATAAATATGGTACACACTATTGATGCAGTTCTTTTAATAGTCAATTATCCTTTTTAAGTGGCGCCATCTACCAACAATTAGCAGCAGCACATAACGTAAGCACCCCTCGTTTCGATTAAAATTTTAATTCGATTGCCATTTCTAACGCCCCAAAAACAATCGAAATCCGAATACCCATTACACCTCAGTGTTTCGCTTTAAAGTCACTCTGTCCTGCAGGCAGTGGGGTAGCGCGTTTAACATTATGCAAAACGTCACCAACCAACGCTGCAACGATCCTACTTGTAGCTTAATATAGCGGAAAACCAGTACTGCCATCATTTGTTTTTTTTCTCTTCCCTTTTTATTATTGTTGGCTTCTCTCTTACACGCTCTTCAAAATCCACGCACCGGCAGGCCGGTGAGTAATGGTGAAATAAATCTGCACGCGTCGTTTGCCGAGGTTCGCTTTTAATGAACTAACTCCTGGGAGGAGCACGAGCCGTGTAACCGAAAGGGGGATGCCATTTTTCGAGGGTCTTTTCACGCGGCCCGTCCCCGTTTGCCAGCTGGTTCTCATCCATCAAACCCCGGGGACTGTCGGTGTCCGAAAATATATGGGAAAATATGACGTGTGGCTACCGAGGGATCAGGTGCGGGGTGGAGTGCAGCGAAAGCACATAATATTGCATTTTGTGCTTCTGCAATTCAACGAGCTCGTTGGTTTTTGTTTCGAGCGGTTTGGTGTAAAAACGGGGGAAGCCTGGGAGATGAAATTCATTCATTTCAACGAGAATCATGCAGCCACGCGCATAGATGGATGTCTGCGCGTGTGTGTGTGTGATGTGTGGTGCAATTGCACGAACTGAAGGAAGGGCTGGACGCAGACGGGAGCGAAAAATGACTGTGTTTCTGGCTGCGTGGCTCGGCAGAGGGCACGATTCGAAACAAATTGAAATCCCACATGGAAGATGCACAACCTGCACCACTTCGTGCGGGTGCACCGAATGTCCGGACGGTGAACGTGACGTTCGGGCTGTTGCTAGATGCTGTTCAGACGGTTCGGAGTCCTTTCTGTGCGATAGTTTCATCACAAAATGGAATATATTACGATTGAATTAAAGTAGCAAAGACAAATTCTTTATGCTCGAGCGTGACAGCGGCCATCGACCGGGGACGTGAAGTCTTCAGTCAGGTAAGAATTATTAATCCATTTTACACAGGTACTCGTTTACTCTTTAAGGCAGCTTTCATGGGATAAAAATTCATTTCACTCCAAGTTTTTAAAGCAACTTCATATTTAATCATAATTTCAATTCATTTTTCCAGTCGTGAAACGTGTACAAAATATCCTTTTTTCCCACAAGGACGCTACTCTGCTGTCAATTGCAAACAGAATTTAAACACAACTGCGCTGACACATTTTACCACGCTTCTATATCGCCCGCCAAATCTGCTCCCTCATTTCCGTGTTTTTGCGCAATCGGTAACCGAATTCCGGCCCCCCGCGACTTCGCTCCATTTGCATCCACCGCTCGATGTCACCCGAAAAGCGATGACGGCGGTAAATAATGAATTAATCAAAACATCCAATATTTATTTATGTCGGATTGCCCGTTGATTTACCCGCAAACGACGTCAGCACCGTCAGCCCCGTACAGCACCGATGCGTCCGAAACCATCCTTCTCTTCTCGCGCTTTTGTCTTGCAAGCAGCAAAACGATCCTAACGCACCACCACGCAGAGCCAAGGGGCAGACAGAAAACAACGAACGGCCGCTGACGGTTTGTCGAATTTGTTGCATTTTCCCGCAGCAGCAGCATCATCGATCATACTGGGACCCGGCTTTCCGCTGCACCTAATACAGGCTGAAACGGGATAACATCTAGCGCCTGGTACGGCACCATGCCGGCATGCCGATACCAATGCAATTTTGATGTGCAATTGTCACGCACGTAAGCTGGCTGAAAATTGGCTTCTCTTCTCGGCGTGCCCGGGACGAACGGAAAATTGAACGCAATTCGGGTGAACTGTTTTTCCAACAAATTTTGCATACGCTTCGCACACACACACACACATATCGGTGGGTAGCTCTTGATCGGTGCATCGTTTCGTATGAGGCAGCTTTTTGTTTGCGAATCTATTGCACTTGGAGCTCTTGGGTGTCGAGAAGGTGACCTAGCGAGATGGCCACTCAGCTCGTGCGCTTTCGTCCACGGTTGTACGTTCGCGTTGGGTTTTTTGCTTTGAATGGAGTCCTTCGCATGATTGTGATGCGATTTTTTGGTTCAATGATCGCCATGACGTACGGTGGAGAGAAGAAAAACAATGTCACGGAAAATATGTTTTGAAGAGTCGGTGGCAAATAGTGTAAAGAAGCAAGATGTTAGCTGTTTCTTCGACCAAATTTACACTGCAGTAAAAGAGTTTTATAAATGTCACCAAACTACGTCAGCTAAATGAAACGAGCAATTTGAAATACATTAAGATCTGAGCATCAGAAAAAGACTGCAGCAAATTCCTTCCAAAACTCTTCTAACGAGCCAGTATCAAAAATTCATCACCAAGACACCATGTACTCTCAGCGACAAGAATTCACGAGAAAAAACGAGAAACATCATAGCGGGATCACTTTAGAAGACGAAAAAAGGTTAGACTGGCTCGTTTGAGAGTTCTTTTTTGGGGGCACAGTCTGCTCTTATGACGTTACTCCCACTTACAATCTTTAACTCTTTACCCACACATACAAACCCACTCACTTGTACCAATGTCTCGTTCGCTTGCACCAAGCACAAACGCACCATGCGCCTCCATTTGCTCGACTGCATTTTCCACCTCGACCGTTAATTCTTCCCGTTAGGTCGCTCATTTGTTTTACCAATACACACACACGGAGTGAAGAAAAGCATTTTTGTGCCGTCGGTTTTGAAGAATCGTGCCGCGAGAAACCGTGGCACTTCTGGTCTGACAAGCCCGAAATGGGGCTGCATCCCTTTCTGGCCGGAAGCAGCGAGAATTTGTCTTTTTTTTCTATCCTTCACTTCGCCCTTCTACGTGCACCATTTATTGCAATCACGATTGTTACGAGGATATGTCTTCCGGATGTTTCTTCACACATGTCCGTGTACACCGGTACGCTGTTCCGTTCGTTCTGGATGGCCATTTTCCACCGGCACCAGATCTCTGACCAAATCCGAAACGAGCAACCAAACGACATTACGGCGGGGAGGGATGGAAATGCACGGAACGGGACGAAACGAAATCAAATAAAGCAACTCACCGAACCATACACAGCCACCGGCAGCAGGTTGGGCAAAAGGGTGGAACGAATGTGCAAAAAAAAAAGTTGGAAAAGACAGGAATAATACAACTGCAAAAAAAACCTTCCTCCAAACGAAGCAAGAAACCGGAGAAAACTGAAAAGGAATTTAAAAAGACTTTTAAATTCTTTGTCAGACACACACACACAACCCTACTTCAATGGTGGCGCGTTTTGTCGCAGTGGTAGCATAAACGATGCGGAACTTGATCTCACTCCCTGTCGCTTCTGACACACACTCACACACGCACACATGGGGCTCTCTTTAGCCGGAACGAAATGTGTATGCGGATTGCGGACCACCTTCAACCGATCCCGACCCTTGAAAGAGCCTTGCGTATCATATGTGTGTGGCTGTGTATGACTGTGTGCTGCAGCGCACAAGGGGATAAAAGGAAGCGACTGCTTTACAGCATAAATCGCATTTGCACAGGCGGACAATTCGACTTCCCCTTCCCTGCTTTACCAGCCGCCCGCTGAACTTTACCAGCGGTGTGTATGTGCACATGTGTCCTTTTCTTTATTCGGGACGGCAGTTTCAGCCGTCTCAGAAAGTTAGAGTGCACCTATGCTGTGCGCCATAAAGGTTTGTGGGCTGGAGTTTTCACAGCCATTCACAGCGCACATGTAAGGCTTTAATGTGCTCTCGTACTCTGCTTAGACGAGGGAGTTTCGGGGGGGGGGGGGGGGGGGGGGGGGGGGAGAGGAGTCTTCCATTACCTGGGCCGCGTAATAAACGCTTGCGAACGGGCTATTCGTGTATTGTTTGGAGGCAATTATTTTCGGTGGCTTAGTAATCCATCGGCCGGATTAGATTGGAATCCTTTGAAAGGTGTTAAAATTAATTAGTTTCCTGCCACCTGGTGGTCGAAGGGGAGCAAGACCTACTGAATAACCACAGGCTTCATCCAAAGGTTATTTTTACATTAGACTGCTTCCATTGAATTGTGCAATAAACAGTTTCCTCTGATTTTATTATAAGTTTTATTTTATTGCTATAAAAATAGAAAATGATAAAATTATCGTTTATATCTTTATACACTAGACTACAATAGATTCAAGATTCAATTGTTTGTGCTGCAATATGATAGTTCTGGACCACAGTGAATGCTTAGGCTCATACAGGGTATTGCTTCTCCTATAAGAGCACTAGGTAACACATTAATAGTACTAGTAGAAGTAGGTTATAAATAATAAATCGCTCCAAATTGCAAGTTTTTCCCCCGGCCCATTGCAGCTTAGATGAGATCTATTAACAGTAAGCGATTACTAATCTCAACAGCAATTGGAAAAATCTTTGATTGATGTTAAATTTATTGCAGATCAAATTAGCATATGGCAATACGAAAAAAGGCACACACACCATGAAATACCCATGAGATAATGACTTAATGCGCAAACTGCCATAAATTGTGTGTCTGAGTCCCACCGGTCACCCGGTTTTGGTGGACGGGTTTAATACACCGCCAACAGTCTGCCCTCTCCGCTCGCCCTGTGCCACATCAAATCAATAACTAATCACATACACTTAAATAATTATTCTAAATACAGGCAGATGAGACCTTCTTGGCTTGCCTTCCATTCCTGTCCCCCACGCCCGATCTGCAAAAACCGTTGCATAATTAGGAGTAGTGGTGATAACGAACCAAAAAGCAAAAAAAAGAAACCAAACGGTACACAACCTGATTCAACTATTTAAACAGAACTGCCAACCGACACCGGAGACGGCTAGCGATTTCGGTTTGCGCGGGTGGGATAGGCGCAAGGCGTCAAGGCTTGTTCCGGGGGAGCCGGGTCGGTAAATATGGCATCAAAATTTCGCTAATTAATTGCAGGCCCTTTCCTTCCACTGCTGCTGTTGCTGCTGCCCCGCCGTGTCTTGGGAAATTAACGCGTGGCGAGATTCTAACGCAGCGTAGAACGTGAACCACCGGGCTCCCCCCCCCCCTCCCGATCTACCTTCCCACTTGGCAGATATAATAAATATGATAAATCAATTAACGTTTCTACGATTGTGCTTGATTATTAATTAATTGCGAGCGGAGAGGCTCCGAAGTGTGTCAGTTTGTTCCCGTTTTTTTTTTTTGCTTCTTCTATTAAATCGCCAGTGAGCGCAGGTTGGCAGGAGCGAGCAAGCGAAACTCCTGATCGTAATCAGGACTATAAAGCGCCCGGGCAAAAAGCGTCGAGCAATAGCAGTAAATCAAGCACCAGCCAGTTCCCCGCTGGCCCGGGCTGACCATAAATATCCTCCGTTACGCTAAGATGGCGTTCCCTGGCGTTCGGCCTCACACGTGCATAGCACAGCCGTGTGACGTGATAATGACCGTAGCGCCGCTCTGTAGCGGCACCGTTTATTAACGCTGCCCGGTAGCGCTTTGTTCCGTGCGGGTACAACGGCGGTTCGCATTCTTGCCATTATCCTTACGAAATGCGCTCACACACGTTCCGTTTCTGTGCTGCTGGCGGAACGAAAAGCGCAGCAGCGAAACGACCGAAAAGTGCATAATGAAAGGATGCTCTACCACCCTCCGCATACGTGTAGGTGTGTGTGTGTGTGGGGGGGCTCTTGTACTCGCTGGTACCAAAGGGGAACGGAACTACAACAATACCAGAGAAATAAAAACAAAAGACACATACACACGTACCCAGAAAAGATGCAGAAAAAGTGGAGTCCCGTATAAAAAAAAAAAAAACACAAACTCACGGCACCCACACCCTCGGAAGTGAACGCGGCTACACCCGCCATTGTGTCTGGCATGTGCAGAACCCTGGAACGGACAACGAACCGGTCAGCCGGTGAGTCATTGCAGCCGGATTTGCCGCTTTTGTGAGTGTTTGTGTGTGTTTCCATTAGCATAGAGCATGCAGGGCGAAAGGATGTGCACGGAAAAATATTCATTTTCTCCTGCACACAAAAGTTCCCCCCCTTTCCATAGCGTCGGCCAAAGGGGGCAAGGGTACGTGTGACACAACACCAGCCGGGCCGTGTGAAACTTAAAGTCGGCAGCAGCCACTGACAGATGAGTGGGAGAATACTGGTTAAATCGTAACAGTACGGCAGGTCGGGTGAACTTGGCCAGGTAGCACTTTTACAGCAGCCAGGTACAGACAACGCCTGCAGGCATAGTTTCCCCTTTTGATTAGCTTGATGAAGAGGAAACTTAAAACATCCACCTAAAGACTGGTACGAAAAACACAACGTGGCACGGATGGCTTGCTCCACTCCAGGTCCAAGTCCGAACCGAAAATCTTTCCATATCAAATTACACTGCATTAACATGTCAAAGGAAATAATTTAACATAACTGGCCATGACATTATTTTCTCAGCTGCTCCACCCCACCTGTCTCCGCCACATCTCTTCGTTGCTCGTTTCCTTCCTAATCTAAAGGTGAACTGTTTTCCACGAAGAAGCAGTACGAGCAGCATGTGTTTGTCCTGCAGCATGTGTTTGTCCTGCAGTGGTGGTGGCTTTTCCGAACGATAAATGGGAACCGATTTGCGGGACAGTACAAACCAATCCAGGGACAGTATGGCTGGAATGCTTTCGGAACAGAGCAGAAGCGGGATGCAACCAAAAGCTGCTAGCGGGGGATAAACAAATTCACCTGGTTTCACCGGTTTTATGGGGAAACATGGGGGAGGGGCGAAGTTTATATCATTTGGTTACAAATTTATTCCATTTTGTTTTTTTTTGCATTCTTTTCATTTTCCCCTGCACTGTTTTGCTGCCTTTTTTGGGGGCTTCTTTTATGGTGCTTCTATGGAGAAGGTTGCATACTCGAGCAGTACTAATTAGGGTACTTTTATGCGCCAATTATGCACCCACACCTTCCTCTGGTATGGTAGAGTTATGTCCCTTTGAGCGAGATTTTATAGTTGGATTAGCTTGTGTCATGTTTTACATTAAAACTAGCCCGGTAGAAAGGCTAGGATGCTGGCTAGGTTAGGCTGGTTTGCTTCTGGCGAGCGAGTGTCCCGTACGGTACGAGCAGGGGGATGCTGAAGATAATGTTTTTTCTACTTTTTGATTAATAGGTTGTTTTCTAAAAGTAGTCCATAAAATAGTCATGGATAGTTTTTTTTTTTTGAATGAAAATAGTTGAAAAAAAAAGATAGAAAATAGTTTTACCAAAAGACAAAAAATATTCTTTGGCTATAATCGAGACGAGGCTATAATCAATGCAACATCAGTAGTAAGTTCGAATCTCTTCATGTCTAAGGTGTTGATAATTGTGCGATATAAGCTTAAAAATCCTTCAAGGTTACCCGCTTGCTATTTCAATTTGTTTTGACTTGCAACCGAGTTTTCCATAACATTTATCGATTGAAACGGTACTTGTTCAGATATCATGATGTTTAATTAATGCTAAAAACTTCATCATTGTCGTTGTATAATTTAAAAGATAAAGATATCATTTTTTTTAATTTAAAAGTACAACTCTTATTTTATTATCATTATTGCCGTATAAACCAGAATTCTTTCGCATGAATAATAAAACCAAACCATATCAACTGTCCCACACCCATGCGATAGTTATCGTTATTTAAACTTTTTATTTTATGCAATTTTCTCCTACCGATAGGCGTACGAGGTCAAAGCGCCCCTGCCGGCCCATGCACGTACCCCAAAACGGCAAACATTAAACAAGCTCCAAATGCAAACCAAATATGTTTGCCGATTCATCACCAGCATGAATCGGCTTCACTGTACCTATAAGGGGGCGCATTTGTAACTTACCAACACTACCCGCACCGACACGCACGCGCTTTTGCAAACAAACAAGCGATGAAGATCCATCTCGCGGCACACTTTGCGACTGACGGAGCGTTGATCTTGATGTTGGTGCGCTTGCCGGCGTCCACCATTCACCACACTCCAGCGTCAGACCCCAGCGGACGCTTTCTTGACCTTCTTTTCGTACGCGACAGTATGCCTCCACATAACTGCACATAACGACCCTCACACTACATCGAAATGGTCAAACAAGCACACACACATCAGTGGGCCAGCCGGGCATACTCGCCAGATGTCTGGGAACGATAATCCTCATTTGAATAGCGAAATAAAACGGTTCTTTCATCGGCTCCGGCTTCGCATTTGGTGCAGTGGCCCTCTGCAGAAGTCGGGGCAATGCAATTTTCGGGACAGCGGTCTAAGGGCTGTAGTCGCTTAGTCCTACGTACGTAGAGCATTGCGGCACTGAGCGCACGAAACAAAACAACCCAACGCGCTGGAGCCACAAAAACAATCGACCGCAAAAGTTCTATCCCTCCGTTTTAGCTCAGGGCAGGGGCAAAGTTGCCACTGCAAAACTAAAGTGTGTTGGTATGAAATTGCAGCATTAAAGTAATTACTTGATCTCTTCCCGTACGGGACGGTTAAGGTGAAGCTGGCACAGCTGGCACAGACCGTTCGGGAGATTTTGGTAGTTTTTTTTTGTTAGTATTGTCCTCTTCTTTTTGCTTTTGGCTAATGTCGAGAGCAATTCGATTCGATCGCTTCGACGGCATAGACGCAGCCCGCTGTTGCGGAAGCCAAATACGGGGTGCTTTCGCGCTTCTTTTATTGGTCAGTTTTGTCTACCGAATCAAAGTGGATGGGTATTGTCGGTAGTGTACCCCTTAGCGCTCACCCATTCCCTCGCTCGCTTCCCATGGCTAGCTGTGCCAAATCTGCATTATTTGATTGCAAACTTTGCACCAATCGGGCGGTGGGAGGGTGTGTGCACCCTCCTGCCCGAGAACCGGCAATGGTAGTTTCTAATTGTTTTTGTTTTGTGTATGCATATTTAAAAGCCAGCACAGGGATTAGTTGGATGTTGACTTTTCGTGTGGTCGGGGGAAAGGGAAGAGAATGTTGCTTATGCTTTATATTGTAATCCGACCTTAATCCGAGTTGGTGTGTTTGGAAATTTACGCAAACAGAGCGTAAGCTTCGGTAACTGTCATTTTGAAGGTGAACGTGCACGGGAGCTCTGATAATGATTGTAATTTGACTTTGTTCAGCAACGTTTAGCTCGTCATTTAAAGCAAGCAAAGCGTATTTAAGAGTAACTGTTCAACTGTTTAATTGTAATGGATTCAGGTTAGCGCACTCTTTTTACATACGTACATATTGCAATGTATTTCAAAGTATTGGGTGATTAAGACAATGATGTCAAACTCATGTAAAAGTAACATGAATGAAAAAAGAAACACAAATATGCGAACCAAACATTTGTAAAACGTTTTTTATTTCTTTTAACGATTCAATGACGAGACGATTGTACATAAAATTGAATGTTTGAACTACTAGCGATGGTTACCATTTCCAAAAGCCCGTGCAAAATGTTTAACTAAATGTAAAATCTTTGGAACAACTGTTGCCAGTTACTTCAATTTAAAAGAAAGATTGTCATTTAAAAGTGTCTGAATGTCTTAACTCCATCCACGTGCTTTGGTTTTATGATTCGATTTGATAGATTAATACAATTTTTGTCCTGTCAAAAAGTGACGTTCCAATTTTGTTATGGGAAAACAGGCTACGAGACCATCTGGTTTACATACTCTTTGATTCTAGATTCCACCTTTTGATATCTTTAATGCACCTTGGGATGAATGAAAAACACGAACTTGATTTGACATTTTTTCGAGCAGCTACTCTAGAATCTTATTCTAGCTTTGAGGCTGTTATAATCTTGGCCGAAAATCGCAAGCTAGTTAAATTCCTCCTTCCCCCATGATTTCAGCCGACAAGTGTCAAAATCCATACAAAAAGCTGTCTAATATCGTGGCAGGCCCCTTTAGCAGTCTATTGATGTTTCACAAAACTAGTAGGAAGTTGAAATATTCCGAAAACACCATTGAAATAGAAGCGCAAAATATATGATAACTTTTTCTCGAGAATATGGAACTCCCGGGCTGCATGATTGGCGTCATTGGTTAGAGACAAACCAGAAACAAATCCTGAAATTCATGCGTTTCTTTAGGCTTAATGGGAAACATTTCACATAATACTGCCTGCATGTAATATTTGCAATGTTCGACATGTTTGCAAGTCGTCATTATCACTTGTCAGTTGTCATTGAAAGAGGAAAAAAAGAATCATACGAGCAAATTCAACACTAGTTAGCAATGTTTCTCTCATCACTCACAGACTAAGGTCTTGTTAACACAGCCAAGCACAATTGTAGCAACGACTAAAATTACCTCTTCCTAGAATTGCACTCAGCACGCCAAATAATAGCAATCATCTGCATCCACGGGCCTGAAACGCACTCCTCTAACAGCTCACCAAATTAGATTCCGAGAAACCATACCGGATGCAAGGCTTTCTCTTCGCGAGTGCATATTATTCTAGCTGAGCGATTTATTTCACCAAACCCCACCGCTGCAAGACGTTTTGTTGAAAGCAAGTTGAGTTTCATCACAGCGCACCCCGGCCGGTTTTTTTTTTTGGATTCCCGCTAAGGAAGATGACTAACCCCTGTCTTCCCCGGACACACAACAACATGCGCTACCGATCGGCATTTCCGCCGCAAACAAGAAAGTCACGCGAACGCCAAAGAAGCGGGAATAGAGGGAGGCCTGCAGAAGAATGCAACCGCGCACGCGAAACAAATCACATCCGGTAAATAGCTTCACCGGCATCAACAGCAGTAGCAGCACCAGCAGCGTGCTCTCGTTTCCCGTTCGGGAGGTATGCGTGCCTTGCATCGATCGACTTTCGGAGCCGGTTTTCCGTTGCAAGTCAGGAAGTGGAAATAGTCCAACACACCCGGGGGTTCCGGCACAATGTAACACTTGTGCGCGGACAGTGTAGCCAAACACGGGCGCTGCGTGTTGTGTGGGGGTCGTTTCAGCAACGCCAAGCCATGCTGCACGGAGTGCCAGCATTGCCAGCATTGCCAGCTTCCCATAAACAACTCAATAAAAATGACTATCAGCTGCAGCTGCATGTGCGGGCCCGAAGCCACACACACACACCGCACAAGCACACTGGAGTGCGCTGGATGTTTGAGCGCACTCGGTTCTGATTTACAAGATAAATTCGGGCTAAGTATAGAACAATCGCAACACAAGCCGATTCTAAGTTGCGATTGGCGCACACTTCGATTGTAAGCAACACGGAACACCGCCACGCTTTGCATAGTAGGGTCGAACCCACACGACGACGACATTCTAATTCCGTGGCCGCGAAGGTATTAAATTCTCCAACACAGCCACCGCGGTAAAGGTCACTCGGAAAAACCGCGGCCACATGGCGAAATTCCACCCCAAACCCATATTATGTCCGGTTGAATTAGGGCGTCCAGATCAAAATCAACTCCCACTACCCCCCCATCGCTGATCAATCCCTTCGCGTAGTAAGTTACTTTGTGGCTATCGGGACGGGGGAGGAACATTCGCAAAGGTGTGCACGGTCAATCCAGCGTCCAAGTCAATAAATCTCCATCCGGCATCTCGGGCGACCGGCGGTGGTCCGGTCCAACCGCAAAACCGATTTGTGCGCACACAATTTGCACACACTGCCATTTTGGTGTAGCCGAGAGGAGGGCGTTTCAGGGCAGCTTTGCGTTGTGGTTAGTGTGCAAATTCTAAGTCACGTCCCTTTCGGGTGGTTTGTTTGGGCTATTAAATCGAACACCAGTCTGACCAGGGGGAGGGAGGGGTGGTTTGATCGGTGACGGGTTTGTTGCCATTGACGAGGGCAAGAATGTTAGCGCGGCGTGTGTTGCTGATTCATTTCTCAACCGCCACAACGGTTGGTCAAATCATTCTTGGAATGGGTGGAAAATGTTGGTGGGGGAATCAGTGCGAAGCGAGGTGCAAAGCACACACTCACACATCTACAAGGAAGCTATTCGGTGTGGGAATTGAATCAATAACACAAAATAAAGGAATATAGCGCAACAATAGTTATTTTGTAGTTCAATGGTCGCCTTGTTTGAACCTTGTTTAAATCTTGTTTCTAAAATTCTAAATTGTTCACTTGGATAAGAAAATCTAAAATAATCAAAACAATCGTTGCATAAATGGCTGCATAACTGTACATTGTTTTATTATGACATGTTTGCCATTACCTGTGAATGCGATACAAATTTCTCAAAAGCTAGATAAACGAATACTTTTTATGCGCCTGTCAAATGACTTTTTATACATTTTTTTTTTAATATTTGAGCTGCTATTGCACTATTTTAATGCTTATTTTTTAGCAAAACGTGTGCTTTAATGGTCCTTTTGACGGACCAAAACATTACTTTTACTGCTCCATGCCTAATGCAGCCTTAATTTGCCATTTTGTGTAAAATAGTTAGCTATTAGTCTAGCTAGACCTTTTGGGATCACTGTATGATTATTTTTTTCTCCAAAAGTCTTCGACCTAACTTCACTTCGCTGCCATTCAAACTAACAATCTACAAATTAACGAGTCTCGTTATGCGATAATTAAACTGAACAAAATTGACCCAAGCTCAAGACTGTATCCCGCACACTAAAAATATTTCTTTCGTCCTTCCCCAGTAATAGTGAGCTCTCAAATGAACCCATTTCTGTCTCATTTTGGACAGACATTGTCACACTGACTGCAATATGATTACATCTCCCACATCCGCTCATTACATCACACCTTATCACGTCCAAAAACTGAACCTTTTTTTTACCTCTCGTACGTTAATTAACAAACGATTGCAACCTTCGACACCGCTAGCCCTTGTTCGCTCTCCTACAGTCCCGAGCAGCATCAAAAGCGAACTGCAATGTTGCAAGCTTTCACACCAACCGATAAGCGGACAGCCAAAAATTAACGCCACCACCTCCAAAACCTTCGACACCCACCCACGAGCTCTGTAACGAGCTGCGGAACGGCTAAGGGCCAGCAAACCCATCCGTCGAAAGCAATTAATGGAGCGCTTCTTTTTTTGTTTGCTCATTCTTCCATTCAACCCCAACGTATGTTCAGCGCTGTCTAGCGCATTTTACGTGCAAATTATGGGCCGAAGCCAATCGATCGCTTTTGCGGGAAGCCTTTCGCAGCAGCAAGTAGGTTTAATTTTAATCGGCACGTAAACCGCATCAATATCATCAGGCCCGGGCTGGGTGTGGTGAGATCGAAAAACGAAAAACCAACCTCAAACCTTGTCCGAGAAGTGCAATCGAGGGGGAGAAAAAATAACGCTTCGCTGACAGTTGCAACGTGCCCGCGAGAGCTTGTGCGCGCCCTCTTCCGCCTGCCAGTCCACCAAGCACCGTGTGCGATGGTGCAGTGGTCAGTTCCTTTGGCCGGGCCGCTTATCATTCACACTGCACTTTGCGCTCTTCTTTCGTAGTTCGATTTGTTTCCTTCTTTCTTCGTTCAATAATAATGGCATCCCGGGCGCCAGACTAAACCGAGTGGAAATGAAAACAGACTAACGCTTCCGGTTTTTTTTTTCCTTCTTACTTACGTTTTAAACTTCAGTGCAACGGGGCACACACACAATCTCCTAAACGACCCAAGGCCACACACTCCGTCAGCCGTCTGGTATGTGTCGGTATGTGTGGGTGTCTGGGTGATAAATTTATATGGCAGTGCGATAAACTGCGAAATCACGTACTCGCCTTCTATTCACAGTGAGTGCACATAATTGCATCCGTGACTTGGCCGCCTCGCTTCGTACCTCTCTGTCCCTGTCTCACTGCCTTCTTGATAGTTCGCCTAGTGGACCTTTTGCCATTCTCTATCCGTCCACAGCGCTCTACATCCCGTGGTGGGCCATATTCTTTAGCATCGCAACGACCGCAATGTCCATGTCGCCTGATGCACTCGTTTGACCAAACACCGACACACAGACTTTAAAGTCCCGCGTCACAATTCAACCGGAAGAACCTCAGGGCCCTCACTCCATGCCTGGACCACTCCCACGATGCACGTTCACAAATCGATACGATATATTATTCTTGCCACCGTGCGGCGCATCTTCACTGTCCACAAACACACCACTCGCGCTGTTGTTGAGAAATCACTTAGCCAGGCGGCGTCGTCCACCGCCGGTAGCGCCTTGCACTCGACGGTAATGACACTCGTGGCGACAGGAAGGCGAAAACAATTCATATGAGCAGCGCGCCGGCATCGTGAGACTGATGAGTGGCCGTCGTCGTCGTCGTCGTCGTCGTCGTCGTTGTCGTCGTCATCGTCGGTCGGGGTAGTCGCGTGGCCCGAAAAAGGTAGCATATTTATTCGCTGCTACCTTCGGGGCTGTAACGGTGGTGCAGTCAGACCTGTAGGGTACACTGGTTTCGGAGTAACGCGGTGCAGTGCCTGGTACATTGACGCCAGTGTAATTGAATTTTGTTGCAAGCGTTACTCGGATGCGTGCTTGTCGGTTGCTGTGTTGTACGCATTTAAATTAAGTTAATTGTTGCTAGAGATGATGCATGAGAGTATACACGGGTAAGAGAGCTCTAGGGATATTTTGAATTTTGGAAGTTAACCAAGGCCATTGTCTTTAACGATTCCACGGGTAGTTGAAAGCAGTTAAATTCTTTAATGGTTCAAAAGAACCTGTGCTCTATTGCTTTGTCTTCAGTATTAATTCATATTCAAGAACATTCATTGCAGTAGTTAAGTACTAAATCTTGATTTAAATGTACATCTTACAACAACACCTTGAACAACATCATGAAGTTGCTGCTTCACATTCAATAAATCCCAACGAAACACTTGTGACGTGAAAGCAAACAGAATGATTAAAAATTGTTACCGAACCTCCATTCGCAAACACTCACCATCCAGACAGGGAAAAGAATCCACAACCGCGTCCACCCAAGTGCGACAAAATTAAACATTGTGTAACAGATTACCCCACGAAGATGATACGAGCGAAACGAATGCTTCACCTTCATGTATTCATACTTCATCCCTCACCCGTATGACGAGTTACAGCAACAACAAAAAAACACCTGAAAGAGTAGTTAAGACTCCATCAACCGTACACAGTGCACAGGGCGCGCGTGTTTGCTCGCCGTTTATCGATATCTCACCAAACACGCTTGTCCGCGTGACGAACGAGAGACATGACCGACTGGGGTAAGCGTATCATCATCATCATCATACTATCCCCAACCGCCACCTGTGCAACCAATGCGCTCCTTCTTCTCGACTGATAGACCCCCTCGGCCCCGGGACACCACACCGTTATCGAAACATTCTATCAACAAATCGCTTATCGAGGAACCCGCAGCTACACGAGACACACGGTCGGAGTAGAACACGGACAGCGGTTAAACGGCAAAATCCCAAGAAAATGCGATTTCTTATCGGCTGTGTCGAAGTGTTGGTTACGACACGGGAAAGCTACCAGAGCTCGGTCGTAGCGGGTACGTTGCTTTGGTGCGAGGTTTCGTGAAGATTTTATCAAAAGCACGATTCACCCCACACTGACCGAGGATGATCGGGCAGCCAACCAAAAGTCAACGTTCCCTAATGGTTGACGGTTGAAGTTGGTCCTGTCAGCCAGCCAGCAAAAAGTTTCGATCGTAATTTCGGTCTCACCAGTCTCAGTGTAGCCCGTTTGCCCGCCAACGTGGCAAGGTATCGCAAGGTGCGATATGAATGCAAATTGCGCATCAGAACCTACAATTCTACACTGTTCGATGAGGTTGGGACAAAATTGCAAGAAGCGTCACACTGCCTGCTAAGTGGAATGCCAAAAAGCCGATGATCGTTGACTGTAATCGGTGCTACTGAATGCGAGCTCCGTACACAAGCAGGCTACACTCGTCTACCCAAAAGACGCTACGAAGACGACTAAAGCTGCAAATGTAGGGATGAGATTGATTTCTTATCGTTCAATGCCCGTGTATCTACACGAGGATAATCCACAGCGAGCACATCGTCATCCGTTTCAGCACCAAAAAGGGGAACCACATTGGGGGCGTCTTTGTGAACAGAACTCCTCAAAACTCCTTGATCCCGATATAGTTAGAAGTCCCCGCTGCCTGAGCAACTTCCAGCAAACCAGGTCCTAAAAAGCGCCCACAAGTCCAGAAGGTCTCCAAAGTTCACCGCCTGATACTCCAGAGTGGCTGGGACGCTTCCTGGTTGTCCGTAACCCTAACGGCAGCAGCAGCAAAACATCCCAACCCTAATGATAAATTAAGTTTTCAAGAAAGTATTAGTTGGCAAAGTTTCACCCAGGCTCGGACCAGCTTCCATTGGTGCTGCCCATGGAACGTGACTTTCATTGGCCAAGTGTCCGAAAGAGGGAAGTGTGTCATCGTCACGGCTTGCGGATGGCTCACGGACACATTAATCAACCTACCGTGTAGAATGGCTTACCGATACCGAACCCGTAACTTCGTCTTCATCTTCTTCATCCCTGTTCCGCTGTTTTGCACTCCAGAACACGTACCCTCCATTAGCCCTTTGGGAACACACAGCGATAAGCCGACTTCGTGACGGCTAAATATGGTTGGCGTTTTCCGAGCTTTTTTTACCGGACAATACTATAAGGATGCAGAAAATTAACATCATTATTCAGGCCCGATCTAATGACCACACCGGTACGGCAGAAGATGGAAAGAACGGAACCCCCGTCAACACAATCGGAGGAAGTTCTCATTGCAGGTTCAGCTTAGTGCTTGTCGGTGGCCGGTATTGGCATGTAATTAAAATGGGAAAGAATTTTGGATGTCTTCGTTTACGTGATGATCCTCAATGGTGCGAGCCGTGTCGGGAATTAAAAACCGGCACGACGCTGGAAGAGTAATTGCTTCGCCACTCCAGTGCAGAATGCGACCTAAACTATACCGACTAACATCTTGATCTGTAAGGAAATTGTTTCATATCGTCCAGACATCTTCACCCGGATCGCAGAAGATGGGTGATTTTATTAAGCTTTATATCCTGTAGCATACCATTTGTCTACACAACCAGCATGATAGTAACCGGAATGATGTCGGATCATTGAAGAAGGAGAGAGCGAGAGAGAGAGAAAGTGAGCGAATGAAAAAGTAACGTCACGTACCAGAGTAAGGACCCGCACAGAAGCGGCATATCATCCACAGTTTCCTGTGCCGCTATGGGGAAGCCTGGTTGCTTCCACGTCCGAACCATATGGTGAGCGCTTTTGTGTTTCTTTTTTGCACTTGCTAGTGTCCACCAGAACTAAGGAAGAGCTCTTTCAGACCATCAAGACCGGCAAGAACCTTGAGGGCAATCTTCACACATGTCCACATACGCTACCAGTACATCGTGCCGTATTGTATTGCGCGAGAATAAAGAGACTGAACCTCTTCACTGGAATGGAGCGAGGTGGAAGTTTCGTCATTCTTGGTGCAGAAATCATGATTCCAGGCCAACCGTGCCTAACCATGCCTAACCAGCCGCAGGCCACCACACTAGACGGAGTCGGAGCGTAGACGTGTGGAAAGTGATTGCCCCTGTCCTCACGAAACATGGCCCGGTCGGTCCCCCAACACACACACATTCACATCATCTTCAGGCACCGGTTATCGTCGGCAAATTGGAAAAGTGAATCTTTTCAGCCGTGCCCTGCCGCGGGACAAAAACCCACCCCACCATAGACCGCAAACAACTAGAAGGTTCGCGGAGGTAGGAACAGAGAGCTGACGAGAAAATTGTGTGAGTTGTGAATAAACAAAAATGGGATAAGTCGACATCTCACACGCAAACAAAGCGTCCTCGCTCGTCACCAATGTCCTCCTCAGCGAAACGACCTGCTCCAATTGACGTTCTTTTGTGCGCGATGGATATTTTTTTCTCTTCTACGCCCCTCTGCTTGTGTGTAAGCACTGCCGGGAAAAGGATGCACACCCGCCAAGAGGACGAAACCGGTGAAAGGATGATGAAATATGATATCCTTCAATGGGTGTACAGGAGAAGTGTTGACTTCTTTCTTCCGCACGGCGGTGGGCACCTTGCGGTGTGCCGCCCGTCGTCCAAGGGCTTTGTGTGTGTGCCACTTCTTCGAACCACTCGTCTTGCTCCAGTTGGTGTGTGTGTGTGTGTGTGTGTGTGTGTGTGTGTGTGTAGTTCTGTGTTAGTCACACAGTACCTCTCCCATCAAAGCACGGCGAGAACCCGACCGCCGGAGGCACAAGAACCGAAAGGATGGAAATGGCATTATTTGCGTGTGCCATTTGCAGCCACCATCGGCTACGGCGAAACTACTAAGCCAAACACTGAGCTGAACACGAGATGACTGAGATGAGAAAAGATGGTGGATGAAAGAAAGAGACAAAGCAAGAGAGGGAGAGAAAGAGAAAAACCATCAGCGGAAACTCTGTGCCACCCTGCGGTTAGAATCATTTCCACGCTCGATGTCGGCGGGATGGATGATTTCCGCCATTCGCTGAGATGAAGAAACCGCTGCGGGTGAAACAGAGGACGCCACACACACACACACGCCATTAGGGTAGGTGAAATGAGGCGAACTTTTATTTTCGCCTCAAGGTCCAACGTACAAGGTTGCCTGGTTGTGCAAAAAAGAAGGTAACAAAGTGCTGGAAAAAATGGAACAAAATAAGCGCGATAACTACGTTAGGCCCTGCGGTCATTGCGGATTGGTTGAAGGTGGCGGTTCTGGATGGCAACGCTCAAGGGTTTGCGCGCGAGTTCTTCACAATCATCAGTCACCTATTAAAGGTGGGTAATAAGCTGCTTACGGTGCTGAGTGTACCTTAGTAGCTAGCGTAGCGTTAGAACCATAGCGCTGGGCTTTATTGAGTCTTAGGTACAATCTCATTCCAAAAAAATGAAGAAAAAAACAGTCACAGAGAAGTATAACATAACCCACTTATATGGATCTGGCAAAAGTGCTCCTAGCTGAACTCATAAAAGCCTTACACCATATGCCGAAAGGATTGGGCTCTGTTCTGGCGTACTTCATAATCTCTTGACGTACCGCGCGCATACGTCATTCGGTTCGCTCGACCGAGCCAAGCCAATCATCCCCAAGCAGTGCACTTGCCTCTCCTTAACTCAATGTTGCATTATAAATTTACATGCTACACATCTCCGCAGACACTGAGCAAACTGGAAAGAGCACATGACGGAGGCCATTTTGTCGCCTGCCGTTGAGCAGTTGACGAGAAGGCTCTTGGCTGTTTCGTTTCTCTGCCTCTAAACAGCTCCAACTGCAAATCCTTTCAAACCAGTGCGGAACACATCCGCTGACGCTGGCTCGAAATAACAACATTGGCCATCATTTTTTCACATTACTCGCATGGTTTTACATGATTGCATTGCTGGTGTGTGTGTGTGTGTGTGCGCGCTTGGGGTAGCCTGCCCTCTATAACACCACTACAATACACTCCCACAATTGGCAAACGGAATCAGGGCTAACCTTCAAACTCATAAACCTCATCGGTACAGTGTGTTTCTAGGCCATTGCGCTCGTTCTCGGTTCTCGGTGGCAGAGAACGCGCTCACCCCGCCAGGCTTACGACGTACGATAAAATCCGTCCGTCCGTTTGTTCCGCATCGCAGTTTACTGATTTCGGGAGACATCCAAAACGGGGCGATTGGAGGGGGAAGTTTAGTAGCCGCAGTGGCGTCATGCGGGTAAACGCCAGTCCTGGCTGCTGAAGTTGAATGTACGATAAGGACATTGTCGTTCTGTACGAAAGCCCAGTGCAAGTGGATTGGGCAGGACCCGGAGGACAGGAGGAAAAAAATCATAACAGAAAAAAGGGGCCGACTCAAGCAATTTCGAAAGCCGCAGCAGATCTAGGCACGCAGAAAGGAGCTGGAACAGTCCCAATCACAAGACGCTCGAGCGCGAAATCGGTACTGCGTCTGCGGGATTTGTTGTTTATCGTGTATTTACTCCGAAACAGGGCAGTGTAGGCCAAGCCATCTCGATTCCCGGACAAGATAACTGACTAGGCCGTTCAAGGCCGTTCGAGGGATGGAGAGATGGTTGGAAGTGGCGATGTTTACAGGATGTTTGTCCCTCAAACTCTAGCAGGGGGAAAAACGACTGCTGTCGGGATTGAACAGCACTTCATCTCCTCACTCCCGGTGATTCCAAATTAGCAAAAGCAACCGAGTAAGAGTAGCTTACGCGGTTCAAGATTTCTTGATCTTAATTCTTGGAAATAAACATCCTTGGGTGATGTGATACTACTAGACAAGATTGTTCGATAATTTTCTGCTCCAATCGCTCTCGCTTCACTGTCATTGATTCTTGATGTTATGGCAGGGTGCGGTTTCTTGGAGCTTTATCGAACGCAGGCTCTGTTATCGATTGATGCACGAATGGGTCAAGAGGAAATTCTGGTGCGTATATAATACATTTTATTCGGTCGATAGAGCGAGAGGGGAAAACAAAAACAGCAACAGCAAAAAAAGAAAAACTGTTTGTGTGATTTTCCTCACTTTACCTTCAAGACACTATCAACAACAACAAAAATAACAGCAATCCCCATAACGATCCCAAAAACCCTGAATTTTATCCACTACCACTGCCGCCCTTTCCGAAAATCCTTATCAACATAGGGATAATCCGATCCGGTGTTATGTTATGCTGCTTGCTTTGCGTGTGCAAGTGTGCTTTTTTCATCCTACTTCAGGCTCACATCTTTTCAAATGTTGTTTGCGTTAAACGGTTTCAAGGCTAACGGAAGGCAGAGATAGCGAGATCAAGCGAGAGAGAGGATGAGAGCAACCGGTAACGGAGCTGCAGAGAAAATTGATTCAATTTCCCGTGCGCCCCCCCCAAACCATCGGCCCTCTAAACAACCCGCTCCTAAGCGGTGCCTCATCCTCCAAAAACAAAACAAACACGCACACATATGGAAATGGGAGATGTGGAAGGATGTGTACGGGAGGCGAGGGCACAGCAGCAGCTCATGTTGCTTGCTTTACCACGATGAAACCGAACGCACAGCAACGCATCTTCTTGCCGGGTTCTCGCTCGGTGGTCCTGTTTTGGTCCTCGCAAGGATAAGCGTAACCGAGCCGCCACCGAGGAAGCTTATCCGGAGTCCGGGGCGAAGAAAGCCGGAAAAATCGCGCGTCGTTACGGGTTACATACACACACACGCACGGACGCACATACAGACGGGTGTTGGGTGTGTTTTGATTCCGCCTAACAGTTGCTTTTTTCTTCGTTTGAGGATCCAGCACGGAATAAACATCCTCATCGGCGTAGGATTGGCCGAACATCCTAATCCTTGAGGGGCTTAGGATATTCGTTATTTGTCCAAGACGGCGACCCTGGCACGTGTGTGTGTGTGTGTGTGTGTGTGTGTGTGTGTGTGTGTGTGTGTGTGTGTGTGTGTGTGTGTGTGTGTGTGTGTGTGTGTGTGTGTGTGTGTGTGTGTGTGTGTGTGTGTGTGTGTGGGATCTGCGTCGTTAAATCCGGTCGTTAAGGAAACAAGGTACTGCACCAAAAAAAAAACACAATTTTCTTACATCACTTTCAAGAAGTTCGAAAAAAAACCTCTTCCGATCGATTACCGTCCAAAAAAGGTAGACCGCTACTTTCGGGCTCCGTAATTTATTGTATTATGGTTTACATTAATTTCATTTTTGCTTTTTCAAGATTGTGTATGTTGCAGGGTCTTTTCCGCGTCTAATTTCTAACTTCCCTTTTACAAACCACACGCGCCATTCTTCGCCGATGACGTAATTCGCGACGTTTATTCATTTGCAACGTGACACTTTCCCGCCAAAAGCTTCAATGCGGAGAAGCGGACGCGGCGTGATGTAATCGTGCCAGAACCGCATCGCGCCATCGCAATACCACGCGAGACGGTAAAACAGGTTCAGGCCGGGCATCAGTCGGGGTTTGCTAGCACAAAACAACAAACCGACGTAAAAAGCACGTCCATAGAAGGCATTAACGGAGCACACCGTACGTTCCTCACCACCATGGTTGATGCTTTTTCTGGGCCCTTCATCCCCATGCCCATTCAACGAAGATCTCAACCGTGCGTGGGCTTTGCATGATCGCGAGTGTAAAATGTATGGTGGAGAGAGAAAAAACAAACCGGTTTTGATGATCATCGTACCCCGGGGGGAAAGGGAAGCATTGGTGTGTACGCCGGCAGCCGGGAGAGTGGGTACCGGTTTACAAACAAACAAAACGGTCAAAACGGACGCCGGTATTTCGCGTCCCGGTGAAATTCGACGTGCGTTTCTTTTTGGCGCGAATTGTTGTATGACAGAGCGGTGGAATTTTTAAAAATAACGATTACATTCACATCAACCGCCACCACGATTGACTGTTTGATTGACACATCGACCCAATAATTAGCTTTTCGGAGGTACAGGACGTACAAAACAAGCTAGAATTAGTTCGGGAGGGCGTGTTCCACCTTCAAACAAATCAAAAACCGCGGTCATTCCTTCACGCGATGCCGTGCGCGCTCGCTCGCAATAGCAAGGGCAATAAAAGGCGAAGATCTTCAACCGAATTTTTACCCCACAATCCCACAGCAACAGTTTAAAACTTGTACCACCAGTCAGGATTTCGTGTGGGCAACCCGGGTGCCCTTCTTCCAGCACCTTCGCAATCTTCCAAACACGCAAATATTGTTGCTTCTTGCCCTTGTCTTTGCTTGGGGTTCATTCTCTTCCCTCCCATAAAATTGGCACTGTTGCAACAATCTGTTGCTCTACAACACCCAATGCCCAAAGCAAGCCCTCTCAAACTTCGCGAATTTCGTGAAATTCCCAATAGGTACCGACACTACGGACGGACGGATTGCATGCCGACGTAAAAACAGTCGTTAAACTTTAGATCCTCTGGCCCCCTTTTCACGCGCAGGAAAGACTGTGTGGCCACACTTTGGAAAGATGTCAATTTTAATTTTCAACCGACAATCAATGTAGCGCCCCAAAACGCCACCGAAAGCAAACAAAAAATAAACGAGCGAATAAAACAAGCAAACAAGTAGCAAACACGGCAGCGTGGCACTGTCGCTGGGCTCGGCGTGCCGGTGGGTTGAGAGTTTTGCTGAAAGGTTGTTGCTAAATTTTTTATTATCATTTGATTCGGGAAAATGGGCTTCGGCACAACAAAACGGCTATAAATCCATGTTTTCCCCCTTGGTCTCGGTGCGGGCTTTGTTTTGACAGCGACGAGAAAACGATCGTTTAATTTTCCTTTCTTTCCACCTGCTGACGGCGGCCCCGGGCAAGGGTAATGAATTTCGATGAAGGATCAGCGTGTGAACCCTTTTCCGCGGCTGGCTCGCTGAATCGGTTTCATAAAATTTTGAGTATTATACGTCAATCAATAGTTAGTTCATAGCGTGTGGTCGACGTGAGTTATTACGACCTGCTCGAAACGCTGCTGACTATGTGAGAGTTTTACATAGTCACTTCATTATGAAACATCAATTTAAACCGACAGTGAGCGCGCGCGAGCGCTCCATCATCATGCGCTAATTTGCTAACCAAATAATTATTGGCGGTGGACCTCACCTGGTGGGGCAATTCGAGTTGTTATTTGATGCACTTGACCAGTGCCCAAAATTTTCGCATGCACATAAACACTGCGCGCAATAAATAAATCCCCAACCCCGGTCAGCCAAGGCCAATAAAATTGAGAACTGCACGTCCATGTCACCGTGACGGCTTCCCAGAAGGGGAAATCGAAGCACAAAAAAAAACGACAACATTTCCTATTTTCCCACGCAAAACGATCAGTCCATGGGTGGTTTAAAACCAGGAACCAGGATTATTGAACCGTATCGTGTGCGTGTGGCCACATTCGCTCCACAACATAATCCTGTCGCCGAATTCACGGCTAGTGGGTACGGTGCTGCCGGGAAAGGAATGGTTGGATTATCGCGGTAAAACACAATTTGGGCACAATTCGGTGCAGCGATGCAACATGCAGGCCAGTTTGATTTCGCTGTTTGCTCAACCGTGATGCTGACGCGGCTAATGATAAACTGTCCAGTGCGTGTGCTTGTGTGTGCGTGTTTGTAGATGATGGGGACACAATGATAATAATGATGGCGTTGGTTAGAGCGTCCGATAACCGATGACCGATGATCACCGTGTTGCTAATTGAATTTCGATTTATCACAGTCGCTCAATCATAACGTTGCACACAAAGCAAACGGGCTGAATAGATTCGGGCGGGCCAGGCGTGACGAATGCAACAGACACGGGCGATGGTGCAAATGTGCAATATTTCGCATGACGCTAGCATTTTAGAGGATTCTTTTAGCTGCGTATATAAATATTCAATTCTTGATTCAGAATCCGGCTGCCATTTGACCGAAACATTTATCAACAGTATCACAACATCAAAAGCGATCCAATGCATCGCGATGAGAAAATTCGCTACATTACATCATTCCATGTAGATGAGATGGCTGGGAATCGAATGAGAACGTTTTATTCATTTTATTCGAAAAGCAAAATACATCACTAGATTGAAATTTCGCGGGAAATTGCGTGAATTGGATATTCTAAATGATCTACGATCATTAATCAGCTATTTTGCTTATGCAAGGTCATTTTTGAATGCAATTTGTGAAGTTATGAGAACTATTCTGACAGAAGGATAAACACAAAATTGACAACTAACATTAATATGCTGGACAAATTTGACAGCCTCGTGACAAGCGTTTCGATATAAGTACTACTACACACTGGTTCAATTCTGATATGAAGCAAGTGCAACGACGGAAATAGCATGAATAGATGTTTTTGCAGCACATCAAATATTTAATAATGAAATCAAAATAATACTATCAAAAAGCTATTGAAAACAAGGATTACATTCATCATTCATGACACAAGAAAATCAGAGGTTTCGGGGATGAAGCCTTACAACTTCAATGTTTATTAATTATTATTAACAATTAGAGATGAGTGCTCTAAGTAAAAGTGAATGAATCATTTGTCTCTTGCAATTGATTCAATTCTATACGAATAGTTGTTAAGATCTTCGCAGTCACTCGCTTACTCCGTGCCAATTACAGACTTACTAGTGTAGGATTCATTTTAAATGAATATCAATTAGTGAATCAACTATTAGATTATCGCTAACCACATCACTCCTGCATTGATTCAACTCTATAAACAAAGTTATACCCTTTATCACTAATTGTATTGCTCAAAATTGTCCGTCAATTCCTATTTATTGTCTATGAATAAATTAAAAGTATAAAATTCCTCCCATAGTGATTCCGATTAATAATGTCATTAAACAATGTACTTGAAGTGATAAGCAACTCTCCATTGAACGATCCATAAACTCCGTCCAAACCACCTTTGTTGACACATCACTACAGCCTACACTGTGTGTACATCGAACTTTGCATTTCAACATGTACCATCGATATTTTTGTTTTCCCTACAGCATAAATAAACACGCACCAATTCCCGTACACCCTAACCGATGTCTTCTGAGCGAGAAAATTCCACTTCATTCTTCCACATTAGGCCACGACAAGCGGCTGCTCCTACAAACACTTGTGACGTGTGTAAATATCCTCGCCCTGAAAAAGCGCCACAAAAGCCACACCATCCCCGTACGCACTCGATAAAAACAGGGGTGAATCCCATATCCCTTCCTATTACCACCCGCGTCCATGCCCTCGCAGTGCAATTAGAGTGAAGGCGGAAAGTGGATCGTTTGCCGGCCGGGGCCAGTTAAACGTACCAGTTAGTCATATTTGCCCGTGTTCGATCCCCAGTTTCTTTCCGGCTCTAATGAACAGCTATTTTCGAAGAAAACAACTAACCAAACAACAGCGTCTTCGCCCTTTTTGTGGTGTGGCGGGGAAAGAACCGGGAAAAAGGGCCCAGGTTTAACACGCACCAAATTCGAACACGTCGTCGTTTGTGAGCCCCCGTCTCGTCGACACTGCCGCGATCGATCACGGCCCAAAACCGAACCAAACCGGTACCCAAAGTCTATTTGCTCACCGTCGTCGTACGTTCGTCCTCGCACAGCCCACGGCCACTTTCCGGGAGGATACATTGTGAAGAGCCCACAGCCGCGAATGTTCATCTTCACGTCTCCCCGGATCTGAACATGTCTCGGTCGGTGGCGGGGAAGGCTTTTTACGATTGTTTGCCCGCGCACACACACAAACACATATACGAGTACATGTAGCGCGTGTGTAACAGAGAGCAGGTAGTACGTGACCTCTTAACACATTACCCTACGGCCCTCCCGCAAAACCCGGGCGCTCATTAAGCGCCTGCTAACTTGCAGGGCTAATAAAACTCGGTTCGGTACGGTTCCGCCACCAGGCCCGGTGGGAAGATCGCTTTACCAACCCGGCCACCGGAAGATTTTCTCCACTCCATCCTTTACCGCCGTACCGTTGCGTTCCAAACCAAAATAAAGGGCCCTTTCGCTTCCCGTTTTTACTGCTGGAACAAATTACACCAGCACGTCACATTTTCGGCTTGGGAGGAGAAATTTTCGATCGATTAGCACCTCGCCCCGCAACGGAGGGAAGAGCAGTGGCCGGGCAAACAGGCGGGCAAAGCGCTAGTAACGCTGCTACGCTGGCAGCCACGTGGTGGGCATAGTGACAGACCAATTTACAGAACCCTGCCAATGGGTAATGCAAACCGTGCTGCTGCACAACTTGCAACTCCACAGAATTGTGTCCGGTTGTTGTCCAGCAACGGCGGTAAGCGGGAGGAAGAGAACGCGGGTAAAAAGGCAAGTCACGTCTTGCCAGACTGCACCCTGAATAGTTTACGCAGCGCGCGGGACCTACCACCGTAAGACCGGGCCGAGCGCAATCGTCATCTTCTTGGGATGCCGTCCCATGCGTCGATACATAAAATGCGTAGGACCGTTTCCCATAAAAAAAACCGCACCGAAAAGATGGCACCGATTGTTGTCTGCAATCGAGCGTGTATGTGTGTGCGTTTGTGTTAGCCCTTGCGTCTCGGAGGTCCCGGAGACTCGTTCCGCCCACGGTTCGTACTGTAGGACATTGAACTGGCGGAGGAAGCATGATGAGCGGCAGCACTAACAGCGCATCGGAGCGTCTCCCAATATTGTAAGGCTTCATGGGATGAGTGAGCAACAGCCCTTGGCTGCACGTGATGGGAAGAGATACAAAAACGGTTACCCCTTTTCAGAGCGCAATAATTGATGCCAGGAGGATGCGACCCGTGCATGGGAATGCTGTGGAGCCGACCACAAGAACACATTCGTCCCACAGTGGTTTGACCTCTGGGTTGGAAACTGATCTCCGTGGAAGGTACGCTCGGTGATCACATCCACCGTGGCCGTGCAATTAGGCCATTCGATGAGAAGGCTTCCGCTAGAAGTCGTTTAGACGTTAGCAAAAAAACACACATACACGAAAACCTTGGAATAATTACACCAACAAGTGGGGAGTTTGTTGCATCGTTGCATATGCCTACTACAGTCAGCACACACGTGCTTTGCATCTTGGCCTTTAGCTCGTATATCAGGCCCGTTCACCGATGAGTCAGTAAGCTCAAACTGCTCACAGACCGCTAAATGATGCAAGCACGTAGGATTTCCAAGAAAATAGACATCCATTTAGAAGCCGACTGGACAGCTTTAATTGCCGCGACGAGGAAGGTCGCGAAGGATGACTCACATGAGCAGAGCGCAGTAAACAAACGTATCCGCTGCTTCAGAGTTCCACACTTCAAGATTCACCTTCACCGAGTTAGATGAGCTCAAAATCCGATGAGCTCCAAACAAACCGCTCACTACTCTGCACCACGATAGAGTTATCAAACACGACGCGTTCCCAACCGGTAAGGTTTTGATTAATGATCAATGGGTACGTCCGTAAAGCGTAAATAAAAAGCCGTGACACACACACACAAACCACAAGCAAAACTCATTCCCCCCCCCCCCCCCCCCCAACCTACTTGCCATCTTCAAAGAGCGTTTCCGATAGCTTTCTGCCGGGCGAACAAATCGCTTTTCGCCGTCCCCATCCGCGGCTGCTACGTGCGTGGACGACAATCTCCGGATGGCGTAACAAGACAGTGATTTAGATAGCGAGCGGCGATAAGATACAGAGTACACACAGGCCCTCAGCTCAGCTTGGTTCGGAATTTTTCCTTTCTGGCAGGCCCCGCGGGAGAGTTCATCCGAACCCCCTATTGCGGTCTACGGCATGTTGCAACCGGACCGAAGTCGAAGTCCATACTGGGTCACAGCGAGCAGTAGTAAGTAGTAGCGGTGTTAGTGTGTCGTACTAGCAGGGAGTGTGTGCGTGTGTATACGTTGTTTATGTTTACAATCCCCCTTCTTCCACCGGCTTGTCTGCAGCCGGCAAATAAGAAACATTCCACTCCGAAACACAATATCCTCCAAAGAGGGGGATGGACGAGGGATAGGCCCGACCTCCCGAGGGCATAACCGAAAGCGGTTGGACACATGAACGCTGGTTTTGGAATATGAGATCGCGTGGTGAAGAGGGGAAACAAATCAGAAGAAAAAGAGTGCAGCCGCCCCAGAGTTTATTGCCCCGAAAACCGTACGCCATATGCTAATTGCTTACATTCGGCAACAGTTCGGCCAGTTCGGAGGGGGGGTAAGAGGATCTTCCCGAGGTTTTAGGGTGCGAAAGGTAACGGCCACGACTTCCCTGCATCCAACACCACGCGAAGATGCCAGCAGGTGAAAGTCTTATGCCATTTTTGTACCGGTCACCGTCACCATTTATGGAGTCGGTTTGAAGGATTGACTGCGGCGTCGGTCGTACGGAATCTTCGCAGGCCAAAGGGTATCGTACAGGACAGGCGTGTAATGTTTTCGGCGAATCGGCGAGTGGTTTAAAAGCCCCGGATGGACGTGCAGCGTAAGTTTATTGTGCTGTTTCGGTAAGACATTGATTTGCATGAAGAAAACATGGCGATGACGAAGTACGGTCCGTAATGCTCGGTCATTAGACCATCTGCTGGAGTTATATTACATTATTGAAGATTGTGGACTCTTAAAGCTTATAAATTGAACTCTTATGACCATCGTCAGCTCAGAAAAACCATGGTTTGTTGAGTGCTTTTTAGGGACTTCAAACTCTAATGACGAATAACCACGGATGCTAAATACCGTGAAAATCTCCCCCGAACCTTTCGAGGCTCTTTAATGATACGACAGCTTGGTTCCGGGGAATTTATCTTGCTCCGCGCCAAACAATGCTCCCTAACAATGGCCTATACACACACACACACACACACACACACACACACACACAAAACCAGCACCGACCATTCCATTATCTACTCCAGAATCTACTCACAAAACCCCTCCATTGCAGTAATCAAACCATCTCTGTCTGTGGACCACACTGACACTCCTTCATGTGGGGTTTCCCGCGCTCCCTTGAAATTCCTCTCCGCAGAAGTATATCAGCAGCCCGGACGACGGCACTGGAGATGAAATGTAAATACGAACCATACGTTGCCCGTCCACCGATGCACGGGACCAAATGCCCGGACGCATCCAGCACCAGGACCGCACGAAACAAAAGAGTCTCACGACTGACAGCCAGCCAGGACCCGCCAGTACACATCCAGAACATCCGGCACTGGGGTCCACTTTTCCAACTGCTACGAATGTGGGACCATCCGTTTCATATCCCACAGCACAGTTTAGACGGTCGCGCCAAACCGCAACACTTCATGCCACCGCGTAGGACGCGTGGTACTGCAGGACTAACTGAGAGGAGCGGCCAATGTTCGGGTTTTCATGTGCCGCTTCCACCGAAATGTGTAATAAAAATGTATGCCTTAACGGAAAAAAATGCACTGGTCGTGAGCGCGCAATAGCGAAAGCTCGCTGCTGGCGAAATGTTTTATGTACGCGAAAATTGTACCGCCACAGGAACTGGGCTAGCTGTAGTTGGTTTTGGTGGTGGTTACACGAGAGGCCTAACCCCTTGCTTTGGACTGGTGATCTAAATTGGGATGGAAAATCCTCGGTCGCTACACAGCTCAGCCAACCAGGCTTTGAACGGCAGGGAAGCGGCAGAACCATGTGAAAGCCCAATTTCTCTCACTCTTTTTCTCTTTACTTTGGGGTAGCTGGGTTGGTGATACCAACGTAGTGTTTATTCTCACAGAAGTGTTCATATTTTATGCTCACATGTGTGCAGGTTAGGTCATAACAGTAGAAAAAAACCCGCCTGAACAATCCCTCCCATCAACCACTATTTGGAGGCAATGTAATACCCGTCACTTGCAAAACTTTTCACCTCTCACCAATTTCGTATGCGGCGAAAGCGTCCAGATGAGGTGCTGAGGGTCAGGACCTTTCCGTAACCTTCCCTGCCAAGCTTTAGCGTGTTCAATGCTCGTACCATGAGCGCTCCGTTCCCGCCTACAAACCCGATAAAGGGGCAGGAGACCTGTCAAACACTGCCAAAGCAAATGGGAAAGAGGCAAACACAGTCAAACGCACACGTTCATCATCCAATAAAGTGACCACATGAGCATTTTCATTAAAAAGAAGGGAAAAGCTGCCTAATATTTATTTTATCCCCTTGCTGGAAGAGCGTGGGTTGTAAGAGCATTCGAAAACCAAAAAAAAAAACAGAAAAAGAAAAAGCCTGACGGATGGTTGATGGATTGATTTGCGTCGGTGTTAAATTGCCCCCTTTCAGGCGGAACGGGGTGGGGGGGGCTTTGGTGCAGCAAATTGCAACAGAGAGTGCAACAGCGTTCGAATGCGTGCTTAATCGCGGATTGTGAATGTTTTTTTTTTTTGTGTTTTCCATCGCTGAAAAGCTCTCCAACTCAGCTTGCGGTGCTTTCAACTTCCTTTCGATTTCATTCTTTGGCCCTTTTTGCTGCACGGGCAAAGCTTGCTATCGCATCACACATTTCAAGTGTTTAAACACAAAAATGTTACTCGCCCCTCGTCCCTGGCACAACAATATCCACCCCAACTGGATGATGATTGTTTGCGATTTTCCAGCCGACTTGCAGCAGATCGATTACTGTTTCCCTTCGGGGGGGTTTTCCTCCCTGTGTATGTGGTTGAAGTGCATTTTTAATCGTGCTCAATTACACCACCTAAAATCGGGACCGCAATACGGATACAATAGAACACGCCGGTGTGTGAGGCACACGCACACCGCGATCGATAATCGTGCTGTTAATCGTTACTGGCAATTTTGTACTCGATTACGTCCGCATGTACAGGGGAGTGATTTAAATTTATCGAGCAATTAAGAGTTTTTTTTTTGTCGTATTTTTCTCCTTCCTACATTTATGTCACCAAATGAGGTTGATTTTTTCGATAGCTTTTTTGCCTTTTTCGGAGACAGGTGGCATTCAAATTGGGCCAACCGTGTGTGCTTGCCAGCGTGCAATAAACTGAATAAAGTTGCGAACGGTTGAAGATTCAGTTTCACTCAAAGAAATCGATCGCAAATGAAGCTAACGGAGTTACAAAACGTAAAAGCAGAAACACGTCAACAACCAATAACTTTTGCGGCTAGCACACGATGAGGTGTGAGACAAGCCCATCCATCGACAACCTGACGCCAAAAACAAGTCCCGCAAGACCCGGAAAGGGCTTTTTAAAATCGATTTTTGGCTTCGGAAGTTGAAATTTTGTTTTGGTTCGCTCTTTTTAGTAAAAAAACAAAATACACCCTCCCTCCGGGGAAGTTACTGCTCGTTTTCAGCCATGCAAGCAGAAAGCCCATTTTTGCGCACCTAAACCCCCTAAAACGATCCCACAAAACGGTAATTTTTGTAAAGCGCGGAAGCCGACCGGACCGAAATCCGACCCCCGGAGGCCGAACAGTCGAACGGATCGATTTTAGAACCATCTGTTGCGGTCCACCCATCCCCTCTCTGCCTCGGGGTGAGGAGTGAGATGAAATTTAAATTTTTCCAACTGCACATACTCACCAAACTGGCGTCACTATGGAACAAACACACACACACGAGCGAACAAGCGAACCCCAAAGTTGCCCGTGCATAAAGCGCCGCCAGCGCGCCTACAAATTTGTGCCGTGTCAGCAGCCCTGCCACCGCCTGCAGGGGGGAGCATTGAAGGCAATGGAGGCACTGGAACCATAACCTACAAACTGCATCCAGTAGAATGGTGGGGAACCGGCAAAAAAAAAAGAACAAGCAAAAAAATGCAATAAATGCACCTCCACTTGCTTTTTTTTATATATTGTTCACAGAACCGGATTGAGTCACCGACGATCGGGTCGGTCGGACGGGTTCGGTTCGAATTATTGTCTCGTGTTTAACGCGTCGTTGCGAAAAGTTGGCAGCGGGTAGTGCCAGGCAATGCAAGCGGCGCTGGTAAAGCTGGTTTTCATTTGCATATTGAGCTGAGAAATAATAAAAAGGAATTTAAAAAAAAACATACTCAACAACATAAAATTAAACATATCGGAACGACCCGATGGAAAGGGAGTTTTTTTGGATTAAAAACAAAACGAACCAACGAACACGGTTAGGGTAAATTGAGATTGCGTTAGTAGAAAACCTGCTAGCCCCCACTATCAGTGTGTGATCACTTTGCACGTAGCGTTTAGTACAATAAATGTAATTTGTATTATTTTTGAAGAAAAAAGGCACAACTGTGCGATTGAATGCTTCAACTGACCAAAAGGGGGCATGAATACACACGAATAAAACAGCATAAATGTCATACGATGCAGTTTAAGCGGTACCATCTGTGTGGAGCTGTCTTGCGTGGACGTTATCTTCATCAACATGTCGTTATCTCGATCACACGCCACGTAGGGGCTTTACTTTTTACGATAACTCGTAAAGCAAACCACAAAAAAAGCAGCCAAAATGCCTGCCATTGCCAAAAAAAAAAGGAGAGAACGATCACCACTGCCGCCAACCTGATATGTTGCAGCACCGGGGTGAAAGGGGCCACTTGCAGCACCAACACCACCAACAACCACTGCGCAAAATGCATTATTCGTCACCGGCGGTTTCCATGCAGCTCATTATTGATTACTTTTCTTTTTATTTTATTTTATTTCATTTTTCCCCTTGACACTGCTCCATCTGTGTCACTCTCGCGAAAAATGTATCGTTTTATGTTTTATGTTGTGTGCGTTTATTTGCATACCCCTTTTTGTGATATATCTCGCTCATACACCTTCAATAGCGCATTTCAGTGTTGCTGTGTGAGGGTGTATTGTTGCATTTGGAGCTACCGTATCCTTCCTCTCCCACTATCTTCAATGCATTAAAAATGCATTCAACATATTTTATTCATGGCTTTCGGTTCAATCCAACCGTACCGCAACTGGCAGCCAATCAGCAACTTCCAGCAAGGGGAAGGAAAGAGAGCATCGGCATATCACTCACGTGCAGCACTGAACGACCGGCTGCCGGCTGACCGAAACATTATCCCAGAAATCCAACGATCCCCAAAAAAGAGCCTCCCAACCACCCTCCCTTAGCGTGTGGGTGGCCGTCCGGCAAGTCGATGAGGTTATTATGCACAGGTGAGGCTTGTTTTTGCCACCGCTCAATATTTTACGAGCCTTTGCCGAGGTGAACGCGTCAGTGTGTTGCAAACGTTGTAAACACCGATTCCGCTCGATACACACACACACTTACACTTGTACATGTAGCCGAAAAGATAAGCGCCCGAAACAACATTCATCCGCAACATGGCACCGATACATGGCGTACGAACATGGTGTCGGTTGCTGTTGCCGAGGCGTGCCTTCTGTGTTGCAGAAGGATACCTGAACCGGCCGCTGGGCATCGCTGCTGGGTTCATCTTCTGCTGGCATGCATTCGACGGGGGATGATGCACTTTGTTGATTTTTACCTGATGTGTACAGCGAATTTGATTGTGAGCAAGATTGGCTTGTGCAGTGTTATGAAATGCAATGCTCGTGACACCTTACAACACAATTGGGAAGCGAATGGAGCGAGTGGAGCGAGTGCATGGTGGACAGATTGCTAGTACAACATGTTGTTATTGCTACATGCGTTTTTATGGTGCAGTAAGGAAGCAAGGGAATGGAGATATTCGATGTAGTAAAGCTACAATTGCTTTGCGATAGTGTGAAGCAGTAAACACACGGAACCATTATCGGTTGGAAATCATGGAATAACAACTTACAACGTGCAACTTAAGAGATTTATTTTTTAACCAATTTTTTTCAAAAAAAGAGCAAAATATCAGATAAACCTGTGGAAAGTGCACAATTCGTTTAAATGCATGTGTCCGTTTAAATGCTTATTCTTCATTCCAGCTAATTCTAAATAAAAAAGGATAAACTGTTCTATTTGATAATAATGTATGTGGCAGCACAGGACATAATTTGCCCGAAAAAAAAATTAATAAATAAAAATAGAGTAAGAAAATGCAAGCCAATCAATTTTAAACGGTATTGAACAGATCCAATCATTAAGGAGTCAAATTTAAACCATTTTCATTAGAGAGTTATATTTCAACAGGCCAATTGCAATTTAACTGATTCTGATGGTTAAATTTGATCAATTTAACACAAAAGACACTCAAAAGATATCAAAGACTAATTATAGAAAAAAAAAATCTTCAATTTGCAACTACAATTTTACTCAAGCATCAGAAACAGTATAACCTTTTATAAACATCAAAAAAACATTTTCCAAAGTATAAAACCTCCTACTCGAACTCGCACTTTCCTATTTCCACTATTCACTTCCCTAGTACCTACACGGTACTCTGCTGCGAACGGCGCAGGGCAAATTTAATTCGTGTTTTAATTCACAAAGGCTGGCCCGCATAAAAAGGTGGTTTGGCTCTAATTTCTTCCCCGCCAGACGATGACGACCTAGCCCGTGTGCCAGAGCCGGTGTTTGGTTTCAATCGATCCCACTACCAACACTACCGACCGTACGGGTTGAAAATGACGTGGCGACGTGGTCAATTTGACCATTCTCTGGGGCTGCCCCGTACTCGCAATTTTATTCACGTCCCCGCCGTCTAGCCACATGATACAGCGTTCACTGCTGCTTTGCCTCCTTCAAAACAGGGGGTCCCCATCTGCCTTCGCTGCGTCTCGCTCCAAGTAAACCTTACCCGAAAAACCTCTAATGGCTACCGCAAAATGTTCGCCTAGCGGTTCTGAATGGAGCGTTTCGGAAACAGAAAAGGGGTTGAAAATTCTATTCTGGAGCGTAAGTGCAAAATCGAGGGTTTAAACGGGGGGTTTAAGCAATAAGAAAAAAAACGACGACCAGCATAGCAGCAATTGCCCGGACCGGGTGTCTCGCAACCATAAACCCGGCGCCACACGCAATGGACAAATGACTTTGAAAATAGCAACAACAGAGAGAGTGAGAGAGAGAAGGCGAGCGAGTAAAACCTACCTCGTAAGGATACGAATTGCTCAATGGGGATTTTTTGCTTTGATTAAAAAGGAAACGACAGTCAAACATTTTCTTGAAAAGTTTTGCACAATAAAAGGGTTATCTGCTAGGGGGAGGGCATCCACATTAAAGAGTTGCCCCTTAGTTTGAGCTGCATACCTTTCCGCGCGGCCAGGGTGAAAGCATACGGTTGTCAAGCTGCCTATAAAAACTAATTAAAACGATTATCCTACACCGCATTACCGTCCCGGAGTAATGTTTTCCAAGCACTTGCTTCGCTTTACTTTCATTTACCGTGAAATATCCTTACCCTTGAATTAAAAAGATTCTTTCCACGGAAAAGTGTCAGATTTGTTTCGGGGAGTCCCACCTTTTTGTTTCACCGGTCCCGTTCGTGCCCCTCTTTACTAGGTCCTCTTTTTTGTTCGCTTCAACACCAGCGCGGTTGCGGGTTTTTTAAGCCCTTTCAACGGTGGCCGAAAACCACCCGCATGTAGGATTTTTTTTTTCTGTTTGTGTGTGTTACATTCTCCAAGACTTTTAAGGGACGAATGTCTTAGCCTTTTCTAAGGAACCTCAAACAAGAAAATGGAGGAAAAGAAAACGTCCCATTTCTTTTAAAAGCTTATAACACAACAATAATACCGTCGGCAGAACAAACACGAACCGCACACAATGCGGTAGGAGGCGGGAGGATGGAAAGTAGAAGGAAAAAGCGCAGGGCAAAAAGCAGGGAAAAAATAACAATGGACGGAAACGATTGGATCCGGGGTTTTGACGCACATTTTCCAACCCACCAAAATGGAAAAGTGTGCCAGGAGTGAGAAGGAGGACTAACATGGAATCAAAACAAAAACATTCTACCGTTTGCTTTTCTCATTTACCTTAACCCTTTTTCGAACCAGGAGGGACAAAAAAGAAGAGCTGGCTGGAGGGGGTGAAGTTTTCCATTGCCAGATTCTTTTCACGACTGTTTCGCCCTTTTCCTCACGGGCCTTTAGTTACGGGGTCGCTTGCTGCAGAAGAAGTTCCTATTTTCTTCCTGCCAGACAAAGACACGGTGCTGAGGTAAGGCGTAGAGTGGCAAACATTAAAACAGCACACAAACGCACCAACGGGGGAGAATGTGTGCGATTTGCTCGGCAAACGGCTGTCAGGTTTGCCAGGAATAAGCTTCAGGAAAATTAAACTTAAACAAAGGCCGGAAAGCGCGCGCGATCCGTGTCTGTGCAACGGCCCCAGCTAGACGTTTCGCCTTCTGTGGGAGGAAAATAGGATCGGGTTTTTCCTTTTTTAGAACATTTTTCTTTGGTGATGGTTTGCGCCTTTTTTTGGTTGGTCTGTAGCTGCCTCACAGTCTGGAAGAAAGCAAGCATGCGAAGGAAACTGTTTTACGACATGCCCCAAGCAAAACCAAGTGCTGAGTGAACCGCACGCGCTCGCAATTACTTTTTCGCTATTGCGCTACAGTGCCGAAAACGGTTGAAGCCCTCGTGGTCATGGCTTGATGCAGAGAAAATTTGCAAAGCGTGCGAATGAAAACCACAAGCAACCGCCGTTCAGGCGAAAAGGCCCTGCTGGAAAAATAAATACGAAACCCTCCCATTTTTTTATTGCGCCCGTACTTTGCTTCCCCCCTTTTGGTGTTGCAGCACAATGGTATCCGAGAGTCATTCTGTGCGTCTACACCGTGCGACAAAATGGGGAGGGAAAATTGTCTATAAAATGGGGCATCGTGTGTCGGCGGTAGAGGATAGACGGTAAAAGAAACCGCCCCCATTGTCCTGCAGAAGGAAGAAAACAACACCAACTCTTGAGAGGACAATAAATGAACCTTATCCCTCTGAGGAAAGCAAGCCCAACAGATCCAGGCGTGAGTGTTTTGGCTGGCATAATTTCAACTAACCAACGCAAACCCTTTTCAAGCTGCAAGTTTTGCCGACCGTACTGCGATTCCCACATTTTACGACGGTCTCTCACGAGAGACTAATTTCCCTTTTTCGGTGCGTCCACAGTACACCAGTGATAGTGATATCTGAAACCACGCCGGGCACGCGACCTTTTCTTCCCCTGTTTTGTTAGCGTCGTGTGTGTGTGTGCCGGTGAGGCATACCGGACCTGTTTTGTAGAATAACAACAAAATAGGGGATAACACAGGAGGGTTAAAGAGCAACCTGTGTGTAAGTGCACTTTGTGTACTCCCTTCGGATGGGGGCGCGCTATCAGCCAAGCGTTATTTGTACTTGGGTCGGTGGAACAGGAGCAACACAAAGGGACAAACGCTTCCTAACCTGTTGTTTGTTCGTGGTGGATTTGGTTTCCATAGTTTCCGTTTTTTCTATACTTTGTTGGTGTAAGTTAACGTTACCCTTTTATGCTTGAACATTGTTTTGCAACCTGGCTGAATAATCAGATCAAAACGTGGTTCAAGCGAAGGATAGTTTAACCAGTAGTGGATACAAATCTGAACTTGAAGGAGCCATCGAGTCATACTGAACTCAATTTTTTATACCATTCTCAACGTCTACCATGAAAAAGTCCAAGATTTATAGAATCTTAAGAGAATATCAATCTAGAATCTAGAATCTTGAACCTTGAATCTTGAATCTTGAATCTTGAATCTTGAATCTTGAATCTTGAATCTTGAATCTTGAATCTTGAATCTTGAATCTTGAATCTTGAATCTTGAATCTTGAATCTTGAATCTTGAATCTTGAATCTTGAATCTTGAATCTTGAATCTTGAATCTTGAATCTTGAATCTTGAATCTTGAATCTTGAATCTTGAATCTTGAATCTTGAATCTTGAATCTTGAATCTTGAATCTTGAATCTTGAATCTTGAATCTTGAATCTTGAATCTTGAATCTTGAATCTTGAATCTTGAATCTTGAATCTTGAATCTTGAATCTTGAATCTTGAATCTTAAATCTTGAATCTTGAATCTTGAATCTTGAATCTTGAATCTTGAACCTTGAATCTTGAATCTTGAACCTTGAACCTTGAATCTTGAATCTTCAGTTTTGAATTTGAAATCTTGAAATTCGTTCATTAATGCCACAATGAGGGGATTTACAATGTATCTATATAAGGTATATAGTAGCCTCTCATGAGATTATTCTCTCTGAGTCATTGTTTAGAATAGTTATGAACAGTCATGTGTGTGAAAATGGTCATAGTTCTACGAATTGCTATGAAGTATAAATCATCCCGAATAATCAGCATGCATCAGCAGACAATGAGCTCATAAATAAGATTAATCAATCATGTATTCTGTCTCTTTAAACAGGGTTTTCCGGCAATATCACGGTGAAAGGTCATGATTACAGACAATCTCTTGCATCTAGTTAAGATATCATCTAACTTCGGAATGGTAAATTCAATATTTTTTTTTAATGGTATTTTATCACATACCTTTACTTTCTTCCTATTGTGTTATTTTAACACCCCAATTAGATATTGAATGAAAAATGTTATCATTCAAACATCATGCTAATTAGCAAGCATTTAACAAAAAAAGGAATCGAAATCAAATTGAACCTTCTCCACTTTTAATTAAAACTTAACATTACCATTGCGCTGAATCTTTAATCCCTTCCCGCCTGCTTTACGACTGCAATTCTTGTTTTCAGCACCAGCATAACATTGTTTTCACTCAAATTAAACTTTCGCCGATCACTACACTCGAAACAACCGCATAATGAACACATTATCGTCTTTTTCAATCACCTCATTTGAGTCACCTCATACCTGAGCAGGCGGAAAGCTTGCAAAACAAAACCGAAGATTCGCCCGATGATTGAGTGCAACTGTCCCTTTTCGGTGGCGGTATTTCCTTTGCACGCTATCCCGTTAATATTTACGTTCCTGTTTTGTTCCTGGGTTCGGTGCACCCAAAGCTCGGTTTCGATTTTAACCCCATTTGGTTGGTGTTGCTTTCTTTTACCCTGGAGCTCAACACCTTTTACTAACTTACCATTACACTAAATTCTACATCCCATTACATCCCGAATATTTTGGAGCGTGCCCTGTTGCCCGGTTTTTGCCGTGTTTCTTTCACCGTGTGCTTGACCGTGTCAGACACACTGGAAAAGCTTCAATGTAACAAAGTGATACCCCCCCGAGTGGTGTGTAAAACAGGATTCGTCGTTGGTGTCGTACAAAAAAAAACATATCGACCTACGAAAGTGAAACGCTCCGGTGCCATTGCCGTTTGTCGAAGCTCATCTCTTATTTAACATATTTGGCAAGAAAACCCTTTTTTCCGGTGTCCCAACCCGTCTGCAAGGGCGTAAAATCGGTGTCGGAAGTTGTCGAAAGGCAGCAAATAAACAACAGCGACCTAGAGGGACGGCCATTTCACCCCCCGCGGGCACGCAAAATATAATCCCGGAGCGGGTGGGGGACAATGAGTGCAAATTGAATAAAAAGAATCGCCCGATGAAAGAGACCCGACACCCCAGGTTCGAGCTAAAGTAGGGCAAAGGGAAGCAAACAAACAAAACAAAAAAGATACGAGGATCGGAAGCTTGATCTATCGAAAGGATACGCTGAGCGAGTACAATGTTTTGATGACAAACGGACAGTCCCGTGCCTGCAAGTGACACTCGTAAGTGTTTTCGTTTCGGTCACACACACCTACGCACCTTCCGTGTTTGGTGGAATTCGTCCGAAGTGAATTTGTCCCTTATTTTATCCCCTCTGTACTCCGCCGGTTCACACCTTCTCCGTTGCGGTATGCGGGCATTTCTATTTTTCCTTGCTTTGGACCCCCCCTGATTCAACCCACACCTATTCCGTGTGCGAGAAACTCCGAACCATGAGGAAGGATGCAAGAAAAAGATCGTTAAATATAATAAATCATCTCAATTGAATGTACCGGGGACGCTGGTTCTGTTGCAGGGGCATTTTTATTTGCTTTCTTTTCTCGCGCGTTTTCTCTTTTTGGCTGTGGGCCGAGTTTTTTTTTTTCGATGGTTTTAGCTATGCCTTTCGTTCCGCTTTTGGGGCGTCCTTTTTTGTGTGTTCTGTTTGGTGAAATCTTCCCATCGTGCGCGCGGTTTTAGATACGCAACACGCACACGTAGTGCGTTCCACACGTGCGCGGGGTCCTAAAAAATGACGCACTTGCTGCGAAGGGGGCACAACGAGACGGGACCGGAATTGAGGATGACATTGTCCGGCAGCGAGAAGAGAAAGTGTGGTTAAGAACGTAAATAATGTGTTTACGAGAAAGCATCTTCAGGCACCGAGGCTATTTTGGTTGTATTTTATGCTTCTTTATTGATTCTTCTGTGTCTTTTCTTCCTGGTTTTTTGTTTATGCTTCTCTACATTTTTATTTCTATTAATTCTTCAATTTTCCCCACATAGAGAGCGCTTTGGATTTTTTCATAGATTATCTATTTTGTTTGTCTTATTATGATTTATCTAGATTTTAACAAAAAAAAAATTGTCAAGAATTAATTCACATGTTTTAAATTCGTTTGAATTTTAATTCATGACTGGTTTTTACTTGCTATACTAACGCAAACATTATGTACTTTATGGAATTTGACGTTTCCAAGAAGTTCTTAAAATTTTCGGTAACAATTTTCAATATTATGTTTTGCATATGTTAATGCTTTAGATCTCCTTTCCAACAGTGGCATTTTGAAAACATTGTTTGAAAGAACTTTATTCTTTATCTTCAGACATTACATTTTCTTAAAAGTCATAATTTATTTAAATCGTTATACGGCGCTTAAATGATTGTGCAAGAGTTCATAACTGACACAAGTACAACCATTGATGCAAAACAGAACTTTGCGAACAACTTGCTATTCCCGCTTCATGCCCTTTGCCCGTTCCCTCCTGAACATTAATGGTGATCCTGCTGACTGGCAAACCGTACCCATCCGTTGTCCCAACCCGATTGCCATCTCGATTACTAGGCAGCAAATCATATTCTACCATCTCGCTCTTCCCGCATTTTTTATCCTAGTTTCATGCTCTACTCCTGGCCAACCCCAACCACCCAAGAAAAACGTAACGTTACGCTGAATAATTACGACCCAATAGAAAAGGCACAGCGCGTTCGGCAAAGTTCAGCTGTGCGACAAAAGCCTCCCATCAGCCCATAGAAATGGAAGCGCGAGAGACGGAGGGAGAGAAAGAGCAAAAGAGTTCTTAAGTTGCCTTAAGTATACCAAACACCATCAGCTTCCCGTCACACCGAAACAGAAACACAGAAACAGCTAAACCCTCGGGAAGCTAAAAACAGACAACAAACAACCCCGTTGGGACGCGAGCGGCAATCCCAAGTGTGCGGGGAAGAATTGTCAGCGTCTCCAGTGCGTCGTCACTGTGGCGTTCGGAGGAGAGACGGTGGAGAAAGAGGGAAAGAAAGAGAAAGCGCCTGTCGAAAAAGGCAAGTCGATTTGTCACCATAATGGCAGTTGTTTTGCTGTGAGGCTCATGTTACATAACCTCCCTCCACTTACACTAACACACACACACATACACACACGATCGTGCATCCTTTCCCAGTAACGGGAGCGAGTGGAGTCGGCGAGGCCCCAAATAAAAGCCATCCCTTTATCGATGGGCGACAGCAAAACTAGGCCGATGACGAGCGAGACGATGATTAAAAGTCCTCAAGAAACGTCGACGTCGGTGAGGTTTAGTAAATTGGAGTTGTTGTCTCCGCCCATCACCACCACCAGCCACCAGGCGTAGGTTTACGTGGCATTTAGGAAACGGAAGAAGTTTTACAATTCGCCCGTTATTGCTCTCTTTCCCTCCACCGTTTGGGGTAGCTTGCGGAAAGCAAATTGGCAGGCCCGGGAAAGGAAGTTGTAGTTTTATTGATTGCCACCATCACCACATATCCTTTGATATCCTTTTCTGCTTCCCTGCCCCGCCCCAAAGGGAACTCGACAAAATGGGCTTAGAAAGGATTTGTCTTCCAAGAGCTGCCGAAATCCGTTTATTGGCGAGCCGAACTATTTGCTTGCGTGTTTGCTTTACGTGTGTGTGTGTGTGCTTGTTTGTGTGTGGTAAGGAAATAAGGAAATTAGCATTCATCTTCAACCGACCGGAATGAAGGGTGACATCACGCAAGGAACGACACTCACACACACACACAGACTGTTGAAGTTGAAGGTGGAATGATTTAGAGCATTGAGAGACCGCAAGGCTCTTGCCACAACCCTCGGGCGAAACGAATTGTCCGGAAATGGGCAACTTTGCCACAAGCCTGGGCGACCACAAACCGAAACCGCGCACACAAAGGGCCGCCCTGCCCGGCCCAAGCGCGTTCGCCAGGAGCAACGCAGCAACGACAGGACCTGTTGGCGTGTTGTCTAAAACCCCACAGTGCTCCAGAGACATGAACAAAACTTCCACACAAACGTTCCCGTTAAAACGACGAAGCGACGAAGAAAGTGTTTATGTGTGTGTGTGTGCGTCTTGAAAAAATTAACAACTATTAATTCAATCAAACGATACCCTGGGGAAGGGCTAGGCAAGACCCCGCGAGGTGTCTTCAAGGGTCACCGATTGGCAGTAATTAATAGAGCCGACCCTAGCCCCCCACAGAATCACATTCCGACCGGGCAATAAATCCAGCTTGTCGTATAAAGGTGAGTTTAATATTCACCAATAAAAACCACAGCTCGGGCACAGTGTCCCGAGGAGGAGGGAAATGATGCATAATTTATCCATTTACAACAGACGATTGACCCGCCATCTGCGGAGAAGGGGAAAGGAAGGGGAGGAAGAGTGACAAACCATTTCGGTCAAACAATTCACTAACCTACCCCAAAAGCTCCGCTGGCAGGTGTGAAATCTTATTAAAACTTTATCACCTTTTGGGCTTTTTTGGGCAATCATTTTGCACACTGTTCCGTGACGTGAAGCTCGAGCTCAAGCTCCATCGGTTAGGGATGAGTTTTCTCTTCCTCTTTTTGTTTTTGAGAAAAAAGTCTTAAACGTTACAGACGATTAAATTCCCCAAAAAAATCACACAATTCCTATAATGTCCTCAGGCACAGACCGACAAGAGAAAAGAATTATTTTTGTCTTTTACACACACACACCTTTAAACTTTATAGGCTCCAGCAGCAAAATCTGTCAGCTATCCTTCTATTCCTACCCGCTCCCGGAAAAAGGGCTACATTTTATCGGGTTTTCTCGGGTTCCAAGGGAAAAGCTGGGACAGCGAAAACTTTCCACCGAAACGCTTTTGTTCGTTGAATAAACTTCTGATTAGCCTGGTGATGGGTGGTCAGCGTGCCCGGTGCAGTGTTTCGGGGTATCATTTGACAAAGGGAAAAAATAAAAAAAGTCATAAAGCCCTGGAAAAGAAAAGAAATTCTCGTTCGGTCACGCCAAGCCGAAACGGAAGCACAAACACACAAATCTTCCACCCTGCTGATAAGGTACAATTGAATTTATTATAATCCACACCGACTACCGTGTGCTGCGGGTCCACCGAATGCCGACATACCTTCTGCAATGGAAACGAATATTAGCCTTGAAGGATGCAACGAGCTCCTCGCTTCCGGGAAAACCCCTAGGTCCAGTGAAAAATGACAAAGTAATTCCATTATCGGCACACCGGTTGCGGTTTGCAAAGCCTGCTGCGGGTGAAACTTTTTCCCTTGCTTGACCGGCACATGTTTCGATAGTGTGTGTGTGTGTGGTCTGGTTGGTTTTTGTGAATGGATTTTTCTCTTTTGCACACCCCCCCCCCCCTCCCCTAAGTTCACGAATGAATGGTATAGCTAATTGCGTGTCTTTCTATCTCTCTATCTTTCTTTCGCTCAACTCTTCAAATCCATTTCCAACCCGGTAACCGTCAAGAAGGAACAAATGGGTAGGACGCGCGCTTCGTTAGCGAGTTTCGGTGTGGTGGGTAGGAAAACTTTAATTGAATTTCCATTCACAGTCTCCCACAACGCGCAAACACAGGGTGAACGGAGGATGGAAAAAGACAGCTAAAATAGTAATGAAATAAAAATGAAAAGTCCGGACATTTCCTTCACCGCAGACATTTTGGGTGAGGACGAGCTTTTTTTTTGTTCTCAACTTTCCCTCCCCATTATCACCGATCTGGTTGACCGGAACAGGATACAGATTTTCCTCCAATGCGCATTGGAGGGCAACTGTTTTTTTGGCGTTTTAAAATTAGAGTTTTCTTTGGCTCCTATTTTCTTCAATTGTACAAAAACTTTACCTACGCGCGCGTTTGCAGAGCTTTACAACTTTCCGGGAAAATGTGCAAAGAAGTAAAAGTAATAAAGCGCAGCACGAGGTTTTCTTATCACAACAGCCGCTGCCTGCCTTCTTGCACGATGGAAAGCCATGTAAATCAACCGCAGAATTTTGGTTCCTGCCATTTCGGCTAGTTTGAAATAGCCGACACTATTTTGCAGGCAGATTTCGTTTCTTCAATTGCTCAGGGCTTTTCTGTTTGAATCCGCTTGGCACCAAAATGAGAAGAACAAACTCAAGTTGAAAATGTCCTCCCCGCTCACACCGGAAGTGCAATCCAATCCGACAACCGACAAAACCAATACGCACAGTACGGTACGGTAGCGGGTCAGAGTAAGAGCAGTAAAGAAAAGCTAAAGCAGGCAGCAAATTTTCCTTGCCAACAAAAGCGCGACCAGATTGCGTAATGAAAAATTATGATAATCGCAACGTAGCCAACCCCCAATTTATGTACTCTCTAATCGAACGCATTGTTTATCGGGCGAGTGGAAGTGCGAGTTGCGGCGGTGTAAGCCAATATTCAATAACGTGCTCCTGTATTTTGAGTGGTTGACTTGTTTTTTTTTTTTTTACGCGCAAAATTCACAACCAAACAATTTTGGAACGAGAACACAGAACAAATAATAAAGAAAGCTTCAAACCGGATGTTTTCCAAGACTGAAACCAATTTGCCGTCCATGAGTTTCACTTGCCTGGGAAGAGAAAAACAACAAACAAAAGCTTTTGAAGAAAAAATAAACCAAGAAAAACACCGAGAGAGAGAGAGAGAGAGAGAGAGAGAGAGAGAGAGAAAAAAAATGAAGATAAACCGTTGCCACAGGAACGACCAATGAAGTGACCGAAGGAATCAGACTGGATCATAAGGACCGGTTCTTCGGCATGGCAACGGTCAGGGCCCATTGCTCACTCCAACTACTGTTTATCCCAGGCACGGTGGTGGAGCACATTGCGAAAAGCCCAGCCCGCCACCGATCGACGGGAAAAGGAAGCAAAGGTGACATTGTATTCCACTGTATTCCACTTTTCTGTACGCAAACACACCCTCCGCCCTTTCAAACCTAGCCCACCAACCGCGTGCCGGTGTGCTGGGAAAACAGCCAGGCGGAAAAATCACCGATGAAAAATCGTTTCCAAGGTTGCCACACTCACACGAAAAAAAACCCCTGCGAATGTCCGTGCGTCTCCTCGTTTCATTTTTGCTCCCCGCATTCCAGCCCCGCTGCTCAGTGGCGGGAAAATTTGCATGTCGCGTGACCCGATGAACCATAACCAAACCAAACGGGAGCACGCACACACACACACACCCACCCACCCAAAGTAAACAGCAAAAGAGAGACCCTACAAAAATATGAAGGCAATAAAATGCCTTTCCTTCCAAATAGACTGCAACGCAATAGACAACAGGAGGGCGAACCAGAGGCTTTGAGGTGAGGCAAAGAAGCACCGGAAAATATTACCCTCCGTTAAAGGGGAGGGGGGCGAGGCAACGGCACAGCAAGGTTCGTGGCGGGCGAACCAGCCCTTAACGAGCAGCGGAAGAAAATAAGCCTCGAATATGGACGGAGTTTGTGAAGTAAACGGTGCGCGCTTGCTTTTCCAACGTTTCAGACGGCGCTGAGTTGGTCGCTGGATAACGGTCGCATTTCTATCATTTTTTTTTATACGCTGTGCTTCTATTAGGCTTCCAAGGAAAATTGCGAAGAGGTGAAAACTTCAGCAAGGAAAATATCGCGGGAGAGCACCGCGAGAGGTTGGCAAATTTCGTTTGTATGCGGCGCTGCGTATGTATTCCCCCGCTCGGTTTTGTTAGATTTCATCGTATCACAACATTAAACCATGGTTGGATTACTCAGAGAGGGTGAGAGGAGGGAAAAACGGGGAGGAAAATCCAACGCAAAGAACTCGGAAACCTTTTCAACACGCGCTGGGCCGTAAGGTTCCGCCGAAGTGCGCGAAACGCAACGCAAGCTTCGTTCGAAATGATATTAGCTCCCCAGCTTTCCCATGCTGTGTGCGTGTGCTTGGTTACAGTTTTCCAACCAGCAAGAAACAGCACCCCAATTCCCCCTCAAAAAGGGAAAAAGGGGGGAAAGGGAAAAACAAAACCCCCGCCTCAAGACGATGCCGCCTTTTCCAAACCCTCGAACACACGTTTCCACGTGCTATTTTGCAGCAGGAAACAGAAAGAGAAAAAGTGATCGAGAGGGAACGAGAGTTTTGCCTCGAGTTGCCCTCGCAGCCGGGCAATGCTACCGGGTCAGAAAATTATGGCTTGTTTAAGGGAGCGGGAATGTTTTCCATCGTTCCGTCTTGCGCCTCCATCTTGGGCGGCCGCCCTCGGTAGCCAGTTCGTCGCCGGCAAAGTGGCAAGAAATAATAGAGCCGGCGGAGACACCCGGCAGTGGAAAACACGGATAGTTGTAAGCGCAAAATACAACCCAAACACACCCAAACAGACACACACACACACATACACACACACACAGTGAACTGGTAAGGACGTGCCAGGATGATGATGCCGGTTCCTATGGTTACATTCATCGCAGTCTATGTTTTCCTATTCCTTTAGCCTGTATCGTCTTGCTGCCCTTTCTACACCGGCACGAAATGGGACGAGCGAGAGGAGAAACCAGAAACAGAAAGGGCAGCAGGGAAGGGGCGGAATTTTCGCAACAAGATTTTCCTGCCATCTTTTATGACGATGTCGCTGTTGTCGCTGCTACTACTGATGATGATGATGGTGGTGGTGGTGGTGATGCTGAGGCGATGATGGAAAACGATGATGCTGGTTTACTTTCTGATCGACTTCCGGTTACTTTAGACACGCTCGCTGTACACGGTGGTTTGCTGGTGCAGGGTGCAGGGTGAAAGATAAGGGACGCCTCTAAGAAACGAAGACGAAAGCACAGGGTCTTCTCATAGCTAGCGGCGAAAAAAGTGCGAAACCGTGAAGATGGCGTAACAGCGCCTTTCCGGTACCTTTTTTTTTCCTCAACCCAATCCGTATCCCTCGGTAAGGATCCGTTTCCTTGCTTTTCTGTTTTATGGGGAGCTGGGAAGTACAGCCCAAAATAAACATCCAGCGCGAGTGAAACACATGGAAGATTTGCTTGCCCTTCTACCGCGCGTCGATGCTGCACCGATGAATCAGGGATAGCTAATGTCCAAAAAGGACCAACAAAGCACGGAACGGTAGCACGCATACAGGAAGCTGAGCGGCGGCTACACACTAATGCGGCTGCGGACAGGTACATTTACCTGCACGTCATTAGCACAGCATGGTGAAAGAAATTCTGTGGAAAACGTTGTCAGGAAGCGTGTTGACGGGGAGGGGCTCGATGATTCTTCTTGCATGCTCGATGTATCGTTTAAGGAATGCTGGTGCAGGACTGGAGCAACGTAAGATTACAACAAAAACGAAAAGAACAAAGTACATGACTGCTTGGCGAAACATGGCGGAAACCGACCTTGCGGAAAGCAACCTTTGTTTTATGTACTTCAGGAGATTTACATAGTCAATGTATCACGAGCATGAATAGGATACTTAAAGATTTTCCAAGGCAATATTAAGTGTGTGAAAAGCATGTCGGACATGTTATGATGCTGAAGCGAAACATCTAGAGCTTTAATTAATTAGCGCTCTGTACTGCAGTCTGCGCAACTTCAAGAATGTATTCAAGCTTTAATGAACTACAACAATTCATTCCTCTGCCAACACCTAAACTTTAATTCCAATTTCTGAAATTAATTTTTGATTAACCAGGTTGTAATTGATTTCTTGTATAGCAAGGTCGGAACTCCAATTCTGAAGTTTTGTTACGATGCTTTTAGGCAAGATCTGAACTTTGAAATTACTCAAGATATATTCAAAAATATAGAATCAGTCGGACATTGCTTCCAATATCTTTAATATCCAATGTCCATAAATAATCTTCCAATGAATAGGTCCTGCAAAATTCAATGTTTCTCTCATTCATTTTTTAAATTCGTTACAAAATAGCCCACACTTATACTGTAGTCTTACGATTATAAGGACGTGGTTATAGACAACGCTCCATTAAAGGATACCAGACAACCATGAATAAGAAATAACGTCTCTTAATTGGCAATACGTATGGACATGGCTGCAAAACCGTTCACCATTTCGTTGATATTAAGTTCCTGATAAGAAATTGAACCACAGCATTTTACTTTCTTTCCTCGATTATCATATTCTCGGATCGTGTAAGCAAACTTTTGATAAGCCAGTTGTGATTGCTTTTCTTTAAACTGCTGATCTTTAAACATTTTGAATTTGCTCGCACGAAATGTGGGCTAATATTTGGCACAATTTCAAACAAACCAAACCTCCGTTTTGCCTCCCATTTAGCGTGGCTTACATACACATACACATCCCGTATTTTGCAACACAACACATGATACCATGTCCGATGCCCGAGTTCAACGATGAACGATGAGTAAATCTTTCCAATGCGGCCCTTTCGTTCCCATACCCCGGGGTTTGATATCCGGTTGCGATTCACGCTTACGTTTCCCGGGTGGTCAAAATTCACGGGAAAATCTGATTGCCAAACGTCCCCGTCCTATTAAACTAGGGTGCGAGGGGAGGCGCAAGGTACATCAAACCAGAGCGCGATTCTGTCTGCCTTCTCGATGCCTTCTGGAAAATGTCTACCACGTCTACCATCCACAGGAAAGACGATCATAAACAATATTTGACCCATCTTTCTCGCTCTCTTTCTCTCGCCTGGGAAATTGGAGGAAATCAGTAGGAACGAGCAGGGAAAGAAGTCTCGGCTCACTCGAGTGTTGAATTTTACTGTTTTATGTTCCATGAAGCTGAGCTGCCATTCATTTTCTCACGACATCCAAATGAAACGTTCTTGAACGTTCTTGAGATTTGGGATTTATCGATCCGGCAATACAAGAGCAAGCTTTGTTGAAACATACACACACAGAATCAAACTATGTTATCAGACATTATGGAGATTGGGAGAAACAAATCACAACCAATGAATGGCAATCTTTATCACATTCTCTTGATCGAACAGATCAAGATTTTGGAGCGTTGGTTTTCCTGTGACATCATGCCCATTAGAGTGCAGCACAATCGAGGGTCTCATGTCGAACGGAATTATCAAACACAACGCTGACATGAGATAGTTCCAGTGAAGTTGACTCATTAAATCCACACAATCACTGATAAGGTGACACATTAAATGGCTGCAGAATGATTGCTTGCCGCTCGGGGCGGCGTGCGGGGGGCTGCAAACTGATAAGCCACAAAACAAACCAATTCTTGCAACCACAAGAAGGGGAAGAATGTTGCTAGAGCTTAAAATTAAATCTAAAAAAACCTCGTAAGTAACGAACGTACCTGTTGCCATTGATCCTCGAAGGACGACTCGGACGAGAAGCATCCAGTTTCGTGGATGATCTGCAGCTCCCGGAAAATGCTCCCGCTCGGCAGTATATCCATCGTTGGGGCCGTTCCGTGAAAATCGGTCGTATCAAATCTGCAGCAAATCAGTATCGAGCTAACAACACCTACCGAGCTCTAGCAACACATCGACACAAGCGCGGGTCGCCCGGTCTCCGAGCTCTGCCAACACAAACCCTTCCCTCTATGAAACACTGACACAGAATAATTAAAACACTTGCTGGCTCACACTTCACCAAGAACAACAGCCTTTTTTTTAACTTCTCAACTCTTCCAGAGGTTTTGCCCAAAAAAACGCTTGGTACACGACACGACACACGAATTTGGAAACGAATTATTCAACCATTAATATAACGCACTCATGCTTCTTTGGTTTCGGGTTTTCACTTCTTTTGCCTTCGATTTTTCTCGCTTTTTTCTTCACACCACAACCATCATCAACATGCTGACGCTAGTGCCCTATTCTGTGTTTACATCTACTGCGCTGTAAACGTGTTAAACTCGTACACAAACTCGCGTATCAGAGACAATCACACACACAAAACCCACACGAAAGAAAAAAACGTGAATCGTATGCTTCTTGATTTTCACAGAACAAAAATTGGAAGGGAAACAAAAAACTTTTCCACTTGCAACGCCACCACTTTTCTCGCACTTCCGCTCGTTTTGTGCAGTATTGGCTTAACAATACCTTTTTTCTTCTTCTTTTATTTTCTTGGTTTAGGTTTTCGCTTCTGAACAACACTTCACAAATGTGTTAAATCTTTCGTTTGTACCTCCGCTCACGATCCGCACCCGTGGTAGGGATTTAGACTCAACTTTAGCTGATGTATGGCACAAACTCACTCGATCGGGAACTAACCAACCCATTCATACTCACGCACACACGTACATATTTGAGTTGGAATCAAAATGATCACGATCTTGCCAACTTATTTTGCTCACTGCATGGGTTTTCCAGCTATCTCCAATGCTTCCCACATGTATATTTAACTCTTTACGCGGGTTTCATCTGCCCTACGGGACCATCTTACACAGACACTTTGTGCCACCGAACATGCAAACAATTGTTGAGGAATTTATTGCACCCTAGTAGCCATTGCGTTCGAAACGTGCACAGCGAACAGAAACTGTTTCGGTAACTACTTTGTAGAAGTTTGAATATTTTTTTAACTACTTTGAAATTCACCTACAAGAACTCACGGTCGGAAGAAGAACCACTACGGAACACTAACGGGAAGAGCCACACAACTGCTGCTGGTGGTAACATTTCGCACTACCAAAACTGCACCCAAAAAAATATGGCTACCACAATTGATTGGCCATTGTGTCGCGTCCAACCAGGTTCGTCAAAAATGGAGGACAGCTGAGCTGCTGCACTTTCGGTACGCGTAACACAATCTCCTGCACAGGCGTGATTATTTCATCAACAGCATTGGTTCACACCTTTTGCACTCACACACTTGCGTTGGATTTGCACTTGCACTTGCATTGATTGGCAGCACACAACAACAGTTTGATAGTAAGCACTTCGGGTTCGGATTTTGGAGATCGTCTGCGTGCAGCCATTCAGTGGCTTCTTTCACGGTTCACGGTGTGGTTTGCTCGCTGCGGATGTCTTCAAATCTGGAGTAAAGTAGAGAATGAAGTGGAAACAATAATTAGAATGACAGTCATGGCCATCTAGATGAGAAACGGTACGAGACGGACTCCGTATCCAATGACAGGAACAGGCCTACTTAGATCAATTGATCGGCACTTGGTGGTATCTGGGGAGTCGGCTGACAGCCCTCGGGCCATCGTTTTGACAGCTCTGAAGACCTTCCCACCCAACGTTCCTGTTCATCATGTTGTTTTGTTTAATTATAGACACATGCACAAAGACACACACACACACACACACACACACACACACACACACACACGCAGAGGCGCATAGTAGCTATACAAACAATCGGAAACAGCAAATGCGTGTCTTTCGTCACCATTTGTGTGCGCCCCCGGTATGGAATCCAATAAATTTCCAGTGCGCGCGAAAGAATCTCTCGATTCTATTTCTATTTCTGGAAACACCATCACAACCGCATCTGCAGGAGAAGAGGGGATAAGATAGGAAAGTCCCCCCCCCCTCGTTCTCTCCCTCTTTGCTGATCCTCCTCATCAAAAGTTCATGTTGTGGTTCTCCCGGGCCTTCCCTGTTCTTCCCATTCAAAAGACACGATGGCGAGTCAGAAATGGCGGAAATGATTATTTATCTGAATGCACACACGACCAGCAACAACACCCGTACCGCCATCACCATGGACGATTGTGTGTTGTGCTAGGACCGGGCCGGGAGAATCACACAATGAAGCGGCCCCCAGCTCACCCTCACCGCCCTCAACCCAATGCACTCAATCACAGCATCCCACACGTTGCGTGTAGCTAACCTAGAGACCAGAGAGACTCCCGCCATTACTGACCGGTGAAAGAGAAAGTGATCTTGACCCTTGCATTGGCGGGCACCGAGTTGCCCCACGCACATTTGATCCACGGTAATCTCGCAGCTAGATTCTCGATCGACGTTCTGCTGATGTTGACCGAGGGTAGTGTAGGATTGTTAAAAACCAGATGCACCGTTCAAAACGACCGGAAACGACGTACGGATAGACGCTTGACGCGTACGCGTGTTTGAGCGAATGGGACGCGAGCGCGCACGACACACACTGCGGTCTGAATCACACCGGCTTCTAAAAAAAACTAAAATTGCCGCTGACATCACGCTGACGCTGAGGGTACCCTCTTGGGCTTGGATTTTTGTTTGGGACCGGTCAAGCCGCTTCAGCGTACGGTCTGTGTGGTTGGGTGTGAGAGCGAGAGAGATGGAGAGAGAATGAAGTGTGAGCGAAAGGAGTGGGAGAGGAAAGCATGCGAGTTCGGTTTGTAGCGTGAGAGCGCCGATGCAAGCGGCTTGCACACTCGAGGGTTGTGTAGGTTGGCTGGAAAGTTCATTGCTGAAGGGCGCACGCTCAAGAAGCGAGCCTATCGTACACTTGTGAACGCCTTTTATTTATTACATATATTCCCTCTCTTTTTCACACAACAATTAGTGCTGATGAGAGTTTTCTCATCCACGAAGTACGATGAAGGTGTGAGAACAAAAACCATCATTCGAAAACGATACAACTAGTCGAGTTCTAAATGTCTTTTTAGTATTTAACTATTGTATTGCACGGTAAACCTAGCAGCTAAATAATGTGCGATTATTTTATTTTATTTATTATTTTACAAAACATTGAAGTAAAGCACTGCATAAAAACTACGCAATAATAATCATTTTCATTAGCACAAGACTGCAATTTCACAGCAGGTTGTAGGACCAAAACACAGCTAATGATAATTTTAAACATGTGTATGAATGAATTTGTATAGTAAAAGGCAATATGGGGATAAATGATATATGATCTCATAAAGAACACATTTTTGCATACAATATTATTTTATTGCATTTTAAAAATAATCGATGTATATGATTCTACTCAATTTAGCGTTTTTTTTAAACTAAAAAATCTAAAAACATAATTTAAAAATCATCTTCAAATAGATTTACAAGCTAGATTGAGCGTTACGAACGATATGATATATCACAGATTGTCTCTTACTTTAATTTTTTTTAATTAATCCAAGTAATGCTGTATTGTCCATTTATAGACAATATTTAGATTGGTTTTACTTGTTTCACCACTGTGTACCAAAAATTTGCAAATTTTCTTCCATATTTGTCAACAATTATACTTCTGGCTTCACTTAAATGGTTACTGTATAAGCCTGTACTCTCTTTCGAATCAAATTAAAAGTAGAACTATGATAATAGTCATTTGATTCCCGTTGGCGTTTAGATTATTTAAACTGTTGAATAAAGCCAAATTGACTCAAAGTCTCTACGAACATTAACATGCAAAACGACCTAAACGTTAACTATATACTTCCCTACCCGTCACATTATTGAGCCCCCAAACACTTTTGCATCCATCCTCCGCTTGCTCTCTGTTGTGTTCTCTCTCTCTCTTTATTTCCCTCTCCCACTGCTGTTTGCCTTTGTTTTCCAAACGGATCGATCCAGCGTCATGACAGCCCGCGTACAAGCGATCGAACAGCTTCGTATGCGAGTGCGTGTCAGTGTGGGTGTATGTGATCATACCTACAAAGCAAGTGTGCAAGAGGAAAACAGAGAGTGAGCTATAGAGCGAGAGAGTACGGTAGTGTAGGAAGCCACCATTGAAAGAGAAACCAAAACAGCCCCTTTAAACTCAGTGTTTCTCAAGGTGCGCGATCGGTCATAGAGAGCGTGTGTGAACGACCAAAAAAAAAAAAAAAACGTCACCCTCCTGGACAACAGGTTGAAACTCTCTTCTAACCCCTCTCGTTTTTGTATCGTGTGTTTGTGTGTGCGTGTGTGTGCATTGGAACGAGGGGTCCGATAGCTAAGCTAACCCTTTGCCCCTTCGTTCCCACACTCACACTCACATATTCGACTGGAATGGAATGTAGATGGTATTGGGGTAGTGAGGGTTGGTGGGATCATGGCAGCGGGTGTCGGTGTGCGTCATCGTATCGGCAGGAATTTGTTTTATGCTGCGCGTCGGTTATGATAACGAAATTGCGCTAGCCTGCAGTCGAAGTTGTGCAAGCCAGCAGGCCAGCAGAAAGGAAATTGATAGGAAAGAGTAAAAATAACCCTCGTGAGGGCTCTCTTGTGAGATGTTTTTATTCCATTCTTTCCTATATTGTCCGCTTAATCTACAATTATTTTACGAGTTTTAAGTTCCAATTGCTGTGCTGCCCATTTCTTCCCCGCTGCCTCTTGTCGTGGTTTGTACACACGCATTTAATCGCTTTCAGATTAGATAGGGCCAGATTTTTTAAAGCACTCCCAGTATCTCCCGCTTTGCTTGTCCCAGAGACAAACAAAAAAATAGGAATCGATCAAACTTGTGGAAGCGATTGCTACGACCACCGTAGACCATTTCAACCGCGGGCGGCAAAGGATGATTTTTAAACCCAAAATGCCTTAATGCTTTTATTTAATTCCCGCTCGCTAGGTTGGTTTGAATTTTTGGCTCTAAAATCAAGGAAGAATGCGACCAATCACGTAACGGGTTTCCCGCCCGTAGCAATGAAAAACAATTCTAACGTCAAATGATGATGCATTTTCCAAGTTTTTCTCGCAAACCGTTACAATAAAAAAAAGAGCCATTCTCTTCCATCGTCCATTGTTTTGCCGCCCGAAAACTTCACCCAACCACAAACAAATGGATGCGATAGGAGAGGGAGGGGGGGGGGAATAGAACACCCACGAGGAAAGGGAGGAGGAAGAAGGAAAAGCATGACCTTTTCCCCCGAGCTGGGCACCAAAACCAAAACAAAGGGAAAACGATTCCGGTGCCCGGAACCTCCCTACGGGTGGAATGGAGAGAAAATTGGTACGATTTTTCCCCCTTTTGCGTTGAATCCCCGTCACCCATTGAAACGGCGATCCGGGGAAGGTTTTCGGGTTACGGTTGAGTTCTGCTGCAAGGAGGGGTGTGTGGGATCGGGGGGAAAATGGGGAAGAAAACAACATTAAAGCGTCCCTACGTCAACGTCATAGACATACGCAGTTTTTTTTTTCTTCTGTTTTCTGCCTAGTTTTACTGCTGGGAAGGTTGTTCAATAAAGTTGTTGTTGTGTTGTGCTGTAAAAGTTCACCCGAAGGGTCGAGTTCACCCCCGACACGTTGAGGGTGGGCAAAAGACCTCATGCATGCAATGACCCCCGTCCCCCGGTCCCGGATAGGGTCGCTTTCAGCTGATGACGTAGCACATAATTTGCCAGACATTTGTCGCGCCAGGAAGGCTCGTCCGCAGCGAAAAGAAGGGGACGGCTTCTAATCCATTATCACGCACCCACGGCTTGTTTGAAACTAACACACACATGCACACACACATACACACGTCCACAAGCCATCACGGCCACTCGTCCATACTAATTAAACAGTTTCCACCCGCCAGGCATCAGAAGGTTGGTTGTGATGTGATTTGACTTTTTAATTAGCCTTAACGCGTTCTAGCCGCTCGCGGGTCCTAGAAATGCATCGCACTCCCCTCCAGCGGGGCAGCAGTAGTTTGAGCAGGAAGTGACCGGATAGTGACCAAGCTAGCTAAACATTCACCCTAATCGAGCGGAAGCAATACGTCTTTCACGTCGAACGGTGGAGTCAAGGTTTGTTTAAAGTGGTCGCTGCTATTTTGTTCTTCTCCCTCTCTTAGGCTTTTTGCTAAATGCAACACGCACTCACATTGCACCCATCAAAGTCTGCATCTCTGAGGCACATCTTGCTTAAATGCACGCGTGAGGTAGGTTTGGAAGCATCTGAGAGGGGGGGACATAACAACACGCGCTCCAAAAACCTTCCTTCTCCAGCAGCACAGTGGGAAGTTGGCAGGCAAGCTATTTTTGAAACTAAACGAACGGAAGGGGTTCGTTTGTTTGGCTACTTTTGTTCCGAAAATGAGATCATAGCACGCAGCACGCCGTCCTAACGCAGGTCAGACAGAGGTGTCGTCTTTTTTTGCAATTCTGTGGGATTCATTCGCTTCGTAGGGATCCCAACCATCACATCCTGTCGTTTTGGGGGAAGATGCTTTTTGGTTTGTTTTTGTTTTTTGCAACTTTGTAAAATATATCATACATTCTTCCTGGAACATGAACGGTCCGTCCTAGAGCTCCCAGAAGGCTGGTGCCCTATTGGCAAATATTTTTTTTTGTGTTATACGTAGATAGTCTACCAAAAAAAGTAAGGTCTTGTTTTGACAAAACGACTCCATATTTCACAAATCTGAATAACTTAAACTGAAATTTAAAAGGTAAGAGCTTCACTATCTCGAAGGTTGATAAACAGTGTTGAGTTTTATAAGTTGAAGAATTGAGACAATGCGCTGTAATGTTTTTGGAACGTTTATGCTTTGTACTGTTCACTTTTCTCAACCTTTTTTGTATCACCTAACGGATCTGAATACTGAAAAAGAAAAAAAACACAACAAATAATTCTTCCAATATTATGTCAACATTACTGATTCTCTGATTAATTATAAAATAAATACTAAAATACATACAAAAATAAAAAGCTAATAGTTAATGAAAACGATCAGGTTCATTTAGATCTTGATGAAATAAAGTTCTAAACTTCACACTTTGTCATCTTTTGTCATATAAAAGTTCCAAAATGTATTAAAATATAATTATTGAGATCATCTCAGAAAAAGTTGCAATTGATAATGGTCATACAATATTTGCAATCTGTCATTCCATTTGCACGTAAAAAATGCATCTATCTCACTCAAAATAGCATGTTTTCAACAAAAAGCAGTACTGGGTTTGGGCTACTGGCAAAACAGGCTCATTGCAATGTTGTGTTCTTGAAATTTTTGAAAATCGTTACAAATTTCCCTATTATTGCAAATATCCTTCGAATTAAGAACAATGAAAATCTACCACGAAAAATACGTAGAAGTTTCGATCAAATCGTTTGATCGTTAATTTCAAAATAAGTTCAATATATTACAATTTCTTGTCCTAGGCACTCTTCACAGAGAATATAAAGTTTTCGAAACAATAATTTAAATCCCCAATTGGTCTTATAAGTCACAATTTTCTTTTAGAGCTCACTGTTGTCTAGTCAGAAAGACTATAATTTTCCTCCTCTTCTCATCCACAACAAACACTTTGCGCAATTTTCTGGACCGAATCTTTTCCAGAATACAATCACTTATCACTTTACAGCGCACTGGTACAGCACACACTTCCACTGTTCACACAAATTGTGGTGGATTACTTCTGATAGCTCCCGCAGCTGTACGTATGATACGTCCAACCCTTCCCCATAAGGATGCTCCACCTCGCCCTCGCGTCAAACCGGAGACAAACTTACTTCTGCGCTTTGCCGAACGTTTGCCAAACACCAAACCGTCCTGCTACGCTGACACACACAGACGCACAAGCCGGAAAGATGAAGCTGAAGATTTTTCCGCCTGTGCTTCACCGGAAGCGGAACAAACACAGCACCACCAGCACTATGCGAACCAGCACACCAAACGCTGCTTTTCCGTTGTTCGACGGTGGAGCGCCGTTTTTAATGCCACCGGGGTTTTCCACTGGCTTTTCCTGGCACTGGCACTGGCACTGCTTCGAACGTGAACCTGCTTGCTGGAGCTTTTTGGGTGGATTTTTATTCGAAGCGAATAGGAACGCACTGGACACCGAACCGCACACGTGTGCTTGTTGGTGTGCATGCACAAACACAAACAGAGAACGCACACGGACTGGCGCGGGAGCTGGAGTGGTTCACCCCACCCACCGCCACATGGAAGCAGGGAGCAGCGGGCGCGTAATGTCAGGTCCAACACACACACACACGCACACACACGCACACTCACGGCTTTTGAGATGGGGGGGAATTTTCCGACACACACGACGTGGCGTGCGAAAATTCGTGCAGCGATCTGCCGGCCTCGAACGTCTACTCGCATCTGGCAGACCGTCCGCAGCAGCGCGGTCGGCACCCGAGCGCACACCCGGAGAGTATCGGGTCGGGTCGCCTGTTTTCTTCGGGTGAACATCCCCCCTTTGCGTCCCCCCCCCCGCCCATGGTTTAGCGGCGAACGAAGACATCCTTTTTGTTAGAACAAGGGGGGAGGAGGGAGATAAATGAAGGAGCTCTTGGGAGCAGAAATTTTGCAGCGGGATGCAGGGGGGGTAGGGTTAGGAGGGCGCCGAGAAGACGAACCGTCAATGAAAGCACGAACGAACCGAGACCACGACCGCGACGGCTGATGATGACGCGAATGACGATGACGATGATAAGGGGGTTCGTTGATAGGATGCTCTCTGGATTGCTCATCCCCTCCTCCTCCCACCATCCTCCATCAAGGATTCAAGGGAAGCTTTGGCGAGGCGAATTTTCACCGGCAAGCGCCATGTGAATGGAACAGCCGGAGAGCGAGAGAACGAACCTAGTTCACATGGAAAAGCGTCACTCTCATCGTTCTCTTCATCGCTCACGCGCTCCGGGAAATTCGTACCGTGTGTGTGTGTGTGTGTGTTTGCGTGAGACGGAGAGTTTGCGCGCTGCTTTTCCAGCACGCTTTTTCGCTTCCGCCGTTTGCTCGTTTGCACACACAGCATCCGGAAAGGCGGCTTGTTTATTTATGAAACACGACCGAACTGAGAGCGGGACCCGAACGTTACGAGCGGCCGACGATTCGCCGGTGTTGTGCGAGTGCCATGCGCTAGCCGGCCGCTGTCGGCTATTTTCCACCGCTGCCAGGACAACCAGTAACTAACTCCCCGCCCTGCACGCCATGCACGCCATTTCCCCGTTCTCCGGAGGGAAATACAACGGCTTCCCCTCGGGTTGTGAGACCGAGCTGCCGCCGGCTAGCGCGTGTACCGGGCGTGCGTCGTGGGGACGCTTCTTCGTCTCACACACACACACACCTCCTGCATGTCCATTGCTTTCGCAAGTGTGGAAAATGTGAAAAAACAGTAAAAAGTCCCCCCACCAACAAATACATAGTTTCTGCTTGGTGGAAAATTTTAAGTGACGCGGTTGCAACACACGTGGACGCTCAACTGTGTGAATGCGTGAACAGTACGGGAATGTGTGTCGGGTTTTATTTTTCGTGTTGCATTTCGGCCCAACTGCTGGTGCAGGAAGGTATGGTTCAGTCCGTTCGGTGAGCTTTCGGGCGAAATATTTCGCATTAAAATCCTGGCAAAATGTGTAGAGATGCTTGTAATGTATGGATCGCGATGCACAGGCTCAAGGAATCTCGCTCGGACCGGGGGAATCGTTTGAATGTCAGCAGTTTTGTTGCATTTTGTGCAAGGGTAATTGTGTGTTACAGTCTTGTGAATGGTAATGTAAAATTATGTTTAAAAAGCAACGGAACGGATGTTTTTTACATTCAAAATATCCAAGAAACGCACTCTAAACAAACAGAAATTGTATCTGTATTACAGAATATTGCTCGAGATGTCTCAACAGAGATATCAAACAAGAGACATATCGAGTTGTCGGACAATCATAATCATCACAAAATCTACATTGCTTTAAATAAAAAAAAAACATTATTTGATAGAAAAATACTTTAAAACATCTTGAAGTATCTCAGGTAGGCTGATAGCCACCCATCAACCAGAGGTTGTTGTTGTAAGACCACGATAAATGTGTGTGTTGTCACAAAATGTTGAGCCCATTTATCCAGGATTAATTTCTATATATTCACTTCTTTACATTCCTCCCCTTAAATTAGAATAATAGCATCTAGACATGACATTAAGGCATTTAAATAGAATGAACAAATATGAGCCCCGGTGCTATTTTAATTGTGTTACTTAGTTTATTTGATGATTAAGCTTTCTTTTTGGTTTGAAACGCTGCATGATGGTTCATATTTAAATATTGATATCAAAATTATGTTTTATTGAAGATAAAACATATAAAGTGAATCAACAGAAACAATGTGACAAAATTAACTGTAGCAAAAGGGCTGAAACTCAAAATATGATTCATAAAATATGGTAACACAATAGGAAAAAAATTTTTAAACAAACCAAATTTAGGCAGAGTAACACGTATTTTTTCTTGAAATACTTTATATTTTTTTAAATTAGTTCTTAAAAATAATAATCTTTTTAACTGACCTTTATCTAGTGGATGCGTACAAGCTGCTTAAGAGCTGCTTAAGAGCTGCTTGACTGAATCTTCCGAAGTGAATCAGATGAAACTGGCTTGTTATTACAGTTATAGTGTCCTAGAATTGGCTGCTTGTAAGTAAAAGTTGTTCATGGCGCATCTGTGTTTATTGAACATTCAATTCTCGGGGGAAAAAATACTTCAATTTTTCACAAAATGTCCTCAACTCACTATCCCCCTGTGCAAAGCGACGGAAGAACCCCCTGTGCAAAGCGACGGAAGAAATCATTCCCTTTCGCGCATTTTCTCATGCTTTCTTTTTCCCTCCTACGGCAAATTTGTCAAGCAGCGTTTCGAGCTACCCGTCCCTGGCACCGCCTCATACCCCTCGCCTGAGCGCGCTGTCGAAGGTTTGGATGTGTTGGTGCGTCAGACGGCCAATCGCTGTCAGTCGTCGTCCGTGCTTTTTCCCTCCATAGCGCTATCTCTTTCACGCGTGTGGTCAATGGTCGCGAGCTGTTGTGGCGCTTAAAAAAACCGTTAACAAACATTGCGGCGCTGCATTTGATTTTTCACAAATCAAACCAAAGAAGCGCTATGAGTTCAATCGCTGCAATGTAAAAATAACTAACGAATCGCTAGCTCACGCTGGAGGGTTGGCTGTGCAACGCGCAGAACCCTATTTCGAAGTAGCGCACGCAACACAGGTGGCCATGGCCGTGCATAGGAAAGCTTAAACCTAATTGCATAAAGCATAACTTTATGTGACACTATGCTTTTCCTTTCGTATGTCGTAGATTACATAGATAGGCTGAGCCGTCTGCGCAAGGGTGTGAGGGTGCGTGTGTGTGCAACACTGACGCCAAATGTGTATTCTTCCGGAATGTAATGATCCATCGGTCAAAGAAAGGAAGGTGTTCATGACGGTGTTTTTTTATTGTGGAGCTGCATCCTTCCCCCTGCCTGCAGCGTATGCATCGGGCAGGATACAGTTTGGCAGTATGCAAGTTGCCCGCTGGATAGGAGCGGGCCCGCGGCACCGCCATCATTCCGCACATCTTAACAGCATGCCCGTCGTGGGTTCTAACCGCGTATGAACCGTCCGCCGTAGCAAGGGGTGACTATCCGGCTACGTGGTACTCAAGTCCTGAAAAGGCCGGCATGATCGCGTAGGCCATTACGCCAATAATAATAATAAGAAGAAGAGGAATAACATAGCATAACAGCCCACACCCGGAGAAGAGATTGGCTTATCTTTGTTGCTGCCGTGTTACCGCTGTGACGCGACAAATGCACGGAATGCAATCGACCAAAACATTAACCTACCGAGCCGAACCCATTTCCAAGGCAGTGCCGGTCGCTCGGCGTCATGATATCGACTCTGAGCCAACAAGCCGCCGAATTCTGGACGAACAGATGCAGCACCATACGCGCACCGTAATAAACAAATCCAGAATCCTCTTTTGTATGGATTCAATTGAAAATGTTGTTTCCACTTGCATCCGCTAGCTGAATTGGAAAGAAATGTGCTACATATCAGACGCACGTTTGCTTCGATCGTTTGTCTTTTTAATACCCCCAACAGCAGAACCGGTCGCAAAGATGGTGGTGCCAATTAAATGGTTGTATTGTCTCCTAGGTAGCGGTAATCGATCGGGCGGCGTGCAGTGCTTTTTCTAAGAATGCATGGAGTGTGTAGACGCAGCCGGTGACAATACACGCATCAGAATCAAACAGTTTTGGGGTTCCCGCACGCACACACACACACGTGCACGCACGAACGCATGCACGCATGCACGAATGCACGAATGCACGTACGCGCGCACGCCAGCACGCACCCACGAAAGCGCGCAGGCGAGCACACACCCCCCATCAACCCCCCCCCCCCCCTCCCGCATGATCGATTACGGCTACCTTATCGGAAGAAAGGCTGGTTCCTAACTCAAAGCACCGGGAGGGGAGGGGGATCGCGGCATGATAGAGTGGACGATCACTTTCCCCGCGCTGTGTGTGTGTCCGTGTGTGTGTGTCGTGGCCAGAAAACTCGAGACAAATTCCGGCACATTGAAAAAAAAAATTTATTGCCACTATACACCGTGCTACATGATGCTTAGAAGGTCGTTGAAGCATCAAACATGTTCAAATTAAAAAAAATATTAGATTAGTGTTAGACGTTCTCGTACGCTTGTTTTAAATAGGCTTCTTCACCCTCAATTGGCAGGGGCATCGTATGGTCTCATCAGCAGCGGCACGAAATAAAATAAACCATCAATACACCGATAACACTTTAAATCCCAAAATGAACCAGCTTCTCCCGTATCGTCAAGGTCACACACAATAAATAAATGCTAACACTCACCAATAACAATACACAACCGCAATGTACATATATACCAACGCATACACACAATCAGCTGACGGCGAAAGGCACGGGCTGAAGCGCAAGTAAGGCATGGCAGGGAGGGGAAAGGGAGTGAGAGGAAGAGGAGGAAGGAATGGGCGCCAATATTTTTTGAATTTTTCGGCCGTTTTTTTTGCTCCGCCGTCTGAAATAGTTCATCCATTCCTTCAGCAGATGGCGCTCGTTCCGCACCTGAAAACTGCAATAAATACGGTAGCCATCGTAGTTTCGGCTGAAGTCCAGCGCTGTTTTTTGCGTATTTTTTGACACAAAACGACGCAAAAAACTACGCAGAAAACTGCTCGAATCTGCGCAGCGGGCATCGTAGTTTCGGCTGAAGTCCAGCGCTGTTTTTTGCGTATTTTTTGACACAAAACGACGCAAAAAACTACGCAGAAAACTGCTCGAATCTGCGCAGCGGGATGTTTTTTTGCTATTGTGCCATCTGCAGTAACTGCAATAATGGGGATAGCTTTGTATGCAATCTTACACACAAGCAATCCTTGTACACAAGCTGAAGCACGCAAAGCGACATCTAGTGAGGAGCGGAACGATAGAGCAAAATCAACGAGTCACTTTTTTGATTTTATTTTAAATTCAATTGAATTTGTACTGATTTACTACGTTATTGGCTCTCCTTTATGAAATATGCTATATGAGTGTTCCTTGAATACCTTTGTATCGTTTCAAAACTCCTATATTTTATATGTACTTTATCAGTTGTGGCTTTCAAGTGTTTCTAATTACATTCAGCGTTGTGTGAGATGTAAAGAATGTGATATTGTTCGATCAAAAATATACATAGCATAACTTCACATAGTTTTGATTTAATTCATTGACGTCGTTGAAACTTGAGGCACCAAACAAAACTAACCACTCTTATTGCATCTTTCCAGCAATGCCGAAACCGTTACGCCTTCCACTCATTTCACCGTGTCCTTAATCCAGTCGCACGCACGTTCAAGGTTTACAAACATCTCGCTTCCCTCCGCCCGGCAGTGCGGGAAGCTAAACACCATCAGGCCGGCCAAGAAGTAGCGCGGCACCTTGTCGACTCGCTTGATGTACTGCAGCGGCGAGCCGGTGGCGTAGTTGTGACAGTGACCCTTCGGACGTGTCTTGTACACCGCACACAGCACATCCTCGGTGGGAGGCAGAACGACGCCAAGTTTTTCGTACTCACTGCGACAGGTTATCGACGAAGTGAGGTTCATTGCGTCGCGCTCCATCTTGGGAAAGATGAGCTTATTGCGCTTCCAGCCGCTCACCGTCAGGAACGTCTCCTTGTAATCGTCGACCGCTGGCAGACAGATGGGTTTAATGTTCGGTTTGCTCGTATCTGCGTTGTGCTTCAGCTTGAGCAGAGCGAGATTGTTGGCATACTGCGGTTTGTTGTAGTTGGGATGGAAGAACACCTGCTCGATGTCCACCGATTGGGATGTGATCGTTGTGGCCGGAGCGTTCGGATCCGCGTCTTCCACCGAGCGGATGTTGTACTCCCCAAGACGAACCGATTGCCTGCCGGGTGAAACATAATGTATTATTACAACTCCCTGCAAGTCTTCAACAAAGCAAAAGACCAACATACAGCTTATAGTTACTGAACACACCCTCTACACAGTGCCCCACCGCAAGGACGTATCGCGGGTGTATTAGAATGCCGCTGCACACCAGATGTGTCTGCACCTTGTCAAGCTGCCGGAACTCCAGCAGCGCATTCCACGGGTACTGATTGAACACCGGCTTCTTCATCTCATCCTGCACCTCCGAGTTGCGGGCCACGCCACAGTCCTCCAGCTTGAGCAGATTGCGCTGATCCACTAACTGCTGGTGCGCATTGATCCAGGTCGTGTACTGCGCCACATCGGTGTACGTCGCTGGCAGGGCTGCATTGCACGTAGCCTCACCCGTGTCCAGATCACGCCGAGCCGCCGCACTCACAATGCCCCGCAGGTACCAAACCTGATCCTTTGCGAAGTACAACCCTCCGCCACTGTCACCGGAGCACACGTTCGCACCCGATTCCGTCCCGATCGCACACATCTTGCCCGCATCCTGCGGCAGAAAGCGAACGTGCTCGGGCAGCTGCTCAATGCACTGCTGCTTCTCGATTACCTTCATAGAGGCTTGCTGAAGCGTTTCGCTGATACGGTGCGTCTCATCAAATCCAAACCCAACGGCTATGCCGGACCGGCTCAGAACGTCGATCAGGGTGGCGTTGTGCGTCGGCCATAAGCAGATCGGGAAGATGGAGAACGAAGCGAACGAGATCGCTCGATCAGGGCGCATCAGGGCAATGTCGTTGTAGAAGGTGTGCCGGTCATACTTTGGATGAAGGATGATCTCGAACAGGTTGTAAACGACCACGCTCGTGTCGTTATCGTTGTTGAGATGGTGTATGCCTGCCTTCAGGAAATAGTGATCGGGGTTCGGTTCCTTTATACAGTGAGCAGCTGTGGGAGAAAGCAGTGGACGAAACATTACAATGAAGAGGACAATCAGGATGCGCTCCTGCGGGTTTCATACCGGAAAGCACAAAGTGTTGACTGATAATCGATCCACCACACTTGTATGCTGGTTTCTCAGACTTCATGTGGGCAAACAGTGCCACATGCCAAGGCCAATCTCCTGGCTCAGCTATGATGCCTTTCGTGACGAGTCCCATTGGGGAAAGACGACGTACGCCACACGTTGCTAAAATTTAAATATTGTTAATCGGTTACTAATATAAAGCACAACTTCCCTATCTCGGTGTAGAATTACAAGCAGCAACTTCAGAAGGTTGTTGAATTAATAGCAGCACCAGTAGCGCCATGACGGCTTGTATGGGTATTCCCCAACACTCGCTGATAACCTTTCCCATGCTGAACGAGAAACAGAAACAACACACGACCGTCTGATTGCACGCCAACTCGCGTAATGTCAATGCGACGACGAGCGAAGCCTACCTTTAACTGATCGATCGGGCCGAGTTTTCTCTGCCCGGGAGAATATTTCGGAATAAAAAGAGCATATTCTTTCACCAGCAGTTGCATTCGGAAGAGAAGATGTGATCATTTTTCGGATGAACGTACCTGGATGGTGTGTTTCATGGTGGGAGCTGGTTTTTATTAGATCGGTCCACGGATTCGGGTCCCGACACGCTTACGTAGTATACAAAGAGGTAACATAAAGTTAATGTGAAAGGGTACTACTACCACTACTAATATATAATTAACTAGACTTTACGCTATACTTCACTTAATACATCGGAGGTTCACCGGATAGGTTTGTTCTTCAGTTTTTTTTTGTTTTGCTTTCGGACCACTTACATCGATTATGTTTTTGTTTATGTTTATTTTTACGCTTTTTTGTTGCTGTGTTTACTATTAGAGTACTTACGCCTGCGCTTATGCAATCCACAATACGGCAGGCGGAAAAGACTGTTTAAAAAGGTGGCTTGCTAGGGGGAGACAATGTTTTACTAATACGTAGAGTTTTTTTTTAAAGTGTAACGATCATGGCGATTACGATTCACATCGTACATATGTGTGTGTCTGTCTGTCTTCTTCTCCGTTCTTCTCTTTCCCAACCCAAAACTGTAGCTGCGAGAAGCGCAATCAGCTCCCCGATACGTGACGCGTAGACACTGGCTTTTCGAAAGCTAAGGATGCGAACGCTTTTGGAAAGTACTCTATCACATCGCGCTCTTGCGTATCAGCAGATACTCGGAGAACTGCTGCGTCTCGACGCCACCGCCGGTGCTGGCCTCCACGCTGAAGCCCGCATTCAGCAGTCGGGTCAGCACCTGGATGGAGTTGAGCTTGCAGTATCCGTTCAGCGGAAACCGTATCACCTGCCGGCCGTCGAACTGGTTCCAGGCGGCGCCGGTCCGCGCGTCCAGAATCGCCTGGTTCGTCTCGGGGAACACCTCGTCCAGGACGGCCCGCTCGGCCGAGATCAGTATGCGCTCGCCCAGGTCGGGCGAGATGTGCAGCGCCACCACGTCGTGGCTGGCCGTGTCCGTCTGTACCGTGCCCTTACATTTGCTCCGACTGCCCCCGCCGAACGGTGGAATACCATTCCCGCTGCGTTGCCGCTCCTTCTTCAGCAGTTCGATCTGTTTGATCATAGCTGTAAGGAACAGAGAAAGAGTAAATGTCAGTGACTCCTTCAACATTAACTCCTTCAACGCAAGATAAAGTAAATGGCTGCAGGTTATACTCACGAACAATATCGAAATATTTGGCCTCCTCCAGCAGCAGCTCCAGGTCCGGGAAGTCTTCCGACACGAGCAGCTTTGAGTTGCGCATAAAGTTCAGTATATGGCGAAACATACCACCGTCACGGTCGATGAAGTAGTGCTGCTTGAGCGAATCCAGCACGATCGGGATGCAGCCGTTGAAGAGTTTGGCTAGCCGCGAGTCGGGATATCTGCAAGGGGCAAGAAGTTGTTATCGTTAACTGATGTTGGAGATCTTGATGTTGAAGTCAAATAGTGAGTCAGGTAGTATATAAGTCCAATGTTTTAATTTCATTGCTTTAATCGCTGGGTTTGTTGCGTTAATTGTGCTTAAAAATGCTTTCAAATTCTGACTTCCACACTATTCAGCTGCGTTCTCAACCAATCATGGTCTGTAACTCGTCCTCAATACGTTCTAGCTCTCAATGAGAAATGTGCTCGATCGATTGTACGAATGTTTTTCGAATGCCCGATAATCTACATGCCCGTCATGGGTTCAAACCCTGAATGGACCGTGCTCCCATACGTAGGACTGACTATCCTGCTATCAATCAATAAATCAATAAATCACTGAAAGCCAAGCCCACGGGTGATACAGGCGCAGGACTTGACCAACAACGGTTGTTGTGCCAAAGAAGAATAAGAAGATAATCTATGCATGCCTCTGTGGTTTCTTTTCATTATATTTTGTCTTTACTTTCCTTTTAGTTGTATCTGTGTAACTCATTCTGCAATCGAGTTTGATCCTTCCACCCGTAAGCGTTACGTATTTTATGGATAGCCCTCAATTGGAACAATTTTCTAACATTTCTTTAATTTTTTTTTTTTGACAGAAAATGACACCTTTCGGTAGGCTGCACAAATTGATGGAGATGTTAAAAATATTTACTTTCTAAAGTATACATTAAACCGCTTGCACATATACAATAAATCTGTTAGCTTTTTTATAGAATACTAGCTGGCCCGACAAACTGAGTTATTCCGAAAAAAACTAAAATATTCCATTATTGCTTTTTTACTTGGGATAGTTATATCGTGCCCGTATCCCCTCAGGATCCGATCATCGAGTGTGCTGTATACAACACAACAACAATCCTGAGCTTTGTATGGGAGTTAGAAAATCATTATTAAATTAAGTTTAGTGTAACATCTGAACGATTTTTAAATCTTAAAACCTATTCTCATACCACCATAAGGTGTGTGCAAAGTTTCGTTGAAAATGATCCAGCCGTTTCGGAGTTTGCTCGCGACAAACACCGTGACACGAGATTTTTATATATATAGATTGTTTATTCGATTTGATTTAAGTTCATAGATACAAAATCATTGTAAGAGCGAGTAGAATATTGTCTGCAGTAATACCTCAGAAAACCACAGCAAAACGTAACTGATCTGTTACCTGATTATTAAAACTGCTAGTTTTGTGATTTTCTTTCTAAAACGATGGATGGTCGTGACGGTAAAATTTTGTTATTCTAAATATTATCTTGCGAAGAAATATCAGGATGTATCCTATTCATTGCATACTGCATTGCATTTACTGATTTGGAATAATTCTTGATGATCTAACTAGACTTCTTAATGATCAGACTTCTTCAGACTTCTTAATGATCAAACTAGAACAACACAATGATACCATATCGCACTGAATGCAACTGACAGAACTCTTCTAATATGCTAAAGTACCGAACCGGACCTCTAAAGACACCGTGACCGTTAATGCAATTCAATTACCCCCTCCGCATGTACCCGGCCCCGAACAACTTACTTGGTTAATGTTTCCAGCGAGCTGGTGTAGATCGTACCGCCGACATCGATGTGCACCGGTGCGGTATACTTGGACGCGGCGGCCACGCACGGTATGCCGGTGATCTGCTTGTGGTTCGCATGGTGGTACCCGCTGCCGACGCCCGTCACCGCGGGCGAGACGGCCGGTATCGGGGGGGTCGGTGTGGGCGACGACGAGTTCGAGATGGTCGGCGATGTGGTGGGCGAGGTGCTGATTTTGATCTGCGTCGCGGTGAACAGGCGCGTCGCGGACAGGTCGCGCGGCTCGAGCGGCTTCACGTCCCGCTCGGCTGCCCGGTCACGTTCGCGATCGCGGTCACGATCACGGTCCCGCTCCATGTCGCTGTTACATTTCCTTCTGCGGGCGAAACGGAAACAGAGGTGCGGAAAGGGGAAACGTTAGCAGGATGTCCTTAAGTGTCAACGGTGTGTCGGAGACGTGGAAGAGCACCGTCCGTGGTCCAATCGCCCTGCAGGGTTTCAAAGGGAGGGCAATGCAAACCTCAACCTACACCGTGCCGTGTGTTCTGTTGTCAAGTTATCAAAAAATATAATTAATACTTTGCATTCTTCCTTCCTCCTGCCTGCTTACTGCTCCAGAACACAGTCGAATTGGAGTGCTTTTTGGGAGCAGCAGATTTCGCCCCGCGGCTAATTTCGAAGCCAACTCGCTCGGCCAGCTGTGCGTCCAGTCCCTGTTTGTGAGTGTGTATGTGTGTATGTGAAGGTACAAATGTTCTGAGTGTCGTCGTCGTTTACAAATCCGTGACGGTTGTTGTTTTTTTGTTGTTGTTGCTGTTTTCGCTCTGTTTTTCGGTACATTAAATCATGGCCGCACTTCTTTGGGGCGAAATAATTTTATAAATATATTGCATTACCCACCGCCAATCCCTCGCCCCGCGATCGTTCGATGTGCCCGCAAGGGATATAACCGGGGAGCCGAGGCGCGTTCATGCGTTCATCTGACACAGGGCAGGGTTGGAAAATAAGCGAGAAAAGCTTTTTTTCTCATCTCGCAATACCATAACCGAAAAAGAAATAAAAGTATGCAGATGAATATACAAAAAAAAACCGCAACACAAGCTCCCTCCAGGCGGTACGCAATATCACGGTTTTTGGGTTTTTGTGCAGGGAACGGTAAGGAAGGAAAGGCTCAAAGTGAATATTTCGCCCCCTTTGCACCCTTTGCCGAGTGTCCAAAAGTGCACTCTTGGATAATTTTTTTTTTCTTTCGTTTCTCGAGCGTCGGGAGGGGTTACGTTTGCAGCTTGACAGTACACTTTGGCTTGGGGGCAGCTCATGAATTCCTTTTTCGAAACGGCGGCCCTTCCTTCGCCCTGGTGATGATCGTGGTGGCGCGCGGTTTTACCACACAACCCTGCGGCAAACCGCTAGCAACAGGTAAATACGCGCGTAGTAATTTTTGGGGTAGAAATGATTTCGCAAGGAACGCAGGAACAAAGCGCAAAGAACCCCACATCCCCAATGGGTGCATGCGAAGTGACAAGGGCGTTGCTCATCATCGCTCGGGTCTTTTTGCTGTTGTTGTTGTGTTTTCGCGCTCGCACGCACGGCCAGCGCACGATGCAGCCGCGGCAAACTGTTTCGCGTAGGTCGCACCAAATGTCTGCGGGCGCTACCGTGAACCCGTTATTCTTGCGGTGGGGTTGGGTTTTTGGTCGAAAAAAAGGACAAGCAGAAAAATGGCCACCACTGGTAATATTGAAATCATTGCGATTAATTTCGGACGGGCTCTCGGGTCCGGCGCACATTAACGTTATTGCAGTGCAACCGGCAATCAGGAAACGATTTCCGTTTTTGGACGCAGCGTTTGGGGATGGCGATGAAAGGTTGAATGTGGAATAACCTTTCTTTTGCAATGTGCTAAACGCGAAGGTGAGTTATGAAGGCGGTTGCCCATGTTTGAAATATTGAACAAGTTTTTGTTGACTTCAGCAGCACAGAACTCAGAGATCTCCTACCAAATTAAAGCGACCACAACCACTGTAAATGATCAAAATAGTTTCAAAACACACACTTCAGTGCCGTTTGATATGCACAAACATGCCGGATAACTCGCTCTGTTTTCACTACCTCTCTCTAAATAAACATTCCATTGGGTCTTTAGACGCCGAACGGGTTCATCGGGTTTGGAACGTTCACACAGCAAAGATGACTGTCCGGTGCCCATCGGTGGTATCAGGCATGTCCAAACCGTCCGCTCGTCCATCAGTTGTAACTAAAAACCAAAGAAACTTCCTTAGCAAAACACCTCCATGTCCGAAGCAAAAGAAAGCAAACCATATGGCTAAATATGGGATGAAGTTTGGTTTTAATTTGTTGTAAAATTACCCCCGCAACGCCATCCTATTCGGAGATAAGACAGTCCCGACACTACACCAAGACAAACTACGCTCCTCCTTTACTTGCATATGTTTTTACAGGTGATCTTCCGCAAGTAAGAAGCGCTCCGGCAATGCATGGGGACTGTGGGATCAGTAGCTTGCGAAACCGATCCGAGGCTGACCATCAATAGTTTTACAATAACAAAACAACTGCAGCCGGTGTTATTCTTTCTCGTAAGGATAGGGTGCCCTTTGCACCTTGGAGGATCAGAGCGTAAGGTGTTTGGATAGAAAATGGCAAAGAAAAAGAAGGAGAAAAGCAAATCCAATGAAGCGTGCTTCGTGCGTTGTGGCTTATTTTGTCCTGCTCGAATGGGGAAGCTGAGAGGGAGCATTTATTTTGATTATCTACTTTTCCCTTTCCCTTTTGGCAAGTGTCTGTTTTTCTGGGAGATTTCTGGATTCAGAAGGAGCTACGATATGCTTTGCGGAGTAAATGAGTAATGAAAATATTAGCTTTGGCAACACATTGCTGCTACTGGTGGTGATGGTTGAACATTTCTCATCCTTTGTGTTTATTTCCGTTTTACGGTACGGAATAACCACTGGCCGTTTTGGCATGTTTTCACGTTGAAGATTTGAGCGTGTTTTTCAAATAGTATTTAAACCAAAAACTGCTAAACTAAAATTGTTCAATTTACCTTTTATCTTGGTCCTTTACACTTACAATGGACCAATGAAAACCGAAACACTGAAGTAGGATACACGAATAAGGTTTGATTTCATCCTAGAGCAGCGGTCGGCTAACTTTGCGACTAAAAGAGTCAAATTCTACAAAAATGTTCAATGAATTTCAATGGTGAGGAGCCAAATTTAGAAATGAAGAGCATAAATTATGCCTATTATAGTCTATGACTACGATACTATTGCATCAAAATAGTTTGAAAATTCCGTTTTGACCCATTTGCACTCCTAAAACACTACATTTTTTTTCTTCTTTGGCTCAACAACCGATGTCGGTCAAGGCCTGCCTGTACCCACTTGTGGGCTTGGCTTTCAGTGACTAATTGATTCCCCCCCATAGCAGGATAGTCAGTCCTACGTATGGCGGCGCGGTCTATTTGGGGATTGAACCCATGTCGGGCATGTTGTTAAGTCGTACGAGTTGACGACTGTACTACGAGACCGGTCTAAAACACTACAACCAGAACCAAAAGATCCTTCATGAGTGATTCAACCCGTTCCAAGGAAAGAATACATAGAATGCTTTTCTAAGAATTAATCAATTTGACAGTATCTTTTAAAAGCAACACTTGTAATACCACAGAATGTTTATGTTATGCAGTAATCAATGAAAGATAATTGAAGGAAAGGATTTATAACCCAATTAATAACACAAAATATAAGAAAATTATGAAATCCTTTCATTAATCTTTCAGGCTTTTGAGTGCTTCATTATAAACATAAACATAACATAAAGCCTAAAATTTTGATCTCTTTGAATAATCAATGACATAAAAAATATCAAAAGTTATAACATATCAAAAACTACTCCTTTCTCATTTATATAATGACGTATTCGCTGGTTCATGTTGGGGTAGAAACACAATTCTCGGATATTCAATCCAATCTACAATAATTGTTGATTAAAAATTCTGCCTGTATAAACTAATCAAGTCATTCGTAGGAACCCCACCAATGGCTTATGACAGGCCTAGACTGATTATGGCTTGTGAAATCAAACATCGAAATAAGACATAACGTAGAAAAAAGAACACATCATTCGCACGGTTTGGTGTGAATCGAGCCCTATTGAGAGTGTTAATCCACACAAGATAAAAATAAGTGATGCTAGATAAGCCTTTACAGTTGTTGTGCTGTTGAAGAAAAAGATAGAAGGATAATTTAGTTTCACCCAGCATCCCAATAAACCACATTCACCCACAGTTGCATTGTGACGGAAATAATCCCTCGTGAACCCACTGCACTTTGAACTTCCCTAAACTAAACCGCCCTGAATGGTGCACCATTTCCAGGCCAATTTCCGTGTTATATTCTCGCTGCCCAATCCCCATAACACTTGTTTTCCATTTATTGAAAACTCCCCCTCCCCCCCCCCACCACCTGCAACTTGCCTGCGACTTGCCTGTGTTGTTAGCGTTGTGCCGTTTTCCCCTAATGCCGTATTTCATCATTTCATAATTTAAATAGTTTTAGGAGCCACAATCCCCACACTTCTTCGCGCATCCTGTTTGTCGCTCGTTTTTGGTAAACTAAATCCTTCCCCTTCGCTCGTACCCTGCTAAATGTTAAACATTCGCTCCTCATGCCGGGCTGCAGTGCAAATAGTGCCAACGGGGGAGCAAAAGTTTGGGGTGTATGGAAATAGAAAACTAGCCCGGGAAAATTAGTATGTACATGCCGCACAAACACAAATTTCGAGCAGGACTCCGAAAATCGAAATCCTCGCGTACTAAATGCAGGTGCGGTGGTGCAGTCTCATCTCTACCCCCTTTTCCCAACCAAAAAAAAAAAAAGAGCACAACAAGCTGGAATACAACATGGCGGCCAAAAGTGCACCAGCTATAGGAGGAGAGAGAGAGAGAGAGATAGTGAGAGGGGAAGGTTGATGATGGTCCTGGAGACGGGGGTGTACATTTAAATGGATATTTTCGATACGATGGCCACGGCGGCCGTTTTTCTAGTGTCGCGGGTAAGCCCAACCGTGGGGTTGGGGCTGACGGGGGGAACACAGCAAAAGCCGGGCCAACAGGAATTCACATTTGATTTTACGTCGTTGACTGCATCGACTGCACGTTGCACACATCCTTCCCCTCGGTCACCGCTCGGTTTCATTTCTCGCAACGCTCCAAAACTGTCCGCCTGCGCGCTATGTGACTTTGCATAAACTATCCCGAGCGATCGTGTTTCCCTTCGGTCCGTGCGTGTGTGTGTGTGTGTGTGTGTGTGCATGTAGGATGCGGCCACAAAACCCGCTCATGCACACCAATAAATAGTGCATGATAAATTTGTACATTTTAGATTATTTATTCAAAATATATTACCTCCGGGGGCGGAATCGAATGGTGAATTATGGCTGCAAAAATATTTCCCTACGCTGTACAGCGGCCGGACAGCGCTTCCCTTCTCCTTTTGCCCTCCCGCTGCCACCGTTTCTCAGCTCACCGCAGCAGGAGTTTGGTCGGGAGATTTTCCGGAGATTTTCGCGCATCTCCCCAACCACGCACCGCTTCCCGGCTTCCATTGCGCAGGTAAAAGTTAGGAAAACGCTTTAACGTGTCTTGCCGTACAGCGCGTTGTAAACCATTTTCCCATGGTTCTTTCGTGTATGAGCGTCTCTCGATTGAATTTTCCCAACGTATGCCCATCCCGCCCCAAACCGGGTACGGAGGGAACATCGAGGCTCACAGTTGTGCGAAATACTTGTGCGAATAATAAATCCTAGTGCAAAATCGCACGTGACGCGGGCGCGCACGCACGCAAGCGAAATGGTGGCCGCGCTCGAGTACGGGTTAATTTTTAACGTGTAAGTTAATTTATTTTGTATTCGCTGGGCAGAACGAGCAAGGCGGCTACAGCGAGGCGTAAACAATTCATTTTTAAGCCACCGCTACTCCAGTCCTACCAGGCAGGGATTGAGCGTTTCGGTGGAATTGGATGTTGTACAGGTGTGTGTGTGTATGTGTGTGTGTGTTTGTGAAAATTGCACCCAATACTTCATGCCAGGTGTGGTTTTCTATGGTATGTTTGCAAATAGAGTGGGGGATTGTATAGTAAAAAATCTGTACATGAATTTTATGCAGCTTTGCATAGCAAACAATATCTTTTGAAAGTATGTAGAACAAATAAAGCGTTCATTTGAAATAAACTTAGTTTACACCACACATGTTCCTGCTTTTTGGGCTAAATAATATCTAAAAAACATGTGAAAATTAAAAAAAAAATAAAAATTTGAAATATAGTGTTTGTTCTGACCGTTTCAAAGAGCAATTATAAACTATGAGGATTACTTTTATTTACCCTTTTAAACGTACAACAAAGGTTGTACTGCAGTCACTAACTTATGCAAATTAAAACCTTTGTTGATTTTTCCATAACACAACTGGAACGATACCTATAAATAGCGAGGCTAGATATAATACCGTGTAATGCATACTATTCATATCAATATAAACAAAACTACACCTTTACTTCTATTACCACCTTCGTGGGTAGACCATACAATTTAAACGGGAATTTCAAATTTTATTTGTGAAAAAACAAGAATAGTTCAACTGCGACTAATTGATCGCCAAGTCATCCTGACTATAGGCCCAAATAATTCAATTTATATACCATTAGAGTAAAATTTGGAGCCAGAAAGCATTTGAAACAGAAACTATAAACATTAGTACATGCAATGATATGCAAATTTTTACAAAATTATCGGCTAAACCGAAACCAAAACCCTTTATTGCATGTATAACCTACCCAGGTATGTGCTTTTATTAGTAAGGGGTACAAATAGGTTTGATAGGTTATTTTAAATTAAATTAATTTTATATTTGGATTTTTAGTCCAATGTTAGAAAACAAGTTTTACAGGCATTTCGATTTTTTGAATCGTTTCAATTCTCCATCAGTAAAAATTCATCAGTTTGAAATTCATCAGTAGAACCTACCCGTGTAGATGGTTATAGAAATTAAAGGAAAATTATGTGTAGGTCGTGGAGTCTAATATTCGGCCAGTTCAAAATATCAAAATACATTTCAATTTGTTTGCATGATTTGTGCACTTAGATCAAACATAATCTATTTCCAAGTTTCTTTGAAAAAAGATAGATATATCCTGTTTCTAGTGTATGCTGTTGACAAAACGGTTTAAAAATAATATAAAATTCAACTTTTCCGATTGCCTTGTGTTTGAAGCTTTGAATTTTAAGTGTTTTTGTTCTAATAGAAGTGTTATTTTACATAAAAAGCTCTGAATGAAGTAAATACTCTAATTGACTGTCAGCTCAAAACACTCATCATGCCTATGTCCTAACATTTCGTGTTGGATCTATATGTCAAATTAACTGAGCGTTACGTACGCTGGAGGGACTGTTCTGTATCGAACTACACACCAATCAGTCATAAATAAACTCCTGACGTTGTAATATAAATGAGTTCTGATTGTACATTAATTGAAATAAGCAACATAAAACAAATCTTTCAATTTTTAAATGCAAGAAAACATTCAGATACTTCTTTGGTTCGTAAAAAAAAGCCATTGCCTACAGCATTTGCGTTTTTTTTAACTCTTGTCCTTCTGTCAAACTGCCAAAAACCGTTCAACCTCAAAGCTCAAAGACACAAACGCGTGGTAAGGGTTTTTCATCCCTGCAAAGGAAAACAAAAGGGCCAAAAACGTTCCTGCTGCCAGGTATGTCGGTCAGTCTGGTCGCGCACGATGTCGGTACAATCCTTTTCTCAAACGGACAACCACCTCATTCTACGCGTAAAACATACGCGAACACTAACACCGAATAAATAAACCGTCGTCCGGTCCGGAAATCCGTTCAAATTCCGTGCAGTGCGGCTTTGAAGAAACCATTTTCGCTCGATGGGACTGCAAAGATAAAACGCTCTTCTTGCGAAGGATGGAGGAGCACAACAAAAAAGGGGCATCTCGTATGAACGTACGGCTCACCACCCACCGCCCGGTACGTGTGCGTGCGTTTGTTTGCTTGCCTTAGAATTGGACCGTGTCCGGGCCGACCGCGGATCATCGGGGTAGGTGCGAAACCCTTGCCCAGCGCACGCCGTACGCCAAACTGTTGCGCGAAAATTGAATCATTCGGGCGAGTTTAGTCGGGGTCGGCTACGTTTGGGGATGAATTCCGTGAAATTGGGCTTTGGGCCAGGGCCGTTTGTAAAACACCGTGTTTTTGGAGGGATCTGTCCGGGTCGTGTGTTTGTTTACCCTCTTCTTTCGGCCAAGGGGTTAAACGAGCATATTGTTTGATTGTAACGGGGAAAAGAAACGAGCGGAAAAAAATTTGCCCCATACAACCGCAAATCTCGGTTTAGTGCGCGTGTAAATGGGAACCGCCGTGTCATTTGTGGTGAGCCTCTTTATTTGCACCATTTTGCACCACGGCGGGATAAGGGACCGGGTGGATCAAACGGTCACCGTTTGGGTCGCTTGCACAGGGAAATGTGTGTATGTTTTTTTTCTGCCAGTGAAAAACTCACAAAAATAAAGCTAAACGTCGTGCCTTCATCAGGAGCACACCACGCACAGAACCCATTTCAGGGATGAATTGGAAAAAAATGGAGGTAAAAGAACACAGAACGACAAAAAAAAACAGTATAATAAATATACATATGCGCGTACAAACAAAACACACGTGAACACAAAAGCCTACAAGGATCGCCTGAAATTGGCTGTCCTCTAAATTTCACCGCAGGAAACGTGCCACTTTTTTCCACGGGGTGGAGATGATGGGGTGGCAGACGAAGAGAGAGAGAGAGAGAGAGAGAGAGAGAGCGAGTTTCGGGCACAGAAAGCCATTAAAATAAATGTAAAAGCCTGCGGCACACAAAAGGACCCAAACTTATTCGTTGCCTGTTCTCCTCGCTCTTTCTCTCTCTCACACACACTCTCTCTTATGTGCGTGCTCGTTTTGCAAAAAAAAAAAAAAAAACTTCAAGCCTTGTGTGTATAGCGTCACCCAGCGACCAACGAACACCACCACCTACCACCACCCTTCCCTTGTGTGGGTGCGTGGGTTTTGGAATTAGTTTTGCTGCAGGCTTCGTTGGCGCGAAACTTGAAGCAGCAGCAACAGCCACGCTAAAACCCCACCCGCTCGCGCCCAATCCTACCCAAACCATGGGCAAAAGCAAACAATCCATCTCGCGGAGAGCTCCAACGGTTTCAGTGTGGCTGGTCGGCCCGCGGCGGGCTCTCCGATGGACCGATATCAGAACGCAAATCGGAAGTTTCGGCTGCCTCGGAGAGATGGCTGGGTTTTGCTGCGCTATCCGAACCGTTGCCCGCGGGCCTTCACCGCCGGAAGCGACCTGTAGCAGCGTACGTAGTACAGTTTCGATCTCTGCCTCGTTGCCGATAATTTATCACTCCCCCAATAGCTACACTTCATTCCTTCCCCCCTAGAGGCGACGGAGAGTTTTCCCCTGAACGGGGGAAGAACGTCTCGTTTCGTGTCAGTAAATGGGTGCACTCGGTCCCCGGAGGGTGCCATGTTCGAGCGTCCGTAAGACATTGTCGCTGTCGCTGGTGCGCTGCCGAGACTAGGACGAACTGCATGGGTAACTGCGTCCTTGCTGCAGTTTCGCTGCCTGCGCTGCATTCTCGTTCCCGGAGCGATCTTCCATTGGTGGGTGGCCAACAACGTCGAACGGCACCAGTGAACAATAATGTGAGATGCGTAGAGCACAAGGGCGAGGGCAAAATTTATCATTACTTTGTTATCTTCTAGGGAGAATAGAAACATGGAGTAGAAGAGACCAGTGAGGGGAATGCATTTTAGATAGGATGGAAGGTAGTGTAGGTAGTGTGCGTGCATAAGAGTTTGTGTTAATGCCAAAGATGCGGTTTGTAATGGTTTGGTGTTACAGCGTCCAGCTAGAAATTGATTTCGCGCATCGGTAACACACTAAATGTTTCCATTTACTCTGAATAATCCAACAATACAAGATTACAAGTTATGTACATCTTTTCAAAGTTTTCATTTTAATTGTTAATCATTGTAAATCAATCACTCGAAAAAACGAATAAAACCATATATTTCCAATTACACGATTCTGCAATACTGTTGTAGCAACAATAACAAAATATACTGTAAATGCCATTGTAATTGAATCGTGTAAAACTGTTTATAATGGTGTTTTGTTGAATGTACCCTTGTAAGAAAGAATTATGATTTGAATATTTTTATTTCGCTTTTCTTTCACATGATTTGTTTATTATTCGCTTGTACCGAACTATTTCATCTTAACATAATGTTACTCTTTTACAATCTTGTTTCTTTAATGTTTAACTCTATTTTAGTTGAATTAACTACAGATTCAAATCTTTGATATGTGTGCTCTTGTGGTGGAATGGAAGATAACACTCAATACAAAATAAAAAGTCCTAGCAGTAAAGTATTATAAGCAATACATAGTAGAAACGGTCTTTTGTTGTATACCCCAACATATTTATAATATTTATGAAATGAATAAATTTACCAAAATCCATTATTTATTAATAGTAAAAAGGTTTCTAATCACTATTAAAATGTGCTGATTAAAGCTAGTGTTATTACTAAAAAAAGCAAAAATATAGAATAAATAATAAACCCTAACTTATGCATATTTGATTGATGTTATGACGTCACACACATGATTTCGAACGATTCTCCTATCCATTGTTCCTTCGCTCAAAACAAAAGTTTGTTGGCTTATAGTTCAATAGACCCCACAAAAATATTGATTTCTCCTGTAACTCACTTCAGACGATATTAATGTATTGATGAATCTTTTTTAACGTCACATATTTAATGATAAGGTGATTTGTTTTGGGACTTAAGTTCAAAACTTTCATAAAAATTGAATGCTCTCACCAGCTAAATCACCTACAGTAAATAGTTTACAACAATTTTCTTGTTTCTAAGTCTTCTTCTTCTTCTTCTTTGGCTCAACAACCGATGTCGGTCAAGGCCTGCCTGTACTCACTTGTGGGCTTGGCTTTCAGTGACTAATTGATTCCCCCCCCCATAGCAGGATAGTCAGTCCTACGTATTGCGGCGCGGTCTATTTGGGGATTGAACCCATGACGGGCATGCTGTTAAGTCGTACGAGTTGACGACTGTACTACGAGACCGGCTGTTTCTAAGTCTGGTCTTATTAAAAACAGTCCATCTTTTCGCTATAGATACAAATCAAACCTAGAATTAAAAACAATTTTGTCCCCGACTGTAACGTTCCAATCAAACGCGGCCGCCCAGTAACAATGCAGCCACGTTCTCCTTATTCAGTAAAGTTGGTGCACTTGTGTCTGTGTGTGTATGTGCAGTGTCTATTTTTCTACTTTTGATTTTCCCGTCATTCCACTACACCCAGATCATTTGCATCCACCGCCATCCATCATCTTGCATCTTTGCCGAACGATACGCCCGAAGGCAAGGTCCATTTTTACCACCACCCCCACCGTTGTGAAATGCAAAAGCTGCAGGAGGCAAATATCTTACCCATCCACCCAACCGCCTCCTCCGCCCAAACGCCGACCACTATCACCCAGGCAACTTGCACCGTCGACGACGTCTCGTGGAAGAACAACGCAGCGACGCGCAGAGTGGGGTCGGCACCGGCGGCCGGTACTAAACACGAGCGCCAAGCCCAAACGTTCGCGTGCCGGAGGGCTTTTTTCCTTTCGGACCTGTACCGTCGACGGTATGAACGGTGCTGTTTAGGCATATCTATCCTCAGCGCGCCTCGCTTTCACCGTTTCTCTCGCTGCTCGATTGCTCTCTCTCTCTCTCTCTCTCTCTCTCTCTCTCTCTACTCGATTCAGAAAAGGAGCGCTTTCGCCCAAACGTTCGGACGCTCTTGGGAGCCGCGGGCCATGTTCACGTGGCTTTGACTTTCTGCTGTCCCGAAACCCGTCCCACCCTTGCCGGGGCCGAGTATTGGATCGAACCATCGTTGCCTTATTCTATTGCAATCGCCCCGTACGTTCTTGTACCGATAACCGATTACCTCCTGCCCTTCACACCAAGTGTAAGGGAGCCCGTACACCACACGAACCGATGTGGATCGGTCGGTCGGTCGATTGGTCGGTCTAGCATCTGGAGCAAAAGCCTGCGTGCTCCGTAGGTTGCTACGGTTTCCAGCACAAACGGCCTTTCTTATCCTTCGCATGGCCGTACACACCAACGCCATAGACCACCGTAGCCTGCTGCCAAAACCCCCGTACACGCTCCAGGGAATGGTACAGCATCAAGACGAATCAATAGCGCTTCCAATAGCGCCAGCCTGTGCCTGTGCCTGTCTCCGTGCCTCTTGCCAGGCCGCGGCCTGCGAGGGATCTTTACAACCCGAACCGTATCGCCCCGTCTCGGGACGGTGCAATGTAAAACAAGACAATCAGACATTCTATATCTCACTAGCCGGCGGGCAACTTTTCGGTACCCGTTGGCCCGCGGGCAAGATTCGAAAATGTGCTCTCCTTTCAATTGCAAAGAGATTCAACGAGGGGAAGAGGACGGGACGGCAGGAGACATGTTCGTTCAGGCGGGCTAGTGTTTGCCCTGCGTTACTCCGGACCTTTCTCAATCCTTTGCCGGGTCCTGTTTTTCTACAGTGCACACGCAGACACGCGAATAGTGAAGGAATATGAAAACGGATCGACCGTCCGGCTACAACTTAGTCTCCTGGTCGGCGTAATGGCTCGCGGACATTTTTGCGTCCTACCGTTCTCCCCACTTACTCTTGGCTGGTTGAGCTGTAACCGTGGATGTGGCATTGTGTGGCAGCTATTATTTAAGTTCGCTTTTCTATGCCATGGTGAACGGTAGACTGTATTAAAAATGGTTGTTTAATGCTTCATTATAGCCATGTTTCAAGTGAAATAATTTTCAAGTTATCGTAAAACTGAAGCATTTCACAGAACGGTATAGATAGAATATTAAAAGTTGATTGGTAACACTGATTAACACATAAGATAAGAATTGATTGAAATATATTATTTTCTCAAAAGATTTAAGTAAATAAGTCGTCATTTGATCCATTAGTTGTTACTACTTGTTGTCATTATAGTTAGAACTTAAATAGTTAGCTGTCAAAATTAAAAAAAAAATCATTGAGAGGTTTTACGGTACTAGCCAATTTGTATATAGAGTTTGATAGTTGGTGGCTCAAATCATGCCAATATTCCATATAAAAACACACGCGAAGATGGCCTTAGATTTTCGGCCAAAATTCGTTAAGCCTAAAAATGCAAACAAACGACATTTCGTCGCGGGTTTGATCAGGTTAGGTTATGAATGATTTTTCTGTTGTTGAAGCCTAAATATTTTGTCAAGAAATGTTAAAAACCGATTTAATCGATACTCTAACATGTATTTAAAGGACTTTAAATCATTTAAAACAGAAAAACAACAAAACGGTTTTATAATGCATCATTGTTGGTACATAAATGGTGAAAAACAGTATGGCGGAATGTAACTGTCAAATGGATACAACTAGAATGATGAATATTGTTCCAGTGATGTCCTGTCATATATCCAAACTACATCCTCGTCTGACAAGCCTTGAATGACTAGGTTTGTTGAGTAAAAGTAGGAAGAAGAACCATACATGAAATCAATAATTTTTAGATGTACTTTAATCGTTTTTAGTTCATCGTCTGTAGTTTGAAAACATGAAGTCTGTAGTGAAAAAGGATATACAGTCATTATCCGATATACGCTATCGTACGGGACCGAGCGCAATAGCGTATCTCGAGTTTTCGCGTATAGCGGATTTGTATGGAAAAATAGTTTACACTACCAGTTCGAGCGTTGAAAAATATCGCCACAGAGTTTTGCATTAAAGGTTTTTGTTGTAAAACAGGTATCTTTTGCACAAATTTAATGCAAAATGCAAAAAGAACATTAAGGAAATTCAAAAAGAGCATACAATATTTCAAAGTATTAAAATATTTGCAAAAATCGCATGGAGCTGTCAAATTTAGAGCAATCGCGTACTGCGAATTCGCGTATATCGAGTATCGCGTACTGCGGATAATTGCTGTAGTTGTCTGAAAAATAATCTATAAAAATGAGAATAAATGTTGTTATCATAATGATCTTTCATGTATTAATAATCAGGAACTTGATGATAACTTTTGGTATCTAGTTTGCTAAATTCAATAGTTTCATAACATTAGTTCATAGCTATAGTTTGTAGTATAGTGATAAAACAATACTTTGATGAAATATATTACGACCAAATGACATATTAAGCCGACATCTAAATGCTAAGGAAAAATTGGAAGTATCGATTTAACTTTCATTATGCTATTTATAAGAACTCTACCCGCGTATAATACTGGAGATGCAACCGTGGAAGATGTCGGTTCGATTTACAGGACCAAGCTCACCTTCCTTGAAGGACAAGAATTGCTCAGAGCTTAGCGCTGAACTCGCTGATATGTGACATCTGCAAAGAAATCTCCTAAGGAAGATATGCCTGATATGTCATGACATCAAGTAAAACACATCAAATGAAACCATCATATCAAACAGAGTTGCAAAGTAATACGAATCGAACGGAAGCAGATAAAAAAGTTGACTTCCATACAACTTTAGCATGGAAACGTTTCCCCCAAACTACGCTCCCTTCAAATCGAAACATCATCGTAAAATCATCCCGCCACTCAACACCTGACACGTGGTGAAAATATTACAAACTTTCAAACTTTTCATAAAATAATTAAATCCTGTCTGCCGCTGGCGTGTGAGGCACATCGCCCCGTTGTAACATTGGTAACCGGGCCCAGTCCAAAACACCCCGGCCATCTTATGGGCCACACATTTTTCACCCCGAAAGCTTACAATGGCGATGGCTCCGCTTGTCATGTTAACGGTAATGTGGCTTGACGCTTGCCAGTATTTAATTTCAACCTAATTAGTCCGGCCAGTTCCAGCGCCAGGGTTTGGCTAACTTTGGGCAACTTTTAGCTCCCATTTCTAGCGTAACAAACTTTTCAGCATTTACAAAACCTGTCAAACTTCGACTCAATCAACCAAAAACGGGAGTGCAACATTTTAGAAATGATGAGGCTGATGTTGCTGATGCTGCTGTTTTTGTTGTGTTAAGGAATGGAAGGGTTGTAGTTGCCCGGTTTTGAGGGAGGAAGTAACATGCCCTGTTGGTACTTCAGGGTACTGCTAGGAATTTGTGAGTATGTAGTTACGCCCCATACGAGCAAAATTGGAAGGAAATGTTGTCCGGTGGTTGTGCTGTTGAGGGAACATTCGGTATCATTAAGGGCTGCTTGTCGAATTTTCCTCTGTAAGAGACGTCAAAGGAGCTATCGGATCAAATCTGCTCTTTAGCGAAGAAGGCTTCCCGGTTTACGTTTTCAAAACATTTAGAACGCACTAGGGAGAGCGGGGAGACGCTGTTTCGGCCCGAAACACAAACTCAGCTCCGTGTCCTAACTGACCGACTCGAGCCAATCCTTTTGTTGCAAGCTTCCTAATCCTTACTCGAGCTCGTGTACGATCGCGCACAGTACAAGCGAGGCTTCCCGGCCAAAGGGAGCGTTTCCAAAGGCCTTTCCTTGACTTTCGCCCAGCTAACCAGGTTTGTTTTCTTCAGACACAGAGCGCTCCGCTCCGCCAAAACAATAGTTGAACCACATTCGATCCATCCGATATGGGGCTCCTCTGGCTGCCGCGTTGCATTTACCACTCGGACAGACCCTCGGACACTCCACCATTTCGGTGCACGGACAGCTCGCCCCGATCTCGGACGTTGCCGGCAGCATGTTCTCATAAAACACCACACGATTGGCTCGAGGGAGGTGGTCGAGCAGAAAGCGAAGCGTTCGGTTCGAAATTCCAACGAAAATTTTCCAACTGCCGGCGGGCGGTTCGGTTGGCCGGCGTGTCATGTACGTCATTGGTTGAGGCGGTCGCAGCAACCGGACCCTCGTCGCAGTGGTTTCGAAATTATCGACGCGAGGGTGGGCATCCACTCTGCGCTGCCCACACTCGTGTCTCCCATCCGCCAGGGCTTGGTGATCCTTGGTAGAAAACGGCTTACAAGACACATACACACACACACCAAGCGTACGAAGCTTGACGCATTTCGCCCGTAGGTAAATGTAGGGCTCCGGTCGTGTTGGCCGTTTTGGTTGGACGGTGTCGGTTGTGTGTGTGTGCTTTTTCTGTTTTGGTACGGCTTTTTGCCAGTTCGCCATCTCTCAAGATGTAAGGCGTAAGGCGAAAACGATTGTGATCCTGCCTTGCGGGGGACAACAAACGGTGGAGAATCGCTTGTGTGGTTTCAATCTCATTTTGTGACTTTTTAATCGTTTCGATACACAATTCCCACACAGTTCCACCCCTCTTCCGATCACACCCCTAGGGAGCCAGAGGAGTGTAAAGATGTTTAGTAACCTTTCCGCGTAAACGCATAAATTCATAAAACGCATTCCAATCGCTTTAACCAGCGGTCAAACATAATTGACAGAGGAGAGCGCGCGAGAGAACGAGCGTGTCAACCGTGGCCAAACGTGCCGTGTACCGCGTCGTGGCGTCTGAGTGGGTGGGCGTCGTCGTCGTCGTCATCGCGATTGCCGAACGTGCGAAGACGTGCTGCCGGGCCCCGCCGCCGTGTTGGGTGCTTGGTTCGGCGATCGAAGTTCGGTGTGTTTCAAACGTGGTAAAAAAAGCGCGACCGCCTGATTCAACGCGTGATCCATCGGTTTGCTCGGGAGTTCCCCTCCGGGCTTTGCACAGCGCAAAGATATAAATTGTCTGGGAAAAAATGAGATTTTCAAAACACCCCGCGCCCGCGTGACGTGATTTGCCTGCGAGGATAGTAAGAGCTTGCACGAGGAACATGATAACGAGTTATGCTTTACACGACCGTTAATTGAAATAAACCTTCGCAAACCTGTCAATAGTTGTGAATCGGGGGTGGAGCGGGGGGGGGGGGGGGGATACTGGCGAGGTGAGAAACTGTTTCAGCTTATTCTCTACACCTTTAGCTTTGACAGTGAGAAGGTTTATGAGCATTGGTTCGGTGGTTCTTAAAAAAAGGGACCGGAAATGCTCTGGCAATGGCTAGGAAATGGACCAGCGCGTTCAATCACGAACAGATCACGAAATTTTAACAACTCCTATTCCCAATTCAGTTTCCTTACACAATTTATTTGCCTTTTTTGCTGTTATCATCAGGTCGGTTATGGTTTGAGATCGTCTTTACGTGATTTGTTATCTTTGTATCGTGTTCTTTGCAATAATGATCACTTGGTCTCAGATAGCCATACACTTATTAAGAATATCCTAGGTTCGTTGATAATTATTGTCTTTATAGTTTGACTGTAATAGCTTATATGTTTGATTATTTGTTTGCTTCTTCGCTTTATCCACGCTATATTGATCATCATCACCACCATCATAAAGATGGGGATACTCATGTTTCACAAATTTGATAGTTTTGTTTATTAATTGATTTATTAAAACTTTATATCAACCAAAAATCCATAAAACCCCTAAACTACAGTTTAATTTACGTCACATCTTGCATTTGACTGGTAGTACTGGCCATTGCGAAGAAGTTGATTAGGTTAGATCCAGATTAACGAACATTTCAATCTTAATTAGGCATAATGGACACACAAGGACATGGCAGAAAAAGCTAAAATGAACTTTTTTATTTGCAAAATGCCACAAGGGTATTTCTCTAGAAATATTAATTATTAAATATTATTACAAAAATATAATTTCTTAAACACATATCATAATACTACGTAAATAATATCCAAAGTTTTTGAAGATCGGTTAACATTGCTGGCTGTAAAACTTGTTCACATAGAAGCTATAAAGGAAGGGCCAAAGAGCACTTCGGTCAATCCCATACGAGCAATGTTTATGTGAAGCTTTCTTCGAAAAAAAGCTTTTCAAGGCGGCATTATTTTGATCAGTCTCGATTTTCATTATTGATGCATAAAAATGATTTTCTGATTTCACTAAAATGAATGATAGTTTTTCGTAAAAATCGATTCTAAGATGGTTAAATTCTCTTATATTCTATAGTGCTGCTCCTAGCAAAATAGGAGTAATGCCATACATCTTTCAAAGTGAAAATATAGTTCATAATAGCCATGTTTATCGCTTTTTTCATAATTTTCACACTTAACCTAGAACACAAAATATTTAAATGGATTTAAGGCATACATTAAATGACTGTCCATCTTTTGCACAGCAACGAGATTTAAATGTTTTGATCAACCGAAGTTTACCCGTTCTTGCTCTTTCTCTCTATTTGAAAGCTGTGGGTTAGCAAAAGAGACGTAGTAAACTCAAAATCAAAACAACAACAACAACAACAAAATGCAAAATTCTATCCAATATTAAATATGTAAAGTAAATTTGTGTTCGAAACGGTTGAGAGCAGACGCAACGTAAAAAATCACTCAAAAAGTTATGATCCAACCAGTCTCGCTCTCTGCCCTGGAGGAATGTGTTTTCGCGGTGAATTAGATTATTTTGCAATATAGCGATATGTGTGTGTGTGTGCATACACTGCAACGAACCCCCAGCACACAGTCAACTACAGCACCACTATTACAACTATCCTTCCAAGCGGGGGAAAACGTGTCAGTGAAATGCTACAAAACAAAATCGGAAACGATTCGGAAGGCAGTTTATGCTGTTTTGGTGTGTTTTTTTGTTTTTGTTCAAAGGCTGGGATGAGGGTGAAAGCGTCATTTCGTCACATTTCATTTGAGTGTGCGTGTCACGGCGGCAAGTGACAGTGTGCATTCTGCAAAAGCTGCAGTACAAAAGCATGGGCAGCAACAACAACAGAAAAACGACTAGAACCACAATTTCATTGGGGTTTGGAGGATGAAAGTGTCTGCTTGCGCTCCTCGGCGCATACACTGCAATAAAGCCGATGTGGGTGAGGAAAGGGAGAAAAAGGACGGTTTGGGGGATGACGAACCCCTCGTCAAAACCATCCCCGTCATCGTATGAAGTGAGCCTTTTTAATAATGTAAATAGAGCAGGCAAATTTAATACCGGAGTTTCATGTAAACAACCCGCGCCCAGGGATACGGCAGAGCGTGCGCTCGCTAAACTCGTCCGGTGTGTAAGCGCGCCCGGCCGTGTGTGTGTGTGCGAAAGGCAAAAGGAAGCGATCCGTGAGTGCTCGGTGCAACAGGACGTAGGATATTGCCAGATGAGATGATGCGGCTGATGATGTTGATGATGATGATGATCTCGAAATGAGCCCAACACCAAACTAAAGAGGAAAAGAGGTGTACGGGTACGGGGGCGGTTCAGCAACTCCGGCAAAGTTTACCTCCGTTCGCGAGTCAAACACACACACACAGCACCACAGCGAAACTGTGCGAGACAAGACACACATACACACAGCTTGGGCGTGTGTGTGTGTGCATGCGGGTTGGGCGGAAAAACTCATAACATGCATGATATGATCGTTAAATAAATATTTTAGGAAAAATTCGTATGAATATTAAAAAGTGAAGTGCAAAGTGAAATTATTTGCCACACGATGGAAACCCGGTGGCCCGATGGAAGGGTATCCCCGTACTCCTTACTGTACCCGTTCCCTCCCGTACGGACGAACGGGTGAAGTCGTTAGTTTTTCATCATCTAGAAGCTTTTTTTACTCCTTATTTTTGTTATGTTTCGAGCTTTATTTTCGCTCACGTGTGTATTGCGTGTACAGTTAGGACGCTCTTAGGACGTTGGACGTTAGGACCTATCATCACCATCGGAGGATGCTTTCCATTGCCCGCCAACTGACACTGGTGACACCGATTGAAACGGAACACATTACCTGAAATGAGGCAGAAAAAGGGAGAGCAAAAACAGGAGGGTTAAAAAAGTGTTAATGCTGTTTACGCCTTGTGAGGGCGCTGCCTACGAGAAAGTGATTTAAAAGTTGTAATTAATCAGGTAAGTTGATTGTTGGAGACCGAATTACAATTTCATTCGGTGGTTCATAGCCGTGGTTCACATGGTGGAGCTTTTGCAGGTGCATCATTCACAACAATAACGCTGAAGATGCCGATGCCGGGCTGTGCCGTTAGGTATGGGGTGATGTTTCAACCATATTACATGCGCCTCATTGTCTCCATGGCTCACTGACACAAAAGTGGGAGAGAATTTTTTCACCATCCTTGGGAGGTGAATATTCTGCCTCAGTGTTCCCCGCAGTCGCATCGCAATGTGTTGAGTGACGTTTGACGGGAGGCATGAAGTGGAATGGCATTGGAGGTGCTCCTGAAGTGGAAGGGCGCGTGAGCTTGGTGCTGGGCGACGTGGATGATGATGATATTACCGCCCAAAGCGTTTTTAATTTTAGTTTCGTTTGGGTCACGACAGGCGGACCGTCGTCCGAAGGGGGGGGGGGGGGGGGGCGGCCGTCGGTAACGGATCTGGACCGGCGGCATTGGGATACGATAGCGGTGACTGCGGCGGCGGCGACGGCGGGTCTTTTCGTGCCGAAGACGAACCGTTTTCCCCCACACGTGTGTGTGTGTGTGTGTGTGTGTGCGGGGGAGTAAAAGTGACGGATGGCGAAGGCCGTGGGAGGAATGAGGGAATGAGTTCTGACGTTTCGCCCTCGAGCATCATAAGCGGACCAGGGCATCCGTCGCTCCCTCCTCGAGCTCCTCGAGCCGCGTCCGCGTCCCCAAAGAACCGAAACCATTGGACCGTACTTGCCGGTTGTCGCCCGGGGCCCAGTTACTTCTCGCTTGTTCGGGCTTCCGCCGGTCCCTGCATCCCCTGTCCCGGGCACTTCCCCTCTTCCTTAGCGCCCGCTCGCTCTCCTCCGCACTCGAAAGATTTACCCTCCAGGGGTTGAATCGCGCAGTGCAAACAAGGTCGTAACCTCCCGCTCCTCTTCTCGTTCTCCTTCTCCTGCTCTTCCCTTTAGAGACGCCGCGGCCGATTGTCGTCGATTCTTGCCACTCCGAACGTCCTCTCGCTTCCCCGCCCTGCTACGGAACGAAGGCTGTGAAGGCATGCGCTTCGCCGACCGACCTGCTTCTCGCATGCGAATCCCTTTCGGCAATCTTCACAGAGTACGGTACCGGTGACGGTGCGGGCACCAAGTCGCAAGTGTACCTTGCTGTCTGTGTGTGTGTGTGTGTGTGTGTCCCGAAGACGATGGCGGTGAGAATAGCCCCCCGGCCAGGATCGAAAACGAGACGCGATCGATTCGTTGGGTTCAGCGTTTTTTTCTTTCATTCTTCTGCTGTGTTGTTTTGTTTTTGCTTGCAGCGCAGGGCGCACATCATGCTAGCGTTTTGGGAGCGTCGCGTTCCGGCACTTCCCAGGTATGTGATGCCGCGGCAAGCAAATGAAGCGTTCGCCGAATGGCAAGCATATAACGAGCGACCGGGAGGGGTTTTCGGACCGATCGCGCTCGGGATCGCAACGCAAAGAAGGGATCGCAACCGAGACCGAGATGTCTCCCACGATTGCAGGCGGCAGAGCGGGCAGCTTCCTAGCGCAATGCCGGTTCCAAGGAAATGCGATCGAGCGGGGCATCACTCGTAGCCCGAAGGATGGAATGCGTAAGACGTTTTGTGGACCGGTGGGACGAAGGGGGAAATGGTAGGATAATGATTGTATGTTAATTTAATTTGAAGGAGACACAAAGTATAGTTTTCAGGCACAAAGTGAGAGTGAGAGAGAGAGAGAGAGAGAGAGATCTGTCCCTTTTTGATTATATTGATCAACATTTTTAACGCTCTGGTAGTTTGGATCGTGTAGAGGTCAAAAGTTACAAAAGATGACTAGGGTAGGATGTTGAAGACTTTTTTTTTGTTAATTTATATAAATTGATTTGTAAATTTTAAAACGGTTAACGTCATATAATTTTAGATGTTTTAGATTATTTCTTTAAATTTTATTTTGATTTCATAAAACATGAAAAACGTTCTGCTAAAAAAAACAAAATTGTCAGTTAAGAGAGTAAGAGCTCTAGGCTTATTTCATAATTGTATTAAAAGAAACACAAAACAAACTCAAAGAAAATAAAAACAAACAAGCAAAAAACAAGGAACAAGTAAACTAAAAATAAAAAAGAAAGAAAAAAACTGCAAAAGGTAAAACTATAGTAGATAAGGCGTTTGAAACAATAATGTAATTTTTTAATATCACGTTTCAGTAAAATACACAAAAAAAAAATAACTAAAAAGAGCTGAATAGTAAAAGTAAAACATTCAGAAAATGAGTTCAAATTAAGGGAAAACAAGAAACTGAAAACATTAAGTAATACTTGAATGAAAACAGCGTATTTTTACAAACAAATAACCATTAGACATGTACAATGATTAGGCACAAAAAGTATAAAAAATGATTTAACATCAGGAACAACTGTTAAGATTGAGACAAAAAAAGAGTTGTGCAATGCTAAATTACGCAAAACAATAGAGTTGAAAAGGGTCAAAAGAATCTCAGTAAACAGGATACTGACAAGTAAGAGATTTGTGAAGGAACACACACAAGTAACATCAATTACACAACACATGCAAAAAAAACAATAATCATCTTTATCCTCCAGCCACCCCAGGGCATCCCAAAACAGTTAAGGTGAGATCAGGAAAGCTACGAACAGCTGGCAGCATAAACAATTCATTATTCCAATGCTGCATCCATCCTACCATAACCCCTCCTCCTCCTCCTCATGGTCATCACTCTCCAACCTGCTCGATCGGAAAATTTAGAATCCCTTTGGAAGGAACGCATTACCTACCACCGAAGAGCGAGAGAGAGAGCTGCTGGCCACCTTGTACAGGAAATGCTGCTTTCCCATCACGACCGGTACGCCTGCGGGCCACGGCCTAGACTAGGCTTAGCTTCTTTATTCAAATCCAGCCTGATGCCCCTTGCCGTACCACCGTAAGAACCGAAAGTCAGCTCCCACTGGTGAGCCAGATCGTTATGCTAAGCACGTGACGTTTGGATCGGTTTTGCGGGAAAGAACGTGGGGCAGCGTTCCTTGAGAACGACTTCCTCTCGAGCTGAGCGGGCAGACTTTGCAGTCCAGTTGCCAATTTCCTATCGAGTGGCTAGCTCCTACCGCAGCGCACTCCGTGCTGCCCCATCCGACCAATTGTAGCAAATGGGAATTAAAATTGAAATACCACCAGCCAGCGGACACATACAGAGCAGGGCGGACACTCCCTTCCGTTTCGTCGATTGTTTCCCTTTTGGCGCTTGCTGCTTGCCACTGGATGTGAACTTTTCGGATGGCGTTGTGACCTCCCCCCTCAAGCAATAGCACAAAACCCCGAGTGGAAGGTCAAAGTCGGGACGGAGCAGCAGGGAGGGCAGGAAAAGCCCATCCGGTACCAGTACGGGGTTGGACTTCTTGGCGTTTCGATTCACTGCAGGACATGTTCCGCTTTTGCCGAGAACTTCAAAGTTGCCTTGGCGTCGGTCATGCCGCTGCTCGCCCCGTCGAAACCGGATGTACGTATTCTGACGCTCTCTTCTTCCAGCGCTCCACTCGCTAGTACAACCGAGGAAGTTATTTCTTTCCATTGCTCTCGATTTCAGTCGAGTCGAGCTTTTTTCCCCTGCCTGCCTGCTCTCCCCAAGTCGAAGTCAGTATGAAGTGGAGCCGCCCGAGGGCACACGAATGGCTCGAATGGTGAAACCCGAACATGGGATGAGGGGGTGAGAAAAGGGGGGGGGGGGGGGAGGATGGCAGTCGGGTTTGCTGGAGAACCTAGAAAGAAGCGATCGCCGCGGGCAAACAGGATCTGTGGCGAATCTAGCCAGCCTTGAGCCTTCCAACGGGCCCGGGCTAGGGACTGCGCGGCGGCACTGGGGGCCTCGGAGTTGGGACGCAACAGAGAATCGCTTAGAAATTGTTTAATGTAAAATTCCCCCGAGCCATTCAAAAACAGTGCCGGCACCGAGAGAAAGACGGAGAGAAAGAGAGAAAGAGAGAGCAGGAAAGCCGGGAAAGATGGAGGCGACCGACAAAAAAGCGCCTGTAGTGCTGGAACGAAATGAGTTTGCCTCGGAGGGGTACATTGGGTTTTGGTGGGCTCTCGCCCTTCCTCTCCACCCTACTCATCCTCCCCGTGGGTATGGTACAAATATACTCCCACATTGCACGTCGCGGACGCCCAACTCCCATCAGCACACATCTAAAAACGCCTCTTCACTTCGGTTCAGGATGAGGGAAAAGGGGATGGGAGGCACACACACACACAAAAAAATGATGCCCCAAGGAAAGCTGTACCAGTGGAGCACTCCGATCGAAGGACCATGACTGTGTGTGCGTGTGTGTGCAGAGGAAGCAGGTGTGTGTGTGCGAGAGTGTACTGGTTAGAAGAGGATAAACGGAGCACGAAAAAAATACCTCAAACCCAGTCCAAGCCCCCGAGCTAGTGTACCCCGGTTTTACCGAATGCGAAAACAGACAGGGACTGTTACCCGGCGCCACCCGCCAACGTCCGCGCTGATCCGTGCTCGACGAGAGCCCGGACGAGCGTTTCCTTCGTTTCCAATGGCGAAAGGGCAAGATTATATCATTGTTTGAACGGAGCTAAGCGAGCGCAATACACACCGCTGGGGCGCTTCGAGGGGCGTTGCGGGTACTTTCCCCCCGCCTTCATCCTCCTGCCCAAGTGTACAGGCTGCTGGCTCGGAGTGGAGTGCCCGCCGGTCACAGAGATATAAATTAATCGGTAAACCATCCTTTGGAGAAGACGCCATTTTTAACCTGTAGTTTCATCCTTTTGCACCTCCCTTCCCGGAGGGGTGGTTCTGTTTTCTGTAGCCCCTGCGTGTATGTGTGTTGTTTTCGGGGTTCGTTTCTTCAATCCCGGAGCGGAGCTTTCTGGTCTGCTGGGTGCTTTTTTTTTTGCTATCCGATTTTGCTTTGGTTTTTTTTCTACCACAGGTTTGTCGGGGCTGAGCGCATCGCTTATCCCGGTGGCATTTTATGGGGTGTTTGTGTGAAAGGCGTGTATAATGTGTACGTGTTTCTGTGTGTTTGCAAGGAAGGTGAGAACGCACGGTGCAACACCCGCAACAGTAACGGGTGACTGAGTGATAATTTATGGTCGAGTAGCGTTCGGTTGCTGAATGAGATGGGAGTGTGTTAAATATCCTTATTAGTAGTAATAAATAAAGTATTTAGAGAGCAAAACGTGTGTACAGTAGAATGAAAGCACACAAATATCAGTAAACCGAGCATTATAGACCATAAAACAAAAGAGAAACAATGCAAATGGAACAGTGAAAATAGGACAAGTGATAAATGAAATAGAAAAGACGCAAAACAAATTATATAAAAATATGCGTAAAACAATTGATGTTTTTTTGTTAACAAAAAAATAAAAAACGAAAAAAGAGAAATGTATGTCAGATAAAATGAACAAGAAATGTAAAAAAGTGCAATCAAATAACAATAAAGCAGAATCAAATATTAAGTGTGAATAATTTAAACCTTAAAAACTAAAAGTAAAAAAATCAATAAAATGTAAGCAATAGCTCACATGGTTTAAGTAAAAAGAACAAGAAAACAAGATGAAACATCCAGAGTTATAAATTAATTAATTTTGTTGATTCTGAGAGCAAAATCATTAGAGAAAAGCATATTTAATCATGTATTTTTTTTCATGTTATGTTATGAGGTTCTATTTTGTTGATGTATTTGGGTGGTTGATTATTTTCTTGTTCTAGTTGTGTGGACATCTTTTCAGGTGTTTTTTCTTCTGTATTTGTTTTATTCTTTTTACTCATTTTTCAACTTTGCTCTGTTGCTTTGATTGTATAAGTGATGCTGAACATTTATATACTTTTTTTTTAATTTATATTTTCAAATAACTCGCTACCCTCGTCATTGCCTTCCCGCTTCGCAAATGCCCGTCAGCGTAGCATCAAAGTTCAAATCTGCTATTTGCTAGGGTTCGTTGGTTCGTTTTTTTTCTCTTTCTTTTCTTTTTCCATTTTGGTTGCGCCAGCGCTGTGCTCCAAAGCCCCAGAGGGCTAGTACCTCATCAGAACCCTATCAAAGCTTTACCCGGTCCTGCCCTGTTTCAGCTCATTCTCCCGGCGGCCGGAGGGAAAAAGACGGTTGGAAGCGTCGAAACTCGCTCTCGTGTTGCCTCGCCTCGCCGTACACGTGTGCAATTCGGGCATGGCCTGGAACGCCGCAGGCTACTTTGAGACGAGTGCCCGACGGCCACCCGAACACACACACAGAGACACACTAAAAAACAAAACATCTACACCGGCCAATGGCTCACCAAAGCGCTCCCGCGGGTGATGATGGGGTGGAAATGGGTTCTGAAAAGTAGGTGCTCGTGTTAGGGGCAATGGTGGCGCTTGGGAGGTGATGGTCGATGGCCAGCAGTGCTTGTGAGCATTTGATGAGCGCGTTCGCAAATCATTCCCTTGGTTGTGGCGGAATCCATCGGGAATGCGGGGGGGTAAAAAGGATATCACTATCACTATCACCCGGCGCTGATGGTGCGGATGGAAGCGAACGAAGAGACAACGATGGCCAGGTACTAGAGCAAGCATCAAGGATCGGAGATTGTGAGCTGGGGAGGTGGCGGCGCCGCCCGACCGGATCTCGAAAGCCGCGAGGCTCAGATTGAATAGCAAAACCGATCGAGTGAGTGTATTGGTATTCGGCGTCCTTTTTGCCGAGCGGGGTGGAAAATGGAGCAAAAAAAAAGTTAAATTATCACGGAGCTATTTTTCATGAACTTCAATATATTTATAAACTTCCCTCCCGCCACCTTGCACCTTGCGACCTTCCAACCTTCCGTGCTCTTCCTGTGTGCTGGCCAGACTGCTCGGATGTTTCTGTGTGTCTGTGAGTGTGTATGGGCCCAGTGCCACTCCGGATACCCGCCAGAGCCCCGTGGGCTATGGTGTCCGCAGCGTTCCGGGAGTACTTGTGTATGTGAACATGTTTTAAGCGTTGCCATTCTCTCTCGCTCTCTCGTGCCGTTCGCACTCTCTCTCTCTCTCGCTTAGCCATTCTATCTCTATCTCCCAGTGCCGGTTCATTTCAACTGCCAGTGTGCCCGCCGGGTACGTGCCGGGCTCTATCATACCCCCGCCGTATCACCCCGCCGCCGTTTGTACCGGTTTCTGATGCCCCTCGAGACGCACCTTCGGTTTGTGTCTCTCGCTCGCTCGCTCGCTCGCCCAAAAACGCCCGCCGGGCTCGTTCGGGACCGGCAGTCCGTCATTTCGGTCCGGGGCAACAGTAATGGACAGAAAAACAGAGGGAGCACAATTTGTCATCGGTGGCAGTTTTTTTGAATAAATAAGTAGGGCGTGCGATGCTTTAGCTTCCCAATATCCTGGTCACGGCACCAGGTAATGTTTGGCGAGCTGTGAGCATATACATTTAAGTTACAGTTAGGAATTCCCAATAATTCGCTTTCTAAACACTTGCACAACTCGTACCACGTGCATTCTCCATCCATTTGTGCATACTTTCACCGGAATCGGCAAAACCCCTAGCCTCGTTTGCCCTGTCCCATCTGTTCCGTTTTTGCCGAATGTCAAAGTTGTCGACTAGAATTGTCGGAGTTTGCCAAAACAAACACATAACGGCACGGAAAGATACATAGACGGAAGCCTTGCGTATGACGCCGGTGACTTTCGTGCCTTTTGCTTGCTTAGCCAGTGAGCGAAAATCGGTTCAAAATCCGAACCGACCACTGAAAAGGCAGCACAACGCCACCCCCAAAAGTCGCCAACCTTTCAGGCCCGTGCAACAGTGCCATGCAAAACGGTCGCCGCACGCTGTCGCGCCTCTCACAAACTAGCAGACGTCACGCCACAAAGCACCACTGCCGGTTGCACTGCAAAGAGGTCCTGCGGGCATTTAGTGACGGTATATTGTACCACTGCTCACCACGGTCGGCGTCGGGTTGGTTCGTGTGTACACCGCTGCCCACCGTTTCCTCGCCGGTGGGGCCACTCGCAAAACACACGGGTGCGCCCTGCGATGTCACACAGTGTCCAAACGCAAGGGGATGATGGAGCATGACGGTGCCGTTGAAGAGGGGGGGGGGGAGTAGGTGGGGGAGGAGGGGCGAGGGGTTGGAATACCTTCTAACCATAAAATAATAATATATGAAATGAAAAGAGATGCAATTAAACTGGTCCCAACGTGCCCGACGGCGCTCCGGTGCCGTACCCCGGGGCCGATAAAATGTGAATATATACACGCCATACATTATCAGGTTCTGGCATCGACGTGGATTTATATTTACGTATAATTTACCCTCCCTTTAGTGTGTGTGTGTGTGTCTGTGAATCTGTGTGCGCCTTTAGCTCCCACAAGCATCCATGCGGTGGGGGACAAGCCATCGAGAGATCTGGATCGTTGTAGTCTTCCGCCCTCTGCCACCAAGAGTGATTGTACCTCGGAGTGAGCATGATATGCGAGTGTGTGTGTGTGTGTGTGTGTGTGTGTGTATGTATGTGCTATGTCCAACCAACCTAAGTCGGGGTTTATGTCACAATGTACCAGCCATATGATAACGCAGCTCGCAGGACGACGATGAGTGCCGCGGTGGTAAAAATCGCTCGCGACAACTCGCGTCGCGGCGACACCGGCGGCGGACAGAACCCTTCGCCTCGATTAAGATCAAACCCGCAAACCCCAAAAACGGCAACTGACAGCGCGGCACCGCGTGACAGTGATTCGGTTTGAATACGTCAAATAATAACCGTTCGTTTGGTGCTCGCAGGCAGAGTCGCTCGGCGGTGCAAAATCGAGTGCAGACTGCGAACTGCTGCTATCAGCCACAGTGTGTGTGCGCGTACGTTGCTACTTGCCGATGGGTATCGTTGTTAATCAATAATACTTCAATCAATTGACAGATACATCGAGCGGATCGATCCCAACCCACTCGCCAGGGGAACGCTTGTGTGGTACGGAGTGCCTCGAAAGTAAGCACTCTTTTTTGTTCCGCCAAACCCCCGAAAGGCAGCAAAGTGGTAAATTAAACGGTGAGGTGAAGTCACTTGATGATGATGATGGTACTGGTGCTGCAGGAAGGAAATAAAAATCATATTTTCTAGAGTTGGAGTAACAAAAAAAAAAACAACCGAAGAAAAAATCTCATACCTCGCAAAGTGGTTTGTTCGAATGGTTGCGAATGCACCAGAGCCCGTTACTGCGTCCATCATCATCATCAACTATCGTAACGATGGTCCTGTACGGATGCGATTATGCTCCCGGGGCGGACAGACAGACCATTTTCCTCGGCAGTGGGGAAAGGGTGATGGAAAATCGAACCGAGATGATAATGGGGTGTAGTGCTGGAGAGACTGCGTGTGTACATTGTTTGTTTGTTTGTTTGTTTGTTTACCTATCCGGCACAAGTTGTAACGGGCGCTACAGTTCAGTTGATGGTCCATCAGCAAGGGACAGGATAATCGATTTGATGTGTCCTGTGGGCTTGCAGAATGATCCTTTTGATAGGTGATCGATTCCGTACCGGCATATCTGGAGCCGTACGTTTGACGCGAACGATAAAATTGCTTTTTAAAACGTGTATGTATGTGTGTGTGTTTTTTTGCTATCTCCTTGGTACAAAATGTCTTTCGCACACAAAGTAACGCCACAAATAAATTTGTTAATATCACAAAAACGTAAAAAGCTCCCATTGAACGAATGCCAAAACGCCATGCCAATAAACACTCACACAAACACAAACAGAAAAAGACGGCAACACTGCTCGAGAACAAACCGGCGACAACCGAAACCTTCTGCTGGCCTTCAACACACACCTGTTGCGCTTTCGGGAGAGTGGAGAGGAAAATTGATGACTTTCGAAATGGGCGGGAACGCGCAAAACCCTTGGAAGGAAGCTCGTTGCGAGATGTAGATGTCGCACGTTATACGGGGCAAGGGTTGTGAGCTGTTTGGCGTTGTATTTTTTCTTTGCTACTGTTCGTATCTGTGTTGGAAGTTTGGCGCTTGACGATAGTCGATGAAGAGCGGCGCAGCTGGGCATGTGTTTTAGTGGCGTAATTTATGAACTGTTGATAATTGACCAAAGCGGGTGTGTCTCTGTGTGTGAGTGTTTGGCCGAACGACCTTTTTTATTTGTGAAAATGGTGGACCATAATCATACGAATTGAGGAAATATAAGGGCTTTATGATGGGTTTCAGTAAAATCAAGCCATAAGAGGTTGACAATATACAATAATAAATATCTATAACGTGAGAATGATAATATACAACGACTCATTAAACGATAATTTTTTAAATTATAAGTTTTACATAGTTCAGGTTTTTCAAGTATTTTGACAACAAAAATCTTAAAATTCTTAAATCTTTTAACAGAAAATCATGACCAACATCAATATAAATACAATCAACAGAATGATTATCATGCAAACGATGTTCAGTAACAGCGCAAATGTAGCGATATGTAATACACATTTATATACACTGCAGGATACAGCTCAATTGCAATGGCGATGGTAGCATAAATTTAGAATTTAATTTTCACATGACCCTAAATGCATCAAAATTGATAATTAATAATTAATAATTTTACACGAACGATCGAGAAAATATGGGAGAAAATAATAAAATACTTTGTTAGAGATAATAATGAATCATAAGTTTTTTTTAACAAAATGCTTGTACAGTCCTTTACTCCAGTCTTTGGTACATAGGAGTAAAAATCAAAAGGAGAGTAAAAAATTAAATGTATTTGAACGAAATGAGTTCGTGAAATGAATGAATGTGAATGAGCTGGATAACATATCTGTGTTAGATACTAATGCAATGTTTTGCTAATAGTTACAACAAAGATCGGTTATTCTCTTTCTAGAGCACCCAACCAAACGCAAATCGTATCAAAAGGCCCACCCATTCTTCACACAACATTTAATGGCCGTTTAACAAATCAAAATACCTGTCAAACTCAATAGCCTCTCCTCTGCTCCCCTTAAAATGATGCTCACTTTTCTCATTCGACACTAATCCTTCCACGTCGATTGGGGCAGAGCGCTGATAGGAAAAGATGAAAGCGATCATTCTGCCGTAGATGCCATGGAATCGATTAAACCTCCCGTTGGCGCGCTAGTTACACGCTGCCCGTTTACGCTCGCGTGTGTACCACTACCACCACCGCCGCCGCCGTTGCATAATGAGGTGGAAAATTATAAGAATTTCTCGATTTGTGCGTTCGTACCACCATTTATCGGTTCAACCGCCCGAGAGGCATCGAATGCTGTTGTAACTGTGGTGGAATGTGGCGAGAGGGACGTGGTGTATCCGGAAAGGCTTTTCCCTATTGCAATGCGGGAGAATGGATCGGTTTTTCGCAACATGCCCACCAGTCAGTCAGCCGATGTGCACTCGGTTCAGCTAATATTGACGATTATGCATTATTATCAACGGGTGCAATCATAAGCAGCATGCTGGGGCGCCTATCATCACCGACCCATCTCTGGGTGGGTAAAGACCGACGGTGAAGGGAGTTGATGCAAGTTCCCTACTCCGAAGTCACATCAGCAGGCCGCCGAAGGGAGCAGAAGGCTGGTCGAATCAGTTGGCCGAAAGGCAAGCGCGAGAAGCGATCCTTTTCCATAGCTTCGCACTCGGTAATCAGCATGCGTTTGTAGTGCGGTAGTGCCGTGCTATCGTTGCCCGTATCATGATTGTGAGGAGAAAGAGGTTCATTTCCGCTGCACGGCACCAGCTAGGGGGGGAAGGAAAAAGGGGCTCAATGCACAGCTATGATCCGTTACATGAGTACTGTTTCGAAACCAGATTTACCAGGTGTGTGGTGGTTGCTTGCGCTTAAACTGTTGTTGTGCTCGAGCCCTTTCACGAAAGAAGTTACGCTTTGATGTGTCTTTCCCTTGAAAGCACCAGCATCGTGCAATGTTTTGCACACAACTTTTCACAGACAGCACACACACACACATACCCAGACAACAAAAAATCGCACCATGGTTTAAGGCAGGATGGTGTGATTTATATGCACTTGATGTGGCAGGTTGCTCACGATATGATTATGTCTGCATGGGTGGGAGTGGAATGTTACGTTAGTTTGACTCTTTTTAAGTGTTTAAAACTGGCATAAAACTAAAAAGCTCCTTGGAGAGTAGTATATGGCTCCTTAAAGGCCAATAAATTTTAAAAGTTTCCGTAAAGCAGAGCATCGAGTTAATTTCTTACCACTAGTGATGCATATCCTGGTCACGGCACCGTGGTGACTTACTTTACCGGTTGTCCTAGTTTAGGATTGTTACATTACTTTTTTTCTACCTGCGTGAGTGTTGCATTAGTTTATTTAAACTTAAGTTGGTTGATTTATATAATAAGCGTAAAATATTATATAAATTAACAAAAATCGATTTATTAACTCGCAAGATCCACAGAATGTCCTCAAAATAACCTTTGAACTCTGTTAGAACCTCCCAATCACGTCCGATACAGACACCAAACATCTGGAACTGGAACTATTATGTGCAAACTGGCCGTTCGCTCCCAAACCGTGGGGTCAAACTTTTCACGCCAGGATCAAACGAAATGCTGCCACCTAGAATACAAACACACGGCAATACAGATGGCACTGGGGGAAATGCACCGAACTGCAGCCGATTCCAACACTGCTGCTACTGCTGCTGCTCTTTTAAGGGCTGGCAGTACCTGGACGCAATGGTGTGTGAATTTTAACCATTACGTACTATTTCCATTTCATTTGTTCTACCAAAACCCGTTCCAACCGTTCCCATTCGGTACTGCCTAACCCTTCCACCCTCCTCCGGTGTATGTTCAGGTACAGTGGTTCAAAATATCAAAATTTTATTCGATTTATGGTTGTGACCGCTCGGCAGCGCTCTCGAGTAGAAATAATTATTTGTGCAAGCGTGCAGTGATGTGATATTCCTCACTGCGCACGATTATATTCGGCAGTTTGGTTCCCGAAAGCTGGGCATTTCGAGCTTTTGAGCAAATGGTTGAGCTGGATTGCAATCGTTACTTCTTCCAGTGGAACTGGCAGCGGCTCTGATAGTGTGACGGGTTGAGATTGGTGCGTATATACACGTGCATACCCACACACACGCGTACCATTGCTTCAGTCGTATGCATTCCTATGCAAAAGGCGTGTGAGTGTCTGTGTTACGTGGGCCCTTTTTGGGGAGGAAGCCAGCTGAAAGGAAAGCGGCAGGAGTAACGAGCCTGTTGTTGCGGTTTGTTTTATTGGCTTGCAAAATTGGAATTGTGTGTTTTTGGAAGGGTTGGAGCGGCCAAGGGAGGGCAGGTAAAATTTTGCAGCAATTCGGTAATTGAAAATCGGAAAACCCGCGTGGCCGCGTATCGAATGCCTGAAGGGTTGTTCCTTTTTATGGAAGCGGCGGGGACGAATGCAGCATGTCCTCCACTTTGCATGCACAGGTGAAATAGGGCGGTTTGGTATAACAGCCTCCCTTTACTCCCCGACCGGATATAAGGCACACCTTTGGGCTCGCGTGTATGGTTGTGGAAAAGTTTTCCACGGACCGGTGTGTGTGTAAGCGCTGTTGGACGGAGTGCTGCTTAGGCAGTGAGCCGATCGGCTTCGCAGTAAAATTACTACACTGTGGTGAATTATATTTCCAGAGAAATCACAGAAACGACATTAAAGTTAGATTGCGTTTGTGGAGAAATGCTGAATGAGTGTCGTTTCGAGAAATCGTTTCCATTTCATAGCTTGGAAAAGTACAATACACATCGAAAGTAACCCTGTGATAAATTAGCTGCTTGAATGGCACGATTGACAAGCGAACAGTCTCTTATGCTGTAAGTATTGAGGTCGATTATAATTGGGAATTTGGTTGGATCATACAGCCTAGTAGCTTCTACAGTCTTGATACATCACCATAGTATTTAGAGATGAAGTAATATGGATTCAGTTTTATGAATTCGGATGAATCTGCAGAGTGAATTCAATTAAGTAAAATTATAAAATTTTGAAATAAAACATATGAAGAGGGATTTTTGGAGGTTCTAAAAAAGGCTGCCATCCCATCACATCAAACTCATTTCTGGTGTGAGAGAGCCGACATTCTTTCTCATAATTATGAGAGCCCCTGAATATCCTTGCATCGTTCAGAGCTCATGAACATTATAAAACTGGATATTTCATCAGCTCTTTGCATAATTAACGATTTTTGCTCTTATAAGAATGTACTGCAAATGCTCCTGTAGCAAGTCATCAAATCTCAGTATCAGTTTAAATGTTGTTTCTTAATAAATAGAAGAATAAATATGCACAAAAGAAGAAACAAAACATCTATTTAACTTATCAGTTATCATGAATTATTGCCGCACTGCACACTGTCGCATTACAGAAAGTAATGTTTGTTTGTGCCATATTTTATACCTTGATTTACACCCATTGCAGGGAGAAATTGCTCGAAAAGGAGGAAAAAGTATTAAGCATAAGGGGAAAAAAAAAAACGATAAAATGCACCCACAATGCACATCGGTTATCACACGCGGGCAATTAAAAAGTGTGAGCAGTGCGCGCCAAACCCCGTTGCGCTTAGGCCGGGCGAACTCCACTTTCGCCTAACGAGCGACTGCGCCGTTGAGCCGTCTCCCGGTGGAAAGCTCGAAATAAGCTCGTAAAAATGCCATCGCTCGATTGTTAAAACTTTGTAATTAAGTCAGGAAGATGTCTTAATTACTTTTTAATTGCGATCGGTGTGCACTTCGGTCGGTACTCGCACTTCTGGAGCACCACGGGGACCGATCTTGGGCTGGGCGTGCATGTGCAAACCCCACACCATCGAAAGGACACATCTCACTGAGACGGAGGGTTTCACTGCAAGGGCAGGGAACTGCTCTCTGGGTGTGTGTGTGTTTGTGTGAGAGGGTATGTGCATTAATTGCACGGTGCAGCTTGCCACTACCTGCTGCAGCTGCAGCGACATGTACCGAGGCAATGATTTGTTTGCCTCCATACGATCTCACGTACGATCGTAATCGCTTGGTGAGACAGAGGACCGAAACAAAAAAAAGTCACACAAACACATACACACGCACTGAATGTGCATGCCCTGGATGCATTATCGCTGGACCCATTCGCTGTGCCACTGTGCAAGCTGATTAAATGTCCGCTGGCGGGGAGGGGAAATGCAAGAAGTGTTTCGCAATTCGGGGTGCCCATTCCCTTTCGCGTGCCTGCGGGCGCACAAATTTACGACTCGCTGGTTCCGAGGCGCGCTCATCGCTCCAGGGGTGAGGTAGGAGCAGCTAGCAGGCTGGGGGAAGAGGGCGCGCTTGTGTGTTTGATACGCTACGCCGAGGACAGCTCGAACGCGGCCACGTGCGTTTTTGACGTGGTTTTGCAAGCCATTTCGAAAGCATTAGAGGCGCGAAGTAAAAGTAAACAGGCGCCGCCAGTGCTCCGGCTGTCGTGGCGAGTGAGCAAAACGAGGGTATTAAAATCGATAATAAGTATGTTTTCGGGACAATGTGGACAACGGAAACATTGGTGTGTGTGTGTGTGTGTGAAGAGTTTTTTTGTAGTTGGTGTCTGTGCATGTGATTAAAAGGGTGGTTACAGGTATATATTATTTTTAGGGGATGTTTTTGCTTCATTAAAAAGTAATAAAGAACATTTACATTTATCGGTTGCAATTTTGGAACGTTGTTAGGCATGTGGATACAAAATAGGTCCGATGAGGTATGCTTAAATGGTGTATTTTTTTAAAGAGGATGCAGCATGTGGCGTGTCATAAAGTATGAACATAAAGTGGCTGTGCTTGGAAAAGAATATGTGATGAAAGTTTTAGTGTGTAGGAATCGAGTGAATTATACCATTGATTTATAAAATGTTTTAAAACATGCTCATACTAATTAATTTTCCAAAACTGTCTTCATTAGTTCACGTTTACGTTATGTTGTATGTTCTTATAGTAGCAATTGAACAAAATGCACCATACCGTACTGAGCGTTGATCAATTAATGAAACAATAAGCTAACTTTTGAACTTCTGAAGTTCTCACAATTGAGGGATGATGCTACATTTTTACAAAAGTTTGGATTTTTGCCCCTTTTGAAATAATAATGCCCCATATTGAAACATTTGAAAAATGACATGAAAAATCTGATTAATGTTTTAGAGTAGTGTCACTGTCTTGGTCTCGGTTTAGTCAATAGAGTTGCTATAATTTACTGCAATGCTCTCTATTTACTGTTGGTCCTTGTTTCCATTTCCAGGTCTTCTTCTTCTATTTGGTCTTCCTACGCGGACATGCCGGCCTATACAGGGTTTCGAGACTTAATTCATTACCACGTAGCCGGATAGTCAATCCTTGCTACGGGGGGACGGTCATTTCTAGACTTGAACTCATGAACCCATAATGGGCTTGTTATTGAGTCGTTCGAGTTGATGACTGTAACACGGGACCGCCCGTCCGTTTCCAGGTCTTCTTTTTGAACCACTAGCAGTTTAGCATAGTTCTGCATGTTTTGTAATTTAGCAAGTATAAGATTATTATTTTAACATATAAAAAAAACAAAATTATCGCCAAACATATGTTTGCCTGTCTTAGATGACCACAACGAGAAAAGAAAATGAAATAAATACTACCATAATGAATTGTTTGCAGTAAATAAAAAAAATAAAAAAAAAAACATTGATCCTGTTTTGAACACTTCTCTTCCCTGTAAATAACGTCTTCCCGAATGATTAATAACGAAAGCGTAAACACAACCGTCAACGCGGCATTAACATACCTCTGCAACAAAACTACCCATCACTGTCGGGAGCGCGCATCGGTCAGACCGATTTCGTAAATGAGCATGAGTTTTGCATACGAAAAGCCGCACAGCGTGCTGTTTAGATACCGGTCCACCAAATAATGAACACCGTGTCCTTAAGGAATCGTCACCAGAAACCGACCCGTCCCGGGTGCAGCGAACCCGAAATCGACGCTCGCGTCTCGCGTCTTGCCCTCGGGCGGAGCGCAAGTTTTTGGCCATCCACTACGTCTTTTGCTGTTTGGCGGGCAAAGCGGCAAGCAGGCAGGCAAAAAAAAAACTCACTCACATTCTCTCTCACCGAGGCACAATTGTGCACGGGCCTTCGGGCGGCACGATCCCGAACATACTGCACCGTTTGACAGGCGACCACGAAATTCCCTTTGCCCTCTACCCCGACGGCACGGCACAGGAACGCAGCACCAACATTGCCCGCGGGCAGCCTGTCGAGCAGTCGAGAGCGAGCTTGCCTTGGTGGAAGCCGTCACAAACGGAGAGCTTTACGCTCCGGTCTCTGGGAAATGGGGAAGAGGAAGAGAGGAAGAAAGAAGAAAACTTTTCCGTGCACGCGGCCCGCGGGCACTTTATCCGGGGTCCTTTCTCCGCGCCGGTTCCGGGGATAGTCCGGGTCCAATTTTTCCACCGGCATGTCCTTGCTTGTTCGTTTGCTTGGCCGTTTTTTTTGCTTTTTCTCTTACTCTCTCTTACTGTCTCTCTTTCTCTCTCTCTCTCTTTCTCGCTCTTTGTTGCCGTTGCTAGGCATTCTGTTTCGCAAAGCCCCTCCGGCAGGAAGCAAACTCTCCACTTGGGCCCCAATTCCCGGGCGGGAGAGCACCACCCCAACCTTCCATCCCTGAGGTAGGTTGTGTGATTGCTTCGAACCAAAAACGACATCACGATGGATTCCAATTTTTTGTTGTTGCCCTCTTTTCCTCCAGTTTTTGGCTGGTCGCACTCTGTGTGACTGCTTTCTTCCTGCGGGCTATTCCCCGGTGCTCGGAAGTTGGCGCGAGAGAACGAGCGAGCGAGCGGGCAAAAAGATGTCTCCGCTCATCTGCAAAGACTCCTGCACGAAGGACCACGTGCTGGGACCGGGCGCAAAACGCCTCCGAGCCGTTTGTCCTTTCTCCTTCTGCTGCATCATCCTTCACGGGGGCAGGAATTTCAGTTCAAACTCCACTGGAACTGGTACCGGTGTAGAGTCCACTCTCTCTCTCTCTCTCTCTTTCTCTCTCTCTCTCTCTCTCTGTTTCTCTCTGTGCCCTTCCCTAGTTCCACCTTGAAGGAAGGTTGCGTGGAGGAAAAATGAGAACCCGAACTGAAAAAGATGCCGGCGGGGACCAAAGGCAGCGCAAGTTGCGAGATGTTTTATATCAAGTTGTGGCTGTGTGTACATCGCAGTACGTAGGCTTGCGAAAATTTCACCCGAGGGTATTGAACCAACATAACACAGCAAAGGAAGAAGAAGAAGAAAACGGAGATGGGCAGAAAACAACGAGAGAAAGAAGCAAAAAAAAAAACAAGCGTACAAAACGAAAAAAAAGGATCTTTCGTCCCGTTCGAGAAGAGGCAAGCGCCCGAATGCTCAAGACATTAACCGTGGCGAAGAAATGCTTTGCAGCCGCGAGGTAGAATGACGATAATCCGCTGCACAACCGATACACAGGCCATTCAAGAAGTTTGCAATAAAGAAAGGATCTTACAGCGACGCACAAAGCTGTTCGAAAGAGCAAAGAGAATCACTTCGTAAAGCAACAAAACCAATCAAACACGTATCTAATTATAAAGGTGCTTAATAGGCCACCTACACCTCCAGCATGCTTGATGGAGTAATTATGGGCTAATTCATTTGAGCAACACTGATCCGGAACTAGGCGGGTGCAATGGAGAAACTCACAAACTAAACAAACAGAAACGTTGCATCAACACGTCCACTTAGCACTTTCACACCATATTGGAACCGTGGAATGTCTACAAGCGAAGGATACGCGTCTAACACAACGATTCGAGTCACGGTTTCGATCGTACCGGATTTTCGATATATTCTGCAACTTGAAGTGTGCTTTGCTGCCTCGGTAGCTTCCTAGTGCATCGTCATGTGCATAATAAAACCAAAAAGATAAACATAGTGAAGCATTTTATGGTGCATTGCAAGATAAACTGTGCCAATTGGGAGAAAACAACAGAAGAGCGCCTTACGTTTGTGCATTAAACTGCTTGTTGTGGTTTGATACGTAAAATGAGAGGAAAATGAGAATGTGTGATAAAATGCGTTTTCCCATACGCTTTTCCTTTCAGCAGTAGTAGTTTCTATGATCGTTGTGATAACGTTTGAAAAAAGAGACGTATTTTAAGAGCCAATGTGGAACCAACTGCGATAAGCATACCTACGATCGCGTTAAAAGAACAACAGTTGAAAGGAGGTGTGATGAAGCTTCACGCATTGAAGGTTATCGTGTGTTTAATTTGAAAGCGAAACATCTTTATTATTCCTTTCAATGCGGCATTCACGGTATTGTCTATCTTGCAATTGGTTAGGCTCAGGCAACCAAAAAACATAATCGATGATCGAACGCTTGATAAACCATATAAAGAAGAGTTTGGAGTGCAAAATGTCGAATTGATGCACATGAATGGATTTGCATGAGCATAGATTGCAGCAAACTACACATAATTAATCTTAAGGCTGTATAGAAATAAAACATATTAAACTTCACATAATTTTCTCTCAGATATTTGCAACTTGTAGTTTGACTTAAGCTACACATTTCTAATCAATTTTACACAACAACTCAATTCATTGTAATGATTTTATTTCAGACATTTGCTTAAAGCTTCATAATGTATGTCAAAGAATCTTTTTCATGTAATTCGTTGACATTATACGAAAATTACATTATACTAGAAGAGTCATACACATGTGTTTGAGTTTTCTAAAGGTGAGAAGTTTTTGGGGCAAGTAAAATGCATTGCCGCCATCGCATCATGTTTGCTATACCAAAGCTTTGAATAACACAAAATTATTCGAAAACCGTCTGACATAAAAAAGAGAAAGAAAGAAAACTCATAAATGCTCCAATAAGCATCCAATTAATAACGTGATGTGAAATGTAAAAGAACCACCCATATGTTAAGGTGACCAACAATTTAGAACGGTCTAATCCGCGAATACATGGCGAACCCGAGAAAGCTAAATTAAAGTTTCATATAGTCAGAATTTTGAAGATTACAAGGATTTTCCACGAATTTGACACCAACACAGATCCATAAGACATGTAGGTGCACACCCAATACTTAGTATGCTATTCGAATTTTTGTTAATCAAATTCAAATCACATCCAACTGTAAAAAGAGAACATTATCATTTAAAACTATGGACTTTTTACATTTTTTGCACACTGAGCGTTCCTACCCAAGGTAATGATTGATAGCTCCAACGTTTATTGTGACCAATCTGTTCATGGACATCCAAGATCGACTGAACTATCACATTGCCAACAGATCTAAGAAAAAATCGCAATTTTGCACATAAATGAAAGATCCCAGCAGCGCACGGAGATATTACATGAGCTACGATTCGCGCAAGATCCAATGATCATCAGTTTGCCTAGGCTCACTGACTCACACCCGCCAACCATACCGGCTATTTTGCATGATTCTTTCGTTTCACCAACGATCTCGAATAATGTCCGACGACACTTTATCACACACGGAGAGCAGTGGCGCTACTACATATGATTCGTTGATAGTTTTTTTTTTATTCTGCATCTCCAAGCATTGCTCCTTATCACACAAAGATGCAAACCGAACGGCATTGCATCAGGGTCTGCTTTAGTGGCTCACTGTCAAGTGATGTGGGGGGGGGGGGGGGGGGTTGCTTCATTTGTTTATGGCACCTTTCGCTTTTCTGTGTCAGAGAGGCTTCATTTGTCTATGTCGCAGTATATTGCAAACACTCATTGCGATCATCTTCCAATTACGTCACTTGGAAATGTTTGGTTTGAAGAGATCACTATCAATGCAAAAATCTCCGTCTACAAACAGCTGACGGGCGGCTGTGTATGGCAGCAACTTTTCAAGGGCCAAGATGCTCTCGATGCAGGAAAAGTGTAGACAAAACTGATAAGAACGCCCTCATATGCGAGTCGGTTTGAGAGCAATCAAGAGCTACACTTCCTGGGTTCGTCAGTTTGCTCCTAGCAGTGTGGCACTAAACACTTCCCCGTGAGCGCTGTCCATAGTGTTTCCCTTAAAAAATGTATCATCTAAGGTTAGTTTGAGCAACTCCCAGATAAATAATTCAGATTTTGAGTGTTTAATGTGGATTTGTATGTGATTTTTCTGTAGAATAAGTGCAATTCTAGTGGCCACCATCTACCTAACAGGCGTGACAGAGGCTGTCATCTATCAGTGCGATCATTACAATACCGATGGCGAGTATACCGTGCGCCATTGTACCCTGCACGGCGTCACCGTCGTGCACGATGCGGCCGACATAGACTTTTCGTCCGAATATCCGCGCCCGTACTGGTTCGACTTTCAGCACTCACAGATGGACGAAATCCCGCGCGCCCTCTTCACCACCTTTCCCGAGATGCAAACGATCGACTTCCGGGAGACGGGCATCGAGAACATCAACAAGTTCACGTTCGAGAACGCCAAGCAGCTTCGGCATCTGTTTCTGCGCCGCAACAAGCTTACTTCGTTGAACAACTTTATCTTCAAGGGCTGCGACCGGCTCGAGTGGCTCGATCTGTCGCACAACCAGCTGCAGGAGGTGCGGAACAAAACGTTCCACGACATTCGGACGCTGACGCGGCTCGATCTCAACCACAACCGGCTGACCGTGCTGCCGGAGGAGGTGTTTTGGGAGCTGCCCGAGCTAGCCCACCTGTCGCTCAACGACAACCAGCTGGTAGTGCTGGACCGGGAGACCTTCTTCCACAGTCGGATCGTTTCGCTGAACCTAAACTTTAACCGGTTGCGTGAGGTCCACATGGTGGACCGATTTCAGTCGTGGCAGCGGGTGCATTTGCGTGGCAACCAGCTTACCAGCGTGGAGATACCGCCGGTTCCGGTTGAGATCGATGTGTCGCACAATAACCTGACAACGATTTTGGTCAGCTACTCGAACATACTGGTGGAGTCACTCGACCTTTCCCACAATCTGTTCGCGGACATTAGCAACGTGTCGGCGCTGAACTTTCTGCACACACTGGACGTATCGTTTAACGCGCTCCAGTCACTGCCACTGACCACCTTTCTGAAGATGAAGCAACTGGCCCGGCTGAATCTGGAAGCCACCAATCTGACCACCCTCGTGCACGGTCTGTTCTCGCAGCAGTCGAACCTTACCTGGCTGGATGTGTCGTTCAACCGGCTGCAGACGATCGATCTTACCGTGCTGACGGCGGCGGCCAAGCTCGAGCATCTGCACATCGACGGCAACAATCTGACCAGCGTCGGGTACGGGCGGCTCCCGGCCATGTTCCCCTCGCTCACCTATCTGGGGCTGTTTGCAAATGCCTGGAACTGTTCCTATCTGGTCGATCTGGTGCACTTCTGTCGGCAGCACTCGATCAACGTTGCGCCGCAGAAATCGTACGGCACTACGCTCGATGCGTCCAACGTGCAGGGCATCTACTGTAAGAGCTCCCAAAGCACGGTGCTGCCAGTGGTAACACCCATCGAGCATCCGATCGACACTGCGCCACCGTCGGCTGAGCTTTCCATCGATCGTTTGCTGGAGATGATGCAGGAGATGAACAAAACGACGGAGCAGCTGGTGCAGGAAATGATGCGGGCGTTGCATCAACGCGCCACCGGTGCCATTGGGACTCCGGTAGTGACCGCTTCCTGTACCGCCCTGCACGCCTACAACTATCAGGTGTTCATTTTGCTGATACTGTTCGCGATCCTGATCCTGAACGTGGGCTTCCTGCTGTGGGTGCATCACAATGCGAACGTACGGCGGGCCGTCGATCGGATGATCCTCTTCCGGCGCGAACAGGGCGCCTCCATTCAAACGGCACTGCACGAGGATTTGTGAGTGGGTTGCTTGCAGAGGGTACACTGGTTTTTAAGTAGTAGGTTTAAGTAAAAACTTAAAAAAATAGTTTTAAAAGGGAACAGCAGTAACATAAATCGATGCATGTTCAGCAAGAGCAATTCAATGTCGGCAGTAGGTTTAATTAAACAAAAAATCCCCCATACCCGGCCCGCCCCGATAAATGCTGCTCATTATTGAATACATTTTAAGCAATAATACCATTGTGTATCATTTTTCTACAGCCGGACCGGAGGCAATTTTCCCATTAACATCATCATTCGGTAGAGATCACCGTCGCTTGCTGCACGATTGTTAATTATCCTCGCTGCTCGTTATGGAGTTACGGAACCACTTTTTTCTGTTTCGTTTGTTTGCTTGCGTTTGCTGTTACCCCACTGTGTTTCTCCTGGATGCGGATCGTCCTTTAATGACATCGGAATGAGCAAGGTGCATCGGCATTTTTTCACCTCCCTCGTGTGCGTTGCCGGAAGTTGAATGGGAAGTGTTCGTTTTTTTTTTTGCGCTCGTCTCCCCACCATGTTCGATTCCTTTTGTCTGTACAGCGAGACCGAATTATCAGCGCTCGTTCGCTCGCTCTTTGTCCCGCACACGCTCCTGTGCGCTGATAAATAAATAATGCTCTCCCCCCCCCCCGTTAGGGTCGTAAAATTAATCTGTCGGCAGTCATTATTGTCATAAAATTATAATTAGCTTCCATTATGTGTATGAAATGCACCGCGTTGTTTCGGTGCAGTGTGAGCGTGTGTGATGGTATCGGAACCGGCGAGAAGGAAGGAACGAATTTCATGTGAATTTTGAGCCTTTTTGAAATTGAGATGCATTTCGCTTGTTGTTGCTTGGTTCCAAATGGAATGTTCTTAACATGCCGCTAGGAAGCGTTCGGAATGCTTTTTTCCTCTGCTTGTTTTGTGACGAATGCTGTGATGCAGAACAGCATCGATGCTTTAATAAAAGTCTTTCTTTTAAAGAACACAATAACTCATGACTTTTTTATGTGTTTAATAGTGTCCTATTTTATTGGTTTTTTATTAAACCTACTAGAAATGCCCTCATCGCGCTTTACCTACCTTTTCAAGCAATTGGCCTCGAGGCCGAGGGCACTGCTCCGTTGCTCCAGATCGGCGGAGTACAGGTGAAATATGTCGAACGGAAAAATGGTGACAATTTTCGCACGCTTTCACACGGATCAACCCAAACACACTCACAACGCCGATCAGCCGCTGTCACCACCAGTCTGATCTTCAATGCCACTTGCACTTGAGCCGGCACCAATGACACGCAGATGGGTACGCACGCACGCACGGTATGCAAATAATGTATTCACTCTCTCTTTCTCTGTGTTTCTCGCTCGTTCTTCGAAACAAATAGCACTTTTTGAATAGAATTGGTTTTGGATTCGCAATTCTCACTCGATAATTGTTCGCACGGAAACAAAACACCAAAACACCGCGTCAAACGTGTGCCTGTGCGTAACGCTGCGTAACGTTGCGACCGGTTTCCCGTCCTTGGTGGGAATGCACTTGGCGCGAAGCGACCGGAACGACTACACCGATTTCAAAACATGCACGCGCGTTCCCGAAACCGAACCGACGAACCGGTGAGGGGTGAGCTCGGTTTTCGGTGAGACGTGAACCGGTACAACCGCACTATGGGCAATGAGCCAGGTGACTGGTGACGTTGCAAGGTAAAATATGGTGTCTTATTTTTACAAAAATATTGAGTCATATTTGTTTGCATTAATGTCCGTTCCTTATTGTAAAATCTTTTTTCGTATACTCAGGTTGAGTGACAGGTCTGACATAAATATAGTCTTGCCTGGGTATTAAATTCCAATATCAGTAGATTATCGGTCTAGGATAAATAAATAGAGAGAACATAAATTAAGAAGAAATCTCACACTTAACATATGCAAGTGTTAAAACCAATGAAACAATTTTAAATTTTCAAGGATTTTTTTTTAATGTTTATAACAATAACGTTTTTACAACCTGTTTGCATATTAATTATTGTATTGAAATAGAAACGTTTATACCAAGAATTACTTTTGAAATTCACCAGCATTTTAAATATTCACATTATCATGTGGTTCAATGGTTAGACAGCTCCATTTGAAGGACTTCTGTCCTTTTGCCTGTTTGAATAAGGCTTTAAAATTCGTTTTAAAAACTTTTTCTTCTTCTTTTGGCTTAACAACCGTTGTCGGTCAAGGCCTGCCTGTACCACTTGTAATCGCTTTAAAAACATTTTAGTCAAAAAAAGAAAAAAAGAATGTTTTATATAACTTGTTTTGGATGTTGGGATTGAAAATTAAATGTTTCTTTTGCATTAGATTCAAACTCAAGTTTTGAGGTTCATCAGATCAAGATTACTTTTATATTACGTTATTCATTCACAAATTTTGTAACTTTTAATTCTTAAAGTTTTTGCAAGCCGACACAAAATATTCAAAATTTTGACCAGTTGCATAGTGCGACAAGCAACTTGCTGTTAGAAACCGGTTCACCGATTTGCTCGCTCACTATCGAACGTTCTCTCACGCCATCTCACGCCCGACATGCTCTCTTCGGCTTTCGGGACCGGTTCAGATTGCCCATCAGCTGATGGTGAAGGCGTCCCCGCTGCAAGCAACATGAAATGTCGTTACTCCGCCATCACCAACAACACCCTTGTCGTTGTCGTTGTTTAGGTTTATGTTGTCATGTTGTTTATACTTTCCTCCGACTCACACTCCTCGTTCCGAACTTCCTTTGCCACCTTGTGTAGGGTGTTTCGGTTGGTAAGCAACTTGGGAAAAGGTATGTAGTAATGAATTGATGGTATTGGAGTGACACAGAATTAGCAATACCGAGCTTCTAAACAGCAATTTCATGACAATAACAATTGATTGATTTTCAAAGATATTAAACAAAACCAATCACAATTGTTTGCTTAAATCACAATTTGTAAATCTCACATTAAACATGTATTATTAATCTCGACGGTGTGCAAAGGGGTTTTCCAAAAGCACAACGATGGCTGCTGGCCCAACCTAGCCTGCCCTTAGAATCCAATTAGACAATAAATTCCATCACCTGTACCTCACGACCGCCAGTTCGGCCGTCACATTAATCTTCGTCCACAAGGGCGTGCAAGGTTCGTGCGGCCGCGTGGTGGGGCAGATTGACTGGAATCCATCGAGAGATAAATGGTTTGCGAAAACGAGCCAAACAGTTCCGATTCGGGCTATGGCGCACAATGGTGCTGCCCTGGGTCGAAACAATCGCTCACACACACAGCCACTCGGTCGATTCCACCAAACCGAACCCGCCGGAGGGCAGTGCGCCGTACGATGCAGACCCGCTGTCGTGTGGCATGTTATGAGCGCTCGATAGCCCCGAGGGCAGTTGCCCTCCGGGCGGCCATATATTATATTCGCAGACACTCCGCAACAGACTCGCTCACTCGGCCGGTACGCGAGCGGTTCGGATCAACGTGCGCCTTTAGCCTACGGGCGACCAAGGTTTCCCCCCGTACGCCTTACCTCACTTGCCTGTGCGGTGCCCGCTCGCCCCACTGGTGCGCTCTGGTTCGGGACGGGTTCCCTCCGGCAGCGTGGATGGCGCACACATACGGGCCTGACATTCCGTTTCGGCACGAAGCACGAACGCTGGTGCTGGCGAGGCGGTGGGGGATTTTTGCTTGTTCTCCGTTTAAATTCAAAACACCACGAGCAAGTTGGCCGGCGTGCATGGAAATTCATTGCATGGCTCCCAAGCTCCCGCGGGCTCTTATAAAATAAATATATAAAAGTATAAAATATATTCGCTTATTTCGCTCCCTTTTTTGCGAGCCTCGCCTGATGCCGTTCCACTCACGCCGCACCGTCTTTCGCTGAAATATCCTGCGGCAATCGCCCAAACCGTCCGCGCGCGCTTGGCTGTGTGTGCTTGTATCCTCGCACCATACACGGTTTTGGTTGTTTGAGTTTTATGCAAGCCAAGGAGAGAAGGGGAGGGATCCCTGTTGGGGGTACGTTGGTACTGCGCGATCCGCAACCTGGAGCCCTCGGAAGAAACTCGAGAAACTCGAGAAGCGAACCCGCCCGCAAGGGCTTTACCGGGGCACCAGAATAAAACAAGTGAAGTGAAATAGAGTGAACGAGATAGCATCGCGTGAGTGTGTGTTCACAGCGGGCCCGGGCCCGAGCGTGTCCTGAGGGCAGGAGGGAAACTTATTCTTCTTGCTTCCGAGCTCGTGGTGCTGCTGCTTCTTTCGTCGGTTGCTCTCGCTAAAACCAGCTAGGAAACGGTTTGCCCCCCGGCCGTCACTGCACTGGAGCGTATGGAAATGTGTATGGTACCTACAGCACTGTGGCACACACACACACGGCGTATATGTATGCTTCACTTCCTGTTCTTTCCCCCGAGCGAGGGAGGGAGAGCACAGCGAACGTGTGTGCGTGTGTACGAGCGCGCCAAGATTGAGATCCAATCATAATCCTCGAGGAGCTTGAAACTAGACGCTGGCGAGCGAAACAAAGCGAAAGTGCGACAGTCAGCAGAAAAAGGAGCAGAACGATCAGAGCTGATCTGCTGGCAGCTTCGGCTATCTCTGCCCCGTCCGCTACCAGCCGGTGAAATGATTTCCCCGGGAACGATAACATTGCCGCAAGTGGTTTGGTGCGGCGTAGCTTATAATAAAGAAGCTGGCGCGGGTTGTATCTAGTTTCTGTGATCTTGAAAGCCGTCCGTTGGACTTTCGGGGGGGGCGAGAAGTTCCGGTTGTGGTCGAACGGGCAAACAAATCGGGTGGGTTATTTAATTATCAAAACATATACTGCTTCATACTATAATTAAGACAATTGGTAATTAATTTAAAGAGCGAATAGTATTAGAACATTATAATTTGCTAATTTGCTAATTTACTTGGCATAACAACGTTAGCAGAGGGTCAAAACCAAACCTAAATAAGGTTAACTAATTCTTCTTGCTGATCCATACGAACCAAGATCGATAACAAGGAACTTCAGCGAATGGAAAGAAATAAAACTGTAAACATGCTTAGTCATGCCGGACGCAAGTTCAAATCTCATTTGAAATGAGTTCCATAGTTTGAAAAAAAAAAGACTGATTTATGTTAGTTCAGCAATTAGTCATCATCATAGTCTATTCCATGAGTAAACTGCTAAAGCATTTGAAAATCGACTTATTTTATTTAAACAAGAAGAAAAACTTTTCTTTATGTCCACCTTGAAATGATATCTCACTGAAATGATCACACAATCGCTTTGAGATAAACAATGGCACTTCATGTGTATCAATTTGCAAAACCTTTCATACTCTTTTGCTATCATTCCAAAAGCAAACAATGTGAAAACAGAATCAATTTTTTTTTATCATTATCATACTACCTGTTCTATATGGAGTTTGATACTTGGTGGTTGAAATCATGTCAACACTCCATACAAACCCACACGTTAAACAAGCCTCAGTATTTTAGCCTAGATTATTTCAGCCTGGATAATATGTAAACAAACACCGATTCGTTGACCAGGTTGACTCATGAAGGATTGATTATTATTATCTGAAGGATAAATACTGTGACAAGAAATGTTTAAATTTGCTTGTAGCGATTTTTTGTGTTGAATAAAAGTACTCTTACTCATAATTAAAAATAAACAAAACAATTTAAAAAAAACATCTTTGTGTACACACAATTGCTGCAATCCAATATGGCGGACCGTAACTATCAAATGGATACAACCCGAATAATGTTTATTACTCCGCTGACAAGCTGAAACTTCAGCTTATTGGCTTAAAATATAAAATGGATGATAAATTAATATGTACAAGATGTGATCATGATCTTGAAACTATGTAAAGTGAATGCCTCTGTGAAATGAAGAAAATATTTCTCGAGCTGAACCTTATCAAACTCAAAATTGCATTACATGTTAACATCATAAGATTGTGCTTGGCAGTTAAATTCTGCGAGAAGTATTTGCCCGATTCCGGACACAACATCATTGATCCAATTTTGCTATACACACTGCAGATTGTGACCCCTTACACTGTTGCTTGTAAAAGCTTTGTATTTCATTCAAAACAACTACAACATTTACCACACCATTTAATAGTAACCGTTCTGTTTGTTGATGAAACCAAACCAAACCAAAAAACAATCCGGACTTGAGAATGGGGAAACAGAGGCGTGGATGGGAAATACTGCCCCTTCCATGGTGATGAAACCCATCCTCTTCCTCAGCACATGCTTTATGAGGTTAAGCTAATCAAATCCAGTATGCGTTGGTTCGCCCAATCCCGCCAGTAACTGAGCCAGTTCGTCAAACTTTCCCAGAAAAGTCCCGATCGCTGTGATGGGTTTGTGGCGGGCGTGTGGTTGTGGCAATGGTGGACCGAAATCCCAGAAAATTCATTTTGCAAATCACATAAAATTGTGCGCCAGTACCAATATCACGTGTAACATGATGAAGCCTGGCCGCGGGATATGGTAAAATTAAATATTTGACGCTAATTCAACAGTACGGTTGCACTGCGACTGGCGAGCTCGTATAAAAGCTGGGTATGCGAGTGTGTGATTAAGAGTGAGGGGAGAGAGAGAGAAAAAAAAAAGACGAAAAGGATTTTGTCGGGGGCTTTCGAAATGGGATACTTATGAAAATCATACGCGTGTGTGTGTGTGTTTCGGGGTGTTTTTTGTTAGGAAAATGTTCGCGTGTGTACAATTTTGGAGGATTTGGAGCGGAAGGAGTTGACGTGCGACTGGCAATAACTTCAACAGTAAGCCGTACGGGGAGCAAAGCCGTTGAATTTGCAATATGCAGCAGCATCGTTGATTGGTTCTAAATACTGGATGAGGAGTGGGACTGTGATGTGTGATGAGAACCAAAGCTAATTTTTTGCAACTGGCACTTTGTGTGTAAAGAGCTTACTCTAAATGCAGCGAAATATTACGTTTTGTTTTGGACAGGATTATGCGTTTTAGATATTATGTGATACATTTAATTCTTTCTTATAAAACTAAAACAGGTTTCCAAATGTAATGATACATAGTTGATCAATATCATACAAAATCAAAATCATATTATGGCTTATAAAAACAATCCATCAATTAAAGAGATAAGTTCGTAAAGTTTTATAATATAGCAAATTATGCAATTGTTCATTTATTGATTGAAATTTATTTATTGAAATTGATTAATATGCTGTAAATCGTGGTGACGATTTCTTCAAAAACGATTCGGCGGCAATACCGTTCCTAGAATGAATGGAGCTTTTCTATGAACCGATGATACGTTACAATATTTGCTTTATGAATATCTGAATGTGAAAAAAACAGTTGCAAGATAGATGATAGAATTAATTTACCTTATCTACCTTTTACGTTATCACAGAGCATCAAGCAACAAGTCAGATATCATCGATGTACTAGCTTCTGGGCCCACGAAGATGTATAATAATATTTACTAGAGCAATTTCGAAGATGCGCGAATAGTTAATCGTTCATGTGCTCAAAGAACTCCTTATAATTTGATATCTTTCTTAGGGATCAGATATTTTACGAAACATTTACGATAAATTAACTATGACATGAAAAACCAAAGCTACAAACTTATCATCGAAGCTTGTTAGGTTAATAAAATCTATAGAACTATGGGTAGTCGAAGATCAGGTGACTATATCTCAGACATTTTGAACACGGTGGAACAATGAAGAAGAAATTTAATAACAAGCAGCAGAAGAAAAGTAAAAACATAAAAGAAGAAGACATTAAAATAAAAGAAGAAAGAATGGAAACACACATAATAATGAAACAAATTACCAACAAGAAACAAGCACAACAATGAACATAAACATAAAGCAAACCAATGTTATACGATACAAGAGATATTTGATGATGATGATAACGATGATTATATATCCGAACTCTTACCTGTAAATCATACTAAGGGAAAAGAAAGATAAACCGCGTTTTTTTTTCAGAATACAACACTTTATTATCCCTTTCAACTTCGATACACATCTCACCACGTTTTAACCTAAGAATCTGTCAATGTATATATAATATATATATGTTCATTTGTTTTGGTCTATTCAAAAACAGAATATTTACATGAAAAGGTTTGTTGGGAGAGGGTGTATTTATGTATTTGTTGTGTATGTGTGTTGCTTGCGTTATTTAGAACGGTATGCGTTGTCGCTTCGATAGGATAGGAGGCGGTTGGTTTTTATTATTAGGTATTAAAATCACTATGTACAAAAACCCATCGTCATCATACAAGCAGACGAAACAGCTGATAACAAACGTAGGAAAGGAGAGAAGTTAGAGAGGGAAACCAAAAAAAAACAAGGAATAGAATTACAGAATCTCATAAACACAACTACAGGAGTAAAGTTGTGAAGTGCAAAAGGGAGAAAAATTGAAGACCTTTTGAAAAATTGGCATTTCTGAAGAATCCAAAAATGCATCGAAAATCTTGTGTTAAGTTCTTGATTTGTTGATCCGTTGTTTTATATTTTCAAAGAAAGAAAACAAGCAGCTAAAGATAGGTAATGTAAGTAAGTCGTGAGCTGTGTGATGTTTTCTTCTGTTTTGGAAGGTAAATTCGTTTTGCTCAAGCCGGTTGCATTCCTGGTTGATGTGTTTGGGATGGTGTCAAGTCAATCCCAACTCTACACCTGATCGCGGAAAACACAATGACGTATCCTCGCAATTCAGCATCGGTGTCATCGATTCATTTTTTTCTCTCCATTTTTATGTGCTTTTGCTGTTTGCTCTTATAGGATAGGTTTAGTTCTCTCATACACGCGTTCTTATTTACTTCTTCTTCTTCCATTTTTTTTGTTTGCTGAATCCGGCAGTTATCGGTTTGAATATGGTTTCGTTAGTTTTTGGTTTCATTTCGTTTATTACAAAAGATTTAGGGTAATTAAATCTAATTGGTATTTCATACTTTGCTTTGCTGTCTTGTTTTTTTTTGTTGCTTGTTTATTTGCTTACCTTTTTTGAGTTGTTTCAAACGCTTTTTCCTTCTTTCTCTGGTTTTTGTATCCATTTTTGTTTTCTTGTGTACTAAAACATATCTCCTCTCCTTACCTATGAGAAACAGGGAGAAGGAGTGTGTTGCTTCGTGTAGGAGTTTTCTTTTGTTTGTTCTGTGTGATTAACCGACTAATGGGTGTGATTGTGTGTATGGGGAACCGTGTTCGCCTCGCATTGCGTTTACGCGTTTAAGGGTGTTTTACCGTTTTACACTATTGTTTACTACCGCTTAAAACATTCTATCTACGCTTGGATTCATTAAGAATTGGTTTTCATTTTACTGTTTCATATGCTTGCTTTTTCTCCTCACGTTTGTCTTTCAACCCCCTAAAGGTATGGCGCAGAATTTGCAATGGCCTTTTGTTGCTTCTTGTTGATGCGTCCAGGATTTCACAAAGTTCAACGTTTGGTGGAACGGTTGCACTGAATTCCTAGCATTACGTTCACGAGGGATGGATCCGGGAGTGGAGTAAAGCGATGATGATGCAAGTACAGGACGATGTTATCGAACTAAAAAACCAAGCATTCACTCAAAATCAATTGGTACTTTACTAGCGCATTGGAAGAAGAAATTCCAAACAGTTTGTAGAGTAAAGATGGTGTGAAAACGTTCAATCACTATCAATCGGCGCAACTGGGCCGTAAACAATTACTCTTCTATCCTTCGCATGGATACAAAATTCACGCATGTTTTTTTCCTTCCTGATTGAAGCGTTGAGCATAGAGCGATTGATAGTCCGAGCCGCTTCTGCTTTTCAATACACCAATAAAAACACACCAAATACCAACACAGCTAGAGAAGCGAGGAAAGAAGCCCATGTCGCCGTTTGTTATCCTTTCAAAAGTTTACCATTTTGTTCCGTCTTCGTTTCACCATTCTTCTTTCTGTTTCGTTGAGTTGAACATTACTACCATTCATTTAATTGTCTTGCACAACACTTGACTTAGCTTTGATTATTTCTTTGCTATTTTGGTTTGCGTGTCTATTTCTCTCTTTTCTAGTTTACTGCTGTTTTGTAAAGATTTGTATTCTAATTGCTTGCTTTTTAATTGTGATGTAGTTCTTTTTTTCTTCTCTAAGCTACAACCTACACACCGGTACGATCTACGTATTTTGTATTGTTGTATTTTGTGTTACTTTTGGTTCACGCTATGCTGCTTATGTTTTTCCCTGCTTTTGCTAATACAGTGGAGACTAACAATCCTGGCACACCGCTAAGATAGGCGATCCCTGCTACAAAGTTCTAATGGAAAGAGAGAAGAACACTAAATCCTCTTGTTTGCATTGAAAAAGGGCTTGAGAAAATCGAATAAAAACATAATATATTGGCAAGTTCCTCTGTGGCTCCAGTTCCAGAAGTTTATTCCGGAAGTACGCAAGAAATAGTGACAACAGCAGGAAGTAGTAAGCATTTAAGACCCACATACCAAACACCACTATCATTTCCACCCTCCCGTTTGCTGTACTAGTCGTCGTTTCCGTTCCCGTGATCTTCGATGTCCCTGAACGTCAGATGGCCCTGGCGATATGGGATCTTTTACCATTCTCCTGTGTTTTTTTCTTTTCTATTTGCTGCTTTTGCTATTGATGTATGGATTGCTCTTATTCCGCCACCAGTATAATATTAATATAATACATTCATTATTACGATTTGGATTTGTTTTTGCTAAGATTTGCTTCCATTCTGTCTGCCATACCCATTGAAAACATGGGCTAATGATCTGTTTTTTTTTTTTAATTATTTCACCTTCTTCTCATTTTCCTTGCCATCGTTTTGGACGATTGAAATGTATATGCCTCTTCCTGCCCGGATGCTTGATGTGTGAGCGTGTTGTGAGTTTCATATTAAAGTATTTTTGCTTTGTTTCATTACGAACGTGTTGGTTAAATGTCTTACACTTTCTGCTTTTACGAAAACAACATTCTCTTGCGGTACATTAATTTAGGGGTTTCCTTCTGTCGTTTTGTATTCGTTTTTTCGCTCTCTTTGCTGCATCTTTCCGCATGTAGTTTAGAATTATGAGTTGATGCCTCTTAATCGGCTCTTTTTTAATATTATCATATCCTTTTCCGTCCTTAACCATCCCTGTCGTCTAGCTTACTGAGAGGTTTCTCGTTGAACCACTGGCTATTCACTAGAGTACTTATAACGTTCACTGCACCTTAATAATTGATTACAGGTCAACTGTCAAGACTGTGTTCAATGCTTCGCTTAGCTGGCTTACAATTACTTCATAAGTTTCACTGTTTCGTTTCATTACAGCTACCCATCGTTTGATTGCTGGGAATTTTAACACGGGTTATCCGTTTACTTGGAGGAGGGAAAACATTCACATACACACACACACATACATACATACAGAGCGTCGTACTCCGATGCACAAGCTTGGAGGGCGCATGGGGAAGAATCTTTATGAGTATTCGTATTTGTATTCGTAGGATTTCTTGATGTGCAGATCCTGGATCGTTACGCAAACAAATTACGCCACAGAGCTGGCGTGCAAATTTAACAAACGAACGAAAAAACACGGAAACAGTTTCCGAGTTTTCTTTTGTCGCTAGCTTCTTCCCCCAGCTTCCGTCGTCAGGCTTCCGAAAGATCAAGAAAATCATTTGAATGTATTTTGTAGTTTGGTTGCTTGTGTTTGTTTCCATCGAGTACGCTCATCTTAATGCTATTTATTCTTATTTACGTTTTTTTTTCTAAGCAGCAGGTTTTCCTTCCTCTCCTCTTTGTTGGTTTTGTATTGAAAAGTATTACAATAATGTTTATAACATCCATCAATATTTGATATTAGCCTTACAATTGTTTCCTTACGCTATGCTGTTTTTTCGTTTTCCATCCTCTTGTATTCTCTGTCTCTTCCACTTTCTTTTATATTGGACAACGAGCTTCCAATTCTGCTTCTTTGCATTACTTTGCCTCGCTATTGTAAGTTGTTTGTTAATTACGTTCTAGTGATTTACTTTTCGTTTTGTTTGTTTGATTTTCGTTCTGTTTCCGTTTCTTCAACACATTACACTTTGTGTGTATTTGTTTCTTTTTTCATTGATTTATTCTAAAAATGTGTTTGCTTGTGTGTGTGTGTTTATTTGTTTAATTATTTTCTTTTACCTGTTCATCGCACCTTTACTCTACTATCAATTAACAACAATCACGTCACTTTACTCGATTATTTATAAGTTACCTTTCATTAAAGTAGTATTCACAGTTCTAGCTGGAAGATTGGTTTAATGCATACACGATTCGAAATAAAGAGTGGTGCTTTATTTTTTCTAACAGTAACGTGTAGTATTTGTTTTGTTTCTATGTTTAGCGAAAGGAACCGTTAAAATACGCAATTGGAAAAGATACACGCATACACGCGAGCACAGTGATAGTTTGTGGCTCGTGATTTCGACCGAGTAAAGATACATAAAGCGAGTGGAAACGAAATGGAGCGAAAAGGAAGGAAAAGGCTGCCGCAAGTCAGGCAAGAAACTCCCTGCCCAGTGTCTGGTGCATGCATCCTTTTAGGAGATTTGTTTATGCTTTGGTATATCTACGGTTCATTTTGTTAGCTTTGTGTCTGACTGGTATTCTTATTTACATCATCTACCACCACCTGCCCGATTATGTGCAGGACTAATAGTTAAAATCGAATGCTGTCGGGTAGAAAAAACATGGATGTGTTTTTTTTCATTCTCCTAGTCAAAAAGAAAAAAATATTGCTTTTTTATGTTTTTTATAATAAAATCAGATGGTTAATGCAATAATAATCCAACTTCAACTCAATAGTGTTAAACAGTATTCTGTATTTTAATTTTGTTTAAAACATAACCAAACATCGAAACAGAACAGATAGAAATGAACAAAGAAACTTTTCGCAACATTTAAATGCTGTTTTGCATTCATTCTTTAACCCCTCGCGTTCTTTAACTATTACCTATTTGCATTTTATCATCGCTTCCCCTAGTTTTCTCTTCTTTTAATCTAGTTTCCCCTTCTTTTAATAATTGCATTACCTTTGCATTGAGTTTCTAAATTCCTTCCAACATGTCTTTATGCTTTAGTAATGCTTTTTCTTCCACTATCAATTGCGGTCACTGCCGCAGTAACTCTTCACACTTGATATGTGACGTCTAGCACTGGGAAACATGGTGATTTGCTTAACAAACCAAAACCAATCTGGTTCTGTTCTCTTCTATTGCAATTCTGCAGCTGTCAGTGGTTGCAGTTTGTTTCTGGCTCATTAGACAGGGGATATTCGTATGTATCTTTTCGGGTTTCTGAGTGGGTTTTTGTTTGTTTTGGTAATCCGTTTAAAGCTATATTGTTTTTGTGTGTGTGTATGATGTGTTCTCCCTTTCTGTTCTGCCCATTTTCGAGTAAATGTTGTTTTGTTCAGTTACCTCCGTGCAGTTCAGGAAGTAGCGTACCCCAGGGTTCGAGAGACAGTTAAACAGCTAACGCAGTATCGCTTTTCATCGAACGCGCTATCCTAAATTGTTCACCGCGTAAGCGTAAACCACACACTATGCATTGTGCTACGCTTCTCTCCTAAGTAGCTAATAGGTAATAGTCGGTAATAGTAATAGATAATAGTAGTTGTAGTAGAAGAACATTGCCATTAACCTCGTTTGCTCCTGCAGTAGCTCCCTCGCTAACTTCGCTATGCTACCGTTTCCTCAAAAGGGGGTGTGGAAGAGAGATGGAGAGAACGATTAAGAGTGAAACTGGGACAGGTTGGGTTATTTTCAGGTAACAGTTCACGAAGTAACGGGGATGAAGCCAGGGCTTACTGGTCATAATGCGGGGTAGTAACCATTTTTAAGTAGTAAATAGAAAAAACAACCGAAAATACGATACGATCTTCGCTATAACAGTAACAGTTTTGCAGCTTAACCACCAAAACACAGGACAGTTTCTATCCTTCTCGCTCTTTCTCTCTCTCTCTTTCTCTTGCTATATGATGCTGCCTGGCTTAACTATGTGTGTATGTGTGTGGTTTTTTGCTTCGATAAAATAGCCTGTGTGTTTAATCTTCGTCTGATAAGAGATAGAGTTGCGAAATAGAGTAACGCTGTACATTTACGTAGTAATTTGTGATAAAGTAGTGCCACAGCTTACAGTAGTTGCCTAGCAGATGGGGTTGTCACGCCTAACACTTGGTTTTGCTTCCTTCCTTCCTAACCGTACAGCTAACGCACGCTCCCCGCACGGTGGGCCTATGGAGCAGTGTTTTTTGTTTTGTCGTTTTTGCAAATCGTGGGCATCTTTTTGTTTTATTTTTGAATGATCATTCGCATGACCCCACCCGAAGAAAACAAAATACATTCGCAGGACATCCACGATACGTCCTGCATCTGACCATGGTGGTGGTATCACTTCGAATTAACATTAAAAGATTAATTTCTAAACTTTTCTGTGTTCTCTCCCTTTTTTGCTTTGAATGCTGGTGAATTGGTCAGCATCTTTTCGTGATATTGGCGCTTTCCGTTTCATTCCGAAGATGAGCCAGGATAAAAGGGAAAAGCTGCATCCTTCGCCGGATCTTCAGCGTCCCTGTGGCGTTCGTTTCTGTGTTTTGGGGCATTGTTGTTGTTTGCGCGCAGTTCCATAGGTCTTGTGCTATGCTCGTCATTTACTGTTACGATCTTGCGTTACGCCACACTTTCCATCGGGGGAGAAAAGTCACCCAGAACGATATTCTCTACGCTGGTGCGCGCAGTTTATTATGATTTCTTCCTTTCCCGTAGCGGAATATCGTCCTCCTGGCATCATTGATTCGCTGAGGTGTAGTTCTACGATGAGAGGAAACGGCGAAGAAAGTAAGCCAAAAAAGAAGAGAAGAAGTGGTGGAATTAGTACGGTTTGTTGTTGTAGTTATATTTTGTGACAGAGCAGTAGAAGAAAGTTGCTACTGAAATCGACACTAGAGTTACAAATAGAGCAAGAGAGATAGAATATAGAGTAAGAGTGATAGAGATAGTGAAAGAGAGTGAACTAGGAGAGATACATTGAAAGAGCGATAAAGAGGAGGTAGTGATCATGGAGGTGTTTCTTGTTTTTTGAAAAATTATTGCTTTATGGAAAACAACAGTTTGTTTTGGAGAAAGAAAAAACAAGTTTTCAGATTAGTGGGTTCATGACGAGGAATGAAAACACATCTTAGTAGGAATATAGGGACTAATTTTGACAATAAAAATAAATGTAGAGATTCTTATTCTGGTGACAGTAGGGAAATCAAACAGACTTTTTTTTGTAATTTTATAAGATATTTTTCAGCCGGGCCAATATTTCAAACCAGTTTTCAGTTCGTTTCAACACATATTTGATTTCATATCACCATCAAAACCAATTTAAGATAGGGAAAACCTTGATGATGAGGTTAAGGTGAGGCGACTCTACATCGATCTAATTTAGAGGGAACGTTTTCTTCCTTCCCTTTTTCACAGTTGCCAATAGCAGGACAGGAGATAGTAACACTGAGAAACTGTTCTAGAGCACATTGAAACAAGGAAAGGAAATAAATAAACACCCAACGAAAGGAAACAGAAATCGAAAACGATCGATAGGCACAGCAAAAACGCACGCGTAATGTAATAGAGATGTGAAAACATTAACTTACTAGAGAAAACTAAAACACAATAAGAAGAGAAGAGAACACAATAAGAAAAGGAAACAGAAGAAAGAATAAGAAACGACACAAGAGTGGTCGGTTGGGAGCCGGGTTGGAGGAAAAATTGAGCAGTAGATAGAGTGAGAAAGAAACGGAGCAAGAAGTGAGTGTCGACTAGTGGCGCTAATACTTTCTTATCGTTTTTATTTCGTTTTGTATCGTTTTCTTTTTTTGTGATTTTGTATTTGTATTTAGTTGCTTAAGAGTGGGAGAGAAAAGAAAATAGATGGAGATATAGAAAGTATAACTAATTTGCTTGTGGTGCAGGCTTGTAAGATTTGGATTGTATGATACTGGGAGTTCACGATGGATGCTCGTGGCGTGACTAGGTGTCGAATTAGTGAACTGTATAATGCTTTGCAATCGTTTATTTTGGGGTGCAGTTGGAGGGAGTACACACTGTACACTGGTGTGGTTGGGTAGTTTGCAATTTGGTATTTGTTTATAATACAGCTATATACAGGTGATATTTTTTTCGTTCTTTTAGCATTAGTTTAATATTTCTTTTTTTTCAGGACCTAATTCGATTAAAAGCAATTGTATTTTTTTCATTCGTAAACATTTCGATAGCTTGCTCATTTCTTTTCACTTTCTATAAAAAAAAAAACTAGCACAATTACACCGATAGCGCCTGCGATACGATACCTAACAAGCTAATGTTTGCAGCCAATTGTAGCTTCCCTTATACCGACCTACCTAGCACAACACAATCAAAACCAAAATTATAAATAACCACAATTAGGACTCTCTCCCCAAAAAAAAAAACTCTCGACCGTCCAATAGTTCTCGTAGTAGAGTCTCACACTTGTTTGAATACGGGCACTATCCGATTATGTTTCAATGCTACATCTTGATTTGATAAAACGCAAGTAGTAAATGAGTTTCGATGTCGGTCAACTCAAGCTCATGTACTCTTTCGATCATACAAATAACACTACACAAAGCCAGCGTTACGCAAAGCGATAGCATATGAAACCATTAAACACACTACGATCTACATTCAGCCTATGGTTTCCTATGGCAAATGTTTGAAAACTAAAATATAAAACTGTAGTAAATTATTCTATAACTAGGATTGTTTTCTTTATTTGTTCGTTCATTTTAGTTTCTTTGTGAAAACATTTCGAAACCACCTTTCGATGACAGTCCTTCTCGAACGGCTCCGTGAGAAACAGGTAAAGTACAAAGTTTTACAAGTGAAAATAAACACGTAACGGTAGAAAGTATAGCATTTTATTTACACAAAAAAAGAAGGAAAACCATATCTAAACGCAGTTGTATGAGTCGAGTAACGAACAACAACACCATCAGAACGGGTAACACTTAAGAAGTGAAGAAAGTGTCATAAACATCGAACAGTACATAAGGATGATTGAGTGATCGTGTTCACTGTTAGGTAATGGTAAGTGAGTGAGCGAAGTTATGTGGGTGAGCGATTTAAACAGTTTGTTGGTTTTGGGGTAAGTGTGTGTGAATTGTTAACTGAGAAAGATTTGTAAATTTTCAAGATGTTTAATATCAGGTCGGTTCCGTAGTACAATCGTCGACTCGTTTCGAAATCCTGTATAGAAATCCTGTACATTCCGTTGCCGGCATGTCTACGTAGGACGTTACGCAAAAAAAAAGACTAATAGCACTAGAATCTCGGACTTGACATTCATTTGGTTCCAGCAAGTCCGTTCCTTGTATAAAAAAAATACATAAGCACTCGATGGCGTGTAATTTTTCAAGCTTTTCGTTTGGACAATCCCGATAAGAATGTTGCAAAAATATAACAAAATTGCCGATGGAACAATTGCACGAAATGTTCGAAGAGAAATTACATTTTGCTCATTAACTTCAACGCGTCTCAAATGTTGTACCGTTTCAACTACCACACCGAACACAAAGCTTCACTCCATCAAACCCATGAGCCATCGTATCGACATATGCACGTAACGGGGTAAAACCCATAAAGCATACATCCATGTTTTTTTTTCAACGTATGCGTTATCTGTTGTGAATCCGTTGTGTAAATTCTCCCTGCGGAGGGAAAACTTTGTTACATTCATAGTACCCATCGTAATGCTGGAAGCATATTTGCTTCACCCGCTCGGTTGAATTTATGGCCGATACGAGAATGTGCCCGATTGAACACACAGGAGAGAACATTGCTGTGTGTGTGTGCGTTTCCGGATTGCTGCAGCACGTCCATTTTTCGAGTGGTGTGTTATATTATTCATTTCGAATCATGCACATCGTCGATCGGGCACACTGTACGTTCCGTTGCATTTTCCAGCCCAGCGATGGAAACCGCGGTGTGGGGTGTGTAATATTTCACTTATGCTCATTTACAGGGTATACTGATGAACTTCCGGCACGAAACGCCAACCGGAAAGGCAGTTGGACGCTCGCAATCGACCCGATTGTCATGGTGGTGTCCAGGGAGGAACGTTCAGGAGTCAACGAGTATTTACGAGTTTGTTTGTTTATTTGATGGTCCCCTGCCCGCCAACAGTTTGGTTCGGTTTGGCATGCACGCGTACCACAATCGACAGACAGAAGCGTACGAGCGATAAATCGTTCGCAGACTCGTGCAACAATGCAGCTGTTGATCTGCATTTATGGCCTCCCCCTACGCTATCGATCGATTTGGGATGGATTGTATGTGTGTCGTTATGTATCAGGACGCGCGGAAACCATCGCTTTGTGGTTGCCGAGGACCGTGATTGGATGGGTCGCGTACGATTCGCGTACGATTTTAAACCGCCTAAGTGACTATACTGTACAGCTGTGCGAACAAAGAAGATAACAGCGAACTACATGGATGCTTTCCAGGCAGGCTTATAGAACTAGAGTGTTTGTACAGAAGAGCGAAACTATGTACAGCTCATCAACGGCTCGTGACTATTGGTAATATAGCAGGAGTGGAAAAAAGGAAGGAACTAATAAGGAAAAGAATGTCAGAAAATGGTGAATGTTTGTGTGTTAATGTTTACGCAAAAGTGTGCGTGTTTCCGAAAAGATCATCGGAAGGACTTATTAAAAGTGTAAGAGAGTGTGAATGTGTGTTGAAAGATTAAAAAATCCTAGCAGTAAGATAGAGAACGAGTAAAAGAGAAACGGGAAGCTGTAACACTGTTCAGGGAAAACGATAACGGTGTAAAAGAAAGGAATCAAAACAGAGGAATACTTCCGCCGCGGGGCGGCATACAGAAATGCAACACAACACTCTAACTCTACCTGTATCTGAAAATCCAATCACAGATTTGGCTAACATGAGAAACGTTCATCATTATTAGTCACAGCTCACACACACACACACGCACGATTGCATGTTCGGGTTTCGGGTATTTTTGCATGATTTTTGTTTGGTTTTTCATTGGTTTCATTGTTATTTCGCGGTCGTGGTACGCAAGAAAGGCAATTAAGAGACGTTATTAGTTTTCGTAACCATACACGATAGATGTATGTGTGTATGTGATATGGCAATGATCTGGGCGAGTTGTGTAGAGGAGATGTAGGGAAGGGAAGCTCGTAGTAAGGCGGGACGAGAAACCCGCCCGGTTTGGTCCATTTAGTTCACGCACACCGGTACCTTGCAAAGGATTAGGCATGCTGGTTCGAATTACTGTCGTTTGCGAATTTTGAAGAATTTGTGACCGAATGGTTTTGGTACACAATAGAAAACGAAGACATGAATATGGTTAGAGAAAGAGAAAGGAAAAAGAAAAGAAAAAAGATGAGCTTTTTACACCAATCGGTATGAAAATTTGTTTTAAGTTAGAAAATATTCCAGAATGACTTGGAACGATGCGGAAATGCTAGAGTTTAATTTGACATAGCTTTTAGCTTTAGCCTTCTCTTGGTTTTTTGTTTAGCTTCTCTTGGTAATGCTTTGTTTTTTTATTTTTAGCTACACTATCTTAACACCTTATTTTATTTATTCTTTCATTTGCGGTATTCTTCTGCTTTCAGACGAATGTTTCATGTCGGCGTTTATCCTTTTTACCAAATTGGCTTTTATTTTATTTAAAACAACCTTAAAACAAACATTGTTTTGAGCGTTTTTGTAAAAAGTATGTGATAGACACCATTAAAAAATGATCGATGATGCGTAAGGATGTCGAATGACGAATGGGTTATGAACTTATATCCACTATTTTTGGCTCAGTTTGTACACTTACACGTAGAGATAATTTAAAGTCTGATAAATATTACTAGCAACAACAAAACCACGATTAATAATAGACAAAAGGATGTCAGTATAAAATAAAAACGTATATAAATTTACAATCGACTACGGATAATCCAAAAAATATCTAATTTAATAGTGTAAAAGAAAAAAACATACAAAAATTTAAGAAAAACATATGAACAACAAAAAAAAGGAGTTCATATTTTGAATAAAAGAGAAGAAAAATAAAGTCATAAATACAAAACACATATCGATACAATTAACTCAAACAAAACAAAAACATTTAAAAACACAGAAAGAAATTCCTTTTTTGATCAACACCCAGAAAACACATTTAATCCAGTAGAATGTACTCACACACGGAAAAGAGAGTTGGAAAAAGAGACACTCAAACAATCACAGCTGCAGTAGAGAAGATGGAGAAGAAACACACACACACAACCAAGAGGCGAAAGGGGAAAGGGGGTAAAAAACACACATACACACACACGCTTGATGTTTTGTTTAAAACTCAAAAGAAAACCAACCATCAGGGATCATTATTTTATGGTTCATTACTTGGCTGCACTGGTGCCCGTACGCTCACAGTCCCCATTGCTTCCAACAGCCTCTTCCAATTCGTCGCCCGTGTCCTCGAAGGAGTTCCTTCCAGACTCCCGGTTTTCCTACGAGATGGACGGCACGCGGCAAGATGAGCGGGGTAAAGTGCACACACACACACACACAAACGCACACATGAAACACAGAAGAAAATAACTAGACAAACACACACACACACACACGGGCACACACACACACACACACGCAAGGACACAGATCAATGTGGCGTATCGATGGTGCAGCAAATTGGTACCGGGCAACAACCGCATATACTACTCGACCGAGTGAGAGAGAGAGAGAGAAAAAACAACTGGCCACTGCCATCCTCCTCCTAAGGCGCTTGGTGGTGTGCTTTCGTATTTTTTTCCAATTTCCAAAAAACTTCACGGGCTTTTGGCCGGAACGAGGGTAGTTTGGTTTCTGCTTTATTCTGCACACAGCATACACAGCGGTTGGGTGGGCCAACCGCGACCGATAACCGCGACCGTACACGGATAGTTTACTACTTTCTGTGCTTATCGCCTAGTTTTCACCCATTTTCGCTGGTCTCTAACCGTCCTCCGTAGGTTCTGATCAAATTTTGCTCTCGAATGTTTCGAATTTGCGCGGCCCCATTTATGCGGGAAATTTATGCTTTAAGCTGCACTTGAGTTACTCTCCAGTCGCAAAGTACCGATTGCATTGTTGAGTGAGTGTACTGCACGGTGTTTGTTTGTTTGTTTGTTTTATTTGGGAGATTGGTTGTGTTGCCGCTAGGGGTGTGGTGTAGTGGTTTAATGTGCAGTTGTTCTTGTTTGGAGTAGTATAAATTAAAACGTATACAAACAGAAAAGCCTGCATATCGAATTCGCCTCGTTGTTGTAGTCAAATAAACTTACTTTTAATACGAAATTTGGAAAACATAAAACATCGATCAATTGATAAAGAGTTAACATGTTCCCTTTACTGTTTCTATTTTCGTATTATGTGTATATAGTTGACTTTTCCTAATGTTTATCATATAATATATTTGTTTAACTCGTGGGTTTGAATGTTGTGTAAGAAAAAGTGTAAACTTTAGAAAGTCTTTTTTTTTAAATTAACCTTTTTAATAGTTTCACTAATTTTAGTGGATTGTTGTGTTTTTTATAATTATTTTAAGACACTTCGATTTAATTTTCCAGGAATTATCTAATTTGTTTGTTTTTTCAGTTTAGCTGTGTTTGGGTGTGTGTTAGTGTCCGATTTTTCCTGTTTTTGTTGTTTGACTGCCGACAATCAACAGTCACTCCAGTCAAACAGACACCGGAAGTTACGCTACGTTCCGCTAGAGGTCTCGAGCCGGCCTTACCTGATATCGCTGCGAGCAGCACCGTCCGCAGCAGGACTGGAGCAATCCGGTAGCTCCGGTCGCCGTGTTGGCCGAGTGCGACGGGCTGGCCATCGGTGAGGGCGATCCTGGCCGCTTCGTCTGCCCGTTGTACTGCGTCTCTAGCTCGACAAACTCCCGGTCCTGGGCAGCGTTGTTCCAGTGGCAGCGCCGTTCATGAAAGATATCAGGAGCAGGTGTTAGTTGGTTTTTTGTTTCTTCTTCAAGGGGCAACCCCTTTAACAAACGCTACACAGTGTGTGTGCTACTGGCGACGTACTACACTCTAAACACACGCACACACACACATACACATGGGTGGGAAGGTTAATCCTTTTTTTAATGGCTCTAGGACCGTCACATTTATTGTTGGGAACGGATCAAAGCGTGTAAAGTGTGGTGGGGCTAATTCTAGACGATTACAAACGTGCTGGCATGCATGAGAAGAGTGATTGTTGTGATTGCGCGTGAAGGTAGTGTAGGTACAATGATAACGAATGAACAAGAAGAAGTTTGCACAGCAACCCGCTGCGACGGTGGAACCGCTTGGCGCATCAGCAGTGGTGGCGGAGCAAATGAGCCTAAGCCTTATTAATGATCGGTTGGCATAGCAGGCATGCGAATGTAAATGTTGAAGTATTTTTTTTCTTCTGAAGATGCTAACCGAAAGATAGAAATAAGGTGGAGTGGAGCTACGTTTGAAGCTATTTTTTGAAAGACAAATACTTTGAAGAATCGTGTACCCTTTTTCTGAACATGGTGGTGCAAAATGTGGTGAAAGTGTGTACTGAATAGAACAATTTAATGCAAGTTCAACAAGATAGTAAAGCATTCGATGTAAAGGAGAAGGAGGCAAGAAATATTCTATTGTTAAAAATGAACGATAGAAACTGCAAGAACAAATCAGAGCGTGAACAAGGGTTTGCATTGTATCGATCCCTTCGAATGTCCTTAAACCCCCTTTCCCTAAGACTAGCAGTGTACTCTTTGAGTGTCCCTGAGTGTGTATGTGTGTGTGTGTTTGTATGCGAGAGTGAAAGACAGATCAATAGCGATGTAGCAGCTCGCTCGTTGTGGTTTGTGTATAGCTACCGTAGTCTTCTCCAAGCATCGCAACAGATGATGGTGCTGTAGCTCGAAGATGTCTTCGTCGTTGTAGTTGTCGTCCAGTTCAATGCCAGACTCCTGCGCCGCTAGGCGCGACTCGGCCGCCTTCTTCTTGCTCGCGAACGCCGCACTGGCGCCCGCTTTCGCTATTCGTATTCGGGCAAGGCGTGCTTTCTACAAGTAGGTACGGAAAAACGTGTCGCACAGTTAACAGACCGTTCCGCGTGCGCATACTTACAGGGAGCCGTCGTCATCGTCGGCTCCACCGATCCGGTAGCCTACCCGCTGTGCTTTCCGCTTGTCCGCCCGCTGGTTCTGGTGGTAGATGCGGCTGAAGTTGGACACGATTACAGGTACAGGTAGCGCGATGACCAGCACACCGCTCAGCGAGCAAACGCCACCGACGATCTTGCCGGCAATCGTTTCCGGCACCATGTCACCGTAGCTGCAGGTTGGAGGTAGGTTCATGAAGGGGAATGGTAAGTTGACGGAGGGAGAGGGGGGGGGGAAGACGAGAAAGAAAGATATGATTAGAATTGAAAATTAGTTTGCGTTTCGAGGAAGCTGCAGCGACGGCCTTTTCCACCATAAATCTGTATTTCTTAGGAGTTTTTGGTTTTCAGCGTTAAAACCTTGTTCAGCTGGTATAAGTTTGGATCATTACAAAGTCCAAACAATATTTGTCCTGTAATACAGAACTGTAAATACCGGTAACTTGAAATTACGATAATTTTAGTGTCCATTGAGATCCGGGTCGAAGGACCAATTTTTCATAATGCTTCTTATTAAATCATTATTTTTTCCGAACGTTAACCCTTTCTAGTTAACTGAAGTTATAAAAAAAAGTTTTAATCAATTGACATCTCATATCGTTTTTTTGTTAAACTTTTTCAGTAAATAATGTGATAAAATTACGAAAACAAAACACAAAATTCATCTGCCTCTTCCAACGTGCCCGGCTAGCTCAGTCGGTAGAGCATGAGACTCTTAATCTCAGGGTCGTGGGTTCGAGCCCCACGTTGGGCGTTATCTATTCTTATAATGTTTTCACTGTCATTGACAATAATTATACTCTTAATTTTAGAAATTTGTAATTACATGCTTTTTTTTACTTTTTGTTAAAGTATGTTTTTTTTAATGTCATCAACAAATATATATTTAAATGACTTTTTAAATAGACGAACTACTTAAATGTATATAAAGTTGTTCAAACAACTAGAATTACATTATTTCTTTAGTGCTTCTGAAACACTCACACTTACTCCACGCAGTCTCGCTCGTGCAATGGTACCAACATCATCGTGAACTGAAAACCACCACCGTTGCGGTGTCGACAATTGAACTGCATCAAAGCGTCATCTACATTTTAGTCAATTTGAGGTGTCAAAACCGCATCAAAATTGCAATTCCGACCAACAGAAGGATCCGGCAAAACCCGATGCGTGCAAGCGTGGAAACATTCTAAATGCCACCGACCGTGTATCTAGCGCAGCATTGCCCTACTAGTTGCCATCGCCCGTTCGACATACATTAAATGCGGGCTGTGGCACTTCGAGCGGCATCAGCTGCATATCACTGCTGTGGTCAAACTCACACACACACATACTCACACCTCAGCGGAGCCGAGATACTATAAATATATTTCTCCGCTCCGTCTGGTCCCGCTCCGAGAGGCCTGACACTACTGAAATGAGCCGTATCCAGTGACCGTTTAGGGTTGGCGCGTGATGGAGCATCAGCTGATGGGCGACTTGGTAGGTACTGTCTGGGGACTGACGCAATCGAACGTGTGGCCAGTCACGAATTTTGACTTGCCAATGACACCGCCTATCGTGGCATGGACGTCTCAGTCGACATGAACCATGCTCCCCTCTCTTCTCCGCCTGAGCCACCTGCCAGGGCAAAGATGCACATGATGTGTACCGCAGGAACGGCCGTTCTCCGCTGCAGTGGCTGACACGCACAGTTTCATTTGGCAAAGGCAAAGTGACGAATGTTTTCGTTACAAATTGCACTCACGGGTAGTAAATTTGCGAGCTCACAAAACACACACCACCTCGGTGCATGCACTCCATGCAGCGTCAAGATGCAGCGTGCGGTTGAGATGGTGGTGCTGGCTGGCTGGTTGACTGACCACTTGTGATGTTATTGTAGGGACGATGCAGAGAGCGAGCACGAAAAAGGAACGGGCGAATGCTATTTCGGTGCAATCACAACGTTAATTAATCTCGCATGAATGGATTCGATTGAACAGAGCTGATTAAAAGCAAACAGTGAGCTATAAGTGTCGGTCAGCCGTGAAAGGCGCTGCGTATGTGTGTATGTTGTTTTTCGGCTGGAAATGTGTTTGTTTTGATTGGATGAGAAGTGAAGCGCACGAAGTGCGTTAAAAGTGTTTGAAAACATGGCTCGTGTTTTTCAAAACACATCAAAGGATTTAATCGGTACGCGCACTCGATTGGTTTATTGTTTTATTGAGATTGGAGGAATCATGTAAAAATTTAAGTATGCCAGAAATTCTACAAACAATTTTTAATTTAATTTAATTTAAATTACGGTTTGAATCGTAAAATGAAAACAGATGTTTTTAGAATTTGCATAATTTAAGGCGAATTATTTGTGAAGCGTACATTACATACTTTAAGGCGCTGTTGAACTTGATACTAAGGGGATATGCAATCTGCATAACAAACCTTGCTTTTTACCGAGAAATTTACCGATGTTGGACATTCAATAAAATTGGACTCCCATATTATTGGCAAAAAAGTAAATATATACTCTACCCATTCACGTGGCTACTAAAACAAAATAGCAGCACTTCCCACCGACACTTTATTTATTTACTTCCTTGCTTCTACTTTCCCCCGAATACGATCCAAACCTGACGCACCCAACTCGAACTCGGCAGCGCTCAATTTCGGTAATGGATCGGATCAATCGATAGCATGAAACCCATGGCAGCTAATCAAACGATTTACGAAGGTAACTAAAACCGTGCAGCTTCAACTTTCAGCGTGATTGATGAAATGTACTTAAAGCTCTGCTCGGGGAAGCGAGCGCGGGTGCTGGAAGCAAGCGTGTTATTTCAAGCAGCGGACACCACCGGGACCAAGCTTCGTGATTTTCCGTTCCCATTTCATTCATCAACAGCAGCGGGATGCTTTGGGATTGCACACGTTGGTTTAGGGGAGTGCAACCAAGGAGGGTTGCACAAGGGAGCAGCATATACAAAAAGCTCTCTCTTTCTCTCTTTTCTATTCTCTCTATCTCTCTTTTACTCCCGGGATTATTCGGAGTGGTTGGAGTTGTACAAAACCCTAAAAAGAGGAAAAGCCATTAGTCAAACCCATCGCTTGTCCCGCTGAACACCGTACACCAACTAGACACCCAGTTCAAGGGTTCCCGTACAGATTGAGTCCACGGCAGCACTAAAGTCCCTTCCACCCTCCCACCATCACTGCCACCACCCCTGTGGCTCTAATGACAGTGTCCGAGGCAGTTAACAACGAGCTTTTATTTACCCTTATCACGCATGAACGACCGCCATCTGAGAGCGAGCGATGCTTTTTGCGAAGGGAACCTTCCCGGCGAGCTATCGAGGACGATGGTCGGACGCGCGGGTGGGAAAAAACGGTGATCGCTTTGAGACGGCCCGAGCGCTCGCAACGCTATTTAATGGGTTCTGGGTTTCGGTCCGGGAGAAAGTAGTCAAATTGTGCTTTGCAACTCGGTGGCATACGAGGGGTCCATTTGGTCCAGTACGGTGAGGAGGAAACACAGGAATTTCACGAGGGTGTTTCTGTCTGCCGGACAGTAAGACATTCAAAGAACGATCAAGGCCACGCCATGAAGCACCCGCACGAGGTGGTGCAGGGAGACGTGATAAGTTGCAAATAAGAATTAAAGATTCCTATCTGGCGGGAAGTGTAATCTTCGGTGGTTATTCTGGTTCATTTGCTCGACCGTTCCGGGACGTGAGTGGTGGTGCGCGAGCGTTTTGTTGACCTTTTTTTCCGTAACCTCTGGTGTGGTACGGTGGTGAGTAGTTATTGTTATAACTTGTTCGTAATTTTTGCAACTACTTAAGTGCTGCCATAAGCGATGATGGTGTGCGACTTCTTTATGGTTTATTTGTAGGTCATGCGTAAAATTAATTGTGATTATATTGGTTTTAGAATGATTTCAGTCTGTTGATTTCAGTCTCAAGATTAACTTTAGACTTCATTGTACACGCCATTTGGTGTGTGATATCTTCTAAAACAAAGTATATTCCAAGAAGCTAAAAAATCCTCCTCAGTGCTTTCAACGTCAAGAAACACTGTAAAACGCCTTAAAGTATGCAATACACGATTGCCTTTCTTTTTCGCCTGTCTTCCCCTTCAAATTACTTGCCCTGCCCAATTCCAGTGATCAAGTTTTGCTGTGCCAGCACGTCACACGACAAACTTTAGCAGCGTTGAAAGTACATTACAATATAATTGCACCCATAACAGTCGAAACTTGCAACCAGCTAGCTCGTGCAACTTCTCCCAGTGGGATCTGCTTTCGCTTGAACAAATTCATTACCTTTCGCTCTAATGATAAGGGAGCGTAGTGTACACACTACCACTTGCAGTGCAAAGTCCAACACAAACGAAGGAATGTAAAAAAACGGCACACAATACACAGGTGCACCTACGCAGCATGGTGTAGCATCGGGTGCACCAGAGATAGCAGCAGCAGCAGCAGGTTAAGCATGAGAAAAGAGAATCTTCCACACCCCCGGTAATGATGCCGATTTATGCTGGTGAGGTTGAAAATTCAAAAGAAAACTTTTGCCATAGAAACAAGATGGTCGAGTTAGTTGAAGCATGCTGCCGAAACTCAGAAGCACATTGTGAAGGTGTATTATTCTTGCACTAAGGGGAAGGCTTTTCATTCCCCTTGTACGGTTTGACTTGAACTGGGGTGATTTTACGTATTGTGCTTTGGGTTGAGAACACGTCTGTTAGTTTGAATGGTTTGAACGATGCTGCTCAATCACCATCTTCTTTATTTACTGACATTTAAGCAATTGCATGGTACTAGGAACGTTTTTGTTAATTCCATAAAACTAAATTTGATGATGAATTGTCTCAACTTTTCTTTAAGACATCCAAAGTTGAGCAGCATCGTCATCTCTTCAATTAACGATCATTATTTTTCCTTTCATACATTACAAAATTAGCTTTTCAATCGTTACTTTTCTAAGAAGCGTACAAAAAAGGGACAAGAACACAAAAACCCTTCAGAACCAATTCCATTTTTTCAAAGCAGAAGAAAACAAAACCACGAAGAACCCTTTTCAATCCATTAATTTTTGCCCCCCAAGCAGATTGCTGTGATTTACGATTATGGAAACATTATTGGTTGGATGGAGTGGAAACAAAGTAAAAAAAACGACAGAAAAATCGGTCATAAAGTGCAATCGGAAAACCATTGAACCGTGACAACGGGGTCACAATTGAAAACTGGTGAGCGTGGTGGTTTAAAACTGACCAGCGTGAAGCAAAGCGCCAAGGAATAGAATTAATGGAACTCGGAAAAAATATGACGCTCAATAAATTAGTCTTGTGATGAGAAAACAATTTTTTACTCCCGTCGCACCGGAGTGCGGAGTAGGTTGTTTAATAGAAAGGGAGAATTTTGCGAAGAAGAAAAAAACTGGCTCAATTCTTCGCACACAAATCAAAGCATTCCTCTTACAGGTGTTGTTAGGCGAGGAAGAGCCGTACCGAAGTTTAACCACAATTGGGTGGCGAGGGTGAAAGCAGTATAGCAAGACGATCGAGAGCCACCGCACTTAGAACCAGCGGAAGCAAAAAGCCATCGCGACAGTGATCTCGTGTCTGAGAGACAAAGGCAAACTTGTACCAAAAACCGTAAAACTTGTTCAATTTCAATGAGCCGCAACTTGGCACGCGAATTCCAACCGGAACCGGAAGAAGTTGTTCGGCTGACATTTTTTTCTCCTTTCTATGCTCTTCTGTATGGTATCGCTCAAAGAATAAGGGGAAGTTGGAAATAACATTTGCACCTCATTTGCCTCCACCATTTGCCCTCACACCCGTGTGCACACGGTCGGGTGGAAGGATTCGAATGAAAATTCACAAAATATGCTGCCGAAAGAAATTAAAATTGCCATTCTGGTGGTGGCTTCCGGCGGCCTTGGTGGGCGCTGGTGAAGTGTGAAGTGTGGCTCGAACTATCGTGCAAAGTGCTAATGAGAACCGCTCGCTCTTGGGCAACTAATTTCGTGAAAGTGAGCCGAGCTTGGTCGGGGCTGCGGTAGACAACTGGCACGAACGAACGATAATTCATGCGAAACACGACACACGGAGTGTGTGTGTGTGTGTGTGTGGTTTTCATTTCTTAGGCGCAGCGGTTTTGCCGCATCGGTTGATTTTATCTAGCAAAGACTACGGGGGGCTTACTTTTTCAGTGAGCGCGGTGCTGTTTTCGCACCATCATCGCATTATCTAGATGGCGCTTTGGTGTATGTCAATGGTTGAGATATTGTTCGTGCGCTCAGCATCTCGTGGCGAAGGATTTAGAAATCGAGATGTGAGATAAGCCGATGCAGTAGGCAAAATTTACACATTCTGAGCTTGTTTCTGGTGGGGCGAATTTTACATCAAGCTGTTCCAAAATTTATTCCAAATTAAAATAATGACAAAGGATTCTTTTATGATGGAAACCAATAGCTTTAACACGTTCATATGCTACTTCAGATTGTCTACTGATGATTTACCATTTGATAAAACATGTAAAAGGAAGCAAACGGTTGAAAGGTCTGAGGTGAGCTAATAGACAACATGCCTCTTTATACAAATAACATTTCAACCTATCTTGCATAAAGGATTGGTAAAAAAACTCCTCTTAAAACGTTCATAAATAAGCTGGGCTATCAGTTGATTACAACAATATCATGAAATGAATATAATAAAATCAAAAATGACTTTGTAAAGCTTTACAAATTATTTAAGGATAAGGCTAAAATAATTGTCCAGAGATAGTAATCGTATCGATGGGATAAAATTAATAACAACAGAATACGGAAGAGTGAAAATTAATGAGAGCTGCTAAATATTTGAATTTATTTATACAAAGTTTTGTGATGAACTCGTCCTTATAAAACCAATTGTATTTATTCTTTGTTTTAAAATAAACTGTAACGGAAGATTAACTCAAATTTTCAAGATTTAAAATAAAACCAATCAAGGGTACAGGCAAGAGAAACTTTCGACTATTCAAGCTCCTTTCGGTGTACTTCACATTGCTGTACATCTTAAGGAATTGTTTGAGGAGATGAGCAGGAGATGGGACCGGTGGTTACGTTGGAAATTGGAACGTTCAAGTAGCCAGCTAATCGATGAAAAAGTACTTCAGTAAGGTGTCTATTGTTATGAAGACGTGGCAGCTGAGTCTGACTGTATCTGAGCTGAAGATCTGCTTGTCCCAGTGCAAGCGTTCAAGAGTGCTTGTGATGTAAAGCTCTACTTTTGGGGTGAAGTTCAAGGTGCCAAGGAGGCGAACGCTTTCCGGAATCATGCCAAAGAAAAGACCTAACAAGACGTTGGTGTATCATTTGTGAAGAAGACTTATACATTTATAGTTACTTTCTTCACAAATAACGAAACCCAAAACCGCTTCTCATAAGAAAAAAGGTTAACATCACAACTAATTCAAACGAAAAGTGGAAATTCACATTGAAGTGCGTCTTCGTGCGAACTCCACCGCGCAATTAACGTGCAATTACGAACTTAAAATTTCACCTGTCAAGATCAAACCATCACAAATTTAGCCTAACCAACCACATACCCCGCGACTGGGGGTGAACCCCCGGGGTGAACGGCATTTGATTATTCCATCAATCTGGGAGGGCTGCAGTATCTTTCCGAACCAACCGAACACTCCATCACTCATTTGCCCGATGGAAGTGTTCTGTGATGTTTCGTGTTTGACTTAGAACTTTTTTGTGTTGCCTCCCCATTCTTCACTATCTATCCTTGCCCTGTCAAATACCTACAACCTACGTACATCTCCGTAACCGGGCTGGAAGTATTGCGCAGTGGGAGAAGAGTCCATCCTCACTCCCCCTATGGAGTTCGTGAAGCTAATGGGAATAATTTGCACACTTTCGCTACGGTTTTTGGGTGGGTGGTCGTCAAACGTCGGTGAAGGAGTGGTACGGTGGTGGTAATGAGTACTAACGTGCCGCTGCCAAAGCCAGCTTTGATGTGGTGCAGCTGTTTAGTATGGTTTATTTAGCGGCAAAGGTGGAAAAAGTGGCAAATAGAGAGAGATAGCGAGAGAAAGAGAACGAAAAAAACACACACCCATGAACCTGGGTTGGGCCCGGTTGGTAAAGGTGTGAATAAACTTTGACATCGATAAAACGCAAAGTGGTTCGTTCATCTCATTACGAGGTTGAGCGGGGCCAGGCTTTTATGGTGTGATTTTTTTTACTTTTTATATTCCGTGTGTGTGCGTGTTGCTTCTTGTGTGCTATTTTGATGGTGCATACCGTCACGGTGTGCATAATTATCGCGAGCTTCTTGCCGTTTGCAGTGGTTTCTCTTCAGCCCCCTCCCTGGCTGGAAGGTGGCGTTGAGTGAAAAGTTTCATGTGCGCCGTACTGCGCTCCTCAAGTGCCGCAAGCAATTGAGCAGAAGAACGCGCATTGCAATGCAAAGCCTGGCTTCGCTGGTGCTAAATTGGGTAGCAAAACTTTTCGCTACAAATAGCAACGTCTTTTTAAATGGAAAAGAAAAGCAAAACACAGCCCCATGAATACCTAGAAAAAGACGCAGTATCTTCTACCGATCGAATCTGGTAACTTGAAGCTGGAGTAACGTTCAAACTCCTCGCCCGCTGCTGGTAGTTGTTGCGACCAGTGCGCTAGCATATTATATTGCTCCCCCCCCCCCAGCTCTTCCCTCGGTGTGTCGCTATCACGGACCAAAAGATCGTTGGCAAACGTCGGCGTCCAACGTTGTTTATTGCATCGTAAACGAGCATTAGCCCGGATGGAGGGAAACATTGGAGCAAATGTTCAACAGGGACTCCCTAATGATGTTCCCTTGCTACGTACGTGGCGCGTTTGCGGGAGGAAAAGTTTGTGCGCTGCTACGCAATAGCAATCCGACCGAGTATGGGAAGATATTAACGGGCTCCGGGATCTGGGACAGTGGGAAGCGTTGATGTGTTGCATATTCTTTTGGATATTGTTTCAAATTTTATGATTTTTTTTCAATGGGAGATTCTGTTTCTATAAGAGGTCATATGAATAACTTTTAACGCTACAGGTACTAAAACGAGCAATATTATGGATACATCGTTGGCTCGAAAGTTGCGAGGAATTTCATTAAATCTTCTAGCTAACGTGTCCATTGGGATATTAAAGACAACACAGCTTCGAAGGTTTATTCTAAGGCAAACACCTCCTGTAAAACGATGAGCTCGGATCAAATCAAATCAAGAGCATCAGAAGTTCCCCACACAGAGCTCGACATTCGACAAAAATAAACAGCCCATTGCTACCTGGAGGCGTGTTTAATGGTCGCATCATTACGCTTTACGAGTTGGACAACGATGAACATTGGCTAAGATTTGCGAATTGCACTCATCCTGAATGTTCGGAATAGGGTCGAACACTGTCGCCCAGGAGGAGGTGTCTAATATTTGGCAAGAATTAAATCTGCTCAAGATAATCAAGGACCTAGCCCGACGACTGTCATAATCGTCTCATTTTATCGCTTAATTGAGGGTAAATAATCGTACAATCACGGTCTTTGAATAGTTGGAATTGTATACACAGAAGCGCAAAGAGAAGGAGAATGTGTGGTTTGTTGTTCTTTAAATGCTTACAGATAATTAAAGCTTTCGGGAATGGGCGGTACTTCTTGAACCTTCTAGGAGCAAAACATCATCCACTTAAAGTCCCGCAATGTTTTTTGGCACTGCCGTACCGGCGTACTTACCCGAGCGTGGTCATGGTGACGATCGTGTACCAGAACGCGGCCGGAATCGAGGTAAAGTTGGTGCCGTCCACGTTCTTCTCCGCGTAGAACATGACCGTGGCAAAGATGATGATGGCCATCGCGAGCGAGAACACCAGAAAGCCCAGCTCGGACGCGCACGACTTGAGCGTGTAGCCGAGGATGCGCAAACCCTGCGAGTGGCGCGAGAACTTGAAGATACGGAAGACGCGAAACACGCGCAGCGTCACGAACGCCCCGGACACGTCGTCATTGTCCGTGATGCCGAGCCCGATGTAGTACGGCAGAATGGCGACCACATCGATGATGCTCATCACGCTGCGCACGAACTTGCACCGGCACGGGGCGGCGAACAATCGCAGCAGATACTCGGCGGTAAAGATCATCACGCAGGCCGTGTCCAGACAGAAGAAGACGATTTTGTAGCGCTCGCCGCACGACAGTGTGCCGGCGCGGCCCGGCCGCACCCCGCACGGTACCGTCTCGACGACGTTCGCCATCACAGATACAGCAATGAAGAAGCCCGTGACGTAGTAGAACACGAGCGCGGCAGTGGAAGTATGCGGATTCTCGAAGGCGCGCCACATCCGTTGTCTGATGTTGGTCAGCTGCTGCAGGTTGTTGTCGCTGTTCTCCGACAGCTTGTCGTCCATCAGCCGTTCCGCATTTTCGCGCTTCCGGTCGCGGTAGTCCTCGTAGCAGCAGTCGCCAATCACGTCCGGCATGATGCCGAAAAAGGCCAGCTCCTCATCGTAGCTGAGCAGACACTCGTGCCGCGGGTAGTGCAGCTTGCCGGTGCGATAGTAGTTGAGGATGTGGCGGAAGATGTCCGGATCGCGGTCGAAGAAGTACTCCTTGCTGTCCTCATCGTAGAAGAAGTCGCGCTCGTTCGAGCCGAGCAGTGTGTCCGGGTACTTCTCGACGGTCGTGCGCCAGGTTTCGAACCGCCGGCCGGACACGTTGATGATGAGCTTCTCGTCCTCCGACCGCAGCCGGTCCTTGAAGACGGGCGGGGCCGGCAGCGGATGGGACGCGATCGGCACCCAGCCGATGGCCGCCGCCCGTGCGAATGGCAACCAAGCGGCGACCGAAGCCATACTATTCGGTGGAATTTTTCAATGATCCTCCAAGTGCGCAAACTACCTGCCGGCGAGTGTTGGGGTGGGCTGGCTTGGTGGTCGGGACGGAAACCTCCCGAAGGTCCTGGCTTCCACACACTCTCACTGTTGGATATGAAGGATATGGGAAGAGGTACGCTTCTGCGACCACCACAAAAAATTTCTGAACTTTTTTTGGTAAAGCTTTTCAAAGCTTTCCACTCCTTGGGAAGCTTCCAGTTAACCGGAAGTCATACACACTCCAAATGCGACCTATACTATTCAGACTTCTTGAATTGCCTCCCTCGCACACACACGCACTGACACACTCTCTCTCTTTCTCACAATTCTACGAAAACATTTAATCGTCACAAGTGCCTCGGCGTTAGTACTTTAGGCGTTGGAACTCTGAAAACTTCCCCGAAGCTACCAATTACCCGCAAGCTATTGAGTACGTCCTTCGAGCACTTGCTGCAATGATGGTACTTTCCACTGCCCTTAAGGCTTGTAATATTTCCTTCCTTGCACACACTCACGCCCACTCACACTGCTATTCGGCTTCGTCCAAAAAACAGAAGAATAAAAAAACACCTTCAACCTCAAAACGCAGTAACGAAACCGAAAAACCTTCAAGTGTCCGAGCGATTCTTACGCCGTGGATGCGTCCACGTCCCGTCCGCGAAGCACCTCCGCTTTTGGCACTCGCCGGTGATTAATCACTTTCATCACCCCACCGCCGTCTGCATCTGTCCGCCACTCATCGAACGCGTGCGAATTTGCTGACTGCGTGGTGGTGTTGGGCCTTGGTGTGTGAATGTTTTTGCTCTTTTTCGAGGCCCAGAGTTGGCTGGGATGAGAGGCCGTGTTTTACTTGCTGCTGCTGCTGCTGCTGTGTTGGAATGCCAGCGTGGGCTAGTTGCAGCCGGTGGGCACTTTAGGAATCTTTTCCCGCATGTTGCCGTCGGACGGGACCGTTGTCTGCGCTCCGGTCGTGGCTGGTGGCGGCGGCGCTCCAGGGACAACGACAACGACCATCAAATGTGTAACATTCCATCCCAGGCCAGCAGGAAGATCGGAACGGGGACAAACTGAAAGCACAGGGAACAGGGACGGAAAATATCATTAGTATAAGCTGCTGGTGAATATTGCATCCATTATTCGCCCAGAAAGTGAGTAGCTGCCACAGGGCGCTGGTGTGGATAGAGCAGCAGAAAAGCGATTTGAAATTCGACCTCACTGCTTTAGATCGAATTCCACTCCGCTCTCTTTCTCACTCTGCCCCTACCACGGGTGGTTGAGTGTGAAATGATGAAGTGACAAAGTGATATTGAAGACACTGTGGGACCGAGATGGTTCGTGATGGTGATGATGCTACTGCTGCTGATGCTGCACAGTGAGTGCTGCACTTTTCAACCACCGACAGCAGCAACACCGACCATGATAATGCTGCATGCAAATCAACTGCCACCCAATCCCCTCTGCTGCCCGGGCCCCGTGGCAAATGGAGAAGATGATCAGCATAAAGCCACCCGGGTAGCTTTCGTTTGCTGCTTCTACACATCGAAAAGTCTCTTTCTCTTCTCGCTGCGCATGTATGTATGTATGTATCTAAAGCTATGCAGCATTCTGCTGAACGAGCGCTAATTGATTGATAAGAAAAATGAACCGAACCCGAACGATGACAAGGCGATCGCTTTCGGTGTGCGATTGGCGGTGGCAAAAGTGATAGTCCGGTCGATTAGATTGATGCTGTGTGTTGAATGCAGCTTAATGAATGTATCGATGGCACCCCGTCGGACGGGGCGGATTTAGGGGCAGGCGAGAGAAACCCAGTGATTATAGGGTGTGAATTGGGTGAAAAGTGTGCTACACCATTTATAAAACATCGCTTCACACTCAGCGGCATGGTAAAGGCAGCAAAACAAAACATCATTCAGAATGATTGGAAGGAATTCCTATCATTTTTATAGATGAATACATACTGTATTTGAAACGATTTTTATTTTGTATAGATTATTTGAATAATCATGAATAATAATAAATGAATAAGGAAGTTTAAAACGAGCACAGTTAATGATTTTGCGCTCTAAAATATTGTATTTGTATTTATTTTTATAAAACTTTTTGTATTTTTAATCTATATTGTTTTTACTTCTTTATTTTAAACTTATTTTTGCTTTGTCATCTTTTGTTTAATCTGTATTTTTGTTCTCTTTTGTATATTTTCCTCTTTTACCTTATAAGTGTTTCTTTTATACAAAAACGGATATTTTTCGTTTTGATGTACAGTCTTTCCCCGAGTTACGCGACACTCGAGTTACGCGAATTCGAGTTACGCGAATTTTTTATTTTTGACAGTTCAGATGTCAAATCAGTACAATTTTCTCCATCAATTGTCAAATGAAAAATAATTAGCAATATTTCAAAATTTTAATTCACTAAAAAGTCAGTAATAACTGAATTCTCCACACCAATTGAATCAAATAAGTGATAAATTACATAAATGAACTAAATTCAATCAAAAATCATGATAAAGAAAGTATATTTTTACTGTAAAACGTGATATTCGACTTACGCGAAAATCCGAGTTGCGCGAATGTCTCCGGAACGCATTATTCGCGTAACTCGGGGAAAGACTGTATTCGTTTACAATCTCTTATTGAAGACTAAATACAGTTTTCTATTTTTTTTTAACTGCTGCATTTGTTATAGCAAATTTTCTACTCCATGTTGTTGCAGAATCATCAATAAAATACTTCAACAAATGAGGTAAACAAACTGTCTTTACAAATCTTCTACTTGGTGCTTGGTAGTCACATCCTTGCAGTAGTGAGCACCACCGTTAGTAGTATTATGGCAACCCATTTGCCCAACGTTTCTCACAAACGCACGTACAGTCGTTTCGCCGCCAATGAAACTTACTACACCGCCAAAACTAAACGTACAAAACGATAAAACCATTTAACTCGTATAACCCCAGCCGGCACCTCCACGCAAGCTCAACAGGAGCGAAGCAGCGTTGCTGCCCCGGTTCACCTTCACCCTTTCGGGTGCATTAACGCCGTAAAGCATGTCGTTTTGCGCAAGCCACAGACGAAGTACCGTTTATCATATTTATGTGCGAACGTTTTATAGTGTGCAAAGTTTTACTGCTTCGTGCACCCTTCGTGTTCACCTTGCCCCGCCAAACCGTTCCGCTTAAGCAGCATGAAAGGTTTATGCAAAAACAAAGCAAGAGGAAAGAAAAAAGTCACACCGAAGAAAATGGGAAAACACTTAATCAAAGGACATCGCAAGCACGTCTGCAACCGAAGAGTGACCTCACAATTGAAAGCGCTTGATTCATGACCCTGTGTCTGAGGAGTTTTTTTTCTGCTTCTTGTCGCCAAAACAAAACAAAACAAAAACCCAAGAACCATCCGATCGGCACTGGGTTAGTGCAATCAGTATATGAGAGCAAAAAATCGGACAGCCAAAACAAAAGCTCCGCTCGCCTGCAACCGATAGGGACGGGGGAGAGATCGAGCAAGCACAATTTATGGCAAAGTAATCGGAAATCATGGCCATATTTTTTCCCCTTAATAGGGGAACATAAAAGAACCGCAGACCGATCCGATTCGTGCCGTTCTCCCCCTCATCGAAAAGTCACCCCGGACGAACAATTCATTTGTGGCCGAGCGGAAATGGAAGCTATAATAATTGTCCAATGCCATCGTTCCCGGGCGTCGTTGCAAAACGGAAATGCAGAGCCTCCTTATGGTGTGTTTTCCATGGGGTGAAGAAAAAAGAACATAAGGGTGGGACGATTTTTCTGCAATGATAAAGTTCCAGCCATTTCCACAGCTGCTCTGGATGGCTGTGTTCGAGCATGTGTTCGCTGCATTAGAAAACATATGGCCGTATGTTGTGTAGGAGAGCAGAATGAAACTTTACACTAAGAATGCTTTTCCCATTACGCCACGATGTTCTGCTTACTTTCCTCCGTTCATGTATTTCCCTATTTGTGTTGGAAGTGCTTGTTTTAAAATGACCTTTCTTTCTCGTTGAACGGTTCCAGCCACGAAATGATTGCCATAATTAAGATGCAATTTATGTTATAATTAATTTCCCATTTTTCCACTGGGTACGCGAGAGTAGCCTTTGGATGTATTTTTTTATGAAAATGTATCAACAAACAGGGCTTTTTATCTACACAAACATGTGCGAATTCAAAGATTTACGACCATTTCAACCGATACCCTTTCATTCGAGCTGAACCATAAAGTGATTTCAATTAAACCCCCTAGCGCACGTATTGATTGATAGCTCTTTGTGATGGTAATTGAGCGATGGAATAATGGTGCAAAGAATGCGTGCAAACTGATAGTGAAACGTAGGGAGAGAACAAAAACACAACAAAAACATGGAAAGTAGCAATTATTAATCAAACATATAAACAACACCACTGCGTTCACGGGCGCTTATCGCGGAGGAAACGTGGAAGCAATGCTCCTCATTTGCATCACAGCGGTCAAATGGTTATCTCGAGCGGAACTGGCCTTGGTGCACGCATTTGAAATGGGAGAAGAATAGGGTAGCGAATAAACAGCTAGGCTCAGTCGATCCGTAGGTCAGTTCCTGGGCAGGTTGTGCAGCCTGTAGAAGTCAGCTTTTACCAACAAACCTTAAGATGTAAGTATAAAGCGTGAAACGTTGTGAAGAATGGTTCTAAAATGTATTTTACTTTTAGGTATCTCAAGCTTCTCGGTCTGCTTACATTGTTTGTGGTTGCAATAGCCAGTGAGTTTCAAGAAGTGACCACACCTACCAGCACCTCCAGCGAGGAAGAAACCAACGCTGGCGTAATATTCTCAAACGCCACCACACTTATCATCGAAGATGGCGCGCTGGAATCGATCGATCCGGCACTTTTTGAGTCCTACCCTAACCTTACGCACCTTCAACTGAGTCCCCGTGTACACAGCATCCAACCCAACGCATTTGCTTCCCTAAAAGCACTCACCAATCTCAACCTGGACAACAACCTGTTCGCTACCGTACCGCGAGAAGCACTCTCCGCCCTAAGCACGCTTAAAACCCTTTCAATCGCCAACAACCTGCTCGAATCGCTCGATGATGGTGATGTGTTTTTAAGCCTAGCCCGTCTGCAAAGCCTATCACTCGACAGCAACCTCATCCACCAGCTACACCCCCAGTCGTTCGCTCGCCTGGCAGAGCTTAAACTACTCAACGTGAGCTGGAATCGGCTCACAGCATTCGAAAGCATAATCCTGCCCCCGGAAAACCAACTCCAAGTGCTCGATTTAAGCTACAATTATGTGAACCTGCTTAACGTGTCCACCTTCCACCGGTTGCCCGCTCTCAGGGAGCTATCCCTCGCCGGCAATCAGTTCGAATCGCTGCACCCGAACACATTCGCTACACTGCGCCACCTAAGCCGGCTCGATTTGAGTGATAATTTTTTCCAATCACTTCCACCGAGGCTTTTCACCTCGAACCGGAAGCTGGCCGAGCTGAATCTGGCTGCCAACCTGCTCGACACGCTGCCGGGCGACCTGTTCGCTGGGCTGAAGCATCTTACAGCGCTAAACTTACGCAACAATCGGCTTACCGAGCTGCCGGCAACCATCTTCCGCGAGCAGCCACCGTTCGCGCAGCTCGCCCTCGAAGGCAATCGCATTGAGCGCTTCCCGTCCGACTGGTTGCAAGCGTCCGCCGACCTGCTGTTGCAAAACAACCGGCTCGCTGGGCTGCGGAAGTTTGCGCCGTCCGCGAACGGGACGGTTGTGCGGCGCCTGTTTCTGTATGGTAATGAGATTGCCACCGTCGAGCAGGATGTGTTCCGGGCGGTGCCGAAATTGGAAACACTTTACCTGGATTATAATCGCATCGACGAGCTGTCGCCGATGGTGTTCCACACGAACCACGAGCTGCAGCACGTGACCCTTTCGCACAACCGGCTGGCGGTGCTGCGGACGAACACGTTCGCCGGGCTGGCCCGGCTCCACTCGGTCGATCTGTCGTACAATCGGCTCGCTGCCATCGAGGAATCGGTCTTCCACGGCTCGCCGGTTGAGTATTTGAATCTGAACGGCAATCGGTTGCGGACGCTCGACGAGTGGAGCTTTTCCGGCACGCGCTTGCTGTACCTGTACGTGGACTCGAACGCGATTGATGCGGTACAAGTGGGTGGAACAGGAGGGCGACGAGAAGAAGGTGTGCTGGAAGGATTGGTAGAACTTTCGGTCGCCAGCAATCGACTCGACCGGTGGCAGGAGCTATGTGCGAGAAACTTTTCCCGCCTGTCAGCCCTGAACTTGGCGAACAACTCGCTTCCCTCGCTGGAGCAGGCAAGTGGCTGCCTGGGAGAACGGACCAACTTGGATCCTCTTACGGTTAATGTTGGCTTGAATAAGGTTTCGCTGATTCCGGAGTTTGCTGGACCCGTTCGGTCATTGGATCTTAGCGGGAATAGTGTGGAAGATCTGGAAGGTGGACATCGGTTCGAGAGATATCAACAAACAGAGGTGCTTCTGCTGCGAAACACATCATTAAGAGCGCTCAATTCGGGAAACTTTGCATTTCTACCCCATCTTACGGAGTTAGCCGTTAGCTCCAAATTTTTAGAGACCATTGAGGAGGATACACTACTTGGGCTTAAGCTTCAGAGGCTAGAACTAACTGATTCTCCGTTAAAAACACTTCCAAGCCATCTTCTTAAAGCCCAGCGGAATCTTTCCTATCTTTCTCTCGCCAACAACGAGCTCACAGTGCTATTCTCCACCTTCTTCACCGATTGTGTCCGCCTGGAAGTGATGGATCTTTCCGGGAACGCTCTATCCACTGCAGACAAAGCTTGGTTCGAGCCCCTGGAACACCTTAAGTCAATCAATCTCGAAGCAAATCGAATTACCCAACTACCGGCCGATCTTCTCTCCCCGGACACACATGCGCTCGAGCTGCTTTCCTTCGCCGGAAATGCGCTGCACACCGTCTCCGATGCAGCGTTCCTTGCGGACGTCCCAATTAAGGCGCTTAACCTTTCCAACAATCGGCTGGAAGAGGTGACGCTTCTTGCCCGCAACGAGTTCATCACCCAGCTGGACGTGTCGGGTAATCGGTTGAAGCGGTTGCTGTTACGACCCAACTATCGCACGCTGGTAGCAAACGCGAACCAAATCAGCAGCCTCGAGTGGGACCGCCACTATCACGCCAAGTCCTGCCAGCTGGAGCTGCTCTATCTGGCGGACAATCTTCTGGAGCAGCTCGATCAACGTGTCTTCCAGCTGGCAACGATGGTCGCGCTGGATGTGTCCGAGAACCGGCTCGATGCGTTCCCGTTCGACCAGCTGCATCGGCTGAAACGGTTGACGGTATTGAACGTCTCTCGCAACAACATACGCACCCTGCCGGTGATGGCCGCTGGGGAAAGGTTTAAGCTCGACTGGTTGGATTTGTCCGAGAATCCGCTCGAGCAGGCGGAGCTGGAACACTTCCTTGGGTCGTGCGTTGTGAACGATCTAGTGGTGAATGTTGCCTAGTCCGCCATGGGCCAGGTAGGTGGCCATTGAAGAGAAGGTGATAGAGCGGCAGCTATTTATAGCGTAAATGAAGGTGTCTAAATAAAACCGTGAAACCGTGTACCGCGTAAATGTCGGCTTGTGAATGGCTTTTGTTACTCTGCTGAATGACTTTACTGAAAGGGGGATTGGAAGTGGGAGGGAGCGAAAGGTGTTGCGAATGAATGGCTTTATTTGTAAAATGTCATGTAAAGTTAATCAACTCGAGCACATCCACACACGGAGCAGCAGTGTGTAGGAGTGCTAGAACAGCATGCTCCGCACGATGACTAGAACGATTCTAGCCCGTCACGTGGTAAAGGAATGTGTGTTGCATGTGTGTGTGTGTGTGTGTGTGTGTGTGTATACACTAGTGTGGTAAGCTTATGGCGTTTGGAAAAGTTGGCAACTTCCATTACTATCAATCATTTCGCCCCGGGCTGGATGGCACGAAACGGTGTCCCCTTTTAACTGGTGCGACTACAATATCACGTGCTGGGGAGGGGTTTTTGGGTGAAACTTTCCGTCGCTATTAGTGGAACATGGCACCCAAATGAGGGTGAAAGTTTAATTAGTTCTGGACTCGCTGCGCGCGCGTGTATGTGAGAGCATTGTCGCTGGTGGGTGTTTCGTATTGCACGGAAAGTTATAGTTCCTGCAGCAATCGGGCGAGCGAGAAATGGTTGCACCAACGTATAAAAAAGATGCTAAAAAAATGCTGTTTCCACGTTGGTGCGGGATGTAGAAAATGGTGGTTTTGATTCTATTTCCACAATATTCTGCATATGGTCCACTTGTGGTCATTAATCTCTTTTGTGTGACTGAAAGAGCGTTTTTTATGATTTTGGAATGAACACACTGTACAGCTTTTTAAATTTATTAATTCGTGCAATCTCAGCTGCTTGAGAGAGTGAAAAAGTGAAAAATGGTAAAGTTAATTTTAATTAAAATTGCACTTAATGTAGGTAACATTTTTGTCCGGTACAGGTGAGTGTCAGCACAAAACATATAATTATTTGGAGCCTGCAATACCTGGAAAACCAAGCTTACATCTGAGCAAATGTTTTAGTCGGTTGAGACAAACTCAGCTAAATTTTTGTAAATATTGTGAGATCGATATTGTATGCGCTTCATCTACAACTTGATGAAAACTGGATTTCACATAAATTTAAATGAGTTTGGTAATAAAAACAGATGATTGAAGTGTCTGAATTCATATGTATACATCGTGAAAATTTTATGAAACGATTCAATTTAATCATTTATCAAAAAAGATTGTTGAATAGTTATTGAAGGCCATTCACTTACCACAAATCTGAAGAATTTGATACTGCCTTGAAAATAATGTTTCAATCAAAAATTGATTTTTCCTTACAACTTTACAATGAACATGAACATGAACATTTGACTTAAAGTTTCAGAATTCTACCAACAGACAACAATAACTATACCATTTTAGTATCAACATTTCATCAAAATTAACTTCAATGCTTTAATTTTCTATCATATAATGTATTCCAAAGCTTTAAAATGAATATTAAGAGAAGGTTCAATAACGTCTAAGAATTACCATTATGCTATAAAATTATGCAAAAATCACACATAAGTGTCTCTATTCGTAAAAAATAAAGCAGCTTATTGTGGCAGTACATACTGCGTATTCGAAGGCAACACACCTCTATTACCCTAAAGCGTGCCTTCAAACGAATTTATCGTCATTTTCACACCTTCAATTCGGTAAAGAAAATTGGCAACCAAAACGAAACAGCACATCCGAGCTCAGCCAGCCTGCCCGCCCAATGCATACGACTAGCGCACGGAAGAGGTTGAAATTAACTTTTATTCATTTGGCTTCCTCAAGTAAAACACCATTGTAGTCACCGTCTTCGCAATGAAGAGCAAAGGTGCTAAAACGGGGGAACGAAAAAAAGGCAATAATAATAAGAGAGCAAAAATCTCTATCCTTCCCATTGTCGGCCGATCTCGTACATTTTCCGTCCCCTGCATTCTACACCGTGGAAAACAGTGAGTGCTTTAGGGGAGGAGGCTACGAATCGGTAACAAGCCTTCCGGACTCCCTTTTTGACACACTCCGTTATCGACTCGCTCACACTATCGTCAGGGGAGACATTCTTTTCCATCCCGGTTCCGCAACCAGTGTCACTGGTGCTTCCGGAGGGGTGGGTTTTCAACTCGTATCGTATCGTACTGTAATAACCAACAGCAGCGACGACTTCCCGAAAAATGACTCCCATCGTCGCTCGCCGCGTTTGCACTAATGAAGAAGCAAACTCCTTCCCGGAACCCCCTCCAGGGAGGTGGTGGTTGCGCACTGGAAGTTGGAAGAAATTTATTGTCACGATCGTTATCTGGCGCCGGTTGTGGGGGGAGCTTTGGATTGGTTCGCGAGCCGTGGGCAGGGCGAACGATTCCTTCACGATCGTTTGCAAACAATGCCGCGTAAATGTGGCTCATCTTGCGTCACGGTACGGCTATCGGAAGATCTCTTCCCTCGCCGATAGGTTGGTCCTGAGGGAGGGGGGGGGGGGGGGGAAGGAGAAAAAACGGTCGAAGTGGGAGTGCTTGTTTTTCTCGCACTGCGGGCCTGCGATGAGCACGACGGCGATGGTGTTGATGATGATGGCGGAAGATGGGTAATTTATTAATGCAAATTGGGATAAATTTAGGTCAACGAATTCATAGTTGACAATGTCCGGGTGTCGTTCGCAATCCGGGCGAGAGATCGTTAGCCACCGGGATCGGCGGTTTGCGAAGGGTTCATACTTTGGAGCGGCCCGTCCTCCACAGGGCAGTAGTTTTTCGCCTCCTCCGGGTGAAGAGGCACGTGCAACACCCGGAGAGTGCGTAGAAGGACGCAGGAATGCTTTGAATTTTAAGGAAGATAAGGCGTTACGATATACCTTGGAAGTAAATGTGTGAATTTGTTCACTATTATACGTTATGAATTGAAAAGAGAATGCTTTCTATAAAGGAATTTACTGAGAGCTAACTTTAAAAAAGTGTATTTGTCTCAACAACATCAGCTTCGTCTGTAATTTTGCAAAAACATTTTAGTCAATTTAACTTCGAAGAGTGCACGCTCGATCAAAAGCTTGATGCTTTTGTTTTCTATAATATGCAAAAGAGATCTCATGCATTTCATAGAAAATCATTACCAAAACTAGAACTTTTGAACTAGAAAAATACGCTGCACAGTCCTAGTCCAAGCTTGTGTAGTGCAAAAATGTGGTTTTGTATTGAAAATACTGTTTTCTTATTAAAGAATGGAATGTTTTACGAGGAAATTGGAATACCGAAGGCGCTTCAGATAATTAACACTGTAGATAAACGTCATTCCAATGTGGTCTGTTAGACACGAAAATGAAGTATTTTTAAACTTTTTTTCTGCTCTCATTTTTAATAGAATAAATGTTAAGTATTTCCACTTGCATATTTACACACGTTACAGGTGTTTTCTGAGGTTCTGATAGGTTTGGGACACTATATTTTCCGTATCTTATGTTTCCGAAATGAACTATTTATGACGTGATGTGAATTCTTCTTTGAAGTGAAACTAGGAATTGTGACCGTCCCAAAAGGATGCTCTACAGTCCAATTCCCATTATATTAAGCTCATTTCGCTGGTGTCTACAAAGTTTCCTAAAGTAATGGGAACTACTGAAAATTCCTGTAGAGGCAAACCAACACAAACATGAAGAATGGAAATAAAGAAATGCACAAACAAAAGTCAGTGCGATTGACGAACTGCAGCACTCCCCTGCATAATGCTAGTTGATGCGCTTTAAATACTTTAAAACGTGGTTTAACTTTCTCCTACATTCACTCCCCCCATTGCCCATTCTTCTTCGAACCAAAAACCATACTTCACTCTCCCAGCTGAAAGACGCATTTTCGCAGATGGAAACCGTCGCAAATATGCTGCACTTTGCCCCGTTCATTTCCTAGCCCTACTAACGCATTCAAATTGTCACATTCAAAAAAAAAACGCATCACTTCCTCGGAACCTTTCCTTCAAAAACCCCCGCCTTCCTCTATCATTCCTAAAATGCAAATGGTCGTTTTGCCAGAATTAGCATATTACACAACGGAGCGCTCCGAAAATGGATTGCTTCCACCCTGTTTGTTACCATTGCAGCAGCAGCAGCACCACGCCAGTACGCCAGTGTGACACCTCACGCTGGAGGTTAGAAATAGACGAACGAACGGAATCCACCCGCACTCGTAAGCGTGTTTCGGCGTGCGCGTGTGTTACAATCCACTCGGGTATGTGCTCGTTCTTTACCAGCTGCAGCGTTGCCTTCATCCAACAAAGAACAGGAAAGTGAGCATAGTGCATGGTGGTGGTTGGTGGTTGAACCAAAAAAAAAAAGAAAAAAAAACGCCCCGTAAGGAACAGCTACATAATTGTCCCAACCGTGCGGAACGGTTACCGTTATGGCTCGGCACGACAAAAAAAAGAAAACGCTCACACGTACACGAACTCAACCTTTTGGAAATTTATTTCTCCGCCGTAAAAGGATCATGTGTGTGTGCGAGAGTGCTTGAATGATCTATCACGGCACAACTGCACCACTTCCTGGGACGACGTAGGCGAAGCGGAAACTTGTACGATTTATTCCGCTTTCGGCCGGGTGAGATTGACTGATTGACAAGACAAACTTTTGCTTGAAATTGGAATCCGGTTACGGAAAGAAATGCAGCGAAAAAAAAACTGACAGACAACGAGGAAATAGTTGTGCACCACAAACGAGTGGTTGTGCACGCAATAGGAGCTTCATTTGCTGCTATTCAGCCCATAAGCTGTCCCAAATACGAAACCAATCGCAGAGGGAGTCTAATTTCTTTTTGGTATATTTTTGCTCAAAAGCTTCCGTAGCTTCTCACTCACCTTTCGAGCTGCCTGAAATCCTACACCGGTTTCACTTCGAGAAAGCTTTACCTTCAGCAGAGGGATGCTCATTTCATGCATGACTTCCTGGTCGATTTGGAAACCAGAAAGTAAGGAAGGTAAAACAAACTGCCTCCCAAGTACAAATATCATTAAAAAGCAACGCAACCTTGTGTGTGTGTGTTTGTGCGTGTTTGTTTGCCACATTTCGATCGCATCTTCTGCCTGTGTGTAATATCAATTCCTACTTATCTTCCCGCTGCAAACGGTGCGCTGGCAGGAAAAATCTTTCCCAGAACTCGAACGTTCACCTCCAACCAGCGACATGTCTGCTACGCGTAGAACGCGACAACCAAGGAAAAGTTCACTTACCCGGGTGCCAACTTTTACCATGTTTCCGCAAAGTTAGCAAGAAGCTATAGGAAAAGCAATTTCAAAAAGACTCCCACCCATCGGTACTGCCAGCTTCCGGAGTTCCGGTTTCCGAAGCACGAAGCACGCGTCGCGAAGTCGGTGTGGCTTTTTTCCAAAAAAACCGTTCGGTAATGTTCTTATCAAACGGAACGGCTTTCCGATTCACTATCGTGTGCAGTGTCTCTCGTGTGTAGAACACAACCGTGTCAGGGTTCGGGTAGGATGAGGTTGATGAGGCTTCCAAATGTTCGCATCCTGATGAGGCTAGTACGTTGTGGAGAGTTTGGAAGTTTGGCAAAATTGTTTTTGAATAAATTAATTAAGATTGATTTTTGCTGCTGTCACTATCCACCAACACTAGGCAAAAGGATCACTCTTAGCGTCCGAAATAAACACACCTTTTTTCAATGAAAGTTAGTCCGTGTAGTCGTTTATCTTGTAAATCAAGGCATATTGATTATGAGTAGGGTAAGCATTTGATTTTTTTGGCACCAAAAGTTATGTATGCGCTAAATAACACAGTGAGTTGAACATAATAATTACCTTTTTAGAAGTAATGCTAAACTCCAACCGACTGAAAGCAGATGGTGATACCTGTAATGAAAGAAAAATGATGAAAAATCGAAAAAGTTTAAGGATTTGTTGGAGCATTTGATTTATTATTTCACTTTTCACTTTTCTACACATCGATTTTCAATTTTCTCCCATGTATGAGAAAGCTCTTTAACGCGTTCAATAACATTCCGGGCCTCGAGTTCATTCCTCCATGTAAGGTTGACACTTTCGTCAAAATATGCCAACCGATTTGGCGTCAAATAACATTAAAATGGAAACCTAATAGCTTGCACATTCGCTTGCACGACACGTGACAGACACACACACCCACATGTATCTAACTAACTTTGCCCGCTCTCACAGTGACGGCACGTGTTTAAATGTATGCCTTTCTTTTCATTATCAGTCTGACACGTGTCACAAACTTCATGTAATAAGTTTATCGTTTAAGCGGCATCGAATCGAAGGCACGCTCGACGTTAAAAGCTCAGCTCTTTAAAATATGATTTATTTTGGCCTTGTGTCATCTTCTGCTGAACACACACGTGTAATATTAATCGTTTTAAGAGTTTCATATACATTGACTCTTCTCAACATGTTAACATAGATGGGTAGATAATTTCAGCCGAAAAGCCTTTAGGATAACTTTGTTGCCGAAAATGCTCCAGTTGATCCACAGTAATTCGTCTCCCTGCATGTCATTGCAGGCAGCGGTGAATGTTGCGTATCACGATTTCGATATGGTTAACGATTTCAAATCGTCATAAAAACAACCAAATCCTACCACTTCGGGTAATAGTAAGTTGGGTGCGCAAAAGCAACAGAAAAGGCACTCGTAAACGCAACAACGTGGCTTGCTGTAAGCAATTTTCTGCCCCGACACACGCGCGAATTGGCAGCACCGAAAGTCCAAGGTAATACCGGGGGGAAATACTGGGCACAAGCTTACGCTCAAAGATCACAGAGAACAGTTTAGAAAAGCCCACACGCACAAAAGTATGCACACACAAAAAAAGCCCTTCATGGTTTCCTCCCCGTCCAGGGATGGTTTTCTGGCATTTCGGCACCACGAAAGGTCATCCACGAACGCAACAATGTGCAGTGACCGTAGCAAAGACGCGCCCTCGCAGCCGTGTGGCACGCAATCGGCACCGAAACGTTTGCCCTGCACCGGAGGGAGCGATCGTCATAAAATCCGTAGCAAAGCTTTTCAGCTGGACTGCTTTTTATTTCGTGTGTATATTTTGTGTGCGAGTGTGTTTGTTTCGGCAAGTGACCTTGGTGCGGTAAAGCCTGCATAAACCGTCCCTACAGATATGCTTGTTAACGAACGAACGGTAGTGCTTAGTCCTTGTCCGGTTCTTGAGCGCTGAGAACCTTTTCTACGGAACCACCCGGGTCGTACCGGGTCCGGTTGTCCGTTCTTGGCTGGGGAAGCACTAGTGGAAAAGTGGAGGAAAAGGAATCTTTTGCCAAAGCTCTTCCCCAGTGAGATTCTTCTTTCGTATATGTGTGTGTAGAGGATGGTGGAAGATTCGAGGTAAAGATGATTAAACGAAGTAATAAAGCGCACGGTGCTGCGGTTTCCACAGAAATGGGCCAGCCTTTCCAGTGAGTGTACGCCGCTGGTGACCTTTTTGTGCTTTAGATTAGAGCAATTTCTTTTGAAATTTGCCTAAAGTCATCCATCATCGGCTTAATGATGCTGACTAACTACTCTCATACATACACACGTAAGCTGTGCTTTGTCCGCAAGCAGGTTTATCCCACCCCAAAGCTTCCGTAAGCCTCCGCAATGGAAATGATTATGGATAGTTGCCGGTGGTACTGGTGTGGTTTAACAATTTCCAGAAGTACTTCTCCTCCCAAGGTAATCTTTTTGCGGCCTTTTTTCTTGCCCGAACATACCCTCACACACACATACACACCCCTCCATTGTCCATCCATTCAGCATGAATGTTTATCATTTTTCTGGCTGCATTGAATGTCCAATTTTTCACCATTGCCCATATTGCATCGTAATTTCTCCGGGGACGCTCCGTGGGTGAAATACCACGCACACTTACGGCGCTGGATCATCCGGACAAGGGGGGGGGGGGGGCCCGCCGCAGCGGGCAGGGCACACGGAAATCGCGTATGACCCGTGATGGTCCAAATATCCGGCAGCCCTCGGGTGCGGAAGAAAATTGATTGACTACATTATTCAATATGGCAGCGTGCAATTTCTCACCGCGGTCACCCCGCGGCTCGGCGGGCACTCCCAGGAGAGCGAAGGGAGATGTTTGATGTTCTTTCTCTTCCGGTCAAAAATTGATGGTTTGTTTGTCGGTTCTCGGTAACGCATGATGGATGAATGGGTAGAAGGGTAAGGGAGGGTGGATGTTTTGCAAAATATTGTCACCGTTCGCAATCAGCATTACGGATGATGACGTCGTCGCGCACAAAGAGCGGGGATTGGCAGTTGCCGAATGGGCTTGTTTAGAAAATATTCAACAAGAAAATAAATTGTAAGCAGAAAATTTTTAAATATCACAGAAAACGAAGCTTTACAAATAATTTACAACTACACGTTTTATAGTTTGACATGATGAAGAGATTGAGACAGATTATGGCCGGTATCATGAGGATTTTTGCTGTTTAGCTAGGATATAAAAAGGTAAGATATACCAAAAGCAATGCGCATATTCAATGGCAAATTCTCTATTATAAGTAAAACCTCTCAAACTGTATGAACTAGATACGATGCAAACCTAAAAATTAATGTTGAATCAAATAATAATTATAATTTATTGTTTCTTTGCTATTAAGTTTACTAGATAAGCCATTTTTTATCTTGAGATCAGGCTATTTTATCTCCTGTATATTGTTCCTTGGGTTCTTCTTATTATTTGTTTTGTAATGCATTTTCAATTTTAGTTTTGCAGGCGTTAGCTTAGAGCGTAAACTTAAACAGTTGAAAACATTGTAAAGAAGTTAGTTTCGGAGTTTTGAGAACACTTTTTAAAACTGAATTTCAATATTTATGCCATTAAAATTACTTTTAATCATTGTTTTTTGTGTTCTAGTTATATTTTTTACTTTTTATTTATTTATATTATTATGTCATTTACTAGTTTTGCAAAATAGTTTTTCCACTGATACTTCTTTTAATATTGCTGATATATTTCTCAATAGTGTTTTTGTTTCATCCAATAAACGTTCTCCGATTTTCAAGGCTAGAGTAAATTCACGTTAGGTATTTTTTAAACTCATCAACTAGTGCTACCTAATAACATACCTGCCATGGGCTCAAAACTCGAATAGAATGATCCACCCATTCGTAAAACTTACTATGTGCTACACCAGGAAACCAATGAATCACAGATAGTCAGGCCCATTAGTGGTTAATAGACCAACTTCACAGAATTGAACTATAAAAATCCACAACTTACCCATCTCAACATATGATGCACCTTAGACCATAGACATTAAGTTAAAAAGCTTCACTATGAAAACATTACGGCTTGCCGAATCAATATGCTATCGACATAATTATATGATTCCCACTCACCGCACATCAACGCTATCTTCTAATTGAATCTCTTCTCAACACAGCTTTGACAATGCCAAAAAAAAGGACAACATTCCTATCGATACACTAACATTTTACGATAAAAATCGAAACAAAACCTTTGCAGTTTGGAAATTGGAATCAATGTCGACGTCGAAAAGGCAAACAAAAAGGAGAAAAAAGCAAACCAACCTTAAGGGCGTAATGATGAATGTCAACCTATCGGAAAAAGGAGTATTTGGGAAATGTGTTGTGCTTGTTGTGCTCCCACCTTCTGTTTTCATTCTTGCGCTGTGTTACTCTTTCTCGGGGGGTTTCCACCACCTTACAAGACCTTAAGCTGCAGGGAAAAGGTTACACTTAGCGGTGGGCGTTCGATGGCGATGCGATGGCCACCCGTCGTACCGGTCATAGAATGTAAATGTTCCTATTGACCTCGTCGTAATTCTTGTACGAGCCTAGCAGTGGTGGAGTGTATGTGTGCTCGTGGGAAGAAACGACAACCTGGCAGTACTAGCAGTGGTTAGGAAAAAGCTAAGGCTCTCACATCGGAAAAAGCACTGATGATGGTAGAAGAAAAAAAAAAATAACATCAGTAGAAAGAAAAAAGAGCAAAAGCCGATCCGGTACGAAATCGGGAGGGGTTTTCCCACCCCGATTGGTATTTGAATAAATCCCCATTTCGAGGCGATCCGGACTTTGACCTTATACCGGATTCGGAAACGAATGTTGACCTGAACCATGTAACAGAGAGGGAGAAAGAGAAAGTATGTATGTGTGTTTGGTAGGAAGATGTTAATGGAAGCAAAGTTTTAATTGAATGTTGTCGAAGAATTCGAAGGCACTGCATTTCGTTGACCCAAACTGTGAGAAAGAATTTGTGATGAGATTTTTATTTCCCATCGAACCGAATGAATTAGTGTTTGTCCATTTTCGCTGAGTCCATTTCGTGCGAGTGCTGGGACAGATATTAAAAAGCCAAACAAATCGAACTAAGCACCAAGCATTACGGACCACCACAAGCGGCCGTTTGCTTGCCAAGGCAGGTCTCAGCAGCCGTACTCGCGTAAACACGTAATAAACGCAATCTAAACAGCGATGACGTAAAGCAACCAAAGAGAGAACCCCACAGAAGAAACCCTTTAGTTGTGTTTTTTTCTTCTTCTCTCTCTCTCTCTAAACCAAAACATCAAGGAGCACAAAAGAGAGAGTGCACAAAAGGTATGGGCAAGGTCGGGTCGGGGAGTGTATTAATAAATTTTCATTAAAAATAAACAAAGCCGATTCTGCCGGATGAAATTTATCGTTTCTGCACCGCCATAAAATCGGTTGAAATATGCGGAGGCAGCACCAGCGGTGGTTTGCTCTCTCTCTCTCTCTTTCTCTCTTGCTCCCTCACACGACCAGTTCGGTCCAGACCGGCCGGACTTGCAACCAGACGCGTACGGTGTATCACGGACGGAGAACGGGGACCGCCCGCTCGGAGTAAGTGTGGCCGCAGACGATCGAATGAATGGTCCATTTGCCGGTCCGAGCGAACGACCACCACGGCAGGATCTGGTCCACCTCCGCTGGAAGCTGAGTGTGCCAAAAATCAAAGAACCAAACCGTGCCAAGCAAGTGCGTAAAGAGTTGTTTGCGCGGTGGAGGAGAAACACCGATTCGGGACGATTGCCATTGCCAAAATTGGTGAAAATTATTATCAGCAGCATCAGCAAAGCGCTCGGGAGCGTTTGTAGTATCGTGTGCGGTACGGCTAGCAATAAGTTCCTCCATATCTCTCGACAGGTAAATGATTCGAAACAGCAGCCAAAAAAAAAACAGCACCAAGCAAAATCTGAACCCGATGAAGTGCGTTCTAATCCGATAAATTGGGTCCGTCTCACTCCAGAAGTGATCCTTTTTTTTGTTGTTGTTGAAGCTACTACGGGAAATATATATTCTAAAAATTCGATTCTTCCACCCGGTCCAAAACCGAACGGTGCACTCGACCGGAAGGTGAACCCATGGCTTATTAATTAGGCTTTAGATTGTAATCTGTAGCGATGTAGCGAGCAAAGGTTGGGTCCGGCAAAATTGGCCCATAATTATAGGGACAGGATTAGGGAAAGGTTGCGCAACAGAAAAGAGCTGAGAAGCGAAAAAAAACGACAGCAACTCCTTGGAGTACACATGAAAAATATGTTGGTCAGCAATCGGGGGAAGAGATTAGTCGCATCTTATCGATGCTTAAATCACATTCAACGAAATCCAATCGGAGCTGGTCTTCTTTCCAATTGGTCGGAGCTGGGTTCTTCAATATTGACCCATAAACGTATTTTCCACCTCGGTACGCTAATTTAATTAGTTTCTTATTTGTTAAGTGATTAACTGTGGACGCTTGTCCTTTGTGGTTGATTTGTTTTGCCGTTTGACTTCGTCATATCGAAATGAAATTACAGCAATCATGACTATTGGTCTTTTTAAAAAATGGCAAAATCGATTAACCGGTCTCATGTGTCTTGCTTTCTCGTGGCCGAACTTATCCGTCATTTGTGAAACAACTGGGCAAGCAACGAGGGGAGAAAGAGAGCGCATATTTAAGACAAAAAAGAAAGCCTTAGCAAAAGGAACGAATAACTCACTCTGACATAATGATTGATACTTTTGCAATAGCGGTGTCGCTGTCGGGCACGATTAGGAAAAATGGGTTTGCTGAAAGCCGCAAAACGCAAACGGAAACTGGACGGTTTGCGGGCAAGCGTGGCGGTCCTGCCGTCCAACCCGTCTTCAACCGCGTTTTTTACCAACAAACCGACCAAAAAACAAACACAAAACGAACCCTCTCAGCAAGGCTTTTGCTATCACTTCTTCATAAATCATGCTACTGAATCCTTTTGATTTATTTTATCCAACCGATTGCCGGCTTTGCTAGCTTGATGCGGTGCGGGGCTCGGAAAGCGAACGGTGCAAGAAAAACTCTCCGAAATCAAACTGCCGTTTTCTGATGAGTTTGGCAAAAGTTTAAGGCGGTTGGTGCTAGTTGAAAGCTGTTTTTTGTCGTTGCCTAGACGCGAAGAAAAGATGGAAAAGAGTTTTTTTGTTCTTTGTTCCACTCCCGCGACCACACGATCGTACACAGTTGGTGGAAAACATTTGCCTTACTTTCCACCGCGGTGAAGCTGGGCGGGTGCTCTGCGGGTACTTTTTGCCACTGCACATAGGAACAGTGCTGTCAGCCGCGGGTCACATTGGTAATGTAGGTTCAGCTTGTTTTCCTGCTTTGCCGCCGGGCCGGGACCAACAGTTGAGGACATTTTAAATAGCAGCCGTGGGTCGTGCACTCCATTCTAGCGTGAAAGTTTCCTAGCAAAGGCCCTTGCCCTCCCTCAACCCCCCTGTACGGTTGGGTTTTGATGGCAGTGCAAATGTGCAAAAGAGATGTAGGAGTGGGCGTTAAACATTACATTGCACTGGTGAGTAAGGTTAAAGGCAGTACTTGGTAGAGATTTTTATTATTTTTTTTATTTTTTTAACTCCCAGCAGGACTTTGATTTTGAAACTCGTGAGTTGAAGGATTGGAGGACAGCAAATGGGCCCTTTTTTCATTGGTGCCGGTGGTTGTCTATATGCAGTGCAAGGACATTATAGAAAGAGATTTCAGCTCAGTTTACGTTAAAACTTTTTCTTCTCCAGTATATTTTAAATGTTTGATTATTCCGTTTTAGGTGTGTTTTCTGCAACCTGAGACTGATTCAATTTGTGGGTTGATTAAAGTTGGTCATTTGTCAGAATATCTAAACTACAATTCGTTACTAAACTACACTCGCGAAAGAAACCTTCTTACCTAAACAAATAAAAATCCACAAAAATTGATTTTCTTAATTTTATCAAATTTATTTGGCTTTTGAACAATAAGTAATTGTAATGAGTAATAAGTAATGTACACTTATGCAACTCATGTTTCATACATGTATTGCCTAGTTAAAATGAAGTTCGAGCAACCCTACACGACTCTCTGTACTGTCCACTGCGCCATATTATTTAATTGGCTGTGAAAAGTATAACCATATGAGCATTCCATGAATGAACCAGCATGAGAATAACTATAACCGGATAAAACAAGTGCACACCTCTTACACACACACATAGAGAGATCATACCGTGAAGCAGTGCAGTGCAAACTCGGTAAAGCAGTACATTTCCTTTTAATTTGCTGCATACTGTTTTTTTTCGTTTTTGTTCTTAAATTATATTTTCCTTCTGTTTATATGCACCCACATTGCACCACGGGTGCTGCATGTTTGCTTGGCAAGAAAGGCGGGAAAGGCGACCCTGGTGCTGACACTATTCTTTTTTGTCCGCACACGTTCGCTCCCTCGTTCGTTTGCTCGCTGGCCGCACACGCTCCCGGAAGACTAATGAATGGCATTCACGGTTGCGGCACAGTGCAGCGGTGCAGCATATGCAACGACCGTAAGGCCAGACCCGTAATGCAGTATAGTGGCCCTGCAACGTACTGGAGCATTGCTACCCCCTAGTCAGTAGTTCATAACCCCTTTTTTCTTCGCCCTGTTTTTAGTGGGCAATATTTTTTCTCTTCACCAGCAAATCCAGCGGCGAAGAAGTGGCGAACTGTGTTGACATACGTGTACAGGGAGGCAGAAGCGACGGCGGCAGGAAAACAACTGCCGGAAATCTATGTAAAGAATGTGGTAGCACCAGTGCGGCAAGCACCTTTTCCAGCACGTAGAAATATGGCCCGCCCGCGATTGCAGGGCTTTGGGTGGCAAATATGGAATTACTGTTCTGCCAGTTTTGCATTTCCTTCGCTCAGCGATCGTATCCACCCGTTCTGCCTAGCGAAACCACTACAGCAAAGTGCACTTAGCACAATCAAACTTTAATTGGATTACCCCGAACGCAGTAATGGGCTAAACGCATTACGGTTCGGGTTGACGCGCCATCGGACGCGCCACCCGGGGCACTCTGTCGCCCTTAAATTCGCACGCCAAGCGCCGAGGGCACTGTGCGCGGCGTTTCGCCCATTGTCTTGTCCGACCCATCCAGCGTAGGTCGTAGGCCGTTGTCTGTCAACGAACGCTTTCACACATTCAACTTTAAACGACTCTTCACTGTTCTGCTGCTCCTAATAAGCGCGTCACTGCGCAGGGCGAGAAGGCCGAAGAGTCCGGTTCTGGAGAGACCAAAAGACAAACAATCATAAAATGTAAGCAATAAAATCCGCGCGCGCCTTAACACCGCCAACCAGACTGCAAAACGGTGGCGGTGGCTGGCTGGATGACCCCCCCCCCCCCCCTCTCTTTCCCAGTGCTGTTTGTTGACGCGGCCGGGCAACCACAGCGACAAGCGCGCTGACCGTACGCGCCGCTACCACTTCCAAGAGCGAACGGCCGGAACGGCCATAAAGTGTACGATAAATTGGTTATGAGTTTGATTGGCGCCGCGAAAATGCGACTGCCCCCGGAATCGAAATTGCCCAAGCGCAAATTTTCCGAAGTGGGCAAAACAGAAAAACGAAAGAAAGATCGTTTGATTTCGGTGCGTCTCGGATGGTTTTCCGGCGCTCTTTTTTTTGCTTTTTTGCTTTCCTCTGGTTGCGTTTTTATTTGGTGAAGAGTTTTACGATGTACTAAATTCCGTCCGCTTTCCGCCGCGGGACCGACGGCGTTGGCTCCATTGTGCAGGGCCCGTGTTGATTGGCCAACAGGACGGGGCTTTTGGGATGGGCTGGCTGGTTGGGTTGTTAAAGTTAGCTAATTAAACAGTGGCACGGTGGCGACCACTGGTAGCGACCGTTTCGATGACACAAGCACGATAGCTTCCGATCGCTGGCAGTGATACTTGAAGCCGGCCACTTGTTTGTCGTTTCGTTGTTCTGTCCGCTGTTAGACAGTGGCGAGGAATGCGGCCGCTATCTTTTTGGACATCTGTCAACTAGCTTGCGAACAAACGCTGGCAAAGTGAAGGTTTAGCCGAGCGAGGGCAGTCAAAGAGATGTGGAGAGATAATCATGTTTTTTGCACAGTTTTTGTTGCACAGTTTCATGCTTGCAGGAGAGATAGATATAGAATAGAAATGTGGAGAATGATTCAATTTCATTTTATTATTAAAAGTAGTGTAGAAAAGGGATTGCCAAAGATCCATTGCCATAACCTCTCATTGTCCCTAGCAAGTTGTCCACGGAATCGATTTTCCACCTTTTCTACGTCATTATTGTCTTTTAGCGGTTTTAAAAAAGCCCCCCCTGGAACCGTCGTGGAAATGTAATTAAAACCCGGAATATTGTTTTCAAATTTCCCACACTTATCGACGCTTCATCGGACGGTAGCACGCCCCTACCGTGCGCTTCAAGCGAACGCAAACAGCAATGGCAGGCAAGGGTGAAACAGTTGGTCAAAAGTTGTAAAAACAATCCCACACGCTGTCGATCGATCGATGGCAAAGCAAGAGAAAGAGCAAACACACACACACAGACATATTCACACACAAATGGGTGTTTTCATTCCCTCCTTGCTCGGTACGTATTGACACACTTTCCAAGAAGCGAGTGGAAACCGATACGCGATCCAGCCGAAAGGGTAAGCGTTGGGGAAATATGTTCTCGGAACGGAACCCATTACCCATTACCGTCGCGGACGTGAGCTGGATGGGTATAGGGTGGTTCCCGGTATGGGGGTTTCTTCCCCTCAACCTTTCGCCAAAGTGTGCGGGAACGGTGGTTGTCACTGTGAACGGTTTTCTATGTTTTCGTTTGTATTTTTGTACCACTGTCCATACAGTCACTTCTGTACGGATATGTTTCGTTCGTTTGAATTCCAACCATTCCCAGCTACGTACCTAACAACCAATAACGTCAACAGTGCAATTGTTTTACAGCTCCTCCTAAACTTGTACAAAAGTGGAAAACGGACATCACTTTCCGTTTTGTGAAACGCAGCAAAAATCCACAAATGTAAACGTACACATTTCACGAGAACACACACAACAAACCGACAGCACCGGTCGAAACACGAGTAAATGTTTGTCTTTGCCGAGAATGGATAAACACAAGTGCGTGTGTCGGATGTATTCAATTGTCATCGGGAAACGTGGTGCGGACAATTCTGTACCATCCAAGAGAGAAATGGACACAGCAAAAAAAAACCCCTCCGTAAGTGGCTCTTCTGCTTTGGCACTGCTAAATATTTCAAAACGGAGTTTTTTTTTTTGCATGCAACCAGACAGCCGAGACAACAGTTTGCCACAATTAATGCAGAGCCAGTGGAAACCACCCAGCACCAATCCATCCACAAACATCGGTACCGCGTGGACCCGGGGGTTGCACGCATTGGCGCAACGGCGTTAGTTGTAGAAGGCAGCCAGGCAGTGTCAGGCCGCCGGTACGCCGATGGTCGAGAAACCGTCCAAACAACCCGCCCGGTTTCCGCGCAATGTAAACAAGGTTGTAAATATGCATAATTCATTCCCCGGTGTGCTCGAAACACATCTGTTCATGCTCCCGACGGTGCTGGTGCTGCTGCTGGTAGTGTCTTCGTCGTGAAACCAGCGTCTTCGGCAAGTTCTCTCGAACGTTTTGAGCAAAATAAAACCATCACACACAAGCACACACACACACACAGATACACTCACGAAGAAGCGATTTGACCGTCTCGTTGTGTCTGAGGTTTCGTGTTTGAGGTAGGACAGGGAATGACACCCGGGCATATGTTTGCCAAAAGACCGTGAATTATTAATAAGTGACAGTGGCCATGGCCGCCACGCTAAAACTCCGGCGAACGAGATCCGGAGTAACGATGTTTCATTTTTGCACTCCTCTCCCTGTGAGTGCTCTTTTCCACTCACGTTCACCCTTTACGGAGAGAGGAGCGAAACTGGAAAGAGCTGGCAGTAAAGGTGCCATCTCCTTGTGTCATGTGTTGGCCCCGAAACACCCCACCGTTCGCCGTTGGAATGGTCACTAAAAGTCAAAACTAATTTTCTAATAGCTCAAAACAGCCCACCGTGCCGATGCAACAGGGGAGTCCCGATGTGCCGACTGGGTGGGCTGGTTGTGTGTGTGTGTGTGTGTTGTGTTAGGGCATCATCGTTTAAGTGCCGTTGCCCGTTTGCGGCACGGTTTTACCAAGGGTAGTAGTCGTACCTTTCCAAACCGGTGCCATCCAAACCGGTGCCAAGGGAGGGAGGAAACAGTTTTGACGATGATGATGATGGTGATGCGCTTCGGTTGATAGTTTCCGTGACAATAAGTCATCCGCCAACTGGAAAGGCGTGAACTGATATGTCTTCCCTGTTCGTGTTCGTGTGCTGCTTTGAGCGATGAAAGGCGTGGACCTCCCCGAGCGGTTGTGCAATGGAGCTCCGGGTGAGCCGATTATGATTGGGATAATTTCTCTTTTTACAATGAGCGGGCCTTGCGTTCAAGATGAGTGATGGGCGGTAAGGATGAGTGCTCATTAGCGAGAAAATAAACACAACTTTGTCATGTAAATGGGCATAAAAATGATGTTCCTGTGCGATCTCGTACCATAATTCAAACCCAGCGTCAGGTGTTTGTGAATTATTAGTTACATCAATGCTAATTGGTTGACAGTTTATTGAAGACGAAGAACCATATTAAGAATGGTGGTTGTATAGTAAATTAGATGGTGTATAAACCTTGGTTCAAAAAATCGTTACAAAGTACATAAAGATACGCTTATGATTTTTTAAAATTATAATTATCATCATTTTATTATGATAAAAAAAGCATTCTGCTCCTTTCGTTCATTTTAATTGTAACAGAATTATTATGCAAAGAAAAACTGTTACCTTGGACGTTGAGAATTGCGATCAAAACAAAAAACCATCCTCTTTATGCCCAACAAAATGTATTTTCTTAATAATTCCGCACTTTCACGCTCACTTCCCAGCGGGTCATTTTTCCCCTCCCAGAATCAGATCTTTGGCGCAAATCTGCACCACCAACGGCCATCTAATCAAGTGATTAAAGTGAGCCACCGGGCTCGAGGGGTCGTGCCACCCGGTCAGCCACTGGAAAGTATGATTAAAAAATCCCTTACCGGTGAAACGGCGAGCCACGGGGCGTTTTTGTCGAGCGTTTTTTATTCGGTTTGCTGCTGGCGGGGCATTTTGTGGAGGGCAGTTTTTTTTCTCCTCCTCACAGCTACCTTCACCCCAAAAGACCCTACGCCGGGTGTCTGTCCGTTCTGGGTTTGTTTATTCGTCTCCGTGACCGATTTCGCCGTGTTTGTGTCGGTACGGACGCCAACCAAAAAGAGTCATCACAGTGGGGGGGAGGACGGACGAAAAGGACTGGCGTACCATCGAAAAAGGGACAAAGTTAACAAGGGAAAGGCCGGGCCCGGGCAGAAACAGTGGCGTGTTGTGATAGTTAAGCCTTCGTTTGCGCCGCTGGTGCTGGTGTTGGCGTGAAGCACCATGCGTCTCCACCGACCGACCGAGGCTGCCACGTGGCGTGACGAAACCAGCACATTTCGGCAGATGACGGAAACCGTTCCCCTGAAAGCCGGGTGTCTCTCGGCTCGCTCCCTTCGCCGATGGTGATGGTTAATGGATTTTTCAAACATTTCACCGGCAACACGCAAAATTACCATAACGTGTTCATTCCGGATGGCTGTTCGCGTTCCGCCGCGGCTGGTGGATGGAACTTCGTGCCGCTTTATCCTTGCTGCTTCGTACCTTTGCACCGGTATGTGTGTGTGTTTGTGGGTGTGTTAGTTAATTCGTGGTTTAGGTCTTGCCAGATAGACTGATTGGCAGGAACGTGGGCTTTTTCGACGGTTGGATAATTTAAATTGTCACCTCATCTTTACCGCGCCAACCGAAGCAAACCGCCGCTGCTCTGCACCCTTTCGTAAGGGATTTGGCGTGAATTCACCACTCAGTAAGCGGCTTGAAGGAGGCTTGGGGCGTAACAATAGCGACTGAAAACTTTTAGTTTTACCACCCCTAACCGTGCAACATGCTCCCTGCCTTTAGTCGAGGGTGTTAAGTGTTTTATTTCGGTTCACCACTCCAGGCAGGTCTGATAGCTTGGGGGAAAGGGCTGAAATCGCAGGGAGGAAAGCAGCGAGGAGTACTGCAATGTAGACTATTACACACGAACTCGCTAAGTGGCAGTAATACTGCGGGACAATTTTAATCAACGTTATTAGCGTGAGGTTGTTATGTGTGCCGGTGATAGAGAAGAGAGTGTAAAGAAGGCAAGCTTATTGCGGCTTTTGTATTAATGCGATACCGTTAAATAATAAAAAAAAGGTTGTATTAAAGTGATAAACGTTCATTGACTGAAGTTTTTATCACAAGCATGTTAGTAGTTTCTGTGAACAAAGAACATATCTCCTTAATCCATTCACTTTACTATTATTATCAATAAAATTGCTATTACTGTACGATTTTTGTGTATAAATAGTTACTTGATAAATAAAAAAAGATAATTTAATCAGAATATAAGAAAAGTAATCAATAAAAATAGAAATAATCTCAGAAATAGAAACAATTGTTTTAATGGTGATGAGTCAATCAACAATTGAGTGATAACAATCAACAATTTAAAACCCAAATTTAGTATCTTTAGTTTTGAATTGAATATTTCAGTAGTATTTTTATTTTATTCAATCAAATAATATTTCTAAAAGTTTCCATAACTTTATGTTATTCAGTTTCGAGGGCATTCTTAAACAAAGCGTTAAAGTCATATTTTACAAAAGGTATAAAACCTTGGGTATAAGCCAATTAAATAAATAAATCAATTTATCTTGATCGTCTGCATTTTCCTAACAAAGCAATGCTGGCGCCTTTGTCTTTCACCTTCCGATTCAATTAAATACAGATCAATAGCATTAACCGTAGAGTTGGCAACCAGATTTACACACGTAAGTTGGCAACCGGCATACCCGGGTATTCCACACGTTTTGATGCAAAAAATTAACGATTTTCATAGGTAAACAATGCTTTCTATATTTTAATGCTGTAAGTAAGTAATGTCGACCATGTATTCTCTTCTATTTCATTCATTCATTAAGTTTTTTTTCATTTTAATATAAAAATAACGGTCAAATTGAAATTTGGAACCGCTTGAATTTGACTCGAAAATAAGCACAATACGAAAAGAGGAAGGAGAGAAACGTCATTCTCCATACAAAATGTATGGAATACCCGGGTATGCTGGTTGCCAACTTACGTGGTAAAGTAAAAAAAATCAAAATAAAATACTTACAGGCTGTTAAAAATTACAACTTATGCACCAAAAAATCAAAAATTAAAAGTTGGGAGGCTACGGCAAATTTCAGGTCAATAAAAGCAATGAATCAAAAGTTATGGCAGTTTAAAGTTGAAAAAAATACCCGGGTATCCGGTTGCCAACTTAAAGGTTAAGCATTGAGAAGCATCCCATGTCATCGTGCTACCAAAGCCACATTGAACGTTCGAACCGAATTCGATATGATTTGCTAGCGCCGCATTGCCTACGAAAGTGATTGAATTTTCCTTTTTCAAGATCAATGCTCTCGCCCGTTCGAGATTATTCACCGCAGCCCGGCAAACTGTAATGAACCGCACTGCAGACTACGGCTGTGTACCTTCGCAAGACAGTAGCGCACACCAAGGCAAAACCACCCAGCTCATCACGAGGCAATCGGACACGGAATTCATCAACCGAGCGCGCGCGCAACCGGTGCGGCAGCAAAAGAAATTGAGGCGCAAATTTATTCACTCACTTGATTAATTAGCTGTGGAATAATTGGATCGATAGCGTCAATTTGATTTACTTTTTGCCCGATAGCCAAACTAAAAGGCACCAAACAACGTCCACCGCAAGCTTGATGAGCAGCATGATAGCGACCGACGGGCACGAGGGAACGGGCAGGCGGAAACAATTCGGAAAAGTTTTGCTCACACCACATCCGTGCTTCGAGCCGTGCTGCTGCTCGTCGGTCGGAACGGTGCTTCAAGTTCACGGGAGTCCCGCAATGCTAGTTTCACGCTGCGGCACTGATTAGGTAAGCTTTGCCGATTCAGAAGGTGCGGAAGGAAGTGGCGGGTAAAAAAAGAACCCGGGACACTTCAGTTAACAGTTTGCCGCACGCCAACCTCAGCCGCGGGAAGAATTAATGCCTGTCAATGTTTTCGTGATAATAATTCTCACTGTATTTCTTCCGCTGTGGTGACGGTCGGCAGGGATGGTTTCGAGCTGTTTCCACCACCGCATTGACGTACAATTAATCAGCATCGACTGTCAGCGGGAGCAGCTTCATTGAATCTGTCATTTGTGAAACCATTCTGCTGGATTTTCCTGGCGAGTGGCCAACAAACCGGGTGGTAATTAGGGAAGTGAGTATTTATGACTCCTTTTTATTGTGATTTTGAGAGGTGTTGTGTTCTGGAAAGTCAATTAATTATGGGTTTGGAATTTTTGAAATTTAAGCCACAAAGGCACAGTAAGAGGTGTATGCTATATGAAATTACACTTCTCAATTGATGTTTAAACCACTTTCGTACGCTGAATGATTTAAAAAGGTAGCATTTTAATTAAATTGTTTTTTGACTGACCTTTCCATTACCAGGCTACAATACGACCTGTCCGATAGGAACTTTCTGACACCGGAATCTCCCTGAAGACCGCCGGTAACTATCGGTACACTTATTTATCATTTTTCTACCGCTTCTCTCTGCGAGTCCAACCCTCCCCGACGAACACTATAAACTTGCTGCAACATCCATCGATACCACCGCCAAACCCGGTGGGACTATACATTTGATCATAATTCATTTCACGACCCGACTCAACCGTTTCCACCGTATCGTCCCCAGACCTGCCGCGTGCAAACACCCGGACCCGGTATGCTGTACCGTTGGAGAAAAAGTTCGCCAACTTAATCCCAATCCAATCGTGAAAATGCTACTTTATGCCGTGTTTCCTGCCCATTGACCAAGGGCCATGGTCCGAAACCTGGGGCTGCGGTACCGATAACGAGTGTAAGCGGATGAAAATTAACTTCCACACACACACACACACACACACACACTAGGGGTGGCGGGCCCAGACATTTCGAAGAACGGTTCAAAAGGGACCAATCCCCAGCTGAACCGGGCCGAAACTATATGCGTGAGGTACACCAAATACAGTTCAACCAAAAAAAAAAAAAAAAAAAGAAACAGAAAACCAGGCGTTCACAGTCTAAAAAGTATGCCCATAAATATAGCTTTAGAAGCGTGCCCATGATCACGGCTTCGAATCGGCACACTGGTGAGCGCGGGGTGTGCTTCTGAAGCGTGTTTCGGAACCAAACCGGAGTTGGGAAAGGTGAAAAAGTCAAAACATCAACATAAAGTAAAATGTGATGATGAGGGAAAATGTATGAACGGTTCCGATAAGCACGATCAAATCTCGATCTTTTTATGTGTGTGTGTGTGCTTTTGCTCAATAACCGGCATCTGCCGGAAATATTTATGAAGGGATATGGTAAAAAGGTGCCACCATGTATGCTGCTTTGACTTGGTGTTACTGAGTGCCGTTGGTGGTGGTGTTGAATCGATTCGTTAAGGTGATAATAGTAATAGTTAAATAATTCTCCTCTTCTATTTGCAAGTTGTGAGTGTTCAACCCCTTCATTGAAATTAATTTTAATGGAAATTCTTATTTCCTCAAGAACTAGCATAATTCAACAAAATGGCGATAGAAAAAATAACATGAAAAAGATACAAGTTTGTTTATTATATACTGAATCTGATTATTACAACCTCAATTTTAAAACATCCCATTTTCAAGTGAAATGGCTTGTGTTTAAACAGTTTTTTTATGTAGTTATAAATGTAACCTTCTTCTTCTATTTGGCGTCCTACGTGACATTATTATTGTATAATACTATCATTTTATTGATTATAAATATATGCTGCGAAATAAGAACTGAATATAGGACCTAAAATTAATCTTAGAAATGAAGAGAAAGCGCTTAAATTTAACCTAGCCTGACGTTAAGCGCCTGACACACGACTATTAGCGATACAGGGAGGACCAGTGCTGCAAAATGTTACTATCAATGTAAAAAAATCTATGTCAGCGTCACGTACTCAATTGTGATAATCAAAGGTGATGCTCAAACAGTAGGTGCGACCAGAACATGCTTGGTGACATTTTAGCAACCAACGTTTGATCAGTTACTTTGTCATGACTTTTTTTACTGTGATCAGCTCTGCAAAATATCATTGACATTGTCATGACAAATGCCCACTGAAACAAAGTAATGTCAGCGTCATGTGCTCTGCTGTAATGATCCGAGGTGAGACTCAAGCAGTTGGTGACATTTTAACCATCACTTGCTTGGTGACATTTTGTGCAACCAACTCTTGGTCAGTCAGTTGGTCGCGACATTTTCAGTCGGTGGTCATCACGATAGTCACGGGGAGTAGTGAGGAAGAGGAGCGTTATGGCGACCTAGTAACCGTATGGTGGCAGTGCGTGTAAAATTTCTTTTGGATTTTGTCGATTCTAGCAATCCAGGCGGCTCTAGTTGGACACCACACTATACTAGCATATTACACTATAGGACGTACTAAACTACAATATAGTGCTGTCCATGACGGTCTCCACAGGCTTACGAGACTGTTTTCAATACCACGCAACCGGATAGTCAATCCTCAGGAAGGACGACCCATATGAGGCTTGAACTTGTCCACACTTGGCGGGCATGTTATTAAGTCGTGCAAGTTGACGAATATAATACCAGATGATTGTAATAAATGTAGCCTTATTTTTTTGTATAATCCATTCCCCAAAAAGAGGAATCTATTCGTTCTCTTTTCGGAAAATCATTCAAAATTCTATTTGGTTTCGATATCCATATCAAACCCAATGCACAACGCAACTCTTTCACCACGCAAGTGTATCTTTAGCCGAGCAAAACGTCCGATTTAACAAGTTTTCGCCCCAAAAAAAAAGGAGGTCAATTCAGTTAATCAGATTTCAATCCCTTCCCGCTAGTGCAGCAAATGAATCAGCAGTTTCCATCATGCTGAAGATGGAACGCAAAGTATTCAACATTTTGTTGCGATTCAACAAACGCACCACGAAGAAATAGGAAAGCTCGACACACAAATTCATCACTTTTCACACTGCAGCACAAAATAAAGCAATCCCTCGGCACGGTGCGGGACGACGGAGCAGGGGATGATTCGATAAAAAGCAAATTCTGACCCATTTGCGACAAATTTAGTCTCCTCATTCATCTTGCCGCTACGGTGCCATTCGTTGATGCAAGCTGGTAAGCTGCCCGTGCAGCGAGAACGTGCGGGACGTGGAGAGCGAACGGCAAAAAAGCGTGTGCCCCGTCCCCGGTTCATTTGGTTTAAACGTTGTTACATCATACAATTTGTCGTACGGTGCTGTGTATAGCGCTAGTGGTATCGTCTTGGCGTATTCAGCTCCCCTGCTTATGTCTTGTGAGTAAGTAACCCGTTCTTCTTCTGCGATAAAAAGAGTATTTCTTTTTTTGTTTGTTTGCCGCTCCCCCAAGACACAAAATGCACAAGAAAGTCATCCGTGCGGAACGACAGGCAAAAAGGAAACGGCGACGCATGACGCAGTCCTCCGTCGTCGTCGTCGTCGTCGTCATCCTCATCGTCTTTTGCTCCATTTTGTAAAGCTCGTCCAAGGAGAAGAGAGGGGGGAAAGGGGGAACGGTACAACTTCGCATTCATCCGGAACCGAAAGGTTCGCTCGAACCGGTCCCGCCATGTATGAAGGTGAGTGAAGGATGTTTGCGAACCGGTTGTGCTTGGCTGCATTGAATGAAATGGTCCTCCCTTGCTTCTTGCCAAAGGACGGATCAACGTGCCAAAGGACTTGCCAGGTGGCGGGGAGGCGAGAGCATCGGAGTGAGATATAAATAAATAGTTACAAAAGTTTGTCCGTTCGCCTGAATGGTAGCGCCTTCGAGTGAGTTGGATGCTACGGGACACGGGAACACCAGTGCCCAGCGGCGATGGATGCATGTCACTCAGTCAGTGCTGGCAGGCAAGGACATTATGAAAACCTTTCAAAAGGTACAGTGTGTGTGTGTATGTGTGTCGGTTGATTTGTCTGAAGTTGGTGGCAAGAGTGGAGGAAAGCGATGGAAAAGCTAACTACTTTTTGCAGCGGGAGCTACATTGTACAAGACACTTAAAGGGTCACCAGGTGGAAACTGAATCCCAGGGAAATTGTTTTTCTTGTTCGTTAGTCGTTTCGTGCCTTTTGGAGGAAGCTGTTTGAAACCCTAGAAGAAAAAGATCCCAGAAATGTGGGTTTTCATTATTTCTTATATTACCACTATTGTAACTATTTGTATTGAAACTTGTAATGAAAATTTGGTGTAAAACATATCACGACCAGGAAGTAAAATACATTCAATGTTTGGTAAAAGAAAGACAAGCAATCAACGCGGCTCTGTTTAAATATTTCTTCTGCTCGATTATGCAATTATTTAACATTACGCTCAACCTCAACCCGTAGGATAACTCAAACGACAGGAAACTTGAACCACAACAAAGATGCCAATATAGCTGGCAAGTGAGTCCGATCGGCTACAAACAGCCCGCCATTAACGAGCAACAGTGCTGCGCAAGCAGCGCAAGTAGCAAATAAAGCAAAAAACAAAAAGTACCGAAGAAATTGCACTTACCACCTTTCATGATGCTAACGATGTCGCTTCATCTTCCTAGCCGAGGCAGCGCAACAAACGACACTTTACAAAACACGCTCGGCTGGCTCCTGCACCCGACCACACATTCACTGTCGCCAAGCTCCGCCCCAAAAGCAGTGAAAAACGTTTACGTCAGGAGCTATCGGGCTTTCCGGGTTTATCTGAAAAGAAAGCGTCAAATGAGACGGTATGAGAGAGAGAAGCAAAGACAAACGATGAGTGTGGAGCGACGAGCCAGAGTGGTTAGAGTAAAAAAGTGTTATTACGAAGCCCGTTTTCTAGTTAAACTGGTAATGATAGTTTATTTTTGGGGGAAAAAAGGAACGGAATAAACGAATGTACGCAGGACATCCTACAACTCTTAAGCACAAGCAAGCAGTGGGCACGATGAAGGATATCATTTCTTTTCCACCAGCTGTAGCGGAGCACACACACAAAAACGAAGGACAAACTCTATCATCCGTTGTATGTTTGCGAACGTATATATCATTTGCTCACACCGTTGTCCACTGTGAGCCGTTTCCCGTGCAGCAGCACACATCCGTAGCCGTCACCATGGCCGAGGAAGCGCTGGTTGAGAGTGGGGGAGGAAATTTTGCGGAAGCATCTGAACGGCAAACGCTTTCACCTCATCCTGGATCTGTGCCCGGGTGCTCCCGCCCAGAAATGGCACCCGGCTGTAGCCCGTTTACCGTGAGCTGTCGAAAGGCTGACGAAATGCGGCACGATTTGTCGTGTGGAAAATAGTGAAAAAGACAAATGACTGCACTTTTTTGTTGCTTGGTTTTGGCGCACATTCTCTCGAAAAACGGATTTCTGTGGGGAAAGCGGATCCCTCTCCGTGGATGAATAACGAAATAATGCCTTTGGGGGGAAGGAGATGGAATGGTTCAGGTTCTTCGGTTTTTGTTCTACCATGTGTTTGAGATGAGATGTGGTTTCCTGATTTTCCTGGCAAGGTAAACAAACCGGAGAGGAAGCAAAACTAATCGGAGTGTAGATGACGATGAAACAACGGCCAGCACAATGTATGCAGAGCGCACACAGTTTGATGAGAAAGTGGTTTATAATTTGTAGATCAAATATGCACAGGGAAAGAAGGAAAGCGGTGTTCTAGGATGATTTATGGCTGAAATTAATATCCCCAGGAGGTGATGTGGGAAGAAATGGTATCTCAGCTTGGTTGTTATTAACTTCTCAAAAAAATATGTTTTTAAACATTTTGAGCTTTTGAGTTGTTTTACACTGTCATAAACTAAAACAAAGATAAATGTTGAAGAAATAAGCATTAAACATGGATCAAAGCTGTATTGAAGCGTCATCCAAATAATTTTTAACAACTTAACATTTTTTGTTATATTATTTTGAGAATATCAAAAATCTGATTCATCAACCATTAAATTCGTCGCAATTGATCTTAAGTTACTGAATGTTGAAAATTTAATACTGGGACTGTTGTCCTCGAGTATTTTTTGGGATATTACATCAAAAATACCTTGATGCTACACATCCGTTGATTAAGTAACAACTAGGGCCGGTCTGCATTCTACTCCTTCTGGTAACGATCTGTTAACTGCTCAGCTGCTATTAGTGTAAGCAAATATACAACGAACTTTCACCACGCCGACCCATACAGCAATGTCAGCCAGCGTGGATCCCCGTTGGGCGTGATAAAATCCGCTTACAGCACCATCGCCACCACCGCAAAAGTGAACCGCAGAGACCACGGCTTCTAATTTCAGTCAATTGTCACATTCCAAAAGCCGAGCGAGACCGTTGGACCTTTTAAAAATCCCCGCCACGCGAAAAAGGGCCTTTCGTTTCACTGCGCTGTCGTTTTTGCCACACGGTGGAAATTGCTCTCGGAGGAGAAAGCGCCATTGCCGCATGTTTCGCACCTGCACGCGTCAAGCCCGCTCGTTACGCTTCGTGACAAAGCTCGGCCCGGATATTAAAGACTCGGCGCTGCTTCCACCTGGGTACGGAAGACAGTCCATTCCACACCAACCAACCCATACAACCCATCACCGATGGGGTAGTTTTTCACCTTTTCGGGTGCGAATGCTAGGCATGCAACACAACGGAATCATTTCTTCCCGTGGGGAGTGGCAATGGTATCGTGCGGCACCTCTGCTACCTTTGCGGAAGGTCTCCAAAGGAATGTGCTTCGACAGACAAATCCAATCCCCCACCCAGTTGGGTCGTCGCCGGGTGACGCACAGGACGTATCACAACTCACGTGAAGATATCTACAGTTCATCCACGCTCGCGGCGAAAGATAAGTCAGCGTAGGCAAAGGGAGCCGCTCTGCGGAGTGAGCGTGTGTGTGTGTGGCCTTGGACTTTGATTGCAGCCGCCACCATCACACCACCGCCATCGTCAACAGCTATTCCTTCCAAAGCGCACAAAACAAACGTCACACACTCGAGCGAGCGCTGCGAAACCACTGGAAAGCAATGTTTTGAAGGATTCTTTGGGCGCACCGGGCCCGGAACTGGAGGACTTATGGGATCCGGCCGGGGCGGGATAGAAATGTGACCCAAGCCTGTACTGTATCCATTTCAAGCGTCATGTATGCATGCGGTTCGCTTTCGGTACTTGAAATGTGTCCATGAATTCCGTGCTTCCTGGAAAGCAAGTGTTGGGCGAGCTGGCATGGCTTATGTGTCACCCGAGCAGGCCAATCTCGAGAGACGAACGAGATGGAAACAGGTTCGTTATGGGCGTGTGTGTGTGTGTGTGTGTCGGTGAGTGAAATTATATACGAATCAACCATCTCGTTTGAAGGACAAAGAGCGAAAGACACTCCCATCCCGTTTGACGCACGCTGGCTAGGAATGAGGAAGGATGATGAAATAGTGTCCCAGTGATCGAGTTAAATCTCGGCAGCGTGTTTGATAAAAACCAGGCAAGACTTTTCGCTCTTTATCTTCCTAGCAGGTGTTATTATCCTTCCCGAACATACTGTTTGGCTTTCATTTCTGCCTGCATTGAATGTGCACCCGTGGGCATCGTGAATTTAACATGGAAACACACACACTCGCAAAAACTCCAAAGGATCATCCTGTGTCGAAAAAGTCGCTCCACGAAGCACCTCGTGAATTGGCAAACTGCAGCCAAACTGGTATAAAAAAAGCATAAAGGCAAGCTTTCGGCCAGAAAGCACCTTTGTTTACTGAAAACACAGGCTGGATTTTGACGTGCAGGCAAAGCTATATCAACGGCCGGCCAGCAGTCGCCGCGTATGCTTATTTGTTCAACTGTATCACTCTTATGCTCCTGACTGTTGTTTTGTCGTGTTGTTTGTTTTCCCCTTTTCTTTTTTTGGGCGTTTTGTTTCTCATTTGAAAGCACTCGACAAGCGCACGATCGCTCGAACTTTATTCTTTATTGGTGTGAAAATTTTTGCTCACACAGCAGCACCTCCACCCGAACGGTCGGTTTCAGTCTGCGGGCGTGTGTAATATTTTTCTCCACTTTCGTCGAAGTGTACCATCCTTCTTTATCCTTGCGCACACAGCCAACACAGCCTGACTTTTCCACCCAAGCACACGCAAACAAATGGAATGCAAATAAAGTTTGAATCGCGCGAGTAACGGACCGAATGAGAGAAAGAGTCTACAAAAAAACGCGTCGCAAACAAACAGCTCCAAACTAGGCCCTTCATGGCATGCGAAACTCGTTTCTGTTATTTCTGCCCACTGGAAACACTTGCAGCAATGCCCACTCTGTGTGTGTCTGTGTGTGTGTGTGTGTGGTAGTGGGGTTTTTGGTGAACACAAAAATACAACAGCTACCATACCAAGCGGGCGTGGGCGTTGCTTTCTGTTGGTTTGAATTTTCATTTCATCGTGCCAGCATTTTTGGCATAGCTTGGCCTTTTTGTTGTTTTTGTTGTTGGCGATTGGTATGCATCATGGTGGTCAGTTCCCAAGCCGATCTGTGGAGGCGCTTTGCGTTGGTCCGAACGTCAAGGACTTGTCGGCGGACGTGGGATCAATTGGAGTTGTTTGGGCGAGCTGTTTGTTTGAAGTGCTGTATCATGAATTTTCACACAGAAAATCAATCCACCAGTGAATGGGTGGTGGTGGTGGTGGTGGTGGTTTTTTTGGCTTTGCTGAAGAAAGACAGGACAAAACATTATTTTTGGTCTGTTAAGTTAAAATTGATCAAATGCAGTGTTTCAATAGAGCCAAGGGTTATGTTGATTCTTTTGATGTTACGCCATCGTTGCCAGATTTCAGATTTTTATTTCAATCATACGATGACATTTTAAGATTTTGATGTACTGCATTCAATATTTGTATCATATTTTGCAAATTACATTATTTTATTATATTGTTAGAACTATTCAGAAATAATTCCGATATTTGTATTGGCAAGAAATGTTGTTTGGGCTTTATAAAGGATTCAAATGCTCAAACAGTGGTATTTCACAGGAGAAGTGACCATAAATTCATGATTATGTCAAATGAATCATCATTTTAAAGAGAAAACTAAGGATTTTATAGCATAAATTGTGTTATAACTAACGCTGTAAATCAGCATAATGTAACGAAATGACCTTTCGACCCTATTTTCAATTATTTTAATATTTTACCATGCTTCTATCATAGGTGCAGATAACATACGTAATTAATGCCGTAGTCAGTATAATTTTTTCATATTGAACAAATTTTCAGATGATGTAGGACCATTTGTATTGCTTTTATAACAACAGGTAAAAGAAATAAACTTAATGATAATTAAATACTATTTTTAAAGTTTATCTTTGCAGAGCTTTGCGGTCTTGGCCTGCTGCAGTCCAATCATCAGTATCAAGCATTATCTTATGAGTTCGAGCTCTATCAAAATTATACGTTTCTTACGAGAGTGTTGGTTAAAAATCGTTTATTTTTATTATTATTATTGTGGAGTCATACACAACAATCAATCCATTGCATTCCTATTGCAATAAGTTTATATCATTTCAATATTTCATTCATGTTTATTTTAGCTTCCTTTCCACGCTGCACGGCGTGAAGATGTCTCGGCATGTTTGGTTACACTCTAAGAATTGATATTAATGTTTAATATGTTGTGTTTATTTGTATCAATAGTTTCATTAAGGAAGATGTAACGTGTTTCACTTACTGTATGTTAAAATACTGGTAAATTTACCTTGTTCACGCATCAATTTATTGTAAACATCTTTTTTCACAACACAATGTACCACTTGAGCCGGTCTCGTAGTACAGTCGTCAACTCGTACGACTTAACAACATGCCCGTCATGGATTCAATCCCCAAATAGACCGTGCCGCCATACGTAGCACTGACTATCCTATTCCTATGGGGGGAAATCAATTAGTCACTGAAAGCCAAACCCATAAGTGGTACAGACAGGCCTTGACCGACAACGGTTGTTGAGCCAAAGAAGAAGAAGAGAATGTACCACTTAGGGTTCATATTCCTTAATAATACTACATTTTTATTGAATAGCGTCTCATTCAATCGTTAATTTATCTTTATCGTTTTTTTTAAACTTAATGTAGCTATCGAATTGTATGAGTTCCGATATATGTACAATTGTAAGGTATAGCTACCATCTATTTAAACATAAAACGATCATTAGATTTGAAAACTGTATCCCTAAAATAAGAATAATGTCTATAATAATCATTGATTCCTTAATAATTAAAACAATTGAACCTTCATATGAATATATTCAAACTGAACTAGAAATCAAGTAAACAAACAATTGCCTAAGCTCTTTACAAATTTACCAAATTTTATGAATGTGTAACAAATTACTTAGAATACAATTTCATGTTCAAAATTGAACGAAAATTGAAGAAAAATGTGGCAGAACTATTTGGCCAACCATCGTTACCAGATGGGACATGTCGCCAACTAGTCAATGTGATAAATTGAATTAGGTGATCATCATTGCTTCCACGAAGTGAAGGAAAAATTGTCACCAAGACGACAGTTCAAATACAATACCATGCTTACAAATTCACAAAATCGTTTTTTCAAAAAAAAAAAAAAAAACGGAAGATACAAAGGAATGATCCACAGCAAGAAAGAGTGAAAAATGCGAAACCCTCTGATCTGCTGCATTGGCACCGTGTGCATCGAAATGCATGAAATCTGTCAATTTTGGCGAGCAGAAAAAAACCTGTATTGCAATAGGGAGCACGGCAGCAACACCTGCCATTTGACTCACTTCCCATATTGCTGAAATTGCATCCTGTCACCCTCTTCAGGCAACCTAGAATAACAGATTGAAGTAGAGCGAAAGACAGAGGGGGGAGGACGAAGAATACCCCTTAATAAACTTCAGCCGTGTTTTTTTTTCTTCTTCTGAACGACAAATATGATTGCAAAAGCATTCGTCATTTTGCTTCCCATCTCAGCGCGATTTGCAGCGACGGGATTGCAGTTCGAGAGCGCATACCGATGGCACACGCGACACAGCTCCGTTGACAGTCCCGTTGACAGGCGAACGTTTGCCGTCGGGCGAACTGCTTACTCGACGCCACAACGTCAGCCAAACGTTCCGCCACAAGCGCCGAATTGATGTGATTGATTTTGTTTCGCTCGCTCGCTCTCTCTCTTACCGTTCGTTGCTGTCGGGGTTCAAAAGCAATTTCACCCACCTTAGCCAAAAAGGTGCAAATGAAGCACTGCTCCGCTGATGAAGGTATGATGTGACCCATCACAATGTGGGCAAATTACCGCGAGTGCGGAAAAAAACGCGCCTCTGCCAGCAACGGGAAAGCATGAGTTGAGGGAATTGTTTGCATTTTGATGAATATTTCGTATGATGAATGCAGCAAAAGTGAATATTACTTCAAATTGAATCGTAGCCTCAAGGCGGTTGCAAAATCCAATCTGGAAAAGTATGTGTGTATGTGTGTTTGTGGCCTTTTTCCGATGGTTTGAGAAGAAAAATGAGCACAGTTTTCAATTACCATTACTGCATAATTTAATTTTCTCCACCGTACCCGAAAGGGATAGTTCATGTCAGTGTTGCAGCAGGTGGCAGGCACGGTGTGCGAGAAGTAGAACATAACCCACGGGAAAGCCGTGTGCTCGCGTAATGATGATGGAAATGAAGGAAACAGTGACGAACTGTGCGTTTTTCCCGTCCCTCTTATCACTCTCTATCTATCTCTTCTTCTCTGAAACAGGGTCACTATTGGTATTGAACGTCTGCCAGAGGTGAAAACGATTGGTTCCAGCTTGCACGCTGGATGCTCAGGTCCGTACTAATTGCTTCTCGCTGTAGGGAAGTTTTCCATTTTTTCGCCTCCCACTATTACTGTTCTGCTGCGGCCTGCACCCGCAGCAAAAAGGTTCCCCGGTGTTATTTCTTTCCTTTTTTTTCTATCAAGTACGGACCCCACAAGGTACGTGACGAACGAATGATTTCGACAATTTTGACAGCGAAAATGTGTCTCAGTGTCGCGCCCGTACCTCAACCCGCGCGTATGTGAGAAAATTAAGATTCAACCCGCGCGAAACGGTCACGAACGGTACCGGCACACAGGCTGTGGCTGTGTCCCCCTCGTTTCGGGACAGTTGATTTATAGAAATAGACACACACATAGAGGAAAAGCACAGCGGCACGGCGAGATCGGGTGGGAAATTATAACTTATGGCCGATGATTTATTGCTGCAGCTAGAAATTGGCTGCAGCCTGACACTGCTGCTGCTGCTGCTGCTGCTGCTGTTAGTGCACCAGCTGCAATTTTTCGTTCACTTCCACCCCCTTTGGGTGCGATGCTGCCGACTGCCCGCCAGCGCTGCGAAATGAAGCGAGTAGCAGCAGCAGCGTCATCTGCAAAGGCAGAAAAAAAGGTTTGCATGCGAGTTTGCTGTATCACAAGCAAAGGAGGAAAAAAGTACACATACACTACAGAGAGCTAGAAAAGAATGGAATTAGATCACGTCCGAAGTCGCATCGTCCCGTGTGTGTGTCCGTTGGTGCATTTATAATATTATTGCGCTTGAATGATTTGCACTGCGGGGCACACGAAGTGCACGAGTGCTGCCATGCGAAGTGACACAAATTAAAACTAGGATGCAGATAAAACAGAGCGCAATGCCTAAAACCAATGAATGGCATGGCATGGAAAGTAGCAATAAAAAATACGATCAGCTTTGTGTCTTTATTTGAGAACCTACCCCCGGCTAGGCCAATCATTTCAATGCAAGCGACTGGGCAAACGAACGTAAATTTGCAACAATTTCAGACCAATTTTATTTAGGCAAATAATTCCACCCATCGCACTACACTACATAATTGCTGTCGTCATAAGCACTATTCAAACAGCTGCTACGATACGCCCAATCTAATTCTGCTCCATAAAATAGCCTCCACACATTCCCACACATACACACACCATTTGTGTCTGTTGCTGTTTCCCCCGGCTACTCTCCACAAGCCCGAACAATCTGGTCCCCGAAAGCGGCAGCATCCGCTTTCACACTTCACTGGCTTAATTTAATTAAACTCATAAAAGTACTGGTGCTGCGAAGCCCGTGGCAATGTGTGCGTGTGCGCACCATTTGGCGCGTTTTCTTCAGCAGATTGGAACAGCAATATCAAGCTGAAAGAGCTTTTCTAGGTTTTTGTGTGGTGCGTTGTAGCCACCGAAAAGGAACGGTACCGATACAATCCATCATCGTTGGGCTCGCATACGCTCACATGCGAGCGCGTGATGAGGATTGCTAGGAAATTGTGGACAGCACAATAGCCTTGAAAAGAGTGATGCGTGTGGGCCGGTACAATACAAGACATGAGTCTATGTTTTTCTAATCTCTATCCAACAAAATAGCGAATGAAACAATGCCAGAGTTATCAATTTGGCCATTATTCATTTCACGTGTTATACACTAAACACTTGCTTCAAATTATTTTGCATGTTGCTTCTAACTTATTGAAAACGATGTTTTGGCAAACTACTGGTAGATTGGTTGGTTTCAGCATCTGAAATTATGTTCAATTGTTATGAAAAAGCCGGTTTTGAGCCGGTCTTATGGTACAGTCGTCAACTCGTACGACTTAACAACATGCCCGTCATGGGTTCAAGCCCCAACTAGACCGTGCCCCTATACGTAGGACTGACGACTATTCTGCTATGGGTGGTAATCCAAAAGTCACTGAAAGCCAACCCCACAAGTGGGTACAGGCAGGCCTTGACCGACAACGGTTGTTGAGCCAAAAGAAGAAGAAGAAGTTATGAAAAATATAAGATACGTACGAGACCAGTGTGCATTGAACTAAGATAAGATGTTCAAGATCATTACAAATTTTTTTTTTTACAGCAGCAGGCAACTTAAATCACCTTTTCCCCGTTTTTTTTTACTGTTTGAGGTCACTTAAAACTGAGTAGGTTAAATTTTTTAATAAATAATTAATTCTTAATTTGTCAGCTTGTTACTTTCCATTAAAGCCTTTAAATAATTAAATAACCTGTTAGTATTGAGTTTAATTTAATTCATTATAATGATGTTTTTGAACCTTTTTCGTCCAAAACTAGGTTAGCGAAAAGAATAAAACATTAATTAAACTTTATCTTACATTTTTCAATTCTTCTAATTACTCAAGAAGTTTGAAGCAAAGCGATGAATACAGCAAAGAAAAACACATTTGAAAACAATCATCGTGACCCATCATACATTCCTTGTCCTTTCACAGCTAATTATGTTACTCTGTTCGCTTTGTTGGCTCAGCAGTCGTAACTTCAAGTCGATTAATTAGACATTGGGTCAGCTTCAAAAGATAATACGCGTTCGCAATTCGTACCAAGCGCGCGGAGCGATTGTTTAGCACTGGCACCCTCAATTAGCTATTGTTTTACCGAGAATGAAATGTGAAATTCGTTTGAACCAAACCGCTACCAAACCCCGCTATTCCTCCCTGCTGGGCGGCATACAAACGGAGGGGGGGGGAGGCAATAAAAACCGACAAAACGCTTTGAACCACCCGAAGCCGCTACGGTGTACGGATTTCATTTCATTCTCTGACATTCACCACGGGTGTTTTGTTTACACATAAAAAAAACCCGGGAGGGTATAAATCATCGAACGCCAGTTATCGGACTGTATTGGGGAGGGGTATGGGAAGAGCCTGGGAGAGGCTAATAGGACAGCAGCATCAGCAGCGAGCGCACTGGAGATAACATTTAATTAGATCAATATTTTCCCACAGGATCTCATTAAATTTTCAATTCACTCAGCCTTGCGTACACCGCCGAGCACAAAGGCGAGCTGTGAGGGAAGGTTCAAAACGGTACAACGGTACAGAGGCATGGGAAGGGGGCGAGGGGGGCATTAAATGAAATTTCGTAGAAACTCTCCGATCCGGCCACAGTCCGATCCGCCATTTGTATCGGTACGGCTCACTCGTTCTCGACGGTCGGTGATCAAAGCATTGCGGACTAATGAATCATTAATTGATTGGCTTGGGCCGAAGCTGCAAGCGTCCAATATTTATACAATCAAATAAAGCTGTAATGGGATGAAAGGTTAATGGTTTGTGTGTCTGTATGTGTTTGTCTCTTTTTGCTGTTTTGTTGCTTTTCGCCCGCACAGAGAGAAAGGCACCCGTCGTGCACAAGGACACCAATTATAACTCAAAATGGGAACTCACAGAGTTTCTCATTGTTTGTGCTCCCGGTCCTTGCCTTGAAGCGTTCCATTATCACGAATCCGTTTCGGGATAGCGTATTCCCCCGAGATGTGTTATCACCATAAAGCACAATAACATTGTTCTGCTAGATCGAACTCATCCTCTGCCTGGAACGTTTATTTAGCACTCCCGCCTGCCAAAACCGCTCCGCTTTTGTGCGTCTCGTGTCAACGTGTCAGGCAATGCTATGACAGTGTGGAACGAACACACAAAACCCCTCAAAGTAAACCATTTCTTATGCGTCACCTCACTCGAGTGAATAATGATTGGAAAATCAGGGAACGAGCCATCCAGTAAGCCGGCCTGGAACGGCGTCCCTTCGATTCGTTTTGTTTTCGTCTTTGTCCTTTGGCCAAAGGAAATGGTGTAGAAAATAATAGGAAAATCGGGCTCCGGTCCCGATCGTATCGCACCCAGCACAGTTTAAACTAACGAACATAATCCAGCCCTCGAACACATACACAGCGGACGTCCTCTCTCTACTCCCCAAAATCCGTGTGTTCAACAATCCATATTATTAAAATTCAAAGCAAGCTGCCTTGTTTGCAAAGTGCGTCATCACTATTTGACCTTCCAGCCTTCTTTGTGTCCTACGGCACACCCCCGCCCCCCTCCACCCTAAAAAAATGATTGAATCCTGTGGGAGATAACTGGATGTCGGTAATCGTGTCGATCTCTCCACTGGGTCGCCTTTGTTTGCGTACCGAAATTGATAAGATAAAACAAGAAACTCAACATTCGGGGCGACTATGGGCTTCGAACGACGAGATCCGTTCGCCGCGGCTGTCAGAAGGCGCTCACTTGGCGCTCAGTTTTAAAATAACGTACCATTGAGAGACCGTAAGAAGCGCGCGAAAGAATGAGTTCTACCTGCCGGGGTCGAACGTTCCCGTTTGTATGGGGAGAAATCCGCGAGGTTTTGCGCTGCGGATTTGGAACGAATGTTATTTTCAATGTAACGTTTTGCTTCAAATTTTGCTTTAAATGATTGAAGTGAATTGAACTTAGAGGTATGTAACATTTTGAAAATGTTTTGTGATCTATTTCCAATAAAAAAAGTTTTGAATCATAAATCAGTTAAAATATAAAAGTTATATAAATAAATATATATATATATATATATATATATATATATATATATATATATATATATATATATATATATATATATATATATATATATATATATATATATATATATATATATATATATATATATATATATATATATATATATATATATATATATATATATATATTTATATATATATATATATATAGATATTTCAATTTGCATTTAAAGGTCAAATTTCATGTTTTTCATTTAAATTTGTTACACTGCTGAAAACTTTATAGAAAAATATCGAAAAACATTTGCACCATGTAAATAACGTTTATAACTCTTTAAAATAAAATCAATAGGTATTTATATATATATATATATATATATATATATATATATATATATATATATATATATATATATATATATATATATATATATATATATATATATATATATATATATATATATATATATATATATATATATATATATAGATATTTCAATTTGCATTTAAAGGTCAAATTTCATGTTTTTCATTTAAATTTGTTACACTGCTGAAAACTTTATAGAAAAATATCGAAAAACATTTGCACCATGTAAATAACGTTTATAACTCTTTAAAATAAAATCAATAGGTATTTTTATACTTTTTTATAAAGTAAATTCAATCCTGTCGTCCCTCCTAACTATGAAATAACTTAAATTCAAATTTAAAGAAAGTGAGTAAAGCTACCTTATAATTCATAACAAATCATCCAATAATGATGTAACGAATGAAATCCAATACCAACGGCCAAAAAAATCAAAATTCAAAACTTAACCATCCTTGAATCGTAGATATAAACGTCTTTAAATGCTTGACAGTTGTATCTCATGATTCTCATTCTCTCACGCCAGGACTCCACAGAGCATAACACGGAGCGCAACATAACAACTGACAGCTGCCAAACGCTTCAGAAAACGCTTGGGAAAGGAGGCAAAGCGTTTAAATACCTGTCGGTCATCGCAGTAAGTTGGTAGTTTTTCTACGAGCAATGAGCGGCCTACTAAGAATATTCAAAACTTGTTACCATCAAATAAGCGTTTTCTGAAGCGTTTGCCAGCTGTCAGTTGTTATGTTGCGCTCCGTGTTATGCTCTGTGGAGTCCTGGCGTCATGAGCGTCGAACGGATTTCCCCTCCCGACAATGGCACTCAAATTCTCTCATTTTCTCATGCCCTCTCTGTCACATTCGTAGCTCGATCTCCCTCTTCTGGGACTTAGCGTTCCGAGCATGCGGTTTTTGCAACGGCCATTTCGTACCACTTCGATCTCATCACCTTCTCTCCCCTCCCACCTTCCTTTTTGATCCCCCTTTGGGGCTTGCAAATTTTTGACATGTCAAGTGAATGTGTGATGGTGAACAAAAAATTGTGTAAACAATTGTCAAATAGTGCAGCGTCGTGTAGTGATTTTGTGTGCAGTGCTTTTTCGCATTTTCAGCATTATATCTAACGTTCTGTCTTTAAATTTGAGCAATTTATATAACTTTCAACTTTCATCATGTCTGTGAGCCAGGATACAAATATTTCGCGAAAACGCAAGCGTTATCTGGAGAAGTACGAGCGCCAAACGGAGGCAGAATGGACACAACCCAAATCTTATACATCGACCGAAATTATTCCAATGCCATCTACCTCAAATGGTAAGTTAATTAAACGAATATAGTATTTGTTATGTATTTTAGGTTGTGCTTAATGCTACGATACAACTTGGAGGCCACATACTGCCGTTTGAATCGGCGTTAGGAAGAGCAGTTTGTTAGTGTACAAGCTTCTAGCGCAAGCATGTCATCGGTGGGCTTGTGTTATGAAATATTCATATTTGGAGCATGGGAGGAATATTTTTGTGGAAACATGAAATGAAATTGTGTGAGCGGAGGAAATCAGTCCGCGATTACGCGTGCTATTTGTTTTAGTAAGCCGATCAATTGGTTTAGCGTCAATGTTCTCTGGCTGATGATAGAAGATATGCTGATATGATAGAAGCTGGCAATGTGGTAGAAGATAAACTTTTCATGAAGGAGCATTACGTGACGCGTAGTCATACACTAAGAGGCACCACTTTCTCGCAAACGAAACAAAAACACACTTCTCGACGCACTTCTCAAGACCATTCCAAAAGCATTAGGAACGGCAAGCGCTTAGTGAGACCTGTGGCCGGAGTTGATCTGTCTGGTTGCGGATTGGAAGGAATAGCTTTTCATCGTCCGCGTACAGAGAAACATCTCCTTTAAACGCGATCATATATGGCAAGATTGGAATGGAACCAAGCCAACAGCTGCCCGGATAGTCCGAGCACGTAAAGCTTGTTAAGCAGCAAGACTTACGTAACGATGTTAAAAGCAGCTTTGATACACCGCGTCGATCTGGTCCTGTGGCAGAGGCAGACATACTCAACCAGATTGGCGGTGGTTGAACGTTTCGACCGCATGAGAAGTGGGCCATACAATAGCAGCGCGAAACCCTTAGCGCAACCGCAGCATGCCTCGGTAATTACGAGCACTAAATGTATCCCGCAGCACTTCAGCGTTGTGTAGCGGGCGGGAATTCTTTCGAGCACAGGAACTTCGAATGAAAGTGAGCTCTGAAATTTAAGCGAAGTATAGCCACGATCGAACTCTCGATCGCGCTTTTATTATGAGCTAATTATTTGTGACACGGACGAGGGGGTGTGGCGGGTTCTAGTTCGGGTTGTGCCATGAGGTGTACATCGTCGTCAGAAAATTGGGTTGGTGGGGGTTCGAAGCTCGGGCGGATCATTCGGCGGGGAAGGCATCAAGTGATCGATCGTTCCACTGTCGGTGCCGTTCTGTCAGTTCGGTCATTGGTGGTCGGCCTGGTTTTAGGTGTGCGTTGAACCCCACGCTATGAGGTAACTATGTTGACCGTATATAGTTGGCTGCGGGTTCTAGGTTCGCCTTTGGACAGCACGCGAAGCACGGTCCGACAGCACGCGAAGGTGGTATTATGTCATTGGAAGCGACAAGAAACAATAAGGGTCGCTTCAGTAGTAATAAGCCAAATCCCGTCCGTTCTTGGGGCACCGAAAAGATTGAATTTTACAAATTGTAGATGTACAATTGTAGACTGTTACTGTTAAGTCCATTGCATCTGATAGAGCTGGGAAATCTAACAATTTTTGGCTAGCACCAGCAAAGTGTGAGATGTACGGTGTAGTGAACGGTGCGGTCAAGGCAGGTGTATCTTTGTTTTACAAAAAGGTTGTTTGTTACTTCAAATTTTTATTTTTTCCTGATTCTCTTCCTGTGCTTTTTCCTAAGCCCCTCGAAGGGTCTAGAGAGAAAAAATGTTCGAGCCCGTTGGAGCGTATCCTTTTGACTCCTTCAAAAATTGACTAGCGGGAGGCCGCTTTCGCATGTGTAGCTGCCATTTCCTCTTCTACGGACAAACCGCCGTACACGATATGGGAAGGGATATCCAACTAAGGATGCCCAGACTCCCCGCTGTCAGTGTCTGCTCCGTCAATCTCTTCCGCTTTTCCTGACGGTTCTGGCGATGCCGTTGCCGAAGTCTCGCCATCCTTGCCATGTGTAGAGCCCTTTTCGTATCATGCCGGGCCTGCCAGACAGCGTCTGGCTCGGATCGATTTTCGGTTTTCTCCAACTTGCCTTAGGTGCGCGTTCTTGATACCAGCAGCGTTGGAGTTACGAAGTGATGCACTTGGCGGCTTCGCCACGTGCCAAACAAGTATAGCATATGCATTGTCGAGTAAGCGATCGGCACGAGCAGACTGCCTCGTATCTAGCGAAATGAATTTGGGCTACGTTTGCCCATTTATTTGCTATGTTAGTTGATATGCCCGCTGTTTGGCCACTCACTGTTTGGGGGCTGTATTTGGGATCAGATGGATAGTAAACATTTTTTTTGTATTGGTGAGAATTATTTATAGAAGAACATGCTGAGCATAGTTCATCTCAAATACCTTAGGGTATGCTTTTTTTATTCAGTAGGAACGGTTGAAAAAGGCTGTATTGCCCGCAATACCATAATAACTTTATTTGTTCTTCGTGTTAATCATCAAGTTCGTTAAAGGTAAAAGATGGGTAAATCAGCTATAGGTTCAATAGAGTCAGTTTTTGTTAAGTATGTTGGTGATGTTTTCTTTTACTACTGAAAAAGGGGGAATTATAATAGTTGCTCTTAAATATTTCCAGGACTGTAAACATCACACAAAACTAATTACGTTGTGTTTTTGTCTTGCCTTTTCAGGTGAAAACAATGTATATAGTAGCAGTACTTCTGGTGATGGTTTCAACTTGCCTAACATCTATCCAACTAACAACGATTTACTTGAAGGTAACGGTGAGTTAGATAGTACTAACCCTTTTCCAGCTATATTTTCAGATTCAGATAGTGATCACGGGGATACCGATCGCGGCAGTGATGATGAAGATATCACAGCGTGTTGGGAGGAAGCCTGGGCCTTCATGGGTAAATTATCACCCATTGAAGGCCTGAGAACATGGGCTATTGTTAAAAACGTGCCGCGAACGACGCTCAATTTACTTTTGGCGGTCTTGCGGAATTTGTATCATTTAGACGTTCCAAAAGATGCGCGGACATTCCTCAAAACCCCCACCGAGGTCGGTTTGGAAGTACAAACGATCTTGGGCGGTGAATTTTGGTACCAAGGGATTGAGACGGTCCTACGCAACTATTTTAGGTAAGTGCTTAAAAATTTTTATTTATTGGGTTGCATAGTGTTCCTAATTTATTTTTTTCCTTTCTTACAGAAATACCATTCCCGAACACGACACTTTAAAATACAAATGTCGATCGACGGGCTTCCCCTATTTAAGAGTTCCACTAAGCAATTGTGGCCAATTCTAATATGGGTGGAAAGTTTGCCTGAGCCTCCGGTAATTGCCTGAGGCTCCGGTAATGCTTGTCGGGCTTTTTTGCGGACAAACTAAACCGGGGCTGGTGGAAGAGTTCTTAGGCCCACTAGTGGAGGACTTTAATAGACTCCAAGAAACAGGCTTGCGGTTCGGCGACAAAGTGGTACGCTTATTACCAAGCGCATTTGTCGCCGATTCTCCAGCGCGGGCATTTGCTAAAGGTATGCAAAGCACTATTGTTATGAAAATTAAGAATATTTTTTTATTTTATGTTATGTTTCTTTCCAGGTACAGTTTACTTTAATGCAGCGCATGGGTGCTTAAAGTGTACCTGTGTAGGGGTACACCTCAACTCGGAGCACAAAATGATTTTTGAATCCGTGGACGCCGAACTGCGTACGGACGTCGGCTTTAAACAACGAGTAGACAAAGACCACCACAAACCATGGCGATCACCATTAGAAAAGCTCAAAAATTTTAATATGATCGACGGTGTTCCCTACGAAGGTCTCCATCAGTTTGATCGCTTCGAAAGCTTGTTCTAGGGTTATACGAGGGAATTTTTGAAAATTTTGAAAAGTGGTCACCCCGACAAAAGGAAGCCGTGAATACTTTTTTGATAAAGACACGGCTTCCTTCGGAAGTGAATCGCCCTATGCGATCCTTCCGCTATCGCCATTTTTGGAAGGCCACCGAATTTCGGTCCTTCCTTCTTCATATTAGTATTGCGGTCTTGAAGGATTTTATGTCTTTTGATGCATTCAATCACTTCTTGTGCTACTTTTGCAGTGTGACGATTTTTAATTCAACGGCACACAAGCATCTTTGGCCTCTTGCGGAAAAGTTCTTATACAACTTTGTAAAGAACTTTCCGCAGTATTATGGTCGAGCCCATATGACCAGCAACGTTCACAATCTCCTGCACGTGTCAGGAGACGTTAACATGTTTGGAGCGGTTCCTGAATATTCCGCATATCGGTATGAGAATTATCTTCAAATTGTACGCCGATATGTGAGATCGGGCACGCATGTAGTAACACAGGTAGCCGGCCGTATGCAAGAAATTGCATCAGTGCAAGTGGCTACCAATCGTGTTACTCAAACATACCCCCGGTTGAAGGGCAATGGTGCCGGTATACACGTAACCGCCGATTTTGTCCCACTGCCAAACTTTAAGGATCAATGGTTTTTAACCACCGAAAATGGCATTATAAAATTTTTAGAAGCGAAGAGGATTTCTTCGCTGTTGTACACCGTAATTGGAATCCAGTATGAAACCTGGACGGAACAGTTTAGTGCGTCGGTAGACGGTGATCAGTTATCGTCTACCGACCTACACATCTATAAGATAGATGAAAATGGTCCATCCAGGTCGGTGGAAATACCACATTATGCGATCAAGTGCAAATTTGTTGCACTTCGCCTACCCTCTACTTCCTTTAAACATCCTGATCCGCAACTATCTTCCAGTCTAATCTCCTTAACTCCCCTTCTTCATACTTTTTAATAAACTAACTGTATCAACTAACATATTTCATGTAACCCGTCACTAACTGTCCTGTTTTCTGATTAACATTTTTATTAATTTATTATTGCCTATATTTTAAGTTCTATTCCTTTTTTAATTTATATGATCGCATACGATGTGTTTCCATCACTATACTGGATCTTTGTTGCCCGATTTAACGTGGGCCGACCACTTTTACCGCTTTGTGCATTATAAAGCTCACAATGGTCATTTGTTAAGGTTTTTTTTAATAACATGGTTAGGCCAGATTAGTATATTAACACGGTTAGGTTAAGTAGTATATTAGATAGTATTAGAATAGCAGATTTTTTATGGGGAGCCAATGACCATTGTTGGTACATAGCTTTATGTTTGCCATGCGGGGCCCCATGCACTGTAATGCCCGCGTTTCCGCAAGTCTTGTACTAGTGAGGTGTTGAGATCTCTAATTAAGAGCTGCTGTGTCCTCGTGATCATGGAAGCAGGATTTTTATGGTAGGATATGAGTGACGTTTGTTTTAATTCTTTAATTGTTTAATTTTTTTTTTGTCTATTTGGATTCTACCCATTTCGACTAACAAACTAATACACTAACATGCTCTGCAAAGGGATGGGATTCGAAGCCCCTTTGAGGGATAATAGAGGCTCTCCCATTCAACTCCTATTCCGACACGTCCTTGTCGTGCAGAGTGTTAACATGTGCCAGCCAAGCTACGATACACGGACTAGTTTGCAACTACTCGGGCGGATGGTGGCACATGGCACATCGGAAAGGGGATTGTAAAGGATAGTAATTGGGATGTTTCAATGCCTGGCGGGATAAAATAAATTAACACAGGGATACATTAACATTAAACAAGGTGCAAGAGACATTTTATTTATATGAAAGGGAATTATTATTAAACAGTTTAAATATGCTCGTGGGGTTCATTTTTATGTTCCAGGAAACTTTTTTAACATGAAGTATAACGACAGTAGAGGAAAGATGGATCGATAACGAGTACTGTAAGTTAATGTTTATAATTAAAGTCAAAAGACTTGCGTGGAACAAATTGATGTGACATTCATAAGTTTTAAAAATGACTTAATTCTTAACATTTAAGAAATCGCACGGCAAATGTTCGTGTTTAATTTAGATTATTTTTTATTTTACTTTTTTAGGTAACCAGACATCAACTTTACCGCGAAGACTGACTTTATTCTGGCGGGGAAAATTTATAGTTCCTTCTCTCATGCCCGGTGGGCACCCGGATGCTTTTACCGTTGATTAAGGATATCTACCAGGTGAGTAAATCTTGTGATTCAATTGACTGATATTTAACCCGGTTCGTCACTTTTCTCCCAGTAGGCTATTTGCGTCAAATCGAACGGTGCTTCGTGCTGTGAATGCGGCTCACTTTGTGAATATCGTACACAACTATAGAAACACGCCATCACGCAACTGCCACGAAAACAAGCACTAAAATAACCGAATTGTTGGGCCTAACGAACATGATGGTCCAGTGCACCACAATGGGAGGGTTTTTTTTTTGCTAGTGCTTTCTATTTCATGATGTTCTCGAACGTATACCACATAAACAATTACATCGTCAGGCAAGTACACTTTGGAGACCACGATTCGAAACACCCTCTAATGCAAATATGTTTTATGTATTTTCAGGTTGTAGTATAAGTCATGTATGGTTGGATTCCTATAGAAGTAAGTGGTCTAGCCTTTTGTGGTAACACGTATTCGCTAAATCAACTCAATAGACTGGACAATAACGGTGTCAGATTGTGAGAAAAGTAGCTATTAATTATATATTATTTAATGGTAGTAAAAAACTGATAAAACTGATTAAGTAATTATAAACTTTATTAAGTTCCACTTCTGGAAATAATTTTAAACTAAATTGAAGTGTGATGCATCGCATCGTGCTAATTCATTATCCTAACATACTTAACAAATCAGCATTTTTCAGTCAGTCACAGTCGACGCTTGTTACAACCTTTTCTGCATTTTTGGATTAACTGTCGCATAGTTCTTTAGTAAATTTTACTTTTATTTGCGACACTGACAGTTCGTTAACAGTTTCGTGTTTTCGGTAGCGGAAATATGGCTTTGAAGCTCTTATTACATTTCAACATTCTTCAATCCATTAAAGTCATAAAAAGAGCATGTAAGACTTTTTTTTATAGAACTAGTGATTTTCCAATTTATTCAACTTCCACAGTAATAAAAACATTAGCAACTTAATTATACTAGTTCATAAAATTATTTAATTCACAAAATATGTCTTCTTTGAAAACAAATCACTAAAATTTATATTAAAACTACTAAATCTAAAATTCATATTATTTACAATATTTATAAAGTTTCAGATTTTTTTTCCTCTTTCTTCTTTTTTGTAAATTTCCCTCGACTGACGCTTTTAATGACCCCGGTTCTTTGGGCAGCAGAACAAGCGTTACGGAGCTTCTTGCTAAAAAAATTTTCTAACTCTGCTATGTCCTGTATATTTCCAATTTCCTTAAATAATCGTAATATATTTACATTTGTCCTAAATTCTACTTTTGTTTTTTTTACGTCCTACTCCTAGTCCACTCCACGAGCACTCCATTAAAAAAACTCTATTAAAAATTATGTACAGGGCTTCATGCATCCTTGGTATGCTTCCTACGGACTTTAGTTGTTTAAGAAGCCACGTTTTTATAAAAGAAAAACGCTCCGTCAACATCAAATCCGCCTCAAATTTGGCTAGCTCGTTTTTGTTACTAATTTTGGCAAAGACAAACCCATCTGCTTCATCCTCTTGCACTATAACTGCAACAGTATCCAAAGGCTGAATTGGATGTTGACGTTGCATTGCTAAAAGTTCATCTAATTTCATATGTAAATCTGTTGTTAGATTTGTCAATATATGTATTTTCCTGTTATTTTCAACAGCCAGGCTTCTGCAATGACATTCCTGCTCGCATCCACATCCGGCAGCTGCCACACTCGAAGCGTTCAACCTGCAATGATAATATAAATATATTCCACATTTCGTTTAGATGAAAGTTATGGGGTTATTTATTGATATAAAATGTGTTTTAGTTGATCTTACAGGTTACAAAGGCGAAGAATTTACGACGAATCTCGAACAAACAGTACAGAACAACAGCTGACGTTCTTCAAATAAGTTCAAATAAGTAATACAGCTGAAAAATGAAGGTTTATTAGTTGTAAACCGATCTAAATTTTACGCATTTTGATCCTTTATTTATATACTTACAGGTTATCAGGAAACACAAACAGTTTCTTCGTAAAAGTTTTCTACAGTTCTGAATTTTACTTTAACATGCACAAAAGCGATGCGGCTATCTTTCAATAAAAAGTAAACAAAAGAGTTTCGTTTTAATTTAATTTTGACAGCGGGTGTGGTGATGGCTTGAGCGATTTGGAACAATCATTCTCCGGACAGGATTCGATCCGATCCGTGACGTCACTGAGCGCCGGTTCATTTAAAGCTTCTTCTCTGAGTTCTCCTTATACCAACAAGCAAAGTTGAAGCAGAGAAGAAGCTGTGGCGGTTTCCATACAAACTCTCTCTGAGATTGTTGAAAGGGTCGTCGTTCGAAGCCGGTACTCGCCCCGATTAGCGACGACTCGCCTGCTGAAAATCCGCTTAAAAGTGTTTTGATTTTGATGTAATCCCATTTAACAAACGCGAACTTCTTGCACGCGCTGAGCTTTGACTGGGAAGGGGGCGCTCACACATTCGGCACTTCCAGTGCGCGCCAATCCTTCAATGACTTTGTGTATGTTTGTGGATTTTGCGCGAACGGTGCCTTCTGCAAAGGACGTATCTTTGGAACCGTGTTGCTGGGTGTTTGAGGTTGAAAGAGAAAGGGGAAAGAAAGAAAGAATAGATCAAGCTTTTGACTCAATACAATACAACACAGGCGTGGGGATGAGTAGAGAGACAGTGTGAAGGAGGAATTTTGAATTTTAGAAGCTTTCGAGCTTCCTCCCGAGCATTCACAATCATCAGCACACAAACGAAGACACACCGCTCGTTCACTCACACACACACATAGACATACACTCTGTGTTCTGGAATGGTTGGAATTCATTGCCACTGCTGCTGCTGTGGTAAAAATTCCATTTACGCCAATTCACACAGCAACTCGCATCCCGTTTCCGCCTGCCATGTCTCTTTCTAGCGGGTGATGGAAAGAATTTTAATAGGAAATATTTGTTATTCAACAAAGCCAGTTAAGTACTGGCACACGCACGTTCGGTACCGTGGTGCGCGCAAACATGGCTTTTCCACAGGTTCCGGATACCCCCCCGAATTCTTGCGAGGTTCTAAAGTGAAGCATTCGTTTCAAAATTTATTAAATTATTATGCTTCACATTACGCCACCGAGAGAAAATGGCAGCGCCGGAAAGGCCTCCTTCCAGCGCGTCATTACCGGCCAATGGATGTGTTTTTCGCGGTACCGGTGCGTCTGTGAGCCCGGTTTGTGTGCGGTGGCCATTCCCGCTCCGATTCAGTTACCCGGGCGATAAATCTGATTAAATTTGTACATTTGTGTGACTGGCTGTGTGTGTGTGTGTGTGTGTAAGTGTGTGGGTGTTGTTGATTGTGCTGAGGAATTGAATTATGGTTCAGGTTACAGACACTGCAAGACGAACGACATGTTTTTCGTCCAATTTGTGGGTGCTACATAAAATAGAATTATTCAAAGGAGTTTTACACGCGGTTATGGTTAATGATGCTTTGCCCATACATAAATTTCGTTGGAGGAAAATATGATCGTTTGCAATTATGACTGACAATGAGCAGAACGCGGAAGAATCCAACAGCACCACAGGGTGTGGGAGGGCAATTAAAAAGACTTATTGAATAAAGTCATTTGGTCCATGGAATGAAGCATTTCACAAACAAGCATGAGTTATCACTCGCTTTGATACACTTTTACACGCTTTTCACTTTGTAGGTGCCATTTGCTTCGAAATGTGTGCGGTCATCTGCGAAAAGGATGCCACTATCATCAAATGCGTGCCTTTACAATCGACGGGTTACTCGGCTGCATGGTACATACAAAGTAGCGAAATCCACTTTAGACTGGCATAAACACGACGGTTGTTAAGTCAAGAAGAAGAGTCTTCACTTTTTTTCATTTGTTATTAAAAATAATAATAATTATTTTGCTTATGTAACAGAAGTTCAACTTCCTCTCTCTCCTTATAACAAATCGTAACGTTTGACGACTCTCCCTTCCCCTAACCTAGGCTCTTAACAGTTCATATATTTCATAGAACTTTCACACATTTTTATTCTTGGTTTAACAGTTTAACTCTTCACGTGAAACTCTACGAACATTATTGTAGAATTTGGGTCTTTCGGTCTTGAAGTTTGACGATCACTGTCCTAACCTATCAGCGTTACGTAGTTCATGGATGACGTTTTGGCCAAAGTTTTATAATTTTTAAGCAGTATAAAAAATAAACTATGAGCTGAATTATTTGATTTATTACGAAAAACATTATAATGGTTATTGATATATATTTTTTAATTCTTTTATTATTATTTACATTATTTTTATTATTGTTAGTATTATTATAATTATTATGCATCACAGCCTGTTTGAACTGTCTAGTCGAAATATTTTTTTTATCTTTTCTTTTATAATTTTTGTTTTTTTTTCTAATATCATTACTTTTAGTATATTAAATATTAGAACAAACATTATTTTAATTTTTATTTTTTATCAATGTTTGTCATGCTACTTCTCATATTATGGGAACCCGAATGACGTTTGCACTAGTGATGGGTAAAGTTGGCAAAAATCCGGAGTCGACTCCGATCCGACTCCGATAAATTCGGAATCGACTCCGGAAGGTAGGTCCGCGCTGCAATATCCGGAGTCGTTCGGAATCGTCCGGAGCCGTACGGAGTCACCCGGAGTCGGAGTCATCCGGAGTCGCTCAGAGTCGTTCGGAGTCGTTCGGAGTCGTTCGGAGCCGTCGGAGTCGTCCGGAGTTGCCCGGAGTCGTCCGGAGTCGCCCGGAGTCGGAGTCGTCCGGAGTCGTTCGGAGTCGTTCGGAGTCGTCCGGAGTCGTCCGGAGTCGTCCGGAGTCATTCGGAGTTGGAGTCGTTCGGAGTAGTTCGGAGTCGTTCGGAGTCGTTCGGAGTCGTCTACTCCGGACGACTCCGGTCGACTCCGGACGACTCCGAACGACTCCGACTCCGGGTGGATCTAGTGGTTCCATTTTGCCGGAGTCGGAATCGAACTAACAATAGCCGGAGTCAGATCGGAGTCGTGGGTGCGCTCCATACAGCACATCACTAGTTTGCACTACATCAAAAAGTCCCAATTTGCTTTGTCTCGAAATGCTCATCATTAAATCTAGCAATATAATCTTATTAAATCCATGCCCAAAATCGTTACTGCGTTGCTTTGAACTGCTTCAAATGGCTCTGAATAGTAAACCTCACAAAGACTCGCAAAAACCACCAGCCTTCAGTTAACTTTCGCCAGCACTCCGCATTCGCTCAGCCACGGCCCGACACAGCTCGACTGCACACCTGCTATAATTACGTGCCAACGTGTAATCAATCAAACCTGGCACCACCGCTGCCGGTGTGCAAAAACCATTGTAATCCGAAGCACCGGGCACCGTCTTCACCGATTATTACTATGCACCAGCACCAAAGCTCCCCTAAAAGATAGACGAGCTGTAGTTGTAGTTGAAGCGGAGTAGACAAGATAGCGCAGCAGCTTTGCGAACAGTACTAGCTTTGAATGATGAGTGGTTTTTCACTGCGGGGGGAGACCGTGTGAAGAGAGTGGGGGAACTCTGAAAGGAAATTCTACTCCCCATTCGAGCAGCATTCCACATCAAAGCTCGTCCGGTTTTGTGCGAGAGGGGGGTATTGGGAAGCAGCACCGCAGAACTGAAGCACCGTCCCTTGCGTGTGTCGTGACCGAGCTGTTGGCTTTCCGTGAGCACGCTCTGGTTTTAAATTATTCTTTTACACCAAACTTAACATTTAACACCCTTTCACCACCACCGCCTGGGCCATCCGGCACACGTCCAACTGAAAAATCCCCCAAAAACACTCGATCCCGCCTGCGTCCTGCACACCACCATCAAGGTTTACGGTTTCACTTTGTTGTGGCGTTGCGTTCCGTGCTGTGGGTTTGATAAATGGGCTTCGAGAAAGTATTTAGTTACCGGCTCACCTTTCTCGCTCTCTATATATCTCTCTCAGATAAAAAAGGGTTTTCTGTAGGGCTGATAGCACCCCCCCCAACACACAGCTGCAGCAGAAAAAAGCCCATCTCCACGTCTTGAAAGCTTACCCCTCGCTCCTTTGATGAAGTGGTAGAGAATGTTTTGAATGCTGCAAAGGGGGCGAAGAAGCGATCGTTGCGATAGCACTGTTAACAAGGCTTAATTTCTTTTCCGCCTTTTTTTGTGCTCCAATTGTGAGGCACAGGAAACCGTCACAGTCTATTTTGGTGAAAAGAAGAGTGGCTCCGTATTCACGTAGCGGGTAAATTCTGTTCCTAGATCTGGTGAAAACTTTCGGACGATAAAAGCTGAACAAGATAGATTGGCTTTCCATTTATTTATTTTTTTGTGTCGAGAGCATCATGACCATGGTTGAAGTAAAATTTTTAGAAGGTTTCACGCTTTAATCTGCACCACAAGAAGGAAATAGGTTCAAAATTGAACGTTCGAAGCACGTTAAAGCAAAACTTCGATCCATTTTTTATGCATAATTGAATGAATCGCATCCACAAAAAGCTGGAAGAAGCCATACGCAAAGCACAATGGTAACAGAAAACAAACTATTTTGAAAGTTTTGTTTGGTTTTTATTCACCCTCTTTCGCTGTAAAAAATTATAATTGATTACATTGCACTGATTACACTGCAACAGTTTCTAATTTACCTACGCACACAAACAAACAAAAAATCTCATACAATTCGTACAAGCTCTAGCTGCTCCAACCGTGAACCAATTAGGAACAACGCACAAAGTGCGGATTATTTCGAAAAGTCTAATTTATTTTAATTTCGCTATTTTTGGTCCAACGCACTGTGTGTTGTGGCTGTCGAGGATTAACACCACGGAGAGAGTAGAAAAAAAGCAAACCAGCTTTCGACTACGTTTCCACTATGTCTAGTTAGACTACAGCTCTCCTCACTAACACTAAACAAACCCAACACCCCGCTATTTACCTTCACCTTCCCTCCAGCATTGGTTGTTTGAACACGGGTGGTGGTTAAATTTTTGCGTAACCAAATTTATTGCCCTCCCGTAATAGTCCCGTGCGTTAAAGTCTACCTGCAGCTGCCGGGCACGGTTTTTATCGCTCATTTTGCATAAACAATTCACATACAAACACACACATGCACACGTGTGCAAACCGTCTTGATCTGAACCAGATATCGAAACCGTTTGCGGCTGCTGGGTACGGGAGAAGCAAAAAACAGGCATAAAAAACGCTAACTAGATGGATGGTGATCGCCCTCATCGTGGGCCTTGTTTTTGTTGCTGCTAGCCCCAAGCCGGGATCTGGTTTGGACTTCTACTTTTGTGTAGTTTGCTGTTCGCTGCTTGGAAGAAAATTCTGCAACCAGCAACTCCATAAATCAATTGCACGAGACAGAGCCTGTGTGTGTGTGTGTTTTGGCAGCTTTTTGACAGCCCAAAACACCTCCACCAGATAGTTACCTCCCTTTCGTTGTTATCAAGAAGGCGAACAGTGTGTACAGCACGTCTCATCAGTGGCACTCCAGCTCTTGGTGGAGCATCAGCAAACTCAGCCACACGCCCTGCCTGGTACAACAAAGCTAGCATGTGTGGATGTGAGCTACGTGCATGTGTGTGTGTGTGTGTGTGTGTGTGTGTGTGTTTTCTTTTTGAAGACTTCCAAGCATGGTGCACCCGCGTGCGTTGCAGGAGCAAGAGATTACTACTCAATTAGAACTCCGCTGGACTGGCTTTGCATGCGAGCGCACAAGCGCAAGTAGAAGCAAGTCCAGTGAAGCCGTTTTTGTGGCACCAGCAGCTTCGCCTGGCTGTTGTACGGCAAAAACTAATCGGTTTCTGCCCCTTCTTCCCCCTTGCCTCGTGCCGGTTCGGTTAGTTCGTGGAGCATGGACACGGTACGATGTGTGATGAGCGCGAATCGTTCCGGCATCTCACGCGAGTGGGATTATTATTTAATTTCGTTCTCTGAACCCGACAGCAAACAATGGGGATGGTGGGGCGGGGTTTTTTGTAAGCACTGCACCGGCAGGTTGAAGCCAGTCGCTTTGATCGTGTTGTGTAAGGCAGGGATTTTAAAGTTTTCGCCCACAGAGAACGGGAACGTGGTTCGGTATAATTTGCTTGCTTAAAAATGAGGCTAATTAGAAAGCAAAGATAATTGGTTTGAATAGCGGCAAATTTTACGTGCATGATAGGAGTAAAATTGTGTTTTTTATGTGTTGATCAAGATAATAATTATATTGTAGACAAGCTTATAAGACGTACTAGAATTTCGACGTTCAGTGTTTATGTTTTTTAGGAGGGACGACTATGGCTTTAATGCCCATGAGTTTTTGATAATAGAAAAACATCAATTTATGTTTCATTGTTTGAGACTTTTTTTTATGCGTTTCAGGCAATTGAAACTAAAGAAATAGTTAATGAAACATTGCATATACAGCTGTGAAATTTTGATATTCTATAAATCAATTAATAGTGCTATTTCAGTATTTTTCAATAAATATTATGTAATATATAAGATGCCAAATGAGTCGAATTACATAGTAAAACAATAGAAAAAAGTGTTTCAAGCTGATTGTTTAAATTATTTTACTTGTTAGAACGATGAATTAAAGCATTTTTACTATTTTTGCGAATCATTCACAATTCATAATATATAACTTTTAAAAAGGTATATCCATTTTCAATCCAACAATTGGGCCTTTCACGATACTAGCCAGCATTTTTATATGGAGTTTGACTGTTGGCGGCTGAAGTCGTGTCAACAGTCCATTCAAATCACACACAAAACTGCGATTTTCAGCCTAGATTATTTCAGCCTCAAGGCTAGAATAAGATTCGAGTACCTGCTCGAAAAAATGGTAAAACTATGTCGTGTTTTCATACATGCCAAGGTGAATTAAAGAGATCAGGTGGAGAAATGTATCAAATCAAAGTGTATGTAGATCAGATCGTCTCGTCCCTTATAGTTTGATAAATAATTTCTGAATCAAAAAAACTCTTTTTGACAGAACGGGTGAAATGAATTTCCAAAGGAAAGGATCGTTTTTCTTACCAGCACATAAATAACAGACATTGGTCTCCCAATCGAAGATGTTCTATCGAAACAAAGATAGATGTTAGGTCGTTCAGATAAGATACAGCTTACAATAAGCGGTATTTCACGTTTAAAAAATTTAATCTATTCACGAAAGGTTCTTCAAACACGTGTTTGAAGAACCTTTCGTGAATAGATTAAATTTTTTAAACGTGTTTTGTTTATTCGTCTAGATACCAGAAAGTCTGTTCTAGCCAATGTTTTCACCCGTCTTACCAAAAACAATGTTGTTCAAATTTGGTTATACAAACAAGCTATGATACCCTGGTTTACATACACTTTGGAAATTTGCATGCAGGGATTGAAAGATGTCTCCCACAATGTCGCTCAGTAGAAGCTATAAAAATCAACGTTCTAAATACATACACGTTGGGATAAGCCCACCTATATATTATACCCTCTTTGATAGATGCTCGAAAACTGCTATACAATGCAAACAGCTGACAGGCTGATATTTCAGCATATGATCTTAAAAGGTACAAGGGTCCAATGTCTGCTACAAATATACTTTTCTTTATGATTTAAAATAAGAACAATAAGTAGCTACGAAGAACTAGTCATATTCTTTGGAGCTTTATTACATGTGCATTAATTCAATCCATAGCAGCTTTGATCTATTGATACTCAGTGGAATATACCCCCCACCCCTCGTTCAAACGCTAATCAAAAGTTTTTAAATTTGCAATCCACCGCCACAACGACAAAAGCTTCGTCACGGATGGCAGACAAATTGGTCCGGGCAGGCTCTAAACATTCCTTTCCACACAGTCCCAAACCCGTTCAAAGAACGAAAACAAAGCCACTTAACGAGAGAGAAAGAGAGAAAAAAAGCGAACCCATTCCAGTGTATCAAAAGGTGCTCAGCCCAAGGGTGCGTGTACCGTTGGCCACTAGCCGCTCAGCTGGAAAACCAAAAGCTAACGCCATAAACCCAGGGCTAAAAATTGAAAAATGAAAGCTTACTCCCAAGCTTACTACCACCCCCACGCCCAGCATCCTACCAGTGCTTAATTAGTTCACCATGGCGACACGGTTCGGTGGAGAAATTATCCGGTTCCAGATTACCAGAGAGACTTTTTGAAAAAAAAATACCTCGATGGTCCATGTGACGGGGGCGGCAGGGAGTGGCATTCTGTATGAATGTGATCCTTTGCGTTTCGTTTCCTGCCTTCGTGGGTTTGTTGCTATTGTCGTTGAGGGTAGGGGACGACGAGCGCAATGAAAACGCCTTCCCACACGAGCCTAAACGTACGAGCAGGCCAAACGAAGCGTGTAAACCTTGGCCAGGCACAGTAATCGACCCCCTGTTGGAGCCTCCGGGGCAGTTGTACGGGGAAGGAGTTCCACGGGAAGCACTACACCTCATCATCCTCATCGTCGCCATCATCATCATGATCATCCCCAGCCAGTGCCATATCCAGACTTACACGCGTGTAGGAAGTCCGGGAGGAATGTCGGGCGAATAGCTTTGCAAATTGTAGCACCAGCACCAGTTCACTCCCCCCTCCCATACCAACTGCATTTATAGTTTCACCGTGCCGAGGCAACGGAACCTAATCCCGGCCTCGTTTTGAATGTTATCCCCGAAGCTCTTAATCCGCACGCCTACACACAGTGCCAGCTCTATTTAACCCACTCCAGCTCTAAAACTGTGGCTTGAGCTTTGGCAAGAGAAGCGAAACGTGGGAAAGAGCGGGCTAGAGAGATGCAAGTAAAAAAAAACCCACACACCATTCCACGTTTCTAGAGTCGTACCGACGCATCCCGGTGCCATTTCGCAAAACCGTTCCCAACGGTGACGTGAGGCAATACAATTTTAATGAGCTTTCAGCTTTTCGGTCGTTTCGGTCGCGACCGTTTCCTTTTGAAATGAGCAGAAAGAAAGAGAGCAGAGGGGCTATGCTCGTGTGCCGGGAGTTTTACAGCTAAGAAAGCGAGCTGGTCGAGGAGGTCGAGGAATGGAGAAGTTTGCAAAAGCAGCGGTAACATGTCGCCTTGTCACTCTCGAGAGCGTGTCATTTCAGCAGAACCAAGTCATCATTTCGTCAACCGGGACCAACGGGCCCCGTTCGTAACTTGGGCCCAGTTTTATGGGAGGGCAATTCACGAAAGTTCTGATGTTTTCTTTTTTATTTTTTTTTTTCATTCCCTTCAACCCTCCGCTGGGGCTTTCCATTGTCCACTTGGTCAATTTGTTTGCCGGCTTGTGGTGGAACCGGCCCGTCGTGTATTACAGCGGCTGTGATTTTCTAATTAGGATTATTCTCCACTTCCATTATAATTTCATCAAACCGAGTACCGAGCGAGGAGCGGAGTTTGCGACCTGCTCTTAAGTTTATTGCTGCTTCGTTGAGTGCGTGTGCTTGTTTTTTTTTTTTTTTGGCGACCATCAAGCGAAGACATCATCTCCATCGTCAACCGAAAAAACATGATGACTTTCTCCACCCGGGAATAGTCACGGAAATTGTGACGAATGACTGGCTCTGTCCACATGTCAGAGGACGAGCAAACGGAACGGGGCTGCATCAGTTACGCTGCTCCTCGGGACATTCCCGGTGAAGCTTTCCACTTTTCTTTGATGAGGCACTGCCTTGCTTTCTTTGTACATAAAAGACGAAACCTTTCCCTGTGCGGAAGCGCCTTCGATGCAAAGGACCACACCGACGGCACACTGGACACACAACCGGGGTTTCAGCTTAAGAGCATTGGGTCGTTTGAAGCGAAGACGCACGGCATCGCACTCGGGAATTTAAAGGCGAGCGGCTCCATTGTCACCTCCCTTAAAGCTGGAGCTGTGCATACAACGTGCAGGCTCTGCTTTCAACTCCACCGGGCACCTTTTTGCTTGAGCAGAGACCTCGGCACTGGATCCCGCTTAGATGGGATGGAATGGATCGTATCATAAATAAACTAGATAGAAACTTGTCCCATTCTTTGGCGTCGCTTCCGGGATGGCACAACCGAGGGCCGAGTGTCATTTCTATTTTTACGACTCATGCGACTATCCCAGCGAAACGTCCCGTGTTCCGTGCTCGAGAACACGAAACAGACACAGGATCGGAGCCTTTTCAGCCACAACCGAGCACACCAACTCCACACCGCCCTCCAGCAAGGAACGGGTTTCGGGAAGATGGCAAACTATTGCGCAAGGATCTCCACCCCGTATTTGCCGTTTCGTTGCTGGCGTAGCACGCAGGGGAGTTTTTGAATACAATTGTTGTCGAGCTTCTATCATCATCGGCACCAGCAGCAACCCAATCTGCTGGCCTCAGCTGTCCCTTTCGGTGTAGCTTCATCCATGCAAAAACCCTGGCTGGCCTGCTGTGCGCTATATCTCTTGCAAAGTAACGTTCTAAAGGATGGTGCACGAGCGAGCGCAAACCTCCAGGAAGTCACACCCGGAAAGTCCGGACAACGGGTTTTCTAGTTCAGAGCTTTTGAATGAAGTGGAAGGCGAGTGGTGTGGTTGAGAAGGGCGAGGGAGTGAGTAAATGATTGTTATTATTATTTCAACACCTTTCGCACGAATAATGACGCACTAAGCGTTGAGCGGAGGCGTGGGACTTTTATGCGATTTTATACGCCCGGTGAGCTGGTGCTGGTGTAGGGCAATGGGATGGGCAGGAACAGTAGAAACGTGGGTGGGCGCTCGCATCTGCGGCAGACAGTTATGAAGACCCTTTCCGTGTCCCACCGGCGCTTGGGGTGGCCGGTCGGGTGGTCCAGAACGGAAGTAGTTTGTCGCGTTCGGAAAGGGAAGTGGGACGCTCGATTCACTCTTTTAACATGCACAAAAGTATGAATTGCTTGTTGTTGGTATATTTAGGAGCACATTCAATCAAATTTGGGTACAGCTAGTACATTGAAAGCTTTAAATTTAAATTTAAAGCATTGTAATGAAAAAATACAACTTTTGTTATATGGTTTTAAAATAATTATTTTTATTTTTGGTAGTTTTTTTATACGAATTCATCCAGTTTTTTTTTACCTTGTTGAAAGCAAGTCACAAAATTCTGAGCATTTTACCAATTTCATTTGTTAGTCGTTTGTTGCGAAACTATGACAAATTTTAATGTTTTGTCAATTATGTGAATTTTTGTACCTACCGCACTGAGTAACTTGTTGATGATTTAAAGCTATCTTTTAATTTGCATTTTTATGCTGCCTCAACACATGAATTGATTTGTTTGAATTGATCTGCTAGACATCTACTATTCAAAATGACTAAAATGGCATGGAGACGCCTGGTTGCTGACTAAAATAATAAAAAAATTGTAATGTTTATCCCTTTTTCGATTACCTTTACGATGTTTAATTTAAAAAAAGTGCGTTATTATTATATTTTTTATTAACCTCCTAAATGAATACAACATAGATCCCATCATCCACCTACTATCAAACGCTTCCCACCGATTTAACTCTTGCTGATGTTTAATTACGCCCCAGCTTTGCCACATGCGTAAAGTTAGCCAAACAAAAAAGCAAACCAGTTCCAAAAATAGCTTAATCATGATGGATCATCGTAATTGTGCGGAAAGTTAAGATTATCTTTCCGAAATTGGAGACAGCAGGGTATAAATACTTTTTGGGATGCATTGTTTGCCAAGCGTAGCAAGCCAGCGCAAAAAAGAGTGGAAACCTCCGCCACCAACGATTGAAAACTTAAAAGCTGTAAAGCTGCAAAAAGATGGCAACAATCTCCTTGCTGGTTGCAGCTACACAACAAAAACAACAACAAAAAGTTCACCAGCCTGATGAGGGTCATTAGGTAATTCAAATAAAACAGCCCGCGAGCGCAATGGAGCTCAGCTTTCGGTTTTTAAGTATCTTCCCTCTTCAAAGACGCAAAGCACACCAGCCTTCCAGGACCCGAAAAGAAAAGAAAAAAAGCAGGCGAAAGGCAACACAAGAAAAGCTCACATCCTGTCCACGGCGGATTGAATGTCCACTTTTGGCTTTCAGCAAGCTACATGCACCGTGAGTCGGTGAATGGATAACGCAAAAAAGGGCCGGTAAAAGAAGCAGCAAAATTAATTAGAAAAGTTTTTGCCTTTTCCACCACGTCTTACAATCAGCAGCGTGGAGAACTGATCATGGAGGGGAGGGCAAATAGGGAACAGCAAAAACGAAAAAAAATCCCCATCCCAACCTTCTGACCAGTTCAATGGCACTGTTCCTTTGGCTTTCGTGCTACGTGCGGTGCGAAGGAGCGGAATGAATGAATTGCACGTTCATTGCACGGACGTCATCGCTCGATTGCGAATCTTGAACATGGGATTTTCGCCTTCAGCACTGAGCAGTGTTTTTATGCGATAAGGGAGAAACAGCAACTACCTGGCACTTCGCACTGGCAGGGAAGACAAAACGTAAACAACCACATCGGCATCGGGGTACGTATGCATATTTTTGCACAAAACGAGCTTCTACTGCTACATCAAGGCAACACCTCCCGGTGTATGCAGATCGAAGCACGGCGCACATCTAGACCTTGGCCTCGGGTTTGCCGTTTGTGTTGGTTGTGTGTTGGTGGGAACTTACTTCCAGGCCCTGGGATTGTTTACAAAGTTCCGTTCGAATCGTTGAATTTTTCGAGGCAATTAACATATTTTTGCATTTTAAACTGTTTGTACTTTGCCCCATCTGAGCGGCATAGAAGATGGTTGAAATGTTAATGCACTACCCCTGAGTGGGAAAAAGAAAGCTCTGTTTTCACCCCGGAGGCACTCGAGTGGGACATGAAACACACTGTCAGAAACTGCTGGCAGAAACAGTTTCATCGAAGAAACAACTTCATACCATAGCAATAACACGGTAACAATGAATTGGCAAACTATTTTCTGCACACTTCAAAGCATAAGCAAACTATTTCCATAACCATCGTTTGCCGCTTTTCAGAAGCCTTACAGTACACGAGCGTTCCTTAAGGTCAGTTCCCGGCCACGCTCGTGCGCTCTAATCTAATTAAACATTCCTTCACGCTCAAACAGTTAGACGGAATGAACACATTTGCCAGCTGGTTCGCTGAAAACGGGGACATGAATCTTCAGAAACAACTTGGTCCTAAGAAACAGCCCCCGTAAGATGGACAGAGTTACCATTCCCATTGACAAAGGCAGGGATGGCCCTGCGGTTAAAAAGTCACTGACAAAATCACGTGGAAATGATAGAACTGTCTGTGCGTGCTGTGTTGTAGTGGTGAGGCATTTGTGCTAGGAACTTTTACTTCTTTTTGCCCCCCCCCCCCCCCCTCCTAAACATTCAGTTTGGGTCGCCAACAGCTGGTGGCAGCCGATGAATTCATAAAACACCAGGCGTCTCCATATTTTACGGCTGAACCAAAGGGGACACTTTTCTCCGTTTTTATTCGTTGAGAGGTTGTTTAGATTTAATTTCAAGATTTATGAAAATAAAAATAAGGAAATTAAGGTTTTGTAAATCAATTTATAACTCAAAACATTTACATGGGGTTTTTTTCAATGGAGAAACTAATAGAATGTCAAAATGTCATACATTGCAACAACATAGCTGTTGTTTGAAATCATTTCACCCCATTTATCGCCTCTTTACTGCACTCTGTAGATTTATGCTTTCTTCAAAGCAACCCTGTCTTATTTCTAGCAAGCAGCATCAGAAAGATCAATGATGCCAACTGCAAACCGAGGTAACCAAACCTGGTAAGAATCCTCGCGACAGCAACAGACGGTTCATTGGTACAGATGTTTCGTGCCCTTGTGTATGGTGGAAGCTTCTGAGCCACACAAAACATCGTCAGCAAAGCACGCGCTTCAAAAGATGGAGCGCATGCGTTCATGAAAGCCTTTTCCAGGGCAAACGAAAAATGGTCCCACTTACATGTTTCTTCAAACTTTTCACGTCCCAACAGATCTTGTTCCGTTTGCTTCCGTGTGTATGTGTTCTGTTGACAAGCCGTACGCGTTTTCCACAAACAAACGCATCCCTACAATATGTTACCAGTAGAAATACACACACACACACACACACACACGCACAGGAAAGAATGCCACCAGCCCATTGAGCTTGCGGGAACAACACAGCAAGAGTGATGCCTTCGGTGCCTGCTCTTTGACTGTCGTTATTTATTATGGCGCCACATTGTAGCCGCTCGGAAATGCGAACGCGTTGCGTTATTAATTCACAAAATGGCCAATGTGTGAAAGCGACGATCCCGATTCCGTCGGTTGCAAGAAGAGATTGCACAATAGGAGAGAGTGTGTTTCGAAGCTTCGCATTTCCCCAGGCGCATTTGGAGGGGCGTTTGCTGCGTGGCTAATGGTTTCACCGCGTGCCGAGTGATTTGTACGTTCGGTTATTGGTGGCGTTCCGTTGTGGGGTCATTATTTGTTCTATTCAATCGCACAAATGCGTTGGGTTTTTTTTGCGGCTGTTTTGTATTGCAATGAGCGAAATTGGATGCATTGTGTACTGTAACAGCATACATTTAGGGTGGTTGGAAATAGATTGGAAGCAGATGAAGCATTTAGAGAGCACCGAATAGTGATGTGTTCTTTGGAGCGCACCCACGACTCTGATTAAACTCCGGTTATTGTTAGTCCAATACCGACTCCAGCAAAATCAGAATCACTACTTCCGCCCAGCGACAAACCGGAACCGTTTGGAGTCAGAGTCGTCCCGAGTCGAGCGGAGTCGTTCAAAGTCGTTCGAAGTCGTCATCAAAATAAAAATCACCAGAATCATTCGGAGTCGGAGTCGTCCCGAGTCGTTCGGAGTCGTTCAAAATCGATCAGAGTCGTTTGGAGTCGATTGTAGTCGTTGGGAATTCGATGTCTACCGACGCCGACTCCAACCGATTCCAGACGACTCCGAACAACTCTATTCGACACCGGACGACTCTGGATGACTCCGACTCCCAACGACTACGGCTGACTCCGGACGACTCCGGACGCCTACATACGACTTCGGACGACTCTAGTTGTCTCCAACTCCGGGTGTCTCCGACTCCGACCAAGTCCGAACGAATCCGAACAATTTCCAACGACTTCAGATAATGCTGGGCCGTACCTACCTTCTGGAGTCGATTCCGAAATTATCGGAGTCGGATCGGAGTTAACTGTGGATTTTACCTTAACCTTCCTGTGCTGTTTAAATCCGAATACCTTCCCGTTCTATTTAAATTTCAAAGCATAACTACTAATTTTATGAACCACTAAACACTACCAACATATCTTTTACTAAGAACATGACTTAAAATTCTTCACGCATGCTGCTAATTGATCGATTTCGATAGCATTAAAACACCAGCAGACTTAAAATTTTATGACCAAACCTCAACCACAACAAGCTCCGCTCGGTGTAGTAAAGTGATGTACACACTTACACTTGTTAAACATTTATGATATTTTTTCTTCCCTCTCCCAAGCCTGTGCGTTCGTGCGTCCGCCTGTTGTGGATACAAAACGAAACCAAAAATAAACCTCCATAAAGCTTCCCGGGCACGCGCTCATCCAGCGTGGTCAGCTCGAATTAGTATTCATCGAACGTACCACCCTGCCAAACGTATTCCCTTTTTGTTCGCTTCCTTTCTTCAAAGACCTCCCATCGGTTGTGATTCACCAGACGTACGCGCCTACCCCCTCCAATACTTTCCTCGGTTGGTAAAGTCTCCTTTGTGGTTGAAGAAGGATGTGTGTGTGTGGGGGGTTCTCTCGTGAGAAGTGTGTTCGATTTTTCCTCCCGTCGATGGAGGGCCCTTACTCCGATGCTTGACGTTTGGTTGTGGAGCGCGTAACGTGAAAATAAAAACGCATCCACCACGCAGATGCCACTCGTTCGCATCCGTCGCCTGAAGGATCTTCTCCTCGGAGTGACGTATTTTAATTGAATGAAGCAAAATCAATAACGAACGGGAGGGCCTGTAATTCCGTACCCTTTCCGGGCTGTTCCGGCCGAAGGGCGTCACTAACGCGTCCTCGGTCGTTTCCTCGTTCCGCAATGAGCTCGTGGTGGAGCGAGTGACTCCACTTGACACAGGCCGTCTCAGTCAGTGGGATGAAAAGAAGCGCCCTCTGCAGTGGCGTTTTTTTTTGCAGACATCCGAGATTTTGCTTACACTTTCCGTGTCGGAACAGTGGGGCAAGTGTTTGCCCAGTGCTCGATGTGGACAGCCCGTTTTCGCTCACGGTCGGGGTTTGGTCAATTGATCCTTCAGTACATGCGACTCTTGCAGCAGCTATAACACACACACACACACACTCATACTTTGCTGTGTAAGATCTTGCGAGAGTTTTGCAACTAACGAGCAGCAACGCTGGCACTTGAACTGATTTCTCGTTGAACCCGCTCTCCAAGCTCCAACCCACCGTGTCGCTTTCACAAAAGCCGAGCGTCATAAAACCAGTCCACAAAACACCGAGCTGCGCGTCCGAGTGGCACCGGGAGTCGGGAGCCCGACTAATTGAAGGATCTGCTGTCACTCGGTGCGACACTTTCCGCACACGGCAATGGAGTGTTCTGTGGAAGAGGACTGAAAGCAGCCGCACACCCTTCCCAAAGCCGCCCAGTTGCAGGGAATGGCAGGCGCAACGAGACTGCGGGAGTAAATTTATCACCAGGCCTTTCGCAAGAAATTGGAAACGGAACGACATTACTGTGTGTGTGTGTGTGAACAGTACGCTGTCTATAAATAGAATCAACCGCCAGGCGCACTGGTACACTGGAAGCCGGAAGATAAAGCCAGAGGAGGTGCGATCGAATATTCCAAAGCAACCCTCAACCCGACTGGAAACGCGCCAAGGGGTGGTGTAAGTGCCCCTTGCCGCAACCAAAGGAGGAAGGATATTACCATTCGCGCTGGAAGCTCCCGATCGTATGGGCAACTGGAGCAGGAAGAGCAATAAAAGCGAAAGTTCCAAATGAGTGGAAAAGAGCACGACTGAAAAATTACGAGAGAAAGATATTGTTGGAGAGAGAGAGAGAGAGAGAGAGAGAGAGAGAGAGAGAGAGAGAGAGAGAGAAATAAAGTGCCAAAATACGGTTGGATTGCGTCCCAGCCACAAGGAAAGCCAATTGTTGCCTGGTTTTGCCCGAGCGGAAGCAATTCTTGTTGCCAAGGACGCGTTTGCTACCTAAATGACTGGCATACCGAAACGTGTTGCAAAAGCTTCTGCTTGTTATCTGTAGAGGGAAGGTAAATAGGGCGATGAATGGGAATGCCATGGCTGTGGTAAGTGTGGGAATGAATTGATGTATATATTTTAATCCCATTATCAGTTGACCACTTTTCATCGCCATTTGTTGTGCTTAGTGCATGTCAAGCGACAAAAACTACTAAGAAAAGTACAAATTACTGCCTGCTAAGCTCTATGATTGAGAATATGTTATCAAAACATGTTCAGTGTAAAAAGAAAGCTCTTATTTTAAGAACAGCCCTAACGAACCTGCATTCAACAAGCACTAAAAATACGCCCTAAAGTATGCAATACTGATACTACAAAACGCTTTCTCAACGTCAACTGACAATCATCAGTGCCGACGGCGGAAATGTCAAGTTGACAGATGTCAAGCAGCTACTCACTGCTCACAGCACCTTTCAATCAAACTTTAATATCTCACCTTTTCTTACAAAAGCTTTCCAAAAACCGTTGCAAAATTAAAGTCTAATCCCTTTGTTTGTTCACCTCCATTGTCAAGGGGATACAGCACGCTTCCTTAATTAAAGTTAATGTTTCTATCAATCTTGTCAAGGGCTGCGTTTCCTTTAGATAAGAAAATCGTTCGTGCTTCCAAAAAAAGAAGTGCGTTAGTGTCCTTCACGCTCCCGGTGTACGATTGGCTGGAATTGTTTGCAAAGATATAGTGCTCCTAAATCGTACAAGGGCGCGTGTCGCGCGTGTTCTAGTTAATTGTTTCATTACAATTCATTTTTCTTTCATTTTTTCAGCATTTTTTTCGCTCCACTTTTCTACCGCTGAGACGGAAAGAAACTCGTCACACTCAAAACTACACCGTAGAGGGTCAGCAAGTCAACATCGGCGAAATTACTCAAGCAAGTCATCGAAACTTCCAACGGCTCCCTTTCCAGGTTGGCGGCTCCTAGCCGAATTCCTGACCGTCGGCAAGAATAAATTATGAAAAAATGTGTCTACCACGCGGTACTGCCGAGCGTAGTTTAACATTCCACGCGCTACCATTCCCGGTAGCGCGTCCGGTGCGAGGAGTTTATCGAGCAGCCGTGCCCGTCGCGTTCCAATTATGACAGTCTTTGGTTCATTTGTGCCCGTGGCTCAATTTGCCCGTCTGACTCACCTTCTCCGGGGCGGGCGGCAAACAGGTCTTAAAATTAAGAAGCAAATGAAATTATTTCAATTTTCAACCAGTTCTGACATTCTACAAGCGTGCGACAGAAACAGCGGGCAGGTATGGCTGATTGAGGGTAAAGAATTTCTGGAAGAATTTCAACGATTCAGACGATTTCAAGGATACCATTCCGGGGTTATGTCGCCCATTTAAATTAGCGTTTTTTTACCAGGAAACTGACTATAATTCTATATATTTCACCACAACATTTGTGCAAACTGTTACCAAACCTCCATTCCTTCCACTGTTTTGAGAACATTCATTAAAACCAGGAAGGATTCATTAGTTCGCACCATTACAGCTCATGCATTAAACAACAATCATTGCATTGCCAACACGGAACCGATCCTTCAACAGCACAGAAAAAAAGCTAGCAAACCCGGGGACCCATTACTTTTCACCTTCTGCTTTCACCCGGCCTGAACGCTACAACGACCGCAGACTTTCGATTTTTCGCGCTCAAGCATGTCCGCAAGTAAGCAATGAAGGGGGAAAAAATGGAAGGTTTTCTGGTGGGTTGAGTGTGTTTCCTTTCCTTTTATTACTGGTCACTATTATTATTCATGCTTCGATTATATATTCAGGGTTATTGACAGATCCTTATCGATAGCAATTTGTTATACTGGCGGGGCAGGCTTTCTCTACCTTATCCTTTGCCGAAACCGTCTCACGAAAGGGGCTGTGGAAAGCAAAAAAGAAATGGTTTTTCACTATACCTATTTTCATTCCCTTTCGAGGAAGCTTTAATACGCTGCTGGGTATGCGTGCGGTCAGCAACAATCGATCGGTGTGCCGAAACAGAATTCTTCCAAATATGTGGTGGAACAAGGATGTGTATCGGGTACCGAACCCTGCAGCAAAGTTAATAAATATGGATGGTAATGCAAATTGTGATTAGTGTTTTGGGTAAGCAAATGTAAGTAATAATGTATACCATATAAACGTACACTAATATAAGATATAAAGTCGCAAAACCTGTGTGGATTATTTAAATCAGTAATGCATTTTTAAACATATATCCTGGTCATGGCACCAACGCTTAAACAAATAAAATAACCCTCACAAGCGTTTAATCATTGCAATCATTCGTCAACCACAACTACAAGCTTTCAGCACCGTCTAACAACGAATCATTCGGAAGCCTTTTACGTCAGGGTCACGGTCATGCGGTTCTTTTCCATTTCACAGCACTTAATCCTCATTTCGGGATGGCCACAAAATCTGAACGGTGTTGACAACGGGTGTTGCACTTGAATTTACGCTCGGAAATTCTTACTGTCATGAAAGCGCAGCAAAAAATCCCTGAACTACACTAATCACACCGAGCAGGGATAGAAACCACCCTCGAAAGGGACACTACTGTCTGCTTAACCCTTTCTTTTTGCTTTCGTCTAATTCAACTAAGCGAACAAAAAGCATTGCCGCTCTGCGGATATAAACAAACAATCAGAGCCAGATAAGCAAGCGGGAATCACACGCACCAAAAAAAAAAAAAAGGCTCGGTGACGTTTCTTACGGGTGGATTGAAATCGCACCCGTAAAAAAGGATTGATACGAATCCCAGGGAGGTCATAATTTACCGGCACTACCTCAGCGCCTCGGTGTGTAAGATAAAACTCATTAACAAGCACACTCGAGAGCCGGTGAGAACGACCGAGTCCCCGAGCAAGGTGGGCCCCACATTTGTCTTTCGGGGTAGAATATGTTTTGGAGAATGCCTTCGTCTTTTTTTTTTTTGTTGCGTTTTTGTCCTGTCTGGCATGCCCGAAATGATCCGGCGATGGGACACGAAATGACCTGAATCCTTTAAGCACAACTTTCGCACACGAGTAAAAGCATGTGTTTGTTCCTTGTTTTCTCTTATTTTCGTTGATGGTTGTGGAAATTTTCATCATCATTCCAAAAGCCGGTGGGGAAGCAAAAACAAACTCAAAAAAAAAAAAAGATACTCACAAAATTCCAAGGACACACTTCTCGGTACGACAGACAGCGCTAAAACAACTTGTGTGTGAAAATGTTATTAAAAATTCTGGCAATGTCATTTATAATGCAGACACACTCACACACACATATCACTCCATCCAAGCGCATTCTGTCAGCTGTTCACCCGCCCTGACGCGCGGGGCTAAGCGACTGACAGTGACGGGGTGGTGATGTGCCGCGGGTGGCAATTATAGAGGACACAAGCTTCTGACTGACAGATGAATAAAATAAGCGCGTAGTGAGAAACGAGACACAGCGCAGCAGCAAAAGTAAAATAAAAGAAGCTGCAGCTGTCTGCTTGCACGGAACAAGAGACACACATAATAACCGTTGCAGGGCGTTCAGCATCATGCTCGATGTCCTTGCTGGGTGGCACAAGCACTTCCTAGCCAGCGACAGCGCCTCGTGTTGGTTCTTTTGTTTTTGTGCTTACTTCCTTTTTTTAAAGTAGAAATACCCCCACAGATACACATTCACATACAAAACGGATCTTGTTGTCCTTGTTCGTGATTGTCGTTCTTTCTCACAGCATTTGCACTACACACACACACACAAACAACGCCTGATAGCCTTGATAGTGTGCTATCATACCCAAGGCACGTCGCTCGGCACCGGTGAAGAGTGAAATAAATAACTGTCGCTTTTCATAATTTCTTACGTACGTACGCGCTGTGCAACCGTGCGATGCGATGCACCGTCGGAACCGACTAGAGCTTTGTATGATGCATTGCGGTGCAAATGCTAACCCTCCCCTTGAGATAACGAGTGAGCGAGAGGGTAAACAAAATAAAAAAAGCACGAAAAATGTGCCTTTGTTTTCCAACGAGTGGCAAAGAAATTAAAGCACGAACCGAAACGGCGAAACAAGCGCTCGGGCTCGGAAGATGATTGGTGAAACATTGCGATTGCGAGCTGTAACATAAATTCATCTTGCTTTTATGTGCCACGAGACGGAAGAAGGTAAGCGAGATGGTTGCTACAAACGTCTACGGTGAAGCGTATCGTAAATAGTCCGCTTGGCTTGTTTTTTTTATCATACACTTTCAAATCTCCACTACACTATGCGAAAGCAAAGAGAGAGAAAAAAGCCATAAAGGGTAAATTTACTGCGAAAAGTGAAAATGTGCTTATTTGTCACATGTACCGAGTGTACTTACTACCTGTAAACCTCAACAAAAGTCCTGGGGACTTTTTGCTTTATCTAGCTTTTGCTCATCTCAAACGCTCACAATTTATCTTTTCTTTCTGTACCACGAAAGTCTGCCCCTAAACAGCGATGCTTCCAGTATGGATCCACCATCATCATCACCGTGCTGGCGTGGAATGGAAAAGCGGATTTCTGTTTTCCGTTTGTGCATCGGCAGACGATGATGATCCAATCGAGCCGCTCACCTTTGGCACGGAAACCCAACCGCACCGAGAAAGTAGCAAACCGTGTATTCGAAAAATTGAATAAATGTGTCGGAAAGAAAGTAAATCCGTTTAAAAGCAACAGCCGACTTCACTTTGCTAAATGCTTAGCGCGAATGGATCGAGGGGGCTTAGTGGTGGAAATCGTTGATGGACAGGGGAATCGATGGAAGGATAAGCTTAGTTCAGGTGTTACTACACTAGCACTTACCACTTTGGCATGGGATTCGACGAAGTGACTGCTGCGTGGGTGAAATGCTGAAATGAAACGTGAAAGGATTATGTTAAAAAATGTAACGTGTTTTTGTAAAAGGTCATAAATTTAACAATAAATGTTTGCGATGTTCAGAAGAATATGATGCTTTATATCACAGGAATGCTTAGTTCAATGTCCTTAAAACGGTAAAAGCTATTGTAGATGTAGCAATCGCGAACTAGGCAAAATGCAAAGGTAGTCTATAAAAAATAATATAATAGTTAGCTGTAATTATACCACCAGCAAGAACGTTCTTTAGGTTATGGGCCCAGACAAGCAGAAAGAAGTGGCGGTTCGCGGAATCCCGCAGTTTTGAAAGCCTGGAAGGTATGGGACGCTATAGTGAAAGACGTTCCAGCAGAGGCTAGTGAAGTGGCCTAGTTCGAGGAAATGGACTGCAAGGCCAATTAGTTGCTGGTGAGTTTCATCTCGGATGATTATTTGGGATATTTACAAGAGAAAACCACGGTGAAGGAAATTTGAAACGATCTCGAAAATACATTCGCCAAAAAAGCCTCGGGAAGGCAGATGGTTATACCAAATCGTTTAAGGAAGGAATGATCAGCAGAAGATACATATATGTGGTAGCGAAGAAAACAACCACCTCGCAGCGATAAGCGGATGAGTTCCTTAATAGCGAATGAGTACAAGAACATCTGAAAGAAGATCGACAACTTCACGAAGGACTACAAGAAGATGATGGACATTGGGGAGGGTCTGACGTCCAAGAACCAACAGTAGATGAGTTTGTTCAAGCATCTGAAGGCACTGAAAGATGACTGAGAGGAGCTGCAACAGATGTGTAAGATCAGGCAAGAGCATTTCATGGGATTTTAACCATCAGCTGTTTAATCGCTACGCGTGATAGGACGAGATACGTCTGAGTCAGCGCTGGTCAACCGGGAGCAGGCTGAGCTAAAGCGTCACGAAGCACCACGTTGGAGACGAGCAATGGAAAGGCCGATCAGATGACGAATTAGGTAGTCGTTTGATGATTATCAAGAAGCAGGAGATTGATAACCATTAACTAGATTTTGTTCAAAGTATGGCGTAAAACTGTTTAGCAAGTTCGAAGTCTGCGACTGAGAGGGGGTATTGTAGATCTAGAAATTACGTTTTTGAAAAAAAAAATGCGAAGGTAGTAGTCTATAACAGCATAATGTAAAAGTTAGTTGTAATAAAACCACCAGTAAGAACAGGTGTTCTAATAAGCGATGTATGTAGGCCACGGAGGCCAAATACTTTATCAAGAATAAATAAATAAATCAATATTGAAAACTTGCAGAAATAATGGCAGTATTCCGTTGTTTGTGACTTTTAGACAGTGCTCAAGTCTAATGATATGAAGGTAAGGTTTATTTACTTATCAATACAAGGACTATGAACAATGTCGAACAATTCAAACAAACAAACACTAAACCTAAATGACAACCAAACAAATACAGAAAGCAACGATAACGCTTCAAACAAAGCTCCCTATGTTGTAATATCTTTCATCGACACTAACCATCGCTTCGCAACAATACTTTCACCACACAACACCACAAGCAACGAAGCATTAACCAACCAATCCGCTTATCATTACCACACAGCAAACCAGCAATATTCATTGTTCAACACACACACACACACACACACACACTCTATCCTGCTCACGTTCCCTGTGTTCCACCATTTTATCCGCGTAACGTTTGATGTTCGGCCCAGCCCCAGTCAAAAGCTGTGGCTTGTTGATGGTTGTTCCCCATCATCGATGCCTGTCGACACGACCAATAATCCAGCGTACCATCTCCGCCACCCATCCGATATGATTTGTATTCCCACCGATTCCCAGAGTTCGAGCAAACTATTGTAAAATCCGGAGCAACAAAAAAAAACGATTTCACTGATATCCATCAAAATATAAAATTGTAACCCTTGGCACGTTCAAACCCACCTTCCCAACCTCCCGACCGGAATACCCGTGCAAAGTTCCCTCGCAAAGCGGTAAAACAAACGAAAGGCACCCACACACACACCCACACACACACGCACGGCCACCAACACCAATGTCATCGCTAAGCCGAAACGATAATGGAATTGAAGAGCGCGAGCTGCAAACGGCACCAACTTATGCGCGATTGCGGAAGTTCGCCCCTCGAAAGGGATAATCCTCGAAAATCAATTTCCGTTCCGATGGAAGAACTGACGCCGGTGGAAAGTGGAACATGAAGAGGGGTCAGCTAGCTTCGCTAGTTCCATTTGTGAGTGGGTGGTGCTTTTCGTTTTCCACTATTTCAGAGGGGGGTTTTTTCTTCATTCTTTCCTCTGTTTCGTTCGCTTTCATCCTGCACGTGACAAACGATCCCCGCTCATTCGGTTCGGCAGGCACGGAAGAAGCGAGCAAGAGGAATGAAGCGAAAAACTCGAATCCGATTGGAAAAAAGGTAACAAATGGCTTTCTGCTGGCGATGGTGCTGCGGTGCAATGAACCAGCGATTTTATTTGGCTCGATCGGTGTCGGCCAAATGCAGACGGAAGGAACGACGCCTCTTATGGGGTAAATTCCTATGCACCAGTTGTTTTCTTTTTTCTCTCCAATGTTGAGTTTTCCCGCATTTTTTCTCCTCTCTTTGCACAGTATGATTCATCTATGCTCCAATGTTTTGGGACTGAGGAAACAAAAAAAGTCCAGAACGAACCTCATCGAGGCAGCATAATTCGATAGAAAGTTTTGTAAACGTGAACGCGGCAAACGAAATAACTTAATTCCGGTGCGCAGGATGTCGCCCAATGTAAAGCGGGAAATCGCTATCAAAATTCAATTCTTTGTGCTGCGTTTTTTTTCAGATGCGCGCATGAATATTTCTTCTTTTTTTGCTGCAATCCGATTTTGGAATATCAAACAACTTTTGTTCCTGGCGAACGGAATGGAATTAGAACGAGACATGAGAGAATAGACTTTATGATACGGGCACAAAAAATAGAACATGTTTTGGCATGTTTGTTTGATTTATTTCTACGCTTCACACTGTTTGGTGGATCTTTGTGTAAAAGGTGTATATCATTGGTTGAGCAATTGAGCTGCGAAAAAAAAAATTGCGAATTTTTTATTACTTCAATAAAAAAATCTTTAACTTACAGGGTTTTCTAAAGAGCTTTAATTCATTTTTGCGTTTTTCACTTTGTTTTACGATTCATTCACAGTTTTTCCAGAGAATATCTCGTACGATCGACTAAAATTAAGAAAGGTGTCACACACCGTCAGAAAAGCCTTTGATAGCAAGACAAAATAAGAACTGTGTAATGAGGTTTATTATTTTAAATAAAAAAAGATCAAGCGACAATTGGAATTGCAAAGTAAAAATTATTGAAATATTACCAAAACTACTATTGAAGTATATTAAAAAAAAAGTTTGTGTTGTCCTACCAAACAGTATATTTTCCTTTAAACAAATGAAGGCGATAACCTATTTTTCATTTCCGTCCAAATGGTTTCACTTCCAGGATCGGCCAAACGGGAGCGGACTGGAAAATCGACGACCACCTATTGCAAACGCTACCATTCTTCGTTTGTACACTACTCGGCCCTGTACTGGGCTGCACATACACACACACACACACACACACACACACACACACACACACACACACACACACACACACACACACACACACACACACACACACACACACACACACACACACACACACACACACACACACACACACACACACACACACACACACACACACACACACACACACACACACACACACACACACACACACACACACACACACACACACACACACACACACACACACACACACACACACACACACACACACACACACACACACACACACACACACACACACACACACACACACACACACACACACACACACACACACACACACACACACACACACACACACACACACACACACACACACACACACACACACACACACACACACACACACACACACACACACACACACACACACAGACACACACACACACACACACACACACACACACACACACACACACACACACACACACACACACACACACACACACACACACACACACACACACACACACACACACACACACACACACACACACACACACACACACACACACACACACACTGTGAATGCCGTTGGGGGTATTATTTCGATGAACATCATCTCGATCATCGACCACAATCACGCCAACGACCCCGCGTGTGCCGCGTCATCGGGCCCGAATGTTTTGACGATAAATTTGGGTTCAATGTAAATTGACTGCCGCTGACTGACACCTGACACATGCAGGCGTTGTTGGAATGGGGAAGGCGGGACGATCACGCGGAAAATGGGGGGGGGGGGGAGAATGGCTACCCTCCCCCCACTCCTCGCACACACGCAACATAACGGGTGGCAAATCGTCCGTACGACAGGAGACAAAACACGCTGACTAACGCTCATATTCATAGAAACGAACTGATTTTCCCTACAGGATAGGAGGTATGTGCGTGCGTGTGCGGCATCCGAGTGTGTGTGTGTGTGCGGATCAGTTAAGGTGATTTACACTAGGCGGCGCCCACACGAGGAAGCGCAGGTGGGTGGTAGCCGGTTTGGTGCTATTTTGAGAACCTCTACGCCCTCTTGAACTTGGATTGAAAGTTCGCCCGCTGCTAGCTTACCCCTCGTAACACGCAGCAATGGGGGAGGAGTAGGAAATTCCTCCTTATCCAGTGACCGAAATTTGAAAAGTGCACATAATCAACATTTTCAAAGCGGCCCCCGCAGTCCGTAACGTTACTAGCATTGGCCCCCGGAGCAAAGATGGCCACAAAATCAGGGCAATGATGTTTGAAAAGTTAAACTTTGTGCGCTAGTAACGCGCTAGCGCGCCCTGAAAGCATGATTGCCAGCTCAATATCTAGGCGCTGTGGGATACTGGCCGTGAGGCGATTTACAGGCCCATTACAGGTAAAAATCACGTTCCAAAGCGCCACCCAAACACGCCTGCAAATGATCGATGGATGTTACGCTAGTGAATTATTTTCGCACCCGCACCGGCAATGGTTCGCACTGGATGGGAACGCTCGTGATGGGAACGTTGCGTACCGAGGGAAAAGGCCATGGCGTACGGACACGATTTTATCGATAGATTGGAGCTCGTTTGAGGGGGTTGGCTCGATGGTATGGTACGGTTTACTTACATCGGTAAGAGAGTTCCATTCTTTTTAGCCCGTCAATAAATCATCCCGGGGCGTGTGATTTACGGAAAGTAAGACTCCATGTAATAGTCCATCGATTGACGTTTGCAGACATTTCCACGTTGTGTGAAAAGTGCAACATACTAAACATTTTTAGAAACCATCAGTACATTTAATGATTTGATTAATACAGGGTTTCCTACGATTTACTGGTCAGTTCTCATGATTTTTTGGTGCGTTCCCACGATTTTTTGATCGTATTTTATAGATTTTTGGTTCGTTCCCATAATTTATTGGTATTTTCCGATTGGATATCAATACAATTGGACCAACAAAGGTGCAAAGTTTGTCAGGTGTTATTATAATTAATAAGATAATAAGATTATAGATGTTTTAAAAAATAAAACAAAAAAAAGAAAGAGTTTGAAATAGTGGCAACTGTCAGAGTCTAAGACTTAAGCATATTTATTAAGTATTTTTGTTTAATCATATAATTGTTCTATATATTTGTGCAAAGACAACTGATTTAACTATCATATCATCAACTTTTATAATATTCCCTATATCAACGACTCTTATCACCGAAAAGTACTATTGAAAATAATAGAAGGCTCGTCTTATACGAAACAGTCGAGAGATTAAAATCAAAATGATCAAATCAGTCGTTATATTGGCTTGCCATTGATAATAAAGAATCGTTAGTTCCATAAAGTGTGCGTCTATGTACGGTATTAAGTAAACAGCGTGATAGAAGTGTTCAGGCAGGTGCATAAATGTTAGGCATTCCTAATCGAGAAGGTGCATCCAATTCATTATTTAAAAATATGCTGATAAACACACTTTGACTTACTTTGTGACGATGTTCAAGCGTTTGAATACCTAATAACAAATAATGGCCTGGCATAAAATTAAGTTGTCTCAAAAGTGGAAAATTCATAGCAGGTCTAATAAACCTGCGTTGAACATATTTTAAAAGTTTTTTTTTTTTTAATTATATAATTGCTGTATCATTTGCACTACGTTGAAGTACTTCTGATACAGAAAATCAGTTGATTTCCAATTGTTATGTTCTTTTTTGATCGCTCTCATATGTCACTTATGCATATCAAATCAATGTTAAACCTATAACAGAAAATTTAGTTCAATATTCAGCTTTTTTTGAAAAAGTTGAAAAAACACAACATCACTTGTCCAGACAAAATGATATTTTTTGTATTTTTAATAATCCTATCTCATTTCTAATCTTTTTTTCCTTTCCCCTATATTTGCTGACGTGATTACGAACGAAAGTTAAACAACAATCGTCCCACGTAATCCTTTCTAAAAAACAATACTTTTCATTTTTATTTATCTCCTCTTTCCCGAAGCAACCGCAATTGCGTCGATGGCGCACCGCTTAGTAAGCAATAATTGACATCTGACGTACTTAACACTTTGCGTACTTTACACGCTGCAATTACGCCCCATCCGCACGCTTGTCCAACCACTGGTGCCACCCACCAGGTCACCACCAGGTGGCATGGAAGCGGCGTTGTCATATCATTTATTTTCTCAACAAAAACGTGTCGACAAAAGCGTACACACACACCACAAAAAAAAACCCCGCACCGTAAAAACGACGTCACGCGGCAAAGCAAAGAAAGGGTAAAGAAGCAACAAAATCGTTGAAGTCTTATTATTATACTCATTTTTGTTGCCGTTTGTAGTGTGTGAGGCTTTTAAACACGTCTTTAGCGGCAAGCGGACGTTCGCGGGCGGCTCAAGAGCTACAGAACCCCATCGCTCCCTCCCCGGGACCGGCAGTCGCGCTCCAACCGTCGTCACACCAGCATCGTCCACGAGAAAAACGTCGTCGGTGCAAAACATTCGAAAGAGAAACTCGCCGCGTCTATCCCATCGGGGATGCAAGCAAAACGAAGAAACGGCGAAAGCGGCCCAAACGGCACACCGAATGCCAGCGCACATTAAATAGTAACGTAAATAAAGACTTCATAAAAATCGGCTTCGTAATAAACGGGGTGGAATGTTGCGTGATCTCGCGTTGTGTGTCTGTGTGTGTGTGTATGGCGAATATGATAACGAAAGGCAAGTAGGTGGAAGGCGCATGTGATAATTGTTGGCAGGATCGAAATTGAACAGAAGGGTTTTTATTTTTAACATGATGATTTTGACTCAAGCAATGCTGAAAGGGAAAAGGAGAGAGCGTGTGTGGGACTAGGAGAGGTCAGTGTATGTGTGTGTGTGTGTACACGCTGGTGAACTCCCATTGCACAATACGGCTGGCATACACCACCATCACCGTCAGAAGGGGTGAAAACATAATATTTGCTCGGTTGGTGAACATTCATCTGTCTCTTGCCGCACCACCATCACCTTTCTGCCTCCCGCGCCAGGCGCTCCCAAATCTTAAGCCGATTGGGAAAATACGCCACGAGAGGCCGCCGCACGTTTGTCTGTTCCATCCATCAGGCAAGATAAATGAAACAAACTTCTCTTACGCCCGCACCCAGGGCCCGGGAGAGAAAGCACGGCCAGCGCCGTCATTCCGTTTGCTGCAAATGTGGAATCGCCTCCGTTCTTCTTCACTTTCCCTCCCCCTCCCCCCATCCCCGCTAGTTCCAACGTGTTGGACCCCATGCGCTGCGAGTGGAACAAACAGACGGAACCCCGCGGAGAAATAACCAAACTGTTGTATAAATATTGGAAACAAGCCGCACTACTGTGTCCGCTCTGCGCTTCGGCTTCGATATGCTCCTCCACTACTACTTTGGGTTGAACACCCCGTACAAAAAGTGAGAGCAAAAAAAAACCTCACCCCCAGCGGGAGATGTGTCAGAACCGGGAAGTGGAAAACCTGTCGACAGAACGGTTCGTGCACGTAACGAGAAAGAAGGAACGGAGGGGTTGGGGCAACAAAATAAAAAAGCGCAAGTGTGACAATGCGCAAATAAGCGACGACGATCAGTTTTGGTTCGCTTTTCCTTTTTTCCCCTCATACTCGTACGCACCGAGTGAGAATCTCTTGAGTCTGTGGTTTGCTTCGTTTTTTGTGTGTTTTGGTGCCGTTTTGTTCGTGCTGTATTGAACGCTTTCGTTTTAAGATGTTCGTTGTTTGCTAATGGGTGGGTTGTAATAGGTGCGAGACAATTACAGGTGGCAATTATGCCGGTGTCATAATGCTAATCTCTTCATAATTATCGCATGAAGGTGTGTTTTTTATGTGTGTTACTCGTTGTTGTGGCGCGAGTTTGAAACAGATGAAAGGAAGATATGTTTTTTTTATGTTGGCAAAATTTGATTTGCTGGATATGTACATAATTTGCTGGAGATGTACAGACTTCATCAAAATTATAAGAATTATCTGTACCGATATACCATTTAAATTTACTACAGTGACATAGATTACGAAATAAATGAGTGATTAAATCACTTTTTGGTTATTTGATTTTTTCATTTTGTTATGTATTATTTTTATTTTAGATAAAATATACATATCACCAACGTAATCATGCATTCCAAATGGTTGACAACCTGGAACAACTCTTCTTCTTTAGACACGATCTTGCTATTGGCAACCATCTTGTACAACAAACTACGATAGTTCATTAAGAAAACTACCTCGAATTGTATATTATGTTCCTATTTTCTGTTTGTCCTTCAATCTTTAAAGTCATTATTATTGATAAATTAAAAAGAGCTAAGCATTTCTATTGTTTCAACGTAGACATTCTAGCACTTTTCTTACTAACTTATCAGTCGCTACAACCGCTTTGCGGTCTTGGCCCGCCTCAGGACTGTCCCAAACCGCTCACGGTCTCACACCTTCGTCTGCCAGTCTGTTATCCCGGCCTTAATGGCGAACGTCTCCCCACCATCCTGCCATCTGAATTTGAGCCTACCACGGCTCCTCTGTCCTTGTGCACGGCCTAAAAAGACTTTACGGGCTGGGTCGTCCGTTTCCATACGTACAACATGGCCAGCCCACCGGAGCCTGGCGAGCTTGATACGCTGCACGATAGTGAGGTCGTCGTACATCTCGTATAGCTCGTCGTTAAAACGGCTCCTTCCACACATACCCAAATGCAAATGCAGCATTGCAAATGTCCTTCCACACATACCCAAGGCCAAGAATACTTTTGAGTATATTCCTCTTGAACACGACCAAAAGGGACTCAGTCCACGACCAAAAGGGACTGAAAGGGATTTCAGTCAGTCAGTCAGTCCATGTCTCAGAGGCGTATGTCAGTAACGGTACTATATAGGTACTATATAGTCCCTGCTTCGTCCGTCGCGACAGGTTCTTTGAAGTGAACTGATTCTTCAGGCTGTAGAATGACCGGTTGGCAGCCAACATCCTTGCGCAACTCAGCTTCCTTGCTATTATCGTTGCTGACCCTTGACCCTTTAGACAGATGAATTCTTGGACGACTTCAAAAGTGCATTCTCCTATCTGTACGTCACGCCTACGTAGATTCTGAAGATCTGCGCCATAGTGAAGATCTGATCGGTTATTGAGTTTCCGTTTCGGAATAATTTTTGATAGTTTGACTATCTGTTAGACGTGAGAGACAAGACGATCCTGAAAGATTAGGGAGAATATTTTGTAGCCAGTATTCAACACCGTTGTTGTTGCCGCTGTTGTTGTTACCCCTTCTTGTTTATGGGGTGGATATTGACCAGATTCCAATCACAGGGTACATCACTTACTCTTGTCAAAAGATTGTTGGCAAAGATTCTTGATTGCCATCCAGTGGTGGATTGCTTGGATTGATGGACAAAGATTTGGCTAAGGCTATTCAACGTCCTCTACCCTTGTAAAAAAGAGTATTTGACAGATATTTTGTAGAAGAATATGTACTGCGTAAACAAGGATAATGAATATTGCCAAATATCCTGAGTACTTGTCTTATAATCTTATAAATTAATATTTTGTTATTTAAGTTTAGGAAAAACTTCCATAAGAAGTCTACGACGAATATTGTACATTTCTTAACATTTGAAGATCTTTTATACCTGACTCCTGTTCCTGATTGAGAACAAATGACTAAGAGATATTTATAAATATATTAGCAGTACTGCAATTATCCTACAATCAAATTAAAAATTAAGAACTTTTGATGCATATCGATAAACAAAAGCTCAATATCACAAACGCATTCTCGTATAACCCCAATGTGACGCTCATCCCTACTGAACTGTTGCACATTGTGTCCCAAAATTGATCTCGCCTGTCAGACACATAAACACGCACCAGCAGCACAAAAACGTTGTCTACCAGTTGCATTTAAAACTTCAAGCCTCCCCGGACGACTGGTGGCTCAAATTTTCACACGCCCAAAAAACGCTCCAATGTGAAACATCGTCTGTTGCTGCCGGAAACGATCGAACCACAAGTGCGCGCCCCGTGTGTGCATTTTCCCACATGGTTTTGGGCTGGCACAATTCCCTGCGGGACCCACGTTAGGGCAGGCTCGAGCATCGGAGGGCACCGAGCCAAGCGTCGGGAGCCCCATCCATTGGCATAAGCAACAGCATAATGTACTGGCAGCCGGGTTTGAGATGGAACCGCACTTGTCGCACGATGATGAACGGAAATTTTATCGTAAAAACTCGCCCTCGCATTGGCATGCTTAATCACTCTCTCGTGACGTGGCAAAGGTATCATCAGTTCTACGGAATGGGATGGCATTGGGAATTGTGAGTTGTGGTGCCTGGTCGGTGTTTCGCTTCTTTCTTTTTCCTTTTTGAAACATCCACGGTCCGAGGTGGAATCGTTTCCGGGATGCGACCGTTCATTATTAAGTCATGGATTATGAGAACACAACAGGTTGCATTCGGATCGTTGTGCGGTTTGCTTTCCGAACCGTGACACACCACCACCAGTTCCGGTTGCCCACAATGGACGTGTGAGTTTGTGTGTGTGCACATGTGTGTGTTCGTGTTGAGGTTCTGGTGCCGATTCTGGTCGACACCGGGGGCTTTGCCTTTCTTGGCAACCGTTACCGACCGGTGGTTGGCCGGTGTATTTATTGGCAGATCGGTTCTTCGGGGTTCTCGGGTGGGTGACGACGTAGTGTTTATCCTCCCCCCCTTTTGGCACGACCACAGGACATGGGCAAACGGGCGGTGTATTGAATTGAAATCACCACCCTTCGGGTTCGGTTGCCAACAATCTGCCACAAGATGTATCTATTAAGGGGCCGATTAGGCGTGCGGTCGGCCTGTTTGCGGGCATTTATTTTGCCGATTGTGCTTCCGGGGGAGAGGAGGGCAGAGGCAGTCAGGGGAGCAGGACAAACCAGACCGACCGTGGTTGACGTGCACGGGCCAGGTGTTGATGTTGGACGGTTGGTCAGCGACCGTGAGCTTCACGATTGAGATGCAGCCCGAAAAGTTGGCAGCATTAGCGTTGTTTGTTTTGCTTGGTGGCGATTCGTGATTCATGTGAATGATTCATTCAAGGATGCAATTCAATCGTGAAAATGGTAATATTTTGCCATCGGTTTTTTTTTGGCTTCTTTGTAGAGCCGTGGAGATTATTTTAAAATGTTAGGACAATGTTGAGAGCTACTCATTTTTTTTAATTCTTTATGTTGTATGTCTTATTATTAAAAAAATCCATTTATATTCAATGCACATTAACGCGATTGAATAAGAATTTTTGAACAAATAACACAGGCATCGGTTTGAAGCAAAACTGCTAAGAATGTCTCTGGTTGTGAACTAATCGACAGAAAATTTGTATTTACTGTGGCATCAGCCCCTACTTTAAATCAGAAACATTTTAAAGTTATTCAAGTACATCTTGGCAAACATTGAAAATTAAAAAGCAGCATAATGTCCAGGGGCTGTTTAAAGAGCAATTCAATAAAAAAACATGCAAAATGTCCGGAATTTGAAGTTGTCCCTAGTTTTAATCATAGCGGTATATTAAAACACAACAAAAATACTACAATTTCAGTGTTTTAAGTGAAAAAAAGAATAATGATGAAATTTGATAAATGTTCAAAGCACTGTTCTTACCTTATACTACATAACACATTGTTTCACTGTATTGAAACAAAATATAACCATCGTACAAATTCAAATTTAATCAATGAGTGAGTTATGTGACTTAAGTAGACAAACTTAAGAACACTTAAATTCACATACAAATTAAGTGAAGATTTGATAGATTTTTAAAGATTGCTTTGGATCAAAAAAATTTATGCTTAAGAGGACAATGATACAAAAATTGGTGCCGAAAAGCCAAAAATTGTGACGCGCTGTTAAAGTTGTTGTTTGATTGCTGTTTTTACCATCAAACAATACAACGTTTGTGAAACATCCAAAAAGCCCCCAAATACTCAAAACGCTACGTTAAATACCAATCCAAAATCGAACAACCAACCCACCATTTGTTCTGAACGATGCTACTTAACCCAGTGTCAAACTCGTCTTCGATTTTTAATGTCAACTTTTGATTGCCCTGCGTACCTGTGGGCCGCGCCATGATACAGCCACATCTCGTACTGTCGGGAAAGGTACTCGTCCGCGATCGTAAAACGCTGAACTTGCGCGCCGTGTTGCACAGGCCGATGGTGGCAAAAATTAATTGCATACCAGAAGCCAGGGTTAATTACGTCGTAAAATGTGGCATTAAATTATTGTTATCACTACGTTTTGGCAAACTCTCCACCAAAATGCCATCTTCTTTAGCGGAGGCGCCTGGCAAGGCGTTCAATGGAGGAAAATGGGCAAAACAATTAAAATTATTTCGTCTCAAAATGCAAACGTAACGTATTGGAGCTGCTATAAAAGGGCAGAAGATTGACATTGACATTGAAGTTGATGTAATCCAGCGCTCAAGCGACGTGCTTTTTAAAACCTGGTTTGTCTTAAAACATTGGTTCAAACAGCGTTTGTAGTGAAAGCCATTTTAACGTTCTTCCTCTCTCTCTCTCTCTCTCTCTCTCTCTCTCTCTCTCTCTCTCTCTCTCGCTCTTAATCCAACATGGATCGTCTCTTAAAATACGATTCCGTTAATCGGTCTGACGATTATAGCGTTTTCGTTCTCGTTAGCATAAGAGCGGAAGGCGGTAAGCAAGAAAGCAGCGACAACGATACCGTTGGTGCGGGCCAGAACACATAAACCGAAACGAAATCGACCGGAGGAGGTCAACCGCCACCGGCAGAATTGACCGCATGTGTGTATGTGAAACCCGTCCCGGTTTCGACCCTCATGCGGTCGCTGTCTGTGTGCGTGTTGGTGTGTGGGTCGGGTTGGTTGGCCGTTAATCGAAAGGGATAAAATGCTTTTTTGAGGGTCACAAGTAGCGATGGACGGGAGACGGGCCCGATTGGAGAGAGGAGGGTGATTAGATTTATTCTTATTTTTAACATCACGCACCCTCCCGCACTACCACGCGCCTCTTTGCACCGGTCGGGGACGGAATTCGAGCAAAAACTCTGATGTTTCTGTTGTTCGTTTTTTGCCTCGATTTTTGCCCGAGATCAGCGGGACGAAATGATCGGCATCAAGCGCGCATCACTCTTCGGCAGCGCTTTGTTGGGTGAAATCATTTGATCAACATCATACAGGCATGGTAACAGTAAATCAAATTGAAAAATTTGTATGATAGAGTAACCTTGAAAGTTTGATTATTACTAGCTGTATCACTTACCTTTCAAGCTGCAACCAGTGGACGAAAAATATTCAATGACTTAACTGACACTTTTCCGTGCACGGCGTAAACTATGAGACGCGTACGGCAACAATTACAATGCAATTGTGTGACCAATTGTGTATAAACACTAGCCACTAAGTCGCCTGCTGTGGCCACTACCACTACGCTGTTGTTGCCTCTGCTTCTGGCGTAGTAACGATCGAACTTTGGAGTAGTGCCATTTGTGTACACGCGAATACGAAGGCTTCACCGTACGCACTTTGCCAACACTTTATACCCACACGCACACAGCACAAACACCTTGAAGCACACACAACACACGCATGGAAACACTCTTACAAACACGGTCTCACAGAAACACACACATACACACACACATACACAATATTAACAACACTATGTAAGTAGTTTGCCCAGTTTCACACGAGACGATACCTTTCGAAAAAGCAATCGAGAAAGAAGAAACAAGAATGGGATTATAACTTTTGCCAGCTTGTTTCTGGGTTGGTCATTTCTAACCCGTTTTCCGATAAACACACACACACACACACACACACACTCAACCACACAAAGAGAGAGAGAGAGAACGAAGCAGAGCAAGTAATTTGTTATGCACGTTACGCACGTTCCGTAAGAAGCTTTAGCGCCCTTGCGCGACCAGCTGGAGGCCTTGAGCAAGACTTTTCTGATTTTCTTTTTTGCGAGGCTTTTCCTACCCACCAGCTCTTTTGCTAATGTCCATTTAGTTCCACTTGTGGATCAATAGTAATTATTATTGCTTTCACTGCACGTCTGGCGTCTTTGTGCTGTGTGTGTGTGTGTGTGTTTGTTGCTTGTTTTTGTTACTTCAAGTTTTATTTTTCTATCACATTGCTTTTCGTTTTTCACCTCTCTGTGTTTTTTTTTCTTTTTACTTAGAGCTTTTTTGTTTCACTTCGTTTGTTTCACAACTTTTTTTACATCTTTTTTCCATCCAATCCAATCGATGGTACTTTCCACCAATCACCCCGATGTGTGTGTGTTTTTCCCCTTTCTTCGTGGACCGTTTTCCTGTCTCTGCTAATAGCTTTAACCTGTTTTCATAAACCCGTGCCACTTGGTGGTTGTCGGCTGCCTTTAGTATGGCTTTACATATGTTTGTGTGTGTTTGTGTGTATAGACGCCCTCCTTACGAGCCACTGTTCCCCTTTCTTTTCCCCAACTAGAGGCTTACAACGTCCTTCGCGTGTACCGGCTACGAACACGGTAATAAGACCTTAGAAACGCACACAAACACATGAATAAGGAAGGAAACATACACACACAACCACACAAACGTAAGTACGCACTGCCAAGGATGAATTTCACTGCTGGCAAGCCTCAGACCAAAGGAAACGGAGCCCACCATTTAACACCAATCGGTCACTACACATACACACACACCCCCCTTGCGCTTGGACGCGGTGGAAAAGGTCGATGGCGCCGTCGCCTTCTGCCCGATGTGGCGGCGTTCGGTTCATTTCCATACCGTGCTTTCCCCCGTGCCACCAGTCAAAATCCAGTTGCTTCAATTAATTTCCCAGAGCAATTTCCCGAAGCAGAAGCGATGAAGTAATTAGAGTTACCCGCGCCCGGCTTACCCAGGCGTGGAGGCGCCTAGTGCTTTTCATGAAAAAGGTTAAAATAGCGCACGTAGCGCCGTACACACAGGAAGTTTTTTTTTAGGAAAAGAACATTTTTGTGGTTATTTTCTCTTCGAAAAGCATATCCAATAGGAAAAGCAATATCCTTTTTACAGGCTTCAACAGGCAAGCGACTTCAGATGGGTACGATGACGCCACCAAAGTCGCCAATCGAATGGCGACAGTACAGTGCCGTACAAAAAAGGCAACCTCCCCACACTATCCCCCAAAACTCGATGGCTCGTGCTAGCCTTATTGGGACTATCTGCACTAGCTTACGATTTAGACTTGACCAAAATGGAAGCGGTACCAGATTGGATCGTGTTTTTCCTTCGATAGGATGCTTCTGCGACTACTGGTTTGAGGGTTTGGGAATAAAACTCCCAACTCTCTTTCACGGTCTAGCCACACGCGTCCCAGCCACACGCTTTCTCTCACCTTTTTGCCCTCTCTCTTGCTCCACGCAGTGCACGCACACAACCACACCTTCAATAAATCTTCCCCGCATCGGTTTGCTGTTTGGTTGAAAAAGGTTTTTTTTCCTCCAAAAACGAAGCATAAGTGGGAAGACACACAATCCCACACCCAAAAGAAGATCCTCCATGCTTGATAAGACTTCCACGACATCCTTTCTGGGCACACACAGTCGCTTCCCGGAGGAAGCAAGATTTGCAGCCACGGAGCGACCCCGAAAGCGAGAGCGACACAAGAGTGAGCGAACGATTGCAAGCAGCGCGTTCGGGTGAGACGAAATGAGATAATTTATGTAGCAGCAGCAGCACCACCAGTAGCAGCGCCAGAATGTAGTCCGGCGTCAGGACTGGTTTCAGGTTGGCTCCGTTTGCCGACACGAATGAATATTTCACATTGCTTGCGTATTTTTGGTCACGGGCGGGATGCTCCTGGCAAAAAGGGAAATGAATTCGCAATCGAACGCGAGGTCAGCCCAGACACACACACACACACCAGGGTGACTTTTGGACGACAGGATACCATGAAGCCCACACACACCTACACATACGAACACAGAAGGATGCGGGGAACAAAAAAACGGTGAAAATGTGCGCCAGCTGGCGCCACGAGTAGAGAGGTTCAGCAGCGAAACAGGTGTGCGAGCCTTTGCCAATATCCTCCCCACACACACACACACACATGCATACACACACACACACACACACAACCGTGCTTCGGGATGCTGCACAGCCGGACGGACGGGGACAACTTGTAAGAGTCACCACTACACCATCGGGCGCCACTGGGGAGGATGCCACTCGGTTTCACTCTCAGCGTCGATAGTCGCTTTCGCTTTCCTCGGGTGAAATTTTGCATGGGCCTCTGCTGCTTGGTGTGTGTGTGTGTGTGTGTGTGTGTGTACGCATGGTAAGGGAAATGTCGGTTCGGTTCGGCACCATCTTTGCCACCTGCTAGAACAAGCGCACACGGTCCACATGGGCGAAGGAAGGTGATCAAAGAAGTGACAATTCTTCAGCATGTTTCCCCCCTCTGCTTTCAATCTCCATTTCACGTTGAATGAAAGGAAAACTTTGACACTTTTGTTTCGGAATTTTCCTTGTTTGTTGATTTACTGCTACTGTTTTTTGTGGCAGAGTTTTCTTCGATTTTTTGCTTTATTTTGCACTAGCTCTACTCTCGCTCTCACTCGCCGCTACTGGTTAGGTCAGCCAAAGGGCACCTGTGAACATTCGCACGCACTGCCAGCCACCTTTTCTCGCGGAGAAGGGGTCTTTTCTAAATTCAACACACACGCACAAACACACACACACACTTAAACGTGCACACTTTTTTTTCTCTCGGTTGGCAAATTTCTTTTCTTCACCGTTCAGCACACAATCTGGAACTGATCGATGGTTTCGTATGGACGGAGCTACTGCCTACTTCGATTCACAAAACACCATTGCCGTGATCACCGAACGCATACATTCAGACACGCACACACAAAACCACACACAGCCTTGATAAGGCAAACGGGGTGACAGGGGTGGCTGGTGTTTTAGGGAAGAGAGCGACGGGAGGAAATGATGAACCACCTCGCTGCGCCTTGCCAGCCCTGGTCTCGTCGTGCACTCTACTGACCGTTTTCAAACCGTTGGCCTCCGGGCGAACAAACACGGCACGAGGTGAAGGGTGGGGGTGTGCGTGTGTGAGAGGTTTTTTGTTGCTGTTGTTGCTACTTTTGTTGTCACTGTGTGTTTTTGTTGTACTTTTTTTTTGTTGTCCCCCTTGTCAGTACGCGGCACACGGACGCGCTCGCACGGGATGATACCGAACGGGTGCATAAATTTGATCCAACTGAAGCGCACGGTGGAAAAATTCGCTCGCCAAAGCGAAGGAAAAATTCTCCCCCACCTTTCGCTCGCTCGCTCGCTCGCTCACCGCTCGGTGTGCACCGTCCGCACCCAGGCAAGATCTCATCATCACCGAGCGACCGAGCGCGCTCACACCTACAGTGGCAGGTTGCGTGGTTGCTTGGAGATGCTCTCAGCCCGTTGCTCTCGCTCTATCTCCCTCGCTCGCTCTCTCGAGTGTACGAGTTTTGCCTACACACAAACACACGCACACTAACGCTCACGCAGGAGCAAGTGTGGGAAAATCACGGGAAAGCTGGCAAAACAACTGCCCGCTCAAGATGCTCTCGGGCTCTCATGGTAATCGCGTGCGGCCCGAACGACGTGGGAACGGGGCTGACACCACTCGGTGTGTCAGACACGCATACAGCGTTACCAACAGGTCGCCCCACAGCCTTGCGGTGGAGCGCGTGAGAAGGAAAAGCGAAGACTGTGCACGCGAAGTGTTACTGTGCGATGGGTTGAACATTCGTTGGAAGAAAATGCTGTCAAATGGAATCTAAAATTGATAAAACAAAACAAACAAGCCAGACGGAAGAAATCAATGTTCATACAAATTGAATATATGATTTTTTTTGTCAATTAAAAAATTAAAAAAAGATTTGGTTTTTCTCATATTAAAAATTAAAAATTAAAAATTAAAAATAATTCATTTTTCTCATGTTGATTTTGCATATTACAAGTTTAATTAATTTTTTTACGATTTATAACTAAATGACTAATGTTGGAACTATCTAAACTCTTATTTAACAATCTTAGAAACCAAATTCAAATAATAAAAAATCGATGAAACGTTAGATAAATCATAAAAAATTTCATGATTCAAATATTTTTCGAAATAATTCTTCAATTCCATCCACTTTGCAATCCTGACAAACCGACCGACCCCCCTTGGCAGCTCTTGACAGCTCCTCACACATTTCCCAGCCAAATACGAGCGAAGCGGAGAGCAACTAGGAAAGGCACTCGCACTATGGGCCAATTTTGACCACCTGTCAAACAATGCTTGAGTGTCCAGAGTGCCTCATACGGAACTCATTTTCCAATCCATACAAAACCGATGGAATGCGCATGCAAACGTGTCTGTATTACGGGCCGTTACGTACAGTAATGATCTCTCTCTCTCTCTCTCTCTCTCTCAAGCGCTTTCTCTCTTCTACATTCACTCTCTCTCCTTACTTCGCTCTTCTGCTCAGCAAGGAAAATCTGTTTTCCCTCAGTCACACGCATACAGACGCGAACTGACAGAGCAACTCGCTGTATTCGTCATCTCGTGGTGTGATTTATTCCCGCTCTTGATTCCAACTGTATGTGCGAGCGGTTCGCTCTTACTCTCCTTTTTCCGCTGCCACTGCTCCCCTATTAACTTCCACCTGCTGTACATGCACCGTTGGGGACCTTGGAAGCACGATGTTGTTACAGCACGCTGACGCCAACGGGGAAAAACTGCAGGAGGAGGCAAACGCCGTCAAGCGAATTGTTGCTGGTGCTGCTGCATCCCGTACACACTCAAGTATCTCATTTTAAAAAAAAGTGTCTTTCGCTTGCGAGCAATGAAGGTTCGTTTTCTGCTAAAGCCAGTTCTTATTGCATTGAATACAAATTATTCAAAAATGACCAAAAAAGAAGCATTCTCACAACATCCCCTTGGACGTCCTTCCTTCCATCACATTCACGCGACTCTCTTTCGTTTCTCTCACCGCACACATGTACTACGGGACGCATTTTACTACGACGGCTACGCGAGGGGGGGTTCACTTGGCCGTTACTGTGGCACTCTCCCATCCACAGTTTCCCAAAACCATCGACCACCAGCACCAGCAACATCATCGTCATCATCAGCATCGCCCCGTCATCATCCCCTCGGAGCTCGACGTGCGTTCGCGTCCGTGCGATGGTGTGCGTGAGATGAGAAATGAAAAATCCGGGACTGGTGTATTAATCGTCACGAAACCGCTTGTCAGTGTGGTGCGCTCTCCGAGCATCAAATGCCATTTCTGGCGGCGTGCAGGGACCTGAACGGTACAAGGTGCGAAGGGGCGTCACAGAAGACGACTCGAAATAAAAACAGCAACAGCAACACCAACAACAACCAACTACCATAGTAATGACGGTGATGATGGCAGTGGTCGTTGGTAATGATTATCTCAAATACTGGCTGCTGATCGGGTGAGCGATGATGGTGCTGCTGCTGGCAAAATGCGCCGCACATGGTGGAAACTGTTGCTACGAGATATCTCGCATCGCAGCCATCAACCGGGTCTAGCTGTCGCCATCTGGTAAGGGTCGGTTGCAAATCTCGGTGCTCGTTTGGATGAATAAGGGAACGGGAGAGAGAGCGACAAAAGGGAACTAGAACAGCTAAAATGAATAGGGCTCTCGTAGCACTGTTGATCGGAAGGGTTTTTTTTTCTGTGTTCGTTTTAGTTCTATCGCTCGCTCGATTCTCTGGCGCACTAAAGATGAATGGGTGCATTGCGGTGCCTCACCAGACAACAAACAATTGCTCACGATTAATGCCATTGGTCATAACAACAGCATTCTTTCCCTGCTGTTGGGTTTGCTTTGTCAAGACGGGGATGATTTTTCATAACAAAAGAAGTATCATTGGTATGTTTGGGTGAGTGGATTTGTGGTTAGAAATTCCGTCAACATGATGAGCAGTGTATTGAGCTAAGAAGAAAATGATTTTTGAGGGATTTCAACGGATTAGAAACTATAGTTTTGTTAGGTTATCAAAGCACTGTGTGGTTTTTGCAGTTATTATTTATGTGATTTTTCGATAATCTCAAGTCGAGTCTAAAGTAACCGTTACGTACAGGGCAACTCCGATAGTGCACGCAAAGAATTGGAACCTTAACTCAAGGTTTTTGAAAGAGAATAGAAAGAGAATAGGTCAATGCGTTTAAAGTAAATTGGCAGAAAGCCATGGGAACATTTTGAAAGTAAATTGAACATTGTTAATGTTTAGCGACGGACGATGCTATGGAGTGAATGAGAGTTTTGTTCAGCATTTTGCCATCATTTCCTAGAATATTATAAGAATTATAATTGTTCTCCAGAAGTGATTGACCACAAGGAGTTAAACCATTATAATCTTTCCATTTGTAAATTCGTCCACTTTCCGCGTTAACTATTAGCCGTTTGTTTGTAAAAACTTTCTCATGAAACTGTCAAAAGCGAGCTGAAAATAGCAACCTTTGCTAGGGCAACCTAGACCTGTTCTCCTTAATAAATCTTGGCTTAACTATAAGGTTTAGGTTAGGATTTAAACGTGCATGTACGTGCATGTCCTGAACTTTGCATGTATGGTAATTGTGGATTAAAATTTAAAGAAAATGACCAGATGTTTTCGTGCGTACCAAAAACTCTTTTTTATACAATACCCAAAGCAAAATACTAATAGCCGGTTTGTCAAAATTATTTTCTCATTATTCTTTACTTCTACTCTTTTCATTAAATTATCAAAAAGATAAAATTTACCAAAGCGTCTCAAAATGCCAAAAATCGTAAAATAAAAGGGAAAATAGGCAATAAGAATAACGCTTAGCTAACAGTCAGAGCTCATATATCAAAAGGAGTTACTCTTGGTTGGTCCGGAGTATGCGTCGCTTAAACACGCCCAGAGCGTTTGCATCCTCATCTCGATTAGTCAAACACTCTTGTCCATAGAGGACCACCGGGCGAATCAGTGCGCAATATATCTCACATTTCGTGCGGGCTCGAAGTCTTCTGGATCTCAGCAGTCGGTGAAGCCCATAGTATGCAAGATTCCCCTGCATAATGCGTCTCCGGATTTCGCTACTGATGTCGTTGTCCGAAGTAACGACCGTCCCGAGATAGCAAAACTCCTTTACCACCTCGAGACTGTCGCCGTCAATTAATACACTGCTTCGCGTATGAGTAGGGTGTACGCCTCACACACCTTCGCTGTTGTCCTGCCAATGATGTCGATGTCATCCGCGAAGCCAAGAAATTGGAGAGATCGGTAGAGGATCGTGCCACGGATGTCATTGTCTATCCCCGCGCCTCGAATGACACCTTCCAGGGCGATGTTGAAGAGCAGACTGGAGAGTCCATCACCTTGAATCAGACCCCTGTGAGAATCGAACGATTCCGACGTCAAGTTCGATACTCTGGATTGAACTGGTAAATATACCATTAATTTGCAGGTAAAAGCATATTCGTAATTTCGTTAATTATTGTTTTAAAACGGATTCTAAAACAGAGGTGTTGGTATAAAACTGTCATGAATAAGTGTTCAGTATTTAAGAGTTTCTATTCTGTGCAATAATGCTCATTTACACCAAAATGTACGTTTTGCTCAGTGTTCCCCTACTTGACATTTCCCTGACCCTTAAAATGTGCTCTTTTTTGGTCATAATAGAACACAACAAAATAATCAAAAATCAAAATCATAAGAGAACAGTGTTTAATTAACTTACGACAGCGAGACAGAAGTGCATTCGACAGACATCGCGGCGGTCTGTTTGCAGGAATCAACATCAAGATCGCTTATCAAGGTACACCTTGTAATTTATAAGAAAAAGTTGAAGCTAAAGGTATATTATCACGAGATTCATTACGAGTAGAAAATACTACTAGGGTTAAAAAGGTTAATGTAGAATGCGTTTATTATTGAATAATCCAGCTACTTTAACACATTACCCACAGCGTTCATAACCACAAAAACCCCTTATGAACAGATAAACAAATGTCTTCAATTGGCTGTAATGTGCACACCAGATAACAATTTCGCGCTATGTAATCTCCCCTCCTTCCAGGCACGGGATAAATCAAAAGATCATCATCCCAACACGAATCGCACCCGTACCATTCAATCTTACCCAACCACCATGCATCTCCATTAGTTTCAAATTATGCAAACGGATTGTGCAACCTGGGACTTCCAAGTCGATCTTCCACCTTCACACCTTCACCACCGCACCACCCAACAACACCTTGGATTGTGTGTCGCCCGCAGAAGTGATTTATTTGCTTCGAGTCGAGTTCGGTTCGCCATGCACAAATTGCTGCTGTCCGGTTGGGGAGGACGCCACTTTCAGCGACACGGGTTCACTCACCTCACCCCACCACGGCACGCCCTGCCAAAGACGCAACAACATAAATTGTCCCCATTCACTGGGCATAATAACGGTGCTTATCGGTGCGCCCACTGTAGTCGCACGAGCACTATATTACGATAATTTTCCAACGATACTGACCAGTTCTAAGTGGTGAAGATACGGCTTGTACACGCCGTCCACCAGCGGGGCAATGGAGCACGTTCCCTAATCGGGGGTGTCATTTGGGGCGCCGAGATGGACCGTTCGGATGAGAGAACAAACCGGCAATTTGGCACAAACCGGCCACCGCTACCGGCCCGCAAGAAGATGTGTAATGCTTTGGTCGCTTTGGCGAACTTGCGATAAGTACTTCCGTAGTGGCGTACTGCGTGACATCGCTTCAAGCTGTTTCCTTCTTCAGCTCTGCCTGCCCAAGGGCTGCGTAACTGAGAGCCCTCATCTCGTTGGGCTGTGGATGTTGGGAATTTGTAAACTTTGCCTCAGGAATCTCGCTCCCTATTCCCCCGGCAGTTCGTTTGAGCAGCACACAGGTCCTTTCAGGTGCTGGTGATGGTAACAGGTGCAGCGCAGGGGAGCAAATGTTTCAAATAGTTCGGTGGAAAGGTATATCGAGCATACTGACCACTTCCTTTGTGCTTCCGAACGGCACCGGAAGCACTCGTAACCGGATGCTTACCGTGAACATGAAGAGATAGAGGGAGAGAGATAGAGAGCTACACCAGCACCCGCATGGTATCAATTTTAACCGGGCATGAACATCGTGTGAAAATAGTTGTCAATTGTCATATATCCTGGCTACGGTGCTGGTGTTGCGTGTTGCTCCGTTTACCCCGTTGCCCTGCCACAGCCACCGCAGGACTAGCAGGACATTCCGCATTCAATCAGCGCGAGTGGCTGGCGCAACTTGGCAAATGAAGATGAGAATTTAACACCACGACGGCACAGGGCGCAAAGTGTTAGTAGCGTGTCCCGCGTGTTTAACATGGAAATGCTTTCCGTGCGCGTGGAAAATTAAAACAACACGCCATCGCATCACACCTGAAGCACGTACAACGCGTACAACAAGCGAAAGCGTACAACACATCATTCCATTGCCGAGCGAGCCTTCCGAAGCAGCAGCAAGGGGAATAACGCTTCAGTGTTTTTTTGTTCTTCGCTCCGGTTCGTCTGCCTGGTTGATTGCGTTCGGCAACAAAAAAGCAAGTTGAACATTTTTGCTGCAAAAACTGTCACACTAACGCTTTCTCTCTCTCTCTCTCTCTTTCCCTTTCTTGGGAGATAAAAAAAAGAAATGCAAATCTTTACAAGCGCAACAATGTTGCCGTCTATGTCTGAAAAGAAACCATTCAACGCTCAATGCTATGGATGCTGTTTGTGGAGTGTTTTCAGGTAAAGATTTAATTGCTTGCACTTGTCAAACCAACTGTAACCGGGGCAGTACCCACCCCTGTGTTTGGGTGTACGTATATGTGTACGCCCAGCAAAGTTACCGAAAAGCCAGTCGTCCTCAATCTCCAACCTCTCGGCTCTTTACCAGCTTATCGCTTCGCGCGGCCAGGGGTTTAAACATTTACCTACAAAAACGGTCCTGCCGCATCGGGTCGGGCAGTGTGACCAAACGTATGCACTCCAAGATGTTGCACTGCTAATGTGTAACAGCTGTGCAGCACAACTTACAGACTGGCTAGCGCTCCCTACGATAACGCAACGATAAAGTGCCGCCCGAGCATCTTGAGTGCATTCGGTGCTCTCTCCCTGCGGGCGGGAGTAGTGTCCACACACGGTGCAGTCGTTCGCTTGCTCTCAGCATTCAAATTCCTGGAAAAGCTCGCAGCAATGTCTACGGACCTGGGTGGATGGGACACAGCACTTGGGCAAAGGTTGCGTTTGTTCTGTTCCAGCAATCCGACACACTCGGCCACTGGCTGAGAGCATATCTCCACCAGCTGCACGACGGACTTCATTAAATGATGTAGCAGAAAGGTTGCTGGAAGGTAAAGTGCAGTCCTTACTACGGAGCGTGCTTTTTCTTTTTTTGTTAGAGAAACACATACACTTTCTGAGGCAACAACGGCAGTAACTTCGACCGGTGTGTGTGTGTGTCACAATACCTTATGGCCACTGCAACTCGGCGTGAGGGAGGAAGCATTTGAAGGTGAGTTTAACACAAGACCTTTTGGGTGCACCAAAACAGATACGTTGCTACTCTGCAGCTACCATAAACTACGGTGCAACTACGGGCTGCACATTTCTTATCCACCTTTCTGCACCTTTGTGATGTTTGAGCAAACAAAACAAAAAAAAACGAGGGAAATTATCGGTCAAGTACTATTGTTTGCTTACCGTCCCAGTGGAGGGACGTGGAATCGACATTCAACAATTTCTACAGCTGCACCGGTACGACCCAAACGACTTTTTCGGCCTTATTTCCCACTGGAGCTACAGTGCAGAGGAAGGTCGTCGAATGGGGACAACAACGACAAAAAAACCCAAGAAAACGATCAGCAGCGGCTGCATGTAAATCCAATCGAGTTCGAAAAACTCTTCAAACCTTAAGTCTCTCGTGCTTTTGTCTCAGTAATGCGGGCTTAGTGGGTGACTCGAGCGACTCGCTCCTCTGATGCCCCTCCGTTTGACAAACATTGGAGGGTAAATATGTTATTCTCAATTCCCTCTGGTGGCGAAAACTCTGCTCTTGCGAAAAAGGAAGCATCTGGGTGGTGGCAAACGAGAGGGAAAGCTTCTGGGGGAAGGAGGGAGTAGAATAAAGCATTTCCACTTCAGCCTTCCTGTTAGTGTGCACGCAACACACACACGCCTCCTACCCCTTGCATCCGTTGCCATGTGTGTAAGCAATTCTGATGAAGAACAGAATATGTTTGTAGCGCCGTTTCTCTCACCTCAAATCCCCGGACCCTTTTCCCTCCGAGCGGGAAAACAATCCCCTCCACCGACGACTTCCCTTCGAGCTCTCGAGCCGTGCGTCAACTTTGTAAGGATTTTCCCCACTCCCCTCACGCTCGCCCCAAATTTCCGGCCCAGTTTTAACTCGAACGAGGGCGGAGGGGGGAGGGGGTGGTTCAGTTGTAACACACGGGGTAAAGGAAGCATTTGGAAGATTAACGACCGGGAAAGTGGGAATCGGAAGGAGAGCACCAGCAGCAGCAACGGCAGACAACCCAAAACCAAGTGATAAGCACTGAGGGTTGTGCGACTTGCTTTAACGAGAAACAAAAAGCTTTCCACGTATGACGCGTCTCCTATGTGAGTGTGGGTTTGTCTGTGTATACGTGTGTTTGCTTGTGGGGTAAGTGGATGTCTGAAGAAATTTTTGTTTATTTTACACGATCACACACAAACACACATTCGCACACACAAACACAAGTGGTTTTGAAGTAAAGCGAAGCACACATTCTCGAAGGAAAACGGTGCGCAAAAAATTAGATTTGATCTACTCGCGCAAGTACATCGGTGAGGCAAAAAGGGCCAGGGGCCAGGCGGGGTTTGTGATGGCATTGTACAATGTTTGAATTATAAATCTGTACCCTTAGCGTAACGAATTTATCTAGCGATGGGACGGATCAACCCGAGCAAGAACGTGAGTGCTTGGACGTGTGTGTGTGTGTGTGTGTGTGTGTGTGTGTGTGTGTGTGTGTGTGTGTGTTTGTCTGATGGTTGCAGGAAGACAAGCTTTGGATGCTGTTATATTCAAGGTATGCAACTGTTGGAAGTGTAATTCAATTACTATCCAACGGGTAAAAAGAAACAAACATTTCTTTTAAACCTTTTTTTTAATTTTATAAGCCGAGTTGGTCTAAAATCGTTTAGTTATCTTTAACTCCAATTTGTCATCCTCATACTTTGATGGTGTAGAATCTTCTTAGTGTAGAGAGTAAATTCTTCTTCTTCTTCTTCTTCTTCTTCTTCTTCTTCTTCTTCGTCTTCTTCGTCTTCTTCTTCTTCTTCTTCGTCTTCTTCGTCTTCTTCTTCTTCTTCTTCTTCTTCTTCTTCTTCTTCTTCTTTTTTCTTCTTCGTCTTCTTCCTCTTCTTATTTCAGTTTCTTTTTTCCTTTTTCCTATGTATGTATATATGTAGTACAAAGTAATCGATACAGTATGCTATCTTTACCACCCTTCCTTGTCTAGTACATCATTTTGACAACAAATTAACACCATTGGCAAATAAGCATCTATAACATATTCAAACTATTTATTCTTATATTTAGATTAAATTACATTAAATTAAATTACTGAGAACTATACTCGTGTATTGGTTAATTCAAAAGCCTATCGTTTGGATGTTACAAATGAATGACTGAATGCATCAACTCCAATAACATCAAGTTTAATATCATTGCACGATGCAAGTGAACAGCTTCTTGCCAAATTCGATCCAGGAATCGGAAAACAAAATTAAAGAACTGCATGTTTTCAATTCATTTTGCTCAAACTTATAGTTAATAGTTCATTCAATAGCATTTTAAAATATTAATTTATCTTAACACAATGACCCTGTAACAGATTTTGTACAAATTATTGACAAACTTGATAGAATTAAAGCTTCCAGACATTAACTACGCACTAACACAAATTTATTAAATACAACTTTGCTACAATCGACGACTCGCGATGCGTAATCAAATCCCCTTATCACAGCATTAGTATCAGCAATGTAAAATTGATTTACATCCCAGTTCCACGGCAACCCTTTAATATAGACCTTTGGATTTATTCCTCCCAGCCCACTATTTGCTAAGGTAACGGATAACTGTAATATTTACTTTCCATCATTCCACCGTACACCGTATGAAGACGGCCGATGCTGCCTGTGTCGTTCATGCTACCGATCAAAGCCCAGTGTCCCCCCATCTCTCTCTCTTTCTCCATCTCCCACCGGCAAGCGACCGTCTGACGAAATGGAACTTTCGCCTTCAATCAAATTTTTATTACTTATTCATTTCTTCATTTGCCCGAACCCGAAGCGCAAAGCCCCCGGAACGCTGTCGAGTGAAAGTTGCGTCCTTCCGCGTGGAACAGGAAATCTCACGGGGCACATCGACGAACGAGACATGTCGGTTTATGTATTGTCCAAACAAAAAAATAAACAGCACAAGAAAAAAGCGACATAAAGGTAAGGTCGGTGCCAAAAAAAAACTGCGACGAACCGCTACATTTCGCAACGTGGCTGCGGGAACCAGGTTCAACGATGGATGTTGGCAGTATGGAAGAGTGAACGTGTTGGAAAAAAAATATCCATCCTACCCGCTTTTGAAGCACACCATAACGCAGACGGGTGTAATTGAGTCGTTACGAATTTCAGGGCAAGCTAGTGAATTTGATTTTTATTTACTCAAATTTTTCCGCGAACCCGGCTCGATCATATATGGCCTTTTACGAAGTCAACGAAGCTACCCACCGATGCCGCCGTGATCATCGATCGAGCACAAAACAGATGCAAACTTTCGGTGCGAACTTTTGTATGCAAAAATATGATCCAGCATTGTAATGTTTGGCAGGAATGTTTTCTTTTCATTTCGATTCCGAGGCAACATGGAATGTACGTGCATGTGAGTGTGTCTGCGTTTCCTGCCCAGAGCGGTCTGCTTTCAAGTGGGTTCTATTTAGCAAAGTTTTCCTATAAAATCAAACCGATAGTAAATTAAATAAAGCACCGCATCCCACCCGCCCTCACAACCTCCAGCGGAAGAACACAAAAGGGGGCACATATTTTAAAGGAAAAGGCAAACGCGGTCCTACCGGCCGAAAACAGGGAGCACACTTTGGAAAGTTTATCCATTGGTTATGCTGAACATTCGACTTTTGCATGCTAGTAAAGGCAACGGGCGGTTGTACGGCTTTCTCCCCGTGGAAAGGTTTTCTGCTTCGGCACGGAACCATCGATTGTGGGTTAATAAATGTGAAGAGCGTATATCGATACGCTTCAACCCACAAACTTCGACACCGTATACCGTAACCAATTCATTTGACTGTGGGAAGCGTCAAACAGTCCAAGTCAAATTACTTCGGAAACTATTAGCCTTCCTTTCTGGGGGCTAGCCGGAGTTTTGGGAAAGGGGTCGGAAATGCCAAAAGATGCTGCCCGTGTAAAGTAAAGCATATAGTTTGCTGGAAGAAAGTTTCCATATTCATGTTTTTGCAATCTCGTGTTTAAGTAAACACAGTCGTGGAAGATGTTTAAAACAACCTACGGGATGATGCGGTTTGTTTGCGTAACCTTACCAGGAAAAGGGATGTGTAAACACCTAACTTAAAGATTTGAAATGCAGGAAAACGCAGGAGGAAAAGTGTATGGAAATAGAACTAATTTGAAAATTAGGTTTTTTGTAAATACATAGCAGGGCTTACCTCAGAACATGCAAATAAACGTTAGTTAATAAATAACATTAATGTAAGTAAGTAAGTAAGTAAGTAAGTAAGTAAGTAAGTAAGTAAGTAAGTAAGTAAGTAAGTAAGTAAGTAAGTAAGTAAGTAAGTAAGTAAGTAAGTAAGTAAGTAAGTAAGTAAGTAAGTAAGTAAGTAAATTAATATTTCCAATCTTGTCTATGATGGCAATATTCATACATTTTATATCTCGGAATCCAATTCTTTGTAAGCTCAATACTTATTATAGCAACCTGAATTCAACACCCTATCGTTTTAAAAAGAAAACAAAATCTTCTTCTAAAGTGGATTGCCCCCGAAAACCCCAACAAATTCAAGCTTGAACGTCACACACATCGGTCTTCTATTAACAGTATAAAACCTTTATAAACACTCTCCAGCAAATGATGTACCTTCGAGCAAGGATTGCCCCAGCAACAATAACAATTCGTGGTAATCATCTCGTGCGCTCCGATCCCTTTCATTCTCCCGTACTGTTCCACTCGAACGTCAATAATGTTGCGTTGCTTCTTTGATCCCCTTGCAATCCGCTCTCTGGCATGCTCGCTTCACCCTGTCCCACCCTTTAAGTGTCTCGTTTATAGCCATCGGGAAGCGACTCACCGGGTCCAGCCGGGTTGACATCAACTTTATCATAGCACCGCACTAGAATATGGGTCACGTTTAGGCCATTTTATGCGGCACGAAATATTTCGCTCCCACTGCCAACCCTTCCTCCCTCACCGGCTCCTCTATCATACCACATCCCATATGCGCATTCCAATGCGGAAGAAAAAATCTCAGCTCCAATAAACGAACAAAACACACACACACACAGGGGCGGGCATGAGGATAATGGGAATTTCGCGCGAACGGGAAAATCGACACATTCCGCATGTGTCAAGTGCGAATGGCTCGACCAGGGGCGACACACGTGTGCCGGGGCTGATTGATATTTTCAGCAACCGTGCCGTGGAATTAAATTGCAACGGAAGCGCCCGGCCCCACGCTCCATGGCAGCAAACGCCCGCTTTTCTTATTTTTAATATCATCCGACAAGCGCGTCAGCTTTTGAAATTGATGGATGAACCCTCACAGCCATTGTATGCGCGCGTGTGTGTGTGTGTGTGTGCGGATGAGCTTGCTTCTCAAGATGAACCTTACCATCGTCCGGCTGTGAAAACCCCTTGCTGCGAAAAATGTCTCGACCGCTTCTTCAGCCGCGCGATAAGAGTTTTAGGGCCTGTCCTTCCACCAAAACGAAATGCGTGCTTTTGGTCACCTTTAGAATGAATGACGGACGAGACTCGACGCCCTGTCGCCGTAATGAAGAGGTCCTCAGATCAGAATAAACCCGATCTCCACCCGATTGGGTTGTGCAGATAGTGCAGCCAAACACTGTACCATGTCGTGCCGTTTTTCCTCGGTTTCATCAAAGAAGGGGTCATCACAGCGAACCCTCCTTAAACAGCGTTTCATGAGGGTGACTTGCAGCGTTGAGAGGAAGTTATTTTACGGATCCGGTTGCTTCCCGCAAGGCGTCCATTCGTTGCCCGCTAGAAGGACGAGTTAACCTTTTGCGCTGGAGACTCTTTTTTTCTAAAGCTTATTCTTCTCTCTTATCAGCGTGATAAATCAAACGCGTTACGATGCGTGGCACGAAAGCTGTAGCATCCTCCTTTTTTTTCTTATTTTTTATGAAAGAAAATCTTACGTACCGTCCTTTGAAAGCGGTGTCAGTCAGGTGCCATCGAGCTACAGGGGCGGGACTGAAGGATTATTATAATTTTGATGGATATTTTATTGGCCTGTCCTCGAGCTTTTCGGGAAGCATCGATCACCTTTTTCGCCGTGCGTGACACAGCACAAACCTCCCTGTTGAGAGAGTGGGGGAGTGTGGGTTGAAGCCCTTCTTTAAAGGCTCACATTCTTTGGCCTTTCTTTTATTTATTTAACCCTCGCTGGCCGCTACTCGTCTGCAAGGTAAAAGGAAATCCTCGTTTCATGCTTTAATTTGTTGGAGGCTATCGGCGGAAATAATAAAACTGTATCGTATTAAATTGATCCTACCTCCTTTTTTTGATTGGGACAGCATACATAACATTCTCACTGGCTCCTTCCAATCGTGAGGCTCGTAAACAAGCGATTGAATGATGTGCTCGCTTAGATGAAGCAAATAATAAATGGATAAAAAGCTTCGATTGCGAAATTGTTTCGAATTTCTTGCACAAAGCGTACGGTATGGCTTGTGCTCAGGAATTTGTGATTAAAGAACGATACTTATGTTCTTTTTTGCGCGAAGAACAATCGAACCGAACTAGTTTCACGCTTGAGCAGAAAGCAATTGAAGGTGCAATCATTCGCTTTCTCTCCCTCCAAATGATTCTGGGAAAGCATTTCACCATTTTGTTTCATCAGCAGCTAAGGAGAACGACCCAAACGAGGACAGGTCGAGCGATTGTAGTGAGGATTAAGTGTCCCCGTTGTGCTGTCGGTTCGTTGTTCACGCACTTGTCTTGGAGGATTTAGCTATCCGATTTGAGGGAATAGTAACTTACTTCTGAGAGCCTGAACATTTCTTCAACTGCATCCAACATGTGGCACAATTGTGTGAAAAGTTTCAAAATTCAAAATGCCATCATCTTTGCATTATTTCCACTCCACAATGCATAATATAATTTTATCAGTATCATTTTTCCCCCATAATCAGTAAATAAATTACAAAAGCCGTCGCTGCATGTGTCCGATTTGTCTTTTTCGGGACGTTATAAACCCCGCCATATAATCGCGTTACCATCTGCCAACGTACGTCCTCTAGCAGGGCAAGCCAGAAGCTAGACAAAAGACACTGTTGAAGCTTCAAGCGGATGAGGGTCGATTTTGCACTGTCTGTGAAATGCTTACTCCCAATTCTAGCGTACAGCGCGCTGTCACCGAGTCGTTTCTAATCCGCACGTCACTCGTGCCCCTGCCCGAAACCGATAAAACGGGACCGATTTGTTGCTATCGGAGCGTTGCGAGCAGCGAAACAATAGCGAACGCAAGTGCAAGGGGATAGTGTGGGGCAGCTCGAGCAAAGTGTCAGATCGATCGGTTGTTTCCTTGTTGAAGCTGTCCGCACGCCACTCAGAGCCCGCATGATAAAGCGTTCCGCACCGAGAGACGTATGTTATGTTTCAGCTGATACCCGAACCGGTTCGATCCGGTGTCGGTTGTGCTGCCTCTGCCTCCACTCGAGCATCTCCCCCGCCCCGGGGTCGACAGGATACAAGTGTACGCACCTGCTCCTGACATGTCGAAAGCTTTGTGCAGTCTAAGGACATGGCTCCGCCCGCTGTACAATAAATGATTCAAGCTAGCGAGTGAGAGTTGATACCACACCACCCCGTCCAATCGTTTTCCCATCCGAAGCGCAATCGGCACGTGCATTCGCCGGTGCACGTTACATAAATGACTTTCTTCGACAAAAACCATGCATCATCAAGCGTTTGTCCAAATGTGAGCGTCCGATCATCTGCACCTGGTGTATGTGCTTGTGTGCGTGTGTGTATGGGAATGTATTTATGGATAAAATGGATACAATTTCCAACACAACGTGCTCAACGTGAACAATTACTGATTGAGCATTGACCGCTTTCTTGTCGGGGCGGTGCTTTCAACCGCCTTGAGGGCGCTTTGGCTCTTTAGAAGTGGTTATGACTCGTGTTTGTAGTTGAAAGGTGCATAATAGCACTGCTTGGGTGGTGGCTTTTTTCCATCATCCTTTTCATACAGCTCTAGTCGTAAATTGTTTGATGATCTTTCATTAGCAATAGTGGGCAGTACTATTCCGAGGACTAGGAAATGAAGCTGAAGCAAGTAGGTTTTGTGGTTTTGAATGCTTTTGTGGTATTATTCAATCAATGCATTACCTTGTCCGATGAATAAATTGCTGTTTAAAACATCGATCAGTGATTAACGATGAAAGGTATACTAACACTGCTCCACATGTTTGTTCTTGCTTTAAGAATAAGGAAACACAAAAGGGCTGGAACATAGTGTATTGAAACATTTCATAAATTATATGTTTTTTTTTTATATCTCTCCTCCACGTTTAATCCGAATAGTATGGCTTGAAGGCGCAAATAACTTCTATACAAATCAGATATTTTTTGAAATAAGATTTGAAACAAACATTTTTAAAAGATAAATATTGATAAATGATATCATGTAGTAAAATAACTATGTGCATAATGGAAAGAAAGACTAACACCAGCAATGGACTAAAAATCACTACCTCGTCAAAAATATAATCACAGGAAAAGTAGCATCAATTTCATTCATTTGTTTTACTTTTTGGAAGGCAATTTAGATAAAAGGCCAGTAACCCATTTTTTATTTATTTAAAAAAAAGCGAATAAATACTTTGTAACCTGTAACCTTTGACTTTTAGGAATGAGACTTAAAACTGAAGCTATATAAAGCCTTTTCGGTAAAAAAAACCAAAAATCTATTGAAATAATGTCATTCTAAACATGTTTTTTTTTTTTTTCAACAAACTACTTAGATTGTTCACCAGTTAAGTTATCCTGTTTCTTCATCATGCTTTACAATTTTGTCACGATTGTTTTCGAAAGCCCAAAACTTACACCAAAAGCTTTAAATTGGATTTATACAGGTCGACCAGCTTTTTCCTGCCAAATTTAATAACTCAAAGCCCCTTGCACAAATATATCCCGTACGATGGATGACGGTTCCAGTTGTGGGCAATTTTATTTCGGGTCCGTTTCGCACGCTTCACTTAGAATGGGGACTTTTGCATGCGTTGGATTGTTCTTTCGCATCCCAGCAGTGTCCTTTTCCACGTTCTATTTTTCTTCTCTCCAAAGCATCATATGTGCTCCGTAACCTAGCTCCACAGTTTCTAGCCGGGCAAAGGCAAACGAACATATAAAACGAAAGCAAACGCCTTCCCGTTTTGTGTGCTTTATTATTTAACAGTCGCAAATTTAGAGCCGACAGAATGCAGCAACAAAAAACACTCAACCACACGTCACGGGATGGAGATGTATTTATTGACAAGCTTCATTTTTTTCTGTACGCTTTTCTGTACTATTCTGTGCCACAACCTAGCATAGCGTTTTGCGAGAGGCCTCGGAAGGTCGGTGGCAAAAATTATGATCGTCCCGGAGACGAAACAATATTTATGGCCCCGGCTGAGGGGGAGGAGAATAAATTATTCATGCAATCAACGTCATGGGATTTATGGTGTGACATTACGTCATGAATGGGGTTTTCGGTTAAGCTTGCTGCAAATTTACAGCAAAGCTGGAGCTGGTGAGAGCAGGCAAAACTTAGCGCTCAGACTCTCGCTCCCGCTGCCTGCCAATGGCACGGGAAATCATTTACTGTTACGACCCGGATCCCGGGAAAGTACGATCAATCATAGATAAATTAATTAATCTTCAAAGTGCGATTAACCACGGCGTGGCCGGGGAATGGGTGGCCGGGCGGTGTTAATGTTTTCGGAATCAGCGCTGCAGAGCCGGGCGCCGGGGGAAGTTGGCTGCAGGTCGATACAAACTGTGCCCTTACATGGGGCGACATAAAAATAAACTTCCGGCAATGCTTGCGCGGGCAAGTTGTACAAGCGTGGAAAAGTAGCATTTAAAGCATGACACGAGCAAAATTGGTCCTGTACGGTAACGAGCGATTGAGCAAATAGGAAAAGTTGGAAAGCTTCAACAAGATAAACCCAGCAACAATGGTTTGAAAAGCCAACGCTTTAAGAGCGAGTTTCGCTTTGTTCACTTGCCAGTAATAAAAACATCCCAATTCCAGACGTTTATTCACTTCCCGTAACAAATAAATTCAGATAAACTCTGGCAAACGGCTGCTCCGTGAACGCTGTCGCTTGTTTTATTTTCATTTTCGTTGTCTTTATTTTCGCTTTCCCATCAACCCAGCTGCAGCTGTTTATCATTGTATCCATAATTTCTGCTTCCAATTTTGCCATAAATTACAGTCATTACTGTTATTTTTATTAACGTGCGATATGACATTGGAAATTAACGAGGCCACCCGCCATTATGCCTGTACCGGCGGGCCGTCAAACCGCCTGCCCTTTTATCCGTGCTGTCCCGTAATTATTAACAAGATTTGCTTGACTTTTCCTGACTTGTTGCCGGGCAAATGGAGGAACAGTGAGGTGGTAAAGTCTGTGTGGCAAAAGGCATGCAGTACGTCAATTAAAAGATGGCAGGAAAAAAACAGCACCTTATTTCTGTTGCAAAAGCTTTTCCCATTGCTGCTTGTACGTACATGTATTGTTGATGTTTTTTTTTTTGCTTCAATTTCACACATTTGTGCAGATTCCTTTGTGTGACCGAATACCGGGACAGGCCCGGGAGCGTGTTTTTTGCAAATGGAAATGAAGTTAAGGAGTAATTCAATTAACACCCATAACATGGTGTATCCTTATAGCTGTTGAAAAGGGAAATCCTCGTGTACAGGCACTTCTGCTCGCGTATGTTCCACTCCGCAAAGGAGCTGCTGGATGGGACGCAACGTGAGAGAGAGCCCATGAGTACTTCGCGTACTAAGGCAGCATAAAAATGGCGCACATCGGTGCACCGTACACATTGGCAGCTCATGCTGATCCACCATTCAGGTCGGCACCCCGCGCGTGGCATCTCATCTTATTTTATGTTTTATTCACAGCAGCAGCAGCAGTACTCAGCAGCTTTTTTGAGAGTGCGCAGAGATAGCAGAAGGAAGAAGGACAAAAAGAAAGTTACTGCTTAATAAATTCATTATATGCGTTTGGTGAGCATAGGGGGGCCTTCCGCCCAGGGAGCCCTTATGGCTGCTGCGGAGTAATCAAATGCGGATTTTACGGCTCCAGCCACTACTAACAGTCGTGATGGTGCAGTCAACTAACCTTTAGTATCGAACAAAATCTCGGGAGAAGAGGTTGTAAAGAAATAAAAAATAAAAATAGGGGAGGAAGATAGGCGATAACCAGAACAATGAAATGATGGTTTGTTGCGTCGTAAGAGGACTGGTTTGTTTAAATGCTTCAGAAAGCATGGCAACAGGTGTAGTACAGCAGAAACCCTCGGAACAATGCTTATGCTCGGTACGTTTAAAGTATACAAGGCGGTTTAAAATTATATCGCAGAACAGCACAACGGAAACTAAATGGGATTAAATGGTTCTCTCTCTCTCTCTCTCTCTCTCTCTCTCTCTCTCTCTCGCTCTCTCCTTTATGATCTGATGGAAAACTGTGAACCACACTAATAAATTGCTTCATTCTCGTTGATTTTTCCCTTCCGTCTTTAATAATAACGCTATCCATTCTTCATTTTTCCACGTTACCAATTTCCTTCCCGCGAGCGTACTATGATTGATGCGCCTTAGCAGTAAATCCATGTAAACAGTGTATCCGCAACAAACTGCGCGCGGCAAAACCAGATTGCTACACCGATTTGCCCCCAGACCCCGGGACTTTTGCTTTTGCCCTCCATTACACCCGTCAGCGGCTGTGGATAAATAATAAACGCGCTCAACCGTACCATCCAGACACCTCGGTGTGAGCATAATAAAATAAAGGGTACGGCAGCGACGCAGCGCAAAGGAAATGAGATGGCGAGTATGAAGCAAACGCTAGACAGCCAACGCTCATAAACACCTCTTCGAAATGCGATCGCATGCGAAAATCATTATTAATAATAATTCAACGTCGGGGGCTGCGGAGATGGAACATTGTTTTCCGCAGCACAAGATCTTCGAAACACTGTGACCTTGGCGGAACGTGAAGTTCTGACGGATCGAACGAATCTGCCTAATCGCAACTTTGGTCGCAATCGAGATGTGGGTGTGAAGATTGCAACTACCGCTTGTATGGGCGTTTTAGCGTGGTAAGAGATGAACATGATCGCGGAATCATTTGGCAGCTGGGGAATAACTTTGCGTCGGCGTCGATTTCGGTATGTTTATGACGGTTGGGGGCTAACAAATGCCGTTGAACTGTTCAAAATATGACGTGGTTCAGCGATCCAGCGTTTATTAGGAGCGCATGATCTTTATGAAGATATCAAAGCATAGTCTAAACCAGTGCTCTACAACCTTTTTAGGATCACGGATCACTTGGCTTGGAAAATTTATTTCCCGCGGCCCACATATAGCGAGGGCACATATTTTTCGACTGGCCAAGACAACCAAAAGCCAAAGAAATTAAAATAAAAACATCATACATTATAATAACATTATGACACAGTGGAAGTAGGTCGAAAGAAAATCATATTTCTCATAAAATCCAAAATGATTAAAACGCCACTCCACTAAAGCACAAAATGAATTGAAAAACATTAAAGCGACATTAAAATCTTCATATAGCTAAAATAATGGATAAATTATGAATCAAATCCTGATAAACTGGAGTAAATAATGAATAACGTAGGAGTTCAATGAGCTGGATAAATTATAGGCTCACTTAAAATGCTTTCTTTGTTGCTACTATTTTATATTAACTGGATTTTTTATTATTATTTTTGTATATAATTCTTCTTCTTCTTCTTCTTCTTCTTTTTCTTCTTTTTCTACTTCTTCTTCTTTTTCTACTTCTTCTTCTTTTTCTTCTTCTTCTTCTTCCTATTCTTCTTCAGCTTCTTCAGCTTCTTCTTCAGCTTGTTCATCTTCTTCTTCTTCCCAATTTCGTAATAAAGTCAATATGAATAAAAAATGAACCAAATAAACAAAAAGTTTCTAAGCTTGTTGTTGCTGTTGTACAATATTCACATATTCTTATCAATATTTCAACTACAAAATTCAAGATAGCATTGAATCATTCTAAACTTAATAAACAAGATTTTAAGACATTCTACCGACTGAAAATTTCAACGTTTACAGTTGTTGTAAGCAGAATTAATAAGACCTTACAACACCTAGCAAAGCGATGCGATAGATAGTTCTGTCTTTTTCGGGTTGATGAATCAATTGTACGCTTCGCTCTCCCCACCTACAACTCTCCCCCGTACCCACCGCTCACCTGCTGGTGCTACTTACGCCACTACAGTACAACTGCCATTTCCGCACCATTACGCATGTGGAATTGCACCGCACAGACCGGATCCGCTCACACCCTTTCAGTAATTTATCTTTTGACGTATAAATATTTATAAGATTATAAATAGCGTGAAAATAATTTCTAATCTCGTGCCGTACGCCACCGAGCGTACCGCGCGCCTGCCTCCCCCCGAACGACTGCAGTTGGGGCGGTTGGTCTATCCATCACGAGACGGCAAACGATCTAGAGCACGCGCTGTGTGTGTATGTGTGTGTGTGTGTCTATGTCTGTGTCGTGGGTTTGCAGTGAGGTATTTATTACCACCGCGTGAGCCGAATAGTGCCGGGGGTTTTTCATCCCCTTCCCAAACCCATTGCCGACCGACGTGCTGCCTCGGCGGGTTGAGCTGGAGTACCGCGGCACACTCTCGCATATCAACCTTTTTCGTCTCGGCCTGTCGTGCGACACATATCGCTTGAAGTATGCTCCACACCGTCCTTAACCTCGCCTCGTGGGGACCATCTCGTTTGAACTTTGTCGTGTCGTTTTGTGTTATCCCCTCTTACTCCCCCTCGGGGGCATACTACGGACGAAGGCACTAACTCTGCGACCGAAGACAGACGGGACGGATGGTGTGGACTCTATTCTCATTAAATTTCTAGCTACCTTCGCATACGCACCCTCGCTTGGGTGGTGTTTTCTGCTTGCCATTGCACGCTTAAAAGCTTTTACAATCTGTTTATTTTACATTTCACCGGGACCACTTTAGCCGTATGCTAGGGAGGGAGGACGAAGTGTGCCGTGTTTTCGCGCAGCCAGTATGTTTGGCCCTAGTGTCCCTTTACCGATATTATACTCAGTTACACACGCGTATCAGCTCTTAGTTGCGTGTGTTTGTGTGATGGAGAAATGTTTTTCCGACGGAGGTGCTTTCCCGGTGTTATGCTGTTTTTGTAGCGCAAAGTGATAGAAAGTGTCTAAACATAAACATAAACTTCATTCGCGTTCGTTTATCTGTTCTTGAGTAGTAATGGCTTGGAAGAAATGTTTCAAAATTATGGTTGTTGTTAGCAACAAACTAAACTGTTATTAATACTTTTATAGATGCCTCACACACTTTAAGGCAATGAATCGAAAGGCATTTCCGACGCTTTTTATTCGAATGAAAACCTTCTATTTACTTTAAAAAGTGTCGGAACATCTTGCTCTTCATCAGGAATTATCCCAATTTTGAGCCACTTGGCGCAAAGCTACTGCGGAACTCCCAGTTGTATTATAAAACTTTCACTGCCTTTTTCCCATGCCGCTTCTCCATCAAGCCTGTGGCTGTAGCGACGCTGTTGTATTGCTATAAAGCTGAACTTTAAACGCCTAAAGCCCACAACAGTCCCGTGCAGTGAAGTCCAAATTTTCGTACACACCCGTCAAAACCAAGTACACCGACCTCTTTATGGAGTTCGATCACTTCAATCCTGTTCAACTTCGAAGCCGCTTCATCTCCAAAAACAACGAGACCCGACCAGCCCAACCAATGCATCCACTTTAGATAGCATCTAGGTTTTGATTGACAAGTTCTAATTTCTGGAGCAGTAAACCGGAAGCTTCTTATCCCAAGGTTCGAAGTTTTTTTTTTCCCCTGCAGGCGTCATTCCACTTCAGCCATCACCCAAATCGATACGAATCGAAGCAAAGCCGTTTTGCTACAGTATCAAGTGGCTATTGGAACTTCTACCGCAGACTGGATGAGGACGCCCTGGGGGAAAAGCGAAGAATGAAGAGATTAAGAGATTAAGGATCACTCGGCCTCAGGTCCTCACCGCATCCGGGCTGGCCGGCTGCGTGCTGACTAAGGCAAAAATTTGGGCCAACAATTCAAATGAGTCTATTTTTAGCACCGTCATTGTGGCACTGAAGGCCACAAGAATGGCCGCGGAAACATCAAAAGAAGGGACAGAAGATTGGAAAAAGTTATCGTGCTGATAAGCGGTACCGATGCTATAGCAATGTTTAGAATCGCTTGTTAAGAGGCATAGGAATCGTTTCTACTTGCAAAACTAATTCTTAAGATACATTCATGCCAAAAATCTAATCATATCATACATCCTGCCTATCCGCGACCGGTCAGACCAACTCCGCCTTCAAGCCACTCTAAGTGCCTTCCAGTCATGGTGCTCTTTGAATGGTCTTGAATTGTGCGTCGAGAAGTGTGTTGTCGTTACGTTTGCGAGAAAGCGGTGCCCCTTAGTGTATGACTATGCGTTAAATGGATCTACCATTGGTCGCAAAAGCTGTGTCACGGATCTAGGAGTGCTCCTTGACGAAAAGTTGAGCTTCCACGACCAGCTAGAGCACGTTGTCACTAAGGGTAACCAATTGATCGGCTTACTAAAACAAATAGCACGAGACATCACTGACCCGATTTGCATCAAGACGCTATACTGTGCTTTGGTGCGACCAGTGTTAGAATACGCTTCTGTAGTATGGTGGCCTACAGCTGCTCGTCCCCTAGCTCGTTTAGAGTCGATCCAGCGCAAATTCACGCGGTTCGCTTTGCGCTCCTGGAGTGTCCAACTTGACTATGAGGGACGCTGTGCGTTGCTTGGCATCGAGACGCTGAAGCAGCGGAACTGCAACGCTCAGAGGCTGTTTGTCGCGGGACTTCTTGACAATCGGATCGACTCGCCCGCGCTTCTTTCGAGGCTCAACATGTATGTCCCGCCGAGATCGCTCCGAGCTAGATCGCTACTTGACGTGGAGGAACGCCGCACTCGCTTTGGCTCCTCTGATCCGTTTATTCGTATGTGCCGTGAGTTTAATGTCATTTGTGATCGTCATCAACCTGACATGTCGCGCACCGCATTGTTGAATAGTATTCGTGTCGTGCGACCTTTTACATGTTAATTATGATACTTAAGACTAAGCGTGACAAATGAATGACCGTAATGTGACTATGTTATAATGAATTAATGTAAATGAATTCGCTTCAAGTGGGCCACTTGCGGTCCGTTGAATTTTAATAAATAAATAACAAATAACAAATAACTTTCAACGAGCGCAGAGTTCAATATTTAAACCAGTTTTAATATCTCTTTATGGCTGCAAATTCTCTGCCCTCATAACTGCACCACCACTCTGGAGCCGGGTCGAAGGTCGAACTGATGTTCTTACTGCTCTGCTCTTCTTACTACTGTTTAACAAGAAATCATCTCCAAAACGGAACGATTTGCTCCGTTCGCATGATTCAAACAATTTAAGCTCGGTGGGCACTACTCTTTTGTCCAATTGCTGCTATCCATTATTATGTGTCTGCATCCGGAAATCCTCATCCTCATAATCGAGCTCGTATTGTGATGGCAAATCTTTTGCTGATCCTTCTTGAATCATTGCACCAAACGAGTCAATTCCTTCTCTTCTCCCTGCCAAAAAGGCCCAAATCGTGTCGTCCGGTGAGTGATTGAGGTCTGTTGTAGAGCGGTACTAGGGAAGTGGGATTATGATGGCATGAAGTCGGGGAGAGGGACCGGGGTGAAAGCTTCAACATCTTCTACCCCAGATCCTATCCCGGGTAAGGCGGGTACTTTGTCTTATTGCATTTGCTCGTCCTTTTGATTTTCTAGCAGCACAAAACCGTTTCGCTTCTAGTTTGTTCCTCTGTGCTCGCTTCAAACCGCTCCATTTTCTTCCGTTGCTCTTTCCCGGAAGGAAAGATTAAAGCGATCGAGAATATGAAAAATGGCAAACGCAATACAATGGTGGCCGAATTGAAGGCCGTACCGACGAACAACAACAAAAACAGCCAAATAAACGAAAAAGCTCGTCAAAGCAAAGCACCGAACATTGGACCGAAAACATCTCCAACGTAGTTGGTCCTGCTTTTTGCCGTTCATCATCTTACGCAGAATTTCGTCCCTTACTAAACACATACACATTGGCACATGAAAAACACCCAAACAAAGTCGGGACGAGGCGCAGGAAACGCGTTGACTGATGGAAATACAAAATCTCTTCTCAAGCCTCGGTCGGTCGGTGTTGTGGGTGTGTGAGGCTGGTAGGGGAAGGCAAACACGGACCCAAACATTTCGGATGTGCAGATGTGCGCCCGACCCAGCAGATGATGATGATGAGTGCGTGAAGCTGGTCGAAGAAACAGCAAACATCAAACGGGGGACCATTCTGTTGCGATGTACAAAGACGCAAACCACCGCAACAACATCGAACAGGACCTTACGGGCCTTAATGGGATGGGCTAGGTTGGATCAACCATACGTGTGTGTGTGTGTTCACTGCTCTCATTAACCTACATTTACGGTGGGTTGGATTCCAACGCAAGCAATTCAAACCAGAGCCCTGGCGTTGATTCCAGGCACTGTCGTTTACATGGTCGCGACAGTTGGTTGTGTGACGTCAAGTGCAGGACGCTACCTTCCCTTCTACAAATCGTAGCCAATGACTATCTCGTATCGAACTGTGCAACGTACAATGATTGGGCCCGAAAAAAAAAAACATTTGCTCACTGCATGATGCTGGTACAAAGTAATAGACCATTGCAAGGGAATGGTTGTTGGGTTTTTTAGAACGTTTGATTGCATTGAATGCAATTGCCTTTCATTAGTTTGTGGTATTGCAAATTGGTGCCTGTTACTGCAAATGAAGTTTGATGCGGTTGGTGCAGTGTGACTGTAATATGATTTTATCGTTTGAAATTGTATTCTTTAACTTTCCCTTCTCTATTTCTTCTGAACTGTTTTATAGTTATTCTCAAATGTTTCATTTTATGTTTGCTTTACTACGTTATTTGAAGAGTGATATAAAGTCGAAATGCTGTCTTCAATATTTGTTTACTTTTACATTATGTTTACTACGTTTTATTTATATATTTTAATATTTATGAAATTTCAAAATCGGTTGTTTTCTTGTTTTTAAATTTATTATTCTTAACTTTTTTTTACCATTAATTAACACATTTAGTTGTAGGATTAAAATTGTTTTAAAGCAATACAATAGTTATTTAAAGCCTTGCTCTTTATATTATTTTTCAATTATATATTATTTATAGAGAAACGTTAAATAGAGAAAAAAATGAATCGTTGTAGTTAATCTTCTTTTGAATACAATTTGTGAAGAATTTATCTAACAAACACCCCACAAACCATTTTAACCGTCCCCGTGACCAAACTGTCCAAAACGCTTCAATTATTGGTGTGTCGTCTCGCAAACATCAATCCGCAAACATTGCGCCACCGCAAGGATCAAATGCTAGCCCGAAGCCCATCCCGCCCGCCCGGGCAGCTGATGGCCTTGTTAGCTTTTAGTACACCAACAAAAACAACAGTATCATTGGCATCCCCCGGCACACAATAAATATTTTCCCATTATCTGCCATCGATAATTTTTAAGAGCTTTCCGAATCAAGCGCCGTGTGGCCGACTTCTCGACTCGAGTGAGTGATGGCAAGATTGTTGCGAAATGATGATTGGGATATGATACAGCCAGGCAGTAGCAGACAGAGAGACAAACACAATAGTAGTAAGCACATAATACCGTGCCCATCACGCGCGGCAGAGAAAAACAAATCGATCGACCGTGTGCCAACCGGAGTGCGCCAGCATTCGTTCCGGCACTCGCGTTCTCGGGAAAAGCGTTCTAACGAAAAGCAAGGAGGAAACACGGGGGCAAACGACCGTATGCGGAGGATGGTTTATGTGCAGTATCAGGTTTATATTGTACGAAAACACGGTTTCCATTACTAGCAGCCACTGTTCCAGTGTACAGAGCATGGCACATGCTTTGACCATGAAACAGGACGCTTCCGGTGAAGAAATGAGCTAGCCCTGAACGGCGAGTACGAAAAACCTTCCTTTGGAGTGGTTTTTGTGGCGGTCTGTTCTTTTGCGCAAAGTGAGGACCACTTCCACCGCGACCCCTCGAAACAGCTGGCGCGGTTGGAGGCCGCGGGCCGGTAGTATTACATCGGAAACATTGCGTTCATTTTCCCACCGCTCGCGACCCACTTTCCCCCAACACCCGGGCAAGTAATGTTTCATCTCGTTCATCGCTATTGCCAGGAACGGTTTTTGTTTTTCACTGCTCCACTACATACTCCACCACTACCGTCGCAAGCGTCGATTGCACGCGTAAACGGATCCTGCAAGATTACAAATGACGGCGTACGTCCAAAGACGGCTGGTAGGAGACGGCGAAGACGACACAGCGAACGGAAACATTAAAGCCTCGGATATATGATAATGGTTCGTATTCGCGTATTGCTTCCTACGGCGCCCTTTGCCTTCCGCTCCAGGAACATCCCGAAGGCACACAAACAAATGCGACAAGCTACACAGCATTTGTAACAACAGCTAGCGAGCGTTGCGTCCACGTTGCTTGCCCATTCGGATAAAAACCTTCGGCAAGCGTGGCCACGATGCAAATGGAAACTGACAAAATGATGAATAATATTGGAAATAGCACGGGGCGTGGACAGTTCGCGCGGGGAGACATCTTGAGCTGCGGGAATAGCGCACGAGCGCGCGTGGTCAATGTCGTGGAAAATGTGGTAGATAAAACTAAACTTTATATCACCGGTGCAGTGAGGCGTGAAAGGATGATGTGGCAGTAGCAGCAGTCGTTATGCACAGTGCTATTTGTGTGCGGTAAACAAATTGTTTCAATATTTCTGCCCTTCTAACGACATCAACAATTTCAATCGGATTTGGTTCATTAAGTGAGCGAAATAGAGAGTGGAAGCCATATATCATAAAGGGATCGTAAGAAGCAAAAAAAGTAAAGTAAAAAGCATATTATAAATGCTGGAAAAAGCGTACAGAATAATATTGTAAACAATAATAAATAATTATGGGTAACAGAAGATCATAAATAAATCTTATTGAATTATAAAAAAACTGTTTAGTAAGAAACAAATCTCTCACGCCTTTCATTCTTGTCATAATCAGGAGTCTCATGAGGAGTCCCACAGGGGAGCAATTCTTCCGTGTGTGTAACCATTGCTATTCTTATTATATATTAATGATGTTACGTCCATACTGCATACTCCTAATTGTTTAATGTATGTTGACGATATAAGGATTTTGCATGTAATTCGTGTGCCATCTAACTGCAGTAAGCTCCAGAAGCAAATAGATAGGTTTTGTGAATGGTGTGAAACCAATAAAATGTCTATCTCCGTGTGCAAATGTACCGTGATGTCCTTCAATCTTTCGAAACCCTCCATTCATTATGACTGTAAGTTAATCTGAAACGATCATTTATCATCCGTGATCTAGCAGTTATGCTTGAAACTAAACGTGATTTCCACATCCATTACCCGACCATTATTAGTGAAGCGCACAAAATGTTAGGCTGGCGTTTAACAGCCATTCTAAAACTATAACGGATATTCATTGCCTTCAATCACTGTACTTGTCATTTGTCCGGTCAGTACTGCAGTATTGTTATGTTTTATGGTGTCCTTGGCTTTATTTAACACTCTTCTTTTCTTCCTCTTCTTTTTCTCTTCTTCTTCTTCTTCTTTTTCTACTTCTTCTTCTTCTTCTTCTTCTTCTTCTTCTTCTTCTTCTTCTTCTTCTTCTTCTTCTTCTTCTTCTTCTTCTTCTTCTTCTTCTTCTTCTTCTTCTTCTTCTTCTTCTTCTTCTTCTTCTTCTTCTTCTTCTTCTTCTTCTTCTTCTTCTTCTTCTTCTTCTTCTTCTTCTTCTTCTTCTTTGGCACAATAATCGTTGTCGTACTGTCGTATTACCATAGCAGAATAGTCAGTACTTCGTATGGAAGCACGGTCCATTCGGGGTTTGAACCAATGACGGGTATATTGTTCAGTCGTACGAACTGACAACAAGACCTGAAACACTGTTTATCCCTATTAATGTTAAATGGTTAAGTAACTCATAGTGTTAAGGTAGTTGGTATAAGTTGCTTAGGCCACTGCGTAGGCCATGCTAATATTACACTTAACAAATAATAATGAATCTGCATATTTTCAAAGCAAAAATCTAGTAACTTACATCGTAGGACCTATTATTTGAGGTAAATCATTGCTTTTTTATCTCTTTAATGTTAGTTTTGTATGTTAATGTTAATTTTGGCTATTACTAAACAAAACATAAATCTTACGTGTTTTTCTTTTCTCTCTCAAAAGTTTTATCGGTTTATTAGAATTGACTTATCAGTTGGTTCCAGGCAATATTCCTAGTCTAAAAACATTTTGGTGTCACATCAATGTCATATTACTCAACTAGTTGCATTAAAGCAACTTTATTCAAAAGATTCGCGTTGAAGGTGATCCCGTTTCATTTTCGTTTTTTTAATTATAATATGAAAACCACTCAAATACCTTAAGATACTATCTACATGACTAACGAGAAGAAAACCCCCATTCTTGTCCACACAATGCTTTAACCAATCGAATAATCTCCCCATTTCTAACTCTTCCAGCATGTGCGTGCAAAATCAGAAGCACAAAAGCAGATACGACCCACCGGGCAGGGATAGCACCATTCACCTTTACAAAGCTGCTGTTACGATTGCATCCCGTGGGACGTGAAACGATCCTGCACCGTGGGACGAAACAAAGCGACCTTCACCGTACTCGATTGTTCTGCTCCCGGATTTGCCCACAGTCAGTCAAGAGGTTGCGGAGGTTGGGTGTTTGGGACTATCTAAATCTTCAAAGCGACAAGCGACACCATGCCTTTCTTCTTTCCTTGCCGATCGAGCTAAACAATCAAGTTACACGAACGCTGCGTAACGAAAAAGACAACCGATTTGGCACTCCACGAGCGAGGAAAGCTACACCCCCACACCAACTCCACACCCTCTGGCCGTTCGTTACACCAATTCAATTGTAAACCGTTCGCCTTGGCAGGAGAAGAGCCGAAACCGTTCCATCAAGAAGGTTGCAAACGGGGCGTTAAAGCAAAAGCAACGACATCAGTTGGTGGATGGTAACCAACTTCGATCCATTCTGTTAGATAAAAGGAGCCCGTCAGTAGCTGAGCTGAGTCGCACAAAGACACACGCGCACAACTCGGTCGACCATTGTAATGATAATAGAATGCGGAGCTGCAAAAATACTGCAAGACATCAAACGCTTTAATGTAGTGCCATCGTGCTGGCGCGTGGCAAGATGACGCTGGCTGTGTGTGTGTTTGTGTGGGAGCTTGGAGCGTCAAGGAGATGGACACTGCTTCACACCGGATTCATGGAACGTAGTACATCCCCGGGCAACGATAATGAAACAAAACATAACACTTTCGGGGCAAAATTAAATTGCTTCATCCGGAAAATTAATGCTATCAACAGCTTTATTAATCGTGCTGCTGCAATCGGGTAGCAAATGGTGTTTCAGTTGCAAAGGCACCGATCGTGCACCTAGCCGTGGTACAATCGGGAGCACGCTTGAGAGGAATCTTTACTCAAACTCGAACAGCGCGTGGCTGAAGGGTCTTGGGTGCCCGGCGCGCGGAAGCTAGCACCGGTAAAAGGCTTCGGAATTAATTCTTTTCCCCTCGGTAAACCGGACGTCAAGGATGATTTCACGTAAATTATATCATCATCAACTGGCCCTCCGTGCTTGGATGCTCCGAACCCGTGCACCCATGATCATCCCTACTCCATTCGCCCGAATCCGTTCAAAAGTTCATTCTTCTTCCAGGCCGAGAGCTTCCCAGCTCAGCTGCTGGTAATGCTGGCAAAGTGGCGATGAAAAATGGCGACGAGAATGGTTCCGTATCAGCACAATTCCTTTATTTTCACTAAACCATGGGAGAGGGCATAAAGGGGTTGCTCCTACAAGAGGAGTCGGTATGTGAAGAGTGTTGTATCCGTTTATGGAGTCTTGATAAGTCTTCGCAAGAATGTGAAACATTAAGCACTCTCGAGGCAGGGTTCAGACAAGTGGCAGGCAGCAAGACCAAGAGCCAACTCCTCCAGTGTAAGGTGGATGTTCTGATGACTCTCAAGATTTTGTTCCAACGCTCGGTTTTGTTGTAGAAAGAGGGCTGCAAAAATAAATTTAGCACTCTCGAACGGGTTGAAACGCATCGAGTGGGCCTGCACGCTTATAGGATCAGCTGTGTGGAGGGTGCAAGACTCTGGGAACCGTTCCCGGAAGCTGGTTTATTTTAATTAGTGAAACGAGGTTGTTTTAATTCCAGGAATGAATAAAGCTCACAATGCTTTACTAGCAACCAGGAAGCTTGGAGGAATTCTTGGTGTGCTGCTTGAAATAATTTTAAGTTATTCACTGATGGGAAGTTGCAGTGTGGATCTTGCTTCCAGTACAGAACGCTTCTGTTGGAAGAGATGTTTCGATTTGCTTGAAAACGTCGTGCTCCAGGGTAGCTCTTCTTTCCAGACATGAACAAGGAACATTTTTCAATTAATTTATATGACGAGAAAAATCAAACATGCACAAGATACGGTCCTTCATGCTTCCCTTCTCCTGAAACTCTAAAATATGAGAGCCAATATTTATTGCGCATACAGTGCAAGCGAATAGCCAGTGCCATTGTTCAAAGAAACGTCCAAAATAACCACCGATTCGACCGGTACGACAAACAAAACAGTTCCGATGGCCCCGAGGCGATGGCAACATCGAAACAAATTTGCATTTCATCCCTAACCTTGCGTTGGTTTCGGACGGAATTAAATGGAAGATGAGATTTTCGACAATTCCAGAGGACGTATGAGCGTATAACAAACGGTACCAGTTCATCCGTTTTGAACGACGACGTCAGCTCGGTTTTGCAGGTTTGCTATAATTCAATCACTTCCTATGTACAAAATCCTCCCCACACACTTACTCCTCCCCGTTGATAGGAGTATTTTTGGGAGCATCCGTGTCCAAGCTTCAAGGCCTTTAAATTGCCTTGAGGCTCACAAAATACGATCAACTCAGTTCCATTTTAATCGTACATCATCATGCAGGTCCCGGTATCATCATCCATCATCCTACACGCCTTGCAAACATCATGCACCAGAATTCGGACAGTGCAATGTGCCCCTCTTGATCGTTGGTGTCGGTGTATGCTCAACGTCCAAACACCGAAACCCTTTCACACAATTTCAGACCGGCACGGCAGTCCGGTGGTGGCAGCTGCAAACCGTTCGGGGGAATAAACATCGCCCAAACACAATTCATCTGCTAATCTAAGCAAAGTGCCGTCTGAAGTGGCCCGTACGTGGATGGTCTCTATCACTTCCCACAATCAGATGGTCAAAGATAGCAATGATTGCCCCTTTTCGGTTGAATGATGGATCACACAGCGAACAGTGGTTCCAGGCCTGCAGTGGCAGGATGCTGTACGCGCCTGGATGGAAGCATACCGACACACGGACGCTGGGTCCATGTTTCCGCGTGTGTCTGCCTCTGCCAGGAAGTGCAACTACCCCTTGTCCCGGGCGGCCGACATTTACATAAATAATGCAGTCGAACTGAAAAGTAAACATCAGCACCAGGTAATGGATGTTTGGTCAGGTTTGTGTGTATTGACAATCCTCCCCATCCCTGTGGGGCAGCAGAAAGGGGAGAACCTTTGGCGATGCAAAGGTATTGCAAATTATCCACAGGAACAGACGTAGTATCCCTTGGAGGCATCTTGCGGCAATGGAGGCGATTGGAGTTTGCTTTTACAGCATACCAGGCGCAAACACACGTGTATTAGTGTGTTTGGTTTGGTTTTATAAATGTTTGATTGGGGTCCATTTTGTGCAGGGGCGCCAGATTGCTAGACATACCTACAAACTATTGTGACTGTACTCCCAGCTGGGATGTGTTCTATTAGGATAAGTAAATGGTTTAGCTTTGAACCTCATAGATTGTCGTTGTAAATGATGTCAATGATTGGCAGTGCAATTTCTGCATCCAACTCCGAGCAGTGACACTTTAATTTTCTAAACACAAGCCTAAATGTTGGTCTTCAAATGGATTAGCCCCACAGGGAATTGTAACGATGTTCTAATCAGCAAATGGCCTTTACACACATCTACATCATGCAACCACAAGGACACACTGACCCATGACTGCAATCTAATATCGGGTCGACTCCTTCAACTGAACCTAAACCCAAAACCCGACCAAAACACTCTCCCACCATCGTGTACACATGTATGCACTAATCTCGCTAAATCAAAATCGTTATCATCATCCCGCCTGGCCCGAGGCAGATCTCGTTCATCATGCAGCAGGGCAAAAATAGACCATTATTCAAAATCCCAGCCAATGTGCTTTTATGTGAGGACTTTTCCTGAAGCGAAAGCTAACGAAGCTTTCGCGAAACTCGCCTGTAAGCCGCTTGCCATGAAGTCAAGCCAACACGATTTGTGTACTACAGAAGTCAAACTTTGCAATGTTGACTGATGACCTATGTAATTACATGGGCAGTGGGAAACGAGATCGATATGTTTAACAAAACCTTGTCAAGACTTGTTTTGTATCATTTCAGATCACTCTTAGTTTTTCGCTCAATTAAATGTTCGTTTCAGAACCGTCTTCATGTATTGGATTGGAAATGATGTACCCCGTGCCGTGCTTCACAAAATTATCCATTCATTAGCAAGAGCAACAATACTACCCCAATGCCGTGTGTGTCTGTGTCCAAAGTCTTCCACGAATGCACCCTCGGCTTATGGCATCAAATTTATGTCGCTCGTTCGGTAAGTTCCTGTCAAAGCCTTGTAATCATAATGCTCTACCAACCGCCCGGTACAACCCGCTTACTAACAACAGTGGTAAAAGCAAGCAAAAAAAAAAAGAAGCATGGAATAAAACAGCGCACCCTACCACCAAGAGCAACCTGCAAAACCCGAAGCGAAACACTGTACGATGCCAATTACGGACAAGCTCCGGCTGTACAAATAAACAGACAGTGTGGAAGGGTTTCAGGTGCCGTGGAATGCTGGGATGGATGAGGCACGGAAGGACAGAAGACAGCAAGGATAACATGACTAAGTCCATCATACACGCTGACACGTCTACGGTGAGCAGAGAGTGTAAGCTACAGAGAGCGAGAGGGAGCGACAGAAAGGGATAGCATATCAAGGTCCCGTACACCGAGAACGTTGTTCAAATATGAGCCAAAACAAATGATCCTCGTTTCATCATACGTCAGGGCAGGGACTCTCTGTCTGTCTCTCACTTACTTAACGTACGATTTTTTTTTTGTATATTTTCGCAATGTCAAAGCAAGGCCACAACCTAACTACACACCTGATGTCGCTTGCTGTCCCGTGGCAGCCGGGGGTTGAAGCGGGTGTGCCATGTCGTACGTGTTTATCTTTTACAAAGTCAAAACCCTGACGTCGCTAGGCAAAAGGCCGCTGGGTCGGTGGGTGTAGGGGTAAGGCCGCACGAGTCTTCCGGCGAAAAGAAATAACGCAGCGCAAGCGGCCGGACGGGAAAATGAGTCCCCGGTGCGCATCAAAAGACAAAATATCACTCAAAAATAGCCGGAAGGATTAGCGGCGACCGTACCAGGGGGACTGCCATCTTCCTGAATGTGGTGGGCAGTGTAAAGTAAAGAACGCACACACACACACGTACACAAGCACAAAAAGGAATAGAATCTTCACTTCAATGCTCTTGTGGATGCCGTTGGTTCTTTATCTGTATCAGGCTCCAGCCCACACTGCCTCCCACCACAGGTCAAGGATTTTGCCCGGCAGTACCCGAGACCACAAAGAAGATTGTATAGGCAGGGCAGGGCTTTCATTTGATGAAACATTCTCCGGCGCTTCCGGCATCCCGGGGACGGAATCGAAAGTTTTGACGGATGTGAGCTTTCGATCTCGTTTTGCTCGAGCAACCTCTCTTCGCGAAGGTTGAGGTTAAAGTTGCGTTTACATTTGACGGTGAATTGACTTTCCATCCTTTATTTGTCCCTTTTGTGAGAGGCGGATGTGTATCCGCCGATACGTGGAAACAGGGTCGCCATGATTAGCTAATCGGGCCGGATGCTAGTATGTGTGTGTGTGTGTGTGTGTGTGTGTGTGTGTGTGTGTAAGTTTGGATCTTACGGCACGGTTCTTCAAGCTAATTTTACCGCAGTTCTTTTTGTTCCGCCTTGTTTGTTTCCGTTTCTGTCCCTTAGTTGCAGGGTTACTCAAGCCAACACCATAAAGATGTGTTTCAACCCCAAAAACAATGGTAACTCAATGAACTGTTATTGATTGCTTTCAACTTCATTGAACATACGATTGACAATGTGGAATTGTAATTTTTGATCTGGAAATTAAACTGACAATGATGAGCTGGCTAAAACAACCCTGCAATCCTACTCGAGGTCAGCTTGGAACGCGGCCGTTATCTCCAGAATCGTACCCTTGTCATCGATCGAGCAAGATTGTCCCCGGCACTGTCGGCTTGGCTGATGACGACGATAAGCCGGTCGCTCTCGTAACCGCGACTAATCTTACACTGTCATCAAATCAGAGCCTTTCGTAAAAAGCGAGAAGGACAAAACTTCTCGAGCAAGTTGTTTAAATAAAAAAATTGTAAAGCTAGAAGTTTTTTACGTTCCTTTTCATATTAAAGAATAATATTCACGCTTCTACTTCAAAATAAGCCTAAGCTCTTTTTTGCGAACTACGCTCAAGATACAATCCCTGCTAATTTATTGCCCCATTCTCAAACAATTGTTGGTATTCCTTAAGCAACATTATATAGCATAAAACATCTCAAAATCTCCTCTTCAAACTAACTGTGCGTCTCAGTTTTTGTATGCGTTTCGCAATTGCGAGCCTATGTTTAATGCGTTCTCCATGGAGGAAATAAATGTCGAGTAATTCATCGCTTTAAATAGACCACTCTCGACACACATCCCGCCCTGATCGTTACCGCTTCGTGCAGCTACACACATTCTAGCCACCGTTTCAAGGCTAAGCTAGGGTAAAACTCCCTCGCGTGTTTGCGTAGGATGCATTTAAGAAAAACAAAGCGATTCACGATGTACTGCACCATTTTCTAAAGCAAATAAAACACGGGAGGGAAGTTAAATTACACCATTACACATACATATACATTATGCCATCCCACACACTTTCGTTAGCTCTTTCTCGCTCTCTTTCTCTCCTTACCCATTTTGCTTTATAATGAGACGTTTTACAGCATTTAATTACCGCCACCCAGCTGACGCGGGACTGCTTCGTGTACTTGCTGAACTGCGCGACTTTGAAGCAAATGCTCGCCACAGTGCGTAGGCTTGCGGCAGTGATTGCAGTGCTGCTCGAACTGTTTACGTAGTCGACGTAACGAAGGAGAAAAACACACACACAAACACAATTAGTCCCACCACACACACTCCCCTCTGGCAGCCGTTGGTGTGGAAAGATTAATTGTGGAATTATTGAAGACATATTTTTAGATGCAGTAAGCATGCACAGTGCTGAAATGGAGAGCGTTTTGCAGCAACTAGATTTAACTGGTGCCATGACCAGGATTGTATAGAACAATTTTACCGAACAAAACTACGTTCATTATAGTAAGGACATTCCGACAGCTTCCTCCAAAGGAATTCATTTTGAACAGATCTCTAAAAGGACTGCCAACAGGCTTCCCGACTCGCCTGAAAAGATATCAGTGCATCACCGCTATCGCACAGTCATCAGCTTACCATTTTCAGCTCCCACATCCATTCAATACATTTTAATCAAGCTCAAACCCTCCATTCAATATCCATTATATAGTATTGAGCCTCCAGATCAGCATTCCCGTTCAATGCCCGCTTACCGACTTCCCGAGCCAGCAGGAAGAAGCTCGTTAGCGGGAAGCATTAATTCTTATTTTACCTTAAACGACCGTACATTCGACGGGCCCCGCACATCAGCGCACATTATCTGTGAGCTCAGTTTTTGGAACAACGATCCTGAGAGTCGTAGAATGACGTTCCTGGAGCTCTTCATCCTCCCTCAATTCCGTGCACCGCTTTCATCGGAAGGCTGAAATCTTAATTATTTCTGCCAACCTCCGGAACTGTGCATCAGTAGAAAGCGGATAAAGCAACTTCACCATACGTACGTACGGTCGTACCTACACAACGAGCTATGAGTGCATAAACTAAGCGCACTGCCACAGCAAAATTAGGATAAACGGAAGGAAACACATAACAAATTAACGTCACAGCCTCCATGTTGCAGGCGCCAAACTAAACTCAGCCCGAGAGCATCGTTCTATATTATTCAAATTAACCTCTAACGCGGAAGTTACGTGCGACTTTCAATCGGGTTTCGGGTTTTTATTTTCTGCTGTGCGTCTCCTTTACTTCCAAGCCGCTTTTCCCATTTTCCATCGAGAGGCTAAACGGGTAAAATCATTATAATCAGGGATGGAGTTAAGCTCCGCCACACGTAGGCTGTTTGCCATGAAAACCAAACGATACGAGCAGTTCTGATAGCGAATGACGCACAGCGTTCCCATACCGTGACAATAATAAGCTTCATTTAATACACAACCACGTGTTGGGACACAAACTCCGCAGCTTCTCCGATTGCTATCTTCCTCCCAGTCCGATCGCTTCAAGTCAACACACCTTCTGGGAAGCACCGGAAGAAGTTGGGCAAACTTTTTTGACATTTTGTGTGTATGTTTTTGTGCCTCATGCTTGAAGCTTTTGCATGGCACCGGAGTGGCTTAGCGAAGAAGCAGCTTCCAGTGGCTTCAGCGTGCTGCTGGTTAAGTGGAAAAGCACATACAAGAAAAAACAAAACACATGAAGATTCCCATGTGAATGCAATCACACACGTACAAGCTTTCTTCCCACACAGGCGCTTGCTTTCTACCTGTATGTTTGTGCAGAGTGGGTGGTAGCACCGTTGAAACCATAGTAAACAGTTGGGAAATGGGAGAGAAGAAAAAAAGAGAAAGTACATAGAAGCATTATTTAAAGAATGTCTAATGCTTAAAGCTTTTGCTTTGCTTTTCATTTCTCCATCACACGTTCGCTTTGATCGATATTCACAAGTTTGGCGCTAATCCTAATGAACTTATGCCGTATCGTTCACCGTTCACCCTGTAGTCGTATGCCGATCTAAAGAAAGCCGGGAAGGATTCAACAAGTCTAATAATGAGAAAACATATAAACTGAAATGACTTTGATTGCTGCCTCAGTGTGTACATGAAACGAACGTTTAAAGCCGATAAAGAGGTCTAATATTGTAAAGAACTTAAGCAGTATGGTAAAAACAGTACTATTCGATGTGTATTTGAAATCATTTGTAAATTGATTATACATTTCTTCAGTCAAGATCAATATTTAATACTGACACTTAAACATTAAATTAAATGCTTTAAAGATAGCATGAAGATCAATCAACAGCAAAAGAACCCATGAACAAATCTTAAAACATTTTGGAGCAAATACCAAAAAATTAGGGCCTTCGTAGCAAAAAGGTAATGTAATTAGAACATGAAAAATCAAAAGTTGAAACTAAATAATGTTAAGATATACTGAGATTGCAAAACAATAATCAATCATTTACATAAAATGCATCACAAAAGATCCTGGAATCGGTGGAAATATAAGAACCTACTAAGGGTAACAAACTTTGATTAGGAAAATAGCAGAGCATATCATCTAAAATTTTACTTTACTAAAAAGTATACATGATTTTTTCCAAGTATTCTTCAAATTTATATTCAATTCGTTCTTTTTTACACAAAACAAACCCACCATCACCTTCAGTCGAGCAACAAACTTCATGGATCCTTGTATTAGCCCACTTTGAATACCCAAAACCACTCTAACGTTATCTATGCCTGTTTCCTATTGTTTCATGCTTCATAGAACCACATAACATCTTCCCCGTCAAACAGCATTATCTTGATGCCGTTGCCATTTTCCGGCACAATCTAAAATTTTCCAAACATGCGCCAGTGCATCGGATGAAAACCACTTCCTGAGCCTGAACTCCAATCTGTGCTATACATCCCATCAAACCATCCATTCCGGCTGTACAATAACTATTTGTCTCTATTGAGAATGGGAAAAGTTTTCACAAAATTCTATTAGCCAACAACGGCAACGACATTAATTGCCTGTTTGGCAAAACCACCACCGGCATAAAGTTCACAACTAAAAACATCCTGTTAATCGAGCACCTCGGAACAACCTTGCATAACAAAGTGCGATGCACCGGTCTAAAATACCCTCCGGGTAGCCGGCACATATCTTTCAGTGCAATCTTAATAGTCTGTCACTTTTCTGAACCTTCTGTTTTTTTTTGTGGGAAGAGAGGAGACACGTGCAACGAAGACTTGCAGAGTGGCAATTTCGTACGAACAACTATTTCATTCTCCTATCAGATGTGCATTGTATCCGTTTTGTTCTGCTTTCCCAGCCCCGAACGATACACTGAAATAAGATGCAAATTTATGCCTTACCCCACCACACATACATGTCCACATTAACCCTCTCCACCTCACTGTTTTTTGTTTTCTATCTCAAACCAGGTCCAAGGGAGTGCCGACTTGTTTTGCAGGGTGTGATTCTTTATTATTATTTCCGTGTTTTATACACAATCCACAACCCATCCCGTCACACCGTTTCGAGCCTAAAGACTCGGCTACTTCCTAGGGGTTTGCCTGTGCCGTTGACTGACAAAAACATAGATGTAAATAATAAAAAAAGAAAAACTTTCCCTGTCCCAATCACACAATCTCCGGCGCTTTTCCGAACGGTGGCAACCGGTGAGGTAGGCCAAACTGAATGGGGACGGACAAGGGAGTAAGTCCACCGCTACGGGTAGTTACCCATTCAGGGTTTTTTTTTTTTTTAATTTTTTCCTTCCATTTTTAGACCACTTTCGTTTCCCTTCTTTATTGTGTTTTAGTTCCCGTTTGCAGTTGTTTCTCTTCTTTTTCTATCATCATCAGAACTTTCACCGCCACATGGAAACGTACGAAAGGGCTCTGTTGTTCGCTATTTTCTTTGCTACGAGTAAAGTCTCTTGTGCGTTTCTTTTTTTTTTGTCGTCTCGGTTGCCCCCCTACTTTGCCGTAACTTTCATTGAGTTTACAAGCTTGTCCTTTCGCTGTTTTCATACTTTCCTTCGCTTCTCCTCCAGGGAATAGTTTTTCAACCCGCCACGGAACCAAGCTCGCTGACAAGCAGCCCACTCACTTGCAGGCAAATTAAAATAAATGTACATTGAAATGAATTGTCTGGTGATGATTTTCGCACAACTTCAAGCAAAGCGTAATTAGTAGCATTCGGTTTCGTGCTGTTTCTTTCCACTGTAAGCCTGGCTGTTCGTTATTGTTGCTGGTGTATTCTTGAAATTAATACGCTTTATCCAGTCGATCAATAGAAGGTTTCGGAGTGATATTTTTCTATCATTTTTTTAAAGAACAACATGAAACTCTACATATCCTTTGTGCACAGGAAAGCTATAAAATCTTTAGGAATGCATTTTCACATCCGGTGGATTATGCACGGCTCGATTAACAGCGCACCAGCCGGCAGCCAATGCAAAATTAAATCTTCGCCGGAAACCGAAACCCATCCACCAGCCTCCGGGCTGCATACTTTCAACTTTCCGACCATTTCCAACGCTAACTCCGCCCGAAATGCATCTTAAAATACATCCTTAAGCACTTCCGGTACAGGCTGTTTGGCTCGGATCGCTTTGTCTTGCAGAGCTAGTTTGGCCGCCGGCTTTCCCTTCCCATCCCCCCTTAACATCACATAGCAAATTAGAGACAACCACTTCGTGGCTTCCGTTCCAGATGCAATTTTTGGTTGGCCTAGCTTTGTCTGGTACGTAAAAGTTCGTCTGCTTAGAACATATTGGCTGTGGGACGAAATTTTAACGGCGGTTGCTGTAGCACAGCCTCTGTTTTCTTTGCCCACTGTTTTCAGTCTTTCGATTTTGGAGCTAAAACTTATTTGCTTCGCTTAAAACCCCGGCCCAGAAGCGACAAAGACGTTGCAATTTCTAACAACTGGGAAACCGGACCGGACATGGTACTGGAACTTTTATTATCTCTTGCAAGAATAGTGGAAACTGTTTGAAAATGAAAAGAAATTACCCCCTCCCCCTCCCCCCCCCACAATTGGCTCAAGCTGAAAGAAGCTCTTAGTAAAAGATATTCCACGGAAAAAAGTAGTGAAATCTTCTAGTCAGTTGCTAATTGAAACGGATGACAACTGTGTGCAGATGGTTGTGTGTTTTTGTGCCAGATAAACATTTCCTTTAGTTTATTGCTTTGTGAAATGATTCCAGTATTTCGGATGTTCACTAGTATGATCAACATTTCTACAATATTCTATCAGGTTGAGGTATCATGAACACGGATCTGAATATGAAGATGGTGATGGTTCTGGAGATGGGTGCCAAAATAACGTCCTTTGTATTGCCTGTAGACACGACTACAAAGGAGAAAGGAAGCTCAGAGTGAGTAACACGCTTTTTTATCAATCTGCCAGGAAGGTATCGAATTCACTGACCCTAGGAGCATCGTCCCTACCAGCCACGCTAGCATGCAAAATCCCCTTTAGACCACTCCGTTTTCATAAAAGTTTGCAAAATGTTGATAATATCTATCTATATTTCCAGTTTTTATGCACAGAAAATCATATGCAAAACAAGAAAAATATCATGATTGGACTCTTTGGGACGTGATTCATGATTTCGAGATGACGCATGCAGCGTTTCGCTCATTTCGTTTCCGTACAAAACTCCGCTACAAAACCACTTCTGCACGGTATGGTCACCCCGTGGGTGACCCTAGATTGGCCTATCCGTATCGAGATACCGCGGGCTCTGATTGTCCCGACTGGGTGGCTGAACACGTACAGCCATTTGGTTTGATGAATTGCTCAATGATCGTCGAACACGTCCCAAGCTGACGCAGTATTTGTAGCGCATGATTCGCATTCAAGCTTCGTTTGGCTTTGTTTATAGCAAATAAAACTTAAAAGCTTCTACAAGTACTATCAACTGTCAACTGTTAATTAAAAATCCTTCCTATATTTATTGATCTATATTATTTTGTCGCTAATTTGTCACACCCTGTAAAAAAGAGGAAACAGTACATCGATTGCATACCCTTAGGCGTATAAGCGCGATGGCTGTTTTTCTGTTTCCAAACGGTTTGAACATATTGTTGTTGTTACGTATGACTTAGAGGCTTTTGATCTGGAAGGTCTCTTTTGCCATTTCGCTTTAACAAATTGCCTTTTTGCTGGTACGCTCTATGATGAATTTGGCTTTTGAAGTTTTTTGATAAAAAAAAAGCCAAATTGTCAATATTTTGTAATCCTTTGTTCTTCTTATTTGCAAAGATATGATGCTTCAAAATGTCTTTAGTTTTTGATATACATGACAGAACTATGTGAGAACAAGTAATGCAATGCAATCAAATTGATCAATGTGATGAAATGATTGTTGACCTTTTGAGTCGTTTTTGGCATGAATTTGTACTTATCCAACTCCAAAACATCAGACAAATACACATTCTTCGATTGCTAATGAAATGAAGCAATGCTTTCACCAGCACCCGCTCCTCACGTACCCTTTCATTGCACAAACCAACAAACCAGCAAGCGGAGATGACCGGAACAGTGGAAAAGTGGAAAAGTTTGAACGCTGTGTTGCTACACTTTGCTCGGGACACGCCATTTCCAGCAGGGCTTCTGGGCTAATGGGACGGCCTGGCTGGACCCTGGAAACACTGTGTACATACACAAATGTGTAGGTATGTTTGTGAGTGTGTGTGTGTGCGTACTGTGGTGCGTGAAGAGCGTAGGCATACAGAAATAACTTTAATTAAAATAACTTTCATTACGCCACAGAGGGCCGAAATGTGCAAGCCGGCAGTGCGGATGTTTTGATTACCTTATGTACTCTGTTTGTCTTCTCTCTCGCATATGCTTACTCTTTTGCTTGCTCTCGCCTTTTTTGTGTGCTCTTTCTCTCCCCCTCTTCATCCAGCCCAGCATTATAATGAAATGCCAACTTTATTTTGGGAAAAAACTTTTTACCCACTTTCGACACATTGCATCGACGTAATCGTGTCGTAGATTCCGCTTCGCCAATGCGAAGAGGAAACTGTCCCCGATCGTTACAGCCCAGCTGCTGCTAGCTAGATCTAGCGCATCGTTCGAGGTTACTAGCGATAGAAGCAACTTTTCAAGGGCGAATGGTTGGTTGTGTTTTTTTGTGTGTGAGAGTGAATGTCCATTTTGTCACTAGCTCTACGGAAGTGTTGTAATCGGGTAGCAAGCTGCCACAAAATTTCATTCCGAGCAGGCGTGCTATCACTAGCCGTACTTCTGTAGCCTTTAATGATGCGGAAAGCTTTTCCGGCGTTATAATTACCGTAAAGAGAAAACAACTGCAACACGCCAAAAAAGTGCCTAACACTTTTAAGAAGAACAAATAAAAAGAAATTTCAGTTCAAATGTTCAACTAAATAAATGGGCAGATACAAGCATTATTATTTTATTATTTTGTAAAAAAGTGTTTGATATGTTTCGGTTTTACAGAGGTATGAAACCAATCTTATAACTTATATATATATAACTTCGCGTTGTGAACAGTAATAAATCACAAAATAGAGCTTTCTGAACAATAAATGTAATGTGCAAAACCTTAACGACTTCTTCCAAGCAGCGAGGTTCTGATTAGAGCACGATTTCAAGTGATTTTCCTTGAAGCTACACTTCTGCTCGATAAATACACACGTGCCAAAGTGCCTTCTCGTTGACACAATGGTTGGCACTTACTACTATTCAACCGAATAATATATTCCTGTAACGAATCTACGCTCAGCTGTGTCCCAAACCCGAGCCGGTTGTGAATATTCCTCAAGACACGATTACTTCTCCAGGTGGAGGTCACCTTTCCCCGTATGATAAACGAGTGGCACAACTTCAGTTATTATCCAATTCCGGTGCTCCGTCTCCACCATCACCCTTCTCACACATACACACAGCACAGCGCCCCCAGATGATGACGATACGGATGCTTCGGAACTGAAAAGAACTTCACATCCGCCTTCCCCGTTGGCCTGGTGTTGGCGTTTATGCTGCCTCAACAAACCCTCCACCACCACCACCAAACCAGGGATGATATCGGTAAAAGTTATCCATTTGATTGAATTTCCATTTGCATACGAACCGATCTGGCCGGGCTTTGCCGGAGTGCCGGAAAACCCGCAGCAAGGCTTTCCCGAGATCGAATGCAAATCGAAGTGATCCTTGTGCTCGGTCTGCTCGGTGGAAAATGTTATAATTAATATTCTGTATCTGTGCGGGTTGGCTCGCTCTCGGTTCGAACGGCACTGCGATCTGTGTGTCCAGGAGGTTTCCATCTGCCCTCCTTCCCCTCCATTCTCCTCCACAATCAAGCAAAACTAAATTTAAATCACGTCCGATCGTTTCTATTAAAATTTGCATCGATATAGGCCGGGGGACAAAACGCCAAGTACTGCTCAGAAAACCCACCACTTCACAATCTCACTCTCATGCTCTCCCACTCACTCTCTCTCTCTCCCTCTCTCCTGTCGATTTTGTTCACGTCTAGCTCTACTCAAGTGGTCCACGACTGAAAAACCCCTGAGTAAGTGCCGAAATCACGAACCGTGTGAAGATTTCACGTGCCAGCATTTTCCGTTCGAGAGGGCACTTCACCGACGAACGGCAAACGGTTTTTGAGCGATTTTTATACGATGAAACAACCCGTTTCATGGGGTGCCGAAAAGGCACTGGATGGTGGATCTGCGCCGGATAAATCCGGCCTTTAAATCCTCCTCTCTTTTGCAAAAAAAAGTATGTACGCGCTATACCGAGCCAGAAATAAAAAATGAAAAACATACTTTCAAAATCAAGTAATGTTTCATATCCTTTACTTTGGCGCGGGAAAAAACAGAGCTCAGAACCAACAACAAAAAATGCTACCCTCCAAGCGAATCGATACATTCCATGCACTGGTTTGCAGTGGGGGTGCAGGCCGGCGGATGATGGAGACGGGCAAATCCAAAGTAATCGAACCAGAAAAGCTTCCCTTCGTCGAAGGTCGGCGAGGCGGTAGGCGTGTTTGCGACTTTTTAAAACCTTTCCCTTCGCATCGCCCTCATTTTTCTCCACGCCGTACAACCGTTGGTACAGCGAATTTAAAGACAGGATGAGCAGAGGAAGAGAGGGAAATAAAAGGGTAAAAATGTACGAAAAAAGGCCCCGGGATAGCAAAATCTTTGATAATACAGTCGCAAATTGGAAAGGGCCAAGCGTACGGCCGGTTCTTGAATTTTACCAAAACCTCCGCACACACACACACAACGAAACGTTCACTGCAGCATTTCCTTCGTGACTTGTGATCTTTCATCCACTCACCGTTTTTCATTGGTAAAGGGTTGGTTTTTTTTTTCGTCCTTAAAGCCCCTCGTACCCACTTTGGGAAGCGAAACGTTGCCAGGCAAGTGGTTTGGCGCAAGCGAAGCACCACTAATTAAAGCTAGAAGACGGATCACCTTCATTACTTGACTTTGAAGCCTGTGTTCGATCGAGATAGGCCACGCCGTAGGAAAAGAAACGGTATTGAAGTGAGATTATAACTAAAGGTTTATCATACTTAAAGAACAAGATTTAATGTAAAAAAATGCAAGCTATAGGGCGACTTAGTACCGAGTTTCTGATACATGTATTAGTTTTGAATTTGTTTCTTTTTTATCTAGAACAATGATTTGAAGTTATGGGAATGAAATTTGTGTTATGTTTAGTGCACAAACAACAGTATTTCCCGCTGAATTAGTGAAGTATTAGTATTTCTTTGTAACTGTTGCCTAGTTTATAAAGTAATTATTACAGATTTTTATTTGATTTGTAATGATATAAATGCAACGGATACTTCGTTAACATTTCGTTACTTTAAGACGGATATCGATGATAACGATATCATTTTTAGTAATTTCTTTATGTAGAAAATAGTAGTTAAATAGCTTCGAATAATCAATTGCAAATTGGTATTGGCTTTTGCTGCAGAATCCAGTACCAATCAGCCGGATAGGCAGTCCATGAACGAAGGCAGGTCCATTCTAGGTTTGGACCCACGACGAGCATGCTGTTAAGTCGTACGAGTTAATGACTGTATCACAAGACCGCCCCAAACTAACTATTGCAGTCAAAATCTCAGAACATCAAAGAACATTTATTTTTTCGTTTCAATTATGTGCTTTTATAAATTTTGCCAAATATAACATAATTTAACTAGAACGAGAACAAATGCTAATATAACACAATATTCGCTTTGAATGATTTTATAAACAGCTCACGGTTACAAATACATGTGCTTAATTATACTTAGTAGTGCCACATTTCTAACATAAAGAAAATCCAAAAAGAATTCCAAAATTAATTTGAAAACTTCACTCAATTCACTACATTCACTCATCCGAACAGCAAATTACAATTGCTCGAAACACTAATGATATTACTAGCAACCTTTCGCTCATACCCTGCTCACGAGTCCCAAAGCGTTACATAAAAATCGCCATCGCCCATGCGGAAATGAATTGCTCCGTAGTGACGAATTTTAATACCCCGGTAGTTGTAATAAATTTTGTTCACCCTTCCATCCAGCAGCACCCCCTTACAAGCGCGGCCGCAGCCAAATCCGACCAGCTTTTAACCACACGTTTGCTCACAATCAAGCGCCAATGCCTGAAATACGTGTATCGAATTCGAAAGTACGTGATTTTTCCGGATTTTCCCCGTGCCTGCTCGCTCCCATGCTAGCGTTACCAGTCAGAAGAGACGAAAGGGTAGCTGGACAGAAGGGAGTAGGTCCAAAGAAAGAACAACCTGGACGACGATATTTACTACAGCATTACTTCCAAATCACGGCTGGCACGGTGGTTGATTTGTTCGCTCGTTCGTTCGGTTTTCCCAGAACCAGAACTTTTGCGTTGACGACCGGCATGATCCACCGTCAGGCAAGCGGGTTGTAGCGAACCCCGCCCCAGTACGAACTACGGTCCACCAATAAATGTGTGATGTATCCCCGCTGTGTACCTGTGTACCAAAGGGAAAGGGGGAGATCCGGCAACTTACACTCATCGGGCGGTAATGGAGCTGTGCAATAAATTTCGTTCAAATGCATTAGTGCGCCAGAGGGTCTGAGGGCTCACCTGCAGCTCCAACATTTCACCGTTGAACCGGAACCGGAACCTGGGAGAAAAGCGCCCGGTTCTGCAACGCTCGGTTCGGTGTCGGTGGAAAGGTTTTTTATTTTCTTCTTTTGGTGGCAGTTTTGGTTGGAAATGAATTAGTTTTTCAAATGGCACGACCTAAATTTTGCGAGCCTTTGCAACCGTTATTGCAGCCGGTTGTAAATAATTAAGCAATAGTGGCAATAGGAAATGTACAACAAGCAGTAGAGAACTTAGAGAACAAACTACTTTAACTGTTTTTCAAAGGTAATTAGGGTTCGGGTTTGATTTTTATCACACGATGAAATAATTTTTTTTCCGTGGTACAGAGTTAACGAACGACTCAATAACCTGTCCGTCATGGGTTCAAGCCCACAATGGACCATTCTCCCGTAGCAAGGACTAACTATTCGGCTACGTGGTACTGAATAAAATCTTGAAAGCCTGTATAGGCCAGCATGTCCGCATAGGACGTTTACACCAATAGAAGAAGAAGAAGAAGAAGAAATGAGAATAAATTGGAGATTTTGATAAAAATTTGCTTTGCAGCTATAATCTTCTCTAGAAAAAAAACCCCAAAAAATTAATAAAATATACCGACAGGCAGTGAAACTGAAAAAAAGAAACAGTGCATTCAAATCAACCCATTGATCCACACATCCATATTTAAGCTACCAGAATGACGTCCTAACGTTTCTCTAATTGTTGCTATTAATTAATCGATGGCTCCATCGCTACATTTGCGGCACCGTCACATACCCTTATGAAAGGCGTGGAACCTCGTCCCCGAATGATATCCACTTGGAATGACCAACAAACCGCGCCCTCATTTTGGAACGATTTCAATTTACACTTCGATTCGATTGGACAGTTTTACTCCCAATTTGTCGTTGAACATGAAGCAGGAATTGATAGTTGTGGCCAATGTTGTCAAGCCATAAAAATGCCAATAACCTAGCACATTGGTTCATTTAGAAAACTAGCACTTGGAATACATAAAATAGGTAGTTCCAGCAGCGAGAAAGGGGTTTTGGTTTGGAGTATCTAGCGAACAGCTACCCCAGCAACAGGGGACTGCGTAAATTAGCATTATTTCTTTCCACTTTTGACAAATAGCGGTTATTTTTCTTCCATTTCTTCCACCACCACTACCACTACCGAGAGATATTTGATTTGAAATCAAAATTAACTCCCACCGGAAGCAAAACACAACACTTTCGGCAGGAGAACTTCAGTTTTGCTTCCGCCTTTCGCTCATCGGTGAATGATCGTTGCTGGGTGGGCTGTAGGTTCACTCACCTTCTGCTCATCATTACTTCAACAGTTCTGGAGCAACTTTTTAATGAATTTTAGAATGATATATTATTTTCTCCGGCCAAAGATGTTTAGAAAACGGCCAAAATCAATCAATAATAAGACACCGTATTGACGGGAATGTTGTTGCTAGCTGCGCGTGTTTTGGCTCGCGGGTTTTGAGAGCTGTTGTTGAACGATTCCCCTTGCCACAGACGGGTTTTTAATTGGTTTCGAGTGCCAGTGCCCTTATGATGAACGATACCTATCCATCGCGTCGGAGAAGCAAGCACTGCAATTTGTGAGTTGTTTATATCTTCAAATTGAAACACGCTACCTACCAGAAACAATTTCTTCCCGACAAACCACATTTACAATAAAAGCTCCCATCGTACAGAGAAACCTACAAACAGGTGCTGCTAACAATGATATAACCTTATTTGCCAGCTAGTAAACCGTACGTTCTCAGCGTTCGACAAGCTTCAGCTTTGCGCTCCAAACCGACGGCCACCCCAAAATCAATGAACCTTCTACCGCTAGTGGCTTTTACCGGAAAACCTCTAATAAGCTCTATTCTTAGCCGTCCGACATTGATTTCGATGCTCAAATAGGCCCCAAACGTCTTCAGCAGCCAAACACGCCGGCAGTGCCGCGCTCCACACTCTAATGCTGTAATCGAAAAGCCACAATATTAATTTATTCATAAAACTAGCATGCTTTGCACGTGGCTGGTAAGACAAAGCGGCGGAGTTCATGGTAAAACCGGGGGGGGGGGGGGGGGGGAAGCCGGATACAGCCCGGAATAATACCGAACGGTATCGGAAAAGCACAAAACGCACATACGGACGACATTTGAATTTTCGTCTTTACGATCCACTTCCTCGGAGCGGAAGCAAAGGGGAACCGCAGAGAGAGAGCGAAAGGAGATGTAGGCTTATGACTTTCTTCCACCCCACCCCGCAAAACCTCTGGGCAATCGATAGAACAAAACACAGCCTGATCCTGTACCTGGGCGAAGGCATGCGAGGGAAAAGTCTGAACCGGAAGCGACGAGACAAGAAATCGATGCTGTTCGGTGCCGTGGTTTTGCCTGTTTCGAAACTTCTTCCGGCCACTAAACTTCTGTCGTGGGTGTCTTCTTGGCCTTTCGCTCGCACCGAGTTTGGTAGCTAAGCTCACCGTCGGGACCTACCGACACCAAATACGAAAGTCAGGTACATTTGAGTGCCATTGCCCGGCTTTTCCATCGCCGCGTGTTTTCCCCCGTTCCAATCTCCCTACCACAGACAAACGGTTTCCCATTATCTCGCAAGCGTAAACGTACAGCCATAATCCTAATCTGGGAAACGCCGGCGTCGTTTCCTTCACTCTTATACTGCCACTTTTCAACAGTTCTGCTCACGCTGCACCCACTCGTTGCCCGGAAGTGAACCCACGGGAATCTTTTACCGTCTGTTGTGCCTTCGCTTGGTCTGGTGTCTGGAACAGGGAGAGCCGATCGAAATGTTGAAATCTTGTTTCGACTTCAATTAGTGTCAGCTTGGTCGTGTCGATAGTGGTACATCTGCCTAACGCCACCTCCACCATAGTGGCATAGTGGAGGCTGAGAGGATGCCTATCGTTCGGCGTGTTTAGGTAGATGTCATTCTCCTGTGCTGTGTGAGAGTTTCTGTGTTTGAATTTATCTTAAGAAACTTGCTAAGCCGCTGCTGGATATTCGTGAGGTGGATATGAAGGGTTTTTCTTTCCACGATGTTGTATTTCGGAAAACTGACAAGACACCTTGGAACGTTGAAAAGGTAAAAAGTAAAGCTAGACTCTGTAATGTTAGACAACGGTTAGAGATCGTTCATGGTGTACGAATATTATTTGACTTATTTTTATTGATTTAGTGATCTATTTGCACATATGATCGCTGATCATTACTTATATATTCGTTTATAAGACATTGTTGAAAAACGAAAACAACCAAAAACTGGTTGAATTCTTTAACATGGATTTATTATAGAAATGTGCTAAATAATTAGCCGTTTTTCTCGCTAATCGGTTTGCAATGGTTTGGACTTCTTCGGTGAATCTTATAATAATAATAATAAATGAAACGGAAGCATTTTCTGTAAATAAATATTTTTTATACAGCTGACTAAATTAAAATGATTATAGAAGAAATCATATAAACGGCATGAAAAATTGTACAAATTGAGAAAAAAAAACATAATTTAACTTTACCTACTTCCTTCAAAACTATCAAACAAACAAAGCAAAAACTTACCATAATACTGTGATTCTTTCATTAATTGGTTGTTTTAGAACCAAACACAACAAAACAAGAAAGAACATTACCAATCGGTTGAAATTGTGCTTTACTTACGAATCGTTTATTTAAATAGCTTCTGATTGATATGATTTACTGCTAACAATGCTTGCTGCTGCTCTACGAGGTCAACGAGATACGATTTGGAAATGGTTCGATTTTTACCCGAAAACCCACCCCGAGAAGAGAGGTGTCCCATTTTTTTATACTTCTCTTTCTTTTCTCTTTGTTCTTTCGGGAGGTATCGAGTAAAAATGCGAACCATTCTATGGTTTACAGCAAACAACAAAAAGCTTATGCGACCAGCACGCAGCACTTGCTCCCATCGGTACAATCGGTGGACGGGCGCTGTAGCTCTTCGGCGCATCGCTCCATACAAGCGCCGCGGTACTCGTGGCAGGTGAGGTTGCTTGCGGGTTTTACTGAAACGGAAAGCAAAAACAAAACAATTAACAACACAATCACAACACAAAAACCAATTTTTGCAACGGCGATTGTTCGAGAACTAAAGCACCGATAAAGCCTACCTTCATAGCAGCAATCAACGCCCAGGTGGGTATTTTCCGGACACAGTCCACTGTTGGCTGGCCGCTGCTTGCACTCGCTCGTCTGCACGCACATCCCACCCAGCATTGCGCACGGTCGCTCCATTTTGTACAGCTTTACCCCTAGATAAGCTGTGGAAATGAAACGAGAAAAAAATGAGAAAAAAGGAAACAAGCTGTCATGGCATTTTGAACCTAAAATTGATTTTCTATTTCTAACCGTGTACATACAAATAGATGACAGTGTGAGTTTTTTTCTTTCTAAAATTGAATTTTTATTCCAACACCTTAAAAACGAGCTTTTAAATAAACTCTCGTTCTCGCTCCTCTCAATCAAATGTGTATCATACGTTTAATCCTTAAGATTCGCAGCAAAACACGTTCGAGTGACATAAATAGTCGAAAACCCACTCGTTTCCCCGAATTCGTTCGAAGGCCACATTTCCGTGACACAAGTCTCTGCTCAAAAGAATAAACATGGCCCAAAACACCGACCCATCAGCAGTCACACACTTGGTGACGACATGCGAACATGTGTACGCTGGTTCCCTATGAAATGCAATCCGTGCTGCAAATGGCACCGGTGTCGGTGATAGATTTCTCCGACCAGCATTGGTTTTGACAGTTTCGCAGTCGTACGTCGTAGATTAGATAAATTAGAGCCTAGCAGTGCAGAGCTGGTGTGTGTGTGTGTGTGTGTGTGCAGGACAGGACCGTCAACCGTCCATTGCTGCTGCGACCACTACCCTTCCCATCCCGCTATATCCTTTCGACACGCATCCTTGGCTGGTGCTAATTGAACCGCATCTAATTCACTCCGCCTCGCTCCAATAACGTTCGACTCGATGCACAGTGAACAACCAGAACCCCGTGTGTGTGTGTGTGTGTGTGTGTATGTGTGCCTTTCTCTCTCTCTCTTTCGTGCTTTCTGTACGCTGGGCAACCATGCGTCTCCATCGAATGCTCACAAACGGTTCAATCACCGGACACGCTTCAGTACCAAATGGTTCTGTTCCCTTTTCACTGCTTCAAATACAAAACGGAAAGGGGGGGGGGGGGGGGGCAAGCAAAAGAAACATACCAAAATGGGTCTGCACTCTGGTTGTAATTGCATCTGCAGTGCGACCCACACTAGCTTTTTGAATGGGAAAGGGTGGTAAAGTGGTCACCGAAACACCTGGCATGTAAGTGCAGCATTTTTGGCAGCGACGCTCATTAGTGGGTAGCGCCAACGGGCAAGCCCGGTTAAGTGTAACGCAGAAGCTAACGATAAATGAGGGTATATGGGGGTGAGTGTTTGTGTCCCGTAAATGTAACGACTCGGTGGTGAAGCCACAGTCGGTGGTGAAAGATGCGTACATCAGAGAAAAAATACGGCACAGGTAGCACCAACTGGAACAAAAGGAAGGGCAACCAAAACCATAACACCATTCACTTTCGGTTCTAGCCATTGCAAAAATGGGTGCTTTTGAAGGTGGTTACACACGTTCCTACACACACACACATGCTGATGCGGTGGGAAAGAATGTATTTCAAAGTTACATCGCCAACGAGCGCTAACGAACTGGAAACGGTAAATAGAAAGAACAGTGTACCACCGGTGTAGCAGTGGCAGTAACAAAGAAGGTGATGGTGGCATGGTAAAGGCGAGGGCTTGTGAATTGTGAAAACCCATCGGAACGACACATTGTGGTGTCGGAGGAATGGGCTTTTCAATGTAGGTGTTGTAGGTGGAATGAAACGATGTGGAATGGCATTTTCTACATGTGACTTTGGGAACGCATGTTAACGAGGCTTTAAAGTAGTTTGCTACGGCAATGCTTTTTGCCAATCATGAAGGGCTTTTGGATGATTGAAATTTTATCTTTTAATGACAATTTAGTTGCAGTTTAAATTTGTAGGTTTTCAGTGTTCAGCTACAGTATCTAATGCATTGTAGTGGAAGTAGAATTTTGGTGGTCTGAGGAGAGCTTGAAAGATCCTTTGCAATATTGTAAAACCATTCTTATCAAATTGAAAGCTATTTTGAATGTGCATTAGTTTAAATATCAGTCTTAAGATCATACTGTTCGTCCTACTGTCTATGAATTTTGAGGATAAATGTGTAATGATTTTTTAACAATTTCCCCATATTTGCTACCGAATTGATACACTATATTGTTATGTGTGATTCATAAATCTTTTGAAGCTAATTTAATGCTTAGAGGTCTTTTGCTTATTGTAATATCGCTCATGGCACTCAATCAATTTGAAAAAATTAAGCTCCAAATCTATTAATCATGATTATTTCTATTAAGCTTCCTTGAAGAAATTCGACCTTCCTCTTTCCGTTCATGAGTTTACATATCAAAAAACACAAATATTTTTCAAAATATCCATTGCACTTCAGACTTTAAATTAAATATTTCGTTGTGTTGATAAAACAGCGACTTATTTACGCTCTAAATAGAAATAATCGGACAACATGTTCACCCATTTAGCCAGCGATCAATTAGATTGTATTTTTCATGCCTCACTGACAATTGTATTCCACTCCGTTGGATTTATTTAATCATCATTTAGCCCTAAACCATTTTGATTTTCGTCTGGGTGCATGCAGCGAGCAGTTTAAAATATGTTTTAAACATTTAAAAATATCAACTTACTAAAATGTTGTTCTTTCATCGATTATCGTATCAGGTATCATATGCCAAGAAAACAGTGAAACAGTAAAAGGCAATAAAAATAATTGTACATAATAAAGTAAATAATACGTTACAGACTTCTAGGGCTAAAAAGATGTAATTTATCACTTGAAGCACAACTAACAAATAATTTAATAAATAATTAAAAAAAATAAATATAAATTTCATCCAACTTTTACAGTATTCAATTACTTCTCCAAACCCACTGCAAGCGAGACAATAAAATTCCAAATCTATTTTTCGTTCCGATTCCTTAGACAGTTGACAGAAATAGAACTCAATCATATTTATATTGAATTTCGATTTTTTCTCTCACATTCGGACCCGCACCACATCGTTACATTTTTTTTCTAACTTTTTCCATCTTCCGTTCCGCTCCGTTCCTTTGGCGGTTTTTATTCAAACCTGTGTACAACATTCGTTCTACATTCCAATGTCCGGCTCGTCCCCGGGTCCGCACCCGCTAAACGGTCAAAAACATCATGCTGGCCGTAAAAAAGCAATTTCATCTGTTTGTTCCCGGGTTTTTTTTTCTCTCTCTCTCTCTCTCTCTCTCTCTCTCTCTCTCTCTCTCTCTCCCTTCTGCAGATGTCTTGCAGATCGAAAACCTTTCGTCGAAAATTTTCGACCCAAACCGAAAAACGAATTTTCTACACCCCATCCCTGCCCCATTTCGGCACATTCGAAATGAATTCGGTGCGCGGTTCGCAACGACCGGTTCGGGCCAGAGAGTGTGTGTTAAATTTCCGCACGTATACCAGTTCTATCACAACCGGAAACAACTCATCCCAGCATTGTGCACACACACACACTAAGATACATATTCTCCAAGGGACATGCTGCGCTCCCCGTACATCGAGGAAAGGGCAAAGTTATTCCACGAATGGGAAAAAGAACAGCATGCAATGGAAAGAGTAAACTTTTGCCCTGCTGTCTTTTACGCTTACGCGTTTACCTGCTGCCTAAAGCGGAGCAGAAAATCGGTAACAGCTGGTAGCCAACGAAAACTGGTCATATCCGTAATCACGGGAACCGGTAAGCCGTGGAAGGGGAACCAACCATGGGAGACGCTCAAACACACACAACCTGTCCAAGTCACACAGCGACTCGCCCGGAACCGGAAGCCTTCCGATGGGCTTCAAACACACAAACGCACACATACACACTCACACACACACACTGCTTGAAAGTAGCGCTTTTGCCAGGGACACGTTCACAGCCCACGACGGTGAAAGCAGCGGAAGAAATCACACGTTAGCGGCTATTTCCGGCCCTCCCTCCAAGAGGCAAGCAAAGGGTAAGCGCATCCACCTCGCTGGTGCTTTTTTGCTCCGCAATCACATTCGACCAATGAGACGATGGCGATGATGATGGCGCTGACGATGGCGGTGATGATAGCGCACACAGGTGCGCTTCCGCAGACCGCTCGCCCAGGGGCCGGCCAACCAGCAACCGGAAGATGGTCGAGCTGCCGCTCGAGGGCGATTAGGACCGATTGGATGTTTCCACCGTGCCGCAGTTGCAGGAGCATCCTACACGGCAAGCAGCATTATCATGCAAACGTGCCGTACGTCCGCGCAAGTGCCATTAACATTAATAGCATCATAATAAAAATAATTCACCCCCGGCTCGCTTTGATAACAATTTTCATCCATTTTCATTTGCCAGCCAGGCCAGTTCGCCGTCAACATCAATAGGTGAAATATTTACCATATAGATCGCGGGCTTCACCGAGCGGACCGTGCGGATAGTCGTTTGATTAGCTCGGACGTGAAGCGAGATCGTTTGCGAAGGGAGCGAAGCAGTGCATACACACACACACACACACACACACACACACACACACACACACACACACACACACACACACACACACACACACACACACACACACACACACACACACACACACACACACACACACACACACACACACACACACACACACACACACACACACACTCACACACACACTCATATTTTACGGTAATTCTTGCTTCGCAGAAACGGCATGGTAATCGCGGATAAAGCCCCGGATGGTACCGCGCACCACACGCGCAAATCCTTTGATTGCGCACCGCATGCACGTGTGATGTACGCGATGTTATGCGCTTTTGGACATGGTGTGCTATTAAATGGCTGCTCCTGCTTTGTGTAACGGGCAATACTGGGGAAAAGGGAGAATAAGGAAGAGCTTTTCCCGTTGCTATTGAACGCTATAAAAAAAGTATAAAAAGCTCTTTAGCTAATACAACAGCTCCCTTTCAAATTCACTTGATTATGCTGTTTGAGTTAGGGCTCGACTAATAGTACTTCAATGGGCGAATGATGCAATGGTAGGATGTATGTTTTCTAATTTGAAAACATTAGCATCTGGTTGTATCAGAAGATTAGACGGACTTTAACTAGGGTGTATAATTAACGTACAGTTTTCAGCACTAATTCTCGGATAAGATGGACTATTAGCCGAGGTGTTAAAATGTGTAGAAAATGTAATAAAGTTTTATTATAAAGTCCCATGAAGAATCCTGAAGAAGAATAATATCATTCCATAACTAATTTTATTGGCACTTTCTGCACGTACTTCAGAAGCTCCTGAGCAAAGAAAAAGTAAAAAACAAACAGTTATTAACACACACATACACAAATGTGATGTGAACGAGAAAGCCTTTGCAAATATTTACCCACCATATTAATTGATTATTGACGCAGTCAAGCTCAACATATTAATCCCTTCACTAACTTTGATCTGTCCTGATTCATCAATGTACATGGTACTTTGGAGCAGCAAAAAAGGAAAAAATGAGGAACCCCCATAATTCAGTTCCACCATTTTCACACGGATCAACCATCGAACGCAAAGGCAAACTCACATCACCCGTCCATCCCATCGGTACACGCTATGAATGATGCACAGCGGTTTATACCATCATTAACATCCTGTCGAACGCAGATCAATATTGACACACATATTCCACTCCCGTTCGATTTTCAATGGGATTCGTCAACGCAACAACAGACACACACACACCCGCTACAGCCAAGCGAGGAGAAAGAGAGATAGATAGAGAAATAGGGCGAAAAAAATCCCCCGACAGCAGCAGCAGCAGCAGCAAGAACACTAAAGCGCAGGAAGTTATCAATACGCTCGCTCGGCGATAAATATCCCATCAAACTTCCGCTGCGTCCGCTGGTCGTAATTTATTATTAAACAAAGCAATCCACGGCTGTAATGACACGGCAATAACGCAGCCCGGTTAGGGGTGGATCAATGGGTGAAGGTACAGACAAAACAGGGAAAAGGGAAGATAGAGACCCCACAAAAAAAGCCAAATTCATTAACCCACAGTAAACAGCCCCGAGTTTTGATGGCCTGCCGTGCCCGCCGAAAGACCTTCCGAGACCTTGCTGGTGTGTCAAAAGGGGAAAGCCAACAAAAGCCACCCTACGCTATGATAAATAGATATTCAATCAAACCACCGCCCTCCCGCCACAAGCAACCATTAGTCATTCACACTCTTCTGGTCCATCTTCTGCGGCGTAGGGTTTGGGGTATCGGTTCCCTTCAACCTGCTAAGCGTTGCTGCACTGTGCCGGCATGAGCATGACTTCTTGTGCTGCGTCAGTCGATAAACGTTACACGCTCGTAATTACGTTTGCTGTCGGGCCCGATTTGTGCTCCAGAACTGCATGCAAACCAGTCCCATCCGTGTCGTTCGGGTGGGGCTTGGAAGCAATGGTGCTCAATGTATGATAATTGGAAATTAATGGTGCTGTTTTGTAGTTAACAATTGCTCCCCCGGGGAGAAGGCATGTTTGTGTGATCGAAGGATGGCCAATGAGGTTGAAATTATAGGGTAACTCTTATTTGTCTTAGAAATTAATGGAACTAGGCTTCAAATGTTTTTATTAAGTTGCAATATATGCTTTTATTTGTGAGTTGAATAAAACATAGATTTTTCTGCAATCTTTTCAATAAACTCCAATCTGAGCACAATACAACAGGAACTCAGCACAGACAAAGAAGAAACGCAATCATCACCTATTCTCCAAACGACAAACGAAACTCTTCCATTCAACGATCCAATCAGTGGGTGAATTGTTTTCAAAACATTCCGTTTTTCCCAACCCCATTCCTGACATTACCATTTCTATGCTGCTTGTCCAGTTGACCGGTACTTTTGCAGCTTGTTTGTGTGCATAGCTGGTCAAGCTGAAACGTATTTAACCCGAACGATTTTCACCTCGTGGAAGGAAGAGAATTTCAGTGCAAAACAAAAAAACCTATTCGCCCTCACCATTGAACTTGCACTAACAACGTGCATAAAGAGGAAACCCGAGTTTTGCCCTTTCTTCCGCAGAGGGTGAGCAATAATGGCAGTGCAAATGAGCGTGCAACGGTTGAAATTTTATTTAACCAAGAAAAAACCATCGCTGCTTTCAGCCCGCTTTTCAAAACGAACGTTGAGTTTGGGTCGGTGCTGAACAAAAGGAGTAGCCCGATGTGCCCCAGACTCGGTGGTTGCATTTCAAACGCATATTAAAAGTCGCTTCCGCTGATTTGCGGTTCATCGTTTGTACGTGAGCGTAATTGCAGGTGATTAAAGGGTACATTCGTCGGGGCACTAACCAAAGGGAAGAGGAAAGTTTTGACTGGCTGCTCGCTGATCCCGTGCAGCGAACTGGGTTAGACTTTTGGGAGGTGTTGAAAAGTTGCATTATGCATTTTATGGTTTGTGACGTTTATGGCACTTTGGATCGTTGCTTGTGACAGGAAGTATTTGCTGCTGCTTTTGAAATCGTGTTAACAGCGCCACATAATGGACATGCAAATATTATTTGAATGTATCTACGATAGCAGAGCTCCAGTACGTGTTCAAGTAAATTCACTTGTTCATAGTTATTGTGTTAGCTTGTCATTTATTTCCTTCGCTTCATCCTTCCGATAGTAATTGGGCCTGTAATAATCATTATTTCGGTGGTTAGTAAGACTTTTATAAATTCGAACAATTTTAAGTGAATAAACACTTTTCAAAATATTGTGTCTTTATGATATGTAGTAACAGTCAAACAAGAACTACAACCAAATCAGACAAACTAATCAATAAAAGGATAGACAACCCTGTTACATGTATGATTAATATAGGAAATTCTTATAAAATTGTATTTGATTTCGATTCACTTTTTTTAAATAACTTTCTATTTATTTTAAATAGAATAGGATATTTTTCATCCTAATATCCACTTATTATATTGAGAAGCTTTTCTTCTTCTTCTACTTCGGTATATCGTCCTATGTGGACATACAGGTCCAATTATATTTCGAAACATAGTCCGTACCACGTAGTAGGATATTCAATCCTTGCTACGGGTGGACGGTCCATATGAGGATCGCAATTACAATTGAGTCATACGAGATGATGACTGTACCACGGGAATGCCCCAGATTATGAAGTTAATGTACGCATAATTTCATAAACCACGTTCCCAATTAAATTGAACATCAACCTCAATATACTTAGGACTAATCCGTCGATACTAGAAGATAAAGAATTTACCGGAACAATGAATAACTGGTAAATGTTACATCAACGCCATGCAGAAATGTCTATACAATAAACATAAACCATAAACCGACAACCTGAATGTCCTTAACATTGATGAGTGACTGACTTAAAGACTCCAGACAAATCCATAACCAATCCTACAATGTTACAACCTCACGCGAGCCTCCTGTCATCAGCAACAATCAATCAGTGCAACTGTCACCCGATCACTATAAAACTGACGTATATTGCTCCTCCTTGCACGTCTACTCCCACAAAGCAGCGCTTAAACAACCTTAAATGTCACCTTTTATTCGGCGTTGATTTTGATGAACAGCTATATTTTCCTGCCCTCTCTCTCTCTCTCTTGACATCCGATACTCGGTTGGCAGCGTGGATTGAATGAAATTGAACCAAATAAATCATAGGGTAAATAAACTACACGTGCCACCAATCCGTAGAACGACGACTCTATTGAAGCCCCTGAACTATGTTGCCGGCCCAAACCACACCGCCTAATGTTTACCAAAAGCCCTCCCCGACCTTCACCCGCTCAAACAAAACGGGAGAAAACCCCCCCTAACCCACAGAACCACACAGTTGGCTAGGTCGGTGAAAACGGAACGGAACTTCCACGCTTTTGTCACTAAATCGATCACACTGGAATGGCGTGAATGAGTCGCCGCTCAAAATAAACACGATATTATAATCAATCATCATCGAATGCGCTAGTGTCCTGCCAGTAGTGTCCTGCTGGCCTGGCAGGAGGCCGGATACATCCGGATACGCACAGCCACGCCTCCCAATATATGCCATCCACGTGCCGCGTTCCGTATCACTCACTTCCGGCAACGGGACCGAATCCACCAGGACCGAACGATTCAGCGGCTGCTGAAGCTTACTGCTAATGGGATGGGCGGTCTTATCGGTGACCGAGTGCGCCTCTAGTTCGGGTTGCGTGAAAGCCCTTTGGCAGATAATCCCCGCGTTATGGTTAAGCTGAAGTCGCTTGCCGACCGAAATCCAATCGTTCGATAAACGTTCACTGGTGGGGCTGTCCCCATTTTTTTGTTTCGTACACTTTATTCATTGCGATCAATCAATGCTCGTTAGCAGTTAGACAGTGCGTCTAAAGCTACTACCGTTACGTGCGTTGAATTTCGTGAGATATCGCGCAACATCTTTTACTGCTAAGAAGAATGTCTTAGCGTATTTCTGTTTTGCAAGTAAGCCTCGTTTGCTCTAAAGTACGTGAAAGTTTTCCCCTCCAATAATAGTTCGGTGCACTGTGCTGTATTCATTTACAAATCGACAACTTCAAATTGCTTCCAACTTGCCATTACTTCCAATAGCGAAGCACACTTTTGACATCCGCAAAACAACTTCTTTACGACCTTCGGTTGGGACGCGCTCGATGCCCAATAATATCCGCATTCGCAATAAAAACCCTCCAGAAATCGTTACATTCCTTCGGAAAAGTTTATTCTCTAGGAAGAAATGGAGAGTAAGGAAAAAAGTAGAAACTCACTCGGGGGGTTTGGAGGATCGAAGGAGATGTGTACCACCCCACCTCATCCCATCCTTTCATTCGCTTGATTTTCGAAGCACATTGCAACGATTTCGCTTGCCTCATCGATGCAGCCCGCTACATCACACCGTCGAATGCTCACACTCATGCGCCCATCACGGGGAACAGCGGCCGGCTTTGGCTGAATGATTTATGAGCCTTTTGCTACACGAAATGTTGCTGGCCTTTCGTAGTGGGAGCGCTTTTCTTTTTTTGTGCAGCTTACTTTTATTCGCTGCCTCATTCCTTAATGCCTGGATCTTTCACCTTCCCCAGGAGAGCGAAAAAGTCAACAAAATCCCCCTTGTTCTAGGATACTTTCAGCAGCAGAAAAAGCGGAGTGTGCGAGGCATTTTTTTGTTGCTGTTGCTCACGTGTTTACTTTTAGATGACACAAGCTGACGCGAAGCTTGTCTAGGATATTTATGAGCAAAAGTTTGGTTCATTTCGTCCAGCTTTGTGCAAGTTACTGCCAGTACTGCTCCCGAGACGCCATACTCATGTCGAACAGCACCGTGACGGTAAGAAAATTAGTGGAATAAAAAAACAAAACAGCACTTGTTAAAAAGTTTCAGTTTCATGAGCTGAATACTGTTAAGCACCGCAACATCAAGAAAAAAAACCCGGATCACATCAGTAATTAATGTTTGGGCTTATGTCAATCAAACGACGAGAGTTGTTTGGTTTGGTGATATCGGAAAAACATTAGATGGGTGGTTTTAATCAAATTGGTATTTTTTAATTAAATTAAACACATTATACGAAGGATTTTTTGGAGAAGAGTAATTAAAATAATTTGGATTTGGTTGGAACAGAAATGCAACAGGTCAAAATATTCTTGCGCGGTAATTAGGCTTTGGGCAACAAAATTACGCTACATCTTTACATTCAAAGGCTCAGCTCAGCTTACTGTATTTTAGATCGATAATATTAAGATTTTTGTATGGTATCACAGTCGTAACTATCAACAAACCTTGGCAATAATAACTGAGTAAAAGTATCAATTTTGTCATGTAAATGAACTGTAAACAAACGCAGCTAGAGATTTTCGAATGTTAGGAATATATTTTTAATTTAAAAAGTTTACGATTTTTCACAGTCCAGGGAATAAATGTCCATTTATTACACTGATAATAATGAATTCATTTAGAGGTTCCATTAGAACAGTTAGAAGAGGTTTTCAAAATAATTTGCATAAATTGATCTTTGTTAAATTCAAGAACAAGCCCTTCTCAATCGATCCAGTCTATTAAAACAAGAAACTTCATTTAAAATTTTCAAATTGAAAACAACAACCGTTTCACTGTCAACCTATTTCCCACAAGTTATTAAGAATGTTTAACCAGAATACATTCTCCATCATTAAAAGCTTCATTAACATACGAGCCGATTAGAAAGTTCCCAAGAGAGGGGAAAAAACAATCAAGTTTGTCATAATCATACATTAAGCAACGGTCGTGCTTTCTTTTCAAACTCTTCACCTTGCCATAAGGAAAAGAGATCTGCTCTTCATCACCATCCCAACATCTGGCCGATCTCCGTATATTCAATCCGCCCAAGCAGGAACATGTGCGTCAACTTCGTCATAAACGAAAAAAAATTGATAGGCTCGCCGTGTCAGGGGAATTGAAAAACCAACTTTCAACGGCCTTACACCGGTCCCCGGCGCTTTCCTAGTTCCTGCAACAGTCCTTCGCCCTCGCCTTAAGTCTGTCCACGCGAAACTTGCACCGAATCTTCCACTCGGCAGCACAAGTATGTCGCTGTAGCTCATTAAAATCCGTCCCCAAAAATTCCTGCTGCATCATTACCTTTTAACCCCCCCACACACTCACTCACACCGAGCACCCGGTCCAAAGACTGTCGACGGAAAACTTTCCATCCGTGTTGGTCTCGTCATCAGCCTTGCCATCGCACTACCCCCGTTGAAAACCAGCTGCCTTTAATGTATCATCCAAGTGTTCCGCTCGAGACTCGGGCACTTCTGCACAAGGAACGGAAACTTTTGCTCAAACGATTTCCATGTTTCTGGTCCCGCAACAAATTGTCCTCGCGTGGATTCGTGCGTCCGTGGGCGCTCCGTTTTCACCGAGGCCAACTTTTACCTTTCGGCCAAACCCCTCCCTCTCTGTTTCTCCCTACCATACAGGCACGGGAAAGGACACAATTTAGCCAGAACCTGTGTCGCCTTGCCTGTTCTACCGAAAGTTGACTTTCCTTCGCCGAGCGCATTAGTTTCGCGCGAAAGTTATTCAAATTGCCACTGTTGCGGCGGATGAGAGACAGTGGCCATGTCGTTCCGATGCTGGAACTTTTCAAAACTGTTCCATTCCCAGCAAACCCTGCCCCTCGGGCACCGAAACAAAGCCCATTACGGGCGAACGGGTAAAGAAATTGTTTCCACCGTCCAGAAACGGGCCCGATCCGATGTGCAGTTCGGCCAGAGAAATGTCGACCCGCCTTAATTGCCACGTATCAGTGCGACCTCTCCGATGGGGAGAAAACACCAGCCACCCGATCGTGAAACGCTGTGTGCGTTGCTTTGTGGTGTGGTGTGCACTCTGCAATGAGCGACGCGAACAACTTCCGCCGACAGACGCATCGAGCTAGAAAAAAAAAGTGTCAACGATGCCACAGTGCCTGCGGTTTAAGGATTATGATTGTGACAATTCCAATTCCTATGGCGGTGCGACAAGTTTTTTGCTCGCCAAATCAGGCAACAAAAAACGGGAAATAAAGGCACAATATCTCTTGACGGTAGTTTTGAGGGCATGTTTTTAAATGCTTTTCTGCTGTTTTGGGCTTTGTTGTGATGTTGCAAAATGTTTAGAGAACCCATCCCAGATTGTGTATTTTTTTGCTTGTTTTTTTTCGTTGTGTGAACTGTATTCAAACAAATGCTTGACCTTTCTGTCGCTCATAGTCTTCCCAGCTACTACATCCACACACAAAGATACACAAAATGAATCCACCGCGAGCAATTAATGCAATTAATTTCCTTCTAGCAAGCCAGTCCGGAACGCAGGAAGCGCTCGGGATACTGCAATCACCAGGCTAACTAACGGGACTAGTTCCGGAACCTAGCAGCCCAAAAACGAAACCGTCCGCTCTTCTCCCCGGAGGCAATTTCACCGCACGGAAAACTGCTCACCACTCGCCGGCCCTTTCCACCGGCAAAGACACGGTTTGCCGTCCGGTTGCAGCAAGAAAAGCGAACCCATTTTTGCCATCGTGCCATTTTGCCGCCGTTGGCCCCCCGGCAGTGAAGTTCTACGGGGAAAATTTCTACAAAATCGTTTCCGTTCCCTTGTGCAGACTTTTGCAGTCCTCGTCAGAATGACTTTTGCTTTCCCTGAACGGTTTTCCCCTGCCTCGTTGGAGCCTCCGGCGCTTCAAATTAAGCTTCATTTGCGCGCACCACACTCCTGTACACCTGTTTTCTCGTGCTGGGGCACAGGGAGCTTTGCATCTCCTGTGCTGCTACTGCTGCTGCTGCTGACGCTCGAAAGATTAGCACCGAAATTGGATGCTGCGGTCTTTGGCCGAACGCTTTTGCCGCCCGGCTTTGCCCTACGACGCTGTGCCTTACGATTCACCGGTGATTATTGAATATTGCAGGCAAATTTGCTGCCAAATTGATGCATTCCCTCGGGGCTTCGGGATAGCCGGTGCGATGCGGTCAGCATCGCGCATCGGCACGGTGGCCCTTCTCCGGGGAGAGATTTCCAAGAAATTGTGTGACTGCCAACATCACAGCAAGAGCGAGAGGGTGTAATTATGGTTTGTTATGCGGCGCTGGTGTGTCGATTGTTGTACTGCCCGGCAGTAAGTGGGCTAGTTACAAAAGTTACGATCGACGAAAGCGTCTGCAAACGAGCTGAGAAGATGATTAACTTAATAGGCTGGAATGAATGCTACACCGTTTGGAAGTAACTTTAGCTTTCAGTTGCAAGATGTAAGGATTGAGATGTGTTTGTTTGGTTTCAGTTTTACTATTAGAGGTGACCATTAGAGTGACGCACAACTTTAGATTACTTTAACATTGTTTGGTGTAGCTAGTGATGGGTTGTAGTCGGAAGTCGGAACTATAAAAGAAGGGAAGAATGCATCAAGATTTTCTTACGTTTGTACCAACTGAGATCTGTTTTGATATTCCCTGAGCCTTTGAAGTGAACTAGATAAAAGGATGTTTGCTCTTTTAAGTTATCAAACAGACATATTCAATAGAGTTGTAAAGTGCCTCATATCACATTTTGAATGTCCTAGTATAATCATACTTCCATCTAAAAATCTCATTTTCTCAAATAGGATTTTGTAAAAAAAAATTACAGGCACACAAAGAATCGCTGCAGCTTTTTGCAGCATATTTTCAGGCCAATAATTTCAATCAACAAATGTTCAACTCCATAGCAAAAATATTAAGAATAGAAATTTAGTTCTAACGATGACTTTTAGATTTGTAATTGAACTAGATTAGACTCTTTAAAAACCTGAAGTCCTGAATCACTTGATCATTTGATAGATATAATTAAAAAAAACTTTTAACCCATGTATAGCATAATCGATAAGGTACCTCAAATCCAGTTTAATGTTTAAAGCATATAAAAACTATAAAGCAAAATTATGTCTATACTACACTAAGGTCGCATAGCTCTACTGCTATACCTCTTGTGAATACCCAAAATGATGCACACATTCTGCTTCATCCGAAAACACAATCCCGAACTCAAAAATCAACAACTCAACTCAACCTACAAAACCGCCGGTAACTCATTGCCAACCATTTCACAGCTCAGCACGGTACGGAGGCTTTTTTGGAACGAACCGTTCGCATACTTTATGACATTGCGCTTCACATGACCGCGGGCGATAATATCCACCGCCGTCCGATGGGGTAGCCATCCTCACGCTCCAGCTCAAGGACACTCAAGATAATCGTCGCACCGTGTCCAAATGAACGCAACAAAACCCACACCGAGCAATGGGCAAGTGCAGTGTTCAACAAGCACGCCCGCACGTCCCATCAGTAGTAGTGTCCCCAAACTTCCCGCATTGTATGAGTGGGGAACACGCGTACGTAGGAAGAAATTAATAATCACGCACCAGCGCACGGCAAACTTACATTCTTCCGGTTCCGCTGACGATGCGCCGGCCGTTTGGTCGTCCTGTACCGGTAGGGGCGGAATTTCGGCACTGTCCCCGATGCAGACGGCCAATGCCACGAACAGCAGCAGTGCGACGGCGTTGGAATTCATATTTTTCACACTGATCGCTGGAAGGAACTACCTGTTTTTTGCTCTCTCTCTTTCACTCTTACGCTTCTGGTAGCACTTCTGGAAGTGTACTGGGGAAAATGGGGGAGAGATTGAAAAAAATGGCGGACACTACCGAAAGCCGGGCCAACTATGCTAACAATGTTTAACAGCACGCGCGTGAAGTGGAGGGATCTGTCGCTCGATCTCGCATATAGCACTTCACTTCGCAACCCGCGATACAAGGGCTCGATAATGTCACTAGCGCGTTCGGAGAGCACGCCGTTCGCTGTACTTTTCCGAAGAGGAAATAGGAAGAGAGCGAGAGAAGGATGGAGATGGATAGAGATGAAGGGAAGCAATGAAGTGGCCAGGTTTCGAATAATAGTACAACACAAAAGCAATGGCCGTACGCTGCTAGAGCGTACCGTACCAAATTCTGCCACGAGGCGTGTGTTTGCCGTAGTTGTTATAACGATGCTCGTTCGGCTGCTTCACTGCTCACAGAACGTACCGCAAGAAGATATGGAGAACGGGATACGCGAAAATGTTTGCACAAAGTTTTGCCTTCTACTCTTCTAAGGATTTTGCACGCTTTACCTAAAGGGGATGTCCCTTTTATGTATTTTTTGCCTCGCTTTGTTGCTAGCTAAGAACTATTTCCACTTATAATCCATCTCGCTCTCTATCTCCTTCTATTTCCCCCTATTTCCATTTATTTTCCCTTCTTTAAAAGTTAACTTTAGCACCACATCCACGATTCACGAGATTTTTTAAAGCACACAAAAACTCTCTTAGTGTTTATTTTTGACGCACTTCACTCCAACTGCAACAACTGCAGTACGTACAATATTTGTACACGGTTTTGTGTTGCACCAACAGGCCACCGCACCCGCAAGCACCCGTTTGTTTGGGAGCGGGTGTGGGTTCAGGGCCAACCAGCCGTTAACCTACGCAGTCAGTGGCGCTACAACGCAGCCAGTTTCCAATTCGAATTCGGTGAAACAAACTCGCACGCGTACGCCCTTGGCGAAACAGACCGGTGACACACGCGGATTGAGGGTGTTTAAACGTTCAGCGAGACCGTTCAACGAGCGACTGACTGGTGGTGATGAGTAATCAATTGCTTTTATATAGACTTCAACCGGGTGCTTGATGCCCGGTCGGTGCCTTCAGCCTGGGCTTGGTTTGTTCATTTAACCATATTTAAGATTCAACACAACTTCCCTTCCACAACTCCGCTCCCGCTCTCCGCAAGTCGAGTTAAATTGAATGACACCCTAAACCCCCGCGATCTCCAACACACACACACACGCATACATGCACAGTAAACCGTCGGCGGAACACTTCAAAAACTGACCGATCTGTCTCGTGGCAGCCGCTAATAGATGCAGGCGGTTGAACAACACTAGCGCACACACTTTTCAAAACATTAGCATGATGTTTAGCTTCTTTTTTTCAATCGCTATCAACAGCGCAGTTCGCTTTCACTAGCAAACACAGTAATCTTGCTCAAGGAGAAAGAGGGGCCAAAAGCTTTTTAAAAATAGTTTAATCTTTTTTTTTAATGCGTAGTAGAATTTAATAAAATATACAAAGCTTCAAATGTTGATGACTAAATCAATAAAATAAAATGAAAATAAATTATTGAAATGTTAAATGGACTTCCATGAATAACATTAGTGCTGCAAAATGTCATGAGCTTCATGTGACGATCACCACCGAAAACGATGAACATTGTTCATTGTTAACTTTCAATGAAAGTGCTTATCATGACATGGCAACACATGTCGAACTTGACGCGAGCTCACGTGCACAACTGTGATGATCAGCGGTGTGACTCAATCAATTGGTGGACCAATCACATGTTTGGTGACATTTTTTGTGGCACCCAATTCCTGGTCACTCAATTCTTCATGACATTTTCTGTCGGTGATAATCACGACATTCTTCGAACACATTTAGTGAGTAGTCTCAAGCAACAATATAAACATGCTTTCTCGATTTGTCTACTTTGATGCTCTATTGGGTAGAACGATAAAGGTTTTGAGCGAAAAAGTATGCTCATTTTTTGTTTGCAACCACTCGCATGCACCGCATATCTTCCGTGAATATCGTGATGATCATCGACTGAAAATGTCGCGACCAACTAACTGACCAAAAGTTGGTTGCACAAATTGGCACCAAGCATGTGATAGTCGCACGAACTGTTTGAGTCCCACCTCTGATCATCACCGTAGAGCACGTGACGCAGACATTACTTTGTTTCTGTTTGAGTGTGTCGTGATTATGTCAGTGACATTTTGCAGAACTGATCACAGTTTAAAAAAAAAGTCATGACAAAGACTAAGATGTCATCAAGCATATATTGGCCACACCAACTGTTTGAGCATCACCTCTGTTTATCACAATAGAGTACACGAAGTTTTGTTGCAGCCAGAATTTGTAATGACATTTACAGTGAGAGTTTGCAGCACCGATATTACCAATACAAAACTTTTGTGGTAAGTAAAACTTGGTATTTTATTTTGTGTTTAAATTGTTATTGCAATGCGACTTTATCTCTTAATATCAATCAATCGTAATAGACAGACCAATTCAAATAATTCTGTATAAATTGATCTGAACTTTGTCGAGCCTGGGGCTAATATCATATGGAAAAACTATCAATTTATTTCAAAATTTTAAAATTCATGTATAATATATTGTTTGATAAACTCCCATCAACAGGTTCCCTTTAAGCCTCCATATCCCTTCGTAATGCAAAAAAACATACACTAACACCGACAGCACACTATCTTTCTGCCATAATCTAACACCCGACACAGCCCACAACCCCTTTTTGCACCCTCATCGAGTGTACATGGTGATGCGTCGGGTAAAAATTAAGCAGAGTGCAGAGGCAAACCAGTTAGCGAATAAAAAAGTAATAAGTTCAACGGGTGTTAGTGTATGTGTGTGTTTTTTTCTATGTTGCTTGCCCCACTACTTGCCAGTGGGTCAAACCGTGACGGCGGGGGTTTGGCTATAAAATGAAGTGCTGATGAGCATTTCGTCGCTACGTAGTGAAGTCATTAGTGTGATGGATGAGCAAGACACACACTGAAAAGGGGGTGCGTTTGGGTTGATATTATTTTTTTATTTTTTTATTTTTTTTTTTTTTACTTTCTATTACTGCTGTACGAGTTGTGCTGCATCTGTGAAAGGTGCATCTCGATGAAAAATGGGTAAAAGAGAAGGGATAAACACAGCGCGAGAGAGAGAGAGAGAGGTGGTACGGTTCGTGCAACCACTACAAAACAGATCAAGTAATGGATAATTAAGCGGTTTGCTAGTTAGCGGGTCGTAAAATGTGCAACGCTTCAGTTTGGTTGCGTATTAAATTTTAAACACAAGCTTCTGTGTCTTTTCGAGGGCCATGTTTGTAATTTTGCTTTTGAGTTTAGTTTTTAATCCCTTAAAGTAACAAATGGTTAGTGCATCAGAAAGATAGACAAAATTAAGCAGATATTCGTCTACCTGGTATATTGAAGCAGTGTTGTCGTTTAAACATTTATTCAATCGTTAAGAGAATGATTCACAAACCGCTGTTGAAATTGTCACTGTGACAATGAATATCTACATAATACTAATATAATATTTATATTAAAATTTGTAATATATACAAAATAAGTAAAAATAAAATAAAAACATTCACAAATTCAATCTAAATACATAACACTCATACCTGAAACATAAGCTATACAATGTATTTTAATTCATATTGCGCACAATTCATCGCCCATATTGTACCCCTATTTCAACAATGGTAAAAACATACATACATCATTCGTACGATGTAAAAACAACAGCTGCAACAATAAACGACACTTCCGTTTTGCGTTCGATTCCAACCAGTGCCATTAGTTGTTCCCCGGAAACGAGGCACAGTGGAATTTACAGTGGAAAACTCCGTTCGAAGTGCACTCGCTCCCAATTCCCTGCGGGAAATGAGACTTTGTTACACTTGGGCGGTTTGGCGGCCTGGTAGCGCCCCGCAAATGTGACTAAAAGCCCCATCAACCGAACAGTAATCGCGTGTAAATAAATAATGTTGCATACATAAATGGAAAGGTCCAGCTTCAGGATTTAATAAAGCGCATTCTCGCAACCCCAAATTGGTTGCGCTCTGCTAGTGTAAATGCAATGGATTTTTACACGTTAAATCCGACTAGCCAGTATACGCATGCTCTTACTTTGACCCGCTAATTCTCGCGCTAATAAATAAGAGCTTTTAATAAAGCACAGGCACACAAAATGACAATTCCACCAGAGAGGGTAAATACTTTCTGGTCAGTGGAGAGTTTAATTATTTGTTCGCTTGTTGGTTTTATTACTTTCTGGCAGTTGTGTTTAAGCTGGGAGGTACGCCACATAATTCAAGTGGCATTAGAAACAAACATTCAACCCTCCACCATCGTTGCGATGTCGTTGCAGTGTGTACATGGTACATAATGCATAACTCGAGTGGGTTAGAATTAAATCCAGTTTAGATGTTATTAAATTCTCAAGCACATTAACCCGACCAGTGCAACATGCAACACACATTTATTGCACTTTTCCCTACAACAACAGCAACCATCCACGCCCGTGGTGTCAATTGTTTGCAATCGTTAGCGCATTATTTAATTGCTGCGAATGAGTGTCACTTTCCATCCCTTTTCGAGAGGGGAGAAAGGAGTGTAATCGCGAGCATAAATAAATTATTTCAAACGATTCCTGCGGATTACGGGAGCGAGCAGCGCGAAAACGGGGGCTTCAATTTGCATAAGCATAATTTGTTGGTGTTGCTGCACCTACAGTGGCCGTCCCTAGCAGTCGGTTTTTGTCGCTGTGTCTCAACAAAAAAGACTCACAAATAGTGCTCATTAAAGCATGCTCCCTCTCGTTTTGTTTCGTTTCGTTGGTCGCTGGCACTTGTGGTGGGATGTGATATGTTCAAACCATTACTTTAGTGTTGTTCCACGTTGCAGTGGTGCAGCCGTTTGAGCATTTGTGTGGCCAGCTAATGTATGGGTAGATGTTTGTTTGCTTCTTGCAGCTTTCGGATCTGGAGGCGGTAAAATGGGTGGTCCAAAAAAAAACAGGGAACTTCAACGAAAGTAGCAGCAACAAAGTTGTGTGCTGTTTTGTTTTTTCTTCACTTTTCCAACGTTATTTGCAGTCTGCTGCCGCAGTTGCTGCATTGCACTTTCCGCAAGGACGTTCCGAATTACTACGGACGCTGGCAGAAGGTGTATTTACGTGTGTGTGTGTGTGTATGTGTGTTTGTTTGTTCAGTAACCTCACGTTGTGCGAAAGCTCCTCGCAAGGCATTTGGTCGGTGGTTGGCTTGTTTGTTAGACTTTTTTTGCCCTTCGCTTGTACGTATTTCAATTAACCAAGATTATGTTCTGGGTTTGGTCAGCTTCGCCACTAAACTCATCCTGCAGGCAGTAGCGGCAAAGAACTGTACACCAATTAAAACCAATCTCGTGTTCAGTGTCAAAGGCACTGGGGCGGCTGAAACGTATGTTGATTTCTTTCCATAGGTAAACGTGTTTTTTCTTCTTCTTTTCTTTGGTTTAAAACGAGAAAATTCATCTCAAACTGTGGCTTTCAACTGCAAACTACAACTGTTTTTTTCCTCTTTCGAAAGCTGCTAAATCCTTTTTCCACTCATCCTTCAGTGTGTGTATCCTAAGCTGGCAGATTTATTGACATCGCTGCTGAATGTTGCAAACCGCCGTGTGAAGAAATAGCAAAACGCCTCGTGAACAAAACCTTTAGCCGCGATAATTTCATTTCATCACCCTTGTAAACAGCCCTGACCGCTCCCTGACCCTAAACCACACTTGTACCTTACAAGCGATTGCAAGCAAAATTATTTCCCTCGGAGCAAAATAAAACGGAAAAAACGGTTTGCCTAGCTACAAATCTATTGCTTTTAAGCCAAAAAAGAACATGGGTAATTGCTTTTACAAAAAAAAAGGTACCAAAGAGCTGCCCGTTGGTCTTGAATGGACAAGAGCATGGAACAGAGATTCGGCCTTCTTCAATGTATCTTCGGGGCAAGAACAATGTTTTGCACCCGGCTACACATCACTTCAATAGATAAGTGGTTTCATTTTTCACTCGAAACGGGGGGGGGGGGAGCTTTCTTGGCAGCTAGACACAAATAGAAAAGAAAGTATTTGTTACAAATTTAATTTGCACTCTCTTTTTGCTGAACGGGAAACGGAAATGAAATTACTTTTAATTGATCGGTTTTAAATGGAGGTTTTCGATCGGTTTAAGATCATTACTCACATACTATATCCTAAATAATCTTGCATCAATCCTAAGGATTATTTGGTTTTAATTTATTATTATTATTATTGTTATTATTATTATTATTATTATTATTATTCACTCTAGAGCCTTTCGACCATTTACGTTGTAATTCCAATACCTAAAATAATCCAAAAATGTCTCCAAGTACATCTTTCGCCCATCTTGTACATCCTTCAGCACAACGACCTCTCCCATTGCTTCGTTTTATTTACATCCTTACAAAAACAGTGACTCCCAAATAGCTCATCAAAATAAGCAAACACCAGTGACGTTATTGGCAGCGATGAAAGGCTCGCCCAAAAACACACAAACAACCGACTCGGAGCCCAAACGGCAACTGCCAAACGATCTCGCGAGCGAACCAAACAAGTGGTGCATTAAAGGCATCTCCACCTTCTGCGGGCTGCGCGAGGAGCGGACACTTTTCTGTAGGAAAATTTTCCACTAGATTAGCTGCGAGATTGCCAAAAGCCGACAAAAGCGCTCCAACCCTGGGTGGCTTCCTTCCAAATCGGCAAAAGATATTGTTTTTTTGTTCCCATTTTCTCTGTACCTTCCAAGCTGCAAAGGAGTAGCTAGTTTCACAGGGCGCTTTTTCCCACCACCGAGCAGCAGGAGTAGTTCTAGTTTGAATTGAATTCACCCCACCGTCGCTGGAACGCTTCATCGATGAAGCTTTCCACTCACTTAACATTGCCAAACGCTTCGAAATAATAATCCGTTCGCTTCTCCAGCGTCTCCGGCGGGCGCCCAAGACAGTTACATTTATCTCCGTCTCATTTCGCTGGGCTGGGATGATTTTCAGTCGATTATCGATTTTTGATTTTACGATTATTTTTATTACGACCGCTAGGCAAAGGCGCACAGGGCGAACAGGGAACGGTGGTTGTTCGCATTGCTGTGAACTTGATTTTTTTTTGCTGTCCTCATATTATCTTTTATACCTTCATTCCCCGGGTTCTTTTCCCCGTTTTCGATCGATCCGTCGTGAGCCGTGTGCTTTGGGGTGGATCAATTTTGCATCAAAGAATCCCATCCTCCCCGAACGGCACCGGCCAGAAACGCTACCTGGGTGGAAAAAGTTTTTCACCTTTTATTACTTACCGGGCGCCTGCCTGCGAGTGTGCGTTTGTGTAGAGGGAGGATGGTTAAGGGAGGTGAACGAGAGATGGTACGGTGCTATGTACTGAGGTGTGTCGTGCTTTGATGTTCGCTTTTATGCGCTTCCTTGTAGCTTTGTCTATGCGTAGGAAGGCGAAAAGATGTAAAAATGGAAAGATTTAGGTAAAGGCAAGCTCTATGTGAGTTTTATACTATTTTTTCAGTTTTTGGAAGATAGCTTGACGATACGAAGGTACATGGAGACGCTTACAATCTTCACTTGATCAATATTAAAAAATCACAAAAAAATAATAAAATAAATAAAACAACTAGTTTTGACACTTTACTCAACTACTCAAATAAGTACAATATCGACACAGTCTATATTTGAGGTACAAGAGAAGCTGGATAATGCAAAAATTCTCGAAAAATGGGGGAAAATGAAGCCCCAAAGACGAGATAGATTAGGAAAAGAATGAAAATATCACTGAAGTCTTTACGTCATTTGTAATTTACTACCTATTTTAAAAGCTATGTTACTATGTTAGTAAAAATAAATCACGATTCTTAAACAACTGTATTCAGACTTCGCTCTTCGCCCCAAACTTGGATGTGGACGATTTTAAATAGGAAATAATGATAAATTTTGCAGATTTATTCTAATAACATTAGAGACACAACAAAGCTTGTGATTCGTTAACAATCTAGAGCTCATTTACTACTTTATATTATTTATTGGCATTTTTTCTACTGCCCTCTGCTTGAGAAGCTTTCATTTTTCCCCTTTTTAATTGTGCTGTTAGAAAAAGCTCTATCGTGCAATAAACCACAAACATGCTTCAGCCCCCACGTGTTTCGAAATAACACAAGAAGTGGATGGATTATAATGGATGCGCATAGATGTTACGCTATCTACACACAAATCAAGTTGATGTGTTTAAAACAATGTATACCGTGGTAAGTTCAATTTTCCCCCCACACTAACATACCACGAGCTTGAGGCTTAATTCATTTCAATCACACAACAACCCTCCGCCGTACGGCCACTCCGAACGTAAGAAGCTACAACGATCAATATAAATACAATTTCCCATAGCACCGGCTGGACCCCTTTCACTTCACTTTCACAGCTTTTATCTCTGGGCAGGATTAATTTAAAACTCTTCAATCCTTTCCTCTCTACCGCTATACCATCTGCACCACACATCACCACCAACCTTCAACCATTCGTTTCACGTAAATGAGAGTTTCCTCCTGGGAGAATTAGGCACATACCCTTTCCCCATAACGCCTGCCCCTTGATCGCTTCAAATGGAGCCCAAAACCCCCGTCCAAACAGTGCCAGTGCCCCGGCACTGACCATTAACTTTAGGTTTTCTGTTGGAAAGAGTTGAACCCCACAAATTCCAAAACCATCCTGGGAAATCTTCTGTATTATCAGCACCATATTGTATACTGCCCCTTAAAAAGCAGTCCCCTCTAAAACACATACACACACACAGACGTTCACCCATAAATGCCGTTGATGGTAGTGGTTGGAAAATCAAATCGAACCAAAAACGAGGCCCAAACTGTGCACGGAATCGTCACTTTCTACGAACCAGGAAGTTGTCTCAGGACAGTCTCGCCGGACTTCACACCAAGAGCCGCAGATCTCGAACACAAACACACACACATACCGGACCAGATGTTGACTGTTGAAGTTTTCACTTCTCTCTTCTCTCGAGGCTCAAATCAAATTATTCACTTCCAATCCGGCACACCGGGGCCCTCCGAAAAGGGAAGCCGGAAACCTGGCCATTCAATTCGGGACCGGGTCTGGGACCGGCATTTGCTTCACTTCTTCCCAGCGCTCTGTTAATAGTTGTTGTATCCGGGACCTTCGGCTTTCGGTACCGTGGAACAAGCAGCACCCAAACGCGCGAGAATCCATCCGAAGGCCCCCGTGGACAGCAAAAAAACTCAGCCGGATATCCGTTTATCGATCGTGGCCGGGCCACACTGCAGTCCGCTTTTCACAAAACTTCACATTCGCACTAAACACTGTCCCCTTTTGTGGATGAAAAGAACGGAACCAAACGCCGAACGATGCCGCTACATCATCTTTTGCACAACGGCAAGTCGGTCTCGTCCTACGAGATTTGGGTTTCTGCTTTGGTTTCATTCCTGTTCGCTCTACTCCAGTCGCCCATCCAGCTGCGTCACGTCGCACCCAAAGCAAATCAAACGGGGACGGGTTATTTTTGGGACCAAACTGATTAGAATACGATATTTAGGGGCTCCGAGGATGGTTCACGAGATTTTAACCGGTCCCGGGGTTTTTCATTCCAACCGTTTTATTTTTCCCGTCCGCTACTGCCGCCCGATTCCGATCCTTTCTTCTGATGAAACCCTGGTCAAGGTTGAAGTGGCTTCAACCTGCACCAGCCTCAACCTCGCAGACCTGTCTTTCCGCTACGCTACTCTTCGAACGTTGGATTATATGAAATCCTAACCCCACCAAAAAAACCCGTCTCAAGAGGTTGATAGCTCTTGCTCATCCAGGTAAGTGAAATAATGGAGACAGAGAAGAAAAAAGGGACACATTTTATAAATAGCTACCAAGAGGGATCCTTTTTTTGTGCTTTAGCTGGTTCGGATGCAATGTTCACTACCGTTCCCCAGAACGACCCCTGCCTGTCCCTTTTGTGCACGATAACTGGTAGTGATTTTGCACTTCCGATTCCAGTTAATTGGGATAGTTAATCCGCAAATATTCAATGAACTATCTCAGGGATGGGGCTGAAACCGATACTTAATGCAGGCTGATACTTAATTTCCGGTGGGAGGGTTAAGCCTATCCTAAGCTCGAGCTGCGGTAAACACGGATTCAACTTCCAGCCACCCCGGACACAAACCGCTCACAGTCATCCTTTTAAAACTATAATTTAATATCCATCGAGACGGAACGAGAGAGAAAAAGAAGAAGAGAGAGAGTGTGCGAGAGGGATACAGAAACATCCGATAAACAATCTGCCGCTTAACATAATTTAATACTGCCGCTTTGGCAGCGTTGATTCGGCCTAACCCGGTGTACATAATCACGCACGCGGAGATACAGCGTGCTGTATGTACAACTGAGCTTTGATGGTTAGAGGGCAGCATTCCGCAAGGCCGCAGTATTTACATTCGATTATGGATGGGAAAATTGCAAACGATGGCGCATAATGTGGAAAACTGCTGCTGTTTGCATACAATAATATAACTCTTGCGCAATAGGCTGGCTGGCTGGATGGAAGCGTATCCGCTCGAGGGGACACATTTTGCAAAGCGCACAAGCTCACGGACGGGTAACTTTAAACAGCGTGGCATCGGAATAGCATCGATTATCTCGTGCATATTTCAATGCGGCCTATATCAAAACATTCAAAATACTCGACGAATAGAAACTGCTGACATTTGTAATGGAAAACAGATAAAAATAAGATACTTTATGTTTTTGTATTGATTACATCCCATATCCAGTATTGCAAGAACTGGCACTGGAACTTTGACAATATCAAAGGTGGTTCTGCTCATTTTCTTCACAATAAAGCCAAATATGCGTCTGAGACAGATCCTCGACATTCGTCAATTGAACTGGAAAGTCTGCTGTCCATGAAATGGCGTAAATAACACACTTGATTACAATAAGCGACGGTCTATAATTGCAATTAGGATTTATCATTTAACTATATGCAAATCTTAAATGCAAACTACATGTAAATCCTAAATTCTAAAAATCAAACTAAACATATGAAATAGAAAGAATGAAACAACAAATGTGTACGCTGATTCAAGGTCCATAAATTACTACAGCTAAGGAGTCCAAAGTTTCATACAATGTCCTCAACAACCGTAAATCCCTATCTACCAATCTCCATAGCAATTGTTTTCTTTAAGTTAGAAAAGGTCCAGGTATAGATCTTGAATAGGAATAAAGTGGGGATGAAGTCCGGGGATGCAGTGGTCAGTTGATGACTATGACCAACGTAACTTACCAGGTGAAGGTGGATGAAAAACTATCAGCGTTTTTTGCTACCATCAAAGGTCTGCGCCATTTGGGACGGCTTGCCTGTCATCCTAACCGGGCGCTAGTGATAGCCATCCGTGACTCGAGGATGGAGACTTTGGGAACCATCTTCTATAAGTCAACCCAGATCCTGTCATACGCTTATGATGTAGACATAATCGGTTTGCGGCTCTTCTGTGTAGCAGAAGCCTACCAAGGGATCGGGCAGGCGGCAGAGATCCTCGGATAGCAGATAAACGAGGGACCAAAGACCAAACTAATGCTGGCAACATCAGCGGCCCTACCAACACCAAGTCCCAACTTGCGTAGACATGACGGACATGACGATAGTGGAATGCACCTTTGAATTCGTTCAAGAATTCATCTGTCGAAAGGGTCAAGGGTCAGCAACGATAATAGCAAGGAAGCTGAGTTGCGCAAGGATGTTGGCTGTCAACCGGTCATTTTACAGTCTGAGAAAGCAGTTCACCTCAAAGAACCTGTCGCGACGGACAAACCTGGGACTATATAGTACCTATATAGTTCCGGTACTCACATAAGCCTCTGAGGCATGGACACTGTCCAAATCTGACGTATCCTTCTTGGCCGCGTTCGAGAGGAAGATGCTCAGAAGTATTCTTGGCCTTGGGTATGTGTGGAAGGACTATGGAGGAGCCGCTATAATGACGAGCTATACGAGATATACTGCGACCTCACTGTCGTGCATCGTATCAAGCTTGCTAGGCTCCAGTGACCTGGCCATATTATTCGCATCGAAACGGACGACTCACTCCGTGAAATCTTTTTAGGCCGTCAAGTAACGGTAAGTCACAATTCCTGATTTAATATGTGTTCACGACCTGTACTCAAAACCTAAAAGGGGTCAGTTCCTGATCGGGATGAATCCAGTATGGGTTACATTAGCAACATGGGTTCGAGTTCAGATCCAAGACGGGTATGGGTTGAGGATCAGTTCCACAACCAGTTGTGATTCAAATTCAGTTTCTCGTGATATTCCTCTTGACTATTCCGCAGACCTGCAACCGAACCTTATTCATAATCTAATAATCATAATAAAATGCGAAAAAATGATAATGATATCAGAATAAGCAATCTAAAATATTAGTAGTTTGATGTTATGTTAGAAATCATTTGGTTTTGGAAAACTAGTTACTGAAAGCATTGTTACATTATGTTTTTTCAAGACATCTTATAATCAAGATTATTATTTTCAAGAATGTAGATTGACAATATTCAATCCGTAATTTTACAACTATCATCGTGTCGAAACGGAAAGACTTGTGTCTGCTGACTTCAAGCAATCAACCACCATCAAAACAAGGCCCATTTCGTATATCCTTTCGCATATTGCACCACCAAGATGGCCAATTACTTGCCTAGCCTGCACGAGCATGATAACTTTATGTATGTATTCCTTCCGTCTCAAATATCCATCATATCATCCGCTCAAAGCAAAGCAATGAACAATGAGAGCCTGCGCCTCCCACAGCACAGCCCAGCGCAAATAAATATGTGACCGAGAACGAAAGAAATCGGTACGCTGTTTGTTCACCCGAAGCGCAAAAAAAAGCAAGGAACAACCAAAGCGGAAACGTTTGTCCCGTACGTCGTTTCCGTTGGTACCCTCTTTCCCCAGCCCGCCGAGTTCTATCAAACCCCATCGCAAACTGTAAACGTTCAATGATGCGTAAAGAAATATGCGCACAATTTTATGCATCCTAAAGCATATTTTTCTTGTCTATCCACTCTCTCCCGTCCCAGAAGGTCCAGGACGGTCTCGCAGCGAGTCAAATATCAAAATTCACTTCACTCCCTTCACGTATAGCGATCAAGAGCGAAGAGAAAGGAGGGGGAGGGGGCGGTGTGGTACAGAGCATTTGGCAGGATCGATGAAATATATGCACTATCACAAAACGATCCCTCGCTGCTTGTTGTTTGGTTTGAAAATGCGGCCCCACACACAGAGGGCTCAATGGAGGGAGCTGTGAGCGTGGGAAAAGCGGACGGCTAGCGAAGAGTTCTTGGATTGTTCTCCCAGGCGCCTCAGGTTGCCCCAAGATCCACCGAAATCGTCATCATTCTTTTCGGTTGGGTTGAATTTATGAATTTCAATCTCGAGAAACGAAGCGTTTTCCTTCGAATCCTAGATAAGGCCAGCCACTCCTTGGAGATGACAGGCTTTTTGTGTATGTGTGTTAGCTACACACAAGCACACAACCACATGAGCTTTTGAGCGTTTGATACTGGATGGTACTATTCCCCGCCACTAGCTGCCCTAGCTGCCTGTCGAACATTCACACCCGTCCACACTGTCCTTCCTGCATCCACCATTTCAACAAGGGCATCCTTTTACCTTTGCGATATTCTGCAAATCCTACCAGACGAGCGAAAGGGCGTTTGTTTGTCTGTGAGCTTACGCGCACCGTCCGTGATGCGGAGTAGTTCGATCCTGCACAGGACGATAAAACGCACGATGATTTATGATGACGCCAACAGCAAACGGCATACTACTGCCGGAAGTGCTGCGAGTGTTTGTGTGCCCATATATCTGGTCTGTGAGTGATATGGAAGCGAATTCGAAGGCTAAAATCAGGAAGCTTCCACACCAACGTTCGTTACATGGACAGTCCACAGTCCGGGCTGTAGTAGTCGGCAGACCAATTTAGAAGGTAATCTCCCCCAATCGAATCGTGGTGATGAGCCTGGTCGTTCGGTTTCTTTAAGATACACTCGGCCACACTCGGAAGGAAGTATGAGATGGGAAATTTATCAAAGTTCGATGAGAGCTATCCGGCGTCGGCTTCCAGGCTGGAGGCAATCGTTCAAACCTGAGTAGTTGTAATTTGATGGGTAGCTAGTAAAAAAATGCCTCTGAATCGCAAATTGGAAATTCAGAACGACCTTAGCTCACAGCTTTTGACACATAACGAGAAGATTCGGCGGAATCCCAATGTGTCTCCCCATTCCACTCACATTTCATTACGCGGTCGGCTGAACTTTGGTTTATTGGAATGACATTTCAATTAATATGTTCCCGTTAGCGTTAAAAACCGTCAACCCGCGTTCTGGACGATTTGGTTTTGTCAAATGGCAAATGACAAAACAAAAGCTCAAACGATTAGCAAATGGGAATACGGTGTGGGTTGAAGAATGAAATTTAGGTATTTTCTTGTTTGGAGGTTAACGACTGAAAATAATACGTTTTGAATTGGAGGCTACAATCTAAGCACTATTTAATTTAACGAACTTAAGTATCCATGTTCCTTGTCAGTACTTTAAACACATTGCCATAGTGGCTCGAGCATTATGATACTAGCAAAAAAGGTAGTTTTGTTTGATAAAAGACAGTTACTCTATGTCATATTTTGCACAAATGAAATATACATGAGTAACTTTGACATTTATGCATAAGAAAGAGTATTTGTGTATCTCAGGAGCACAATGAACTAGCAGAGAGGGGTTGTTTAGGGACCAATTAAAACAAACAATTCTTATATCGTTGAATGAAGTCTCGGTTCTTTTAAAAAAGGTACCTTATTTTGGCGGTTAGAATAACTCGTTTCAACATATGTCTACGAGTAAAATGCCTTCTTCTTCTTCTTGACGGGTATGTTATTAAATCACACAAGTTGAGGACAGTACCACGGAACCGGCCAAATGCCTTCACTTCTGGGAAATTTTATATACAACTTCATGATTTTAGTTAGCTATAGTTAGGTTTCTTTGGTTGTTGTAACATCGTAGAATTCTGATGCTAAAATACGTTGGATATAAAATAAACAGTGTATAATAAACATTGTTGAGTTTGTATTCGAAATTTATTTGAAAGCTTTACCGTTTCCAAATCATATGAACTCTTTAAGAGGTCCCAGCAACGGTTCATTCTATTGTTTGCTTATTTTCCATTAAATCATAATGCTTTAATGCCGCCATTATTTCAAAACCAACAGCCAACATTTAAAAGGACTCACACGAAGCATGCCGCTTTCTTCACAATCTAGGCGTCTATTCGTTCCATTTTGCAAGCAATTCAAAACTCGCCAACACTCGTAGACGATCTGTTTCGCCTCACAACGAACATTAAATAGCCCACCAAAAAGCTTCCGCCCGTCACGTGAGCCGAACGGCTAGAACAGATGGTAGCACTTCGGTTGGCTGATATCCTTCCTCAACGCCTGTTTCCTTTTTTTTGGGCACCAATTGCGTGCAGAAGCAACAAAAGGCCTGGCTGCGTGAAAAGAGTCGTAATAATTTATGTGCCATTTGTAAAAATGTACTGCCGAACACAAGCGTACACACTGCCGAGCAGAGAGCTTTTACGGCACAGTAACTGTGGGCTGTTTTTAAATTCTTTCGTTACTTTTTTCCCCCTCCCGCCTTGCCATTTCAAAGCATTACGATGGGAACGAAATCTTTCGTTGTGCAAAAGCGGATGTCTTTCATTGCAACAGATACTGAAGAATTAAAATAATCCCAACGCTTCTTCAACGGGGTCCAATGTATCCCAAAAAACAGGCTCCCTGGTTGAAAAAAAGACCCATCGTTCTTTAATCCTATTTTTAGGATTCACTCATAAATAGGCCACTTAAATTCATCCTCAAGTTTTTATCTTTTTGTTGCGCCCTTTTACTTTCCAACCAACTGAAACACAGTCGTTGAACTTGATTCGGCTCAGTTGCTTTACTAACCATTGACAGTGTAACAGAAGAAGAAAGAGAAGAAAAAACACAATCATTCGCCTCCGACTCACACCGCTCATGGCTTAATTCGGTGCAAATATTAAGTTAAATATAAATAACCACTACAGCTATCATTATTCAAAGCCTTCCACTGCTCCACTCGCGATCCACAACACCCCCTTCCCACGCCTGAACACGATCATTTAAAAGATTTATGACATTCTGCTCCGTTCCATCCAGTGCGCGGGCATAAGAGCAAGCAACAAAATAAAAAAAAGACGCGATAAGATGACGAAATGAAAACCATGGCTTAAAGTTTCGTCGAAACAGGGAGGAAGCGCCAAAAAAAAGTTTCTGCTTCGAAAATCAAAAACTTCCTTCCGCGCGTTTGCTTCTCCTCCGAAGAAAAGTACCCACAAATGATGGCAAAGTTTGGATGTGTTCATTCCCGTTCGCTTCTCAACGTTCTGCTGTACAAACTGAGGGGTTTTTTTTCTATTATTTCTTCCCAGAGCTGTGATGTAACGTGCCCAATCTGTGCATTGTCGCGCGCGCACACACTCACACGGTGCAAGGGGGAAACGGCGATCTTGTCTTTACGTTGTCTGCCTTGCTGCTGCGAAGGAAGGCGAACAGAACTTCCCGTCTTCCCAAAGCATCCGTCCGGCCAGCTCAATACAACAGCCACGTTGTTACAGGGCACAATCACGCGATGAACCAAAGAACGGTGTGAGGCGGCGTGGGCAGCAAAAACGGAAATAACCGTTTGAAACAAAATAAGCAACGAGGACAAAACCGCTAGCGCCAACAAAAACGGGCATCGAGAAAGAAAGAAAAAAAAACAACAACCCCACGATCGCTTCCAACTCGTCAAAAGTTTGTTGATTGGAGCATAAAAGTTCGTCCCGGGGCTGACTGGTGTGCACCGGGAAGTAATATCCCTCCGTTTGCTAGCCAATACAGTAGTGGTAGCGGGCACGGTGCGGAACCGGAACCGTTCCGAGCCGCCACCAAAAGGCGTCGATTCATCGTGGTGAGCTGACTCAAGTGGCCCGATGAGAGCCAAACAACCATGCGTCTCCACTGTTCTTTTTTCTCCGCAACCACGTGGTAATCTTGCGGCTTTGGGAACAGATGAGACGGAAGAACGAAAGAGCCAAAAAAGAAGGGAAAATAGGAGCGCAACCTAAGCTAAGCCACCAACCGTAAATCCTGCCCGAAAGCAAGCGAGAGAGATACAGAGAGAGGAAGAGAAATCCTTGAGCGACACCATGAACCGTGCTGTCAGCGGACAATCGCGTTGCTTATTTAATTTGCCAAGTTTTTTTGTGCACTGTGTCTGGGTAAGGAAGCTCCCGCTTCCTGGAAGCTTGGGACTGAGCAAACTTGCGCTCTGTTTGCCGCATGTGGTGCACTCTTACGTACGCTCACAAAAACGCTTGCCATCGTTGCCACGGTCCTGATGATAAGGCTTTCGTCTTGTGTGCACTTTCCATTTGGCGGCAATGAATTAATCAAAATTAATTTGCTCTATTTATTTTCCCACTATGGAACGCGTGCGTGGGACCGGTAGGAAGAAAATGCAAATGAAGAAGTTGCAGGATAAGCCTCTGGACGGTGGACAAACATTCCGCATTTCGACCACTCCCAGCCACATTTTGTTTTGAGAGAAGTTTGGTAAAAACAGAAACTTTTATCTATTCGAAGGACATTCAGAGAAAGATGGCGTAATGCAGAAGACTCGTAGTTTGCAGTCGGAAGTCATCGCATGTTTCTAGATAATTTCTAGTTAAAGTATAATATTTTTTTCTTCTAAAGATAATTCCTTCAAAACATTCAATCTAGCTTCAACCAAGCTGTTTCCACTGCTGCAGCCTCGTTTATCTTACTTCGTAAAACAAACTTTGAACAAACTGACAGTAGCAGTACTGCATGAGCAAGTTCGAACACTTTCTGTCCAAAGCAATGGTTTCCTTTTTTTCCCCCGATGCAACGCGACAATCGAATGACTGCGCGACGCTCCACCTCTTTTTGTATCGTGCTGTTTTGATTTTCCCTTACTACCTCAGCTCCAGTTCAAGCACCCTCAAGCACTAAACGCGTCGAATTGATTTCGAAACAACAAACAGCAACAAACTCGAGCTCGAGCTTGGATGGAGGGGGAGGTGCAAAGTTTTGACCCCCCTCCCCCGGTTGCCGGGATCTTACCGCCCTCTGTTAACCACCCCGGGGCGCTCCGGTGCAGCTGCACTAAAGTTTTGATGAGTTTCACTTTACTTTTTAAACTGACAGCGAACGAGAAAGGAAGACGTGGTACGTGGAGGTTTTACTACTACTGTCACTTGCAATAAATGGACGTGTTTGTCTTGGACGTTGTTGCTCGCTGAGAGGTTGTGCATGCCACTTTGCGGTTTACTTAATTATTTATCGCACTTTTGACGAACTAGTTAAACCTTTACTGAGCCAATTTGCAAGCCATTTCGAGTGATTGCGATCAATACCTCTTTTCAAATGTGAGAAGACGTGTGCTTAGGATGCTGTTCTGCTGACACGCTAACGCAAGCTGAATGTGCTAATTTGATGCTTATCAAACATTTATGTACAAATCGGTTTAATTATTCCGTAATTCAATTCATCCACTGATTTCGGTCATGGAGCAATCATGGGGCTATTTCATACAGTAAACAATATCAATCATGATTAGTGCGTTATTTTGCTCTTACTACTCGTTTGCTGAATCTTTGCAATTACGTATCAAACCAATAATAGAATAAAAATCTACCTACGGACAAATCGTTGATTGATGAAATGACGCTCAGAAATAGTTACCCGCCCATCGGTTTCATGGATAAATCAAATGCAAGTTAGGAGGACTGTTAGGTGGATATAAATCTGTATAATAAGGTTCTGAACCGGGTATTTAGTATAAAGTATAGAGTGGAACTCCTCATAACGAGAACTCCTATAACAAGTTTTTTGCATAATATTTGCTAAATTTGCTAAATTCTACAAAACATACCCCCAAAACATACTCCATAACATAACATATTTTAATGACTAAAATCTCGCATATGTATGTTCTGCATACAATGTTAGGGATCTGATCTGATATCAATCGGTTAACATGGAGTGTTTCTTTAATTTTAATTATTGTTCAGGCAAATAAAAATATCAATACTAAGAAACGTTAAACCAGTATAAAAAAAACGCTCCAGAGTATTATAAAGCAATTTTTCCTTTTTTTTTCAGATCCATATTTGCTCTTATACCAGCCATTTCCCCTCACATAGGTGGCAATTTTAGCTTTCTGGCTTACACCATCAAACCATATTGCGTTACTAAAGCCCTTTGAAATCGTTTACATGAAACGTTTGATCATTTTAATCATAGCTTCACGTTCTATTTGAAACATGATAACGTTCTACTAAAATCACAAATAGAATACACAAAATTCACATCCCACTTTAACAGACAAATCGGTGCTGCCTCCTCTGCACCTTTAATCAACTCAACTCGCATGACGGTGTTTCCGCTTTCCCTCCCGAACTGTCCATCCCTTCACCCTTTGCGTAGCAATTTGAATGATTAAACCGCACAGGATGTTTGCACGAAAAACGGATCAGCCGGTGCAATCGCTATCCCTGGTGCGCTCCTGTCCATTTTACGCTTCAACACTTCAACAACCCAGCACACAGCTGCTCGGTTCCACTCCCGGCCCTCAAATACCCGGTTTGGGGAATCCCCAAACTTCTCGCCCACCCCCCCTAAACACCGAATAGTTCGCAAACACCGACTGCATTAATTATGCATTAATGCACCACACACTATCTCCCCGGCCGATGTTTCCACTTCGCTTCATAGAAATCTCGATTATTATCAAGCGGGCGGATAATTTCTCCGCACTTTACTTTGTGGGCCGGCGCCCCACACATTTAAACCGGGCCTGGCCGTTCGCTACCATAAAACGCTCGTAAATAACTCAAAACCAGTGCCGCACGAAACGCGTACCCGCGTACCGCCGCCGGGACGTGGAGTTTATGGTGGCGCAGGAGCTTTTCCACTACTTTTTGGCCGTGGATTTTCTTTTTTCCTGCATTGTTTTGCGCATCCCACGACATACAAACACGTGGCCGGATGTGGGACGCATTGGTACAGTGCAGCATTCCGGTGGCAGAAAATTCCTACAACATCCAGGAAACCGAAATTCGGTCCACTTTGCACAGCAATTGTATGGCACATAATTTGAACCGGAGGGCGGATACCACTTCATTCCTTCAACCGCTCTTCTGAAGCTTCCTAGAGGGGTTCAATTTGTTGGTTCCAAATTTCCCACTCCCTTCCAACACCGGCCAAAAGCATTGCCGGTTTAATTAAAAGTATTTTATCGTGGCTCGCCCAAAACGGTGACCGCCACTCGGTTCTCGGGATACATCGAAATTGGCATTTGTGCCCGAAAGCTCGCCATCAGCCATTACGCGGATAATATGTGCGTGTAGGGTGGAACTTTCATTTCACCTTTCGGACGCTCACCAGCACAGAAAGCGTCAAATTTGCGCACCATGATCGGTGCGGTTTAGTGGTGAGTGGAAGAGAACAACAAAAAATCACTCGAAACAGCACAACCGTTCCGGGGAAATGAGTTTCTGACGGGGTAAAGGGGGAGGCTCGAAGTTGGTTCGAATCCGCGAACCGGATTGGTTTGGCCGGATAGGGAGGCTTTTGTTCAGCAATAATTGCAAACGCTTAAAATGTCCGCTTTTGCCCGGCTTGAGTGAACGCCAAAGGTAACATAATTAAACGATTGACGCTTCCCGGCTGCCCAGCCTGACGTGTCTCTTGACTGAAGTGAATTATTTGCAATGCACTTGTCTGGCTTTGCGTTATGTACGGGTGCGTGAGCGGGTCTGTTTGCAAATCCCTCTCTTAGCGTGAGATAATTATGGCGAAATTAAATGGCATTTAAATTTAATAATCAAAAGTTAAGTGAATTAAAGGGAAACCCCCACTAGCGCGGAGAAAACGCTCTCGGTGGTTGAAGGTTTATTATCATATTCGATCAAGGGTCGGTTGAGTTGTGGATGTGGGATTGTGGGTGATAAACGAATTGAATGATAGAAGCCTTTTTTTTTTCATTTACATTTTCTCCAATTGGATGTAGAGTTGTATATTTAATGTTTTGGATTGATGTGAAGCTAAAATATATAAACACTTAATAGTGTCACAAAAAGTATTACAATTATCTGTTAAAATTAAACGGTTAATTTGAAAAAATAGTTGAGCAAAAAACAGAAGCAGTATTTAACTAAAAACTTTCGAAGAAAAAACATAGGTTTTCAAAATACTTTTTTGCAATAATTATATATTCTACTAAGCGCAAGAGCAGAGCGACTAATCCTGCGATTGACACCGATCGACAGCAATGAACAAGCCTTCGTATATGATCTCGCTCATACACTAAGCATTTGCACGAGATATTTCCCATACTAATTACAGGGTTTTCCAGGAGTTCCCATAGCTGTGGGACACTTTGTTGACTCCTTCTTACGTGAAATGAATTTAATGTAATGGGAATTGGACTCCCTAGCATCCTTGTTGGACAAATCCAATAGGAATTTCCAAGGCGGCTGTCAAAAAAGGCTGACATAGAGTCAAATTCCCACAATATGAAGTTCACTTTGCTTAAGAAAAAGTCAAGAAAGTGTCCCACAGCTATGAGAACCCATGGAAAACCCTGTAATTGATGCTCATCAGAGTGACGAAAGCGTGGATGACGTTGAAGAAGACGCATTTATCGTTGTTTTTTTTTTTTGGTTCCTTGTAGAGGCGTTTGAGGCATTATTTTAGGACAGATTTTCAGTTTGACAAACGGGAGAGTATCCACATGCAGAGGTAGATCATATCAGTAAACAAACATCTATGATCTCTGTCTGACTTGGGTTGATTATAAGGAGGGATATATTTTCACTAACGATATATTCTACTAAGCACGAGAGGAGAGCGACTGATCCTGCGAATGACACTGATCGACAGCAATGAAGAGGCTTTCGTCTGCGATCTATTTCTCGCTCATGCAAAAAGCGCCTGGACGAGATATTTCCCATACTAATTAATTGACGTTGAATGCGTAATACAGTGATCGTCCAGTTTTTTTTTTCAATTGGTTCTATTTTATGTGTAAATGCACTGGGGCAATACAGATTCCAAGGTAGCTTTTTGAACTTTGATAGCGACTTCGGAAGTGTTTTGAAAATATTCATAACAATTTCTAATAAAATCAAAACATACAATTCTACACAACTCACAACTGTAATTCCATCATCAGCGTTATGGCCGCGCGAAGATAGGCGTTAACACACGGCACTAACATAACCCAACCTCTCGGGATAAGGTAACAGTCTGAATGTAACAGTGAGGATGGAACGTTTTTACGAGACATTGGATTGAATTAGTTTTACAACAATCGTTTGTGGGGTTTCAACGGCGTGTTCCAATCTTTCCAAAACAAAACAAAAATGGCCGTTGTATTCTCGCCAACGCGATACTCTATCCATTTGTCAATCATATATCGCTAACATACACAGGGAAAGCATGCCTTTAGAGCACGTCTCCTTCAAATGGACTAAGAAAACCAGTTAAAATGTAACTACACTCTGTTCACAATTGTCATGCTGTTCAATTCACTCCTTGCACTCACTCTAATGGAAGAGTATCTGAGAAGAATAGCGCTCCACACGCTTCTATTCGCAACACTACATCATTCACGTAAGAGTCGAGATTGCTTACAAACAATCAATCTGTTCAAAACCGTCGAGTTAACCTCCAGCGACTCCAGGCAGCAGTGATGCAATGTATTCGCTTCTTCTCAATAAAGTCTCTACCCTACGGGCCTCTTCCCATTGCCGACCAGCTTGGCCGTTTTCTTTCCCATTTCACCACAACCGACTGTTGGAGTGTTGGGATCGCAAACAAAACAAAACAATTTAACAACTCAACCGCGAACGATCCACTTTTTTTTGGCTACCCTAGTGGGCAGATTGAGGGCGAGGTGGCGATGGAGGAATGGCAAAACGTGATCAGTGGAACGATCAGCTCGCGTCATAACATTCGCTCGCTGCTGTAAGTGATTGAGCTTGAGCGATTGGCATTGACATTGACACTGCTCGAATGTTCTGCTGCTGGAAGAGCTGGACGAGAAGCTGTTTTATTAGTGAGGTTGCCCTGTGGAATCAATCACGGTGTCGGGCAAGTGACTAATCGATCGAGCGCGTTGGGGTTGGGAGCGCAGCTAGATGAATTTGCATTTCAACAAAACCCCGATAGACTGGGCGCACCAGCGAGCGAAAGAGAGCGGAGGGAAGAGCAGCAGCGATTGATAGCCGTGGCGCCGATATGTTTGGCAAGTTTGCGAAATTGTTTGGCAAACAATTTTTCGGATGACGGTGGCCCAAACGAGGCCACCACCATAGCGCGTAGGGCAGTGAATTGACGCAATAGAGTCGTTCGCGTTCGGTCTATCGTTTGCTTTCTCGGGGTTGAATGCTGCATGAATGAAGACGCTGGGAAGGGTTTATTTAAAATCATCTTCCCGCTCAACCACTACGTAGTAACGCGCGAGATGTTGGACTTTGGAAGACGTTGGTGCCGGTCGACGGTGGTTCCAGCGCTGTATAGAATGATTAATGAAGCAAAGGGAAGATCGTATCATTTGCGCAGCAATATTGATTACATGATTTTATGTGTGGTGATTAGCTTTTACTGTTTGCTAATAATTTTCTGAGTTTATATGGCCAACAAAACTTGTATTAATTTCCACTTGTTTCGGTTCTTCGATGATTGCTGATAATAGCACTAATCAGTTTATTTAATAGAATTTTAAATTGATTTCAATTTAATGGTTGATGGTTCCCTCATAATGGATTTGTTCAAATCAGTACCACTGGATTAGGTTATATTTGATTTTTTGGGTTTTTTACTATGTTATTGCCCTGATTTTATATCATTCATATTATGAAATCTATTTCTTTAACTCGAATGAATAATTAATGTCTTGATGAATCTGAACGTCTATGACACATTGTTATTTACTTTGAAAAATTGATGCAGGAGAAACGGTGTTATATGATAGATTGGGACACTCCCAATTGACCAATATTGACGAAACTGCAATACTCTTCATACAGCATTAGTGATGTGCTCCCTGGAGCGCACCCGCGACTCCGATCCGACTTCGACTATTGTTAGGCCGATTCTGACTCCGGCAAAATGGAACCACTAGATCCGCCCGGAGTCGGAGTCGCCTGGAGTCGTCCGGAGTCTTTCGGAGTCTTTTAGAGTCGTCCGGAATTTATTATCGACTTCGGACTCCGGATTTTTGCCAACTTTACCAATCACTATACAACATGTTATAGCCCAAATGAATGCCCGAATGTAGCAAGGATTGGCTATCCGGCTATGTGGTAATGAATAAAGTCTCGAAAGCCTGTATAGGCCGGCATGTCCGCGTAGGACGTTACGCCAAATAGAAGAAGATGAATGCCCGAATGTACGGTTCCATCTAATTAGGAATAATGCATTCATTATATGGTTATGGACTTTTAAAAATGTTGCTAATTGTGATGTTGCTGGAGTCAAGAAACTCCAATGAACGAAGAACACAATGTAACATATGAAAGCAAAGGGAACTACCTAAGCAATGAATAACTTCCCTTTAAGATACAAAATAACCATTATTATCAATCAAGCACGTTGAAGTTATCGAGCTGAACAAATGTTTGATAATGATTGCATGATTCAGGGAAGCTCGCCAACATCCTGAAAATGTATCTATAGGACTTACAACTACATCTAGGCGACTTATTCGAGACACTGCTGCTCTTCTGATTGCGAGTCCAAGCAGATGTTGTTACATCTAAAATGATTCAATATAAAACTATATATTGTATACTGAAGCATCTTGAGTATCTCCAGTCACAGTTGGTTGTCAAGAAATCACACCAAAATCATCGTCAAAAACCTGCTATTCTAAAACATATTTGAAAAATGGTTTGACTTTAATTCTATCTCACCATGTGTTTGCATGGTTTTATGGAACTTTGCAGCCAAAATGGCAAACGAATCATTCCACACCAGCTGGTATCGATGTTTGATGCAGAAAAAAAAACCCCTTCATTCCGCATCACGAAAGTCAACAGAGCAAAGTTAATCTATCCACGGTGAAAGTGTGGCCAAATCAAATCTTTCATATGTCATCTCCCACTCGGCAAACATTGGCCAAAACGGGCTCAGAACAGAACAAAAGAATTCCAATCCAATTTTCAAACGCTCCGTCCACACTCCGTTATCCACATGGCACAGCAGATGGTGAATGAGCGCGGGATCAAACGATACCACCGTCTAGATAACGGTCCGATCGTTCCGCGTTTTTCCTAGAACCCTCCTAGAACCATCCAGAATCCCTCCTCTACTATTAGAACTATCACCCATTTCCACACCACCCCACCCAAAACAGAAATGTATCGATCCCCGTGAAAGGTTGATTGAAACAAGGTCAAATGGTGGCAGTCCACCCAAGTCCAAGATCCCGATGGATCCACCAGCGGTAACACTGAAAGGGGATACGAAACTGTACCGAAAGTCACGTTTTTCTGCGCCCCTTCATGCACCCCAATCCCGCATGCTGTGTGTCGTTCGATCGATTTGCTATCGGAACATCGCGCCACTATTTGTATTCATCAGGCCCTTTTCTCGTGCAAGAAACTACACACACACACACACACGGCCTCTGCCGCGTTCTATGCTGCGCCGTCTCTAATTGATCCTATTAACCCCCATTCGAGATTCGCACATTGGACGCGGGCGGTTGTTTCGGTACAGCCAGCCAAGTCAAGCGTCCTCATCAAACGGTCACACACATATTGAGGATTTGGCGTACATGCGTATGCTCCGCAGTAGGTGTTGCGCAACGATAGGTAACTCTATCCGCCTTCGTACTTCGCAATGCGCGCAACGGTACGAGTCGTTTTGCGTGAAACAATCAAACTTCTTTATTGGCCATAACGTGCGTTCGTGCTGGCTGCGGTGTGGTTGGGTTCGGTTTCATCCCAAAACCCGCTGTCTCCTGGAACGCAATTGATCGCTCTCACACGTACTGGCAGCATTGTGTGGAATGTGGTTTTTTTGCTTTCTTACAACGACGAACGTTTGCTGACAGTGCGAGTGGAAAATTGTGGAAGCAATCGATACATGCGAAAAGCCAGACCACCAACGTTCACCATGCATTGCTGCCACACGCATAAAAGACACTGAACCATATGGCCCTCGCCGAAAAGGACCGCTGTTCGAAATGAACCATCAAACAGCGATCTGTAATAAAAATCATCTCTGCTTAAAAACATGCAACAAATGAAATGTGACAAAGAGCATTCCTGCATGGGTCGTGAGCAACGAACCCACCACTCCACAAGTCATCACCATTTCCTCCCTAGACGTCCGACCCTTCGGGCTTAAGAAATCGGGAGCTGCGACGGATAGCTTTATGGTAATGCATGTTGGTAATGAGTTTGATTGCTCCGAGTTGCCGATTTGCTCTCGCCCGTCCTCCCATCGCTTTTTGATTGTAGCGTAATCCTTTCTAGATCCCTCTCTTTAGCTCGATCATCATTAGCTGGCAACATAATGAAGAGGAGAGAGAGAGCGAGAGAGTTTACAGGGATGAAAAGGGCTGTAAAGGAGTTTATGATTCCTGATTTTGTTAAGAGCTGCACGAACCTGTATGTGCGTGTGTTTGGGTTAGTTGATGTGGAGTTTTTAATGAAATGCCGAGTAGTAAAAGGTGTGAGGATGCACCATTAACACTTCCTGCTGAACTTCCAACCCCCGCCTCAACCCGGTTTGAACCAGCCTGTGGGAGTTCGAAGTAACCCCACGGGGTTGGACCGGAGAGTTTTCGCACTAAAAGATTAAACATCCTCGTAATGTGTATGGATGAAGGTAAGACTTTAAGCTCACATAAACCAAAGTGTCTTGTTAGTTTAAGGCAGCAGCGATGAATAGTTTAGTGCTATTACAATTACTTTTCTGCGCAATATTTGCTAATTGTTTGATGCTGTTGTCTTCAGTCGTAGTAGTGGGATTTTAAAACAATCAAACAATTTCTTATTCAATCTAGTCTAATAAACAAGCTGTTGTAATGTAGAATCTAGTCATTTCTTTCTTGTGGAAAGATGTCTTGGATCAGAAAAACAACTACGCTCCAAATCGAGGACTCTTTCTGCAACTCCAGAAGTTAAATTTTTGCCTAGATGGATAATTTGTGGCCTTATTGCAGTGATCACTACACCAAAGTGTATGAAATTAATTCCTTCAACTATACTATTCGTCAATGAAAATGAATTAGGCTATTTATTAATGCACTGAAAAGATAGTTCTTTCTTTATATCACGTTACATCGTTTTTTTTAATATGTTTTACATTAACTGATTCTTTTTATTAATATCGTCCTGCAATACAAGGTTAATCTAGCCAAACCCTCAATTGGGCATTGTCATTTCTATTCGAGCCATGTGAAGTATGATTCGGGGCGATCCCGTGGCACAGTCGTCAACTCGAACGACTCAACAATATACCCGTCTTGGGCTCTCAAGCCCAGAATGGACCATCCCCCCGTACAAAGGATTGAGGTAATGAATTAAGTATCGAAAGCCTGTTGTGTGTATAGGCCGGCATGTCCGCATAGGCCGTTACGCCAAATAGACGAAGAAGTATGAATCGGGTAATTCTCTTGGTCGCAAAATTCTTGATAGCAAAATCCTTTGTCGCAAAGTTCTTAGTCGTAACAGTCTTGGTTGCAACAGTCTTGATCGGAAAATGATTGGCCGCAGGATCCTTGATCGCAAATAAATAGGTCGAAAAATTCTTGGTGCAAAGTTCTTGTTCACAAAATTCTTGGTCGCAACAGTCTTGGTCGCAAAAATCTTGGTCGCAAATTTGTAGGTCACAAAATTCTTGATCGCAAAATCCTTGATCGAAAAGTTCTTGGTCACAGAATTCTTGGTCGCAAATAAATAGGTCGCAAATCTTGGTCGCAAAATTCTTGGTCGAAGAATTCTTGGTCGCAAATTTTCTAGGTCGCAAAATTCTTGGTCGCAACAGTCTTGGTCTCAAAATTCTTGGTCGCAGGATCCTTGGTCACAAAACTCTTGGTAGCATAATTCTTGGTCGCAATAGTCTTGGTCGCAAAATTTTTGGTGGCGAACTTCTTGGTCACAAACATCTTGGTCGCAACAGTCTTGGTTGCAAAGTTCTTGGTCGCAACAAATGTTGGCCGCGAATGTCGGAGTAATGGCTCAATAGTATAGGATGATAAGATTATTATAGAAAAATGTTCTGAAAGAAACCTAGAAAAAAATGAACATATCAATATTTTCAATATAATAATGCTGTTTTTTGAAGTTCACAGAACAAGTATAGATTTGTACAGAAGCGCCAAGTACGATAGAAACGTGATCAATCAGTATTAACATACGAACAAAAATATTATTCCTGTTTTATAACATGACCAGAGCTGTGAAAAATTGAAATTCATGTTTCATACCCAACAATCAAAACAAACCTGGGTGCTGTGCTGGAACTGCGTGAAAGGTAATGAAACAAAATCACTGCTAATTAAATCATATTAGCTGTTGATGGCCACCTTTAATTGAATAAAGCCGAACGGCAACAACAGCAACAACAACAAGCAGCAACATGCTGCCACGAACGTGAAATTGATTTTAGATCACTGTTACATAAAAAAAAACAGGTGTTAATTGAATGCAGAAAAAATACCCCCAAGTACATGTACAAACATTTTGTCACCATAAAAAATGCCAATTCCAACTTCCAGCCTGCACATTCTATCGCCACCCGTTGTCCAAACGGTGCTGCATCGCAATGATGCAGTGCTGCAGTTCTGCGACTAATATTTACCGTATCGCACAGGTCACAGGCGGGTGTATGTTTATCCGCAATTAAAAGCCACAAAATCGACGCGGTATGTCACTCAAGCCGCCACCGTTTCCGAGGGGGGAGGAGGTGGGAGCACATTGTACCATTTTCACCATTCCACAAGTTCCACACATTCCGGCAGACATAAACATCATAAATCATGGTAGCAAAATGTAGGTTGCACGCGTTTGCGTTTCTAGGGTGTTTGATTGGGGTTTATAGCTGGTTTTGTCTGCGTCTGTTCTTGGTAGTGCATACCTTACGGCAACTGTTTAATTAAAAATTATTTGCAAACTAGCGACAGGGAAATGCCGAAGTAGATTGCATTGTTGTTGAGAACAGGTTAGTTCGCGGTTTTAAAAATGCCACCGAATTATGTTTTCTCCATTTTCCCACAAATGTTAAATTTCACGACGTGTTAATGATTTAACAATGCGCTACAGCTGAGATAAAGGATTATTATGCAAAATTGCACTCCCGTGTGTGTTGCAAAATGTGTGTTGCATTGAAGGACGGCAGCGTCAGCACGTTCGGTACAGTCTTATCATAATTTATTACCACCCGGTGGCAATTTAAAGTACGAAGCAACTAAGTGAATTTCTTCTCCCCACTTCTGACACATCAAGGCACGCACCGATAGGCACCAAAGTTCTGCTTTATCCGAAACCAGTACTGCAGCAATGCAAATAAAGAGGCTTGGGATGGGAACCTCCCCCCCGCATCCGGTAAAGAATTCAATAAACTATAAACAAACTGGATCAACCCCGATGGTACGTGCACGGACGGGGCAGCTTTTCTTGCCGCCGCTTTTTTTGATAGAATAATTTATCAATTACCATGCGTCAAATAGCACTCGTTCCTCGTGCGCTCATACCTTTTGAGTGCATTGCGATGCACTTTACGGTGCAAAAAAAAAACCACTATCTACCCGTTTGCACAGGCCAGGCGAGAACAAGACAAGGGCGAAAAGGGTCGTTAAAACAATACCAATTCACTCGTTCGCTCTGTCTTCTTGCGGTGCTGCACCTCGCCAAAGCCCGTTATAATAAATGATATTATGCAAGATAAATTTAATTAATACTCTAATTAATTGCAAATACTCACAGACACACACACACACACACACACACGGTACACACAAGGTGAACGCGTGTGCAAACGCACTTGCGAGCACAAACTCCGAGCGCTCGGTCCGTTTTCCCCCGTGGAATGATCCCAGTGTGCGCCAGAAGTGCACGCGCACTCATCATTAATGCCACGGTACGCCGCACGGTAAAGCCCAACCGGTGCGCGCCACTGCTTTGGGACCGTCGTGAAAATGGGCCCCAACGGGAAGGGAGACCCGACACACACGCGCGTTTCGCACAAATTGGAACCGGTACAAATGTTGCCGCACATCCGTATCGGCTTCGTACCGAGTGAACCATCCCATCACCGTCCATTGCCCATTCCGGCAGCAGCAGCAGCACGGTGACACGCTGCACGTACCACCCGAACACGTGGTGTGTCTTCTCCCGGTGGAGTCTTTAAGCGCACCCTTTGCCCGGACAAACCATGGGCGACGGACATGGGCGCCGGCAGCTCAATCTGTTTGCCATTACGCTGCAGTGGCTGGCCAAATTAATAAACCATCGCTCACAACCACCACCCTCTCCCTTTCGACCGAACAAACCAGCTGTCCGCGAATTTGGTCGCACGTGGAAGGGTACGTGGAATGCCACAAAAATCGTCAATAATTTATCGGTGTATCGGCAGCGAAGAAGCCAGCCAGCGGAGGGTCGGACAGGGAACAGATGGATGGACCGATGCGTGCAATTAAAAGCTGACCACAGTCGCCGAGCTTTGCCGATGAGCGAATGAGCGATTCGGAAATGGGGAACCGTTCAACCGTCCTCTTCGGATGGCAAATATGGCGAAAGTATGTTTGTTCGCAAATGCGTGGAACGGGATTGTGTCCTGGTTCTTCGCGCTCGCATGATTGCGTATGCAACTAGAGTGGACAAGGCTGGTTCGGTTTGCCACCGTACGTTTCGCTTGGGAGTGATTTTAATTGCAAACATTATCCGGTACGGGATACAGTGAGGCCGACTAATCCGTTCACTTGCTGGCACGTTTCGGGGGAATTTCACGTTTGAGCGACTGTGACAGGGTCTTAATGAATGAAGTGCTCTTTACGGTGTCGTTCGGAATGGGACAAGGGTGCCTGTTACATATTCAATTATTAGATTCAAAATTCCCCGTGAGTGTATGATGGTCTATTTGGACTGGAATGTAAACTACTATTGAATTATAGGCAGTACTAGGATAACTTCTGCACCTTCTGTTAAGGTTCATCTGGTATCTACAGAAATCTACAGCATCTCCCATCGATTTTAACCTTTCCATGATTAATCTTGTCCAGTGAACACTCAGCTAGACCATTATGGACTTGTTTTCAGCATGAATTACAGTTTCGCTCCATTATAGCGAGGGCTTTAACAACTTTTACCCGTTAAGAACGTCCTGTTCCAAGTGTGTTTCTTTACTGTAACTGGTAAACGATCTTGATTTGCAGAATGAATATCAGGAACTTCTATCTAGTTGAGTGCCTCTTCGTCATCCAATTGGATTTACAGCCTTTACCCACATCCAGATCCACCTAAAATCACATATATTAATGGGCTAAGAACCTGTTGAGCCATATTTACTGCAAAACAAAAGTCATTGTTCGTATCTTCAGTACTCCTCAATGCCTTCAAAATACTCCTTCTGTGCGTCTCCCCAACAGGCAATCGTTAAGCTCCACTCCACAATCCTTTTAGTAGTTTCTTTCTTCAATTTTCAACCACTTTTTCGTGAACGCGCTACAGTTGCATTGTAGAAAGTAAATTAATCGTGTATATATTTTGAAGTTGCTTTGAAAACACAAACGTTCCCGCGAGCGAAACGCTAAAACTGAACAGGCTGAAAACTGCAAAAGCTTCCTTACCAACGGATACAACACTAGCGGCGGTCGGTTTTGCCCGTGCCGCGCTTGCCGGCGAACAGATGCTTCGGCTTAAGGTCCGGTATGTGCCGATCGGCCTCGCCCTTGCGCGACATCTTCGTAACGCGCTTCGCAATGTCGTGTTTCGCCATGACCTTGGCCTTCGCTTTAAGCTGTTACGAAGGGAAAAAGAAAAATAAAACTGTTACCTTTTGCTATCCAACAAGAAAACGAACCCTCCGGTGCCTCCGCCCCCACTTACCATAACATCTTTGATGCCGAGCTCGTTGCGTGGCGTTTTCCGCTTGAGCGGCAGCCCGGTCGCCTTCCACACCGCGCTCGATTCGCGATCCTTCTTGGGCGTCTTTGGACCGCCGACCGCGGGCACCACGCTGCGCTTGACGCTGACCTGGTTCTTGGCAAAGTTCGTATCCTCCGTGCCGGACATGTCCAGGCCGAGGTTCTCCATCGTTTTGCGCAGATCGTCCGCCTTGCGGACGCGCACCATCGCCTGCTTGTGGCGGGGCATAATCGGCCGGCCGCTCTTCTGGGCCAGCTTGCGCGCGTCCTTCAGCTGGAACCGGCGCAGGCGGATCTGTTTCGCCATCTCGCGAATTTCCTGCAGCGTTTCGTCCATGTTGAGCGGCGGCGGCTCGTAGAATCCGGAGTCCATGCGCAGGCCCTCCTCCCGCTCGAGCTCCTCCAGCTTCTCGAAGATGTCCGCATCGATGTAGTCGGCAATGTTGACGCCGTTCAGGAACTCGGGTATTACGTCGTACCGCTCCTCCTCCGGGATGGTGGTGTAGTTCTTCTTCAGATCCAGCGTGTACTCGTCGCCCATCTCCTGCTCGATCTCCTTCTCCAGCTTGCGCTGCCGCTTGGCAAGCTTTTCCGCGTTGGCGGCACGGGCGGCCAGCACCGTCTCGGGAATGCACGCCGGCCGCTCCACGCCGTCGCGCTTCTCCGGCATTGCCACGTGCAGACGGTTCAGCACGCCGTCCAGCTTCTTCGTCTTCAGCTTCTGGTCGACCCGGTAGCCGAGCAGGCGCTCGCACGCCTCCACCTTCACCTCCATCACGCCCTCCTCGGTGGCGGTGGACATCTCGAGGATTGGAATCACCTCCCGGTCCTCCGACAGTGCCTCGATGATTTGCTGCTTGTCTGCCGGCAGCTCGTCGAACTTCAGCACGTCCGTCTTGTTCAGCACCAGCACGAGAGGTTTGTTTGCGAACAGTGGCTTGATGCTGTCGAACAGCTTCGCCTGCTCCTCGATCGAGTGGCCGCACTGTTCCGACACGTCCATCACGTACATGATGCAGGCGCGCAGATGGGCCATCGCCGTGATGGCCTGCATTTCAATTACGTTGCGCTCCTCCAGCGGATGGTCCAGGATGCCGGGTGTATCGATCACTTGCCAGCGCAGATACTTGTAGTCCATGTGGCCGACGTACAAACTCTTCGTGGTGAACGCGTACGGCTGCACATCCACATCAGCCCGGGTCACCTTGTTCAGGAAGCTGGACTTGCCTACGTTCGGGAACCCGCACACGATTACTGTGCGCGTGTACGGATCGATCGACGGCAGACGGGACAGATGCTGCCGGACCTCCTCCAGGTAGGTCAGGTTCGAGGCCTGACGCTTCATGATCGTGGCCATACGACCGAGGGCCGCCTTCTTCAGCTGCTTGCATCGGTACAGTGAATCACCAAACTTCAGCAAACGGACGTAATCCTTCGCCACACTAAAACGAAGCATTATTGGAACAATTTCATCACGTTGCAGCAAAGGCAAAACTCCCACAACTCATCTCCACTCACGTATCGATCAGATGCCGGGCGGTGTTGAGCTGTCCGAGGGCAAGCTTGTAATGGTCCTTGTCGTACAGCACGTTCATCAAATCCGCATAGAACGGATGCACATCGTCAAGCTTCGGGAAGTCCTGGATGATCTGCGTCAGCCGGTCGTGGAAGTTCTGCTGCGTGTACTTCACCTTGCGCATGTAGAACGCACGGATGCGGCTGATTTTGTAGTGCTTGTGTACAACGGTGGGCGTCTTCCGCTGGGTCTTCGATAGCATAATATCGATGAAGGCCTACATAACAAGCAATAGTGGGGGAAAAACGCAAACAGAAGCCAAATTAGTCCAGGTACAGAAACCGTAAACATCATTCTCACGAGGCCCGCGACCACGTAAACAAACAATCGTTTCGGGCAGGAAAAACACTACCCAACCCCTGCACTTACCTTGGCGGGCGGCACCACCATGATCTTTTTGAAGTTGTACAGACTCATTTTGATGAGTTTTGGGCTGTAATTTTTCGCAAAATAAGGAAAAATTCAACCACAGCACTATCCGAACACCGACGGCAACACGCGGTTTCGGAACGAAAAGGGCTTTTGACAGATGACACAGCAGCGAGATAGCGATCAGAGTGACCAGAAATACCGATTTATCTGTATTCCTACCGATTTTTTATATGCCTACCGATTCACAGATGACCGCCCTAAAACTACCGATTTTCCATTTATCCTACCGCAAATCACAGATATTTGATTTTTTGAGCTTAATCTGTGGCGCTTGGAATACTGTTTCAAGGATCGCTATCCTCATTTGTTACGTATCGCGCTGATGCACGTTTGTTTGCCTGCAACTTGAAAAATGCTACATGCGTTTGGAATTCAAAATTTTATCCGTTAAAATTTAATGTTCATAATAAGTAGAAAATGTCAGTTGTGTGAATTCCGAGAATTGCTCGTCAAAGAAAATCATTTAAATTTGAATTTTAATCTCGCTGTCGGCGGTTAAGGCCTACCCGACAGACAAAGAGAATGAAATTTTCAGGCGAGGGGTAGGTAGAAACACATGGTGGGGGTCCGGCTCAAGATCGGATCCCAAGTCCGTTGTTTTGGGCTAAATATTAAAATTGGTGGATGGAGCGCTACCACGGAGAGAATGCGCTCTATTGCATGCTTTAAAATGCACGAGGCGCTTGTAGGGATCAAGAGTGAGAGAGAAGTCTAGTGAAATCAGAGAGAGCGAAAAATATTGATACATGCAAAAATGAGGATGAGAGAGGAGAGATTGAACGAAAGCAGAGATAGAGATGGAGAAGGCGCGCGGAAAATGAACTCCGAGAGTGAATCGAGAAAGAGAGTGTGTGAGAGAGAGACAGATCGTGAGATCAGGGAGAGAAGACAAGTCAGGCGACAGGGAGAAATAAAGGAGCCTCGGGTCAGTCTTGTGGTTAATCGCAACGAGATCGGTTGAGTGTGAAACAAAAAATTGAATAAAAAAGCCTAATAAATAATTGAAATAAGTGACGATCTCTCACTGAAAGAACGCTCGCTCGCGCTGTTTCATTGTATTTTCCTCATACCCCTTCCTTTCCGTTTCTTTCGGCTTGCGCTGCGCTGAACTGGTACCCCACTTGATTCCAGCGAGTTGCGCTGCGCTGGACTGAAACCCCCTCCCACTCGTTTCTTTCTTAGCGCGCTGTGCGCTTCCCTTCACACGGATTTGGTGCACCCAAAACAAAAGAAAAACTTTAACACATCAAACTTGGTTTATAAATATTTTATCACTTGTATTACAAATAAAAGCCACTTTTGATTCATAGCTTCACACAATCTTCCTTCAAACCACACACATTATTTATAAAAGTCGCACACTTTTTCATTCTCTTTGCTAGTGGGGTAAAAAGAAATTGATCGTTAAAATAATTGATTAAATTTAAATGGTTGCGTTCTCAACAGTGCTCCTGCCGAAATCTGCCAATATAATCTGGCCACACTGGTCCGCAGGTCAGGCGAGCTTTTTGGCGGCCACCGTCGCAAAACCGTCGCAAAACGACAAAACCGGCGTCGCATGTACTGCAAACCGACGTCGCCAGCGAGCGAAACTCGCAACGATTTCGAGGCGCTGGCGACGGTCGTTTTTGACGTTTTGCGACGGTCTTTGACCTTTCGAGCGAGCTTTTGCCCTGCGGACCAGTGTGGCCAGATTATATTGGCAGATTTCGGCAGGAGCATTATTGAGAACGCAAACATTTAGGCAAGCCGTAATCGCTGATGCGGGCGTGCGGGCGTTTTCTGAAAATGTATTGAATTTGACACACTTAGCGGGTGACAGTTTTCAACCGCATGCGTCAGAATCAAACAATTTTGATTTTTCCACACGCCCGCAGTAACGATTACCGCTGCCTTAACCTTCGTTTCTATGACCAAAAATACACCCCCATCTTTATGACCACCTACCCGGATAGGTCATACATTTTGTATGAGAAATTGCACTTGTGCGTGGTAAATTGTGCATGACTTCTGTTTTGGTTGTTGAAATGACTTCAAATTTTCAGGGAAGCTTGAAGTCAGGTGTATGCCGGGGACCGCCTGTATATGAAAAATAATTTTGATTTTTTTTATACTGGAAAGAACAAAGTTTTATGCAGCTTTTCTGAAAAATTGAAGATTTTTCAATAACTAATACAGAAGATATGATCAATTTACCATCCAGAAATGCAAACTTTCGTACAAAATGTATGACCTATCCGGGTAGGTGTTTTAAGAAGCGCACTTTATTTGTCTGCTGCTCACGGCGTGGCAATGGGAACTGAGGGTGACACCCCAAGTGACATTTTCGAGCAGATTGTTAGCGTTTTTCGAGTTGCTGGAAGCTTAAAGAGCAGGCTTAAAACTGGCTTAAAGAGCAAGCGATATTGCAGAGTTTAAGCTTATTATAACAGTTGAAACGTCAGTGTGAAGCGTTTTTTCTGGTGGCATTTTGAGAATTGTCATCACGTTGTGCACAAGCTACCGGCCCAAAACAAAACATGTGTACTCTTCAATCCGTATGAAACAAAAAGTTTATTAAAAAACACTCTTTCACGTTGATTTGTTGGTACATTCATTTCCCCGCTATTCTGATACTCCTAGATAGATCGTTTAATTCTTCTTACTCAGTGTTTTGGTTGTTTATCACCGAGGACGAAACTGCAAGCTTCCTGTTTGCCCAGCTTCTACCGAAGTTCTGACATAAACTTCAACGCTTCAACACATCGTTGTTCACTCACACATCCATGTTTTCAAGCGTTTATATGAGGCAATGGGTTAAATCGAGCTGTTCACGTGGAGTTTAAGCTAAAAATGTAGAACAGTTGTCACCTGGGACGTTTCCTGTCTTTTTCTACCTTAAACATGTGCTCTTTGTGATAATACGTATTTGTAATATTTTGACAGTTGTGCGATGTTTTGCAACCATGGGGAGCACATTTGAATGTATTTGGTACATGTCCTTACAGTAGGTGGTCATAAAGATGAGGGTGTATTTTTGGTCATAAAAAAGAAGGTTAAATTGTTGCGTTCTCAATAATGCTCCTGCCAAAACCTGCCAATTAATCTGGCCACACTGGCCCGCGGGGCAAAAGCTCGCTCGAAAGGTCAAAGACCGTCGCAAAACGTCAAAAACGACCGTCGCCAGCGCCTCGAAATCGTTGCGAGTTTCGCTCGCTGGCGACGTCGGTTTGCAGTACATGCGACGCCGGTTTTGACGTTTTGCGACGGTTTTGCGACGGTGGCCGCCAAAAAGCTCGCCTTGACCTGTGGGCAAAGTGACCAGAAATACCGATGTATATATATCTAGGGTTTGTAGGAAAAAATATCAATTTTTTTAATCATGGAACTATAAAACTCAGCCAAACTATCAAATCAATCGAAATTATCCAGCGAAAATCAAATGACAGCACGTACGATAAAATCCCCTACCCGCAAATTTCCGTTAAATGCCTTCTAATCGCCTTGTAATCGCCGGCGAATTGAAGGCGATCAGCAGTGCATTTAGCAGTAATTAAATGCCTTTGAAATATGTCATTGAAAAATTTCGCTTTTAATTTGAAATTTGAAATTGCAACTTTTAAAAGAAAACCTTACAAGCGTCTTCAGCACTGCGCTGTTGTAGTGTTCCCAGATATGTGCGTGAGATTCGATAGCACGATTTACGTGTTATGTTCTCTTGCGTTAAGCTCTGAGCTATTTCACTTTATTAAATATGGTCTGCATTATTCGGTTGTTAAAGACCAACCCGTTGAAAGGTATTAATATATAAACTTATTTCAATAACTCTAGTAAAAGGAGAAATGAGATACATATTTCTCCCATCCTGATTATGAAGTGTAAACATAGTCATAATTATGTTTTTTAAAAAGGTGTTTTTAAAATTTCACTTTACATAAATTTGGTTTGTTCTAATTATAACAAGAAAATATTAATTTAAAAAGAAATAAACACAAAAAAGATAATAAAAATTAGGATTTGAACACACGCTTTCTCGGTTCGGAACCAAAAGCGTTGTTACTGCTCTATTTGACAGTTACATTAGTGAGGGTGCAAAACCAGTATATAAACAAGCTAAGATGGCGGCAAGTTATCTGTTCTCGTTGAATCAAAAAGTTGAAAGATTTCGTAGAGATCCCGTTTCAGCCGTGAAAGTTTCGGTTGAAATCTTTATTCGCCTTCTAAGGCGACTAAGGCCTTAAATGCCTTCTGAATGCCTTCAAAGCCGTTTAATGCTGGTAGGGTCGCATCCGATGGAGCACTGCAGCGGCCCTTAGCGGTCGCATGGAGCCCCGAGAAAAAGAACTTGCCACCACTGAGAAGAAAATGTGCATCTTAGTCCTTCTTTGGCTTTGAATTCCTAGTACAATGTTCCTAATGAAAGGATGCATATTCTCGTGCGATGGAACTTTTATTTTACGCATTAGCACTCTCCCCCCCCCCCACCTTAGTTACGAATTTTAACCTACCGAAAACTACAGATAAAATATTGGTGCTCCTACCGAAATCCGTCAAAATAATCTGGCCACATTGACAGCGATAGGGAACGAAAGAGAAAAACAAACAGTGATTGACAAAATTATGCACTAGGTCATCAATTTCAAAGAAGACATTTGGCCTCGCAAAATTTGTAAGTAACACAAACGATGGAGGTTAAAAAGAATAAAATTACCTATTTCATCATGATTTGTCTGCATGGAATTAAAAACGTTGCAAAAAGAGCGATAGTTTCGCAACAAAAATAATTCAACATTTTGACAATCACTGTGCAGCTGTCAAAAGCGGTTCGCCATGTTTTCGATGTTATTTTGACCTTCGAAAATACTCCGAAAATTCCCAAACAACAGTTTTTAATTGTTCGACAATAGTTTGAGGCCGATAAATTTGAATTGACAGTTAGAAAGTTGATTATCGGATTTTTTAAATCCACAAAATACGCGGCCCATTCGAACTCGGAGATACAGTGAACCCTCTCTTATTTGAGAGGCGATGGGACTGTCGAATGAGAGGGGTTTTCAAATTAGAGAGGTTGAAAGTGAATGAAAGGTCCATACAAACAAGAAAGAGACAGAACATTTAATATTCAGTCTTAACTGTTGTTATAGGAAACTGTGCATACGATTGCCAATTTGAGCATACATCATTCAATAACCATGGCAACACCATACACAAATAAAAGGGACACAGATTTCAGAGGTTTTCCAAATTAGAGGGACAAAAATGTACTGAAAATCAAGGGACTCTGCAAAATGTTCAAATAAAGGAGGGTTTTCAAATTGGAGAGGTGTCAAATAACACAGTTTTCTTAACGGTTGACATTTATTCGAGCAGATTGTATCACCAACAAACCGACGTGAAACTGGCGTTACAAAAGTGTCCCACACGAAAGTACTGTCATTTACCAGTGAGGCGATCACTTCTTTCAAAGTAAGCTCTGTTCACTGCTGCTTCGATGTAAACAACTTTTCTAAATACAAATTGCGAAGGAAGTGTGAGGCAAGATTTTGTGAGAATTATTGGACAAAACACCCAGGAAAATCATTTTATAAGTTTCCAAATCAATGCAAAAGATGTGAGAAGTACATAAAACAATACGCATTAGAATTTGCGAAGAAAAACAAAAAGGGGATTTAGCAGTTTCTTCTCTGTGTCAGTGTAGTAAGCGAATCATTATAGAGATGGCGCTAGTGTTTAACGTATTTTCATTTGAAATAAGGAGACAACTTTTGAAGCTCATTTTGTTCGAAGTGTCACGTCGGTTTGTCGGTGATTGTATTGTCTTTACACATCAATCGTCAAATTCAAAATGATTTCTCTTTGGGAGGAACTTTAAAAATCATGTAGAAAGGTGCAAAATTGTAACCCTAATTCAAGATCATATCAAATAATTTACAAAGTGGCTAAAATTACTAAAAATACACGAAAATTAGTAATACTTTAGCTGAAAACTGCGTAATTCAACTTTCGCGAAAATTTGAAGCACGCTCCAAGTCTCACAAATCCTTTACACGACCAATAGGCGGGGTATTAAACGGTTCAATCTCTCAACCTAAACGGAATATAAAAAGACGTCGTTTAGCGGACGGCAAACGGCGCATGCATTCTAAAAATAGCACAGAAGCTGGTGGAGCCATCTGCTGGTAGAATAGCCACACAGTGGAGCTTTCTTCTTCCCCCTGTACATCGCTGAATCGATGCATCGCTGTAATAAGTGAGATTTGAGTTATGGTTATTGGTGTTAAAAACTTTGTATCTGACCACACGACCAATCTTATAGAGATTTGCTCGGGAAGTTAGAATCCTTTATAGATCATGATTAAATGAAAATTGTCGAAACACATTGCAAGAAAAGAACAGCAATATAATGATGAGTTGTAATACGCCATCTATTGTTCAAACCAATGAAGCAGTGGAGCTTTCATTTTTTTATTTGGATATTCAATTTTCCAGTCGATTAAGCTTAATCTGTGGCGCTTGGAATATCAGTTACATCAGGCTAGAATCGGATGAGTTGTCTACTTAAACCAGTTTAGGGACGATAGTAATTTCATGGCAGCAAAACGTACTTACATATTTTCTTCTTATTAACGCTCCAATAACATACATTTTCTTTTCTTTCACATTTTTACAAGACTACAAGAACACCTTTCCATCGTTTGTTATATTCACAGTTTATTTTAGTTTCTAGTTGCTAACCCTTGTGCTTTACTAGTTCGTTTTCAGTACGTGCGAACGGTTTCGCGATCGCTCGCCACAGTTCATTTCTACCCTTCAACGAATCACACGCGCTGCTACGGTGTTTCATTATTTTGCTAAATTGTGTGCGTAAAAAAAATAAGTAAAACTTCCATAACGGGTTCTAGCAACACCACTCTCATACACATGCACACATGGGTACGCTTTCTCTTACACACTATTTTGCATCGACACAACTGCAATACGAGACGACCATTTCTTCTAAGGGTGGATGGATAGGGGAAGGGAACGAGATGGATGGGGAAGGAATGGGAGAGGTGAGAAAAAAACATTCCAAGGGACAATATTAAATAAATATAAAAGTATTAAAATTAGCGATACTTTTTACAGTGCGTTGGCAATTAAGAGCGGACGGGCCACATAGCGTACGGCCATCTGGTGCGACGATCACGATCACCCCCGAGAGACGATGCTGCCACAACCACCCTGGGTGAACACTGGCACACACTGGGAAAGGGTTTGGAGGGGGAATGGGGTGGTGGAGGTGGGTGAAATGTTTCAATCATATTGCAGTTGTGTGTGTTTGCGTTTTACACACACTCTCTCTCTCTCTTTCCGGCCCTTCTTCTCTCTGTTACAACAAAAGATTTGTGTCGGAAAGTCACTTAGAAGCAGTTAGGAAGTTAAAACAGATTACAGCTGGCAGGGGCGAGGAGAGTAGAATACTAAACTAGAGCAAGTCTATCGAAGGTACCCATCACCTGACTTAGATCCGGAAACGTGAGCTTGAGAAGATGGCAGGATCGTCCCCCTGCCCCGGACGCGCTCCATCGAGTGAAGCGATCGAGTCGAGCCGAGTGTTGTGCTACTGCAGTAACAAATCGCAGGGCACGGACTCCCCATTACGTGCTAAATTATTCTAGTAAAACGAGGAGTTAGTTTGTGCTTGTTGTTTGTTTGTTCCAGAGACACCCTCAGGAGCGGGTCAGCTGGGGCAGAATTGTTGACTAACTCCGTCGCCCAATCCGCCCGTCCGAGGGGAATTCCGTCTCTGCGATATTAGCAAAGCAATCGTATTAACCGCGGAAAGGAAAAGGGAAAGAACCGTCATTCGCATTCACGATGAAGATTGCTTCGGTAATACCTGTCAATAAACCTATGTTTCAATTTCGTAGTACTACTACGCCTGTCCACTAAACGCTAAAATCTTGTGCCGTCCCTAACACTGTCCCTAAAGCTACACGCGAGCCCTGTTTTCCCTCCCCGTGCGATCGTCGCACGGTCGTTCGAAAAGTAGCGTTCGTTTTTGTCGCTTTTTACTCCCTCGTTTGTGCCACCGAGCTCCTCGTCAAAAAAAAAAAATACTCCCCAGGAAGGCATCACAGATTACGAATCCCCTGTACGGCCGTGGAAGATTAGCTGCTGTGCGAGAAGGCGGTGTTCGTGTACGGGCCGCTGTAGATCGAGCTGCCCGAGTGCGACACGGACTTGGTGCTGCGGCGGGCCACGATGCACATCACCGCGAGGACGACGGCCAGCATCAGGCAGAGGCCGGCAATGGCTATGGCAACGGCGAAACTACGCTGGGACACACAGATGGCATCGTCCGGTGTCTGCAATGAAACGGAAAGAGAATGCCCGTGTGAGTGAGTGACTGTTGGGAGGGGATATCGTACCGATTTGTTGTACCTTCTCCTTCAACACCGAATCGGCATCGTCGCTCAGCACATCCGCGTTCTCGTTGACGTGCAGCCCGGAGAAGACTTCGATCGTGGCCGGCTGGCCCTCCTCGTCCGTCTGGCGCTTGGTGCGTCGGCTCTTGTTCGTGCAGGTCGGTGTCTGAGGGAACAGTGGGGGGAAAAGCTCATCATGCTGTCAAACGCATCACCGCCCTTGGGTCTCCACTCTCCAACCACTTACCTTGTGACAGTCCGGATCCTTCAGCGCGCACAGCTTCACGTTGCACTGATAGTACACCGAGGACGTGTACGGGAACTTGTGCGCCGGGAAGGTAACCGTCGCCTTGCTCCGGTCCGCCGTGTATTCGAACGGGCCAAGAATCTCGCTGTCCAGCGGGCAGCCCTCGTCGCTGATCAGCTTCTGCTCGCCCCAGCCCAGCCCGTCGCGCACCAGACAGTCCGTTACGTGCAGCCCGTACTCCTCCTGCTGATCGATGTTGATCACCAGCGTGAGCGGATCACCGATCTTTACGTTCTCCGCCAGCTTCTCCCCGGTGAAGATCTTCATGTGGCAGCCCGGCATTGGTTTGCCGGCATCCTGCTGCTGCCCATCCTCGCCGCTTACCGCCCGATCGTCCTTGCCGCTGTCCATCGAGCGGCCATGCTCGCGCCGATCGGGTCCGGCACCTTCCGCACTGGTCAGCGCAAGCGGCCGACTGTCATCGGCCGCCTTGTGCCGGTAGGAAACATTCTTCAGCGCTGCCTCGCGGCTCTTGTACCGGCAGCGTACGTGGTAGCCCCGCCCCAGATCAGTGACCAGCTTGAGATGAGGCTGCAGAACGATCGTGTTGAAGAACTCGATGCCACCGTCCTCCTGTGGATTGTACAGAAAGAAGATGGCGTTGTGTGAGGAAGAAAGTGAAAACCTTTGCCGTACTGTAATCATGAAGAGGAGAGGGTCGTTAAAGGGTCGTGTTTGGTGTTCAATTTCGTTCGATGCTCATGACTCTCCAGGGCGAGGTACTCGGCAGACGGCTCCAAGTACTACCAGGGGGTATTCCAAACCCCCTTGGATAGGTATAATCGAAATCGCAGTACAGTACTCTTACAGGGCGGCGGGCTGCCGTAATGAGCTTCTGTAATTCGGTAATGAAGGTATTCACCTTTTCTTTCCCACTTCTCTGCACCGTTCCGAGAGACTCAACTCCCATCCACCATCTCCCCGGGTGGAAATACCACAATACAGCAAAAAGCTCCCGCCGAATGTCTGGATCGCAAAGAACGCTCACCAAACATTGCACAGCTCGTGAGCAAAAGCACTTTAATTAGCACTATTGCGGAAAGCGGCTTCATGGCTTCGATTGGGAAAAGATGCAAAAAATACGCGGCCCAAGACTGGCCACGAAAACATAACGCCTTTCCAGACGGTTTCCACACACACACACGCGCGCGCTCGCGCCTCTTGGGAGCTGAAGGTTTTGTTTTAATGAACTCCGCGTCATTAGCGCCGCCGGGAAGGAACGTAGGCAAGCGGTTTTCTTGCTGCTTCACAAACTGTTGCAATTTGCCGGTAGAGCTGGCTGCCAGTAGCCAAATTATTGCAATACTTCGCCACTGTTTGAGGGGGTGAGGAATTTTTTGGAGAGGAAGATTTAGGCACCACGTCCACGTCCTCCAAGAAGTTGGCTCAAACCATCCCTGGAGCGTGTTAATGCTCCACCCTACAATCATTCAAACTGCACATTAAATCATCAAACAAACTCCAAACTGTACGATCGAGTTCATGACCCTCTTCCTTCTCAATAATACCATCGTATCCTTATTTGAATATTACAGGTTATCGACAAACTCCCGCCGTCTAACTGTACCTTCCGACACAGAAAAGGAAACAGAAACTCCCAATTCTGCAACCTGCCAAACCGAATGACACTGTATCCCGATCCAATCGCTCCAGCAGGTTTTCAGCTCACTCTTCCACGTTCTACTTCTTTCGTGGCAGTTCTCTCCCGCCCATCGGCGCACTTTCGATCAACATGTAAACGGTTCTTTTGATTCTGTTTTCAATTAGATCTCTACCTTGTTGCTAGGTGCGCTCCGTAGTTTTCTTTTTTCGTTTGGAGAAAATTGTTTCATCTAACCCCCGGTTCCGAAGAAAAAAAACGTTTAGGAGTCGATTTCTTTCTCTACTACCTTCGTCTACATCTTCTGGAGTGGGTTTTGGATGGTTCCAAGCGCCAAGTTTAAGTGATACAACACTCACGGTGTTTCGGTTGGCTGTTTCGGGGCGAAGAAATCGATCAAACTGCTACCCCAATCCAGCAAACCCAACCACCTCAGGTGTGAGAAATCAGGTTCGGCAAAATTAATTTACGAATTTCTGATGAATCATCGGCTCCATCGAATGTGCCAGCGGTGTGAAGGTGCCACACACATCTTTGAGAGAGAGAGGGAGAGAGAGAGAGAGAGAGAGAGAGAGCTGCGGACCAGATTTGATCAACTCGGTTACGGTTTGCCACCCGGTTGTCCTTCTTGCTTCGGCAGCACAGGTTGAGGACCACACCGCCCGATGACAGCCGTTACGCTCGGTCAAGCACACTGTTGCGTGGAGTAGTAGTCCCACGTCTACATATCGCCGTGCCGGAATCAAAGTTTTCGAGAGGTAGCGGAATTCTAGGTCCGCACCGGGAAACGGTAATAGCTTCAGTCAGTCCCCCCCCCCCCCCCCTAGAGGGGCAAACATTCTATTTTGACTCACGGTTAAGATTGAGAACACGCAATCAAAAAGCCCGTGCACGAGGTGCATGGGATGTGAAAGGAGAAATTTTCCGTCCGTCCGCAACGAAAACCCTCACAGTGACGGTTGACAGAACAATGACGAGAACCTTACCTCACTTCCGGAAGAGATATGAGCCCCTGTGGGATGGGCTTTTAATACAGATTAAACCCTGTTTCGTGTTTACCGTTTTTTTTTCCACTCCGTATTCCCTCATCAACATCATGACCCTTAGCCTAAAGCAGTACTTGAGGGGGGCCGCTCAAGCTGCTGTGCTGTACAACGACTCTCCACCACGCGAAGAAGAACGCGCGCGCGTTCAAGACACTTGAGGTAATTATTATCTGATAGGTGACTTCCGTGTCGGATGAGAAACGATCGGTCCCACGCAACACAGATCGCCCCCGGGCCTCGGGCATCATCATAATCATCTTCAGCCATGACTCGAAAAGCATCGCCCCGGCAAAGGGTTTAGATGTAGCGCCGTGTATGGGTCATCTTTTGTATTTCTTTCTCTATTTTGCACTGTGGGATGTCATGTCGTTTTGATAGACAAACAAAAAAAATACCAAACCCCACCGAGACACAAATCGCTTTTTAATTGTGTCCATTCAGGCGATAACAGTTGGAGGGTAGGGAGACCACTAATGCACCAAACCACACGCTGCCAAACGGCTGACGTTTCCTTTCGCACGGAAGCCATTTTCGTGTCGATTTTGAAAGCAAAAGTACATTCTCGGCAGAGGAATCGTGACAAACAAGCCTATAAATCGATTGAAGTAACCACATTATGACAGCAACAATGTGCTTTTGGAAAGGCATTTGACGTTACAAAGCAGTTTATTGACTTCGATCGCTCGAAGTGCAACAACACATATGAGGCGTACCGCTCATCCCGTGCACAGGTGGCGCAAGCCTGATGTACTGCTATTACCCAACAGCACGAAATCATCCACCTTAACAGTGTGTATCAATATTCATGTACCGGTGATGTTCCGTGATTACAGTGCGCTTTCCGTTTCGGAAGCGTTCAAGTCGCTCGGACATTATTCAATCGTCGTAGTTCCTGCGAGCATCGGGTAACGTAATCCACGGCAACTGGAATCAGCCAACCATCCACCGGAGAAAGTCCACCAAAGTCCATCCACCCGCTGCACTGGCGTGATAACGACGATATATGAGGCCTTTCACCAAACAAATTGGATCGGATTCCGATTGCTATTCGATTCCGATTGCTATTCGATTCCGATTCACAAACAAACCATCCGTGAACGGCGATTCGTTTGTGATTCAATGCCTATTCTTTCGTCTTCTTCTCGAACTGATAGTCGCCTTCTACAATGGCCACAATATCAATCGAAGTGTGAGATTGGTGATTCAAGGTCATCGGAGGGGTGGTTTAGCATTTTGTTAAACGCGTTCGCTACTTTCTCCTCGCACTGCGTGCGATGATGGCCACAACTCGCGCAAACGAACCAACACGTACACAGGCCGGTCCGAAACAAACAACCGTTACTCCACCGGGCCAAGAGCCCAGCTGACCCTCTTTTGCGATGGCTCGGCCGGCAGGGCTTTTCAGCCCGCTTCTAGGCCAGAGCTTACACCAATCGTGCAACCCGGTCCCGGGGTAGAAAGTACCCGATTGTGGTGGCCTCACACAAAACGTTTTCCCCCCTCTGGGGACGTCTTCTGATGAGAGGGGAGTGCAGCCAAAGCAACGCGTGGTTTGGAAAAAAATGAGGTTAGGTCAGTCGCTCTGGAGCGTTTGCTTTTCCACGCTCCCGGGTCGTGGCCTCGTTTTTAGCAGGCGGCGTTCCAGAGAGCGCAAGAGCGTGTTTTTCTGCTGGGATAGATTTTTCTCCCCCGTTTGATACCAAAATCGATCTGCATTCGATCGGGGTGTCGGGCATGAGAATGGAAGCCACGACATCGTGGTAGTGTTCGCCCGCCCGGGTGCATGTGTGCTACTTTACGTGCCGTGCTGCTCCCGTGATCATGTCCCCTTGTGCACGGTTTACGTTGGACAAGCGAATGGAAAACCGGGCCAATCCGGGAGTCAATCTACTTTGCTAGCTGCCGGCGGCGCGAGATGGAAAATGAGGCAGGCAAAGTCCACACAATCGCTCACTGCTCGACATCGTGCCTCATGCATTGTTAAGGGGGAATGAGGTCACCCCGGCACAACGGCTTGTGCCGGGTGTTCGATTAAGCGGCTGAGAATGGAGCAAACATGTCTACAAAACACGTCCGCTTTTCGTTGCACCCTCGGGCCATTTGGTGACAACGAGGGCAGCCTGCACAGCCTCATAGGCACGCATCTTATGCGCTTGTGTCCGCGTGTACAGTTATTTACCGTGCCCTTAGGTATCCCGCTGCTTACATTGACTAAACTGTCCCCTGCGATCGTATCGTGGCTCCGATCGTGAGGGTTTTGTCTCGCTCAATGCGGTCTCTCCAAACCTCCCGCAGGCAGGATCGTTTAGTCAAATTATGCAACCCATTAAGACCCATTAATAAGTGTTGGTTTTGCTCTTCTGAGGGCCCCGTGCAGCCCTGAACAACACAAAGGCCTCCCCTCCCTTCTCGAGAGCCTCGAGCATCTAAAGTACACAATTATCACAATTATCCGCGTGTTGCGTAAGCCAAACACAGGAAGTTTTCGGTGATCTTGTGCACACGCCATAAATCTTTTCGCACAACCCATTCCATAACCTATTCCACCTACTTCCCCACCCGCCAGCACTGGGTCAAGTTCTAGCCTCCAAACCCTTTCGGTACCGTTAGCTGCCCGTGCCCTGAAGCGGGCTGATTTTTATACCTATTTTCCTCACCGTCCCTGTAAGCGCAAGCCAACTCCAATGGTTGAAGATTCGTGGAGCCGAGGTTCATAAATATTGACGAAAACATGACAGGCGGCAGCAACAGTGCCACGGGGCTGACTGCTCCCGTCAAACCCACGAACCCACGGACACGGTTTTACAAGCCATCCATCCGTCTTGCGACGTTTCGCGGTGTCTTTTCCGCCTCTGTTCCGCTGCTCACCGGAACTCTTCCACGCTGCACGCTGCCCAAAAACGGGTGAAACCCAACCGACGGCCGAGTTGCGTTCCCGTTGTGTGACCTTTTTTCTTTCGTTGGTTCCCTGGCTCGCGCGGCTTCCCTTTTTGCCTGGAGCAGCGTTGAAAAATTTCATTTCCGTATCTGCTTCCGCGTGTGTGACATGCGCGCTGATTGTGGTGGGCAAACGGTGGGCAAAGAAAAGAATGAAAGAAAGGGCTCTTTGGCTTTGTCTTGAAGCTGACGGTCGCTTGAAGTTGCAGACGTATCCAATCATCTCCCGGAATGTGGACTTCAAAATGTACCCATCGTGAGGTTCGTCGTCTTGTTGAGAGATGGGCAAAATAAGAGGCGAAGCGATTTATGTCAAGCATAGCTCCGAACGATCGTACAATGTACCATAATGGTTCTCGTTAAAGGAAGATCGTGTCCAAGCGGGAAGGTTCCGACATTTATGATGATGCCCTTCTTTCAATGGACTTTGTCCACAGTTCTTCTACCTCCTTCTAGCTCCACACTCTCCAGAACTCCGAGATCAATATTCTGCGTATTACCTTTTACAGTTATGTTTGCTTGCTTTTTCGGGATTTCACTTCACTCGGGCTTCTCTCTATTCGTACAACCCCGTAGGTCATTGCTAGCATAAGCGCATAATGCCCAACCAGCGGAACATAATAATAAAATTGTTTGTTTTGATGCCGAGTGATAATTGAAAAATTAATAAGATCGTCCAATCATACGCAGGCAGCGTGGTTGCTTCCGCCCAGAAATGATTGCCAGCCCCGTTGCCGTCGGTTGGGCGGCGGGCGTCGAAGCAAGAGGGCAAAATAAAACGGCTTTACTTCCCTTCCTTAGTTTTTTTCACTGTAGAACAGCGCATTTGTTCAACTATGTAACGATTTTCTGCCCCTTTTGGGAACTGTGCGAATTAAACGGAACGTCCGTGTGAAATTTGGACTCGTTGTACTTGTTTGTACTAGTTGGAGCTTTGCACAATCTCCAAGGCTTAGAAAATGTACGAAATAATCTAAAAAAGAACAGCTGGACGTACATGACGAGAGCTCGCAACTCAATTGCTCCCCTTACTCTGCAGTGAATGGTAATTTTTCTTCAATTATCTCTACAGATCTTGCCCCACTCGCCTTTGCCGCTGCAACAGTGTACGGTTTCTTGCTGACTCAATAGGCAAAACTCCCGGGCAGCCGGGTATATCAAGAATCGCGAATGTCACGCAACATTGTGGGCAGTGAAGAAGGAATGAACAAAAAAACGCTATCCAATCCGAGAGAGTTTGCGCCCTTGGGGCAATCCGTCTTGCTCGCTTGCAAAGGCGGAAGTAACGATCTGATTGGCAAATCTGCTTGCCAGCAAGATGGATGTGGTGCGATGCGGGTATGCGGGTGATGTCCTATTTTCCTTGTTCCCGCGCTCCTTCACCGAGATAGTGGGAGCGGGAAATGTCCCATTTTACGTTCGCGCACCAACCGCCCGAATGGACGATTTTGAGGGTAAATCGCGGAAAATTATCCCATGCACACAAAGGCCCCATCTAACGGGGAATGTGTGCCAGGGGGAAAGGAGGGCCAAGACATGAAGAGGGAATCGACAACCGACCTCGTCCATATAAGACCAATTTTCCGACCCACTTACGAGCGTTTAACGAATGGGGAAGTAGTTGCAGAAGGAGAGATCAGAAGAAAAAAAACAGCCAACAAAACGAAAAACTCCAGTAGCAAAAGCGACGAACCCGGACTGGAGCACCATTGCTGAATGGGGAGAACCGTTTGTTTGTATCTTTTTTGCTTTTTGCTTTTCAGGCTGATAAAGATCTTAGTTTAAAAAGTGGGATTCACCCAGCAGGGCTGGTGGCCCCTCGGGTTTGAAAAATGTGGTGCAGAACTATTAGCGACAGCTTGTGCAGGAGAAAAAATGGCAATGAAAATAAATTAAACCCCCGTTCCCGGCCCCATTCTTTGGCAGTAGAGTTCCGTATGCTTTTCGGGGAAGATTTTGTGGAAAAGGAAACGGAACAACGCTTCCCATACGTTTAGGAAAGAAGTGTCAGTGAAAAACAGGTCCACTCCAGCTCAAGTATGATGACAGACAAGTTCCCACAGCTGAAGCCTTAAAACTGGAACAAACCACAACCGTCCGCTACTGAATGAAGTGATTTATTGTGCATAAAAAAACGGTTTAAGCCTTCTAAGTCGAGCACAAGTCAAATGTCTTCTAAATTGAGTCAGTCGCCACAGGCTTGCTTGCTGTGATACCGTACTCGTTCGCTTGCGTTATTATTATGCATTCATTTCGTGGCAAGAGCAACAACGTTTCTAAACCCAGAACAATGTAGGTTGCACGATTGTCACGGCCGCAAGAAGAATTGGACGATCTTGATGTGGGAGCTCGATTTTTCGTTGCTGATTATGTTGGAGATTTGTGCTCCAGTTTCTTTGTTGTGCTTGTGCTGTTCGTTTGGGAGAATGTGTTAACAGTCTTTGCATAATTGCAAAATCATTTTGGATGTTGAATGTTGGAAAAGGGAATTGGAGCGGTTGGTTTTACCGACATAATGATAGGCTTTACGATTGTGTTAATCGTAGAGTGAAAGAGTCATTTAAACAAGTTTTGGCCCGCTACCACTTGGTGTGATCATCAAAACGATCTAAGAAGCAACGACAACCCTACACAAGAGTGTGATACCAATAGGACAAGAACAGGTGGACTTAATATTTGCTTTGAAAGTTGTTTTGTTTATTTCCCCAAAACAGAACCCTGGCTTAGAAGAAAGAAACCCGTTCTACCAGAAGATCAAGGCTACAAAATACCAGGTTTAATGTCATCGTGTGATATTCATAATCTCTCCAGCTAAAAAAACGGGCCACAGGCAATAAAATGCTGATTTTTCTCTCTCGGTGGAGTCTCGATCACGATTCACTTTTTTTTGCAAGATCAAAACAAGATCTTCCGCAACATCTCGCAACACCGACATCTCATCTGCCATAACGCCGTGTGCCGTGACATAACGCCGTTGTCTCACTGGCCGATCAAATCATAATCAAAGCAATGTTTGCCCTCCGGATATCCGCACAAACCGCGAGGTGAAAGGTGTTGCACGAGTTGTCGTGGTGCCCCTAGGGGGGTGACGTTGCCGCAGATTCGGAGTTGCTAGATAATCGATAGCCAATTCTCCATTCGGTTACCTCAGTTTATTGGAACGCGAGCCAACTCTCACCCGAACCGAAAATCTCTCAAATCCGGACATCTCCGTCTTGCGCAACCCGTGACTGTCGATGATTTACTGTGCACTGGGCACGGTTGTTTTACCCATTTTTTTGGCCTTCTCAATTTTTATCTTTTCCTTTTCGATTTTGAAGCAGCCTTGTTGGTGCTGTTTTCGTGCCTCATTCAGTGTTTTGAGCGTGTTGGACTCCCGCACGAATGTCGCTTTCGACAGCAGACAACGCCGCAGAAATGTCAGACTCAATCAACAACAGTCGCTGGCCGACAGCTGCTGCGGAGACCAACACACACACACACAGCCACAAGGCAAAGACGCAAAATGGCAAACAGAAGGGGAAGAAACTGGTTCGCGCGAAAATACCAACCGGGTGATTAAATAAAGGTCCAACCAACCAGCAGCCGTCCAACAGACAGACAGAGTCTCACCGGAGCCGAAGCAAATGCGAGAGTTGTACCCGATGGTCATTTGCCCGGCTCGAATCGAGAGGATTAATCACGACTTGGGGGTGAAGAAGGAGTACAGAAAAAAAAACAGATACTATCCCTATTTCTTAAGATTCTTACCCACTTGGTTCTGCGACTCCTGCTCGGGACGGCGCAAAAAGCGACCCAAGGGGAGTGTACGTTAAATCGATTCCAACGCAACGCGGCCCCTCCCTATACCGAACACCAAACCCCATTGTCAACTGGCCTTCCGAGCAGCACGGCCCACACGAAGTCGCTTTAGTCGCTTTAAATGTTCGTACCAGGCAGCAAACGACGAGAAAAAAAGGCCACCGCCACCACCAAACAACCTTGAGGACGATTACCGCGCCGTGGCGCCTTTCACGGGCAGCAGAACAGACACACGCGCTAACCCGGGCACACACTGGGCAACGGGCGTTATGAAATCCGGTGCGCGGACCTCAGCTCGCTTCCTATTTTGGTCTGCGGCACAAAGGTACGGCGACGCGCGACGAAGGTTTTTGCTTAACTTTTCCACCCTGTAGCTGCCACCCTGTTTCTGTGCGTCCGAGGATAAACTCATTACCATCTGGGTAGCAGGGGGGAAAAAAGCTGGTGAACCGACTGCAGCAGCATCCGAACGAAGGGAAGAGACGAACCGCCATTGAACGCACAGACTCATTTGCATTTTGGACCATCTTTTGCGCGTGCTGGTTAAGGTCCAGCTGTTTACACAAAACGCTGATCGTTAAGTGATGATGATCGGTGCGATACCTTCACCGCAAGCTGGTGTAACAAGCAGCTCCGGTTGTGTGTGAGTGAATGTTGTAACTTGCAGCGTTTGCATTGTACGGCAACAAAAACGAGGTGTTAAGGTCTGGGCGTGCAAGTTCTAAGGCATTGAGATCATTGCACAAGCAGACATCATTTACGGGAGGATGATCACATCACTTCTCCTCGCAAGCAGTTGCGTGCTAAACCTCTCTGCCAGATTGCTTCTTCTGTCTGGAGGTTTGGTTTTTTTTACCAAGCTGCTTCAACAGCAAACATTGAAACATTGAAGTAAACAAAAAGCCATAATCCCGACACAAAAACCCACAAGAAAGACACCACAAGAACCTATGGATAGACACTAACCGACGGGCAGCACGAAGCATCAGGATGTGAAGGTGTGCGCGCGCGTAGAATTAATGAAGGAAATCATCCGACGATCCTCACCGCGCGTCCCTTCACCGTACCGGCGGCGAATGGGCCATACCGGTGTGTACGGTTCCGTTCCGTGGTAGTCGCTATTTCTGTACGTATGACGCGATCGCGGCGTGTGTACTTCGTTTTGGTCATCGTGTTCGCTTGCACAGCGTACCGAGGCCGATCATCATCGGATCGTTTAAAAGCGATAAACCGATGGCACCCACCTCGTGGTTGGGGCAAGCGGCGTGAAAGACGAATATTAATATGAAAAGAGTTAACGGAGCGAAGGTAAAAAATTGTGCCCCTTTGTAAGGAAATACTTCTCCACCTGAGTAATATTTGGTTAAGGTCTTTAAAGCAACACGAAGATGACACTGTGCCTTGAACGACACATCATCGTAAAGCGAAAGACCTTGTTATATAAAATTACCTCATACACAGCGTGAAGCTCCATAAAAGTGGACGAACTTAAACGACCTTCCACCAAACGAATGCCACACAATTTTGCAAAGCCTTATACTTTTTCTGCGGTCCCTTACGACGCAAAAACGACAAAAAACGCCGAAAAAATAATGGGCAATTGATCGATTTACAGCCCCGATGACGGACGGACAGTGTTGGTGACTCCCTCCCGCGATGACTCGTACAAGGAAACAGGAAGTCTTCACCTGGTGGGTGTTTGCGTTTTTGTCTAGTCGGTTTCCCTTCTGCTGTCGATTAATTTTGTTTCGTTGTTTTTTTGTGTTTAGAGGGTCTACGAGACTTTAGGCAGAACTCCACGTCCACGCTTGGATGGAGGCGTTGAGAGAGTTAGAGAGAACCGAAAAGAAAAACGCAGAACAAGAGGTTGCTATTATACCTTTAAAAGCACCATTTGACGCGGAAGAACTTCAACGCTGCGAAGAAACCAGAAGCGACGAACCTCCGGCAAGTCTATTCTGTGCCGCATGATGTCATCGTTCGGGGTAATAATGTTGGAAATTATCATGCTCTTTATTTTCGCAGCTAGCGCATTGTGACGGCAACCGTACAACTGCCATTTTGAGCATATCGGGAGCGCGAGATTTAAGCAAATCCCGTTCTAGCCAGCAGTTGAGAACCGCCTTTTCCATGTACAATGTACGCGTATCTCCATCCTGACACGTTTCAAGACAAAAACGGTAAGCAACCGATCTGTAACTTATGTGTGTGCGTTTGTTTGTGTTTGTGGCTTATCGTTGCGTCTTCCAATGGTGGATGATTATGTGGAGCATTGCAAACCGGTACCATATGTACCGCCAGCTGTTGCCACTCTATTTCAGGGCTTGAGGCAGCGGCGCATATGCATGAGTGTACGCATTAGAATCGATTCATAACGAATTAGGCAAACAGTGCTACCGTACGACTCACTGCACGACTCTGCCTTTTGCGTTGAGCACGCAAGGCAAGTAGGTTTGATGGTGTTATCATCGACTTAAAAGCTTCATAAGTTAGAAATGCTCTTAACTGGCGGTATTAACGAGGCGTGAACTACGGTAAAGTCCAGCCAAGGTGCCTTCAGCATGAAGAGACTCCCATGTTAGGGAATCTAAGGCAACGTGTTCATATGGAGTATAAAACAAACCAAATATTACCTTATTTTTGTGAAGAATTGTTCAATACTGTATCAGTATCAATTTTTATGATGAACCAAAGATCCAATGTTTTTATGTCATCTTAGTCTCTTGATATCACCACAGTACCTACGTACTACGTACGTACTTTGCCATTTCTAACTAAAATACCTTCCACGTCTAGCGCAATACGCCTGATTGTGATGCGGAAAAGCATGGCGACATTCCGCACAACCGCCATGAGTGAGCACACACGGTGTAAATATCGATTCCACCAGCCACTTGGTGACATTCTTTTGCAGAGAAAACAAACCCAATCTTATCGCAAAACCGCCAATGATGGATTGGAATGTGGTGGGAAAACTGGTCCAGCCAATCGCCCGAAAGGCGTCATATCTACGCTTCGCATTGCTTCCCTTCAGTTGTTTCCCCTTTCGGGCTGAGAAGTAGTAAATAGAAATCGAATCATTTGCCCTTGTTGGAAAAAAGTGTAGCAACAACAACTCGAATCGATCGTAGCCCAAGAATAGCATTCGCCGCTTGCTTGCTACCGGCCGCCTGCATTCCAGTGTATCTATTTTCACTGCAGCAAAACCGCAAACGTGTCACCGCGCCTCCAATAAGTCAACCAGGCCACGGCACGCTTTATCACCATTTTCCAGCGTGCCACTCAAGGGCGCATCGTAGGCGCATCTTTCTACCAACAACTAATACACATAAATTGGGTGTCTTTGTCGCAACGTGACACGTATTTTTGTTTTTGACGCTTCTGAATTTGCATATTCACGCTGACATTGAGCTGACGGAGATGCGGTGATAAGGCAGCTTCATTTTGTACGTGGGCTTGATAGCAGACCCTTCGCATTGCGCAATCGATCAAATTATCACCTCACCACGTATAGCCGACGAAATTTAAAGCTTAATGATGTACACGACGACCTCCAGCCGCGACAAATGCCATTTATATCCGGGACCAACCGTGTTTGACGTAAGCCTTCTCCTCCTCCTCCGCGCGAAACGTCAACAAGATCGGCTTAGTATGATCTCAGCTAGAGCTGGCTTAGAGTGTATTTGTGTGTTAAGCGCGCGGTAAGCTACTAGCCCGCAGGAAAGTCCACATCGCTTAGAACCTGTACCCTGCCCCTTGTACGTACTGGTGCGTGGGTCGTCGCACTCGATTGGCAAGACGCCCACCGCTAGAAGGCTAGCATACCGCCCCTGTTCCACTTACCGTCTCGATCGGCATCGTGTTGCAGCTCTTCAGTGGCAGCTTGTAGCGCAGCGGACCCTCCTGCTCGTGGTACTCGGTGAGGCAGGTCGAATTTTTTGCCAACCCTTTCGGATACACCATCCCGCTGAACTGGCCGTTCAGGTTGGCCGGTGCATCCTTGATGGTGATCAGCATCGAGCCCGATTGGCATTGTATCCGCACGGTCGGTTCCTTGGTGAATATCGTTGCCGAGCCTGAGGAAAGAGAGGCAATGAGGAGAAACATTGGAGCATGAGGAATTGTTCTGTGTATTCTCGATGTACCCTTCACCCTATAAGGACCGTGTGTGTGTGTGTGTCTGTACTGTGTCGTGCGGGAGGTGAGCGACGAGGACATGCCATTGAACTTTCTGTCAACCCACTGCGGTGGAAGATTACATCGTCATCGGGTAAGCCGCTCATGAGTTCGAACTCGTGACGGTATTAGTTTTGCCTTGCGGCGACCCTGCCGAAGACGACATTGGCGACACCAAGCGCGCCTTCTTTTCGGTAAGTTCGCTTGCGGGGTTCGTCGCTTGTCGCATAAAGTCTTTTCATTTTTGTTCGTAACGGACCAACATCCCAGCCCGGTTGGAAATGCGACACGGATGAGTTTTATTACTTTGGGCTGTCTCCACCTCTTCCGAGAGAGAGAGAGAGTGAGAGAGAGAGAGAGAGAGAGAGAGAGAGAGAGAGAGAGAGAGAGAGCAGTAAGAACAGCTTAAACACACAACCACATCCCCCTTGTTTCGTTTTTCAAACCACATCAAACGAAGCCTGTACGTTCTTGGCATGGGTTTAAGGTTTCGTGTTCGCCTGCTCGCTCGACTCGCCGTTGCGGCTTTATTGCTCCCATTTATTTTAATGTCCAAGCTGTTATTGTAACTCCCCTCCCGATGTGCTTGTTCAATATCGAACGGCTTGGCGCAAAAGGTTCGTTTTTTTTTGCGTGGACGCCAGGGTGGGATGGGTTGTAGTCTCTGCTGTCCCTGCTGGCGACTCGATTATGTGGCGGCGTACGGAGCGGCCCACAAATACCAAAAGCAGGGAAACACGCGCAGATCGGGAAGCGAAACGAATTCAAAAAGAAACGTAAGCCTAAGAATGGTGTACCATGCGTGTGTGTGTGAGTGTTGGTGTGCTGCTGGTTCTTCTTCTACACATGGACACATTCTTCTGGCCTGGACAGTGCAGTCCGCGAGTGGGTAATAATACACCCCTTAAACGGTTACACGGCAAGCGAGAGAGTGATATATCACAGCAGCAGCAGGAGCGGCAGCAGCAGCCACCGCGAGTGTGCCACTGTCGTTGACCGCGCGGGGCGGCCGCAAGAGCTCAAAGTTCAATGAACGTTCTACACGAATATTGAATTACTGGGAAGACTCGCCCGAACGTGGCCCGTCACGTGCACATATATGAGAGTCTTTGTGTAATAGCAGTTGGTGGTTCACTTTCATCTCACGCTGGCGCATTCTTGGAGGGTTAAGTGGGTGAGTTTTTTTTTTTTTTTTGCCTACCGGATTCCCGACGTCGCTTTCTCATTAAACGACCGTTTTGCTGGCGGTTTTCCCTTCCTTTAAACCCGAATGCACACTCCAACCAGTTGCAATCAGGGTAATCAAGGAGGTATCACATGCACATGCCAGGGAACGCCGTACAGATTTACGATCACTCTGGCGTTCTGGCGATCGCCTTCTCAAAGGGGAATGATTCTGGTCATTATATCCACCCTGGTTTTTGTTGCTTCTACCTTCCAACACCGAGCGGGTATCGCGAGCTGGCCAAGATTTACGCATTTAATTAGCGCTTTTTGCGGTCGGCAGGGTGGAGGCCAGACAACAACAAAAAGCTGTTCACCGTTCATCCCGTTTGCTCGTTAGCGCTGGGCGAGGTGTAATCTTGTGAAAATCATTTGCCCAGCGCAATTGCATTCCAAAGCAAAGGGGCCTAATAATTGCATTCCGTGCGCGGGTCGCCCGTATAGGATGCGAACCGATTGGAAAGCACAGAACCTTGTTAAACCTTATCGGGAGATGCCAGATGTGTGCAGATATGCAGATAATCGTGACACAATCAGCGCAGACGCAGGATAAAGCTTACATCGTTTCGCTTCGATACAGGTACAGGTTCGGTTCTATGAAACGTAGGTCTCATTTCCATTCTCACCCCAAGCAAATCAATGTGATGTGTGATAAAGTCGGCGAAGCCACCCCGTTCGGGGCAAACCGTCCCATTCTCACGGGACACGGGTGTTTTACGACCTACGCAGTCTAACGGGGGTTTTTGCTTCTTCTGCTGGACGCACTGAAACGCTGACCGTAAAGAGCATTGCTACAATTATACGCCACCACACACACAGTTCTGTGTGTAGAAAATGCAAAATAAAGGGAAAATGGTACAGAGGCAACGCACGCACTTCCACCTTCCAAGAGGTTGAGCACACTAAATGGAGCCTCCTGTTTTATTAGTCTTTTTTGTGTGTGTTCTGTTTGTGTGTGTGTGTGTGTGTGAGAGAGTAATTTGCAATCCCTTTCACCTGCTTGTGGCTGTGTGTCTATGTGTATTTTTACACTCCTTTTATGAAAGTGTCTATGGTTTCGAAATAAATTGCCACAATTGTAGCTATTGCCCACCGCCCAGTTCTTGCTCGCCCAGTTTCAGGGGCGATCCAAACCAAGAATCTTCCTCCCTGCTCCACGACCAGCTGCAAAGCAGCTCTTGCATCCGGTTAACTGGGCAGGCCCCGCTCAGCCCCGGTATCTGAACCGGGAAGCCGGTAATGGATCGTTAAAAGTGGAAGCTATTTTGAATTGAAGCCGCGTCGGAAAGCGTTTAGCGCCAAGATGAGGAGAATATTGATTTATGGCATGCCGATGCATGGCGGTGTAGCAGGGAAGCGTTTTGGGGAGTTTCCCTAACGGTAACTAGAAACGCGATCTGTTCTGCTGAAGCTGCGAGGTTTGGTGCGGTGGAAGAGTGAGAAAAGTCGCACCTACTTCCCGCCCAACCGATCCTCTAGGCTCTAGAAGGTGTAATTTCTGCAGGCCTGTTTTAATGCAGCTTTTCACCTTCTCTCAGTTTTGTATTTTCAAATAGAAAAGCTAATTTTCTCTTCGCTCAAACAACTCCCTCATGGTTTACTCTCACGGTAAAATGTGTTTTCCTTGTGCGTAGGCTAATATTTGCCTTCACTTGCGTCTTCAAATAATTCGAATCCATTGTCGTTACTTAATGATTCAACAAGCTTCCTTCGCCGATGCGGTTTCACCTTAACATTCAATTACATCACACACCAACACCATTGGGTTAGGATTTGTCACGTGCATATTCGACCACTCGCTTTCCCGTTTTGTCTTTTGTGTACATTCACACGTTCATCCGAGAGAAATGAAAAAAAAAAAACTGAACTGGACAATTACGCCATACTTACGCTTCATGGATGGAATCTGTGCGCCATGTGTGAAAGTTGTTATTGTCTGCAAAAGAGAAAAAAAGGAAAAGAAAGAGGGGAAATGTTAGATTCGCTGTTAAAATTGCTAATAGATAATGGAGCAGAGGTGGGTGCGAAAACAGCTGCATGTCATTTGGATGAAAACGTGGAAAACGTCGTCCCATTCAGCGTGTGTACGAGGTGAAAGATACACAAGATAAGCACACACACACACACCCGCGCGTGTCAACGTTACTAACGGACAAGCGAAACACATAAATTTCCTTGCCAGTTGTAGCCTTTCCTTCAGTTTTTGTTTTACACGATCGAACGAACGTGTGGGGAAATCTCGCCCCGGAATCTTCACGGCAGGGATCATCGCGCCCGCCATTGGGAGTCGCTCGTGTCCATAAATTTGCGTACCGCTCGTCCTCTCGTCGCCCAAAGGTTCGTCGCTTGCCGTTGCGAATCGCGCGCAGTGTGTGTTGTGCTGTCAGCGGGCTTAATTTCGTAGCGGTTGAGTTAGAAATTATGAGACACCTTTCAACTCCCAGCAGCTCCAACTCCGTACGAGAATAATGGTAGCGGTCGACCACTGCCTTCCAAAAACGGGGAAGGTAATGTGTGTGTGTGTGTGTGTGTGTGTGTGTGTGTGTGTGTGTGTGTGTGTGTGTGTGTGTGTGTGTGTGTGTGTGTGTGTGTGTGTGTGTGTGTGTGTGTGTGTGTGTGTGTGTATGTATGTGTGCAGTTTTTAGTTTTGAAAGTAGAAAAACAACTTCTTGTCTTGCTGCACAGCACCGGGAAAAGGGCACTACTCGCGATCGAACGTAACGATCGGCCGCAGCGCCGCGGCTTGACTCACGAACCGTCAATGCGGCCTCGACTGGGCGGCCCTTCGGGTAAGTTCTTAAGCGCTACACAAGCGATACTTATCGGGCAGGCAGGAAAGTTCACGACGTCGTCGTCGTCGTCGTCAGCTAACGCCCGTGCTCGGCATCCTGCTGGGGCCTGGGACGGGGAAATAAAGGCACAACACGACACATGAAACACTAAGCAAAGGGGAACAAACCATTCCCCGCGGACGTAATCGCCCTCTAGGGTTCACTTCAACTTAGTTAGTATTGTTCCGTCGTTGCAGCAAAAATGTAGCTCAAAGAAAGACCCACCACTCGACCGAAAGGGTGGTGACGACAGGATGCGACCTGCCGGCGGAGCCAATCCACCCAACTGATCGTATGTGCGAGCGTGGCGTTTTTCACGTGAATATGTCAAAGGGCCAGCGCCAAGCAAAGGTTTGCAGGCCTCCTAACGGTTTACCCCTAGCTTCAGCTCCGCACTCCTTCCAGCCAGGCCGCCATTGCCCGAGGTTCTGGGTCAAGCCTTCTTGCGGCGCAGTTTTCTCCCGCAGCCTGTGCAGCGGGCTTTGGGTCACCGTTTTCTATTCTTCCGAAGCGAACAAAAAGAACCTTCCACCAAATGCAGTGATCACGACTTCGCACCGGTCGGGAGTTCAGGCAAATTAAACTAATAACAATAATAGTAATAATAATAATAACAATAATAGTAGTGATGAAGTGGTACTGCGAGAAAATAAATTGTCAGTCCGAGGTATTCCCAATGTTCTTCCCATTGCGGGAGTTTGCCGTCCTTCGCAGCAAAACATTTCCCGTTCCAATATTGGAGGAGAAGCGAAGATGCTTGGTATATTACCGAAGATGTTGCAGCCAACAAGATTTCTCTTCTCGAGAGAAGCGCTCATTATTTGCCCTGCTTTTCCTCGCACGACCTCGACTGCTACCTCGTATCTTTCACACTCCATTTCGGTAAAGGTCAACCCGTGCAACAGGTCCGTTTTAACGCCCCACATACAGACACACTCGCTTCCTCGGTTTATGTTATTGCTGTTGTCGCTAGTAAACGGTGAAAATTACGACATCCTCTCTAATTGCACCGATCGCCCCGTCGGAGAATGCACGCGACTGCCGGACTGCTGCCGGAGAATCCTGCTGCCGAACACGCAGAACACGGAGAACAGTTAGAATAATGAAACACATACATGACTCAACAGATTTTTGCAACCTTTTCTGCTCCCTTCCCGCTGGACAATGGGTTGAGCTTCAGCTTGATGCTTCTGTGTATGTGTGTGTGTGTGTGTTTGAAGGCGACTCGGATGGTCAACGATGGGAGGAAATTCTTCCATTGCTCCATTCTTGAAGATCATCTTCTCCACTGCCCACCAACAATGGCGCCGAACGGTTCACGTGGGCCTCGGCGTTCCAGGGTCTCGGTGCAAGCGTGCCTGCAGAGGCCAGCTGTTCACATTACGTAATGTAACAATGTGGCCAATTTGCATCAAAGTACCCGGGCCACCACACCTTGTGTGCAGATAGTAGCGAGTTCATGATGCACACACCAACACCAACCCAGTGTCCACTGGGCAACAGTAACTATTTGGTCGTGCTCTTCCCATGATACATCTTCACTAAGATGTTGCAAACTGTTCTAGCTGCAGCGGCAACAGCACTGCGAGTAATACGGACGGACACCTTGGTGAGTGGCCAGCTGAGAACTCATTACACCACCAGCCGTGAATCGTTGGCGGGCAGGTGAAAACATTCCGGCATTCGTGCGCATACAATTATTGTCGGCACCATTTTGCCTGTTTCCCCGCTTGAAGATCAAGCGATCGTTCGGGGGGTTAGTTTCGCAGTTGGATGCCGGATCTTTCTCTAGCGCGAGCGCTTGCATCGTGAGACTCCAGACTCCAGATCCTCTGCGAGAAGAAGAAAATGTAATGTATTTGTGGCGATCGAGATCAACTCGCCAGCGTGATAGCGGAGCTGTCAGGTTACGTCCAGTGAGTCTGTGTTCTGCAGACATCTTATCTAACGGACTTATTACGAGGCTTCCAAGAGAGTTGCCATCACAACACAACTGATAAGGACTTCACCATAGAAGGCATCCAAAATTTGGATTTGGAGATCAAGTCAATTTCTGGAATTCAAACAAACCGTGTTCCAAAATCCCGTGTTCAATCATGCCAAACATTCCAATTTCACTCCATTTCCAGATAAACATCGGACAGCCAAAACGGTCTACGGACGTCAAATTCTTGGCGTCAAAGCCTGATCCAAGTCTGGACAGTGGAGAATGAAGGATACCCAAAACCAACAACCGTGACAGTCTCTATCGTAATCCCGCATCTCCAAACAGGCCCCACCGTAGGGATCATTAACACCGCTCTGGCAAGCGGCACGTCACGTTGCCCTACTTTCGAACAGGTTGTCCAAATGCTGTCGAATTCTTCCCGCCAACCTCCTCCCGGGGCGCTGTTCTACGATAAAGCCCCACGAGAGAGGCTCTGAACTGTCCGCGTATGTTTTGCAACGTAATGTTTGCGTTGGCGACGTCACTACGCCTACCGTCGGCCTGAAGGCCGTAAAATTGACTTCCCCAACGCTACGGGCCCAACCTTGCCCTTGGGATGGGATGGGTTTCGGTTAAGGTGGGTGTGGCTCAGGGGTACAGCGGTGGCACGTATTATTTACATATCAAGAAGACGACGTCCTAACAGTAGCAGGAAGCAATCTAACAACATTCAAACCGGCACCGTTGGAACTGTTTTGCAGAGGGAACGACATTCCACGCGAACACAGAATGTCTGTGACAGTCCACTGACAAGTGACGAGTTGGGGGGCACGAGTGTAGCACTCGCTGCTGCTGATGTTCGCATGATGCAAAGATGGATCCTCTGCGCCTATAGCTACGGCGGGCATCCTCTCCAGCAGGGTTCTCTGAACCCCAAAACCCCCGACACAGCTCTACGACCGTTCCGCAAACAAGTTACCGCCAATCACCGCTACCGAGACGAAGCTGCCAGTCAGTCCCGAGCCCGTCCAGTTGATTGGGTCCCAATTGCCCCTGTGTCTATGTGTGTGTTTACTACAACCGATTGATCATTATCATTGGATTGCGAATGCGCGAGCGCTTAAAGGACGGGCTGGTTGCAACCCGCGACCGCTGCGCTTATCTAGCCGGCTGCAATCGCACAACGGGACAGCGACGGAGCGCCCGTTTACCGTTTTCGCTAGACCCACTGGGTGGCGTCTGGCGGTGATCGAGCTTGACTTTAATTGACGACGATGACGACGGTGACGACGGTGGCTTCGATCGATTCGGGTTGGACACGCAACAGGAAATTAAAATTACCTCGCACACGCACCAGGCTTTTCCCTTTAATGCGGGGGGGAATCGAGTTTAATGAAAAACGCATGGCAAATATGGGCCAGCGGCTACTTGGCCAACCATCGTATCGAAGGGTGAGGGTTTCACTTACCAAAACGTATAGTATCGTGCTAACTATCGAGTGTTTCTCCATGTTGATTTCATCGAGGTGTGTCTGTGAAATGAAAAAATAGACGGAAGCGAAAAGAAGAAGGTTAATGAAAATACCTTGAAAGTTGAGAGGAAAAACAACACAGATCTGAATGCATTGAAACTGAATTGAAAGGAACTTCGGCGGCATGGAAATCGCAACCGCTCAACAGGGGGAAAGTACGCACCGTCGATCAAGGTTGAACAGGAAAGTTTTGTGTTTAGCCGAAAACGGAAGGAAATCTGATCATTTCCCATCTTTACTTTAAGGTGGATCAAGTGGAAGACGCTTTCTTCTGTGTTGGAATGAAATTAACCTTTTTTTTATATGCTTAATGTGTTCTTCTTTCTTTGAAAGCATCTCCAAAGCCTCTGTTTTTTTCAATAAAAACTAAATTAATCATTGATTTTGCTTTCATCGACGATTTCGGTACGATCGATGTGACTCGAAAGCCCTGCTTAAAAACAGGTTATTAAAATTGAACAGGTTTTTTTCGTGTGGCATGTGCTGAAAGTGATGTTCCCAATTCCATGTCCCTTGTTAAGCAAAAAGCCAACAGAATGTGACAAATTTTATTGCTGCTCAAACAGAACGATCAATTTTGCTTCGAACAAGCGAAGAGGATACAAACTTTTGCGTAGCATCCGTTGCCTTCACCCAGTCAGGCTTCGTTTCTTTATTCGCTATCCAAAGAAGGAACTGGTTTGTCCAATTCATTACGCCGTACGGGTTTGCATTCGATAAAAACAGCGACATTTCGCCCAACCAACTGATGAGATCATCGGAAATTTCACTCCAATCGTCGCGTTGCGAAAGCCACCGCTGTCTGTCGATAAGAGAGCGCAAAAAACCCCCCGAAGGCTGCCAACCTGCTGCAGTGTGTTGTGTTGTCATTCGGAACTTCCAAACGAGGCGGAAATGAGCCGTCCAATCGAGTGGCGGTGCACATAACGTTTTTCTTCTTCGGCTGCGCACTTACGTGTGTACAGCACGGAACGGAACCGGTACACACACCGGTGCAGCAGAAGCAGCAGCAGCAGCCCAGCATCCAACCGCGCCAGCCGCTTGTGCTACATTCGGAACTAGGAAATAGGAAACGCATTTCATTCAATTTCCTTGCCGCACCCACCCCGGGGAGAGAAAAATTGGCATTAAGGTGCTACACCGACCTGCTCCGAGCTTCCCAAGGCGTTCGGACTGATCCATCGGTACGGGTTTTCCTCCATTACACACACACACACTTCCTATTTTTTCCGCCTTTCCGTAAACAAGACGTGAAGGCTTTCGTGGTGCCTATTTTCTTATTACTTTTCCTCTCATCACTTTACTTCATTTGATGTGTGTTGCTGCTGTTGCTGATGGTGTGTGTTTTGAAAATTTATGCAAAAGCACACCAGCACGCATGCCGCTCTTGCTGTAAGGTGGGTGATGCTTTCACCCCAATCGGGTGCAGCGCCGATTTGTTGGCCTTTCGCCTCATCTTTTCTGCGCGTTTGAATCGAAGCAAATGGGGTGGATGGGTGGGAGGATGGGTTCGCGAATGGGTGAGTATTCGGTTCGGTGCGTGTTGACGTAACAAAAAAAAAAAAAGGTGCAAAACACAAAACACACAAAGCGGGTTAGGATAGTGGAGAGGGTTTGGAGGTTACGTCTTTTCCAACCGTTCGATTCCGTCCCGTATGGTGGAAGTGGTGGCTGTTAGATGGAACGAGGAAAAAGAAGTACACAAACACACACAGCAATCATTCAATTTGTGTCTTGTGAGCGCTTACGGAAGTGAAGAATGTAGGTGACGATGGCATGAGCCACACAGCAGTAATAATATTTTCACCTCTCTTCAACTGCATTGAAGTCTTTCGTTGAGGTAAGGTTGCGGCTGCGAGATGGTGGAAGTTTTTCCGCTTTCACTCGCATCACTCTTTAAGAAAAGGTTCTTTCCTCACTCTAACAAGCGTGTGTGTCTTGTTTTGCTCAAGGTGGTAAAACTTTGGGCCCGTATTCTTCTGCTGCTGCAAACTTCAACCACACAGAGAAGGCCGCCGAGCATGAAATGGAATGAAATTATTTCCTCTCGGATTTATTGCCTGTGCTGAAAATACCACCCGTGAAAGCGGGCTCTGACCATTACCCAAGGCACCTGGACTGGAGTGTGTATGTGTGTGTTTGACCATAAATCATGATCTGCAAAAAGAATGAACAAAGCAGCATTAATACGATGCAATAAATCAAAACAATCGCGATGCTAAACACATTCTTTTATCTGATAAAATCGATCTTCCAGGCCAACTCCAGCTGGGCTCACAGACACCCACCGATACAGGTCCGATCGCTTTGCGGAGGATTAATGCTCTGACCCTGAAGCAATCTATAAAGAGTGCCACACGATACTAGGCAACATCGATCGTGGACACGATCACGGAGCATTATGGAATCTAAAGGCCGTTTTTTTCTTCTTCTGCAGACCACTACAAAGCAACGGTCAGTAAGGTCCACAAGAGAACCACCCTAAACGGTTCGCTCTCCTTCCCGAAAGTTCAATAGTTTGTGTTGCCGAAGTTAGATTGTAGGCAAAAGCCTTCCCATTCCGCTCGCACGAACTGGAACACGCTTGGTGAGGCACGATTTCTTGTGGTCTCCCATTGCGTGCTGCTCGGTGGCGTATGAAACTCAACCATGCCGCCACGGTGTGTGTATGAGCTCAGGGCGCATGGACCTCGCCCCGGAATGCTCAAGACAACGTTGCACCCGATGATTAACCCGGGCGCTGCGTGCTTATGCTGATTTGCCGAGCCGCGTTACAGTTGAGACAGTAGAGACCGGGGCCAGGCATGTCGACATGTTAAATGATCGTTCTGTTTTTTTTTGTACAGACCTTAACGATCTGATTCGAGGTGTACGTAATCGGTACGTGGTACGGGGTGGCTTTTGACGTGATCAACTATCTGCCTGCCAACAAGCTCCGATTTGCAATATTCATAATAATCAGAACGACCTCCTCGAGCGCACGCCCGAAAGGAGTGAAAGGTCTGCATTTCGCATTGCCCGTGTGGGCGATCGTCTATTGGTGGCGGCGGATAGAAACGGCATAAGGCAAGGCTTACAAATTAATTTATCGCTTGCAAATTCATTTTTCTATTCCCTCTTTTCCACTTCCAGCCACAAATGAGCATATTTAGGATCGTCTCCATGCACTCCCCTCACCGCTGGCAAACAAAGGCGGCAAGAAATTGCATTTTAATGCAGCTACAGCGGCTGCTGGAGGTGGTACGGGGTGGAGGATCCCCATTCGTCGGCAGGAGCGATGTGCGAAAAATGTTTACACGAATGCGTGAAAGTGAAAGGAGTTAATGACTGGAACGGGGATGGCGATCGTTTCGGATTAGAGTTGCCGCTCCAAGACGGGGCGGGGTTTTTTCAAACACACTCACACAGCACAGACAGACAGCTGCCACCCAGCGCTAAAGGTGAGTTACGATTTTAGCCACACGCGGTTTTGCTCCTTTCGGAAATCGAAAACAATTCGCCCGGCTAGCGCGATCGTTAGTTGGTGCTTTGTTTGAACATATTTCTCCGCTGTTGTGAGGGAGTTTGCAAAGCAGTCAACCCTCGAGAGGAGAGGAGCTCGTGTCCAGTAACTGATTTTCGTGTTTCCTAGCTCGAATCGGTTACATCACGGCGCTTGTTTTCTCCTATTTGCGACAAACTTGTGTGTTTGGTTTGTGGCAAAAGGGGAGAGCGGGGACAGGGGGTTCGTTGCTTTAACGAATTCGACTCATCTTGAAAGTGAGCTGTAGTCGTAACTTTCCTTTAATTGAATTTGGTGTGGTCGTAATCGAGTGGTTGGTTGATTGGGAAAGGTTGGTATGAAAGGGAGATTAAGAGACTGTTTTAATTTGTAATATTTTTCTACAGCATATGACAAAACTAGTTTGATTTATTTGTAAAGATGTAATCCTCTAATCAAAATACTCCCGGGAAAAGGTTCTTGTGATGCGCTTACTGGAATGAGTTTTTGACTATTTACCTAAACCTGACCTTTTTATTATTCATCATTTATCTTTTTGCTCAGAGATGCAATTTTTCTCACTTGAAATGCTTTCAAAACCTCCAGAATATAAATCAGCTCATTATTTAACGCCAAAAAAGCGCTCGGATCAATTATCGGACCAAAAACACTCAACAGACTCCGTCGTGGTGCATCACAAAAAAATGAGACCCCCTGGCCAATAATTGACATTTTTCCTTCCCCCCTGCTGGAAGCTGTACAAAGTAAGCTCATTTATTTGTAGAGACAAACCACACAAAACAAGCACTCTATCTTGCACAAACAGCGCAGCAAACGGTCCCAAATTGCCGTGCGAAACGCGACCAATAGGCGACGAACCCTCCCTCCTCTCCTTTCAAATCGTCCGCCTAATAGTTCTGATCCGTCCATCAACCTGAGACGCGCTGCGAGACATCCCTTTGCTGCGCTGCTAAAGCACTGCTTCGTTCAATGTCAATTTTAAACATAATTATGATGTGATTTTGCCACGAGATGAGATAATCGGTCGGGCCGCAGCTCCAGATGCTGCGACCGAGCGACCGAGCGCGCACGAGCACGCTTTAAAGCGCTTTAATTGTGTTGACGAGTGCCCTCGAGGGGACACAAAAGTAAGACCAGCAGGGAGGGATGAATGTTCCATTCAGCCCGCTCTCGGCGGCACCCTCTGCCCATTTGGGCTTGGCATGGCAAACTGCATGGCAAAAGTTTTGTTGACTCTAAGATCAACGCGCACCAAAAACCCCATTAGCAGTGTGCGGTCGCTCATGATCGTAGCGCGCCATGCGTAGCGGGCTAAAAATAATGCCGCACTGTCAACCGGCACCATCGATCCGCTGGGACTGTGTGCTGAGATGCCCGTGAGGTGGCTTCTTCTTTTGCCTTTCTAGACTTGCAGTTAAACCATCATGAAAAATATAAACAAAGAAAGAAGACAGACGAAAAGATTACTCTTTCTTGAGGCCGTTGTCTGTGGACGCTCGCATGGCCTTTACATTGGTTGTGGCGGTTTGTCTGTCAAGCTTATCTGCCGCGAATGGATCAACAGCAGAGCAGGCTACACTTAACGCACAGCACTTTATTACTTGCCTGCTGTTTACAATGCTTCAAACAACGTCGTGCGTTTACATGGGGGAATGTTTACTTCATTTCAATCGAAACGCAACACGATAAAATTTGCCATGTAAGGGGAAGTATGTTTATCATTTTATATGTTTTAAATTATCTGAGTTAATATTCATCATATCGATAAAAAAGTAATATTTGAAATAATCGTACATCACACTGCTTAAGGGTTTAATGTATTACTAAAGACTGCTGAGGGTGTCTTGCCAGCACTTCAATACGATTAAATTTCCATGAGATTCGTCAATTTGATTCCAAAAATGTGGATATTATTTTATTGGGAGAATATGTTTCAAAATGATGCGAAAAATAGGCTCAAATCAACACTGTTCTGCTCTACACATACGTGATGGTCTAAAAAACCGTTGTACTCTTTGGAGCGAACTCCATATCCTAAGCCTTATCAATCTTCATTGCATGCTTGAAAGATTTGAAATCGCTGAGAATAGCAACATAAATCTCCTATGTCAGACTATGAGCACGACACGGACAGATTTCTTGTAAAGACAAATCAAAGCAACGGAAAATCCTATCTAAAAAATCCGTAGCAGCAATGTCACGTGTCTAAAATGAACGAGTCTATTTATCTATTTGGGGAACAATTGTTTATCGTATAAAAGGCTTTTCTCGTCTAGTCTTATTTCTTCAAAATCTTTTGTTGGAGTGTTACGATATTGCATTCATCTTAATGTTTGCGGTAGACTTACATTAATATTAAAAGTGTTAAGCTGATGCTTGTTAGTCTCCAACATAAAATCTACTAGCGATACACAGATTAAAGGAATGATTAATTAAGCTGATCCTATAAACAAGTAACTGTTTTTTTTTCAGACAAAACTTCCAAGAAGAATTATTCCTCTAATTTTAATAAAATTCATCCTATGAAGCTAACTATTTGTGATTGAAAAGTAGCCCATCTTTTCCATCATCCTCCAACAAACTTTTACACAGCGCACAGCAAACATTAAACAGCCGATCAATCTAACGATCTCGGGCTACTCTGTACAGACGCTAACAGTGCCGTATTCAACAAAGAACCAGGAAATCATGAACAATGATGCTCCTTCCCCAATTTCCCCCCGGGAAGACACCAGCGGGAGGGCCTTACCTTTACAACCCTGTCCTGTGTGTGTGTTTTTTTTGTTGCCCTCATGTTGTTCCCTGTCTATTATGCGTTCCTGTCCCGCATTTTTCGCGTCAAGATTTATGACATCACCGCGGTGGTACCGCGGCTCTGTGTGACACGCTTGATGGATTGATCACCCATCGAACCGTTGCTCTTCGTTGCTGCGTCCCAGAGCGGGCGACTGCCGTGCTGCATAATTACAACCCGTCCGAATGCAGCGCGCTGTGTTCCGGAAACTATCGTCGTCGTCGTCGTCGTGCACAACCTAACAGTACTTGTGAACCGCCCCGTTGTTTGGCATTTCCCGGCAGCACGATTAATCGATCCCGATGGGCCGCAAACAGCGATAGCTGATTAATGGAACGATCACCTCCAAAGAAGCCCAGCGGCGACGGCGCACCCGGGTGTTTCTTACAATTAGCATTCTTCGGTCCACTAACGCAACCACTTGGGGACACCCATTCACACACACAAACGCACACTTCGGGAAGGTTTAATGATAGTATTGTGTACCTTTTTTTAAATTTATTAGCAATTCACGTTTTGCCACAACGGTGTTTGGTGCATAAAGAGGCGCGAGGATGACTTCACCCGGAGATGTCCCGTTCCGTGGCGTTTGTCCGGATGTGCTAATCGGTATACCGAAGAGGTGTGTAGCTTTGATTGGCAATAAGCTACACCACACCAAATCCTCAGCGATACAGCTTCCTTTCGGCAAATGCGTGGCAATAAAGGCAAAATAGGTGTTTTGCAATAACGATGATGATGACATAATTGCTGATCTCATCTCGACCATCTCGGTGCATTAATCACGTTGATCACTTTCAATCGCGAAATTTGCGCATTTGTTTGCTGATTTGTGACCATCATCGCTTCAATGAGCGATCACATTACCTAGCCACAATACAAATTGGGCTCTATTGGGTCGAATTTTGAACGCTCGATTATTTGGCCACATTAGGTGGGGCGGCGTAATTGCTGCCCCATGCTACGAAACAGGATTTCATCAAACAGCAAGCAAATGCCTGATTGCCCGCCATTCCGTAGGCATTTATTTGCAATTTCTTTCACACCACCATTCTGCGTTCGACGCGGGTCGTGAGCTGAACGCGACACCCTTTTTACCGGTTGCGCAATATGAGCGATATACATACGCGTGGAGACGCACACGTTAACAACAGCCAACTAGAGATTGCAGATTGAGATCACGGTTTCCAAAAATGGGAGACCTTTTAATGATACACCTTTAGCCGGCACGGTGGCAGTTAAAAAAAGACCGAAACGAACTCCCGCACAATGGATAAGCACGATGGCCGCACGGACCGCATGGTGCGGGCTGTGCAATCGGTCTCCCCTCCCAACCAATTCAAGATGACCTCGCCAACCTGTTTCGGCAAAAAGGTGAGGTGTCAGGCGACGAACCAACCAGCAAACCCAAAACTCGTGCCCCTTGTGCCAAAAGTGGGTCGCGTTTTGATGACTTTACAAAATTGAAAAGCCAACCCCGACCTTCCCCGTTGTGCTTTAAAATAATAAAAGAAAAGTCAACAGACGGGTGGGGGTGGGGCGGGTTAAAAAGCGATGCTCGGAGCAAGATGACCTTATCTAGTGATGAAGCAGATTTTGTCCAAAACGTTCGACTAAAACACTGTTGGCCGTTATCAATCATGGCGAACTAGTTTGCGTTTTTTTGTGTGCTTCTCATCTTTCCCTCTATAAAATGTACCTAATTTGGCTAGATTGTACCAAGATCGAATCTCGCGTGGCTCGCAATGGTGAGACTTTCGGTCTAATTAATTCCGTTAGGTTCCGCCTTTGTTGGCGAACAGTGCAGGACAGTTATTTGAACTGGAGGGCTTTATGGAGCTAATCTTCCCGTTCTCATCAGACTCGATGGTGACTCTTCACAAAACGCTGCGGCTCAAGTATTCTTGGCCACTTTTTCTTGTTGGTTTATTGTAAAGAGGTTCGTCGCTTGCTGCAGTCTCCGCGCCGGCTGTGTGCTGTACTATTGCAACGAAAGGTGAAAAACAAAAAAAACGCTAAGAAGCCAAGAACTTGTTCAACGCTACAGCGACTCGACACCGAACGAACTACCAAACTGATCCGGTGATTGTATGTTAATTGCAGATACAAAGATACAAAAAAGAAGGGAAAAAACGTACCCAATCCCCAAGTTCCCGAAACTATCAGACAAGCGATCTCGGTGTACGCCGGACTCGGTACGGATAGCGCAGCGAATTGTAAACCCCGCTTTGTTGTGGCTTTCTGATCAACGTATTGAGCGTAGGGCTGGACTGCAAAGCCGATTTCATACGCAAAGAAGCTTAGCAGTAGTAGGAGCGATATTACGGCAGGACTCATACCTAAACAAATTGCTCGCCCAGTGTAGCGACGAACAAAAGCGTTGTCTGTACTCAGGGCGCTGTTCTGTTTGCGATTGCCTATTAATAGGACACATAATCGGGCGCGTGCTTGAAGAATACGCATCACTTCATACAGACAAACAGGAGAAAAGACAAACAAGAGCATGAAGCCTCTTTCATTCCTAACTGTATCATGGGTTTATACCTAACAATGAAATAGCAAAGGTATCTCAAATGGGCATGATAATTGTGGATGTTTCGCGATTCTAGCGCGAGAGCACACACACGATCAGCTCAGAATGCGAGACGATGAAGACGGCAGCGCACAAGAGCAGTTACCGTTGTGCGTAAAATTGATTACGAAACTAGATCAATAGGGATAGGGATTGAGCAGTTGGGAAAAGGGGGTTTATAAAGTACAGTTTGAACGATCTAGATTCTGTGTGGCAAAGTGATCTATTGTTCCAAAATGGGGATGAGAGGTTTTATTGCATTTTTTTTTCGGAACGGATAAGGTGTTGATTACTGAAGATTAGTATGAATTTTGTGCAGCAAATGACTCTTTTGCAACATATTCTGCTCAATTTGTAGCTTGAAAGGCCTAGAATTTAGTTGTAGCTCTATTTAGTCGTATTTTGTCACGATTGTTTCTTCAATCAGTACATAAAAAGAGACATTCTTCAATCAATACAGCTGCATGAATGTTTATCGCTTGATGAAAAACAAAATTTTAACAGCATTATCAACAAAATAAATTTAAAATTTTTGGGAATGACTCAATACAGTTGGTTTAAATTGATCAAATAAATAACAGTCAATCCTCATTCAGTCGTTTCACAAATCATTTAAAGAATATACATCGTGAAATACATATATTTAGGCATTATTATACTATATTGACTGTATCAAAAATAGCTCTACATTTTCAGATTCTCTGTTAATGATCTACTAATTAGACCTTAAAGAAATGGAACTGTATCACCGAACCATAGTTCCTCCACTTAAACGCCTTATCGAAATGAAATAAATCACCAACCGTTAATTCCTACAAATCGTTCCAATAACATTACTCACCTTCAACCTTCCCCCCCCCCCCTCCCCAACATAACTTCTGATTAAAACAAGCCTTATCGGCATGTGCCGTACACATTCTTCCACGGCTCAAAGATGGCCGACAACTTCATCTAAACAAACCCAAACGATCCAAAACTCCCCAAAGGGACAAGCATTTGCATAGAATGCTCGTTTACTACGGCTACGGTCAACCAAAGTCGATAGGAAATGCTGACGAAACTGTGTGCAGCACCAGTAATTAATTGATATGCAGCCCATTCGACTAGCCAGCCGGACCCGATAAGAATTGTGTCACGCCCGGGGTTTGGTTGGTAGGTAGGTAGATAGAAGAAGAATGATTGTTCTTTCACTCTGCTTCTAACACGCGCGATTGATAGTGCGGTGAGACCCCGCGGAAAGCATTTAATCCTAGATTAGAACGCATATAATTATGTTGCTTCTTCGCTAGCACAGCAGCTGCCTTTATTCTAATTGATTTTTTTGCTGTCGCTCCCGATACATCGCTCTTCCTTTTGCTCCCATTTCCCAGCCGGACGCCGAAGCGATTCATTAAAAATTTAAATGTTTGCCAAATTGTTGTGATCGGTAAGAATTTGCGCCGCGTGCGTGCCCTACAAATCTCGAATTCATTCGACCCAGACCACCGGATGTGGGCCGTTTTGGGGCCGGCATTAAACGTCCCAAAACAGGGAAGCTATAATGCAGCGGTCGTGTGGCTGATCCGCGCGAGCGCCAAAGAATAAATTGCTGGTTTCGATTCCATTTCAACTGCCCATTGCGCGGCTCGGTACGCTTCCAACGTATGCAAGTCAGAGCGCGTCGCGGTACAAAACTATAATTTGTTAAATTTACAGCATTCGCAACACTCTCCGGGCTGGGGTAAGAGCGTAGCCGCAATAACTGGGCCACACCGGCTTGGTTAGTCTAATGAGCGCTCGGAGGGGCTACCATTTAAGCAGAAGCAAAAGGTTGGTCGCCCTTCTGCTCGATCGACGCCAACCGGGCGGGCGGGCGGGCCAACCAACAGCCAAGCCACAGCTCTGCCTCGCGACCATTAATAATCGGCTGCGCGATAGGGCCGCTGCTTTGATTTGCACGCTGCGGTGTGCGCGTATGAACGGTCCGATTAGTCGTGACCGAGCGCACCCTTTCGGGTCGAATGCGTTAGACAAAGGCCTCATTCGTGCTGCTCATCTCCCGGCAGTTGGGGTTTATCTTTAATTTGTGCTGACCCATTTTTAGCCCTTCCTGCTTAACGTTCGGGACAACAGGCTGGAGATAGATGGAGAGCGGACTGTGTCGAGCAGAGCTATAAAGTTCGACCTTCTCTGGACGAATGGAAGCGATGCTACGATACCGCGTTGGTGAGGATGAGCCACAGTTGAGATTAACAAAAAGCTCATCGTTTTATCGTACCCGTCAATCGCGGTGGTAGAAGTGACGCTAGATGGGGTTCAGAGAGGATGGAAAGGAGGAAGCAATAATTAACCGCGAAACGTGAGCTCCATTGAAGAAGCGGCTCCGTATCGTTCGGAGCGGGGATGAAAGTCACCGATCGGTTTGATTTGATCAATCGATCGAGGTGTGGGAGAGGAAGGTTTTTCGAGTTGATTCGTAAATTGCTTTGTCCTCGTTTGCTGATCGTTTGCCGATGAGTTCTTTCACACAATCAAATCGTAGTTTGTTGGGGTAGAATTAATTTTCATTCTAAAGGCAATACTGTCTTCTCGCGGCATTGAAGTCTTTCGTCTACCGTCAGCCGTACCAGGTGCGTGTTTTAAAACCTCTTTCACTCCCCCATTGGCAGTTATTTAATCCCGTAAGAGTGCAATAAACTTGTTGCTTTTCCCAAAACACACACATAATACGTACTTGATCGGTATTATCGCACCTTATGCTACAGCTCGAACGCTTCTACAGCACACGCCTGCATTCCCAAGGTCTCCGCTCAAGGCGGTTGTTTATATATTTTTTTGGGAAAGAATGAAAGAATGTTTTACGCTCCACCTTCACCAAGCAACGCAGCACCGTACGCAGCTGGTGAAAGCTTCTTTTTTTCACCAATCATTCACTTAATAAAAATACGTAGCGGTACTAACTACCACAGGGAGGCAGACGGCACACTAGCATCCACCAACCATCGATTCGATTGGGAAATCGGATTTCAATTTATTTTCCATTTGCCCTGCTGACTACCCTTTCTGCTGCTACGCAACAATGCTCACAACTATGTGTGTGTGTGTGTGAGCAGCTCGCATGGGTCATCTAATGCGTATGCGTTCAACAACAGCAACAACAAAAAAACCGCCGCTCGCGAGGGAAGCCAAGAAACCCTATACGAAAAGTACGTTTGCTTTCAATGACCTCGGCGTACGCCAATGTAACGGATTCTTGACTCCAGCGTCGATCGCTAGGCGCATGCATGCGTGTGTGTGTGTTTCTTTTTCCATTGCTTCCCTTTCCCCGTACACACTACAAACTACACTGATGTTGGTGTTGTGTGATGGGTTTTTGGGGTCGAAGCTTTTCCTCCCCTGAAGCACGCGTGCAGTTTCTTCTGGTGTAGTGTTTTTTTTTTTTTTATAAATGGATTGGCCCGAGCATGCGTGTGCCAGTGTGCTGGTTTCTTTTACAATTTGGAGGGTTAGTTTAGAAAGGTAGAGTCATAAAATGTGTGCCAAATCGTTGGTTGAATCAATGATGTTAAGTCTTGAATCAGAAAATGAATCAGAAACTAAAGACTGCAATCAAGAAAGCGACGAACCTGATGGTTTTGTCTGAAAGGGGGTTTTGATGCAATTTACCAAACAAAGAATGCAATACTATAAAGTATATTATACAAAAAAAGAATCTTTGAGATTCAATAGTGCATGTATTGCTTATAAAAATAATTATAAATTAATCCATAATTTAACAAAATCAAAGCAAATCAATAATTTTGCAGATAACTTCAAATTGTGTCTAAATGCCAATGAATTTTACCATGAACTTCGTATAACTGTTCCTGCTTTATTATATAGATTGTTTTTCTTACTTAGCCACATTTTACTTCTCAAGAGCACATATTTGCGCAATTTAATAAGAACATTTTGCTTAGAAGCACCTCTCCACCATTCCTCTCAATCCGAACTACTCTTCTTCGAGTAATTTAGTGTGTTTTACCCTTTTTATTTAATGAATTTAACAGCCCAGATAGGTTCACTTTGCTGTGTTTAAAAGCTTTCAATGAAATTAGAAACGGCATGCAAAACACTCCAACCGGCGGGTACAATGTACTGTATAGCGTCATTGCCAAAATCAATGTCGGCGTGTGAACATTATGCTTGCGCTTGCCACTAGCGCGTAAGACCACCTCCCTCCTGTATAGCATCTTTTCGCTCAAGACCTACTCTAAATATTCATTCTCATTCAAAACTGGCCCTCTCCCCTTCTTCTCTATTGGTTTTAGTGCGAATTAATCCGTCAGCGCGGTTTCGTTCGGAAGGCCTCCGACAGGCGCTGCGCCGGCATTTGCAATTTATTTCACACACACACACACACACACACACACTGAAGGAGGTAGTGTAAGGTGCTGCCAATGGGGAGGAGGTTTTGTTTCCGACTGTGTAATGAAATTAACGCAATCAACATCCATCCATCTCCGTGGCGGGTGTGTTTGTCTGTGCAAATGAAGAAGTAATTGCGAAGTGCGTTGCGTGTAGCAGTGCGCCCCGAACGTAGAATGGTTTGGCTTACACCTACTCTCACCCACAGCCACCCACTGCCATGTGGAACATGTGGTGAGCGAGCGAGCGGGGCGACGGAGGTCACAGACCAGAGGCCCCCCGGCCACAGTCAGAAGTGGCCACGTTGCGCTTTATTAAAAGCAGCGCTCCGTGTTTGTTCCATCGCCGTGACGGAAGTCAGCTGAGGCTGAGTGGCGTGGGTGCACGTGAGCTTTGCCATACGCCTCCACACGCGCCTAGTAAAGGCACATACAGACACACACACACACACACACACACAGAGACGCGTCTTTGGTGCGGGTATCTCAACCTAAAGCTGGAGGTTGTAGTGTGTATTACGAACGATGACATCATGCGATCGCGGATAGGCGAAGTCCGTGAGAAGTTGAAGGTTAATCGGCGACAACGTAACGTGTCACGTCAGTGGGGGAGAGGGTTGTTTTAGTTCACTTACGCGCCACCGATGTTGAGTAGGTAAACCGTTTTAAGGGAAGAATTCTTGACTGTGTACGTGTGGGTTTTTTTGATCGATTTATTTAAGTGCTTTTTACCGCCCCAGAAGGATGACGTTCTTGAGTGATGTGTAGCTGAGTAAATTAGATTTTTCTGAAGCGATCTATCAAACATGGTGACTCACAAAACACCCACCGAAGAGGAGTGTACACCCTACAGACAAAAGAATTACACCATTAAGGCCGCCGCCTGGTGAGGTGTGCTGTTAATGTTTTCCCACTTTTCATTATTAATTCGTGCACGCAAATTTAACGTGTTTTTCCCCCTCTGCGAAACCACAGCTAGATGATCTTCACGACTTTGCTATTTCATCCCCGACACGGCTCAGGTGCTTAGACTTTATGGTATCCAATTTTCATAAAACTAGTGCCCCCTTCGACCTTGCCCCCGGGGTCGGGGGCACTTGCACTGCTCGATCACCTTTTCGGAAGGGAACTTATGCCAGCCACGTGATCTGTCGTGTAGAATAAAAAAAAGTTCATGGGAACCGTAAAGCCGTTTGAATGGGTGTTTTGCTCACCGTATGTGTTGATAGCAGCTCGGCAAAAAAAGAAGGTTACCTTACTATGTGCAACCCCTTTAACCAGCGCCCTCATGCACAGTTATGCTTAATTTCCCATTGCATAACCTCGATATGCTTTGTGTTTCTTCCCACCCTCAATCGAGCTCCAACGATAACGATATAATAGTCCTGCGGAAACACACACATATGCATTCTTCGGCACGCATCGGAGGAACCTGTGGTGCCGTTTTTTTCCACGCCACCAATTGGTTGGTTCCCCGCATCTAACGGGGAAAAGGTTAAGTAGAGCGAGGAAAGTGATCCCGATGCACGCCGCCGAGTGCTAGATTTGTTTGCATGTGTGTGTCTGTGTGGTGGTGATGGGAAAATTGGCAGAAAAACTCCCACCAAATCGTCACATTTGCCGTTACGATCAAAGGGAACGAAGAAACAAACAAAACAAAAAACTATCAACACACCAACGTGTTGAAGATGAACGATTTTTTCACACAGCTGAATCGCTTATTACTCCTTTGCCGTGCAGGAATAACATCCTGTTGCCGAATCGTTACTGGCAAATCACAAGTCGTGACTGTGGTTCGCAAAAAGCACCGAATCATCCCTATAAATGATCGCTTCCGGAACGCTGGTCGGCCAGGTGACGGCATGGGTCATCCCTGCGGGCGAACTGAGATCATCCTCTAATCTATCGCGGGTCTCATCCCTGATCGTGTTGATCATCTCGAGTGAAGATTTGCGGGGAATGATTGGAGAGGGATGGTATGCAAAAACAAAACCAAAAAAAGCACAAACCTCTCAACACCCGAAAATCAACGCCAGCTCATGTCCACACAATCGTGTCCGGGATGAGTACGTTCCGGGCAGAGAGGATTTTAAATTATTAACGACCGTGACGGGAAACTTGTACAATGGCGAGAGCAATGGCATCGATCAAGGTAAAACTGTTAAAATATTAGGTTCAAACTGAACACCATTCGGCCTTGTCAGTGATAATCAATTGGGAGGCTATATTTAACACAGTTGGCTAGGTTTCGTTGGTTGATTTCGTTGCTGTCGATCAGAAACATCCTTTGGGTTTGTTTTTTATCCGGTTGGCTATGGCATGCCTGTTTGTGTTTCAGTTTCAACATTCAACAGGATCTTTCAATGTCTATTTCCGCGACGTCAGTGGAAATAATCACCTTAAGTATTGATTAAGGAAACAACCCTAAATGTTGTTAAGTAATTATAGTTTAAAGAGTCTTTACTAAGGTAAACCAATAAAAACAACACTCAGAAATCATTACAGTATCTTTACATTAATTTTAGACTGTGTTTAATGTTTCTTGTGTTATTTGAAGTTTTAAAGGTTGTTTAATTCAATATTCTTTTTATCAGATGTAATGGTGAAATACATTACATTCATTCAATATTACTTAATTCGGTCTAGATATTTTGACAGAGCCAAATGCTCGAATGTTTTTGCAATTGGATTAATTTTTACTTTACTCAACTGTATTCTTTCCCATCAAAATTGTATAAATTGCTCATTTTATAAAAGAAAAATGCATTTTGGAAGAGTTGCTTCGAAGTAATAGGTGTAACACTTCACTTTTATAAATAACAAAGCAGTCAATGGAACATAAAAATATTGTTCATCATTAAACAAGACTTTCTGTGAAATAGACGTTAAATCCTTGAGTTTTCATTCATCGATCGTGACTCAGAAAATGCAATTCAACCGCCTAGTCAGACTACTAACCTCAATATCCAAATAAGAAATGTTCCAATACACGTTACGATTTCCTGAACGAAGGACAACGAACCATTTTAAAGCAGCTTTCGTGCAATAATTCCCCCATGTTTCGAACACATTCAAAGCGCAAGGATTAAGCAGAGTGTGTAAAAGTTTGGAAAGGAAAAACACAACCCTGATTGATCGAGTGACTTTCCCGTTTTTTTTTTCTTCTTCTTCTTCTTCTGGCAGTTAGTCTACCAGATAACCGGTCATCACCATCGGCCATCATCTGGACAGCGGCTTTGTGAGTGCCGCAAGCTGCGCAGCTCACTTACAAAAACGATACTTACTTTCCACTTTGTCGAGGTTATGCAACGCTTGTTGCCTTCGCTTGTCGCACCAAATCCAACCGAACCGAACCGGTGATCGATGAGAGGGAGCCCTGAACCGCTTCTTGCGCTTTTCTTTCGTGACGGGGGTTTTTCGCCTTGCGCCTTATGCTGCTGCGCGGCTACGGACTTTGATGAACGCAAGGGCCGTTGCTCGAGGACACGGTGACTCGAGGGAAATCCTGTTTTCGGGGTGTACGTTCCACCAGCACCACCCCTTCGGCTCTTGTCGGCTCCTTTTACGTCTCCCACCAGACACACATACAGGGAAAAATACACGCACACTGACAAACACACACACACACACTCGTTTGCTTCTTATCTGTGTGATGCACTTTGCTTATTCGCTATTCTTATTCCACTGCACCAACCATTCGAAGCACTGCAGCTTGCAACACAACACAGAACAGAGCACAGAGGAGAGATGAGCACCTCACTCACACTGCACGCACACACACCTTACACTTGCATTTCCGTTTGCTTTTGCTCTTACTGCTTTTTGTGCAAACAGGCGAAAGAGAACCCGAAAAATAAATAGGAAGACAAATATTAAATGATGAGAAATGATCATGTGCCACCCTGAAAATAACGTAGACGTGAAGAATTTATCGCCCCACGGCGCAGTCCTCTCAGACACTGCCAAGATAGGCCGAGATATCAAGAACCTCGAGAGAGGGACAAAGAGAGAGACAGAGATGTACTGTACACGCACTGTACGAACAAAACTGTAGGGTGTGCGACAGCACCAAGGCAAACACGACAACGGGCAGCCTATCGCGAACACGATCTTTGTCAGCGCGCCGGACAAAAAGGCCGTCCGGGAGGCGAAGGGTAAAAAGGCAAACAAAACACGCAACCACACGCGGCAGAACTTGTACGACCAAACGGACGGGGCAACCTTACGCGGCTCGGATTCACATATTCTTGCCCGCCAGATGTTGGGGAAGTTGTGTTTTATGAGAAAACGCGCCCAAACCAGCGGGTGACGAAATTGGGAATTAATTTTAGAAACACGCCAAAACTTGATCGAGGCACTTGCTGGCCAGTGGTAAAGGGAAAAGTTTTAAACACTGCACAGTGAAAGAAGCAATCCTCCCCCGGGGCGGGCACAACAGTCAAGCTAATTTATGGTTTTTTTTCGGGCCGCAAAAAGAACCACTTCTTCGTAAGAAAAAAAAAACACCTCAAAATCTTCGGTGCAAAACTCAAAAGTAGCAGATCCCCACCCGGCGGGAGGTTCGTTCACTTAGCCACTGAAAGCTGGAAAATGTTGAAACGAGAACACACACATTGTGCTGGGCCGCTGGGATCGAGGATCGCGTAGAAAAGCACACACAGAAAACAACAACACGCAGATCGACTTACACACTCTGTACCGCTACGAAGCTACGAAACGAATAAGCGGACTGCGCTCGATCGGGAGACTTCAACGCGACCGCAGACCGGAATACCTTGAAAATGTTGCTCTGGTATCGTTCTTAGGCACGGCTGCGGTGATGTTGGGTTAGAAAAGTATTGTAATTGAAAGTTGTCAGGTGACATTAATTTGATATCATTGATTTGAAAAAAAAGATAAATATAGGTAAACAGTAACAGTAAAAGAGTGTAGTTGTAAATAATATACAAAAGGAATAAAATAATTTCCACATTGTTTCCACATTATGAAAGGATATTGTTGTCATTTAATTTGACATTCATTCAATGCTAAGTTCATGTTAATTGATGTTTGTATTGCTATTTATGTGATTTAATTCTTAAACGATATATTTTTATATAATTATACAGCAATATCTGGATCACAAAGGATTATGTTCATTATCATGACAACTGTGCGATATCCATTATGCTTTGGATTGGTGCATAGGCAACATCTGCAATGTTTCAGTCTCTCCAGCCTTTCTTTATTCAGTTGCTTCACGATGTTGCATCACTTTACGTTTTATTTTATTCTTCTTCTCAACAGATCTGAATAACTGACTGAGAGAAAAAAGGTAGACATTTTATAATAAAGACAGATGCGAGACAGCCAACGTAGCAAGACGAGCACGAAAGGATGAAAGAAATATATTACACATTTTTTATACACATTTTACCACTACCCACCATGATCTAAAGCACACTAAATTCAAGGAGAGAAACACCTATAAATGAGTAAACCTCATAATATTAGAGATTAATGGGGTGCCAGGAGATTCAAGTTTAGGAAACATGGATTAGACACACATTTAAACCCTATCTAAGTAAACACTTTCCCGGCTAATTCTAACAAAAAAATCCTTCAACTTATATGACAAAAAAAACTTTAGCATTCATGATCATAAAAGCTGCAATTAAGTAGTTTTATGTAGAAAACATAACATTATTTCAAAACAATAGAACACTGTCACATAATGTCATAACAAAAGCAACACCCAAATGTTGTCATCATCTTGAGATAACGATAAAAAGGGATTTTATACTTGAAAAATCAAATCTCTAGGGGGTTTTGTGATCATGCTTGCACCAACAAACCCATGCTGGTCTATCTCTCTCCCTCTCTCTCTTCTTTTCTTTCTTTCCTTTCTTCCACAGCGCTGCGGAACAGCATCGCTCCCTTTTCCACACACACACACACCCATCGGAACCGGACGGACCGTTCGCTCTGCGTGTGCATTTCATAAACCCCTCGCAGCACGTAGTGGTATTGGTGGCGCAAGGGGTTGCCGTAAAAGCCCAGCGCGAGCGCAACCGTACGAATGCACGCGCGCACCGTTTGTGTGCAGGAATGTGTTGAATGGAGCGATGCGTGTATGCGACCCAAACGCTCCATCATTCGTGGTGCTGCAGTATTGGTGTGAGGCGCATAGTGGGCTTAATTGAATGCGTTGCGGCGGTTTTCGGCCACCATGCGCTCACCAAAAATTGCGTCCGTTAAGCAAGAATAATTTAATTAGAACATTTTCTAGGTCAAAAGCAGTAAGGGGGTGGGGGGGAGTATGGCGTTTTTCTCACTTGTTATGGTAAAAAACAGTTCTTTTGTGCCCGGGATTTGCTTATGCCTCCAGCGAGTAAGAGTCGTTACACAAGAAATTTTCGTTAATCAGATTCTAATTTTCTCACCCCAAGGTACATGACTGCAGCGCAACGATTGGGTTTGATGGCGATGAGCTAATAATAGTTTGAAATTATTTTTAAACGGCACATGGAACGGGATAGAGATTCTTGCACAAAAACTCCACTTAAATTGCTATAAATTATGTAGGCATTTTTTTGAATTGAATTTCCAAACCTCACAAACAAAGGGCCGTTTCACGTGCGGTGCCATCATGCTGCCCTATAACTTTTTAATTGGACACATTTAAATGGCCACTCAGTTTTATTTTTTCAAAATTAATTGTAGCCTCATTTTTTACAACATTGATCTGAATACTGAACTGCTTCTGGGGTGGCCAGTGCAAAACGTTCATCACACATCATTAGGCGCATCCCGAGCGCCTAATGAGTGCCGTACCGAAGGCATCTCCTGCATCTCCGTCTGTATCGAGGCTGCACCTTGAATGGAATCTTCCACTTGAGTAAAAGAAATCGAAAAACAAAAAAACAAAAGTGACCCTAATTCGGTCGGCCTCGTAATTAGGAAGCTTTTTCTCTCGTTTACTTTCGTTCGATCGCGACGCGAGTGTGCAAACAACGCGTTTAGGACTTCCTGCTCCTCAGACACGGCAAGGCAAAACCAAAAGGTAAACAAAGCGCAGATACAGTTAACAAATCATGTTAACCCGGCCCGGCATCCAAACATCGGCCAACATCGAGCATAATCGGCACAGAAGTAAAAGTGTGTCCTCATTTCCCTGTCCGCCAGCGAAATGGGTCACATCCCGCCTAGAGCACGACTCACTGTGAAATGGTCATTTGAAAATCCCGCGTCCTCTAATCGCATCCCCCTTACTGCCCCTATCGGCAGCCTGCAGCCCACGCGCATGGCACGTTGGTTTGTTGGTGTTTGCGAGCTGCCTTTTTTCACCCTTCGAGCGCTATTACCAATGCAACCAATGCAACGCAAACATGTGCATCTCGCTATCCAATATGGCGCTATGGGGAGCGCACCGTTGTGTGCGTTCAGAAACGAGTAGAACCGGTTGCAATCGAGAAATTGCAACACTCACACACACCAACATACGGAATAGGGACCGAAAAGTGCACAAGAGAGAGAGAAAAAAAGCACCCCAACAGCACGAGCGAACGATGGGGAAATGCAGTTTGTGCACCCTGAAGACAAAGGTTTCGATGCAAAAGAAAGAAAGAAAAAATACAAACCTCCAGACACCCCTTCCGAGAATGTGCAACAAAGACGGGGCTTTTTGGTGGAGCGACACGGCCTCCGACACCGTTCGTTTGAGCATATTTTTGCAGCATTTTCGTTTGTTCGCCCAACAACCCCTTTACGACCTTTATTGGCCATTTTCCAGGAACGCTCTTACAGGCGATGTACAGTGCCTTCGTGCATATGCAAGCGATTCGCTGCATTGATTCGATACAGGAAGAACACACATGCCTGCCTTCCAGTTGTCTCCATTGCACACCCCACCAAAACCCCGTCCACCCCAAATCGACAAGCTGCATCGAGGCATTGGAATGCAAACGTGCATCGCTCTCCTGGCCTGGGTCTTTGTGCGAATTGTCGTTCCGGTCGTGGAATGACTAATCGGAAAAAAGCCTCCCCCTTTCTCAGCTCCCCCACCATTTGCGGTGTCTTAAAAGCGTGATGACCGATTAAAAGGGCGTGAACGGGTGACTTGTACGAAGGCATAAGAGAGGAATCTATGCTAGGGTTACTTTATTATCGAAGCTCAATCGTTGCACTCAACGGGGCCCTACTGCACTGACGGTCGCGATGGTGGTGGTGATGTTGCCGCCCCGTCCAGATGCCGCAGATAGTCCTGCTCGAAATCGTTCATCTGCTTCGACTGTTCCTGGTTGAACTGTTGCTTCTTCAGCTGGTCCACGCTGAGCAGGAGCTTCTTGTAGTCGGCCAGCACCTCGGTTCGCTGTTTGCGCAGTTGCCGAATCTGCTTCTCGTACGTGAGCCGTTCCTGTCGGGCGGCGTCCCGTGTTTCCTGGAGAACGGGAAAGAAGCGTCAGTAAGTATGGGTAACATTGTTTTGTAGCTGTGGTGTGTATGTAACTTAGGAATTTTGTTTTTAATAACGTTTTGGAGTCATTAATAACCTGGTAGCCTTGGAGTCATTTTTAACAGCTTCTATGAGTTTGTGACATGCATTTTAAAGAAGAAATTCATACTAGTTTGCCAAAGTGAGCATTATGTAAGAGCAGATCAGAAACTTCAGGCTTTTTCTTCATTTATGAGCCATAACTCTGATAGCAACTCTTTATGGTAGCCTTGGAGTCATTTTTAACAGCTTCTATGAGCTTGTGACATGCTTTTTAAAGAAGAAATTCATACTAGTTTGCCAAAGTGAGCATTATGTAAGAGCAGATTAGAAACTTCAGGCTTTTTCTTCATTTATGAGCCATAACTCTGATAGCAACTCTTTATGCTTAAAAATAAATCATTAAATATACTTTGTAAACTCAAGTAAATGATTCGTAAGTTTGTGGTCATTACAAAGGATCATTACTTCAGAAAAATATTTCATTCAATTAAACTCAACAAAATTTAAGTCCTTCATAATTGTGTCTTATTTCTATACCACGTGGAAGAGCAGATAACTTGAATTGAATTCATCATTAATGGTTACATTTCTTTTTTTTTCTTATTAATTTTGAATTATTCCCGGCATTACTCCTTACGTCAAATATTATACTAACATCTGTCAAAGTACTAATGAGATTTTTCAACTAAACTAATTAAAAAACTTACAGGGTTATTTTTAGTAGAATTGAGAACTGACATGATTTCCCAAGAAGTTGTTTGACATTTTGATAGGGGTTTCAGTTAAAATATATTTGAACCACTTTTAGCCTGATTTCAAACACTTTGAGCAACCGATCAATTAATGGTTGACGACCGATCGGCTGACGAAAAATTATGCAAAAACTCTCATGAAACTCCTATTACTCAAGATTCCTGCGTTGGTTTTGTCGTGTGATAGATACACACTGCTGACCATGTTTCGTTTCCCATCCGGACAATTCCGTCAAACAAATAAGACAAGTAACCCTGCTGAAAAACCGGCATGATCGCGTAGGTCTTATACGCCTCGGCAGAGCAAAAGAGGCAACATTTACATGCTAAAAATATTCATATTTCAATTCTGTGCGTGATCTCTAGCACTGCTCCAAAGTCCAAAAAGCCAGCTCTCTGTGTCTGTGAATGAATACAGCAATATTTAGCATCGTTGGAGTTCCATCGAAAGCTCCATCTTTATGGCGAACAGAATATCGTAAATATCATCTCAAGCTGTGAGCTCTCGAAGCACTCCGCAAATATCTTTAAGCGCATCTTCTCCCAAATTCCCCACTTGATCATCTGTAACACAGCGTTCAGAAACGGGAAGAAAAGAAGGGGGGAGGCCCAAAGTTTCCTTATTTTCTTACCCACTTGCTACAACCGACAGGCAAACAGACAACCAGAGAAGAAGCCTTTCCGTCAACAGACGTAACAAACCGATACCTTTTCCGAGTCGTTCGCAATGCTCAGCTTGATGCGCAAACTTTCGACCTCCTCCTGCGCCTTGAGCAGCCGCCGGTCCTGCGTTTGGTTGTGGTTGGCAAGGTTGCGTATCTCGGACCGCGCACCGTACAGCTCCTTCGCCGAGACGTTCAGCTGGGCGTCCTTTTCCTGGAAGCATCAATCATTTGGCGTTTGAAATTGTGAGTCAAAAGACTTCACACAACCCTCTCGCCTTCGTGCGAACGCAACGTACCTTTAGCAGTTTGTCCAGCTCCACGTTGCGCTCCTCGTACTTCTTGACCGTGCGCTCGAGCGCCCCATTCTTCGTCAGCAGCTGTTCCTTCACCGCCTCGAGCTGCTTCAACCGATCGAGCGCCAAATTAAGATCCTTGACATTCGCCTCGTTCTGCTTCTGGCTCGCTTCCAGCTCGGTCTGAAGGATGGCGACTTTGGACTTGAGAAACCTACACACACACACACAAACACACGACCAATCGTCAGCTCCGTTAGTCGTACAAACAGCCTTCCCCCCGAACCTACTTGATCAGTCCCTCCGAGCTGATGTTCTTCTTCTCCAGCACCTTCGGTACGACGTCGGCCATGTTTTTGCTGAGATTGCGAGCCGCCGTCCCGGCCGATGTCACCGATTTGCTTGCGATCAGCATTCCACCACCCGGACCGGGGCCACCGCCTACACCACCACCACCGCTACCACTGCCCCGCTGGCCATTGCTTACCTTGCGCTCCACCGAAACAGTCGTGACCTTCACCAGCTGCAGCTGCTGGTTGGTGGTGGTGGTGTTACTGTTATTGGCCCGCGTGCGCTCTTCCTGTATTGCGTCGCACCGAATCTCGGTGAGGGTCGTCAACGTGCTGGCCGGTTCCTGGACACCTCCACCGTACGTGTCCTTCTCCCCATCGCGCACCACCGCAAAGATGACGGCCGACGAGCGTTCCTCACATTCCGGGTCCTCGTCCGAAGCACCGGCAGCAGCACTGCCAACGCCACTGCCGCCCACACTTCCACCACCGATTCCACTTTCCTTATCGGTCGTATCGATCGAAGCGCCCAGCTCGGAGGAGGACGACTCATCGCCCGGCCCGACCACCGCCGTCGCCGCCGCCGCCGCCACATTGTTCAGCTTCTTCAGGCCGTGGCGCAACCGGCGCTTCGTTGTCATCCAGCTGACGTTCTCGTTCAGCTCGAACAGGCCCCGTGACTTGGCGTTTATTTCCTCGTTCAGTCGGAACAGAACGCGTTCGCGCTCGAGTAGCACCGGATCCATGCTGTATTGTTTTCCGTTCCTGTCCGGGTTCCTTACCGGGCAAATAGCGGCACCAAGTGTAAAACCTTTTTTTTTGTGTCAACCACCGCAAGGTGCTGTGCTTCCAGAACAAACCAACCGTGCACGAAAAGTGTCCCAATCTTTCTTTACTTTCCAGCACAAAAAAACCCCACAAACGAGAACTCTCGGATTTTCCGCTCCAACGCGTTTCGCTGCAATCGGTGCCCGGCGAGTGAATGCACGCCAAAGTGCCAACCGTTGATTGAAACGGGTGGCGTCGTATGCCGTCTACAGCCGTTGCCGTTGACAACCGACCGAAAAGCCGGCCCGGGGGTTGCTATGGTTTTTCCTTTCGGCGTAGCGATGGTGAAACCGACAGCCAGCCCTGCCGTTGCCGTTGTTTATGCACGCCAAACAGAATGCCGGCGACGCACCTGTTGATGGCTGTCCCGTTGCGTGCCGAGGGTTTGTTGACGTCCGGAACATACTGGGAATGTCAATTGAGGTGATGTGTTCCGAAAAAGCAAAGAACGTTGCCTACCGTGGGACGCGTTCCAGTTTACCGAAATGTGAATAGAACATGCATTGCTGGTGGTAGAAATGTGTTCAACCGTGTTTCTGCGACTACTAGGACGTGTTCTATGAGTCATTGCTTTTGGGAAGGATTTACAAGAAAAAAAACCTCAAAAATGATAAAAATTTATTCTTTTTAGCACAAAGTAAAGTTGTGTTATTACGATTGTAATTACGATTTCTGTCAATCATATACATGATTTCTTTTATACTGTTTGGTTTAAATTGTTTTAACTTCAAAACCCTTATGCCACTCTACCTGTGCTTGTAAGGGATTGCATAAAATGTGTTTGTTTTTTTGCGCTGCTTTTTTTTTCAAATAACTGCTGCCGGAAATGTTTCATTCAACAGTACCAGAGTCTGCTACTGCCTTGTACCGTTCTGGACATTGACAGTTGTTCCTTGTTCCTTGACTGCGCGAGGTTCAGGTACAATGCTTGAATTGGGCTAAGTTTAGTATCAATTCCAGCAACGGCATTGGAATTCAGGAATCATTCCAGGATCTGTATGGCAGGATCAGATACAGACCCGATATCGGTTCGGGAACTGTTTCAGAACGAGTTTGGGCTCAGAACCCTTTTAAAGACCATACACCCTTAATTTTAATGCGGGGAAGGGTTAATGATTCGTTCCAGAACTGGACAGTATTCAAGGCCAGTGCTTCAGAACCTGTATGGGTTCAGGAACTACATCAGGAATTGAATATGTTCAGGATCAGATCCAGGACTGGAAAAGCGTCAGGATCAGATCTACTGACGAAATGTGTTCAAAATCAGTTCTAGGACCATTATGTTTTAAGGAATCAGTTCCATGACCAACAGAGATTTGGAATCATTTCCAGAACCGATTTGGGTTCCTAATAAGTTTCTTTCAATTTGCCCCTTGTATTTTTGAGGCACTTGTAAATTGCATAGTCTTGAAAACAAAACAAAAATTCTCACGCAATCTGGAGCTTTTTGACACCCTAAAAATTATGTTGCGTAGTTCTGTAACCGGACTAAATTAACAAGTTTTACAAAATCAAAATCTTTCCAAATAGTAATAACGTATTGCTGCACACTGAACATTCAACGTCATAAACTTAACAACGCAACTACTTTTACACACTCAAACCTCTTGTGGCAAAATGTGCTATAAAAGACACGCAATGTCGACTTTCGTACCAACCAACACCTTATCAATCGTTATCTGTGGCACTTGTCACTGATTGCACCGCAATAGCGGGACACACCAAACGGAGAAGGTGATTTATCACCAAATTCAGTCTTCTGTTCACAAACGCCTCAGCCGTATCGGAGAAAGTCGCATTCGATTGCAGTTTGAACCGCATCGTAAAGATGTTCCGATTATCCAACGCGCTTGTTTTGGGGTTGCTTTCCCTCGCAACGGTAACACTGGCCCAGCAACTCGAGCTGGCAAAGAATTACGTCTGCACCGAAGACTTTTGTGACGTGAGTATCTGTGTCTGCAACGTCACTCGGTGTGCGCTTTTATCAATAAATTGTTCCTCCGTTTGTAGAACTACCGTGAAAGCAACGAGTGTGATGCACTGAAAACGGCTTGCCGAGTGCAGAATGCTACGCACAATGGGATCATCTTCCCGTCGGCGACCCCTTGCTCCTGCTGCAAGACCTGTGTGGAGAACCTAAAGCTTGGCGATGACTGTTCGGTGGGCGGGTTGGGCTATCCAGTGCCGGCTGGAATTTGTGGCCCTGGGCTGTACTGTAAGGTGGCGGAGGGTGATGAGCATCCCACCTGTCAACCGAGTAAGTGTTGTGAGAATTCTATTTTGGAGTGAAATATTGAATGAAGATCATTTCGTGAGCAGTGTTAGAATCGAGCAAGTGCTATACAGCTCAGAAGCAATTTGACGATCAACGGCAGGCCGGCTTGATTGGGCATCTGATGCAACGTCCAGAGTGTGATGGGGATGGAAACTTTCAGCCGGTTAGATGCATTCCAGGACAGACGTGAGTAATGGAGAGCATTTTTTTTTTTTTTTTTGGAAAGCTTCTGATGAGTTGTTGTCTCTCTCTCAGGTGTTACTGTGTGGATGAAGAGGGTAAGCGGATCTTTGGAGAAGCCGTCCACACTGCAAGCATTCAGATCTCGATGAGATGTGGTAAGAACTTCAAAAATTATCATTCAAAGATCTTTTCTAAAGATATTGTGATACATTGAAATTATCTCCATCTCCCCAGAATGCTCCCGACTGGCGGCAAAGGCACGCACGCTGCTCAACTCGCAATATCCCGTACTGACGTCACGCTGTGACTCCAAAGGTTCGTTCGATCAGCTGCAGTGCGTCGACGATATGTGTGTCTGCGTGGACATGCACACCGGTCGTCCAACTTCTGACCTTCGCAACGTTACCCGGGGTCTTTCCGCGCTACCGTGCTGTATGTAACAATAATTGATCTCCCCTTCCTAATAAGCTGCATCCATAATTAAACCACTTTAATACCCGCCACAGTCGATAAAAGGCTGCACGAAAATACGACCTACTTGCGGGACTGCGAAAACGTCAAGATCTCCCAAATCTACGACATCAGCGAGTACGCGACGGAAGACTACAACGTGCTCGAGTTCGAGCGTGACATCTGCCAGCCGGACGGGTTCTACGATCGCATCCAGCTCCATCCGACCGGTGGCTACCTGTACTGCTCCGATCGGGACGGTGCCCCGATCGAGAACTACCGGGCGCCAGTCAACTCACGCCTAGCAACGACCATGAACTGCAGTAAGCGTTTGGGGCTTATGCAAACCTTCACAAAAATCGTTCAAAATGACACGTAGTGCAAATTAATTGTCTTGTTTGTCTTGTTTGCAGAATGTGCCCGTGCGAGAAAGCTGCTGATCGATAGCAAAAGCCTGGAGGTGCCCGAGTGTTGCCCGAACGGGAACTACAAGCGGTTGGCATGCCGGCGCGGCGAGTGCTACTGTGTGGACGAGGACGGGGGGCAGGTTGGGGTGGAACGGCCGGAAAAGGACAAACAGCGGCTGCCCTGCTACAATGAGGGAGATTATTGTCCGGTTTCGTGATGGCCAGGGCCAGTTGTTTGTTGAATTTTAATGCCGAGACCTTGGTCCACGCTAGTGAGCATCTGTTATGACACGTGTCAAAGGGCGGTTGTGAAACGAACAACGAACATACGATGGTCAATAAACAAGCGTCTTGATGTGCGCTTAAAAATTAAACATTAATTTGCATGTCAAACTGCACGCCACGAGCGTGCGCCTGCCGATTCTCCCTACCGCGAGAACAAGTTTCCACGAAACGTTTATTACATTCTAGGCTCTACACTCTAGTCGCTTACATATCGAATGGCACGTATAATAAACAAATAAACAATACAACATCCTCCTCAATACCGTCAGTGTGCAGCAGGGAGAGCACCTCGCTTCTTACAGTGCCGTCTCGTTCAAGGGCCGCGCCCAGTCGGGGAAGGACGCCAGCTCGGGATAGATAATGCTGCCCCAGGTCGGGAAGCTGGCCCAGCTGATGAGCAGCGTAAAGATGGACGGTCCAATGCCGGCGACGGCCATATCCTTGATCCGGATGTTGCCCACCCCGGCCACGATCGCGTTCGGTGGCGTACCGACCGGCAGATGGAACGAGAAGCTACACACCATCGCGACCGGAAACATCAGGTACAGGGGATGAATTTCAATTGCGATTGCCTGAAATTGTACATTGTGTCACGTTATTGTAAGCCCAACACAAGACAGTGACATGAAAAGCGGGCGAGACCGTACCACTTCCGCTAGCACCGGTAGCACCACGTTGCAGATCGCCACGTTCGAGGTAAACTCGGTGAGGAATTCACCGACCACGCACAGCACAAACAGCAGCAGCAGCGGCGGAAGCACCTTCAACCCTGCCAGCGACTGGCCAAGCAGGGCCGACATGCCGGAAGTGCGACCACCCTCGGCAAGGGCAAACCCTCCGCCGAGCAGAAACAGCAAGCTCCAGGGCGTCTTCTGGTTGATGAAGCGCCACGTGATCAGCCCAGGGGAAGCTTTTTTGGGCAGGCGGCCTACCAAAACGGAACAAACATAAAAGATAAAGCCGGTGCCAAGCACTCAGGGATTGTCAAGCAATGGACACGCGAAAGCTCTGCTTAGGTAAAGCTTGAAAGCGCGTGGACGCGCCTGTACGCAATGCTATTGCACGCAAGACTTGTACGCAAACTTACCGCCACCCTTGTGGAAGAAGGCGAGACAGTTCCAGTCGGCCGGCACGATGAACAGCATGATCACGACGAAGATGGCGGGAGTGGCGTCTTTGATTTTGCTGCAAAAGTAAATCCCAAAACCACGTTGCCGTTTAATCAAACGGAACAGAAACTATGTTCAGGAGTCACACTTACACATCCGGTACCAGATCGGCCCATCCCATCATGAAGCCAGGCTCGCGCGTAAAGTACAGCACAACCGAGAGGACGAAAAAGAACGCTACTCCAATTTCGTGCGACGTCATGGGGCCAAGTTCACGGAGCCGGTTTTCAATCACCCGCTCAGCCACGGCCTCACCTTCAGGACCGATGTTGGCGGCACGGGCATCCTCACTGTTGGGTCTGTAATTGAGGGAGCCGTTTTGTGAATATCTCCTGAATTTATTTACCTTAAGTACATCCCAATTACCTAAACAATCCCATAAACAGCCACTGCAACCACACCCAGGTAAGGAAGGTGAACAGCAACATTCCCGGGATATTGTAGAACATAAAGGAGGGAAAATCAATCCCTGGTGCCTCGGGAAATCGGCTCTCGTAGATGCCCTTCAGCGTCAGATTCACGCCGGAGCCGACGATCGTCCCAACGCCACCGCACGTTGCCGCATAGGCCGTACCGATGTAGTAGCACATCGTGATCTTCGTTGGTCGCGGAAGTCTGCACAGCAAAAAACAAAGGTTGACAACATTGAAATAGCTGTTCACCTTACCACACAAAAACACACACACACACACTTACTCTTCATCCCGTTCCGTGCAGGATCCTTCGACCGACTTTGGCTTTTCGTTAATCTTGCACAGTCCTTGCTAGAAAGGTCAGGAAGAACAAGCGTAAGGTTTAGTTGTACTATAAATAGGAATGTTTCTAGTTCGCACTGCTACTGACCGCTTCGAGCTCCTCCAGCACGGCCTGTACGATCGGGCACATCATCGCGACGGTAGCCGTATTGGAGATCCACATCGAGACGAACATCGTCACCATGGTCAGGCCAAAGGTAAGCCGCCGCTGGCTACACCCAACCACGGAGATCACCTTCAGGGCAACGCGCTTGTGAAGGTTACAGTACTCGACGGCCAGCGCCATCACGATACCGCCGATGAACATCAGCATCGTGTCCTTCATGTACATCATGCACGTCCTGTTCGTGTCCAGGATGCCCATCAGCGGGAACAGCACGATCGGCAGCATGGAGGTGATGGGCAGTGGCAGTGCCTCCGTTATCCAGAACACTCCCATCACCATCACGATGTACATGCAGCGGAACGGGGGCGATGTATCGACCAGGAAGACGGACGCGGCTATGAGTGGAACTAGCAGCACTAGCAGCGTCTTCCAGTACACGCCCATAAACAGGCACATCCGTCGACCGCATCCTTCCGGTAGTTGTGTCCTGTGTGGTTTTATAGATGGAAAACATATGAATAACACTTTTTACACGCTCACACGATCACACGAAAGCGCTTACAGTGGTGGATCTAGCTGTAGTGTTAGCTGTTCCTTCTTAATCACGATCGGTGCCTCGGCCATTGCTTTTGCTACACACTATCGATCGACTTCTAAACACATTCACAGGCCGCACCGGAGAACATAAAAGCACCGGACAGCGATCACAGAGTTCCCCCACTAAAACTCCCCCTTGTCTAATGTGATCCGTACCGGTTCGGAGGTGAATCTCGACTGCCTGAACGGCTTTATCACACCGTTCAATTGGGACGCTTCTCGGCACCCTCTCCCCCTCCCCACCCCACAACAGGCGGAACACGCGACACACAGCACACGTTCTCGGTGAAGGGCGAACACGCGCTCCACCGATTAACCGTCCCAAAATGGCACTACCGGAACGGATCTTTTCCCCACCGCTTCACACGTTCACTTCACTTTAGTGTGGTTCGCGCCACTAACACAACGCGTATCTTCCTACTACGGGCGGAAGGTGTCGCAGCAGGCCTTTGCACAATCTCGCCACCACGGCGGCGGTCTCCTTCGATCGGCGGAAGCTGAATGAATGGGGCCGGACACTAAAAAAGCATCCTTTATGATTGATACGAGCCAAGCGCGTGCTGTGTGTGTGTGTGTTTGATGCCGCCGCCCGATCGACTCCTGCTTGCCCTCCGCTTCGTTCCCGCCAGTGCCGATGCTTTCCGATTATGTAGTGTGGCTGTGTGTTCTACTGCGCTGAATTTTGCTCCATTCCCGGTGTGTCTCCCCTTTGGGGGAGGGGCGCACGGGCAATGTGTCTACAGCTGTTTAAATTTCGAGTACAACAAGCAGGTTGAACGAACAGTTCCCGCGTTGGGTGTGCTAGAATGCTCGCTAACTGAGTGCGAAAAAAAAGAACCCAATTGAAGTAGCTTTGGATGTTTTTGTTGCTCTCCAGCTACACATAGTAAGCGTTGATGCGCCCTTTTTCAAACACGCACTATCAACGCTATCGAGCGAAATGATCGGGCTTTAAACAGCGTTTGGACGCGGGCGGCCATCAACCAGATCGCGCTGTCGAGATGGCTCAAGGGTTTGGTCGCTTATCTGCACGCCAACTCACGCAAACATGCCCTTACACGACCTAAATTTGAAAATAAAAAAAAAATGCATTATAAGGTTAAGTGCACACAGACACACCCGCCGATGGTCAAGCGCTTGGGTTGGTGCTCGGGCTTAGGTGGACGCGGTGGTAATCGGAGGTCGTTAGCGTTGCTAGGGCAATAAATTGAGTCCCCTTATTATCGGGTCCGAGATTAAGGGTAGTTTTGGAAGGTCCAATAGTTCTGGGAAGTGTAGTACACACTCTTCCCCCAATTTGTGATTAATAGTGATCCGTTTGGATGCTTTCGTTATTGAAGCTAGGCACTGTGGATAGGGCTGGAACGATTTGGTTACCTTATTACGGCAGTATACTAACACAGAAGTATAATTTGCTTGTAAGGGACCATCCATAAACTACGTTATGCTCATTTAAACAAATGATGGTACTTAAAACGGGAGGGAGAGTAGGGAATTGGGTGAAACGTTGTTACGTACAATGGCGGATTAGAGGTTAGTAGAGGCCCTAAGCCGCCTACTAATGTGTCTGCTGAATGTCGGCCCTGCTGAAGTCTCTAGTCAGAAGCTTTATTGATGAATTGTCAGTCGAGAAATATACAGATGGATTAATGGATGATTAAAACATTTGTATTTTCAGCGTAACATAATTGATGGATGAGCCTCAAGGAAGATTGAAATGCCCTTTTCTAGACTTTAATTACAAGCTAGCGTAGCCCAAACACTTCGGATGTTTTCCAAGGACAAATATTGCATTCAATAAACTGTTTTGATCATTCCAAAATTTAGTCTAGATACTAATCCATTTATTTGAAATTAAAACAAAATGCTAAAAAAGCTTACAAAATAGTTATACCTTTCGTCCGTTTTTCTTCAAGTATCACGAATAACCTCTAAGCACAACTATCCATGACGTATTTGTTTTACGCACTTCCCCATGAAAGGGAACTGTTCAATCCACCCCGAAGGCCGGGTAAAAGATCACTGCACTCCAACCAAGTACCAGAATCGCGATGTATTTCCGTCCTCTCCATCCTGTCGATCATTCAGACGACAAATCAGCGTGTCCTCCTCATTAAATGTGATGCAAGCCGGCAAGCTTTATCAACGGGTCTGAGGCCCGGTTCAACGTCTTCTGTCGTCCAACAGGCTGCTATTTCAGTGGGCCTTATCCTTGACCCAGCTATTAATTTTATTAGTCACTAATCTTGTAAAGTGTCTTTTTTCGTGTTCTTTTATACCGGCCAGCGTTTGTTAAATGCGTCGTTGATGACGCTTATGCGTCATCGTAGGACGTTGCAGCGGTCAATCGCTGATAGGGATAGGGTTATTTTTTATTTGTTTCGTCTACGTCAGAAAATGGTTCCTAATTCTACAAAAATACCAATGTTCGATGACGACTGCAGTAGGGCGTTGATACGCTGGGCGTAGGGAAAAAGGGCCTCACGTACGATTTAGTGACGTACGTAATGGATCGAGGATCGATCACGTTGCCAAGAGAACAACAAAAAAAAAAACAGGAAACAGCGGACAACAGCGGGTCAATGGATGGCATTGGTTCGGGCCTGGCACGTACGATGATCGCGTGGCAGTCTTTGGCAACCTTCAAACATTTTCGGTGCAGAACCCCATTGCAGCGCCCGATAATTCTCTCTCTCTAATGCTGGCTTCCGTTCACTTCACACTCGTTGCGTTTGAAATTAGCGACGAGTGCGCAAACATTCACTCTCATTAATAAAAATTAATTCAACTGTGACGTTCGCTAATTAAAAAGGGTACTAAAAGCATTTACAGTAACAGTGATGGTGTGTTTTTTTCCTGAGAGGATCACAAAAACCACCACACAGTAAACTATTAAAACCAATGTAATTAAAATTCAATCGTAACCACTTACATACACACTCACATGCACTCACTTTGATCCCATTCGCCTTATCGTACGTCATCGGCGGAAAGGTTTTTTTTGTGCCGGGTTAACGGAGGAAGGTCTGGAAACTACAACTTCCATATATATTTACCAAACACCGACACGTACGATCCTGCTGCATTGGCGTGCGGTGTTGTTTTCCACTTCTGATATTTACAAAAACGAAGAAATTTCAATTTGTACCACTGATAGCGTGCGATAGTGGCGTTTGTCGGCCCATGCGGATGGGATGTACTTTTGTTTCCCCTCCTTTCCCATCGTTGGGTTTGTTTGCTCCCATTAGTTGGTAATTTGTTTTCACATTACTTTTTCCCGCGGCGTGCGGCATTTCTGAGAGTATAATTTATAACGCACGATTCGATAGGAACGGGTGATAAGCGGCTGTGAGAAGGGCTGATGTCATAATCCCATTAACGCAGTCACTCATCGGCAAGGGATCGTATTTCCTTGAGCCGGACGATTGGTGTGATTGATGGCGCACTTGCAATGGGTGATCGATGATCATGATCGTTTCCTCGCCAGACGTGTTGAAAGTCGTCTAGAAGGCTTTCTTCGCCATTTTGTTTCTCTCTCTCTCTGCGTTCTCTCTCTCTCTCTCTCCCTATCTCTCTCTCTCTCTCTCTCTCTCTCTCTCTCTCTGATCCAGGATGCACCTAGTGCCGTACTGAGGATTGGCGTCAAACAACTTCTTGGCGATACGTTAGTCCGGCATCGTTACTCATCCTCAGTTCGGAGGGCCCAAGACTGTTAGAAGACCACTGAACGAATCAGTATGCAATATATCTCATATTTGATGTGTTCTCGAAGACTTTAAAATCTTAGCAGAAAACTATTCTAGCACTATTCTCCTGCACTATGCGTCTTCGAATTTCAGAGCAGATGTTGTTGTCCCAAGTAACGACCATTCCAAGAGAGAGTCCATTTTAGAGTCCTGCAGCGAGCTAAGAAGAGAATAACTAGCGTAGTTCTTCCTGAAGGGACATACGCGTTGGGAGAACCGCTCATAGCATGGAGAGCAGACGTTCCCGGGTAGGATGTATTGTGCCCCTTTACTATATAGAAAGACTATTCAAGAATTTTATCTCTCGAAACCTCTTTTATTTCATCTTCATTTTATAAAATCTTATCTATGATATTATGAATTGGTAAAAAATGTCATCAAAACTCATCATAAGTACATAATATGGAACTCGAAAACAATGAATGCAATTTGTGAACATAAATATAAATAATTCATGACAAACAACTTTTCGCACGAATCTTTGAATAATCGATAACAAAAAACTGAAATTGAAGAGTGAATTTCGATGAAAGGCATTCGTGCTAGGGCCAAATATGTATCACAAATACTAAACAGCTCTTGATAGATTGTATGTGTAGATATTTAATGTTGAATCTGTTGGCCTGAGATGAATTCTAAATGAGAAGAATGAAAAATGAGATGACATCTAACAAAAGATAAAAGGAAAAGGTAAAAGGACGTAAAAAACAAATCACATTCCTTGTGCCCAAGACCCTCATATGCAGGAATGCAGGTTGTCGCACATCATAGAGAAGAATTGGGAGAAGGAATCCCAATCAATTAATCTGGTCCTTAATTCCCTGTTTGTTGGCCTTCATTTCAAATTTCTCCCGTATTAGTGAGGTATAATATAGTATACTACTGCCACAGTACTAGAAAGCTAAAAGTCTCTAAAAAACATAAGAAAATCCACACCTTGAAAAGAATCGACAACATAAGTTAACAATAATCGTATATTTATTTATTATCTCTACATTCTACCGCTTCTGTTTCATAGTTTGCATAGTTTGTTTTCGTTTTTTTCCTTTTACTTTGTTCCTATTGGCGAAAAACATAAGAAAAAATAATTCTTTCCCTCTTTCTCTCTTTCTCTCTCTCTTTCTCTCTTCACATTCCAACTAATGTCTTCCTGGTCTGATGGTTTAGTTGTTTAGGATTTGTGAAAAGAACAATAAAAATCTGTTCCCTTCTCAGTCGCCATTACACTAAGTAGCTCATTGTTCTCTCGTTTGCTGCTGCTACTGCTGCTGCTGCCCTCTGGCCGGAATTCATCCTACTTTTCACTCACTAATTCACACACATACACTGGAAGACTTCGCATACAAAATGTTTAACCATCCGGTCCATCAGGGCAGCGCTACTTCAGGATTTTATTCCAGGGAGACTGGTAAGTACACCAAACCCATAGGATCAATTGATTTGCACAAATTCGCTGTCTTGTTGAACTAAACACTTCGGGGTTTGAAAATGCATCACGGAGCTCTGCTGGCGCCTGCATACCAGTGGCAGTTATTCCAATAAATGCATTTCCTCTCGTTTTTCTTGCTTGTTTTTGCTTTTTGCGTGCCCTTTCTTCCAGCTTGAACTCATCTCCTGCTTCCAGTTCAGGTTTTGGCAAACTTTTGGCACATGTTTTGGTACACCGTGTTCTAACGTAAGATGTGTAATAAAAATATATGTATGTATGTATAACGCACGTGTACCAAGCCGCACTCAGAATCCGAAGTACATTACACAATCTGCCGGTATGTGAAAATGAAATAAGAAGGACGCACCTTCAACTCAAATTTAGACTATGTCACTGTGCTCCCCTTTAGTTTAGCGTCGCGTTCGTGATGACGGGCCGTGCCCAGTCGGGGAAGGTTGCCAGCTCGGGGTAAACGACGGCACCCCACGTCGGGAAGCTGGCCCAGATGACGAGCAGCGTGAATATCGACGGTCCGATGCCGGCCACCGCCATATCCTTGATCGCAATGTTGCCGACACCGGCGACGATCGCGTTCGGAGGCGTTCCTACTGGCATGTGGAAGGCAAAGCTGCACGACATAGCCGCCGGGAACATCAGATACAGGGGGTGAATTTCGATCGCAATCGCCTATAAGAAGGGTTTGTAAAGCAATTAGATGTAATGCTTGCATTAGGTATCAATCTTCTCAAACGTACCATTTCGGCGAGCACGGGCAGAATGACGTTACAGATGGCCACATTCGAGGTGAACTCCGTCAGTGTTTGCGCTGTCAGACACACCACGAACAGGAGCAGTAGAGGAGGAAGAGTCTTCAGTCCAGCGAGTGATTGACCGAGCAGGGCGGACATGCCCGATACGCGACCACCTTCAGCCAGGGCAAAGCCACCGCCGAGCAGGAAGATAAGACTCCACGGTACCTTCTGGTTGATGAACTTCCAGGTGATCAGTCCGGGCGTGGCTTCCGTTGGGAGACGTCCTGGAAGAGAGTTGAATGTTGAAAGATTAGTATGAATGTTTTGATAATGAAGTCTCTTGACATTGAAGCTCCCTCGCTACCTGGATTGCTGCGGCAGAACTTCAGACAGCGCCAGTTGGCAGGTATCATGAACAGCACGATCACAATGAACATCGCTGGCGTTGCATCTTTGATCTTGCTGTAATGATCCAACAAACAAACAAAAATATTCAAACGCGATCGTTCCCTAACGCTTTCTCTCTCTCTGTATCATAGCCTCACTTACACCGTATTAAGCACGTCAGCCCAACCGGTAATGAATCCTGGCTCGCGGGTAAAGAACAGCACCACGGCGACGATAAACAGAAAAGCGACACTCTTCTCGTGTGACGTCATCGGTCCGAGCTCCTTGTATCGTGTCTCGATGACACGCTTCGCCACCGCCTCACCCTCCGCACCAATGTCAGCTGCCTTCGCTTCGGGACTGTTGGGTCTGTGTTGGGCAATAATGCAAAAAAAAGACCAAAAATGTTCTTCTGTCAATCATCTTAATCGGAAACGGACGGGAAGTCACGTGCCAGCCCTACTCTACCTGAACATTCCCATGTACAGCCACTGCAGGTAAACCCAGGTGAGGAACGTGTACAGCAACATGCCCGGGACGTTGTAGAACATAAACTTCGGGAAATCGATACCGGGTGCGGTCGGGAAGCGACTTTCGTAAATACCCTTGAAGGTAAGGTTCACGCCGGACCCGACGATCGTTCCGCAGCCGCCAAGCGTGGACGCGTATGCAGCACCGAGGAAGTAGCAGAGGGTCGTCTTTGTTGGCCGCGGGGTGCTGAAAGGCAAAGGTTTACGTGAATTAGCACGTTTGGAATTGGTGCTGCGAGGAGCGATCGTTTGACAACTTACTCATCGTCCACCTTTTCCTTGCCGAGCATGCCCTCCTCTTCGCCCGTCTTCTTCCTGCGTTCGTACATCTGGCAAAGTCCTTGCTGGAATTTGGGAGTTTTTAAAGAATCTCAATTAATTTCAGCTTTTAATCATTTTGGGAGCACCTGGAAACGTACCGATTCTAGCTCCTCCAGCACGGCCTGCATAATTGGACACATCATGGCGACGGCAGCCGTGTTCGAAATCCACATCGACACGAACATCGTTACCACCGTAAGGCCAAAGTTGAGGCGCCGCTGGCTACAACCGATCACCGAGATCACCTTCAGCGCGACACGCTTGTGCAGATTACAGTACTCAACCGCAAGCGCAATGATGATACCACCGATAAACATCAGCATCGTTTCCTTCATGTACATCATACAGGTACGATCGGTTTCCAGTACACCGAGCACCGGGAACAGGACGATCGGTAACATCGACGTAACGGGCAGCGGTAACGCTTCCGTCACCCAGTACAGTGACATCGTCAGCACGACAAACATACACCGGTAGGCGGGCGTGGTGTCGATCAGGAACACGAGCGACGCAATCATCGGCGCAACGATGACTACCATCGAGCGCCAGTACGCACCGATGTACTTCATCGTCCGCCGGCAGCACCCGACACGTGGAGCCGCTACCGCTTCCCTACAAAGAAAAGCAGTAGAAAGTCAAGAATTAATCAATCGTCGATTGAGTTCAATTGGTTGCAGCTTTTGGTTGCTTACATCGCAACCGCCTCTTCCAGATCGCGTTCCTTCTGATCGGCCATCTTGCTGTTCGAGGGCCCACCTTAGCTGACCATATGATTTCACAAGACGGTGGCTCTGTGTTTGGAAGAAATGGGAAGGTAAAGAGTAATGGGGAAAGAGTTATTAATATTAACAACAATCATTAAGTTCTGCGTCCGAAAAACCAGCCCGGAATGCACTTTCTAAATGGTCGGAGGCCCGTTTTGTTCACGATGTACACACACACACGTCAATTATGGTAGAATCGTAATGACGGCCGTGTACAGGGCCCGCATTGCTGCACGATACCACATCGAAGGGCTTTTCGTTTCGGGGTTCGGGATCGTTTGCTGGCAGGACGTTGCCCTTTTTTTGAAGGGACTTGTTTTTGTTGCTGTGTCTGTTTTCTTTAAAAAAAATCCGTATCGCAAGAGCGTCCAGGTCGGTGGAAAGGTTATCGGTGCAGGGCAAATTTACATTCTTGCCGCAATTGCCGTGCGCAAGTTGGTAACGAAGGCAACAAAAACTGAGCGTCTTCAAGGTTGGATTGAAGTCGGTTTCCAGAGAACATTTAAATGTACTGTGTAAAAAAATATCTTGTTTTTTGAAGTATTCTACGATGACGTCTTTCTTAATGATGCTGTCGAACGGGAGGAATCTTTGCAGTGGGAGTAGCAACTGTCGACGATCATTGTTTATTACGCCATTTGCAACTGGCAAATGACTCAGCCGGCACAAGTGTTGAGCAGCTACTAGAACAAGTTCTAGCCCAGCATCGCAACGCAATTGACAACCCGAGCCGTACTTCGGTACACCCTGTCACATCTCATCGATCGATCGTGCATGAAGATCGCGGAAGTGTCTGCCATAGTAGTGGAACAACATTCTGGAAACTATTTTGACGTACTCGTTTCAAACGCATGAAGCCGTATCACAACATTTATTCGCCCCGGGACACACATTGGCACACGCTTTGCAAGTAGGTCCGGTTGTCGATAAGACCTTTCCGTCTTATCATTCCAACACTACTGTGCGGGGATTTAAAAAGGGCGTAAAGCCACAAGCGCGAGAGTTGCATGAACGCCTTCTCTATTTACTGGCTTTTTTGTGTTAAACCCTCGAGCCACCACATTGGATTCGACACTGAACTTGACCGTAAGCACATCTGTGCATGGGGTCTGAAAAACCAGTTTGGCATCAGTTTGACCAGTTGACAACACCGCAGCTCCAGGCGCGTCGCTTCGATTTGCATGGTAATGAAATCCACGCGCCCGCAATTCCCGCTCAAGAATCCCGTTCGGCACAGGTGGGAGTTGGCAAGATTGCCTTTTTTTCTTCGTTGCTCACAAGCGAAACGGGTTTCCCATGACGCGAAAGCGTTCAAAACTTCAGCAATGTGAACAGAAATCGAAAGTAAAGGCTTCCGGATTCGGCTTTTAGCGTGGAACAGTCCACACCTGGCACTATGCAGCGTTAACGCGCACGCGAGATAAAACTGTCCTCCGTTTTAAGGGACGTTTGCACGTTCGATACTTTGAAGTTTGACCTATGGGACCAAGGTACAGGCCGCTCTAATCACGGCATTATTTACAAGCTTGTAAGTAAAACGGCCGTACGGAATGGGAGTGCGTGCTCCACACGAAAACGATCCAGTCATTCCGGCCGTTCCCAAGACTGGGCTGATAAGGCTGGAACGCTATCAGCATTTTGCAGAGCGACATGAAAGACCCCCCTCAGCACTACACTGCGTAGTTGGTCCAGGAAGCATACTACTGACTGAAGCTGCGTATTTTGTTAGTGCTGGTATATTCTGCTCCACAATTTCAACACCTTCAAAGTCGCAATGTTTCGTCAAATCTTGGGCATGATGACATAAAGCTCAACGGGGTTCTCTGGAGGCTCGGTTTAGTCGGCTTTGTTTGGTTTTGTCTTAACCCCCAGTAAGACTGGATAAAGATTAACAAACAAACACACACACATACACACTGATAAAGAAGCGATTACTGTAGCGAACGTGTAAGAGCGGTGCTTAGTTGTGGAATTAGCACACCGCGCGTACTTTCAGCTTGTGTTTGATAAGACAAACCATACGGACAGTAAGCGCTATCTTCAAATCATGGTACAAAAATGCATCTTCTTTTTTGCAATAACTTTGCAAATCAGTGAATCAGTGATAAGTGTTATCTCGTGATTACGCGATGAGATGGACATTGCCCTTTTTTGCTGAGGTAGCGTAGGTGCATCTCTCCCAGGTGTCAAGTGTGGATCACCTGCGTCCAATTTGCGCACAAAATCGCGATCGCGCAACAGACATCTCGTTTTCATCACCAAACCTCAGGGTAGGCGTATTGTTCGAATGTTTGGCGTGCAATATAATACTCTAAAAATATTCATCCTTCTCATGACCATCAGGGCAAGGTCGGGGGGCCCTGCTATGCGCCACATCCCCCTGCACAGACCAAAACAACGGTAACGGAATGAAGCCAACGGGAGAGGTCGGTGTGGCGCTCGAACACTGCAAATTGACGTCAATTTTACTCCATCATCAGGGAGCAAAGCACCATCATCACCTTCTCGTATCTCCTCCCCGTCCCGAAAATCGATCCGCTCATGTTCGCGGCCTCGCATTGCCAATCGCCAAAGGTCACCTGAACGGCTTACGCAACGCAGAATTCGGTTTGGTCGTTTGTCAAAAATTCTTCCCGACCCGGTCGATCGACCGAACCTGGCACTGAACCGGTAACAACGCGCGACACAAGAGCGCCAGGATACAGGCGTCCTTGTAGCTCGGACTGTCGGACAACTGACATCTGGTACGGCAGGCCGCATTGAAGCACGCCGGCGTCTAATTTTAGGGTTGCCGGTTTCGGTTTGGATCGCGCGCGCACGGAAACTTATCTCACTCTCCCAATCCGTCTGCGCTGCGGACGGATGCGGAAGAGCAACACGCGTCAGCCGCAACTCATTCATTGCGCCATCGAGCTCTGCATGCTGGTGCCGCGCGTCAATAATCACGTGTGGAGATGAACCTCAGCTCTCGGCGTAGGCGTTGCGTCATTGCGCAAACTGGCGCAGTTGGATGAGTAAGTTCTGAGGGGTTTCATTTTCACCGATTTTTGTGCACTAACGCTTCAATATTGACCCGTAGACAAGCCCCGCGCATGGGATCAGTTGGTCGTGACAGTTTTTTTTTGTTGTTTTGCAATTACCGGCTCGACGCGACAGCAAACAAAGGCGTTCCTACTGACGACGATGGTGGATAATATTTCGCTTAGTTTGCGGCTTCAGCTTTCCAAACCGACTCCCGAGTCGGTCGGGCCGGATCGCTCAAGGTATGCGCATAAATCGAACGCATGGGCTACGTGATCGTGTGCATGTAGCAGAGTTACCGGGTACACTCCAGCCTTTTCGCAACGTCTTTGCGCGTCTGTGACGAATTGGTAATATAAACGAAGCGCAAGAGGAGCACGTGAACATGGAGAGTTTTTTTTTTAAATAAACAAAGAACAAACAGTAACGTTTTTCTTCTTCGTTTTTTTTTTGGTAAGACGCATTTGTAGAAGAAGGAACTAGAAACAACGGAACAAACAGCAGAAGAAGAAAAAAACAACCTTTTTCAAACAGGTTCTGCTGGAGCTGCATGTTTATGTAAAAAGACGCCAACGAGCGAACCAGACAACAAGTTGGTCTCTTGCGTTGGCTCAGGTATTCTGTTTGTGTGTGTGAATGTGTGTGTGTGTGTGTGTGTGTGTGAATGTGAGATAGTTCTTGCTTATCATGCTGCGCTATGTGTTTGAGCAGTTCCACCAACTATGCAATCGGCCCCTTCCAAACCATCGCGATAACAGACCTGGGGCTCCGAAAATCCGTAAGGGAACGCGCCACATGTGCCACCTTTGAATATTTGAACAGATGGGAATGGGACCTTTCTTTTTATTAGGGGCAAAGGCAATTGCATCGATCATACAATATGCGCACTGGAACGTTGTCTTTGATGTCCAGAATTATGGCATTTTTTTCTCTCTGCCTGTGAGTATAATAATTCACACTCAATTCACACTCCCGCCGAAAAGAAGACACTAAACACACAGCACAGAGAATCTGTCTGTCCAATGTCGCGCCTTCAAACAGGATCATCCAAAACCTTCGGCTCGAGTCTCGAGTGGCACCCCACTTAGAGTGTGCTAGCTCGGGTGTCGATATAAACGGTCAACAAAATCCAGTTTATTTGTGTTAAAATAGCAAAACAATGCTACGTACTGTGTCTGTACCGTGCAGAAGCACACACCCCTCTTTCTATCGCCATAAACCATCGCACCCCACAACGCATCGTCAATAAACTGTGTCCAGATTTCGACCCCAAAATGCACACCGCCCCACCACCCTTGCGATATAAATCGATCGCGTCTAATTATCGATGGCGCGAAATGTTCGTGACCGGGTCATCATCATCATCGTCATCATCGAAAAGCATACGGGCAGCCGTCTCGCACGGGCAGCGTCGTGCACGCAATAATTGAACCGTGCGGGAGTTACTTCCCGTGCTCTGGTAACGCTTACGTAACGCCGCTGCACACACACACACAGACACAGGCACACACACACTGAAAGGAAATCGGATTTTGCTGATGGCAACCCGCGCCAGCAGCAAACAACACTGATGAACTTTTCGCCACCTTGCCCCATGCGGGGTTCAAGAGATCAGTACCGATTCCGCCACGCTATCAAAAAGCTGGTACCAGTGTCCGGCTTTACGCCATGCCACGCTGATAACGAACTGCACTGCCGGGGTGTGTTCGTAGAGTTCGAAGTATTTCGAGAAGGGAACAGCGAAACAGTTCAATTTTGTTGGAACATTTCTGTGTTGATTCGTGGCGGTTGTTGCGGCGGCTCTTTGTTATGCCCCTAGCCTCCAGAACGCTTGTAGGCCAGTGCTGTTACATTGTCCCTTAAGCGTTACATTACGGGTTTAATCGGTTTTAATTGCCTTGCCACTGGCTGGAATGCGGTGCAGTGTGCGTCACATCAACGAACGTTCGTGAGGTTCATGTTTCTCAGAACAAACTCCAACATGATCTTGCTCAAATGATCGTCACAGCTGAGAGTGTTCTTTCGTTGCTGTTCCCACCTCCTTCGCCCTCGTTCTGTTCTCGCTCGTTCCAGACACTTCAGGGAACAAGTTTACTTTCTCTCCGTTTTCTCTATTTGTTTCCAGCATCTAGAGAAATGTTCGGTAAACCTCGATACAGGGTTTTCGAGCATTATATAGACATGTTCAGCGAGTTGTAGATTCGTTCAGGCATATAATAGACTCTTTCAGCGAGATATAGAATTGTTCGGATGTAGGTGTAGACATGTTCAGCGATTCTGTAGAGCTGTCATTTGTTTTGTTTACACACTGTGCCGCAGGGTTCAATTTTTCATTCTTAAAAGTCCTAAAAGTAGCTAATAATCATTCTCCAAGCTGTTTAATACATAAATTAGTTGAAAAAAGCATATTTTTTCGAAAACCGTTTGTTTACCTTCTGATGAGAATGATCCAACTTGCAGTCCAAGGGGTACGAAAGTGACAGCTCTACAGTATAACCGAACATGTCTACACCTACATCCGAACAATTCTATATCTCGCTGAAAGAGTCTATTATATGCTCGAACGAATCTACAACTCGCTGAACATGTCTATATAATGCTCGAAAACCCTGTAAGTCTCTGTTCTCGAGTCTAGAGCTGCACACATCTTTGCTCTGCGTGAGATCACATGCGGCTTTGAGGAGATCGACAGGGTCGGGCGAAGATATTTTTATCCTGCCTCATGGTGAAGCTATTTTTACCAATTCCTTCTAGTTTCCTCTCCATTCTCATCTCTCTGAGAATACCAAATGCACACACACACACAGACACACACGCACACACTCTATCACAAAACGCCCACCCCATTTCGAATGGTTAATGGATTAGATTCATGCTTCATCTGCATCACCGAAGGAAGATCGTTATGAATTAGCTCGAATGATTTTCTCTCTCTCTTGGCGCACTGTGTAACGAAGCAGAGCACTGTAACGCCTTAGCGACACATTTCATTTTTCCACATAAAACACCGTAATAAACACATACACAGAAAATGGAACACATTGAGGGATGAAAAACCCTCTGCTGCACGTGTGTGCGCCATATGTAAATTCCAACCGTCATCCAGCGAACAAACGAATCCGCTACTCCCAACCAAGAGACATGCACATTTGTCTCCTCAGACCGCATAATAACACAGAGTTCTGCTTCTGCCTTTCCGACACCTCTACATTGCTGCAACGCATTGCACCTTTACACGACACAACCCGCTGCAACGGTGGCAGTTTTGCTTCAAGCATGCACCCCCTTACCGAAGTTTCGCGCCGCTGCACACAGAGGCACACACACACTCGCACACGGGCACACACACGGACGGACGGACGGGACCGGGCAGAGCGACCGCACCGCCGATGCGTTCAAATCGGAATGAGCCGAGATCGAACTGGCCCGCGTGGTCGTACCATGGGGTGAATTACCAAGGCTTTCGGCTAGGCAAGGAGAGCGAGAGAGAGCGGAGGCTTATGGCACGCGCCCGACAAACGTCCGATAAGGGGGTCGATTCGGGAGAGAGTGTGAGTTGTATATCATTGCCGGCCATAACCGGCTTACCGGATCGAGCAGTGAGAAGAGAGCGAGAGAGAAAGAGAGAGATATAGAGAAAGAGAGACAGAGAGAGAGAGAGAGAGAGAGAGAGAGAGAGAGAGAGAGAGAAGGAGAGAAATAGGAGTTAAAAAGAAGAATGTATTTAATTTTTGATTTTGTGATGTTGTTTGATGTTCTAATGCATCTCCAACTTCTAATGCTCTTAGCGCAAATTTAAAATTTTATATACTTTTTTATATACTAGCAAACTTTATATTTCGCTTGGTATTTTATACGTTTAGAGAGGTTTGAGTTTTTAAGAAATATTTTCTTCAGTTAGATTTGGTAAAGTTGACTCTTTTTTATCGCTTTGCTACGCGTACATTGTTTTCACATCATTCTTTCGCATCCTATCGTGTCCTAATCTTTATTCAATCTCTCTTTCTCTCTCTATTTCTATATCTATCTATATATCTTTCTCTTTTTCTTGCCATTTTCTCTTAAGTCCCTTCTCACTTTCTCTCTCTATCTCTCTTTTGCTTTATTTCTCTATTTATCTATATCTGATTATCTTTCTCACTTTATCTCATATTTCACTATATCTACCACTTTCTCCCTTATGGTATTTCACTTCCGCTTTCTCCATATTGCTTTTTTCTATCTCTTTCTTTACATTCATATCTTCCCATTTCTCTTGATCTTCATGTTTCTTCTTCTTTCACTTTTTTATGTCTCTCTTTCTTACTCTTTCCCTGTCATTCTCTATCTTTCTCTCAAATTTACTCTTTAGCTCCTTTCTTTTTCCATTGCTCTCTTTTTAATTTTTATTCCCTCTCGCTTTCTCAATCCGCATATCAAACAACGTTTTGCAAGGAACGTAAGATTCATAGGGTGAACTCTACTCTCATCAACTTGTGAGCTACGAGCGTACTTAGCTCATTTTTAGCGTACGGAGTTACAATGAGCACGCGGAGCTACAGAAGCTCGCAGAGCTATATCGATGATGTGGAGCTCCATGGAGTGATGGGGAGCACCCCACGGGCCTCCTCATAGATGATTACGCACTGTACAATTGATACTAGCATGTACATCTGTTTCAAGGCATTTTACGTGATATAAAAAGTAAAAAGTGAACGATTTATTTTTTATAATAAATAATCGAAATTAAATTAGAAACGAGCAATTGAGAGCATTATTCACTAAAATAAAACTCTTGTTCGCTCTACTTGTGCTGTAATAATCCATATCCGACGATTACGCTAGCTAGGTAGTCGTGATAGGTTCACTGGAACGCACCCACGGTTCCAACCCGATTCCGACCAGGCTGCGATTCCGGTTCCATGGAATCCAGAATCATCCATAATCATTCGGAACCATCAGAACTATCGGAATGGTCAACATCAGCAGCTTCGGAATAGTCTGGAACCAGTACCAGGAGTGTTGTCTGTATACCCATCCCTACTGAATAGCCGTTTGGTTGCATTTTTTTTAATGGTGCCCGCTCACTATGCTCCAGCATTGGAACGATGGCTTTCGCGTGTAAGGTGAAAAGTGATGTTGAAAGCTTAACATATTATAAGTCAACTTGTTTGTTTTTTCTTGCAAAAATATTATTTGCTACAATTTTAATTCCACAACTATTATTATGTACTTCATGTTCCAATTGGATTAGTTTTTGTAATGTTTAAAGTTTTTTTTAAATATCATGTTTAAAATCGATTTTCAAAAGTATTTTCAAAAAAATAAAAAAAAAACAACTAACCAGAACCAACACCCCCAAAAACCATGCCATCATTGCACCATTCATGATTGCGCGGGTATGATGAAAGCGATTGAAAACGACACGAAATTCAAACACGCTACATCGCCCGACGCGACTGATGCAATTGCCGGTCTTTTGTGTGAAGCTGTTAGTGCCGTTTGTTCTTGTTTAATTTCAGGGTTTCAAGGTTTATTCCAGTTCCCATTTTCCGAGTGTTTTTCCCCTTTTTTAAATATATTTCTTACATGTAGGTATGTAGCTTAATGTTTAGTGTTATAAAATGATGAAATTCGTTCAAGATATTGTAATATTGTGCAATCATCAATGAGTGAATGAAAAATGATGCTTTATGCTGGAAAACTTACCCAAAATAATGCTTGTATCTGCAGAATGGCCTTATCACCGATCACACACCACCCCCTCTTCCTTCTACCACAAACAGGGGCCGGAATGGTAACAACAAAAAACCCACCCCGTCGTTTCCGTGTTTAATAGCCTCACTTCAAATTACCATCCAGGTAGCGCCACACTACGCAACTGTGGAGCCTCTTTCTTCTCCGGGCGAGCAAATTGTCCACACTTAACGACCAATACACTCGACTGTCGGGGTAAAACTGACCCAGCCGCGCTCCCATGGATCTGCCGCCAGCGGCCTAACGGTACGGAACCCCGGCCCCATACAGTAGCAGAGTAGTGTATGTTCCGCCCTTGTTCCCTTGAAGTTGGTGCACCGCAGCAACCCGTGGCATACCACACCAACCAGAACTGTTGCATGCAGCGCTAATGATAATTCCATACATTTTGATATGTTGCGACGACCTTTCTGGAGGGAGATGGGGATGGATGGGTGCCTTTTGCTCCCCCGTTCCCGTTGGGGTGGCATGGGAGGGGATAGTTTTTTATGTGGTTCGTTTATGCGGATCCCCATTCAGCAGGGATGAATAATGGTTACAAACCCACTCACACCCCTTCTTTCTCATACTCTCACCCCTCACTTCTTTCCTCTGGCTGGATGATGGTTTGATTGATAGGGAACACACACACCTCATCAGAGTTCTTTCTGCGCTGGAGAGCGCTTCGGAATGAGGAACTGAACCACCGGCCCAATGCTGACTTGTGGCGTGCTATCGGTGGCTAGCCATCAAAAATGGAATAGAGAGAAAGAATAAGTCACACACACCAAAATTGTGGTGTCACAATCGTAAATATTGATTGATTCATTGTGTCAGGTTGGTTCCTTCCTGTAGGCTTTACGTCCCCCCTTCCCCATCTAAAGGACATCATTTGTCTTTCTATTTTTATACTTTCACATTTTCCGGTAAAATCTACACAGTCCAAGAAGCGAAATAGAATAGGCTGAGTTAACGGTGTGGGTCAGTCGTGATGGGGTCGGGGTAGCCACGGAGGCCACTACACGGGGTCCACCATTATACTATCCTTTGCGTGACACGCGGATGTCCTAAATTATTAACTTCCCCATTGCTGTTGCTGCTGGTGATGTTGTTACTGGCATGAAAATAATTACGAATGTCTTCACGATCGATTTTCGACTCCGATGGCAGGGCTCACGAGAAACATTTGGAACGTTTCGCAGCCTTCCTGTCCTTCTCCACCATCAGCTAGGGAAGGCAGTGGGGAAAAAAATCGAACAACTTTGACCTTTAAAATGTGAAGCGTTTTTTCCCGCTTTCTGCGCTTTCTTACAGGATTACTTAACACAGCACATTAAAGCTTGTTGTTGGAAAGGATTTTTACATCCGAGCTACGAAAGGCACCGTAATAGGATACGTTGTTTAAAAACGTTGTCACACTCACTCACTTAACGGCGCGCGCGACGAGCGCCCGCATATCCGTACGCAACGGGTTGCAAATCCCCTTCGCAGGGACATGATGATGTTCATGTTGGTGTAATTAATTGAATAAATTCTAACCCCTAATTGCATTCGCGCCGCGTACCCGGGCGTTTTGATGGGTTTGCGAATTGTTTTGGGATTTTACATTAACACCGACACATGCTGAGCTGGCTGGCTGGCCGGCAAGACAAATTTCGTATAAAAGATGTTCCGACACCCAACAATGGCATCAGTCATCTGTCAGCTTTCCAATCCGGCAACACAGCATCTTACCAGCCACAGCTGCAGCTTCGTCTTAGTCACATATTTAACCTCAGCAAACCAACCAGTAACCAACAGAATACAATGGCTTCGTTCAAAGTGCTCGGTAGCTTGATTGTCGTCCTGCTGGTCGTTCTCGCCCTGAGCGGTCACGCCGAGGCCGGCTACCGGAAACCACCCTTCAACGGTAGCATCTTCGGCAAGCGCAACGGTAACTCTGTGGGTAAGTGTGTACAGTCGCTACGGTCTATTACATTCTAACAAGTGCATCCTTTTCTAATCGAACTGTGTACAGACTACGAGGGAAATGCGAAGGTCCTGTCCACCATGTGTGAGATTGCGGCCGAAGCCTGCCAGAGCTGGTTTACGCAAGAGCAGAAGTAAAGCAAAGCTCCTACCTTCGCAGAGACAGACCGGACAGAGACCGCTCGCGCAACGATTTGATGTGCTTCTACGACTACTTGCAACATAAGCTACAGCTACAGCGGATTTTGGATTTGAACACACGTGGTTTTGCGTACGAGGACCAAGAACAAGTTTGAAAACACAAAAAAAAATATAAAAAAACTGTTTGTGCCACGTGTGCAGAGCAGGGCTGCGAGAAGGCCTTGGTTTCATGTAAACGTTCTATTCCGGAATAAAATGTTTTAGTGCTACCTAATCAGTAAAACGTGCTTCAGTAACACTGAGAATTAAGCCATTTTTGTTTTAATTACGCGCTCAAATATAAATCTTTTATTCCATATCACAATAAAATATAACAGCAAAATACCGATCAGAAATGACGTCTGCGGTGGAGATAGGACTGATTCCCCCGCCTTCGGCAACAGAATAGCGTATCCAAAAAGGTTCCATTTCACACAGGTTTTTCGGGTCGGTATGTTTGAGGTGTTGCTAACTAAATGCTGACTTTTGCCTTACGTAGGAGGAAGATTAATTGATTCGTTTCGCTGTTAGTAAATGGTGAGGATTTTCTTACGATTTTTGTGTTTTTTTAATGCAGCGGCACTCAGTCCGTTTGCGAGTGGATTCAAGTGGAACGGAAAATATACGCTACATGCGGTACAGTAACTAATGCTGATCTTGTTTTCCATGGGCAGTGCTGTATTCGTCATTTCCTTTTCTTTTAATTGACTAAAAATCTCATTCTCCAGCACGGTTGCACGGATGCGACGGCACACAATACACAGGATGACAGCATTCTTTCATACTGCTGCTTGGTAGCGAAAAAAAGGACAGCACCTTTCCTAGCACCATTCCAATGAGGAGCCCCGCGCAGGCTGTGGTAGCGAAACGGGAACGAAAATAGAAGGATAAAATGTCATAAAAGCTAGCCTAAATTCGAATGACTTTTGAAGTGATGCGGGGTGAAGTGGCGATGCGTGGCGATGCGCACCCAACAGGGTCGACTGCTTCCCACGACTCGTTCTCTGCACGCTCTATGCGGTGGACTCGGGGCCACCAGGCACTTTTCCTTGCTTGCGCAGTTCGGCGACGTACTTGCGAAGGTAGGTCATGTAGTCTTGCATTAGCGTTGTGTAGGCCTGTCGGGGGGGGGGGGGGGGGGGGGAGGGAAATAGAGTAAATTAGACCGCCTTTTCGTCTTTCTTTGGTATCATCCGGTCTCCTACTTACAGTGTCTAGCACGTAGCGGGGGATGTAGCCCTTCAGATCCAAGCAGAGCAGCCACTCGAAGATGCAGTGATCCTTTTGATTTTCAAGCTCCCGCATCGCCCAACATGACACCTTGTTTTCTCCTCTGCAAAATAAACGCAAAATGATTGCCAATAGTGACGTAAATCCTTCTCCTTGCACAGCGCATCCACCTTACCGAATGTATTTGGTGTTCTGTGGCGCACCGGGATAGTCGATACTGATCGCTGCGCTCACGTAAACGTTGCTACACTTTGCCGTCGATTCCGCTTCCTCGCGCGCCGCGTTCCGCTTCTTTTTCGCACTCCCTTCCACCGGCTTCACCGACGCGGCCTTTCCCTCCTGATCGTCCGTGAGTGCGTCGGAAAACACGTCCTCATTCTCGTACGAGACGGCACCGCCACCGCCCGCACCGGTCGCAAAGTCCTGGGCGCCCAAGCTTTTGCTGAGCGTCTTAAATGCAGTCTTATCTTTCTGTTCACTACCATCGGCAGCACCGGCCGCCGGTCCGTCCGTTTTGAGCTCGCCATGCGATTGGCTCATCTGCGGTACGGATTTCGACGCTGGGATGCGCCCCGAAACGTCCCCCTTGCCGATGCTACCGACGGACGATTCTTCCCCGCTCTCGTCGCTTTGCCCTCCGACCGAACCGTTGCCCTCGTACTCTTCCGTCACGGGGGAAAGATTGATCAGCGGGTTCGGCAGGATGTCGACGCCCTCGATGACGCGCCCATCGCGGCACAGATGCCAGCAGCGCAGGTTCACGAAATCGCGACACTTGACCACACCGCCACCACCGCCGATCGTGGCCTGGTAGGAAATGTCCGTGTGACTATCGATTTTCTGAGAAAACAAAAAAAAAAAAGAAAAGAAATCAAACAGGGATCCATATCACTAGGCAGCTTTGTTAAGGCACTTACCCGAATAATCTTCGATTCCAGCAGCGTTGGGTTCCACTTCGGCACGTCCTCAATCTTGTAGAACAGCTCCTGCAGCAGCTTCCGGGCGGGGTAGTGAATCTTCGCGGTCAGCTTGTAAATCTTGCCAATCTTTTCCTGCTGGCAGCTTTGTATGGTGTCCCCCTTGGCGGTTACCTTCTCGATCTTCCACCCGTCGGATTCGAGCAGCATGTACGCCTTCCGCACACACTCCGTGCCCATCTTCTTGAACTCGTCGTCCTGCATAGCGTGTGAGACAGACAAAAGCACACAAACAAAAATCAATCACTTTACTGTACACGTTCTGAACATCTCCTGCGACATCCGAACAGCCCAAACCCTCCGATCGAACTGATCTCCATCAATCTACATCGAACAGCCGCCAGGTCGGATTTTATATACCCATATGGGGAAGAACAAACTAAATTTGAATAAAATATGCCGATCCCGATTTCTAGAACTTCTCCCTCGATCACATTCGATCGGGCGAACCGTCGACCACTTCTGAATCTGAATTGTCGATTGCGCTCGTTGACCTGGAGCCCAAAATCTTTTCAATGTCAACCGTGTGGCGTCACGGCTCGGGATTGCGTAAACCGCTGCTTTACATTGCATTACAATAACATATGTTACCTCCACCAGCGTATGCAGCGTACCGAGAAAGTTACACACGACCGCATTTTCGACCACGATCGAAACCGATCGGTCCACAACATCACACCCGTTGGCGTGTTGCTTTCGCCTTTGGAAAAGATTGGCCAGGAAATGTTTCATCTTTTTTTTTAGCGATGCGAACCTATTCGTACGGGCTTGCTTTACGAACTGAACGGTTGATCCAGACGGGAAGTACTAGTTTGAGATTCCCCAAGCCAAGCGAACAATCTTGCCTTGAGAAACGATTGAACGATGAATGGGAATCTTTCGCTCTTGTTCTGCACATGATGCTAATTGAATCATGGTAATTAAAAACCACGCCAATACATCGTTTGATCTTTGCCCGTATGGCTCTACCACAACCACCATTCCTTCCCCATCGTCGTACCTGTTCGTCTTCATCGTCGTCGTCGTCGCTGTTGTGAATGGAGTCGAACGGTGAGTAGAAGTTGCCTATGCTTTCCGTCCTGCCCGCCTGCATTGCGCTTAGGAATGGATCCAGCAACGGGGTGCGTGCATCCATCGAACCGGGATTGGTGATTGCTGGGAATGTTTTAATAGTGTATTAATATTTTTTTCCCCTCAAAACCCCATCTAGCAAAACTTGTATACCCACCAACGAAATAGTTTCGCGCATATCGCTCCTGCGGTATCACGCGACAGTCTAAAAACCATGCTTCGCCCCACGCTAGCACAAACGAAACCACTATCAAAAGCACCTCGAACACCGGCTGTGGTGTAGCAGTCCACTGGAATGTAATGAAAGGTTAATAATGTGTCCTTTTGGTCTTCAAAGACAGCTAAATACGCTCTACTTACATCGTAAAGAAATACTTTGCTAATAAGAAATGCACAGGAACTAGTTGTAGATAACTGGAAGGAAATGATTTGCAAACAACAAAACGGACGTTAATGTTAATATTTCGCCTAGTGATCGCACCGTCCGGCATTGGGTGCGCTAATCGCAATCCACACTTACCGCTATCACTAGCCAGTGGCTGATGCTCAGCAGCCCATAAAACAGTATGAGAAAAATAAACCTAATGAGGGCAGCAATAACGACATCAAACAGCGATGTGTAGACCGTATAGTGCAGGACCTGAGTTTGCAGTGCATGGATCACGTTGTCGCCGGTAATCTAAAGCGGTAAAGCAAAGCATTTCACTAGTGAGAACGTTTCCCCCTTTCATCGTGAAGCTCATGGCTCGCAAAGCAAACGCACCACCACGCAGATGATCCACAGCAGCGAGATGAACACGACATCGAAGGTGACGAACAGGCAGAAGAACCTGCGGACGACCGACATGCGCCCCTGCTCCATGTACCCGGCAATGAAGTCTTCGCTCAGCAGATTCACCGTGTGCGATTGCGATCGTGTCACTGCGGTGAAAGAAGCGAAACATTACAACACATTAAGCGATGTAAGGGCAAGTAAGTTTGTGCAAGCGTTCCTACTCACTGGCGAGCGCATTCATCGGCGGCCCACTGCCGTACCCCCGGGGTCCGTGCATCATAAAAGGGTGATGGACGACCGGTGTGTGTGCTGACTGCTGCAGCTGCTGCTGCTGTTGCTGGATGGTGTAGAACGAGTGTACGGCCGTTCGAATCTCATCCTCCTCTGCCATTATACTGCGGGAAGCATATGGGAATGCTTCGCAACGGCTACTGCCACATTAAGGGTGAGCTGGAAGGGATTAACGCGATTATTAGCATTTGATAGTAAATATGCGTTGTTATGTTGATTGTACAGAACATGAGTAATGATGTTGAAACATTGTTCTTTTACCGAATTCGACCACACTACCAACTGAACCTTACATTACAAAATAAGATAATAAACGACAACAATGTGGAGATTGAATGGACAGTGCGACAAAACTCAACACAAATGTTCAATGTTGCGGCAACAGTGCGACAACATGAACAACGATTTTTAGCATAAACTAGCAAACCCTCCCGTGCTGATAATACCTTTGTTTACAAGCCGTACAAGACTAGACACACTTCCTATTGCCTGCTGCTCTGCGCGCCTTGATGACCGCACCCATACAACCCAGCCAAAGAGCTAGCAAGTGTTTCAATTGCGCTTCGAAGGTGATAAGGTGCAGGGGTATTTACAAATGGGAACCAATAAACGCACACACACACACACACACATACTACAGTCTAACACATATGCTAACCGCCACATTTACACACAGAAACACACCGACCAAGAGGGAACAAAACGGAACAAACAAAAAGGCCAAGAACAACAAACGACACGACGCATCCGATGACTCATGGAATGCATGTAACGGAGGGGTGCATTATCACACAGCGGTGGTGTTGGTGTAAGCATTATCCATTTACCATTGCAAAAAAACAGTGGGAAGAAGATGCTGCTGCACACGCGGGTGTGTACCAATTTTCCGCTAAATCTTCCGCAGCGACCTAATCGCGTCCACTCATCCGCAGCGAGATGATTTCCGGGTGCTCGCGCAGCTTGTTTCGTTGGCACACTCCTTGTGCACGGGGGCACCGAGATAAGATACGGCACAAGTGACCTTAGCCGGGCGCGTCTCGTCGATGTTGTCCCACGGGTCCGTTGAACCTTGGCGGTTTGGCGGCTGAAAAACAGCTGATGTTGGAACGACGGGTTCTTCGGTGGAAAGGGTGATTTTGCCACCGCCGCTGCCACACCCGGCCGGCCAAGATTAGACAAAGAGAACGCGGGAAGCGAAGCTAAACAGGATGAAGAGCAGCAGCAGCAGAAAGGACAGAAGGCACTTGAACACTTGCGTGCAGATGACTTTCATTTTTTGTTGTGTCGAGGGAAAAATCGCGTTTCGCGCGCGCCTTTCGCCTGGGATGACGTAGGTATTCGGTTGCGGTGGCTAAATTTCTCTCGCTCGTGTCGATTCCGTTCGCCTCAGGCAGGCTAAGGATTGGTGGGTGGTGGAGGGAGTGAGGAATGTAAGGAAAGGAAAGGTCAATTAGTAATGATGCCGTTGATTGTTATTTGCACTCAAACACGCGCACGCACACTCACACTTACGCGGGTCGTGGTTTGTGTTCAAATCAAATGCACCAACCCGTATTGTTTCGCTCACCCGCGGCCAAACACAAACGCATCAGATTTTGTGTAGTTTTGCGTATTTCGATGATGTTGTGGTTTTGCTCCGTAGCCACCGTGCACGTCTCAGCCCCACACCCCTTGTGGGACACTGCACGTCTCGCTCGATTGTACCGTAGGAGAAGGAAGTGCACGGCAGTGTGTTCGCTTTTACAGCGCAAACCCTGGTGCAGGTGGGTGTTTAGTTGAAGAACTTTCCGTTCCTATTGCTTATCACGATCACTTTCTATTGTGCAATTGGCAAAAACGCAGTTTTTAGTTGGGAAAAAACACACACGCAAATTGCATAGGGGGATAATTGTAAACAAATCACGATTCTGCTGGCTACTGTCAAATTTGACAACGACCCGGATGACAATTTCAGCACGGAAAATCGGGTTGACATTTGATGCAAGTCGCTTTCCGTTCCGCTTTTCAGACGAAAGCGATCTCACTATGAGCAGCGTGCTGTGAGAAAAAAAGGAAGGGGAAAATCAGTGCAATCATCGTCATGGTAGTCATGGCGAAAAAAAGGTATTCTCCCCTCTTTCACTTTTTCCACCGTTACATCCCTAGTACACTCTGACTCTTCCTTTCTATACAGTTCATCTGTTGACTTGTTGTACTGCCGTGGTTGGATTTGATCCGCAGTACATCAAGTCAGAACATCTCAATTAAACATGTAAACCATTGAAGGCTTCGAAATTTGGGTCGTTGAAAAGGCACTAGTAGACGCATCGAACCTTGAAGCAGAAATAGCTCCACGCACAAGTGAAAATATTGACGATGACATCGTGTTGCCTTTGATGATTGCATGGTGTTCAAGAAACAACAAGGGATGATGAAGAGCAAACGATGGAGAGTGCAAGTAATGAATTTTGTTTTCGTGAATTGTGGAAACTAAATTTGATTCTTTTTGAATGGAAGCTGCTGATTTAGAATCCAAGCTAGACAAAGAAAAAGGATTTGAAGAAAAGAATTGAAAACAGAATGTATAAATCCTCCAAATGCAAATAATGACTGAAACAATTTCAATGTGACTAGCAGTGGAAAAGGAGTGTATGCTCTCTAAGCATGGATGAATTTGAAAATAACGGAGGATGTAAGAACACTGCAAAACAGCACATGTTATGTACATGTGGCCAGCCGGCTCTGTCAATCAATTTACACTACAAACCATTAAAAGCACGTGATTTTATTTAGCTTTTATAGGGTTCTTTGCTGGGTGCTATTATCGAGCTTATTAGGCAGGCCTTTAGGCTTTAGGCCTCTCTGTGATTCATAGGAATGTTTTGAAATTGTGCATGCAGGTCAGAAATACAAAATACAACACGAATCAATACAATTATATTATGTTTTAAAGTAATTGCTTAGATGTGTATTTCCTTCAGTTTTAATGTGTTCCATCGTATTCAGTTGTTTAAGTATCTTTTGTGATATTGCCGTGGCTTGGCTAAAACGATGTTGTACTTATTTAAAACAATACTTGGCTCACTTCTCACATTTCGCCCTAAAACGCCTCTATAACAGTATCGAACATCTGTGTCGGCCAGGGGCCCCAAAAATGGCACCTTCGCCCCGCTCACAAGTAAAATTGCTACTCAATCCTTCTCTGACTAGGACATCTGATACAATCCCCTTCTAAACGCTTCAATCAAGCCTCTAATTTCGTGTGATCGCTTAGGGCCTCCACTCGTCTTAATCCGCCATTGCTAATAATCTCACACAATCCAAATAAGGCCTTTTGTGGTGCATTTTTTCCGTTTTAAATTCAACTCGATGCGGTATTTCTGGGTGTACTTAGAAAGGTTCTAGGCTCTCTAGGTATTTTCAATCCATGTAATATTCCTCTTGATTTTCAACGTTAACGATTAATGGTCATCGCCCAACTGGGTATCTTCTTCATCGTCAAACACTGCTTCATGTTTTGTTGATGCCTGTCATGGCGAAAGAATCACCCTCTGCAATTTAAAAACTTTTTTTACATTGACAACAGCACTCTGTAGGGTATTTTACACTTACCTAGAGGCTGTAAATCAACTATTGGTACGGGAAGATGTTCATCATCTTCTCATGTTTGATTTTACGTTTTCTTCAACGCATCGTGTGTCCTGTACAGTATTTCACTTTAATTTAACTGATTTGGGATATTTGATAAGCTCTTTCAACAAAATAATCAAGAAATATAGTCCGCAGACAATTATTGCACGTTTTACAAATTTAAACAATTCGTAGATGATCCAATGTTCTCCTCAAACCACAATACAATGGCGGCTCGATGTGGGGAAGAAATTTTTACTCACTCCAAAATCCGACCTCATCATGATTTCATCATGTGAGCGTCTGTTGCTTGATCATCTCATTAGAGCAATCATCGGCGATAGGTTTGCTCACCATACAAACAAAATCATCTCGCCTCAGCGAGGGGAAAAAGCAAGCCTGCTCAGTACGCAGGAGGAAACGATGATAGCCTCTCAGTATGGGTTGAAGCAGCTGTCATTGAGCTCGCCATAGTGAGAGCAGGCTGGATTGTCATTTGGGTAACGATAAAAACATACGTTTGAGCTTGTTCCTACTGAACGGGTATACACAGTAAGAATTTTGTTTTATTCAGCTGATTGAAAAAAAATCGCACGTCTTATATTATACGTCGATAAATAAACGAAAGGATAAATGAAAAATCGGCAATTTTAGCGTGGTCATCTGTTAATCGGTAGGCATATCAAAAATCGGTAGGAATACAGATATCAGATCTGATCACTCTGTATGAAGCAAAAGGTGTTCGTGTAAATTTTTCACTAGGTTTTAAGCTCAAGCAGTTTTAAGTTGATGTTTCGAGTAGATCGTTATTTTCTCTTCCTAATTTTAAGGTTGCTCATGTGGGTCTTCGTAAATTAGTGAAAATGATTGGTGGAAGCGTTTATCTGCTCGTTTGGAAAGGTTTTTAAGGTTTGTGGTTGCTCTAGAAAATTAAAAAAGTGGTAGAATTTTTTTTCACTAATAAGATCATTAAGTTATAATTTTGTCATGCGGTAGGTATTTCAATATTTGTCCAAAAAATATTGATTTCATCCTTTGAAGCACTTTTGTTCAACTCAATAATTATTTCAAACTTTTAAATTGTGAAATAAAATCGTTAAAAATACAACAATAACAACAAACAATACAGGAATTCCCAAAATATTTACCAGTTGCATACTTTCAGGCGTATTATTCTCTTGACGCTGGAGAGCAAAAGCGAATTTAAAAACAAAATAGCCGTTAAACAAACAATAATTTATAAGAAATTATTTAATCTTATTGTTTGCTCAAATATACACTTTTTTGATTGTTTATTGTATAGAAACAATACCATAAATAGTCTTAATGTAATGGGCAAGAATCATTCCTGTAATGATCAATAAACAACGCATCAAAACGATCCACTTGTAATCGCCCCGCTTCCCGCTTAATGGTGTGTAAATGTGGGAACGTGCATCTTTGCTTCAGCCCGCAGGACATTTCACCGTCCAGCGTCTGTCAGCCACAATCGGGTGTGCCACAATCACAGCCCGTGCCTTCAAACCCAGCCCAGCCAAAAGAGTCCCGAATTGTACGTACGCTGCGAGTGTTTGTCTGTGTGTGTGTGTGTGATTAAACGCAACAGGGTGCAATTAGTTCTGCCGTTTAAAAGCATGCTACCGGTATTTGACACGGTGCGTCGGCTGCATCGGCTCCCACCGGCATGTGCACACGGCGGGACACGAACAACATGTACTGAATAATCACACGATCGTACACCGTTCGCGTCGCGATCACTTTACCAGCAAAACGCCACAAAATCCGGCACCGCACCCGTACCCACTGGTTGCACTGGAGAGGCCATCTCTACCGAAATTAAAGCATAAAGCCTCGCGGGCAAAACGCACCGTTTTGATACGATCTGCTTCTGGTTTCTGGGTGCGCTCCAATGTTTGCAAATGCTAACTTCCGAACATCGGCTGACAAGATATCATCTCCAACATCGGCCATGTCTCGGCGTCGGCATGCGCTGCCGACCGGGGACCCCCGAATGTGAATGTGAAACGTCCAACAAAAAAAGGTCGATTAAAACCGAAATAAAAAAGGTACACACACAGAAACACGTACTGTCTATATTCACAGAAGTCATTGCAATCGCAAAAAATGAATTCAAACAAGGGTAGCAAAGCCGGAGGGAACAGCAACCGCCAACTCCGGGAGAGTCTTTCAAGACACGGACGGACTATGCGCAACGCAATCGTCTGCTTCTCACCTCAACACCCATTCGGGCCGGTAAAATAAAGCTACAAGCTCCCCAACCAGCAAACAGCAGGAGCTGCCGGTCAAAGACGAGCTGGATTGATTTGAAATGCTAATTTTTGCTCCTTTTTAGCCTCCCAATTCGTAGCGGTAGAAACAAAACTCCTCCAAAAAAAAGAAAACCCTCTCTTTTCGAACATGGAGCCAAGTTGCGATAACACTCCTCCCCCTGAGGGCACACCGGATTGTGATCGCGGTCCGCACCGGGGTGAATACAGATCTTCCGTGCCACGGGGAAAACATGAGGCGTTCCCGGTTCGTCGGGTTTTGGGCCTGTGTTTCGGTTGCATGTTGCTACCTTTTTTACGGGTGTATCTTCGGGAGTTTTAAAGGCTCCGCTTGCTTACGCTTGAGGAAGAACTTTCGCCTTTCGCCATGTTGGCGTCGCCCAATCCCTCGCACAGCCCCCCAAAACCGGACGACCGAAACCTTGGACGATTGTCCCGAACGCTTGTTTCTTTTATTTCTCGTGATCTGTCCAAGGTCTCCCTTGCGCGGTTCCAGTGGCACCGCTCGTTTGCGGGAAGGACACATCGCCTCCGGGGGGCGTTTCGTCTTTCATTATTTTTTTCTTGTGTGTTGTTTCTCTGAAAGGGTTTGACGGAATTTAGGGGCGCATCTCTTGTATCCATGGCAGGGGAGGGGGGTCATGTATCACTAGCAACCGTACGGCGGCGGACAGGCCAAAAAAAGGACACGGGACAAAGTCAATCCTACACACAAAACTACTGAACGCGCGTTGTGTATGGAAAAGCGGCAAGGATATATTATTAATGAAGATTAATGACTGGCTAGTCATCATCGGCATGATCATTCGCTGGTGCAAGGGTTGATAATTTAATAACGCCAGTAGGCAAAAATCGAACCCCGAAAGACGAGCGCTCCAGGAAGCTGATCGGTGATGCTCCAGTTTTTGCTGTTATTATGAGGATGTCTAACGGGAGTTGAGATGAATCTGACTTTGGAAGAACCGAGCAACATTGTGAAGCGGTTGGCGTTGTTTGTTAAAATGTCAATGGGTAATGAAATTCCTGTTGTCTTTTACATTCAAGCAGAACGGGGAGCAACGATCGGCCTTGCTGGTACGTCGTCTGGAGCGAGAGAGAGAAAGTGATTAATGAAGACATCGCTTAATGGCGATAATTCAATGCAAGACGAGGGATGGCATAGCGGCGGAATGAATATACAGTAAGGTTATTAACAATGAACATAAAAAAAGCTTGAAAGTGAGGACGGATTGTCAATCAAGTTGGTAGTTCCCCCGAAAAAAGGTTTTCATTATTGGTCAAGGTATGGTAGGCAATGGTAGGTCAAGGTATAGTATACAATTTGAAATTTATAATAATGATCCTATCCTATCCTATTCTATTGTTGGGTTTTGAGGATTCAGATGAACTGTGAGTGTTGGTGATAAGAACGTTGCAAGATAATTGAGGAAAAATGTTAGAACCCGAATCTAATCCCCTCCAATCTAATGGAGGAATATCTGCCAAGAAGGACGTGTCGAATTCTACATCACTCAGGTCCTCCAACAACTCTCACACAGGACTTACACATCTCATCGGCGGAAAAGTGCTCATGCCGGAAGTTCGCGATCGCTATATACCACCAACGCTTCCGGGAGCTGATGAAGCTCCCAAAATTACTGCAGCTCACGATGAGCCGCGTTTTGAACTTTCCCGTCGCATGCAGCCTGTCTCAGCCGTGTCCTGTTCGGAAGGTCCTGCTGTGATTGCTCTCCAACAGAGGACTCCTACTGGGGGAACACTTGCTCCACAAGAAGTCGATAGTCGGTACTGTGCTCCAGCAGGTTAACTTCGCCATTGTCACCCATGAAGTCCACGATGGAGTAGGTGAACGTGTGCTGTACCTCGTACGGTAACTCCTCCGTTCCATTGCCGGTGGAGGTCTTCTCGAACGCGAATTACGGCTCCGCTGGAGTTGTTGTTTTGAGAAACTGATCAAAGTACTCTGCCTCATCGTCTGGTGGCTTCAGATAATCTTTAAGAGCTGGAGTTCCACGGGAGGACCCCAACCTAATTGATTTTTTTTAATCTAAACTTCTACCATGCCCTTCCGGTATCCTTACCAAAATCCGATTACTGATTGTATGCTTGAAGGCCATGCATGTACGAAATGAGGTCGTTATGCTAAAAAAGAACATATTATCAGCTGCAATTATAATAACAATCCTACAGTTAACACTACCATACACACATCGAATTACTAATAGGGTATTTTTTATAATTCCATAATGCATTCTTTAATCTCGGACTAGAAAACCAATCATCAGTGTGTTATTAGCGAAAAATGTGATCTTTTCGACATGATGGATCAAATTATGTCCTGTAATAGCCTACACCTTTAACATCTTCCTTTGGTGTTGATGTTCTTGAACTACTCCATGTCGGGAATTAGAACAGCATCCTCCTTTCCAACGTATCGATCAGCCCGCTTCTAGCGGACTCTGTTCATTTAATTTAGATTACTCAAAAAACAACACAAAATCAATCGTATGCCAACACCATTCCGTCATGGTTTGGCTCGTTTCCATAATCAAAATTAGGTTCCGCTTAAAAATGGAAATGAATAACAATATGGCTAGCGGTACTGGAAGCGCTCCGCTCGCAAGCGACGCCATACTACGCAGGCCCATTGTAATTGCATTGAGCCTAAATTAGCATATAATGATCCTTATTATACGTAAACATATGTTTTGATTTCATCAATCGAGCAAATGCTTACACACAGCCTCCCAATCTTTCTTTCGTTTGTTTTGTGTACTCTTCTTAAAGTCACGGTTTGACGTTTGCAGAATCGTACAACTGGAGCATCTACAAGCATCTGGATGCTAAAGATGCAGAACCAGCGTTGGTCAGCTATTATTATTCTTATTAAAAAAAGGTATTCCCCAAAGTAGTCTCAACGGGTTAAAACTCATTTGTATCCCCCCATAATACTAAACGACTGATTTTGCTGGGCATGATTTTGGCGGAGCAGTACCACGAAACGGTTACAAACATGTGGCTAGCCCTTCTGCTGCGTGTTCTCAATACGTGCAAGTGCTGACGCGAGCCCCCGAAACCTCGGTAATAATCGTCTAGTTCCGTTTTCACTTTCCAGAAGCGCCCTGGAACGTTTCTGCTCGCCGATCGTTCGTTCGAACGATCGATCGATCGATCGATGTTGCTCACGATGTTAATGACGGTGACGAAGAAGAAAGCACACTGAAACGAAGGTACCTCGATTGAGATACAGCACCGTGGCGCTTTCCCATTCATTCGCCAGTGCAGGCCCGATTGAGACAGGAAGAAGCCAAAACCCTGATCATTTAATCATTCAGATTGCGCACTGCACATAATTGGATGGTTTATCGTACTAAACACACCAATTTTGAGGGGGCCTTACGTGAAAGAGTGGGGCAACATTTCGGGCTGCTGACGTCGGACGTACCCGAATTGCCGAATTGCGTCGGTACGCTCTTGCGATCGATTGTTTTTCCAAAAGGAAGCGAGAAATTAGCTGTTGACGTGTTTGATCGTACGTAGATCGTACGTACCACCCGTTCCAGCTGGGCGCCCTCGTCCCCGTCTTGGCGTTCTCATTTTTGAACGGGAAAATCGATGAATTTTCGAACCGCGCTGTGCATGTTGTGCCGTACCGGTACACCGTTTTTCAGCCCCGTTATCAGAGGATGCGCTAACCGTGGGAACCGTGGTTTGGAGCAGCTGAACCGAAAAAGCAACATCTTTCTTTTATGTTCGGTACAACTAAATCTCATCCCCACATGGAAAGTACGCCGTGGCGACGGCGCCTGGAAGGAAATGATTACGATAAACGATCGGCAATTATGCGTGGTTGCGTGTATGAGGGGTTTGTTGTTGTTTTGTAATCATCTTTTTTTTGGAATTTGAGTTGATTCTGTGGCTCTTGGATCTTGGATTTGGCGAGAGTATTGATGATTCAGTGAGCTGGAGCCTAGTGTTTGTGATAATGTGTGATCTTGGGCACGGATTAGATGATCATCAGAGAAATAGAATGTTATTATATACTGATTTGATGTTTTTTTTTTCAAAACATCAGATACTTCAAGAAGAGGATATGCATCGACACCAAAATTGGTGTTGTATCATTGACGCTTTACGAGACATCCATAACCTAGCTGAATATGTTGTTTTCTATCTATATGTTTGTTCTGCAATACCGGTTACTATTGCCAGACCAGACCTAAACTATTGGTCAATAACTTTCTAAATGTATCTCGCTTCAATCAGCCACCTAAAATCTGCTTGTAATTCAACAATTTTGGTGTTGAATAATCTACTGAAACTAAAATTATTTGAGCTAATTCAAGACAACTGGCTTACTACAGTTCAGAACAGTCACTTTTTCGTTTTTGATTTAAAAAAACAGTGTGTTCCATTTAGTGTTTACAACAGCCTTATCAGCCTTATATCTAAACGCGTTCATCAACTTCATACGCTGCTTTTAAGTTTTTTCAAATCCACAATAGCATAGTAATTATTATTGCTATAATTAATCGTAAAAGCTAAAATTATAACCAATTTGGTACCCTTATAGTTTTGATGATATGAGGACTTACTTAGTTGCAAAATTTGGAAACTTAGGCTGAAGCCGTATTAATTCTAAATTAAATCAAATTAGCTACAATGCGAATTGAACGACTAGGAAATTTTGTTAATAATAATTCTTAATATCCGAGGCAAGTAATGCATTAGACAAGAAACTGTTGATATGCAGATATGTTACAACACAAATGCAACAAAGAGTGATGAAGGGTTCGTTCTATTAACCTAGACTTACTAGACATGGACAAATAAAAGCGGTATTTCGAAATAAAGACAACGGTAAGCTGTTCTACACACACCCATCGGAGCAAACTTAATTTGAGTTTGTAGAATGGAATTTATAGCAACACAGAAAAACACATTGTTATCGTTAACAATTGGTGATGGGACGATATCAAGCGCTAACATAAATAAAAACTTAAACAAAACTCAATTGCACTGACATATTCATGCCTTTTTAATTGCACGTTTCGTTTTCATAATAATCACAACTACACACATTGCCTCCTAATGATCCTACAATAAAAAAGCCGAGCATCTATGCACGCATTCTTCGCGTACGAATTGAAATGATAAATATACTCATTAATAGCAAAAAAGTAATGTAATGACAGCAAGTACAACCTCGTCGAAAACCAGTCTATTTATTAATAGTTAGCATCCGAGAGGGGGGCACACGTTGGATGTGTATAAATATATTCATGAGTTTTTCCCGTTTTTCCTCTGCTCTGCAAAGCTTTACAGGTTAAAGCTCGCTGAAGGCAATTTGTTGCTTCACGCGCATTCATGTGCGTTTTGAGCTTTTAGTTGTGCTGGTTTGGTGAGAAAATGGGAATCTAATAAGGGTAGAAGCAGGGCTGCTAGGGTAAGTGCATGATGGAGTACAGAGAGCAACACAGAAGAGAGAGAGAGAGAAGAAAAAACGGGAAGCTAAAGTGTTGAAAATATGTACTTAGTGTACGGGCATGCAATCGTTAGGATAGTTAAGCACCGTGGAGATAGAAGACTTGTAATTGAGGAGGTTTTAAACAGATAAGGGATTATGCTGATGGAATGAAGAAAACAATACTAAATTCATCAGCATTTAACACACAATTTTTTGCTCCATATTTTTGCCGTCGGGTGGGGATAAGGATCAGGTCGAATCTATTCCTTCGAAAATGAACCGTCGGGCATTTGCTTGCTGCTTGCATACTGCAAACGCAAACGGTTTCTCGAGCCGTGTAGGAGAAAACCAAACACCGAAAACAGAGATGGAAAAACCACACAACCGCACAACGGCAGTCGGGCTTTTGGGCTCGTCCCAACGCGCAGCCCAACACGGTCTCCTTGGGGGTAATTTTGTATAATTTATACCAATTTTGTTTATAATTTTCATTTCTGAACTTCACTGTTTTCGTTCTCGCATTGCGGTCAGTTGTGCGCTTGGTCGGATTGCAGCTCTGCTCCGATCGCTCCGGAGACGGCGCGAAAGGTTTGGCCGTGAGTTCAAAGGTACGGTGCCAACGCCGGGCGCGCTTTTCTGCCAGCCCAGGAAAGTGGACAGACTAATGCGTAAATGCTGGCAGCGGCCCGCGCCGGACACGTGAAGGTCCGTTTGCGCCTTTCGCCAATGGCCGCCGGAGCCTTGGCTGGCAGTCAAGCTCATTTCTCGTTTGACTCCCCCCCCCCCCCCCAAGGGATGGGAGGGTAGTGTGGGTGCATTGAGGTTGCAAGGAGAAAACAAAACCCCCCCTCGTCCAGTCTCCGCATCAATGATGGCCGTCAGATGATCGTACGCAGCGCACAAGCTTATTATTTTCCACTTTTCTTACGCGCCGGTGTGTTTGCTTGTGCTGTTGTTGCTTTTCTTTCGACACTTCCACGTAAAACTGTTCAAAAATATTGCATCGATCACTGCCGTGTTCTTTGTTGCCGTTTTGTTCTTTTTGATGGCAGTTTGTGCAGTTCTGCAGACGCACACAGACGCGTTTTATAAATGTGCTGCCCGATAAGCTGAAACACATTGAGGTATGGCGATGGCAGCGTCTCGATTAAGATCTGAGCTTGCACACTGGCCAGGACACATTTCGGTAATGATCGCTCTCTATGTGCTGTCCAAGATGGCGTCGATGGTGGAGTGTTAAGGTTAAGTACTGTTTCTGATAGGTATACGGTTCCGTCTGGTAGCTGCAGGGCCACTTGTACGCACCGGACCAGATGCTCGGCACAAAGGAAAGTGTTTTTTTTATGTTCGTTTATATGCCAAGTTTAATGATCATCAAGTAACGATCTTGTATGGACGAGTGAATTTATTATGCCCATCTTTGACCAAACTAGGACCAACGTAGGCCATCTTCGAGATGCGATGATCGAGAACGGTACCGTTGAAAGTAAGACAAGTAAAAGACCCGTAAGGTATATTTTGGTGCTCCTATTGCAACCGAGAGCGTACAATGATGCGTGGTTTGTGTTAATCTAATGCATTCAGCGTGTAATTCAAATAAATAAATAAAATAAAACAAAAATCTAATGTTCATAAAAATGGCATGAAATTGGAGTTTTCTTTGATGTTATCAGAAAGGGTTGTCATGCTTCGTATAACTAAAAACGACACTTTTAAAATAAAATACAGCAATCGATGTACCAAGGCACCTGCAGCTATCGCATATCATTGATTAGCTATCTCTCACATACCTACCTTTACGATCACCCCACAAATTGACGGGTGGATAAGTATACGCATTAAGACTAGTTAAAATAATGAAAAATATAATTTTATCAAAACTATGTGTCGTTTAACAAATCTTGGTTTGTATGGGAATTTGTCTGCACATGACCAATTTATTTAGATAATCGTTATTGTTTCATCAACACATGAACTAATATCTTATCGATGCCATACCTGGCCAGATGCTGATTTGAGCTTTGAAGAATACGAGGGATAAGTTAGGAATTTCATTTGAGGTCACTTTTGTTTTGTATAATTTACGAAAATAGTTTTTCGTGATAATGGGTGGTTTAGAGTTTTCTTTCACTCTTTTATTTACTTTTGTAGACTGTATGCTACTACACTAAAACATAAAAAACAATAAACCCACCCAATTCAATTGATTCGAAGGCAATTTGACATAAGTATTTGAAAATTTACGCATCTTAAGAAAATAATTGTTATGTTACAAACTTACATAATGTTAAAATAAATGTATGTGAAGTAAACATCGAGATTTAATTGAAGGTATTTTTAGTATTTCACTTCAAAGCTTAGTGTTGGTCAAATTGACGGGCTCCGTAAACCTAGTCTTAAGAAACTCGAACATGTCTCAGGGTTATTCTTTGTTACATTGTGAGAATATTGAAATAGAAGTTACATTAAAGGCACCACTTAGTGGCAAAACAGTAACAATGTTTTCATACTTATTGTTTGTCATGTAACAATAAATAATGTAATGTAAATAATAATATTTATCACACAATATTATTACACTGTAAAGCCAAACGACGTATTCTTGCCATTTACACAGTCATTTGCTGTCATGTACAATGTGTTATCGCGAATTCGATACCAGCTAAACAACAGTCACTCTTGAACAATTTTTCAAGCCATGTGTGCAGAACAGCAAATGAAACAAACCGCAAAAGGTTGCCACAAAGGCCATCGAACAAAACAGCCCTACAAGGCAGAACATTTGTTTTATGTACGAAAATATAACAGGAACAAAGAAAAACCTCAACCTAACAAAAACAGAGAACCGTTCCCTATATACATATATGATATACTTGTATCAAGGGGACCAACACATGACGCTCGTAAACTCCCCCAAAGCATAAAACAATCCTTTTCGTACACGTTGTCCATCGTCAGCTAACGTGCGGAGTGTGAATTTTAAACGGAAATATTTCCTCCAAATATCATCCCCAAACTGTGCATGCTCTATATCCGTTCGATGTCGATGTCTCAATCCGTTCAACTCGGATTGATTAAATGCCCACCAGGCCAAAGCCGATGAAAGCCGACCACCATTCTAGCTAGCTGTCCATTACATTTATCAAGTAGCGGTGCCCTTCTTTGCCACGCTCCGGCACGACACGTCGACGGTAAGACATCTATTATGAATCATTTTCGCACAATTTTGCATAAACCTCTCCTCCCCTTCGCAATGTGTCAAGCCGAGTCGAGCACCTTTTACCTGCCATTCCTGATCGAGACAGCCGGGTGTGAGTGTAATGATAGAATGCAAATAGTGCTTAGTGCCGTGGCACGTGGCCCCCATTCGACCCGAGTAGCCCGTTCAGGCAAACCGCAACCGCTGTCAATGAGGTAGTATTGACTACCGATCGGGTTATGTTTTTTTTGTTTCAGGACACATCACGCACCGTTCATTACGGCACTGATCACCGAGAAGGTTGCAATTGTCGCCCCAAGGAAGTACGATAATATTTGGACAATTATTGATTCTCTTTGCCCCGGTCCGGAGGGAGCAAACCTGTCAAAGTGAAAGCATCTCAGAGCACACACACACACAAACACAAGTTTGCCATTCTCAGCAGTATCGGGATGAATCTGATAAGCCGAGAGGCTAAGGAGAAGCCGAGAAAGCCCCATCTCGATAATAGTATTAATAATAATCATCATCAAACAATCGTGCTCACGCTGCGAGATTGTATCGTATAATTTGCGCATTAACATTTAATTGACGAAAAGTGAAATTAAAATAAACCGAAGAAATTTGTGTCGTGTTGGAGAGAGAGAGAGATAGAGTGAGAGGGAGAAGGGAAAAATGAAGAAAGAGAGCTTGGGCAACCGACACGCAAATAATAATTCCGCTTCCCGTGTTACGCTGCGAAAACGCGTTGACTTTTTTCTACCGACGGGCATTTTTGCATACCGTGTGGCGAGCCTTGGCCACCAGTCCTCGACCGGGGCAGGGCACAGCCGGGACAGCGAGTGTAATTTCTTTCAACCGGGCTGCCGTTTGGCTCCGATGGATGGAATTAGAACACGATCACGCCGTCATCCTCCTCGGGGCCTGGCCGATAAGATGGCCTGGCGTTGAAGATACGACGATGACGCACCGGGCAGGAACCGGACCTTCGGGGTGGTTTTGGCAAATTATAATTGCTGGGTAGGATTGATAAATGTTGAATGAAGCTTTGCTATGTGTTTGAGCATGAGGAGCAGACGCAGGTAATTGAGCAAATGGAGATGGAGAGAAGCAACGAGGCAAGCATCAGCCCTAATTCGGCCAAAGGGGGCGTTCGAAGATTACGAGCTTGAATTTATGAACGGAACTAAAACCTGCTTGGATTTGGCAGAACATTTCGTCTCCGATTCAAAGGAAATCCAAGAAAACAAAAAGTTAATGTCAAACACGTCTCCACCGAGCAGTTATGCAGTTGAAGATCACAGGATATCATCAGCAGCATCATAATCATCGTGATGGGAGTATCAAAAACCCCGTTTTTGAGCTTTTCGCGCAGTGTCTATCACAATTCCGGGGAACTCAAACCGTGGCCACCTATTAGGCGACCGTGATTTCAAACGAAAACATTTGCGACCCTTGGTGCTAATCAAATAGTGATGGTGGTGGAAGTCGGACGCCGAACTGAAAACCGCGGGCGTGGACGCGTCCTCCCGGTAGATCGGGGTTTTGCTTCTTCGCTACGTCCTTCCCCCGGAGGCGCTCATTCGGGCACGGGCTGGACGACACCGACCGTACGCGACTGAAAGTATCAATTAGAAGTGTTTTATATTTCCGAGTTCGATAAATTCAGACTGGGTAAGGTGGGCAAGCAAAGCTTTGAAACTCTCGACGACGATGTCGATGTCTTGTTTTTTTGCTGCTTTGATTTTTATTACGGCATGCAAGGAAGTTGTCCCACCGTCTCGCTGGGGACGTTTTGATCGCACAAACGGCCGGGAAAGGGATGCCGCGAATTCGCTAGGAATGGCCGCAGGGCCCCGACCAACGTCAGGGCGCGTTTCGGTGTGTGGCTGCCGTTCTTTATGATGATGAATGAATCCAGCAATTAAGGGGCCGCTGTTTCGGGCGTCTACTGGCGAAGCGTAGAACCTCGGACACGTAGCTCAGTTCGTGGAAAAAGGAAAGTAGCATGATCGTGTTGGATGGTTCCAACAACAACCACAAAAAAGGTTGTTGCAGTAGCGTTTGCAGTTCGTCATGACTCTTCTTGGAATACCTGGTTCCAAAGCGGGCAGGCTTCAAAAGTAGTCCGAAATCCGCATCCCCCCGAGGGAGAATCGTCCCTTTTCCGGTGAATGGAGGACGTTAAGCCATCGGCTGAAGATCACTCCGAAGGTACACACACACCGCAGTACCGTACGTGATGAGTGACCCACCGGTAGCAGTACAAGTGTGTACGCTGGATACTCCAGTCCAGTTAAGAGTGCGACAAATGGAAAATGGATCCAGCTGCCTTCGGTGTCGTGGCCCCGCGCGCTAATTGGAGTTCCGGGAAGGGATCGCGACGACCCAAAGTGTGGACCACCTTACGGGGACAATTACGCAGATCTTACCGTTTTCTGCCACTGTGCTTCCAGCAGCTAAAGGTCCTCCATGTCCTCCAGGTCTCCTCTGCCACAGACACAGAAAGGGACGTTGTACAGCAAACGACAAGGTACAAGATTTACAGTTTCTTTTTTTTTTCTTTTTTGTTCGTCACTGTACAACCCGTTCAATATTCAAATGACAAACGACGACACATCACATCCCGCGGACATTCGTCCGTGTCTCGGTTGGGTGCATCTAATGGCCTGTGTGGTTCCCCACCAACCGCGTCATCTCCTCCTAGTTCAATATCCGTTATAAGTAATTAGCTGTGCTGTGCGGTTGGCCCGGTGAAGGACAGACCACGAGGGAAGGTTGGCATCGATAGGGACCGATAACTCAAAAAAACCTGGCGGCCCAGTGCACTGATGCCTCTCTCTCACTCTATCTCACTCGCGTCGGTCTTCAAGGACCGAGGCGACCATTTTCGTACGAGCGGAGACCCGACGCGAGACACTTCAGTGTAGTGGACGGGGTGGTTGCTTTGAATGATAATTGTTATCGATAATTGGGGTAGCAATTTCCACTTCACTTCTGTCAGTGTGCTATTCATATTTTTTCCAGCGTTTGTTTTAGTTTCGTGCGTCTGCCTACTGCTGTATGTAGCACTAGGTACTAGTTGCATTTGCTCCGCTCTGCCACAGGTGCCACAGTAGCAAGGAAGACGTTAGTTATTTCCAAACGCAGCCTTTTTTATGTCCTATTTTCTCCCTCGTGCTTCTATTCGTCTGTGAAGTAAAAAAAAGTAAATGAAACTGTGCCTGCGTACCGAATGCGTTACCGAGGAAACGCAGCAAGAAGCGTGTTGGTGCAGTAGGTGACGATGCTGCAAGGTGCTTAGCTTTTCCAAACACACCACACGTTTTGCATGTGCACGGGTCTGTCCCCTTGTGCCGGGCGCCTACCGCGAATGGGGCAATTTTGCGATGGGTTATGCTGCCACAACACTTTTGACGGGTGGATGTCAAACGGGCTGGACGATTTTTCAACCGGTGTCATAAATGGGAAAATAATTGTACGACACGCTGTTGCCGGCTTGAAGGAAGGCTGACAGTTTGAGCGTGGGGAGGTGGTGGTATGCGATGTAAATGTAAATAAATGTAACAGCTACACAGGTGAAGCAAGGACCCAAGGAGCATGATGATGGACGTTTAGCGTTCAGCACAAGAACGTACAGCAGTTTGGAGTTTTTAAAACGTTTTGTTCTGGAATCATGATTGAGCTAGCTGCTGTGATGCTCTTGTTGTGGAAGTATAAACTATCTGCTTCTATTGAAGTTTTTACCCATAAAATATCTCGCTTTGGTGGGGTCAAAGTGAAGTATTGAATATTTCGTTAATAAAGATTTGTTTAAAATAAAAGAGTTTTCCACTCAAAACTAAATGCATTATAAATGCGCATAATTCAATTTAATTTAAGATTTTAGAAATCAAGAACGCTTTAATGGAGCCACATTTAGCATTAGAACAAAACATAGCAAATTAAAAATCAGTGTTGTTTCTCAACCTTCAAATTTTATATTGTTTTTCTAGGAACACTATTGCCAAAATTGTGTCACTAGAATTTGCCTTAATTTTGACGGCATTTAATGAACTATATTTTTTAGAATCAAAACAAGACTTCGACATATGCATAGCAATCAAGCTTAAACATTTAATCAGGAAGCTTGTAACAGCCATTTTTTTAGAACAAAAACATTGATTTTCAGTCGAAACTTGGTGCTCTGAAGTGAAAAATTGATAACAATGATAACAAAAAAGTCGTAGAAGTAACATGTAGGGACAACTATTTACAAAAAAAAGGATAAATGCATCTATCATGTGGAATTGAAGGAATGACTATATTTTGGAATAATATTCAAGACTAATTACTTTACATTTTTCTGGATTTTTCAACGACTTTCAACGACTTACACCTCAACAAGGAAGGATATCTTTGAGATGAAATAAACAACATGATTTTGTTGTGGGAAAATCTTACTAAAATTCAATCTTATAGGATTTTAGTTCACAAATGCTTTCAAACCCCATTTAAAAACAGCGATTAAAAATGTTCTGCAGCTAGATTTGCATTTGCGTTTGATTGGCCTAACATTGTATGTAGCATGATTTATTGACTGCTTTTTAAATGTACACCCGTTTCTTTAAAGGATAATTATTTCCAATGCAGACATCACATATTGACACATCATACATCAATTTGCACCATTGCGGTAATTACACCTAAAACCATCCCTTTTGTCGCAGCTTGAGTGTGTGTGTGCGTATCAGTGTCACGTTAAGTTAAATTCAATCTTCTAATCAACTCCACGCTCACGATACCTGCGTCGTCCTTACGCCACATTTTAGTGCTGCTCCCTGTGTGTTTGCCATGTTCTATCTACAAAATCGATTGAATTTCCAGCTCAGCCAAGGAATTGCCAGCAAAATGGAGCAACTACCGTGCTCCTACCCGAGAAAGCAATAATTACTGTGAGAAACGTAATGAATGTGCCACGCTGGAGGGGAGAAATTATACAAATCAAACTTTGCTGCATAATGCATTCTCAGCTGCAGAGCTTCAGCCAACGTTCAACCAACGGCCGGGCTGAATGGCTTCATTCGCCTTTGCTGCGAATCGATGCGATCCGCACCCGGGCAGCCACTTGGCAGAATGAAGAAATCTTTGTACAAATGGGTTAAATTTTTCAGTGGCGACCCGTTGAGGACACGCACAAACAGAATGCAAAAAACGAAAAACCAACGAAGAAGATGAACACAAAACGACCGCGCGAGACTGTTTCGCTACACACCCTTAAAGTGGCCATTTTGACGTACGCCGAATGCCGAGGCAAACATCGAACGGGAGACATAAATCCATCAAATGTGTTTGCCGGTTCGGGGTTGGACGAACGCTCTTCGCCCCATTCGTTCCCACTCCTCAACCCTTTTTTGTAGCCAATGTTTCCGGTGTGTAATATTTCCGCGCACTGCGTGATTTATTGAAACCGGCGCTGGGCGGGGGTGGGTGCTCTGTAAAAAGGGGGATACTGCAACAACAACAACAACAGCTACAAAAAGCTTTACGAGTTAGGTTGCTGCAAAAGTCGCTTTCCACTGATGTGCATTCTTTACATTTCTCACCGTCTCACCAAGAGGGCGTTGTGCGTTGTGTTTTCGAGCGAGGTCGGTCGTTTGCTTTTCTTTGACCCTTCTGCTAGGAATCCCGTGCTACTCCACGCCACGGAAACTCGCCACATCAAATGCGATGCATTTCGGAAAGCCTTTTTAAACCTTTGCAACCTTTGGGGCGGACCGTGGCGGACAGGGGAACGGGTCGGCGTTTGCCGGTTGATATGTGGTCCTGCTTGGCCGCGGCCAACGGTACGGATGAGAGGCCCCCTGAGACCGCTTCACTAAGGGTTGGATAAAATGTGTTATTGATTTATGCATCAGATCGGTCCCCACTCCCCCCCCCCCCTCCAGCAACCCCTTTGCGAACGATGGAGGTAGAAGCCGCTCGGTGGCCTGTACGGTGAACCCGACCCGCGTGGTGGTGCGCTGGGTGGAAACAGAGTTATTTTTCATTCGTGTCATAAAATTTGCATATTCATAAATTTTACACACTCGCCCATCTAAAATAGATGGAGAAGCATTCCCGGTTCCCGCATTCGGTCGGCACAACCGACGGGAACCTGCCACGGAAAGCTCCCGGATGACGGTGAAGGGTTTACGATTCGGACGCATTTTGCACTCTGTTATGATGGCCGATTGTGTGTATGTGTGTGTGTGTGTGTAAATCGTAAAGAAAACACGTGCAGTGGAGTTTCGTTTGGTATTGTTTGCATCGTTTCAAATGGCGACTCGCACCAAATGTAGCACACAAACGGTGGTATATAAATTTTTGTTACATGTTTATATCATTGTTGTTGAAAAAAGGAAAATGTTAAACCGTTCTATTGTGCAAAACTGAGAAATATAAAATTGAAAGCACATTTAAATGTTAGTAATTGTGTAAAAAGCGTAAATGGGAGTTGCTAAACACACAAAAAAGCTTTTGGCTCGTTCATTTTCAGCATTCATTTAATTTTTTTTCTGTCCATTCTGGCCGCAAAATATGAAAAAAATCTATTTGGTTATTTACATTTTTTTAAAGCATTTGATACTAGAAAGCTTACTGCTGAGACCAGTTTCTGTTCTCTTCTAATGTATAGTTGCTTTATTTTCATAAAGTGCTTTTTCCAAATCAAGTGGTTTAATTTAGATCTTACAAAATATGTATCATGCAAATTGATCAAAACTGAATTTGAACGTCTGTTTCAATTCGATAATCAGCAAATTGGTCAAATAAGTATCTTTTTGTCACGTAAAAATAAAGTTAATCAGCAATTCAAATTAATTTTGTTGCACTAGAAGAATTAAAAGGAGCTCAAATGGTTCAAAAAGGAGATATAACCGCGAAGCTTTTAAACGGTTCTGAATATTAAACGTATCAAAAAACAATTAATATTAATTTGCAACCAATGAACGAAATATTCTCTATGAAAAAAGAAAAAGGTTAAAATACCGAATAAAACCCCCAATTCAAACAAAAACATTTAATGCAAGTTGTACAATATTAACGAGAACAGTCTAAAACACCTACAATGAATACCAACATCTCACTATGATTACATGAACATGATCTTCACGAAATGGAAATTCTTCCCACTCACGTTTCCCTTCAACATTAACACACGGTTCAACTTTCATCGCGCCAGCACGATTACAGATTAAACAAACACACCATACGATACAGCAGCTCCAGTAGGCAAGCAGAATAATAAACACCTCAACCACAACACCAACCAACGCCAAACCAGCCAGGCCAGCCAGGCCAAGGGGAATCATTAACCCATTATCAAATCACCTCCAAATTACAGTGTTTTATTGAAAAGTACGGTAATTTGATCTTATTTTCACTTAATAATCGCGCCTAATTTGTAACTCCAGCCAGCCTCTCCCCTCTCTAATCCTACCACAGCTCCGATTAGAGCCGATATTCGGAAGTGGAAAAATCCGGTCGACCTATCCGAAGCCTAACCTCTTCTGCTCGCTTTGGTAATAGGTCCACTGCACCCAGCATATTCCACTAGCCCATCTGGGCGTCTTCATCCCCGCATAGACTGTGTGTGTGTGTGTGTGTGTGTGGGGCTGTGTTTTCAGCCCGCAAGAAAGTTACAAATAGTTCCGTAGCAACCTGTCTCACCGGTTGCTGCGCGAATTTTGTCGTAAGCCAGAGCATGTTGGCTTCGAGCCTGCGCCAAAATAATCATCATCCGCGGTGGCAGCACCGGTGGCTACCAGCACCGGCATTAGCGACCACAAATGTGCCACAGATCGTCAACATCATTATTTTTATTATTTTATAATAACAATAATCATTATGATCATCAATATCATAAAGAGTCATTATGTACTTAGCACATATTTAAAGCGCGCAGCAAGTCACCGGGCTCACTTCTAGCAACACCACAGCAACGTCGGCAGCAGCAGCACTGATTGGGAAAGGGAAGTAGTAGTCCACCGATCGATCGGTCGAGGTACCAACTCGATTTCGCTTTCCACCGCAGTCCCTCCCCCAGTTTCCCCTCTTTTGCATAGCGCGCGTTTTGACGCGTCCGCAAAATCGATCTATCCGAAAATCGAAAACCCTTTACTGCCCGAGCCCGATCGTAGCCCTTTGATAAGGTCGCCATAAATCAAAGCGCACGGTACGGCCCACTCGAACGCAAGCTGGTCTTTTTTTTTTTTGCTTACTTTACTCTGCAAAACCTAGCCAACTTCACTTCCTTCGCGATCAAGCAACAGCGTTCTTCCCATCGATCGCTCTGCCCGGAGACTCGGACCTTCTCGTTCCAGGGCACACCGGCACAACCGGATTGATTGATTGATATTGATTCGGAGTTTTTAATGAAAAATTCTTTCCTCCCCACTCCAATCGAGGGGGCCCATCCATCGTGCATCGTCTCGAGCTGCAAAAAAAAAGCATCACGCTCCCGCGACTAATATAGTGTTTTTCGTATAAAAGTGTAATATATTTTATTGATGGTGGAGCCGTAAATCAGGCGCGCCTGTCAGAATTTCTAATTGCAATGCGGCGGAGCGTTGCCTGAGCGTTGATTCATGGCCACGAGTCAGCGGCAAACGGCGATGCGGCGATCTTATGGGCAAATAACATTTGTCATGCGCTTGTGATTGATTCCTCACATACATATACACACTCACACACACACACACCGTGATTGAATTTTGCTGTCGCATTGTGGTGCTAGGACGCTAAGAGTCGCAAAGGGTAGGGAAATAATTAAGACTACGTGTCTACGTGCTGGATGGGGATTATTTAAAGTTCTCTGGGACAAGATATGCCGATCAAAAAGGGCAGTGTGGCATCTTTGTGGTAGCTATGTGGAGGATTTTCATGTTTTATTATGTCTGTTACTAAAGTACACTGCTAAATATATCCTGTCCTTATTTTGAATAATTTTTGAGACAGTCTTAAAACAGGTTTAATAATTAAGGTGGTCTTATAGTTCAGTTGAATATACTTATCTCCTATACCTTAAGCTTAAAAGAAAATTAGACCGAATACCTAAGTCTACATAAAAAACTCATTCGAGCAAATTCAGTCATATTCCATGTGGCATAATCGTAGCGTCCTCTGTTAGCAATTACAAGAAACTGTACTGTCCTCAACTGTTCGGCACTGAAGCTGATTAAAGATTAATCAATCATATTTGTTTTGCAGAATAGATATTTACAATATTTTTCAACAAAATTTACAGAATTCTGTAAACGTTAAATGCTTTTAATTTATCTCTTCTCATGGACATTGAGTAGTTCGGTGGTCTTACAGACCATGTAATGTAGAGTTATTAGAGACTATGTGATGTGAATAATATTTACTAGCTTTAGGTCCTGGATCAATACTCAAGTTATAGATTCCAGAAATCTATCTATCTTCAATTACCATTTAATTTTCAAAATATTGAAAATCCTGAATGTTCTATTTTCTACATATTTACACCTTTCATGCTATTGAAAGCTCTTTACCCACACCGACCACTGCTCAACCGATTGCATCGAAATGTGTCTCTGTGTCAGGGCTTTCCCATCCGTACCTTTGCCGTTCGAATTAGCCGCTCGAACGGCGAAGAGTAGTTCGTCAGCGCTTGTCAATCGAGTCAATTGGGTATGAAACGTAATTATGGAAAATCAAAATGCACCTTTCGCACACAGAAAAAAGACACATACAACAAAAAATCATTCGCATAGAAGGACAGTAAAGAGGAGCAGCTCTTTTTTTGTTTGTAACTGCCAGCAGCAGTCCTCCATCTTGGTTAGGTGGGAGGGTTGCAATTTGCAATTACATTTGTGCTTTTTGTTCCATGGGCTTTAGTGTCCCCTTAGTGGTTGTATGTGTGTGTGCTTCCGCTGTTATGTTCCGTTGTCGCTTTCCCGAGTTCGACAGGTTTTCCGATTCGCGAACCAGCGACAATGTCAGTTGGTTTCATTGCCACAAAACTCCCGCAACGTGCAGGCACCGATGCACCGGTGACAAAAGTCCCCAAAGCCCACAAACACTCACAGACACACTCGTCCAGATGCAGTTGCGTGCACTCGCGCAGGCCGACGCCACTGTCGGCGGTGCGTTTTTCGATAATTTAATTTAATTTAACTGCATTAACTGCAATAAGAGGCACACATTTACTGTGATTGCGCAATTAGCCGTGCATTATCAGGCACGCGCGCTGCATTTGCATGCCGTTGTGCCCAGCGTGGAGGAAAATGCGCTTCCTTCTCCCCTTCCGTTCGCTGGCCTGTTGGGTGAATTGTTTATCATTTTATTGAGCCCAACGCGTTGAAATGTTTGTTGATATCGTGGGGGTAGGGTCGTACGTGTTGGTGGAGGAATTCTCCTCGGCGAAACATTTCAATTGTAGAAAAGGTTTGTCTTCTACCGCACCCGTTGCGTCTTTCGTACTGTGAATAGCAAAGTGGAACGGAATTAAATGCGTCTTCCTTTAGAGTCTTGCAATGGTGGAAGTAATTATTACAACAAGGAGTCTTCCTTTCCCTCTCCCACTTGTTCCTAGCAGCTCAGGCAGCACCCGTCTTGGGTGACTTGGCTTACAGTAGAACCACCTCTTGCCCTTCGACCACTGTACTATCTATAGCGTTTCATTCTACCCGGGAACGGCATCGAAATTGATTTGTTCCGACACGTTTAGCGGTTGTTACTTTCTCGCCTCATTTTTTCCCCACTGCCCCATTCCCCTGTTTCGCTGCACTTTCGCCAGTCTCAAATCGAACGAGCAATTTAACGCTGGCTTGAATTCAATTAATTACAACACTTGTTCCTTTTGTCCGTAAACGTGCGGCGCGGCGCTACGGTTTGCCAAGGGTATTTGCGGACGGGAATTAATGATGAGCAAATGTGAGTGCATGAGCCGGTGGCTATTTATGGTGGTTCCTGTTTAATGAGGCCCTCCTTAGAGGTCGGTACGCATTTGAATACAGGTGGGGCAACATTTGTATGGCAAAATGGGAGTGTTGTTTTGTGTGTCGGTTTGCATTTGCTTTTTAAGTTTTGTTTCTTTTTTATTATTTATTGTTATTATACCTTATAGTCCAAGACCTACCGATAAAGAACTTATCCTGCAGCTATATCTTTCTATAGCCACAACAGTCTGGAATGAAGAATGTCTTGATGATCGTCCCGTTGGTTGTTTATGTTGTTTAATATATTTATGATTTTGGATAGCACATTTGTGTTGTTTGCTTGGCCGTTGAACATACTAAAGAGACAAACAACACTCATTATTTAGCCTTTGTAGAACCTCCGTCATATGAATATATCCTGAAGACAAGTTAGATGTAGGTATCTTGAATGGATTTTCGCACATTACGGGTTATACCCTTCATGTCACACCGACGTGCTCTATCGTGAGCAGGCCAACGAGAAAGAGAGATACCTTCTTAAGACATCAGCGTAGCACGAATATCCGTATAAGGAACTCGACTATCTGTATTGTTGCACTGCAAATTCCTTGTCCTTAAAATTGCATCTACAAGTATTGTATTCTCTTTTACACCTCTGTTCTTACGTATATGTAAAACTTTGTTAAGCTTTAGATTGAATGAATAAATAAATTAATTAATTATTCAGTCTAGAAGAATGTATAACACACAAACGAATTAATCAAACGTAACGAGCTCACTTGACTCTGGGATTGGATTGGGATTTATTTATTGAGACTTTTAAATCTTCCTTACTTTCTCTGTATTCTACGTTATGACTGTGATAAAGCTAAATTCCTTTCGCATCTCCATGGGCGTTCAGCTAACGAACCAAATGTGTACTGATAATACAAAATGGTCGCTTTAAATCACGTAGAATGTATATTTGTACATTCTTCAAAATGTATTGTAGAAGAGAACTATCTCAAGGAGCGCCTACACTTTGCTGCAATTTGATGCAATATATCAAGCACACAATAGTACGAATAGACACGCATATCCTTTTCTTTTTTGGCTTGAATCGTATTAGGAAGTGATTTATCTATCATCATCACCTTCAAACATCTGCAGCAATGCTGTTCTACAAAACGTGCTACAAAACGTACCGATTCTTATCTTCGACTTTATCTTTATCCATCTTCTTGCGAAACCCAATTCCTACCCAAGCACATCGCCCGGACTGCAGTGCGAATTCGTTGCGTTGCAGATTTTACGCTACATCCGCATTTGATTCGAGAGTTTACGACCGCGGCACCTCAGTCTGCGAATAACCAATCCTTCAAACAGCCATTAGATATATCTCGTCGTTTGAAGTTTGTCTGGTTGGCTCCTTTTTTCTAGATAAAGAACTCTTCCGAAGCTCGTCCATCACGGCAAGCGGGAGAGCATGCATTCCAAGAAGCCGGACGAGAGTTCGACCCCATAAACCACTGCAGTACAGGGTCCACCACCACGCTTCTGGGGCTGGGGTGTTCGCCATCATTAGACAGCATGTAGTATGCACACAATCTGACACACACACAATCCGAACAGCACGAATCACCAGCCCAGCCACACGGATTCGGTGTCCCCGGAAGGTAGTTTTTGGGGTGAAGCAAATCGCGCGCGTGCATATGCATTTCTTACCAGCGTCTTCCAGGAACGGGCTACGGGCGAGGCAGCCGCTGCAGGCTTTTGCGTTTGCAGAATGCATAAATTCGTACCAGGCTCGTACGAAACGGTGCCGTCCCGTGCTGGGGTTGAGGGTTTCGATTTTCTTGCCCCAGGGGCAAAAGCTCCTCGAACGATCCTCACTCGCTGTCTCGCTGTCGTTGGTGGCAGTGCGAGGTAAAGGATTTACTCGGTCTCTCCAGGGCTGCTCCACTGGGGTCCTTCGGTGGGTAGGTTGCCCGGTTTCACCCGCTCCATCCGCTGAAAGATGCATACGGAGCGAGGGGGCATTAAAAATACATAAATTTTGCTGCGCCGGGGTGCAGTTTTTCCGTCCCAGCCGATGGGAAAGTGGCATGCCCCGTTCACTTGGTGCATGTCAGTGTGCTGTGTACGAGGGGGGCAGGGGTTGTCTGTCCGTCGTTGAGCTCGGGCAGCCTAACTGTGAGAGCGAGCGACTTTTCTGTGGCAGGCTGATTCCGGTTTTTCTTATCGTCACAATGTATGTGTGTGTGTGTGTGTGTGTGTGTGTGAGTGTGTCTGCTCGTGCAGCGTTGGTGCGATGGTTGGGTTAAGAGTTGCTGAGGTTCAAATGGATGAAAATTACAGCTTAGGGAGTAAATAGATTATCAGGACACTTTTATACAAATGGCTGTTCGGGGTACAAATGTGAGATTGTGTTTTTTGTTGAATTTGGGCATGTGCGTATGTGATGAAAATACACTTAACAGCTGATTATTTGATACAGATACTTTGGACACCAGACAGCTTTTTATTGAAGTACAATTAGTACAATTGATTAATAAGATGACATTATGTACAATATACTTAATAAGAAGTTTTAAGAAGACCTATAAAACCCTGTAAAATACTGTATAAATATACGTTACAAAAAGCTGTGCAGAAATCCAAATGGTAAAATAATGTTTAAGGAATGTTTTTGTATGGTTTGTGGTATTACAGAGCTTATGACTTTTAAAGATGTCTATGCACGTACCCTTAATTATATTGAATTGTGTTATTGTCTATGGAGCTATACAATTTCATTGGCTTGTTTCAGTCCTTTTTGTATTTATGTCACTTCTTATTTCCTTAGAATATTGCTCTTTTACTTCAGTAAAGATTTTATCATTTTATTTCTTTCTTTATTTTATTTATTTATCACTGACGAATCTTAAAACACTTATTGTTGTTTGTTCTATATTACGTCTTGTTTTTATCTTTGTAATCTTATACTATAAAATTTATTTCCATAATTTCTGATAGCTTTTTATTAATGATTTATCCTAGTTTGTGTGCGAATAGTCATTTTGAGCACTTGATGTTATTTCTGGCAGTTGTGGCGAATATGTTCTTATTGACCTTATAGTTTTGCAATCTTTGAATTTGTTTTCAAACTTGTTAGTAGTTCAATATGCAGCAGCAGACCTAATCAACAAGATTATCATTAATTCTTAACGCTTTTCAGAATCTAATTTCTTACAACATTTTAATAAATAGATATTTGCGTTTGCAAAACAACTTCGGTTTTATATACTTTTTTGAAACTATTCCACATTGCAAACATTCATGTCATTTGACTTATTTTAGCGAAGTATCTTTTCAGCTCACCTATCCGGTTCGTTCCGGCAACTCTTGATAAAATATTATGCACCATCCATTCTGCCATGCTTTGCGGAGCTGTACCAACTCAGCTCCAACCAAACCGGGACGTAAAAAGCGTTAAAAAACCCAACAACACCAAGAACAAGTAGGGGGAAAAAACACCCAAGAACGCACAACCCTTGGCCCTGCTCCCTCTTTCTTCCCCTAGCCAAACCCTACCGCACCCTGGGGGTGGGTGGAAAAGTGGGCTACACGAAGAACCGAGCGTGGGTTTGGATGCATTCGCAACAGCACCGGAATATAAATCATGCCCCGGTCCGGCCACGTTTGGTGAAAAATTCAAAAAGACATCGATCGACCTCAGAAGACAACGACGTTTGTGGTGGTTGAGTCTGATGCAGTGGTGAAGAAGAAGAAGAAAAATAAGAAGACCAAGAGGAAGAAGAAGACGATAGTACAAGGATGCGATGCATGCAGAATCGAATCAGCTAAAGCACGACCACGAACCATCGATCGGGATCATCCAGGCTGTTCAGAATCGGAAATGGGCAAGAAACCTTGGAAGAACGAGAACTTCGAACCCCGGGCCAAGGCACGTCAGTGCTAGCGGTCTCTGCCTTTCCTCCGAGAACAAAAAAAAAACACACACAGAAACGCTGACAACGAATAAGTTATGCATGTCTCTTGAGTCCCGTCGGGTTTGACGTCTTTCGCCTTCGCTCTGCTCACCACCTGGTTCACCACCACCTCTTCGACCCTTCGACTACGCTTTTCCTGTGCACGTTTGTGGCTTTCGTTGTTGTTGCTGTTTCGCGTTCGATTTTAAAATGGCTGCTGGAGGCGAACGTAAACCGCAACCCGCAAAAGACTTCTCTCGAGCGCTCCCACGCCATGCCGATGGGACCCAGCACCCGGTGGATGGACGGTTTCGGATACGGAGATACGTATCGGTACCGTGCCGTGCCCGCGCACGGCAAATGGCGGCAAAAGCTGGGCACCCCTGGGTCCGTACGCTTGGTGGCTGTGAGCGCGTGCTTCATCCATGCTCGGCTTGGTTGCGGTGGGATGGTTGCGGTGTGTGTGTCTGTGTGGAATATGGAATATTTCGTAGCAGGGGTCGTTCGTTATTTCTTCACCGCGGGGGCTATGCTTCTCGGGGGCTGGGGGTTTTTGGTTTTCGTTTTTGTGTGTTGTTTTCTCGAAACTCCAAACCGCGTGTAGAGAGATGCATCGAATGCTGAGATGCTGTGCTGTGCAGTCGCGTGATTGGTGGAAGCTGCACGAATGCTGTGCTGTGAGGGGATGGGAAAGGTGGTCCGTTCAATTCCGAGAGGCTTTGGCTGTGTTTGCTGGATGTGTCGGTTCCTGCGGTTGCGTTGGTGGAGCCGGTACTGGTTTTGGGCTTGGGTGAGGCTTTAAGATGGCCGTTCGGCAGGAGCTTTATGGCATTTTTGCTTCTCCGTTCGTTGCTGTGGAGTTGCGGATGGCAATACACAGCGAAGGTATGACTGATTCATTGGTTAACATTATTCTAGTATTTTGCAAAGGCAAAGGCAGGCAAAGTTAAAGATTTTTTGATTTGGCCGAAAGCTTTATTACAAAAATCACGACCTCGAAAAAATCTGCTGTGTGAAATACTATTTTAGCAATGCTTAGAGGTATTTAACATAAACATTTTTACAAATTGAAATGTTTAAATACCTTCTTGAATGGTGAATGCAATGAAGTAAATGAATAAAGAAATATATTATATTCAAATAGGAATAAGATTTTAAATACAAGTTTATTTTAAATATATATAACTTAACTTATATCTGATATAACTTATATTTCTTAAACAAGCAACAGTGGCCTTAGAAACAATTTAAAAATTTCAAAATAAATTACAATTTATTAAGTTTTATAATGATGCTTTTAACAATCATTAATATAATTACTAAGCTTTAAGACAAACATAAGCTAGAACAGGATTAAATTCTTTCGATAAGTAAACTAAGTGTTCTAATGTTTTTTTTAATCAGGTAGGTAATCCAGACTTAATTCACTGGTTGAACTTCTATTGCCTTCCAGCTATTGCATTTGTACTGTATAGTTGACATGTTTATTTATTAATCAAAACGGATTCAATCTCCGTGTGGACAGAGCGCGCTATATGCAAGACAGATTGCCCTGCTATAGCTATACTCATAAGCCCTATAGTAGCTTAGGCAAACCTTGACTGACACCTGACCTGAAACATCGTATAATGCTTTTCTTTTTAGTGGGTATTTGTTGTAGAAATTGTTTAAAAATTACAATAAACCATTATGATTGATGTTGATGTTCTTATATCGAGAGAAATCGTGAACAAAATAACCAAATTCAGCTTATGATTCCGAAACTTATCCAAACGCCAAACATTTCGTAACTTCAAATATAAATTCTAACCACCTTCGCTTACCGTTTCATCCAACCTCTGCTCGTGATGTTCGGCTCATTAGCATTCGGCCCTGAATAATTGAGCCGCTCCAACTCGAGCATCCCTAGTGCATCCAACAACTCCACGTCAAACCGCTGTGACCTCACGTGTAATGAGCGAACGACCTCGGCCAGGCCGCTGCGCGCATCGAGAGGACTCACGATTTTTCCACACACACACCGCTTCCAACCCGAATCGTACCGTCGCATTGCCATCATTAAAACTAATATTAAAATTAAAATGCAATGCAACAGCTACCAACGACCGAACGACGAAGGATTGCGAAAAAAACAGGGGAAAACATAACGCTCCTCGCCACCTTCCGCCCAGCGCAGTACGGATAAATAATTTTAAAATAAACCCATAATTGCGCAAGGTCGTTTGAGGCACGCGCACGAGCCCGACATGGCGGATTGTCGTGCCACAGTGAAGCGAAAGTTACAGCGCCGCAAGATAGGGAGAATAGCATCGCAAAATTGGGAAAAGTACACCGATCATGTCGCGGGTCCACGGGTGATGATGATAACGCATTGCAAAGGTTTTGTCTTAATGATTTGGCTCTGAAAAGTAAACTACCAAACACAGCCTGGAACGCGCGACCACACGTGGTCCCCGTGGATCCTGCGCGAAATGGATTAAGCATAATTGGCGTGACTCAACATCTGCAGCTTTGATGCATCACACTTTATTGCACATCTTTTATGACATGGGAGAGAAACAAAAAAAAGTATTCAGAATGTTTGCATCCTTGATCACCTTGCATTGCGATCGTTTGTGCATGTTTCCCGACCGTGGAACCAAACCCATAATCTTGCCCTGCAGCCAACCTCGAACGAACGTCCACACACTCAAGCGTCCATTTCGCGCCATTTTTCATTCTTTGACAGATTGCTAAACCTTGCGATGGGTTCTGACCGAAGGTTTCAGTCGAGAAAAGCCCGAGCGATGGCTATGGAAAACTAGTCGCTTCCAAGAAAAGGGAACGTTCCGTGCGAGACGCTTCTTAAATCTTGAGGCTCGTTTCGATTCTCCCACCGGTCCTTTGGCAGATTGAAGGGGGGTTCTAACGCCGCCTGATGCACACTTAATCATGCAGCGGGAAGAGCTACGAGCAAGACACCACACATCAAAGATTTACGGAGCGTGTGTATGCACCTTTCGTTTGCATCCCATCGCCTATTTCCTTCACAAGTTCCTCGAATTCGCATCGTTCGCTTCACCGAAAGGTCGTCATCTGTGTCGATGTGTGCATGTGAATTAATGCTTTCCAAAAGTCCTGCATGCATTTGGGTCGCTGGAGCAGTGTAACGGAGTGTTTTTCGTGTCGTTCATGTCGCTCGAGATCGCCGCTTGCCGTTTGTTACTTGGCAAAAGACGGGCGCAAAAGGCACTCTCGACTCCGTTCACTTGCTCGGCAGTTTCTTCCTCTTCCTGGCCTGCGTGTGTGTGTGTGTGTGTGCGGTTTCTACTGTGCCATTCTGCACAGCTGAAAGCGTATCATTATCGTGTGCAGGCAGGAAAGGAAATGCATACGCGCTGAGGGAAAAATACTGCCCGGGATGAGCAGCTTTAGTTATATTTTTTGTTGGTTTGATTCTTTCCTCATTTTTTGGAGGAACTGCACACCGAAGCAGGGTGGGAAAAACGTACCATTTTCGTCTCGTCTTTTCTTTGGCACAGTGGATTTGGGTGATTTGGAAGGAGAGGGAAGCTTGGCTGTAGATGATCATTCATTTTGAACTGACGTGACTGGTGGAAAGGATTTTTGTTTTCTTTCTTTCTTTATTTGCAGCATGATCAAAAAGTGCCAGCAGACACGCACGCACCGGGCTCCTTCACTCACCGAGTCATGTGGACATCCGTAAGCCGAAAGCTGTGTTCGCGAAACAGTGTTGCATTAGAAAGACCGCGCGCAAAATCCCGGTGATGGTGTGATGAAGAACGGCCCGGGACACAGCACAGACGCACGCACTCACGCTCTGTTTTTGTTTCGTCCTCCCCGTTGACCTTGACGGGACGGCGGAGAAGAAAGCTATAATTTAATTGCAATTAATAATCGGTTAGTCAGTTATGAGGAACTTCGGGGTGTTTGAGGTTCGGGATGGGGTGTGCCGCAAGAAGGGCCTGGGATGTTTTGCGCTTTTTGTCCCTCGCGGAAACAGGCATTATGGAGCGCACTATGGAAATTGCGTACGGTTTGCCATTTTGTTGTGAGATAGTATCCTTTGCAAATGATACCATGTACCGTGTAATTTGTACATCGTTTGGAGTGTTTTGGGTATTTCAGAGTGATATTGATATTGGTGTAGTTTTAGATAAAAGGAATCGGCGAAGAATCAGATTGCGCCGTAAATTATCGGTATGACAAAATCAAAAACCAAACCTTTCAAAAGAGAAACAAAGATAAACTTTAATGATAAAATGTGGATGAATTTATTTAGAACCTTGTATTAGTTAGTAAGCTATTTTATCTCCACATTTGAATGCCAGTTTTTGAAACATAATTTGAAGTTTTACGCATTAATGGGTACGAAGCTATGTTCTCTCCTCATTGAATTCTATACTTGATAGCAATCTTGGCTGGTGGAATTAAAAGGGATGTCTAAGAAGTGAAAAATTTTATAAGCAATTGAAGCTGATTTTAGGACCTGATTAAGGGGAAAAATACTTTTAAAATTGAATCCTTCTTGGCTGAACACAAGACCTTCATTAACATATTCACTACTTCTACTTCACGACTACTACTTGTTTAATTTCAACCAGGCTAATATTTTTACAATTGTGGGAATGTTACATTCCGAATGTAATGCAGCTGTGTTGTACCACTGAGGAACTCTAAGGACCGCCTTCAAGAATTTGTTTAGAGATCTTTGTACTCTTTAATTTGTAATTTGTGTGAGTGGGCACAGATTGACCAAATGGATTACCCCTAATAGCAGGATAGTCAGTCCTACGTATGGCGGCACGGTCTATTTGGGGCTTGAACACATGACGGGCATGTTATTAAGTCGTCCAAGTTGACGACTGTACCACGAGACCGGATTTGGGCGTTATATACAATGCTATCTAAGTGGTAGAACCTATTTGCCGCCATTAGCTAAAACTATCAACCTTAGTTTGTTTTCTTATTTGGCACAATAACCGTAGTAGGACTATTTCTAGCTAAACCAATAGTAATGAACTTCATGGTTTGATTATTAGCTAGCAATTATATTATTTACATTGCTAGTGCTTCGTGGTTGGCTCCTCATGTGTCGCTTAGTAATTACTGCTTACTGTTTGGTTGCCCCAAAAGAGGAAAACTTTATTTATTAGTATTTATTTTCCCGGGAGCTATAGTTGCAAAAGAGGCCATATGTCAGCTCTCAGCTCGCAGAGGTCAGCTCGTTTCCTAGTCGTGAAGGTATAAAATAACTTATAACACAGAATATATTCAAAAAAAAAATATTATTTAGATAATGATTCTTTGTGGTTGCAAAGTACACCAGCATTCTTTTGTAAGACTTGACCATGAATACATGAGACTGTGAGCTGTAAAACTGTAACACTTCATCCACATTAACATCAAATTAATTTCCACTAAAGTGAACATGAGCTCATCGGGGTTTTATAAGGTCTAGTCTAATCAACAAATCCACTATGGTATCTCAGCTTTGTTCAAAACTAGATGATCAACTATTAAACATTGAAGTTAAAGGGAGCAATCATAAACTATATTTACTAGATGAATTATTATTTCCTCATGAAGAAAGTGTGCCCATTTCGTATCAGCTTTAGTTTTTCTTCTGATTAGATTGCTAAATTACACACATTAATGGAATAATCAATGAGCTACGTCAATATACATTTCTTTTCTATCAGAGATTCCTTAAGTTTTCGAAACTGATAATCTTTTAAAAGACTACGTAAAACAGTAGACAAATCACACTAATCTTCTTGGAAAATTTAAAGAAAAACTAATCATGAGTGAATCACACTCTTAGGAACGAAACGATTCTAGGTATTCTTGTATAAGAACGTCTGTTAGGTCCCTTTACTACATGGCTGTTAGAGTTAACTAGTAGGATAGATCGAGTTATGAGCTCAGACTTGCATTTGAACAGTGTAGGAAACAATCATTATTATACAATTAATATTCAATGCAGAAAATACGAAGACGAGTCTCTGACATTCTTCCACACCTTTGTAGATCCTGAACAGCCTAAATTATTGCATTTCAAACACACCAAATAGAAAGACTAGACTACTCACCACTCCTTCGGTGCCAAACATTGCAGGAAACCCCGTCAGAACCGTCACGCGAGCGACCGATGCATCTCGGGTGCAGCGATGCAAAGCATTTTAAAAAGCCGTCGCCCAATGCATATATTCTCACGCTTACTTTTTCCGTTTTTTTCCCCCATTTGTGACGTTTTCGTGGCATTTGTATGTGCCATTCTTTTTGCGCAACTTCTCGCGCCTCTTTTCTTCGCTTCAAGTTTTGCTTTTTTCCGTCCCGTGTCGTCTTTGTCCCGTTCGTTTCCCTTCACTCGCTTCCGAATTGATGAGCGCAGGTTTCAGTTTCGGAACCCATCCGTTCTCATCCACAGAAATAAGGTGATGTTTTTCCTCTTCTTTTTGACGCTTACACTCATGGCCCGGATGCTTCATTCCGCTCAACCAGTGCGCACCACCGAAGATCGAACACTTTCCGGTGGTAAGAAGGGGAGGGGGGGGGGGGGCTTAGTGGCTTTTTGGATCTCACCCTGGCCTGTCTTGGTGCTGTCAGTGTCTCGGTGTGAACCAAACGTGTCCAGCGTCCGCCGACGTGCCGGTCAATGTCAGTACGCGTCGGACGCTAGGCAACGTTGTGAAGCGATACGCCAACCTTTCGACCAATCAATCCCCGGGCCGATGGATGGGTTGGAGGGCTAAGCGCGGGGTTGTATTGATGGCACCCTCAGGTTGTGTGCGCACCAGTTTTGCCAGACAGCTTAAGTGTCTTGCCCCGGTGGTGGTGAAACTTCCGATCTTCGATCGTGCAAACAGCACCCCCGGAACCCCCGGAGCTGAAGGTCAAGATGGAGTGGCTGTTGCTTTGGGCAGCGAACTCAGACACCCAGACTACCCGATGAGATTGCATTTTTGTGGTCACAATTCCTAAGAAAATTGATTTTGAGCTTTTTATATACAAAAGTGAGAAAAAAAGAAAATATTTGCTTTAAAAGCGTTATTTATTCATTCTTTTCTAGTGTCACAGTGCGTCTCAAACTAAAGCACAGACATTACGCGCTTATTAGCGTATCACATTACCCCATTAGCTGGTGCTCAAATAAACGTTATGGAATTCACCGGCACAACACACAACACCTCACACAGACCCGGTAAACGCCGGAAGAATTTGCGCCACAAAAACGATCAACCCGGAGCTGCTCGGGGTAATGAAAGGCTCCGCGTAAACACTAGCCACACTCTCACCGACGCTCGTGCGCGCTCGCGCGCGCTCTATGACAGTGAAATTATTATCCATCATTGATGAGCTATAAATCCCTCTCGCACCGACCCAGCAACGTCAACACCCCAGGCCCGCATGCGACTAATTCCGGGTTTTATCCGGATTTCCCGCTCCATCCCGCTCGTTTACCCCATCAATAGCCATGTTCGCTCATTGCTTAATCACAGCATGTTTGTTTACATCGATTTATCACCAACCGAAAGATAGATTATCATCGCTTAAGTGCCTTAATTTCACTTTAATCACCCGCTAATTTAATTGTCCAATTTATTGCCTTCGCTTCGGTGGCTTCGGAAGCGTTGGGTTGTGCGGCAACCGGCGGAAGGGAGGTGGCGCTTGTCCTCTGACACCTCTTGGGCGGGCGTGAACGGGCGGGGTGGGTGGCCGGTAAGGTAGAACGGGGACCGGGTTGGTAAATTATAATTTTTGTTCGTGTGGCTTAACCCACGTGGTCGCCGCTTGGTTGGAGGTGTAAATTAAAACGTGGCGGGTTTTTGCTTTGATCTAGTTGAAGCTATTTGGTACAGTTTTGTCCAAAATATGGAATTATTTAGCTCGTAACATTATTTGTTAAGCTAAACTTAACTTATTAAGCTACTAATTAACGAACATTTTGTACGAAATGCTGCTCAAAATTATTAACAGTGAGTAAAAAGAGTCGGTCTCTCCTATTTAAGTTAACCACTGTGTAGTTTCAGTACCACCGCTAGCGCCTGCTAGGTGGCGCTAATGGTCGTACGCGCAAGCCACGCCTACTTTGTCAACGCGAGGAATAAACACACACACATTCAAAGGGAACACGACAAAAAAGAACAGCTCGCAGAGTCCATGTTGAAATATTTCAGCCACTTGACACATTTCATCGTGAAAAGAGGGGTTGAAAGACAGAGAACTCACCCTTAGCTTAGGGTGAGTGAGAAAATTCATCACAGTACAGATCAAACATAGGTTTTGTTTCTATTTTGTTTGTTTCCACAGTTTTTGAAACGATCTAAATTCTTTTATCAAAAATCATCACAAATTCGCCTTACATTTTCAAACCAATGATAGACGAAGAAAGCAATGCTTTTCCCTGACATAGACCCCGTTACCCCGCAAACGGACCAAATTGGCCACAACAGCGGACAGCGATCACAGCGGGGGTATGCTACGATGGATGCGAAGCCGCACAGAAAACCCACTGAGGGCAAATGAAATCGAAACTTTAATTTAATGTTAATGATACACCGCCCGGAAGCTCGGAGCCCGGAGGCCGGCCGGGAATAAGGTGCACCGGTGCTGGCGGGAGCGTTGCCCAGACAGTTTAAAATATATTAATTAGAGAAGCGCAAATAAATGTGATTATTGTGATTGTTGTGACTTTCGGAGGACGTGGGGAAGTTTAGCTGGTGCTGGTCGAAGGGGGTAGTGTGTCGGTATGTTTCGGCCGATGTAGAGCACAGTTAGTCCATTCTCAGCCGGTACAGGAGGTGTAGTTTTTCTTTTGTACTGTTGTGGTTGTTGTTTTTTTTTCGACCACAAGTGGAATGACCGCCGGTGGAAATCCAACCCATCGCTGCACAATGGAAAAGACGTTGCGCCCACTTGGTGAAGATGATTAACCGCAAGGGGTCAGTTTGGACGAATTTTGTTTGTTTTGTTTATTTGTGTTTGATGGTTTGATGACCTGTTTCTGGTGTTTTGTTTTATTGTTTCAAAAGGAAAAAGATGTTCAAGACAAGAGGGCAAGAGGAAGTAATGTGTGGTAAAAAAAATCAAGAATTATTGTTTAGACTTTTGAGGGTTCGTTTTCTGGCGGTCAGCTTTCCCACACCATTTAGCTGTGGGAAAGAGGCGCTCGTTTTTCTTCGCTTTGTTAATATGGGAATGTTTGTAAAACTAAACTTTCTACACGAACAATATGTCGTTTGATGTAACGGGCACAATTGTAGTGTTTTATCCGGTTGTTGACATTTTCGTTGCAATGGTTTAATTGATTATTTAAATTTTAATTTAACATTTTATGATGCAAAAATACACTTCAGCGTTCAGCACACCACCCAGTATCATACAAAAGCAGGAAACCCTTCGAACTCTAATGTAAACACCCTCTCCCCCCTTTACCCCCTTAGTAAGGGGTGGCAAAAGCTCACTCATAAAGCGTTAAAAGCGCCCGACCGCTGGTCCACTGCCCCCTTTTTTCCTTCCTGCTATGCAGGTGGTTGTATCGGTGGCAAGATTATCGCGCTTATCAGCGATCGCACCCTGTTCATTGTTGTGCTTCGCATCCATCTTATCCGTTTATTAATTGAACGGTCATGTAATTGCTATTGACGGGTAGCGTGCGCTCGCTGCAACTCCCTTCAGCAACAGCGGTGATCCAGCCTAAGCGAGGAAGAGCCGATGACGATGATCAACCGATCGAACGACTCCATCTTGTCGTGCTGCCCTTTTCGAACCCTTACGGAGGAGTGAGAAGGGGATAGCGGATTCCTTTTGGGCAAGTTGTAGTGCCAGAGGAAAGGGGAATCACCCTTGATGTAGGAATCTTTGACTGGCAAGCATCACCGATAAGGTAACACACATTGTACACTGGGGATGGCAGCAGCAGCAGCAGCAACAACAACGTACAAATTACTAGGAATTTGAACCGGATTTACAGTAAAAGCTTGTTTATACTATTGTTACAAGGGAAGCTTTTTCTCCACTTCAAATGGTTTCGTTTGAGTTGGGTAGGATTTTTTGTTCGTTGGTTAAGAAAATGTGTGCTTGTGTCAATGAGCAATAGGGTGTCAGTACGAGCAAAATTATAATTATTTTTTATAATTTCGTTGTGAAATGATATCAGATAAGAATCGATATCTTCCATACAAGGTAACTAAAACATGTTATTTCCCGATCGTGATTGAGTACATACGTTCACTGCCTTGCCTGCACTGCCAATTAAATATTAAAATTATTTAATCATTATAATTAAACTGATAACTATACTAGTCGATTTTATTCGAAAAGATTTTTATATTTTTGAGAAATGAGAAAACCTTATGGATCCTGGGTGGGAAATTCGCGTATTATAAACTGTTTCACAGCAACGTTGGTTTTATTAAACATGAAAAATATATAAGTATTTATTATATAGCAGCCACATAGCAATGATATTAGAAAATTAATGCTAATAATTTCATTTTTGTAATATTCTGTGAACACGTTAATGGCATTAAATTGATTTGTCTAGCGCATCTATTTAAGTCATACCTCTGGTCACAATTTTCCTATGTTTTTTTTTTTCATTCCGGAATACGTTTAGCTAAACACTGCCAAAGGAAATTTGCCAAGCAAACGGATAATCTGAACAGTAATTGACTTGTAAATGTTAATAAAAACACTCACGTGCGTTATTGGCGCAATCAGCGCAACGATTAAAACCACTCAAACATTACAATAAAAAGGCACAAATCAACACATTACCACCGCACCATCAAGTGATTACCAATAAATCAATCAAGAGTACCGAGAAGCCTTCTTGAATTGTTTGATGCCGTTGAAAGGCACACAAACACACACTCACACATTTTAAAACCTATCAACCCAAACACCAATCCAATCCAACGCGCCAACCCCTTTTTGCGCCGGTGCGTGTACAGTGCGAAGCCACTGGCACCTTACTGTCAACTTCAACTCCAAATTCCACCCACTTGACGCAGTGGTAGAGTAAGGGCTTTCCTTCCCTCAAAGCCGACCGCGAACTCCATTCCCCTGGCTTGGCTCCACGGCTAGAACCTTGCGCCTCGAGAACAATAGATGCTGTAAAGTGTGCGCTACACGGTGCTGGAGATTGTACGGGTAAAAAGTCTGGCCGCGCGGGTTCTAGCTTCCGCCCAGCCCGTAACGTGTAACGTACAGCCCATCAGCACCGTACGGAGGCTCCCAGCACTCGCTCGCTCGCTCGAGAACGGCCGTTGTTGCGTTCTGAAGACGTAATAGAACAATAAACCACTTAATATTTTTTGGAGAGCAGTTGGTCGAGAGGTAGTTGCGCCCACTCGCCCCGTTGGAAGACGTTTCCGGCTACGGTGGTGATGTGTACGCTTGGTTTCGTTGTTGCACTGTTACTTTGTGTTCTCTTCCACGTTTTGGGTTTTCTTTTTTTTCTACTGTTTTGGTTTGCTGGTACATTTTCATCCGATTCATTCTATTTCACCGTTTACTTCCTATTCGAATTTTCTACCCCCAACCCACCCATCCTGGCCCCCGGGTGTACGCTGAGAGGATCTATACGTTTAGCTGTTCTCTTCTGTGCACCCTCATCTCTCCTCCTCCCACCCGAAAGTCATGACTGAACGAAACACACCGTACCAGTGCACAAAAAAAGGGTTTGAAAAAAGGTAATGAAAAACGCCACCATAAATGCCTGCGCGGGATTGAAAATTCAAAAAACCTCTAGCTGCATGCAGGGTACTGTGCTGTGTGTGTGTGTGTGTGTGTGTGTGTGTGTGTGTGGAGGGGTGTTGGCTGGAGGCTGCTTGGTACTGTGGTGGAATGGAATGCTCCGGTGGTTGGGGAATTAATACAACGGCAACAAAAAGGAAACGCGCGAGCATTGTTTCCGAGGCCCCCAAACGCCAAGAGTTTTCCGCCCGGTTCGGGGGCTCCCACGGACCGGGAGACGTTCTTTTGCCGTTCCATCGTTTCCTGCTGTCGGACTGTGTAGCGGAAGAAGCACGAGAATGGGTGTGTGGGAGATGTAGCGGGGGCAAGACTTGCGCTTACCATGCGCAATAGCAGTGATACGCAGCGTATTTGCTAGTCAAGTCGGATAGAATATCAAATGGAAAAAAAGAAATACCTGCAAGAGTAGATTTATGTTTTCCTTTTGGCTGGAAATGTGTAAAAAAAACAATAAAGTACCATTGTTTTTATACACAGTAAATTCCAATGAAATACAGCAATGTTAAGTATGAACGCACAATGTTTCTTCAATTGCTAGTGGGGTGCATTTCTTTACAAAAATCATTCGTAGTCAAGTGCAGTTCAGGGCATTGCATTTCAGAGTTTCTTGTATAAATATTCAAAATAATAGCAATAAATAATCAAATAATGAAATTTATTTCCTGTTTGATTGCTTTACTCGCAAAATCATTGCATGCTGATTTTGTTGTGTAAAACAATAAATGATTTACTTTTCGAAGTCACTTTGAAGTAAAGTGCAGAGCAGGTTTTGATACAATGAATATAAATTACTGTGAATAGAATACATAATTTTCAATAGCTATCGTTGGTATGATTTTTTAAACGTAAAGATTGATTTGTTCATTTAACATTTTTACATTTTACTAATTTTTTATTTTTTATTTTTTACTAATTTTCACAAAAAAAACTTAGTTAACTTGACCATGTTTATTGTCTTATCCTAGACATTTTCGGGATCATTTGTGTTATTAGTTTAATTTTTTATATTCATATTTTTAGGCTCAAAGTATAGTTGAATTTTGTTTATGGTACAATTGTGTATTTTATTTTCATATTCTACCTCCTCCTGTTCCCTGTTTTTTGCTGGTAGAAACTGTATCCTCCTTTCGAACGAGTTGACAATGGATGGTTCTTTTTAATAATTTTATGGTTTGAATGCTTACACTGAGTGATATGTCATTGTATTTTTTGTATTCAATTTTTTTTATATCTTGAAGGAGTTTTCAAAACACATATTCTTAGGCATAGCAAGTTTATTTTAAAATGTGTCCCACGACATTATAATGAAAATTGTTTAAACTATTTATAATTTACTATTATGTATTCTTTATTGAAGATATGTTCACTGCAAGGGTCAGAAAAACTTAAATTAAATACAAGGATTCTCTAGCCAGCTCAACACCGTAAGCGAACAATTCAATCCCGTAAAATACATTTAAACAATAACACGATGTACGCTCGACATACATTTGACAATGTGGAATAGGGATTTTACGGATTGGGAATGAGCTTACAGTGTTGAGCTGGTTAGAGAAACATTGCAATAACCTAACGACAGCATGGTTGTAGAACAGTGGTGAATATTTTTCTCTTATTTACAGGAGTGAAGTACAGTGCAGTACAGTACAACTTTTAATTTAGAATAAAAAACCATTTAAAACGAGCTTTTATTCAAAACTTTTGAAACTCATCTAAAGTTATCTAAAATAATACAAAACTAACCTTGTATATGGTGTTTCTACGATCACAAACTACAGGCAGTGCTGTTGTTTCACTCCGCTTTCAGAAACCACCCAAAACATGCAACACCAAAACAAACAAACAGCAAAAAAATGTGCTTTAATCACGCAAGACTTACGGACAAGCAGTTCGAGTGCCAGAACTTATAATGGAGTGGTTTGCCGTGCTCGGTTCGCTGTGATGGATTCATTCCTTTGTTACAATTTCGGGTTTCGGATTGTTCCTTTCCAACTATTTCCATCGAGAACTTCCATCAGAAGTCACAAAGACACGACTTTTAACAAAGGGTACCAACAGGGAGGTGTTGGAGAGCGGGTGATGGGGGTAGAAAAAGGCATCAAACATCAAATTATACATCTCCTAACCGACAACGACGATGACGACGACGGCGACGAATCCGCCATTTGCCTCCGGAAGGGATTTCGTGCAGCTAATCGGTTGAGCAGCTCTCGCTCGTCCTGGCTGCGAAAGCAAACCCCAAACCTCACACAACGTGACGTTCTGCTGCTGGACGATGTGAAATGCGTCCAAAATCTGGCCACCTCTGGCCGCTCATTGGATTATGAATTTCAAATCCCGTTTTTTTTTGTTTTGTCTGTAATACAACCGTTTGTGGCTCAGCGGCTCAGAGCGGTCTGTGCATTATTCGGACAGGGTTTTGTTTCCCTGTTTCCTTCACCTTCCATGCGTTCACATTAGCCACACTCACACAAAAACTGCACAGGAAATGGATTAGCTTCGTGTGCGCTGTAGATAGAGTTTGCAAAAATGCATTAAGTGTTGAGGAGCCTCGGATACGGGATGATTGCATATGAGGCGCACGGCTGTCAGGGCTTGTAAACGAGACAGCCTTAATTGGGTGACGGTTTACAGTTGAGTTGAACAAGAACATCCATCTTCAAACAGTTAATTTCTTGCTTTATGAACTTACAGTTGAAGTTGAAATATTCTCAACTTACAGGTCAATGTCCTTTCCACTGTAAGCAGTGCACAAAAAAAAAACACAGAGCACAAAGAATATTCCAACCTTCAGGACCGAGCCGAAATTCTATGCGTATTTCGGTTGGCTTTCGTTACCGGTATCGGCATTTTCGCTTCAAGATGCCTAAAACCCATTTCGAAACGTATCTTCGGCTGCAAAGCGCTGCGTCTTTGTTTTTTGTCAGCGTGTTTTTTTGGGCTTTCCGCAAAAGCCCAAAATCAAATGTCACAACGTCCTGGTGAACCGGTTCGGGAAATTCTCGCCCTATCTCTCCCTCTCTCCCTTCCCTCACTCTTGGTGCATATGTGCATAGTCGGCGGCACAAAAAAAGAGGCACCTTTGCGTTTGATATGTTCCGCAGTCGGTTTGATTGGATTGGTAACAATTTCAGTGTTCGTTTCCTCAAACCCCACCCGGGCCCCGCGTGTTGTCGCGCCGCTGCACGCGCACCTGCACGCCCGGCCGTGCGCGGAAAGCGCTAACGCTCGCGCGGATGCTGCTGCCGCTGCTGCAGATCGATGGCCGCGAAATCGTGAACTATGTGCGGCATTTCGACTATTTTGCATTAATAACTTTGTTACGTGGCCGCTGGTCCGGTGGAAGCTCATGTGGGGACAAAAGTGAAGGATGGAGAAGATTGGGAGGTTGTTTCTTTTTTGTTGTGTGGTGCGTTCTGTTTGGGGGTTTTGTCACCCACCGTTCGGTGAAACCATTTTAACGGGCTGTGTTTTACGATTATTTGCACACGTGTTGTGGTGATGACAGGAAGGTATCGGTAATGGTGATGGGAATTAATTGTTCGAAATGGAATATTAAATGACAATGTAGGTAAACATTATGGCAATAAATGAACCTTTTTATTATAATTCATGCAATTGAATAGATATTTATAACGATAAAAACGTTCCACAAAAATACCGAAATAACTAATTTAACAAAATCAAATACACATCGATAGGCCATTAAAGGTAAAATTAAAAAAAAAAACTAAACATCAGTACAGCATCAGAAACTCATCAATAAACAAAAGATCAAACACAAAAGTTTGTTTAAGACCATTGAAGCAAATACACTCTGTTAAAAAATATAAATGATAATCAAACTGATCATGCTAAAACATAAAAATATAGACGCAAAGTAATGATAAATCGTCAAACACCAGTAATCAGCCATTAATGGAAACAACAAGTAACGTTCAAAAGAGCCTATTTGTGACGAGTAACAATGCGTACCACAATATTGTTGTAAGCTCCAAAAATGGTTCTACTTCATTATTGACAATGTTGCGAAAACGTTATCCGTTAGCTATTTTATTGGAAGTGTATAGTAATCATTCTCTAGTTGAAACATTTTGTCGGGGTAGGTTTGTAGGTAGGTTGAATTATGATAATATTGATAACTAAGGGGAGGAACATTACAACTCACTACGGGCATCATCCTCAAGATGAATATTCCCAAATTGATGATGAAAATCCTACATCTAGAAGACACTCGAAGCATATCAACAAGTCATTTTCTATCGATTGAACGTATTCGAAATGATCCGAATAGTGGTAAATTGTGTCCCATGTAAACTGAAACCAATAGACGACGATCATCATTTATTCATTTACAAGTAACTGCTTCGGGCCGGTCTCGTGGTACAGTCGTCAACTCGAACGACTTAACATTGATTCAAGGCCCGAATAGACTGACTATCTTGCTATCAATAAGCCTCTGAAAGTCAAGCCCACTAGCAGTACAGGCAGATCTTGACAGACAACGGTTGTTGTGCCAAAGCAGAAGAATAAGTAGCTGCTTCTTCTGGAATTCTGGAACTGGAACTCTTAAAAACACACTAAGACACACTGAAATGGAAAGTTTCCGTTTCACATTTGTTCCTTTGAATAATTGTAGGTCCCAGACGATGGTAGGTAGGTCCCAGCATGATCTAGCTAAACAGCACAACATTTGATCAATGCATAGGTACAGGCCAAACAGACATGGTTAACGATTCAAAAACAGTAGTAGAAAATGTCATAATATATGTGAACCATAAAATATATCATATCTGTTTACAACAAGTCTTAAGATTCCATGTATAATGTCTAATTTATTGTAAAATTTAACTACGGAAATACACGACTTTAAGAAATAATAAGATCAATATTTAATTGATCTTTATTAAGGTCAATGACGACAAATAAAACAGCTTTTTATTCTTTCTTTTGAAACTTAAAGCAAAATCTCTATTGTTGACTTAACAAATTTGTACTTCTCCCATCCCTAATTGAGTGCCATTTAATAACTTTCATATTATTCTTTGTTTCCCACACACCAGCTACAACCCATCGCAAAACAAACATCCAAACCACTTCAAACATTTACTTCCTGCCTACTCACTTCCATTCTTCTGTAAAAAAAATACCTCCAGAAACACCTCCCTCCCACAAATTAAAGACCCACAAAGACCGAAAGCCAACAAAGACCAGCTCATTTAGGATTTCAATAAATTAATTTTATTTTAATTCATTTCTCTAACGCCCGCTCCAACGAAGCGCCGATTCCCAGGACCCAGGCAAAGGGACAGATTTTATTTATCTTTCCTTTCCGAGGGCGAGAGAGAGAGAGAGAGAGAGAGAGAGAGAAAGAAAGAGAGAGAGAGAGAGAGGGCGCGCGGGAACAATAAAACATTTCCAGCCGGCTCACACGGGTGCATCCCGTGATGGGTGAGGTGCGCTTTTTCGGTTTCGGGGGCTTGCATTGGGTTTTGAATGGCGCCACCGACCCGTGGTGCATTGTGGACCGCGGCGAGTGTGTCTCCACGCCCGCGTTGCCGGTTTGCACTGTGTTGCGTGGTGCGCGGTTAAGATTTATGGTTCCGTACATTATTCAACACCGGATTGATTGATGTGCACCGGAACGCAACACGGTCGGCGGGCGTCCGGGCGGCCATATTCACGGTTGCGACCCGCATTGATAAATCTCGGACCGGAACCTCGGAATCCCCGTGCGCAGGTAAGCGGGCGGTCACTTAATGACATTCTTGAACGGAACCGCCTTTGGTGCTCGTGTGTGCATTAAGAACAGTCGGCAGGGGACCTTCCGGTTGGCGCGATTGCCGGCCAGGAATTGGAGGTAAAAAAAAGGAATAAAATGTATGAAATGGAGGTTGGTGGTTGTGAGCTTGAGCAGGCATGTGGAGTTTTCAGTAAAGGTTTCGCTGTTGGTTCACCAGTTGTTGTGCCCCAATTTGCCCCTGTGAAGGACATACAAGTGAGCAATCGATGTATGTGTGTGTGTGTGTGTCGAGAAGAAATGTTAAATAAAAGACTTGTCACTGTACAAAAGAAGCGAACGCACAGAAACAAGCCACGGAATAGGGTTTTGCCTGTAAATATCAATCCACAGTTCGGCGGGAATGCGAACACAAGGAGAAAAGTTGAACACCAAACAACAGCGAAAAACACACACACTCAGAGAGACCCACAGCTACAGTCGGCCACAGTATACAAAACAAAAGTCCGGATAATGATCAGTTGCCTTCCAAATTACTTCCGACTTTGGGAGGTACCGGGTCAAATTTGTAGACGCATCATTATAATAATTATATAACTACGATTATCATCTGATTTCGCCTCACCCGACCGACGGACGCTTCACCCTGCGTCCTTCTCGCGTTTGGGCTGGCTGCCAACTGCCCTTAGACACTGACCGGAACACACCTTTTTCCTGCTCAACTCCGGAGGCGGAGGCGTTGGTGGCGCAACCACGAGCGAAGCGATCCCTGGCGGACGCACCTATCGTGGTTGCGCCCGACCTGTTGGATGATGCAGGCGCCAGCAAGCTTCGGCTTTAGCCCGGGACCGAAAAAGGAGAAGAGGGCGGAGAATTTGTCAAAAAAAAGATAGAAGCATTAAACAAAAATGTCGATCATAATTTCACTCTGGGGACGTCCGATCGCCAGGAGAGCACTGGAGGTGCTACAGAAAGTTACAGAATGATGCGGTAATTGCCATGTACCCTGTGCACCTATGACCTACTGAGCGGGAACAGTGGAAGACAGTGACATCTCGATCCAGGACAGGACTTTGGCGTTTGGCGATTGAAAGCAAATTTCCTCCCATTACGCGCATTAATGTGGTGTGCGGTAAACTGTTTTTCTCTTGCCTCAAGGTAAATTCAAACTAGGTAAAGTGCCACCGGAAGCCAGCTTGATAGTGTTAATGTCTTTTAAAACAGATCTTATCGAAGCTGTAGGTCAAAACGAATGCAATGCTCTGCCTGTTATGTGCTATGCGCTCAAAACAACAGCTTCAATTATCTTCGTCTAGACGTCATAAATGCGAGCTGGCGGGAAATACCTACATACGTCAAACGCCGATTTCGATCGATCTAAATCGCTCCCCAGACCGCATATGATTGTCACACTAAAAATGCAAAAGCACAACCCGCGCGCAGTCAATAAACGGTCAGGTGTAAATGGTGTCCCACCTCTCCAGCTCAGTGCTGCGTGTGTGTGTGATTGTTGTGTCTTTTTTTGCTGCTATTTCAGCCGTGTTCCTTCAAACGTGCGATTAGCTGACTTTTTAGACCGTATCGAACGGCCGGAGAAACAAAACAGAACCGAAACTTGTGGCTGGGATGGGAGCTTTTTGGGAGGGAACGTTATGGGGCGGATTTGAAAACGATTAGTAAGCTAATTTCTTTTTAATTACTCTTATCTGTGGCTATTTTTGACGCTGCTGTATACGATGTCTGTGTGTGTGCTCAAGTAGCGTTGCGCACAAGCGGAGTTTGCAGGTTGAATGACAGCGCGTGAAGCAATTGGTTAGCCAATTGTGGTTGTTTGATTGAGTTTGTTTAATTTCTGAATGAAGATAAACGTTGCATATGGTTGTGAAATTCAAAACCTTCTATCAATCAGCATTACATTCATGTTTGTATTATTGGAGATAAAGCTGTTAAACCTTCATTATATTATTTATGAATGAAAATATAAAACATAGCTCCCGCCAATAGGGATTAAAAATCAAAGGGTATTACACATGATTTTAAAGCTAAGAGAAGGAGGTGCAAACAGCAGGGAAAAGAATGGTGTCGTGAAGCATATGTAGCAACGGTATGCTGTATTGCTATCAAGCGCTTTATGACAGTCCTTAACCCCACATTGGAATTCATGCTGATAACAAAACCAGTCGAATATGAACAGTTGATAAGTGTAGACTTTGCTCAGTGGAAGACTTCATCTCCAAAGCCGGGAGATGAAAAGATTAAAGCCAGCTGTTCAAAGCAGGCACACTATAATTCCAGAAGCGCTTCAACTGGTTCCACCATCAACTGTTCAGATACATAATTCATTGGACAGCTTACTCATTGATAGCTTCTTCAGATATTCAGGAGGTTTGTAAACTTTAGAGGCATGAAAACTGAAGCTCATTAAAATCCGGAATAGGGCAAATACAGGATGGTATTGCCTTAGCGAGGATAATGTTCTATAAAATTCAAAATCAAGATTTTAAGTTATCTAATGCTACTAAACATCTGTAAAACAATATCATTCGAAAACATGAAGAATCAAGATTCAAAGTATCAATAATTACGGTATAAAAGACTCAAAAATCTCATCTTAACCTACTTACGGAGGCTTCAGGATGTGTAGTACATTTTATGTTACAGATGACACATGAGATCTGATAATTCATCATTAAAAGTACTGTGCATCTTAGCATTCAGAGATGAAAACCTCAAAAACTTGCTCTAAGCGATAAGATTTGGTGGTCTAGCTGTGTCAAAAAGTCACTTCAACATTGAAAAACTTTCTTCCACATTATCAATCTTAGTAACCTATGAGTTCCTGGACAAAATTTGACACCTCTATCAGTTGGACTCTAATCTTGATGCCCAACAAAATATAGCTAAGTGTCTAAAACCAACTCTTGTGGGTCAGTTTGTAGACGTTGTATACGCCTGTTACGGCATCTACAACACCTTGGCACTGTTAGACAACCATCAGAGCGTCGAAAGAAGACCCGGTACCGAACGCCCTACGACCCTGAGAGATTTGAGGTTCAAAAGGAAGCTGAAAATGAAGACCGAGAGACAAGCTTGTCCGGGAGGTCGATGCAACCCGCCAAATATTGAAACAGTACCTGGGAAACATAATCAAACATATCAGGAGGTAGAAATCGGGTCCACATGCTTGGCACCACAATGCCGCTAAAACTCAATTCAATCAATTAAAACGAATTTCGGCTGAATTTCGATAAGAAACCCTAGTCCGTGAACTGGTAAAGGTAAGGTAAAATGGTGTAAAGATGATTATTACTTTGTCTTTCAAAATAAATAAAAATACCATTAATGTATTACCATTAATGTTACAACACACCTCTACAATGTTGCCTACAATCATATAAACCATTTGGAAGTCTCTTGCACATCTCACGCTTATCCACCAACCGGCATATACTTAACCTCCCTCGATGAACAGCAATTTAGCACACAACTCTACCAAGTTTCCGTGTACAGAACCATGTCAACAGTTTGTCAAGCTCCGAAACCTGCCAAAGCGCAACAGGAATGTCAACCCGATCGAACCAATCCAACCCATCGCGGTGGCCACGTTCCACGATACGCGCGAAATGTGCAGTGATCCAGCAAGCCCATCTTTAAAAAAAGCGGCCAACTGACAATTTGACATGGTAATACCGGGAATAGCCGAGGATAGCAAAGCAAAGCAAACGAACGGCACAAGTAGATGAAGAAAAAGCAACCAACCCTCGAAGAGACCAACCACCAAAAACGGGCTTATCCAGATGCATATTCCAATCGTCGGCTCTGGACGGTACGAAAGTGATTCGTTAAGTAGCCGTATCAGTTGCCATCCTTTTGGTACTGCTGCACGATGCTCTTCTGTGCAGTTCTTTTGCGTGGCTGTTTCTTTTTTTTGCTGGGACGGCAGTTATCTCGCGCAGCCACGCTCGTACGCAACTTTGAGCAAATGTCCATAATCTGTACGCGAGCCCGCGAGTACGCCCCGATCGCCACACAAAGGACCTCGCTTCTAGGCTGGGCCCTTCCCGGGGAACATAGATCCATTGCATCTAGTTGCAAGGTGCATACGCTCAAAGTGCTACTCGTCAAGATATTTGCAAGTGAAACTGCAAATCAACTGCTCAGCATCGTTCAGCGCTTTCAGTCAATGACAAAAAGGAACGCCACAGTAGCAACAACAAAAAAATAACAACCCCAGAACGATGCCACGCATCAAAGCGGGCGCGCCGAACCACCGTCCAATCTGTCCCAGCAGAAAGGAATGCCAGCGGGACGGGCTTTACGTGTGTCGCGAACTCTTTCTGCTTCGATCCACATTTTCTTGCGGGTGTTGTGCGAGCCTTTTGGGCAACCAGCAGCATCCAACCGACCGCTGGGTTCGCTATTTCGGTGGACGTACATACACATACGGGAGCGCGCGCCCGGCGACAGCCAGTTCAAAGCGCACCGCGCCCTTTGGGGAGATGGGTTTGGGATGGACGCAAGCTAACTAGTGTCCGCGGAAAAGTGCACTTGCTTTGTGCGAGCGCGTTTTGACGATTCAGCAATCAATCGTTGCTGTTGGAAAATTGTGCCGACAACGGAGTTTCTGCGATGCACCCTGTCACGCGGTGAAGGGCGAACCGTGCGCGCGCGAACCATGCTGTGGAATTTTGCGTTTGTTGCGACAATTTGGCGAACCGGAATGGTGGAAGAGACCGATGGAAAGAGAGTGTGTACGTGAGTGTGTGTGTGTGTGTGTGTCGGTGTGGAACCGGGATCTGCATGCCGAAGGTGTTATGGATAATGATGGTTGGTGGCGGGTGAGCCGGGGCGAACGGATGGACGATGACTTCGCCCGCGTAGGGCGTGAGATTGATGAAAGCGCTGACAGGAGCGTATCCGTTCCGTGCGCAGTTGCCGCAGTTTTGTCATGGAGATTTCTTTGAGCTTTTATTTCTGGTCTGTGTTGCGTTCGGTTCGGCTTAGGAAGTCGTGATTGAACAAGCTACCGGTTGACCGAGGTGACAATTTTTTAGCCCCGTGCCCCTTTTTGAACAGATGCCGCTCGACGCTGAGATGTGGCTTCCCGTGCATATTGAAATCGGCGTGTGCGTTTGAGGTGGGTTGGGGAACACGGTTGTTTTTTCTGTTTTTTTTCTATTCTTTTAACTAGTTTGATAGCAGGTTTTCATAGGATAGGCTTTCATCCTTTGCTGCATGCTACATGTTTTGTTCATGTTTTGTCATTCATAGTATGCTTTATCTATTTCTACACACATTGCTAGAATTAATTTGTTTTTTATCAAATCTAAAGACTTATCTTTTATTTTTGGCGGTCTTTTTATTATTTTTTCTTATCTTTCGTTCATTTTTATTCATTTCTTCAGTAGCTCTTGTTATTCATTTCTTTTCATTGAAGTTACATCGTTTTTAATGAACTATTGATTGGGATAATGTAATAGAACTTTCTAGAATAGAATGTTGTAGTTCAATCCAATACATACGTTTTACTTTTCACTTTGATACTTGCAATATAATTTTATTATTATGAACAATACATAATTTAATGTAGTTCTCTTTTCTTTTGGATATTTTCTTCGTCAACATGTTTTATCTTCTTATGTTTCATTTTGCATATCTATCTTTTTTTCCTATTCTTATTCTTTATATACAGTTCATGTTTGTCTTCTAGAAACTTTATTTTTATTCTTTTTCTCGGAGGAAGAAAGAAATGATCAAGCGGTTACGTTAGTACATGTAGATTTATCACACATTAAAGACATTTATCGGAAATGTAAAAATGCCCTAGACATTGCGTCTGTCATGAAAGTTTTTCTGCGTTTCGTACCTCAATGTTATGTTAGGCTTCAATATTGATAATCATACTGAATTACATTTTCTTCATTGTTGATGCAAGTAGCTTTATACGAAGATAAAGCATCATTTTTTTGGGCCTTAAATAAACAAATAAACAAATAAACATTATTAGCCGAGCAAACCCTGAACAAAAAGGATATCGTGAGCAAAAGAACAGAATGAGGAATAACTTCTTTGTTCACTATTGCTCACTCTCCACATAATTTGAAAAGATTGTTTTTGTTTTGCTGTTTGCTAATCTAATTTACTAAGATAGGTTATAAAAAATGCGGCCGTATCAGACCTTCTGTTAAAAACAGAGATAAATAAGTAAATAAATAAATAGATACATAAATAAATATATCAATAAATAAACCAATAATTTTTAAATGTTTAATACAGAACTGCTTATTTTAAACAAAAGCAACTCCAGAATAACTATAATATCTAAATAATTATAAAATGATTGCATACATTATCCACTTATCTTGTTGATATTATTACTAGCAAAGTCATAGTGAATTCCTATATTCGCCTGAACCGACTGTCGTTACCGCGTTCAAAAGTAAACCCATCCCATTTTACTAACTCTTCTACCCCAAACGCACTTTTTTGTTTAAATTCATGTAAACATTCTCAAACTGGCAATGTTTTTTTTTTGCGTTCAGATTCCCTACCGAACGCTTCAACGATCCGCGCAACGAGAACGTGGATTAAAAGGCATTTGGTGTGTGCGTGTGTTTTTATTGTCTCCGTGTGCATACGGCTCTTGCATCTGCAGCGTCTGCAGTTGCACACTGGCCGGGGCCACCGTGTGCCCGGGCGGCATTGTCATACGAATTGGTCAGCGGCACTTGAACCATTCATTTGTGCTGTTGCACTGCGGACCGAGCAGAGCAGAGCCGGAGAATGTATGCCTCCCGTTCGGTGGACGTTCTTTGGTGCATTCTTTTTTAGCCATTGCAGGTCGCGGCGTTCAGTTGTGGTGAAGGTTGTTACGCTGTACGATTGTTGTTCCCATCCTTCCGCACGGCACGGTGTGCGGTGCATTTGTGGTGCTGCCACTTTCCTTCTGCAAATGGTAGGTTCCCCCCGAGGTAGGGCCACCTCGGGCACGAAGAGCAACTTTATTTAGCGGACGTGTTCGGCGCGGGAGCACAACATCGATACGCGCTGATTATAGGCTTACATTGTTGAAATGTGCGCTGAAATGGGTTGCAATGAGATCCAGAAAAAAGTCATAAATAACATTGTATTGTCTAGATACATATATTGTTTTATCTGTAATGAAAGTTGTTACACTTTTTCATATAAAATACTTTATAAAACACTAAACTCTCCTCAGCATCTCACCTTTAAGAATTTCTTTAAAAGCACCTCATATTTCAACGACTAAACCACTCCACCTCACCCTACACTAAACACCCATTTTGTTGCCCACCTTTTGCGGCCCACCGGAGTGGAAAATCTTTAATCAGATATCGGAAAACTTTTGCCCAGGAAACCCGCTGCCGCCAGCTTCCGATCACTCCGCAGCAGCGCATTTACGCAGACGAGTTCGAGTTGCATTAACACCTCCCGAGTACCCGAGCTAATCCCTTCGTCCCCCTCTTCCTTGCCCCCGCCCCTACCTACATGACGCCTACGCAGGATGAACTTTTATCTCGCCCTTTTTTCTGTCCCTCGCACGCGTTGCTCAGCAGCATCCTCACGAATGAACGAACGAGCGGGTGGTTGTCATTCGGCGGGTTGGCGAATGAAACGAACGAACAAAAATCAAAGAAGAACAAAGCAGCAACCATACCGAGGACACGGGCAATGATGGTGACGACGATGCTGCTGATGATGATGATGATGCGTCGACTTCTTCCATGCAACCGGAAATGGAAATATCTTCCCCGGTCTTGCATGCCCCATCCACCTATAGGACCCAGGAAAAGTGGAGCTAAATTTCGGAATTTTCTGACGGAATGCACACGGCGGGTCGTCCAAATCGAACGGAAACGCACAGTGGACCGGAGGGGGAGGGGGATTGGTAGGAAAATCGACAGCAGTATACGGGGGGGATGGAGTGTACGCCAAAAGTACTGGAAAAGAAGTAATTTACACATTTGATTACGGGCTAATGGGTTTTAAGTGCGCTTCCGGAAGCTGGCGGTGCTGGTGGTGGAATAGAACGAGTGCGGGAAAGATGCAAACGGGGAACAAAGGGGAACAAAGGGGAGGGAGCGCAGCACAGGAACTTCTTTTCGGTGGTAATTGCTGGAAGAAGCTGCTGCTGCTCTTGATAGTGTACCCGCAACCCGCAATGCAATGCGGAAAAGCCAACCGTCGTGGGGGTCTGGTTTGGGTGTTTGGGAGATAGTACGAAGGCGCACCAAGACGTAGACGTAGACGGAAGAATATATGAAGTTGGCCAATTGTGTGTCTGTGTAAGTGAATGTGTGTGTGTGTCTCTCTCTGTGGTATGCCACAAGGGGAAACGTGCATAGTGTGGTTAAGACTTTTCGGTGCATTTCTTACGAAGTTCCTCACGTTCATAACATGAGAAGAGCTGCAACGAGCGAAAGAATAGAATTTGTTCACATATCAAAAAGGTTTAAATAGAAAATTTGTTACCACTATCATAAATTGCAAAAGATGAACGGCTGTTTGGTGAGAATGTATCCATTTCGAATTTGTAAAAAAAAACTTACATTTTATTATATTTTAAGTACGAATCCAAAAAAGCAATCAATCAGTAATTGCATTACCAAATAAATAAATATCCTTTTGTTAAAAAAGCTCTTTGAATTCTCTTTAATTTCACTATCTGATTCATTCTCTCTTTTTGTGGTGGAAAAATGAAAAAAACTATAATAAACTTTACTATAAAGAGTTTATATCGACTTAGATTCGTTTTTATCGATTAATTCATTCTATAATGCATATTTGGTGTATTGAAAATCGAATTTCATCAAAAGATTGGCGTAAATGTAAATATAACAAAAATCTCAAATATATTGTTCATATTCACATCACAATTTATGGTTTGTTCGTAAGAAAATATGCTGGGATCTATTACTTAAACTATAAATACCTGATTTAGTCCATCTTAAAGTGAGGTATTTTATTGCTTTTTAATGTATTGGTTTTCTGCTAGCATCAGCTATAAATATCATTTATTTTTTCATATATTAATACATCTACCCAATAAGGCTTGTTTTTATCTCTCTTGAGTTCGCTGTTTTGGCTTATTCGCTATTCGAACTTCAAAATTAGCCTAATAGGCACTGTCCTGAATTACAATTCCGATAATTTATTTCTTTTTAATGTTACGGCGCAAAAAAACGACTGAAGGCATAATAATTTTAATTTACATAAATAATTTTAAATAAGTCGGTATGTTTTTTTCGTCGTTTTTTTTGCAACTATTAATTATCAAGCTTGTAAAGACAATTTGCTAGTAAAAAATGGGACAAAACGAGTTTTTTGTGCCATTTATTAATTGTTTCTGTATCGCTAGTGATGACAGCGGTCAAAACATTCTTGAACTACTTCAACTAGCCAGTCTTCTGCAAATATATTAGCTACTGTTACCTTATTTGGAATCCAATATCCCGCAAGGTCCCAAATGAGCGTCCAGCATTAAGCTCAATTCAAATTGGACACATATTTCAAAAATTTGAAACCCCACAAGAAATGCCTAATTTTAAACCGAATCATATAATCGTAATATCTTCGGCCAATGCACAAGATCTTTTCACATTTTGAATTCTCAAGAACCTTCAAGGATTCAAGAAAAAAACCCCAACAGCTTGCGTTCAGAATCTGCAGAAAGCAACCCAGCAGCATGCTGCTCGGGAGCAGAAACCAAATGAATATGTATGAATTACAAATTGTGCCAGATTATGGCGTGTTGACGGTTGCCAGGGCTACTCCCGGACCCAACCTTGGCCAGAAGTTTCTAAACTCAAACCTCAACCTCAGAATGCTCCACGAACGAGAATAAACAAGCATCCACACACACATACAGGCACCTATGAATACGTAAATCGTCCATTCTAGACGAGCACGGGCGTGTATCCGTAGCAAGCTCAGCATGCAGTGGCGCATTAGCGTTGGCCGTTTCCATCCAAACCCATCCCAAAAGACACATCCCTCACACGCGTTACGGAGTGGGTGGATGGATAAGCGAAAAGAGATACAGTATGGGTGTGTGTGTGTGTGTGTTTATGTGTGCAAATATTCCTTCAATTTGTGGCCGATTCAAAATCAAACACCATATCCTGCGGCGGCGTGGCGGGCTTGATTGTGAAAGGTTCGTCTCAATCGTCGGAAATAGCTGGACACGAACGAACGAATCCATCGCCCGTCCGGGAGCAATCATTATTAGCCTCTCCTGTGCCTTTCCTCCTCTCAGGGTTTTGTATGGCGTGGAGTTGACTTGTGTTTTTTTTTTATTGTCGTTGTGACGCCTGTCCTCACACAGCTTGGGAAAAAGGTTTTTTGCTTTGGCTTCTTGCGCCAACGAGCGCCCACCTACACGTGGCGGCGTACACGAATGCAAAAAAGGACGGCCGTCAGCTTGACTAACGAGCTTCATCACCATCTCCGCAGCCTGCACCACCATCGCCACCACCACCACCAAGAGATATGGCAACGCAGTTTCCAATGGCAACCGGGAGCAGAACAAGGACAATCGAAGGAAACGCCTACCGAATATGTACCCCGTTCCATCGCCCTTCTTCCACCCCGGGCGTCAACAAATCCCTTTGCTATGCAACGTGACACAAGCACGCGTCCTTTGCGTCCGGGGCTACGCAATCAGAAATCCCTATTCTGTGTGGGCGCGCACATTCCATGCCCGCTTTCCTTTCAGCGGGCAGCACATCAGCAGGCGCTCGTTGGTGCGTCTCGTGGTGTTTTGATCAAAAAGGCTAATGTTTTGCACACGGGGCGGAAAAGGATGGAGGAAGCAGGAAAAGGCGTTATCGCTCGGTAGCATAATCTGTTGATTTAGTACAATAGCATTAATCAAACACGCACCACGACACCTGGCCTCGGGGGTGCCCCCTTTTTGGTGGATGAATGTCTTTGGCTGCGTTACGTGCTCGGTCGCTCGATTGAGGTCGATTGGGCGGGAAGGAGGTTGTTGTTGTGAATTTTCGTGGGCTGCTTTAGGAGGAGGTTGCTGGAGAAATGTTTCACGCTGAGCGACATATTCGCCGTGGAAGGAAGGAATTTGTATGCGAAATGAGGGAAAGTTGCAGTGGAATTCTTTATTTAGAATTGAATTATGATCTGGACAAAAGGTCTGTTGGTATACTGGGTGTGAATTAGCGAGAAAATAGACTCGTATGACGGTAATTCGGGGTCACCAGCTAGGCAGTTAAGCTAGTTTACTAGAAATTGCATATATTATCCTGGGCAAAACGAAGAAAAAGCAAGTTATGAGTTTGTTTTTCATGTTTCCCCATCCTAGACACAAAATATTGCGATGGATGGCTCAAGCGATCTCGTAAGCCTCAAGGGACATTTGAGGACTTGACATCTAAGAGAATTGATATGCGATTCATATTATTAAAACAATGTACTACTCTAACTATGAGGGCAAATGATCAATCAGTATTTTGGATATAGATATATTTTTTACCATAGTTTTGAGTACCATTTTAGTTTCTAGTTCTTTGTTTTTCAACGCATTTAACATAGAATTGAAAAGAAGGGCTTAAACCCTCATTCGATTACAAAACTAAAAACTGATAAAATCTTATAGTAATATCTAAAGCTCAAATCTAAGCCATTCAAGAAGGGCATGTAAAATCCGCATTATGAATAAATCAATTTTCCTTAGTTGACTCTTGGAGAAGTCTTTAAAGCCCACCGTATAGACCCTTGAGGATTGTATTGGCCCCATTTTTGTCCGTAGTTTTGAGAGATCTTGTATAAATTATTTGATTAAATTTTAAGATATTTTGAGTTCTCTACAAATGCTATTAAATCCTTTTTAAATCTAGTAGGTTATTGTAATACAATATTAGGATTTCGTGTTAATTCAATAAGCGACGTCCAAGTTTTCTGCAAACATATGTCAATTAGAAAAGCAATTTCTAGCCTGACTTTGTCAAAATAATTATTTTGATGTTGATCTTTTCATTTTCGAAAAATGCTTATGTTTCCATTGCATCACACTACATAACTACATCTCTCTTGCCAAGAGACCCTTGGGTTAGCCATTCAAACACAAAAACTGTTCCGAATTGCACCCAAAAGTGCGCTACGATCAGCAGCAACGCCTCTAAGCCTTGAACCGATCGATTCGAACCGTTCATGTCGAAAAATATGATTTTTACCATTTTGCTCCTTTTTTGCTTGCTGAGCGGCCATTTTTAAGAACCGTCCCCTTTGGCCGAAACACACAGACCACAGGCCAACATATGGTGGTCGTGTTTGAGGACCGCTCAAAATATGACGGAAACATCATGCAACAGCAGCAGCAGCAGCAACGAAAAAAAACTGCACCAAAAAACTGAAACAATCTTCCATCTTTTCTCTGCAAAACTGAACAAAAAATACCACCAAAACCCCGCAATAACTGCTAGGGTTCGACGGGTTTGGGACGCCAAAGGGTACGAAAACTGCACTGGGTGCAGCTTGGCACACAACCGCACCATCGCCACATACACATACACACATACAGAACTGCACCGAGGACGGCAACGGAATTGGGGTGGAATGAATCCGCCATAGCCACTGGAGGGCTCAGCACAGTGCGCCTGCACGACCCCTCTACCAGCAGCGGAGCCCAACGCTGGGCAATGGATCATTCGGTTTCGGTTTTACCTTTGTACCGTGGAGGCTTTGTGTGTGTGTGGGGGGGTTTGGTTTTGCTCGGCTTTGGTGTGTTTTTTTTCTCTTTCTTTGGGTTTTGCTTATGTGCTTCGTTTTATGGGCCATATTTCATAAAACGCAGCGTATGTTTCCGTCATAACTCTTTTTTTTTTCTTGCTGTGCCCCCTTTTCTGCCGTTGTTTTCTGTGTGCCTCTGTGTCTCTCATTCTCACGTTCGCCGGGTGCTGCAGGGGGGTCGCAAGGAAGGTAGGTAGATACATTCGACGCCATTTGTTCGGGTGCCAAAAGCGCACCCCGCATACCCGGGCAATGCAAAAAGCGGGTGTTCCAATGATTGTGCTTATCCCACACTGGTGCTGGTGCGTTTTATCTTGCATCTGTATCCTCGGGTCGGATCCACCATAGCTGCCTGGGCCTGTGCGTTCCGAAGGTGTGCCCTCGCGTTGAATTGCACACGTTTTGTGGTGGATGGGGTTTATGAGCCTTCTTCCCTATGCTGGATAAAATGCGCGCGAGTTATCATCGGCTTCACATCGGCGGTACGTGCGCGTTCTGGAGTGGTCTCACGTATCTTGTGCTACGTACAGATGCATACACATTGGCTGGCCAATCTAACCGGTGTGCTGAGCGATGTGGCTTCTACGTAGTATTCATCTTTAAAGGTTCTTATTCCCGCCCTATACATTGTGTTGCCTGGGGAGGGTTTTGCTTCATTTCGTGTGCTTCAAGAGGCTTTCGTACCGTACTGCGAACTCTTTAGCATGTTTGGAAACACCTTAGTTTGAAAAGAACATCTTATTATTGAAAAATAAACTCTTAAATTATGCTCTACTACCAACATATACATGGTCCTTGTGATTCCTTTGTAGCCATTCTGAATCAATCTTGATACAAATATACCATTTATTGAATTTGTGTGTCATAGCGTGCTCCACTTCTTTGTTTTTATCACAATTAGCACACATAACATCTAAAGAGTATGCTCCCGTGTCATGAAAGATCATAAGATAGTGTGAGATTAAAATGTACCAAAACTATTATTCTTCAAATTACCATTATTCTTTGCAGCATAATTAGCCATAAAATTAGATTTTTTTTTTCATATGACACTTTGCTACATTTTTGTACAACGTACATTTTACAGCTGTAATAAAACTTACGATAAAGGGTGGCAAAATGCTTGGTTGTAAAATCCTTAGTCGCAATTCTTGGTCGCAAAACCCTCGGTCGCAGAAACCTTTGCAAATGTTGTTGTTTTAGACTTACAGCTGACCTATATGATTGCAAACATCTCATGTTTACCTTTTTAATTTGAGAGGTGAGCCATTTTAGTGAGCTAACGGACACAAGAAAGTAAAAAAGGCATTATGGCAATTTTATATCTTTGTAAAACATTATACAGATACGCTCTTCATCTTTATACCGATTCATTGAAACTAAAAAAATTCGACCAGGATGTAGATGTTAAATGATGCTATCATGTTATCAATTTATTACTTTAAAAAACGTGACAAACTAGCAATACGACCTGTCAGACGCTCTGGAACAATAAACGGTAAAATGTGCAAACATCAATCAGACATCAGTCAACAACACTAACTCTCACCTGAGGACTGTTTCTATCTTATCGTCAACTAAAAATTGTTCCCTCCGGTAGGACACTTTTGAACCACTGCTCTACACTATGTCCTTCAATAAGGAATATTTCAAATTGATTTCTAATATTGAGTCGAAATACGAATAGAATAAGCCTGTATTTCTTGTTACTCATTAACGTTAACGTTAGCTCATCAGCACCAAGTTTAAATCAACGCATCAAATATATTCCCAAATTTTCATTTAATCGTATTGACCTTTACTACACGATGGATCGCTAATTTTAGACTTTTCAATATCACACTCAATGTCACCGTACTATTTTTAGAGCATAATTCCATGGTCAATGATCCAACGAGTGATACAACATCAAAAAGTAGGGGAAATAAATAACATGGCCAATTTCCTGCCTACTTAAAGGACCGTAAATCATTGCCGTTTAGAATATTAAATTACCATTAGAGAACCATCAGCATACGGGCTTTTAGAGCGAGCCCCATCCACCGGACCAGGTGTGGTCCAGGCGGCTCAAACGGCCGTGCCTTCATCGCTCATCTGTTCCCGGTAAAGGTGAGTGCCATTTGTTTCCACGCTTATTAGTGCCACGCGCATGCGCCGTCGTGGTCGCCTCTGCCTACCAGCTTACAAATATAATTCAATTAAATCGTCATTATGATCCCGGCTGATCGAGTGCGTGTGTGCGCAGTCATGTACGCGAAGCGATGATTGCCTGTTACAGTTGAGAAGCGTGTAGAAGCCAGGATATCGGGCAGAATGAGAAAGGTTGCGTAATGGGATTGAAATAGCGATGTAATGTAGATGAAATGAGTAAAGTATTCAGTTTAGAACATTTTTATGAATAAAGATTGTAACAGATCAGTTGGCATTCGCTGTTGAGAAATGAAAAGCTCCACATTAATTCACTTCAATTTGAAGCGTGCTGTTGCGTTCGGTACATTATCTTTAAACCATCCGCTAATGCACTCACCTCTCCATGGCAAGCGTGGCTTTTAATCCGTTCCACGCCATGCTGGGGGCCTAGTAAGGCACGAGCACAAGGTATTGCACAGCCACAGGACTAAGGTATTGCTAAATTGTACCATCCCCGCTACACTCGGCGAGCGGGGGAAAAGTCGTTGCGCAAATCGCAAAAACTCCCCCCCCAGCTCGACGCCCCAGGTGTACGTTTGCCTGTGTGTATGTGTGTGTGCGTGTAAAAGTGTGCATGCGTTTTGTGAGCTCAGCACGCTCAGCGACTCAGATCTATAATTTGTGCCCATTTATATGGAAATTTTATTTCCATTGCGCGCGGTTACAAAGTTGAAAATCCAGTTTAACTCGTCCGCAAGCTCCCTTTCGTGAGGGATTTTTATTTGCGCGCGCTCTCTCTCTTTCTCTCGTCTCGCCTGCGCTCGTGCTTTGCTGCTATGGCTGCTTCATCCTAATTTCAGCTCAACACCCAGCCAGCGTGCCGTGCACCGATGCCGATGCAACTTACCCTCTTTTCACCATCCACCGTGTAGACAGATCGATTTTTCATGTTTCTGAAAATCGTTTCCATCCATCCATATTGCTTCACGGTGCAAATTTTATGACAACAGCGGTGGCTCCGGTAATGCATTACATTTTATTATTCACTCGCGCGCACGATAAGCGTACGCGGATCGCCCGTCACGCACCTTTCCTCCGCCGTTCCTGGCGCCCATTTCCCTGGCAGTTCCTCTGAGCCGGATGGAGACGCATGGTGGCTTATGGTTTGGGGTTCGTCTCTCCGCTCAATGATGTCCCCGGGGCCCTCCGCACACGAAGTGAGCGTACTGGAAGAGAGAGAAAAAGAGAGAGAGAGCGAGCGGGAGCAGGGGAAAAATAAAAACAAGGAAAAACACTATATTTACGCACACCGGTCACAACAATGGACGTATCGAAGAGGCACGAACGAGTGCGGGGATTGGTCAAGGGGAAACAAAGTGCTCTACGAACGCAAATGTTTTCCACGCCGCTTCATTTTCGCTTCTGCTCGGCCGTGTAGTCGCTTTTCCCTACACCCTTGTCCTTCCCCGGAGGGAAAATCGTGTTTCATTCCGTAATAGCGTATTAATTATTATACTTACGGGTAAGCTTAAAAGATTATTAATGCTCCCCCGCTGCCCCATTTACCCCGGTCCGATTGGTGCGTGAGCTCAGGGGGAATTGAATTAAATTTGCTTATCGTCGTTGGCTCAGGAAATGCAGCACACTTCACGGCTTGAGCCGACGGTAAGAGGAACGGTTTGTGCGTCCATTCTGTACGCTTTCAGTGCTGGATAAGCTTAATTTGTGTTTGTGTGTTTGTTTGTGTGAGTGTACAGTTGCAGGCACATTAAGCACATCCAGGCTGCTCTTCGGCAGTTCGGCAAGAAATCACTCTAAATAACATATTTATCGTCATACTTTGTGATGATTGCAACGCTTGAAGAACGTTACGAAGGCAAGAATTCGACCGCTGGGGATGACTTTTACACGTTTGCAATAAAAATTAAATATGAAGACTGTGTTCTTGCCCACATGTTGGTAGTGCGCACTGGTGAAAGATTAATTATTAAGCCGTGGCAAATGAAAACAGCTAATGGGACCTCTGTTTGGCTTTTGTTTGGTATTTGTTTTTCGTTTTTCGTTTTTGCAATAAATGTAGACAGCTTGCAAATGTCAAGTAAAATTGAGGTGAGCCATTTTTTTATTTCCTTCAACAAGAACATTGCAAACAACTAGTCCGAATGTAAGAGCAAGTCCTTCAACCTTTATCCGATGATAAAGTCAATCAGGACTATTTTTTACACGTTTGAAATGCTCGTCACATCGCCGTGTTTTGCGAGAATTATTAACTCTTTCAAATGCACCTTTCGCTGTAAATTGCTATCTATTCGTTGCTAGATTGAATTTTGTCTTCAAATAATCATGTTGCAATGTCTGGTGATGTGTGTAGCTAAATGAATCTAACTAACGAAATGTTAAACGATGCGATGCGATAGCTCAAACAAGCTAAAATAAGAATAATAATAAATATTAAAAAATGTTTTAATGCACTAGAATCAATACAAAATATGTCTTGAGTGTTAGTGTTAATATTTTTTATTATTTTTTAAACTGTACTAATACTTATACTATTACTAATACTATTAATATCAAAAAGATTGTACAGTTTTTGTGTAAAATCTTATTTTGATTTAATTAATGCTCACTTAGCAATCGATTTAGCTAATAAGGTGTGATTATTCAATCTCTTTTGATATCCATATAATTAATGACAAAAAAAATCATTTTGTACTCTGGAAATCACTAGTAGTACTAGAGAAAACTCTAAAATGAAACAATAATTTAATTTTCTTGTTAAAAAGTAAAACAAAAACAAACAAAAAATTTACGTTCGTTTTTATATTTGTTGTTTTTGTTCCCAGGGATTAAACTAATTTATCACGAGCAAAAAAGTTATACGAAACGAAAAATTATGGCAAGAAGAGTTAGATACGATCTTCAAATATTAAACGAACACTCTACAGTTCAAATCATAACATGCTGAACTAAACCATGCTAAATATTTATCAAAATTTGTAACGTTATCGATTCATTTCTACTTTAATATACATATATTCAAATCATTTTTTGATTTCAAAATACATTAAGCTTTGTAATGCTTTAAATGCACTGCAAATAATATTTGTACTTCTAAACCTACAATACATTCCAACAAAAATAAAGAATCGCTCAAATGCAACAGCTATCCTCAACATCGAACAAATCCATTCAGCGATCAGCATGTGGCCAACGACGACCAGCAGTAATCATCAATCGCTCCCTTTTGCTAAATGACGAAGGTCGCTTTCAGGCTGCTTCGCATGATCGACATTAATCGACTGGATATAATTAGGTTGGCTGGCCGCCTCTCGTCCTCATCCTCCGAAATGGTCCTCCAAAAACCCAAACGCGATGAATGAACCATAACCGAGCGGGTGTGGTGGTTGTAGTAAACGTCGATTCCCCGTCTCATCCCGGTCTCACTTTTCCTTCGTTGCGTTACGGAAAAGAATGTTTTCGATTAATTGAGAACATGTTAACGAAAGCGAAACATCGGGTATGATGAGTCGAGTTCAATTAATTTAAATGTATACAAAAAACACACACTGTCTTGGTGTAACAAGATCGAAACACAAGCGCAACCACAACAAAAAACGCGGAATCCTTTTCCTTGTTCATTGGGGCGCCCATTCGCTCTTAAGACGATGCGTGGTCTTTCTCTTTCGTATTCGTGTTTTCGCTTTCACGCCGCTCCTTGTTTGCTTCTATTTTAGCATTCAAAATGGCGCACGGCATAATGCATGCGGCCTGTACGGCGCAGGGACCTCTAATACACACAACCACAGACAGGGTTGGCTTGACGGCTTTTATGAGCACCGCTGCAGGAAACGCCTGTCTCCTCCTACCTTGATTGCGATGCCCCGGGGTTGATCCCAACGCTTCACAATCGCTAAAACAGGAGACGAAACATGGCCGTAAGGGATGGGAGTCTTTGAGCTCACAATCCTTTCCTTGCAGTGGAGCGTTTCGGCACAACAAAACATCGTTCTCTTTAAGCTTAGTTCCCGACTGCAGCGGATTCTTGGTTGTGCTTTTATTATGCTTCCATTCTTTTGCAGCAAAGGAGTCCCTTGCGCTAAAGTTAGTATGAATAAACATGAGCCTCGAGGTTCCTGCTGCTTACCGGTGCCACTGTGCCAGTCTCGAAATGGCAAAAAAGTATGAAACCAGCCATCTTTAAACCATCCTGCAAGGGTGTAACGCCGTCCCGGTGGCGACGCCAAGCACCAGCAAGGCACTCCAGCGACTCCCATGAACGCATTAGGCACTGACTTCTACACTTTCCCATTTTCCCCCGACGTGTTGAATCTCGCTGACTCATGCCGCTTCATCGTCAGCGGTGACTTTCGTGGCCGTGGTTTTGTACGCTACGTGGGGGAAAACTGATCACAATTGCAGGTCGAAAACGCGCCCACTGGTTCTCCCGGGAGAGCTTTCCACGAAGCGCGTACTGTTGTTTAGGGTAGCTAAGGGAAATGCTTGGGAGGACTCCAGCAGGATGGATGGTGGAATGATAAGCGCAAAAAACCCCCTCCCGAACTCAACGTTGCAAGCGAGGGCGTGGCAGTTTGGGAGCGTCGTCCTGGGCAGCGTTGTAGCGTTGGTTCGCTATTCGTCCGGGGAAAGTGGGAATTGAATGCTCAAAATGGTATATTTACACGTTAAAGCTGTTGAAAGGTAAGCACTTTAATTTGGCAGAAAACGGCTAACGTTATGAGCTTCTGTATTCGTTTGGGGAGAGTTAAAATAGAAAGGATGCATTATTGAAAACTACACTGTTCAGTAAAAGCATGGCAGTTTATTCGTACTTTTTATTGAAATCTAGATGAGATAAATCATTAGAAATATTCTAAAAACATTCAATTAAACACAGTAGATGTAAAAATCCATTCAATAGCTTATCATTTTTACTTTATTTGAACTTTTGATGTGTCTGACTTTTTGTAATATTGAACATTGTAATATTTATGGAGAAAACTGCAAGCTATTTTACAAATCGTGATGATAAGTGATTTCAAAACTCAACTGGAAATGATGAATGAATATAAAAGCCTCGCCTAAAAACATGTTGAGCCGGTCTCGTAGTACAGTCGTCAACTCGTACGACTTAACAACATGCCCGTCATGGGTTCAATCCCCAAATAGACCGTGCCGCCATACGTAGGACTGACTATCCTGCTATGGGGGGAATCAATTAGTCACTGAAAGCCAAGCCCACAAGTGGGTACAGGCAGGCCTTGACCGACATCGGTTGTTGAGCCAAAGAAGAAGAAAAACATGTTTGTTTAGTTGGATAATTAAATTTTATTTTGGTAAATTGATTTCCTTTTTGTATTGCTGTATAATTTATGAGATAACTTAATCCACATAGAACAAAACAGTATTTGACGTAGACTTTCACTCGATCACTACAAGGTTTCCCTAGCCAGCCCAACGCCGTAAGCCAATAATTCAATCCCGTAAAATACATTTCAACAATAACTCTGAACACTCAAATGATCTGTCATTGGTGGCTCGGTATAAGTTCGACATGCATTAGACCATGTTGAATAGGGATTTGACGGATTAGGAACGAATTTCACAGTGTTGAACTGGCTAGAGAAATACTGTAGTTTGAGGATTGAAATTGATTTTTGAATAGCATTTGCGTAGCCTTATCACCTTATCAGCCTTAATTTAAAAAAGCATCGAAAGTATTGATCAGTGTACTATGCCAATTTTTATTTCGTCTGAAACTTCTTATTGAACTTTTATCAACAAAATGCCGTTTACATACCTCACGTGTGGAAAATAGCTAAGAACATTTCTAAGGACAACTGTTTGCGAAAAGAGAATAATGGACTAAAATAAAATAACCAATCCCAAAACTATCTATCTATAATGAAGAAGTATTATTGAAATTTTAAAGAGTTTCACCCAACGTTACAAACCAGACGCAAATTGATACTTTCAAGCAACAAGCTCATTTTTACCAACACAACCAGGAGCGGTACTGTTACTCCTTCATTTTCACCATCTGTGACGTATTTGTTTTGACTACTGTACGAGCCAGGCTGCTAATTATGGGTCCAATTAAAACGCAGCCCTATCCGCCCAGCCCGTGCTAGCTCGGCTTCCGGTGACCGGATCAAACAATGTCGCTGGGGCCACATAGTTGACGCGAAGATTGGTGGGCAATAGATTCGCAATTACTCACGTTGCCTGGTCGAAATATGAATAATCACCTACGTTCGTTGGTGCCCCCTCATTGGTCCCTGGCTCGGTAATGATAAGAGTGCAAAACCGGTGCTGGGATTTTCCTGCTTGGTAATGGCAAACGGAATCGAACCGCTTTACCATCATCTGCGGTACGTGCGGTTCATCAATCATCCGCGTGACGGTCAGTTGTCCCGCTGTCTGCAATATGCTGGGATGGTTGATGAGCTGCGAGTGGAAGCACGCCAGCAGAAACACCTTTAGAGCGACTTCACTTTCGCTCCAGCACAGCAGAGGTGAAAGAATGTACACCCATTGTGATATTAAATTAGGAATGTCTCTTACTTTTACGCACCTAAATAAAAACACAAAGGTTCTGAAAAGGGCAATCGCCAGGCCACCTTAAAACAATGGCAAAGAGACAAACGGCCTAACAAAAAAAGGCACAACAAGACGAAAAAAAAAATGCAAGAATAAAAAGCAACCAAACAACCACGAAACGTGGCCAACATCAAACGCGTCATCTCAAAACATGACATCCAAATTACAGGCCCAGCGGTAGGTTTTCGGACCGTCCGTTTCTGTTTCCATTTGCCGTCGCCCGCTGTATGTGGGTACGATCGAATGGGTCATTCATAAAAATTAGAATGATGCCCACCAGACGGCCTTTCCCGGCGCCACCCATCATCACCACCAACACCCGTCGGTTGAAATCCACCCTTGCGGTCCCATTAATGAAAGTCGAGCGAATTCCCGCGTTTTCTGAGGGCGCTGGCGTGAGCCCGACCCGGTCCAGCCTACCGAATCCACCGTGGTCGCCGCTGCCGCCGCCGATCAGAGACCACCGTCCATCATCATTAGGTGACTTCTGGTGGAGTAGGAAAAGGAATCAGAAGGACAGTGGGAGAAGAAATAAAATCGGAAATGCGGCACCGATCAAAACTAAAAAACAAAAGCAACAGCACACACACAGCCAGCCAGATCCATCACCTTCCCATTCGGGTGTACCTGAGCGAGGAAGGCAGATAAGGGAAGCGGAAAGAAGGATTTCGGCAGAAGGTGCACCTTCTGCGGGTAGGTTCCTCGTGCGCTCGAACCGTAATGGGTGAGTAATTTGTTCGGGCTGCAAAGTCAAAAGGGAATGACCCGGCCAATCGTCAATGGACGTTTGGAGTGGTTTCCTTCGTCCTTTTTGCTTCGGTTGACGTTTGCCAGTGCGAGAGTGCCGGCAATGTCGAAACCTTTTCCGGTCTGCGCAAAACTTCACCGAAAGGCATATTAAGCCTTAGAAGCTGCCGGATTGAGGCCCCGAAGTGGGCAACGAAGGACGCACTGAGGTCTAACGCTTGGATACAGCAGTAACCATTTCTGATGCAACGGAAGAGGCAAATACAATCGCAACCACAAGAGGACGGTCCACCGCCGTGGACCAAGCGGGGGAAACGGTCTCGTGTCCCGAAAATGCATGCGACGCCAAACTTCTTAACGATAATAATGGGAAAAAGAGGAGGAACAGCAACAGCAGCACCCAAAAAACAAAAACATGATCAGAAACAATCATCGCAACATGGCAAAATAAAGCAGATAATACTTTTAATGATGCCTAATCACACGGTACAGGCCCTAAAGGCTGGCGAAGGTATGACGATCCTGTCTAGCGGGTGATGCGCGGGATAGGTTGAGGAGAATGCATCAGGGGGAGGAAAGGGGAATAAAACAACACGTCAACAGCCAAAAGGACGATAGACAACGCGGGTCAGAAACGATGGCCAACCACTCAATCGAACTTCAACGGAGCGGAACGAAATCCTGAACTGCAAGCGCTGTAGCTCGAATTGTTTTAATTGCCAATCATAATCGTGTCTTAGCTGGGCGATCATCCGGCGTGGTGAGCGTGGTTGAAGATTGACACTTTTTTTGTCGCTCCATGACATTCCAGGTGGCTGAGACTTGGAAAGAACAGAACAGTGTGGTGGCATTCCTTACCGACGGACGATTGTGATTCTCTCCGGTCGGACTAATGATAGGGTAATTAAATTGATTGAGGAAAAACAAATCCACGCAGGAAAAGGGGAATCGATTGAGTCGAACGCAACACCGCGTGAGACATTGCGATAGAAATAATAATTTGGTCTGTTTGTGTTTGGTGAGGTTTGTGTATGTGTGTGTGTCGAATGGCTACCATAGTTGTTCCGCTACTGTGCACTAGAGGGCGCTAGAGTGTCGTTAAGGATATTTGTGAAAGACAGAAATGAATAAATCCCTCTCATGAAATGAAAAAGTATCTTTATAAGCAATTGATATGTTTTATTTTTTTAATACTTTTTTGTATTATTTTTTATCATTTTTGGAATTAAATTCTGACCATGTATTTTTGGAAATATCATGCATGATTTACCCTAATTTCACCAATTTTCGTTAACAAATATCGTTTCCTGATCCATCGTTTCTGAATGCATTTTGTTTTAAATATGAAATTTATATGTTTATTTAAAAACACTGACCTCTTCTATGGCCTAAGCAACTTAAAACCTATCTTTTACTTTATTGTGAAATAATTTCTTTACACAAATCCACATACACATAGGACAGGTTGAAGCTTCGGGAAATAGACATCAAAAGTTTATTAAAGCTGTATTTTTGCCTCCTCAAGTCATTCTTTAGAAATTTATGCGGTTTTTGAGATCTTGTTAGTATATTGATGTTAATTCTGGACAGCTGAAGAGTTTGGGAGGTTTCAAATGGAGTTTGAGAGTATTTTTGCCACACTTTGTCGCACCTACACTTACACTTTGGGCAACCCAAATTGTGTCCAAACTTCGAACATTAACACAAATAACAAAATAACAAATGAAGACCGTGACAAGAAACAAGAATAAGGTTACGACGATAAGTGAAATAATGTCCTGGATCACGAAGTTTTCGGAAGTAGAATAAAAGAACCTGTTTGCAAAGAGAAATGTACAGTGTACAGGGACTGTTGGATAGTAATGTCATAAAAAACTATCAAAAGAAATTCCTTCACGGAGTTTTCCTGCCTGGCAGAATGTCGTCATGTAGCTATTAAATCTTCGCATTGAGAATTCCCTTTGACAAAGATCACTTCCACTAAAATAATGAGAGCTATTGTCTCTCGATTCTTGTAATTTGTCAAACGCTAATCAGCGCTCATATCTTAATTTCAGACATTCAAATCTAATATTTACCTTTCCACCCTTGAAATCTCATATCATCTATCTATCTCACCGTCATGCATTTTGACTTTCCCTTATGCTTGTGACACCCGCGCTACAGACCCAGCTTCCCAAATTATCCAGCCAATTCACCCGTATCACTCGATCGCATCCCAAAGTCCGATAAACAGCCTGTCCTCGGTACCCATTTCCCCTTCGGCTCACAATAAACACGCGGTTAAACCCAAAGTGCCCGTCCGGTTCACCTTACTCGAGGATTCACCCTTGCAATGGATTCCCATTGTCACACGGTTCCGTATGAAAACAAACAATTCGTGCCAAAGAAAACAGGGAACTGCGTTCCGTAGGCAAAACGGGCTCCTAAAGGACGGCATCCGATACCTTCAGCTTCGGCAAAACCGCGTCTGCAAAACAGGAAACACAGTAGCAAACAGCAGTGGGCACAGTGACACAGACGACAACAAAAGCAGTCCAAAAGTCCAACACTGCCAGTGCAAACCAGGGAAACAGAACAATAACAACAACAAATACAGCAGAACATCATAATCTTTTCATCTTTTCCAGCGAGGCTCGAAAAACACGCTCTAATCCGCCCATTCATCGAGGGCCGTCGATCGGCCGCCGGGTGGTTTTCGGGTACGCGGGCAGGAAAGGAAGCGCATTTTACGCACCAATTGCCATCAATTCTTGCGGGCGCACGAGCGGTGGTAGTGGCCGAGGGGCCCCTCTGTACGCCCGGAAGTAAGGGCCTTGGGTGAAGGCTACCACAGCAGCAGCAGCAGCAGCGGTAGCAGTAGGCATACCATAACAAACCATCATCATGCTTTGAAGATGTTTTGTATTGGGGGATAAAAATAGAAAACCCGAGCCCTTTTGGGACAGCCGCGGACCCGACCACGATTTGAATGCGGTCGCTTTATAAGGGGCACTGCTGAGCGGCTGAGCATTCGATTCGCCTGCAAGGATGAACCCGCGTGAAGGCGTCATGCCACTCGAACAGTGGCTTATTTATTGTGATGAATGCACGACACAGAACCACACAAACACACATACGAATGCACAATGAAATAACACAAAGCAAATCATCACTGCATTGATGGGTCCGTGGCATAGGGCCTGGGAAGGGTCTGTCCATTGAGAGTCTCATCGGCGCTCCGGGACTGTTCAGCACGGAGCTCTGCTCTTGAACCAGCCCTTATCGTATGCCCTACTTTCCATGTGAAATTCTTCTTTCCCCAAAAAAGGCCATTCCTATGGCAACGGTGGTAAAAATACATGTCGCTTGTTGAAAACAACATCACAACAACAAGTTGACTGAACGACACGGAACATAATCGGATTTTGTGGCATATTTGTTTACCTTCACCACAGTGACATGTTTTGTTGGGAATGTCTAGACGAACGACACTTTCCCGCAGCATCCCGTAGGGCCACAAGAAATAGGGTTGTTGTTGTTGTTGTTTGCGTCTGTTGCAGAACAATTCTCATAATTTGGCAAGGCCACAAACACACCAACGCCACAGACGAGAGGACAAATCACTGCGAAACACACACGACAGCATGCAAAAAAGCGAAAATATCAACGCAACGATAGCCACCAACTGTCGATTTTTTCTTGTGGCCCATGGGTCCCGGAGTGCGTTCAAGAATCGGTACAAAGATGTAGGTTCTCCCGCTCGTTCGCTCGCTCGGGATGAACGGTAGCTTCTGCAGCTACCTCGTGGCTGTGATTAAGAGTATAAAGTGATTCCGATGCGTGATTGAATCCAATTGAGCTTAATTCATTCTTCCTCTTTGTGGCGGCAGGCAGGGTTTTTGTTTAGCCGACGCACATGACATGTCCAATATCTTCGCTCGCGTTCCTTTTGCGCCAATGTGCAGCTTGATGTGACGCGCGCTGTTGGAGTTAGTTTAAATTCAAACCGATGAGCCGATGACTTGGGGAAATTTTCCATTGGTAGAACGCTTGAAATCGAGACGAATGGACTTAATTTAATGTCTTGTAAAAATATGTTGCTGATAATGATTCAACTCACAACAAATGCATTAAATTTATAAGCATTCAATTGGGACTTTGTTTCTCACAAACCACGCGTGGAAGATACAGCTTCGCGTAGAAGCAAAACTGCGCATTTTTTCCACTCCCCGTGACGCACATTCCAGGCTGCTGCTGCTGCTGCTGCTACTGCTGCTTAGCATAATTATCAGCCCCTTTCGCTGACGCAATCTGCACGATTGTTCTGCTCGCCGGCGAAACCATTTTGTCTTGGGCTCTGTACCAGCTTGTACCAGCAGCGCATCGTGCCAAAGTTTTTCCAACAGTAGCAGCAGAAGCAGAAGAGCAGTGTGTATGTAAATTGCCCCGGCCCGGGGTTCACACACGCAGTGACGCACCGTTTGGCCTCCCCCCCCGTTGCCTTGCCACTTGAGGACGTTTCGCTGCGGTGCCCTTCGTTCATTACAGACCTCCATCATCATCATCATGATCATCAACAACAGCAGCAACATCATCGACATGATTCCGCCCTGTCGATCGTGCGGTCCATGTCGAAAATCATAATGCAACAAACAAAAAAAACCTCCCAACTAGATATGCAAGAACGGAGGCAATCGCTCCAGAATATGTGTGTTGCTTTCCTTGCATACAAACTAGCACCACTGCACTACTGCATCCGACTGTTGCAGCTTGCTATACACGAGCACGCTCATTGGTGCACGATTCAGCACGATGTAACGGGTCATGGTGGGGGAAGGGTGGAGGAACGCTAATGAGAAAGTAATCGGGGGAAAGGATCACTTGAGCGATCAAAGGATCGAGATGGCGTGCTTGGGGCTTGCTACAAACGCTCAACGAAATGATACAAAGACACAAAGTCACTCAAATCGACAGTACGTCAATTGGTGGGGTTCGTGTGCGTGTGCGTAAGGGGGAGGGAAGCCGCATGTATAGTTAATTGCACGGGATGGGTACGATATAAATTAATATCCCACAGCCCAGCTACAGACCCTCCACCGGGCCAGTCTCATCTACATAAGTAATGAATACGTTTCCGATCAAGCGTTCGTGCGTACGCGATCAGCATTATACAAAACCTCCAGTGCCGGCACGCACCTACCCCTTATACCCTTCTCCGCACACCGAACGTGCTCACGGGGCTCACGATGATCCAGTATCCGGTAATGCTAACGAGTCCAAACTACCGAAACGAGTCCCTTTTTGCCCCGACATGCACTTGCGAGTTCTTTTTTTCATTTGCTGCCCTTAGAAGGTTTTATTAGTGCATGATTTCTCTTGCTCTCTCTTTCACTCTCTCTTTTAGCTTTTCTCTATTTCTATCTTTCTTTTCCATTTCTGGATGAAACTAAGTCATCGCAGATCGTTTCCAGAGACCGATCAAGCAAACGCGTACATTGTGCTGTAATTGATTCGGCCACGCAAACTCGCCTGAAACTCGTGTCACCTGATAGCCCAACCAGCTCAACATTGTTGTAATGACCGTTACTGCCTTTTTTTCATTTCACTTGTTGTTCAGTTCTTTTCCTTAGCTCAGGACACTTGTACTGGCACGTGCAGCACGATCGTGGACTTTATGGCGATGACTTAATTTTGTCATTGAAGTCTGGTTGTAGTACACGGAAACCGGATGGGACTAGTGTTTGCACTAATGGAGTAATATGTATTTTCGGGCTTTGTTTTTATTCGCGTTTCTCAAAATCTCCAGTGAAAGGATGGTACAACTTTTTCACCAATAAAATGTGTCAGTAGTTAACACATTGAATTTATTACAATCGATGACAGCGAAAGCAATTACTTCATGTGTAATTGAAGCGGTGAAATTTTCGATTCTTATTTGTGTTTTATTCTCATAATGAATTGGAACAGGTTAAAAACGTTATTGAAATGAGCGATATTTCCAGGGTTCTCAATCATTAGAAACACACATATTGAAAAACATTTTTCTGTAAGATTATTGTATAAGCTTGATTCTAGTGTTTTTCGTCTCTATTTATGATTTGGCAGCTCAAGCACATTTACATTCCTCATGAGAATACGTTTTTAGACTATGTATCCGTATCAAGGTAACTTTGCGTTTGCATTATACATGGAGTTAGATATCCAAATTAAACCTAAACCTTCGAACCAAAAATAAGTATAATATCACAATGATACATAGAGCTAACATTGAAATTTATACTCTTGGCCTGTCATTGAAAGGATTTTGTTGTTAGCGACACTTTGAAGCTGCGGTTAGTTCTTGTTTATCGCCCATTCAAAGGTTTTATTTACAAGTCGATTTTCCAATTAATTAAATCCTGTTGCCTCTTTGCAGGTATTTTCGATCGTCATTTTTGACAGAATGAAATGTAAGTCATATACAGTACAATCTTAAGTACAGTAGACTTCTTTTCCAATAACTTTAGCGTAAAATTACTCAACTTCTGGTTTTAGTCTTATTATACAAAAAGGCAATTTTAATCAAATTATTAACGATATCTTTAAAATATATATTAAACTGTTGGTAAATCGAAATTGATTCTTCAAATGCTTGCATAAGTTCCTGCTGAACAGAGCAAAGAATCTCAAGTACTAACATGTTCTCAATTTTGATCCTTGCTGCCTTAACTTCCTGCTTCATTGATATGTTTAAACAATGAATCTATCAAATGACTCTTAAAATTAGAACAAACACTACACAGTTCTTATTTGCTCTTTATTCTTACCCATTATTGCAGTCCATTGACCATTGACCATTGACTTCAACGTATTAACGTAAGATAACATCGCGTTAAATCACCATACTCTTTCCAATCAAAATGAACATGTTTCAATCTGTTAAATGTCCCTAAACAACCACCGTTGTTTGCCTATGAATTGAATGATTAACAGCATCTACCACATTACGCTAATCAGCACCCGTTTACCCTTGTCGTTTAAGCGATCAAACGCCAACGACACCAACTCCGCTACACATTAGCCTGCAGCCGTGCACAGGCCGTGTTGTAACACAATTTGTAACCGATCGTTACGCGACCCGCCGGTGCCGATGCCCTCCAGCATCCCAAACCCTCGCTTTGGTTACACCGAAACCCGAAATTAAGAATCCGGGCCCACACGCCCATGTCCTCGTTCGGAGCGAAAATGTGTCACTCGTACGCTGCCACGCCAGCACAGAACGCAACCAAACCCCTTCTCGATTCGTAAGATTTTTCCCTTCCTCACTTGCGGCCGAGTCGTTCTCGGAGGCACTCGTGGTCTACATCGCAATGGTTTTCAAACAAAATTGCATAATCGTTACCGAACAAAACGGCCTAAGTACTGTTAAATTACTTGCGCTTTGATGCCACGCGAGCAGCGGAAGGTGTTGGTGAGCTGGTCAGGATCAGTCGAAATCAGTGTTTATAGGATGAAAAAGAATGTTTTTTTCACACTCATCTCGATGCTCGTTCTCTCTTTCTTACACCCTTGTATGCATATTCAATTCAAACGAGTTTCCATCAACCCTCCCGAATATAGGCGATTGTGACGAAATCTCCTGCCCCGCAACGGCACGTGCACCGCGTCCGAGAGTTGCTCGGTGACAATGGGTGCCGATGGTGTTGTGCAAAAAGGAAACGTAAAGCATAATTGTAATTTGGACGCCTATTATTCCGCCGATGCCTTGTGTGTGTGTGTGTTTATGTGTGGGGACCGCGTGGAGGTACAAGTGACAACAGATCCGCGCACGTGATTATAGTGATTTGTCTATTAATAGCTTCATTGTTAGACGCATGCTCAACGACAATCCAGAAAGCAATGTGCACCGCAGGCACCGCTGAGTACTGCTAGTGAAATGCCGTTTCCCATAGCGAGCTGGAACAAAAAATGCAACCAGAATAAGGAGGGAGAAAAAAACATCCTTCAAGAATCGAGCGCCACATTCCGGTTTTGGCGCGCAAACATCAAACGCGCCAAGAGACGCACACCAAACCGGTCAGTGTAATTAATTCAATTAGCACCCACTGACGCCATGGATTCAGGGAAATGCGCTCGCATCGATCCTTTTGAGCGACTGACCCGGTTCCTTTTGCACTGGGCAGGAGCGTGAAGTTCCCGCGCCACTTAGTGTGCCGCCTTCGTCCGAATGTGTCCGAATGTGCTCCCACCGCGGAAGACCTTCGAGGACGGTGGCGAGGAATCGGACCAACTCCAAGACGGGGTCACATACGCATACCTCTCACGGTGCCAAAGACAAAGCGCAATCTCTTAAACGATATAATACGATCAGCAATAATAAAACTTAATAGATGTTTATTGCCATCCTGCGCGAAACGGCACGCAAACGGGCCCCGCTTGGCTCGCGCATCCTCATTTTGGGAAACTGGGCCGGTCTGGGATTTAGCGACTTTGGAGACGGGCGCACCGTTGGCAGTAACAGCACCAGCGCACAGAGCCAGCTGGACAGATTTGCCTATGGGAATAAGCAACACATAAGCAATAAGCAATAAGCAACAGGACACTCCATTTGGTGCGCACATTGGAGCAAGCAACATCTTCGCGCCACATGAAGGCGAGAATTGATAAAAGCGAAAGCGTATCATGCTCATCCACTCGGTTCGGTGCCGGATTTAAGTGAGTCAACGCCCCTTAATTAAAGTGTCTTAAACTTTAATCGAAAAGGTCACACGATCGTACGATGATCGTGACTGTGACGCGTTGATGCTGTCGTTGCCTGCTGTGGTGCATGTTTTTTTTTCGCGTACTTCTGTTTCGCTTTGCTTCTAACGTGCTCGAATAAAACAATAACGCATCTATTTTCGAGCAGTTCATGGGCCGTACAGTCTGTCACAATCACAACCAACATTTCATTTATCTTCATGAAAGTAAATTGATCGCTCGATTAGCAGCGACGGACAGGCCGGTAAGCAGTTCATTGAAATATGCTTCAATAATGCAGCTCAACAGAAATGGGCTCTGGCTTTGTCTCAATCAGTTTCAGGTCAGGGGCATAAGCTGATCCTTTCTGCGTTTTTTTTTTTTGTTGACTTCCTGATTGCAGATGCGTTGGAGTTGAGCACCGACTTGCAACCAAAATCAGGCCAGATGATTACACGTTATGCGTAGCTTTTTGCTTAACTTACATCACAACACTTCATCCACACTTATTATTTCGTTATTTCATTCCTTTCATTCATTTTTTTTTCGGTTTCCATCACTCCACCGAATGGCAATCCAAAATTGCATCTTCCTCACAAGGATCCTTCAGCAGCGTTGCAGCATTCCCGGTCGTTTTCAATTCCAAAGTCCTTGTTTTCTATTTTTTAAATGATTCAATTGCACCCATCACCCAAGCAGCGCAGCGCAGGGCTCTCCAAGCGAACCTTGGGTTTCCTTGGGTTTTTTGTTGCTGCTGTTTTGTGTTTGTTGCTTCCATTGTGTGCGCTTGTGCACAAAGCGCAATGTGTTTCCTGTCTCTGTGTGTGCCGCGCTGCAGCATCCCTTGAACGATTCCATTGTGTGACCACCGCTCCAACGCTCCATCCCTCGTCGCCTGTGTAACGGAACACGAACGTGCATTATTTGATCGGTGTTCGGTAAAGAGGCGATGGTTGATGGTATGAGTCAAGAGCATGCAGCAAACGAAGAAGGAAGAATACAACAAAAAACGCCACTGTTCCTTGAAACATTACTCCCATTGCTGTGTGATGGGCGGGACGGTAGGATTTCGCCGCTCTGGCTTGGACGGTGGACGGGGTAATGAGGAGAGAAATTGCGCAAAAAAGCCTGCCAGCCTGGTGGCGCGAGGAGTGGCGCAACGGGAAAGCTAGTGAAAAGAAACATACTTCCGGCAGCATCCATCGGCTGGGAAAGGAAACCCATCGATGGTCAGGTTGCGTACAAGAGGGGAAAGTAACAAAAAAACGGTACGACAGGAAAGACGATACGAAGAGGTTTGGGTGGGTAGAGTTCAGCAAGAACGGGTCTGCCGGTAAGACTGTTGTAGGATGAGCTCTCCTTGAGACAAAGGGACTTTAAATTGCGTTCGTTTTGCGGAACTTCGTTTTCTTGAATTATAATAAAAAAGTGCTGTAATGTTCGGAAAACTTATTATTGGAAAACTTAATAATATAACCCACATCACAAAGAGTTTTGATTAATTTACAATAAAACAATATGTATGCTTGAAGTCATTTTGAAGAAAGAAAGAAATCATGTTTTAAGAGTTTAAAAGCAGTACAACTCAACATTGCGAATTTTCCATACAAGTTCGTCAAAATAGCACATGCAAACAACACGGCTCAAAATGTCCAATTTTGAAAATAAAAGTTTGTTAACGAAATCTCAACTAATTGTGTGTCATTCCTGCTGCTCCTCTCATTCCCATTCTCAGCTAGAAAGGGAAATGTTTTATCGTACACCAAGGCCAACCCACTGAAAGGTGACCTGTGCCATGGAAACGGAAATCTGTACACCTCCTTGTAAGTCCAATTGTTAAAAAACGCAAAAAAAGAATAAAACTCCATCCAACAACCCTGACCCACCACCACCACCAGCAACGTGCACACTTGCATCCCTTTTGGTAAAAGATTTGCGCTAAACAGATCGTTAAGGGTCGTTGATGTTATGGGATGATTTTGAAACTAAACACCGCCAACACCGGGCGACCGGGGTGTCGCTGTTGCTCTGGCCCGTACACTGTAGAAAAAGGGCTTGAAATAGAACAACTAAAGCGCACCTTTCGAACGCATCGCACGAGACCACATTTCGCGTAGTGAATAAAAACGCAACTAGGGATAGATTTGCTTAAAAAGGATTGCACGCCCTGTCCGCCGACACTTCGCGGTACTTTGGTAGATGGTGTGACTTTACTACGGCGGTTGTTAACAATTCGTTTGCCGCGAGCATCCGCACCCGAACGGTGCCATAAAAGGAGGCGCGAATGGGCAGCCACAGCAGAGTAACAAAAACGATAAAAAACAACATGAAATTCATTTCCCTACTGCCCGGGCGGCTGCTGGCTTTGTGCGCTCATGTTTGGCCGCAGTGCAACCGAAACGTCGCCAGTGTCGTGCCCGTTCGATATGGGCGGAATGGTTCCGCGATCCACTGCCAATAAAAAGTAGATTAAAATTTTCCGGCCACTTAACGCTACGGCGAAGAAGGCGCGAACGGCATAAGCACGAACTGGATGAGAAAAGTGGTTCAGTTTCGCTGTATTTTTTTCTTACGAGCTACACCTACAATTTGCAAATGTGATGCAGATCGGGTGCATTCAGTTTGATTGTATTGGTACGTGTCGGTAGTTGCTTCTGTTCTTGTTTTGGTACCGACAAACGTAGAGATTGACACTAAGCAGCCGCTAGCTTCTTTTTTTCTGTGGTTTAACTTGTTTTTCTCTAATAAGACTAAGATGCAGATTTTTTTCACGACATGAAAAAACAAGATGAATCCGGCGTAAAGGTTCCAAAGCATCGACACTTTAGAGGTATAATATTGATAAAGTAGATTGTCACAATGCAAACTCAACTTCAGTGTTTTACGATTTAGGTTTGGTTCTTTAGTTATAAGTTCGATGTCGCAACAGTTTTAGCTCCTTGTTTTTTCTTTACATCATTCCGATGTGTTTTGACTTCATTGGTTGTTCAATTCTTTAGTTTTTAATTTCTTTTTTTGTTTTCTTATAAATTTTAGATTTTGTTCTAAAGCTCTTTAGGTTTTTGTTCTTTAGTTCTTCAATTGTTCAGTTCTTTTTTCTGTCTCTATTTGCTATTTATTCTTCTTCTTATTCTCCTTATTTCACACAACAATCGTAGTTAGTGTATGCCTGCCATAAACCGCAAGTATATTTGGCTATCTATGGAATTAGCCATAGTAGCAGTAGCCAAATAGAAGGTTCGATCCACTCGGAGTTTGAACACGTTTGGTTCAATATCTCATATCTTTATGCTTTAAGCCAAAACCTGAAAACCCCAGTTGTTCAGTTACTCAGTAGTCTATTCATTTATTAATCCAGGTCATAGGATTAAGTTTATCATTAAAAGTCGTTAGGTTATTAAGTTCTTTAATTATATTTAAATAGTACTTCAGGCTAGATATTATTCCTAAAGTTTGATTCCTTAAATTATTTTCTCATCGTACACCATTTCATCTGAAACTAGCAGGTTTATTACTTTTTTCTAGTGTTTTATGATAGTTCATATAAGATCTATGAACTGTTTTATGATAGTTGTGTATCAGTTTCTTTAGTATCCTTTTTTATTACTGTGTTGATGCATGCACTGGAGAAGTCGAACAAATAAACCTTCTAGGTTTATTAATAATAAACAAAAATGTATGTTCTTTCCCACACTCTCTGAGGGCATAAATCGCATCTACCGCCCGATTGAATGGCCACCCGCTGAGCCACTGCAAAAAAAAAAAGAACATCAAAAGCACAAACCGCAAAACAAACGTAACACCAGCGTCTGCTGAAAGCCCTCCCGTGGTCAACGGCCAAATGAAAAGACCATCAGCGGTCCTAATCCTCCCGTGACATCTTACCGTGTATTTGGGTGCAAAGATTAGCGACACCAGAAATTGGCAACAAAGCAACAGTGCCAGTGAGTGTGGCATTGAAATCTTTTAATAATACATTCCCTTCAAATTAGCTCAACGTTGGAGATCGCAAAGGAACGGGAAAGCAGCGGAGCAGTGATTTCCATTCATTGCCACTCAAGCAGACACACACAAAAATGGTGCATTTAATCTGGTTACCGGGTGTGCAACGCCATGACGGTTCAAGATTTGCATCCAACCCGGCCAGCCCCGTGGTGGGAACTGTTTCACTCCCGAAAACATCCCACGGATTAAACACCCCGGTAGCAGAGGCAACAGTAGCGACAATTTTCCTCCCAGGTGGGAATGAATTTCCTTCACCATTTGCAGTCGGAGCTCGGTCGGTCGGTCGGTCAAGGGGGAAGAGGGGGTGATCGGTCGATCGTGTGTATTTATCTGTTTTGCCGACGCGGGGTGCCATCATGAATGCTCTTTTTTCTCATTTTCCATGAAATGTTTCAGTTCTTTCGCTTTTTTTTCCTTGTTTGTGTCGTTGCCCCTCGTTGCTGCTGCCTTCCTACTCTCTTTACATCTTCTTCCCCCATTTTGTTACATGAACTTGTGGTGTCGCTCTGTATGTGTAGCATTTTTTCTTCTTTTTGGCCGTTTCGGCACAGCAAAGGGGTTGCATTTGGGGCGGACCGAAAGCCTGCGCGGTTGGCGACATGCAGCGAGCAGGCGGCACAGTCAGTAGCCGAGGGTGTGTGTCTGTAGCCAAAGCAATTTATGTGACTGCTACCGTGTATGTGTGCTCGGTGTGTGCTGCTGCTTTCCATCCCGCGTTCCCCCCCCCCCCCCCTTTTTCCACACCACGAAGCGGGAAGCACTAACTGGGGTAGCATGCAACCGAGCGATAAGACCGCAAGACTCGCGTACGCTCACCGGCTGTGGAGGGTAAAAGAGGAAGACGGTGCACCCCATCTGCAGGGAAGGCTGCATCAAAACTGCACCAACGAACCAACCAGCTACAACTGCAACAACGACAAGCACAACAACGAACAACAACAAAAAATACATCCAGTACAACTAAAAAGAAAACCCAAAGAACAGAAGGATACGCCGCTCAACGTGTGCCGTGGAACCCATCGCCGTCCCGACATGGCCGACGTGCTGCAGTCCAGAGATGCGGTTGAGCATACATGTGTGCTCGCGTGTGTGTGTGTGTGTGTGCATGTCGTGTTCTGGAGCTTTGGCTGGGCGAAGAAGAAATCTCAAGGGAGGCCAAAGCCCGGGACCGACGTTCGAGGCACACCCGAAGGGGCATGCGAAGGGTGGATAATTACAGAGTACATGACATTTATTAACATTGAATTCCCGTTAACCCGAAAGACATCTGTACGAATCGACATTCTCCACCCCTTGTGTTCGCTTGCACATGTGTGTGTGTGTGTGTGTGTGTGCCGCATAAGATCGCTTGTACGGCGGCGGAAGTTCGATCAAGGCAAGGCGACAACGGCCGCAGCAAACTGAAGCCACAATGACAAAATTTTATCCAAACCCCTCTGCTAGGAAGGGATGAGAATGAGAGGTAGGGTAGGGTAGGGATGAAAAAACAGAAACAAAAAAACGCACGCACACACACACACGCGCGCGCACTGCGAAATGAAACTGAAACTAAAGGCGTACGGACGGAAAGTTCGTACGGACCAGACGCGGGAGTTTCTCTCGCTGCTTCTGTCGAAACCATCAAAACATGAAGCAAAACTGTCATAATTACACCCTGTCGCGTGTTTGTATTTGCTGACGGAACGGAACGGTTGACTGATCGCAGGGGGACTGCTAGTTCGCTCCCTCTCCCTGCCTGGATCGGGTGGAAACATGGGAAAGTGGAATGGAAGAAGGAGGGCAGATCGCGCGATTGTACTATGCAACCCCTTTTCTTGCTCTCTTTTTCTATTTCTCTCTCTCTCCGGCCAGCTGGTTCCGGCTGTTGGTGGCTCCGGTTTTGTCACCGCACCCGCAAAGAAGTGCAGTGACATCGGGCGCCATGGCCCTGATGGTTTTGCCTGCCATGGGCTGGCTGGGACACACGTTGAAAACTGAGGAAACTTTTGCCGGGCCGGGACTGTTCGCCGGCCCCACGGGTTTCGCTCGGTGCCACACGCACATTCGCTTTTTTTCTGTAGTCGTGTTTTTTTGTTTGCTTTCCATCCCACTGATTGCCTCCAAGAATGTCTCCTCTTTTGATCGAGTTTGGTACTCAAAAATGGGGTTGAGAGGGTGATTGTACGGTTTTGTTAAATTTTAAGTCTTTGCAGGGAAAGTGTAATAAAATTAAGAATAAAAAATGCATCACCAAATGTGTATTTCATACTGCGACAGAATCCAACATTGCGTATCATTACTATCGGTTTGGTATGTTAAATACAACATAATTGATGAATATTTTGACTTCTGCTTTCTGGCTTAAACTATCAAAGTGGCTTATTTTCCCAAAAAATAACTACAGTAGAGCATCGAAGTGGCTCGGAACCGAACGGATGCTGGTTAATGGGTGAAATTCCAATGATAGTACGAGAAGTGTCAATTTCATATAAAAATTGTAAAATTCACTGATTTTGTCAACAAAACATTAATACCAATCGATTTATCACTAGTAGATTAATTCTCATTAATCATAAACTGTAGGATTAATAATTATTATTTAACAAAACTTAAATTTAGAATATTACTAGACACAAAACATTTGCAAAAACATTTTTTTGAGATATGACACTTGATATGTGACAATCGTTTCAAATGTTTTCATTTCAATCCTAGCTGTCAAATCCATGCGCACGGTAAAGCAGCCGCCGGTTAATCCGTCCCTGGATATTCGATGTTCTACGGAATATAACTTATTTTCTTTTTTGCCCCAACTATCGTGGTCAATCCAGGCGTGCTGTGCCGACTACTAATTGGCTCATTAATGCCGCCATGTTAAGGCAAGCATCTGAAAACGGTAACACGAGCGTCTGTCAAATAATCTTTCACACCACCTAGAAAATATTCAAAAGATATTGCCTATCAGTTTAAACATTTAAATTTTATTTTTAATAAACTTTTAATTTTTCTCCTTAATTACTAAAATAATAAATAGTATAAACTTTAATTAATATGTATCAAATGGGGTTTTGTTACAGGTACTGATCGAACTTACTTTTCCGATTTGACAAAGAGTTACGTCTCTAGACATTTTGCAATCGGTGAGCATAAAATGTTTTTAAAATAGTTTATTAACCCCTAGAAATTACATCAAATATTCGCTGCGATTTAGAATCAAGAATATAAAAAGTAAACATTTAACTTACCACAATTTACAAATATTTTCAGGGCTTTTTACAACAAAATTAATCAAATGATTAAGGATTTCCTCATCAAAATGCCCTTACCATGAATTATTTTTATATTTTATAAATTAAGGATTATTTTTTGTAGACAAATTACCAATTCCATTTTTTCATTGTACTTACCCACTAGCCAAACAAACACCTTACCTTCTCGATGGACGTACCCAGCCCTAGCAATAGCTAAAAATAAACCCTTAAATTTAATCTTCTTTCACTTTCACACTATTTTTAAAAAACGCCGCACCATCGTTACGATTTTCATAGTAATCTTTAATGCCGAGCGTTTCATTTTTACTTTAAATTTCGCAAGTTTACATACACAATATCTGCAATACGATTGCAACCCTATAGAGCTGCTGCAACGGTTCATCAGCAACACATTCTTGCACAAACAGTACTATTTAGTGTTTGTGGGCGTAATATTCATCAAAATATTATACAATTTATTGCAAGAGTTACCTTTTTTCTAAAGCAGAAAAACGAATTTTATACACTACTAAGAAGGAGAGAATAAAACAACGCGAACGAAGGTGGAAATGCGAACGGAACAGGAGAAAACAAACGAACGGTTTGATTGTTTTTCATTTTATTTTCACTTCTGGAGATGTGGATGTGATTGAATCTTTTTGTTTCGTTTGCAAGTTTGAAACTAGCCCCAGCTTTCCGCTCTAGCTTCAGTCACAGCTTTAATACGTTGGTTTTCCCCCTGTTGTGTTTTGTTGTGTTTGAAGCTTTCAATCTTTGCGCCGCTTTTTTTTCTTCCTTTCTATATCTATTGTTCACACTATGTTGGTTTGGATTTTTCTTCTTTTGCCCAGACAGTTTGAGACACTTTCAGGTTTTAGTTCCAATTGTTTTTTTATCTTTTCTCTTCTCTTCCGTTGTTTTGTTTCCTTAATTTTGGGTGACAAAACACACACACTTTTATTTTATTTGCCGCACTGGTTCGATTCTTTCTACTACATTTTTGCCCCACCCAATGAGATTCAAGGTTTTTGTTTCACATTTGTAATATTCTTTCACTTTATTTTTCCATTTTCTCTCCTGCTGCTCTCCGCTCACACCACTGTACCATTGCGGCTCTCTCTCTCGCTCACTCTCTTCCCATCTCTATCACTACCTTAAATGTACGCCATCAAGTTTTAGTTGTGTGTTTTTAAAATGTTTCCGTTTTTTGTTCGCTTCTTCAATTAAATACTTTCATTGTTTTGTCCGTCCACGGTGCAGCTACTCGTTGTGCCGGACCTCCCTTGCCCCTCTTTTTTTCACCCCTCTTTGCTTAATCATCATACGTAGTGGTCTATTCTTCGCATCGAATTAATGTTAGTCCATATTTGTTTTATTTATAGTAGTAATAGCTTTTAATGTATGTATAGGGTGGCCACCCCTACCAATCTAAAGGAGGGGGTGGGCATGCGGTTTTAAATCTGCTATGTACACAATTCGCTTACTAAATGAACCAAAAAAAAACTAATAAAAAACACACACAGCAAAGGGAAAGAAAGACAACATAGTCGAGAGAATGGGCAAACAGACAGACAGACAGTAGCAGCAACATTTGTCGGATCGTGGTTTGTGTGCGTGTTCGTGTGCGCTGATGTTTGGTGCGGTGGGGAGCGGTGCAAAATAAAAGCTTATCCCTCGTTTTGGCGGGTTTTGGCGGGGACGCTAGGGTGGGGAGGATTGCTGGCTTCTTTTGTGCGCTGCTGCTGCCAAACGTAATCGTAAAAGGTTTGCAAAATGCCGACTAAATGCACTGCACAGAACACATTTACAACTTGCTGGTATTTTCTGGGAATCGAGTTGAACTTCTATTCCAGCCGCAACGTCCCTTAAGGCTCCCAAGTGCGTCGTCGGAGTTGTTTACACCACGCAAATACTAAAGTTGGATCGTAATGTGAGTTGAAATGGTTGCTAGTTGACAATATGCCATCATGATACGGTTATGACCGGTGTTTGCGCAAGCTTTCTGATGTTAGATTGCATGTCTTAGAACGCAATCTGGGGCAATTTTCTTCTTTTGTGAGCTTTTTAGGATGAAAAAGGGTACTGCAGCTTGGAATGTGTTTTCAAAATAATTTCCATTTTTTTTATTTTGTATTTGACTTTGTAACTTCCGAACGTTAATTTGAACTGTGTTGATTAAAATCAATTCAACCACGAAAAGCTTACCTAAAAGCTTTGCTTTACTGTACGTGCAAAATTTAAAATAATTACGAAACAAAAAGCTCCATTGAATATGTGTGTGTGTGTGTGTGTGTGTGTGTGCTCATCTTTCCTTCTCTCTCGCTCTCTTCCTCTCCCCAGTCCAACCAATTCCCCCGAACCCCCGTACATGCTAAAGGATACGCGGCCGTTTTTTTGTTATGTTACGCTTAAGAAATATTGCACAGAACCTATTCCGTTGTACGATTTCGCAGATGACGATTCGATCCGGCTATGCCTTGGGGGGTGGAATACCTGAAAGCCCCAAAGCGTCTCCGGATCATTTAACACACTCTCTCACACACACTCGCACACACACACACACACACACACCCACTGGGTCTATAAAACGCATCTGCCGCTCAAACCGCCGTGAAACGGCACCAAGCACACTAATTAAAAGTAACACAAACACATGGGTCTATGTGGGTTGGGTTGTATGTGTGTGTGTGTGTGTGTGTTTCAAACGGAACAACAAACCGCAAAATGTACAGATCCATCACATTGCCCGATGCGAAATCGGGGCTGCATCCGAATCCAAGTATTACTACACGAAAAAGAACAAATTATAATAGAACATCTGCAGCCCGCGCTATGTCCGTTCCATACTAACGTCCAATAAAATGAACAAGATCACGTGCCAGGTTTAAAATTAGAAAGTTTTCCCTCCCGTTTTTTTTTTGTTTTCTTAAATTGGGAACGAGACTTACTTCCACTATCCACTATGCCGAGGACTTTTAATTCGCTCTAATGGTGTGTGTGTTTTCATGTGCTATTTGCCTTTTTTCTGCGTTTTTGCTCTGCTTTGCTGCTTCGAATCATTGTTCTAAGGGTACCTACTCTCTCGCTCGCTCGCTCTCTCGGCAGTAGAGGGTCGCTTCCCGCTTTTACAGCCGATCTTATCTTAGGAGAGTGTCTAATGTCTTACCGTCTTAAGCACTAGGGATGGTTAAAATTATAATTTACATTCTCGTTATGTTAAACCGCTGGCCACACTCTGCAGAAAGGGAGAAAGAAAGCGAAAAGAAAAGAGAAATTTTTGAGTATTTTGAGTAAGATCTGTTATACAGAAAAATGAAGCCAAAACAGTCCTTTGGCATAAAATATGCATTAACTTTCTATCCATAATTGTTAAAACAGCAAAAAAAAATACTCACGTTAACAGCGACGGGTTCGTTTCCGGCTGATACCAGTACTGAGGTACGTAGCCACCCATCTGCGGTGCGTGGGTCGGTTGCGGAGGTGCATGATTCGTTTGCGGTGCCATCTGCGGTGGTTTGTGGTCGGCCCAGTGCGGCGGCGGTTTCTGCTCCCAGGGTGCTTGCGAGGGCGGACTAAGACCTGGAATGCGGCCAGTAGTGAGCGAATAGCGCTATTAGTCTTCAGGGTACTGGTGGAAAAGATGGTGGTTGGGGTAGGTGGAAGAGGATGGTAGGGGAAGGGAAGAAGTGGAGCGGGAAAGGATACACGCTGCTTGGCTACTTACCAGGTGAGAGCTCCGAGACGGGGGTGCTCGACGGCGTTGGACTGTGTCCGGGAGGTAGGAAATGCGAAGGCGAACCACTGCTCGATCCTCCACCGGGTGCTGTGGAAGGAAATTGTGAGAAAAGGAAAGGTAAAAATGTATTCATTTCCGATCTATATGTTTTATTTTATGTTATTGTATGACGCTGTAAAAGAAAATGGCCTTAAGAATCTTACCTTGATGCATGTTTTGATGCTGCGACGGACTGTGGCCTCCCTGGTTCGGTCCACCCAATGGAAGTCCTCCTCCAACGCCCGGTGCCTGGGCCGCTTTCATCATCTTCTTGTACTTGGATCGTCGATTTTGAAACCAGATCTTAACCTGCGGAAGAAAACAAACAGAAACAGAACGAATATGTTTATTAATTATTTGTTGAAAATAAGTGTAAATAATATAAATTTTGAATATATGAAAATGAATATGAATTATTCTTGGATTAAAATTAAAAAATTAAAATTAGAAACAGACAATACGATGCTTATTGCTGCTGCTGCTGCTGCTAAAATTTTGAGCACAACTGTTGAAGAGACTAATGTTGCGTACGATCTGTCGCACCATTATGTTGCGCAAGCGAACATGCACGACATGCAACATGCGCAAAGGAGAAGAAATACCGTAAAACGTTAGTGTAGAGTGAAAGCGTTCGATTAAATGAAAGGGACAAACAAACAAGGACCCAAAAAATGACAGAAAACCAATATAAAATTACTAAATGTTGATTTTATTTCAGGTTTTTTAACATGGTTATCTTTGAGTCTATCCATTGCTTCCTGCACGGTTTGATGAATTTTTTACTGCACTTTATTGCATGTAAATGACGTTATTTTGTTCTAGATTGTGCTTCATAAAACTCATTCGCTCGATGTTTCATTTGAGCCCCGAAATAATTTATGACTCACCAATAAATTAACTTGAGCGTAATTTTTGAAACGTTGCACCTTTTAATGCAACCCTTGAATGCGTTTATTTGCCATGAAAAATAAATAACAAATTTTAGAATCTCATTTCTCCTGTTCAACTTTCCTTTATCACACGAACGCTTCACATCATAAATTCAGATGCGGTTCTATCGATACTCCCATGCTGTCCGATTTGCATGTCACCCCGATCTGATGTATTGCTGTTTTTGCTATACAGCAAAAAAAAACGAGGATGGCGCAATATCATGTCCGTATTGCTTCATTAGAATCATTCCCCGCCAACCCTGCACGGCTGGCCACTCTGCCTCTCCTCTGCAACAGTGACGTACATCATATCCAATGCCATTCCCTTTCCCCACCACACCAATGCAGCTCCGTTTTTCATCACAATTTTTGCAAAACAAATTCCCTTTCCCTGGCGCACCTTTAACGAGCTCTTTTGCCATCAGGATGGACACACACACACACACATTCTATGAGCTAGCTGCTACCGGGGTTTTTGATAATATCGTCCCATACACGGGCGGCAAAGGAACAACAACGAAACGCATGGAAGAGAGTGCGCAGCAAAACTACAACTACAACAAAACCGAAAGCTTATCGGACGAACCGGACCCGTCCTACATCGGCCCCGATAGCTCATTTGAAACGGGGAGCAAAACGGAGCAATGGGATGTGTGCGGGAAGAGTGGGTGAATAAATTTTCCATTTTAATTGAAATATTATTTAAATGAGCCACGGACACGGTACAGCCGGTAGGCGATAGCGTTTGGTGCACCAGCCCTCCCTACCGCCCTTCCCTTGTCCCAGCTTGGGACAAAATTATGTCAAGTGGAGGATGGAAAACAGCGCTAGATGGCTTTTAGAATGATACGGAGACTGACATGGTGGACAGGGCGACACTGGAGCAACACGGACACATTGCAATTGATCAGTTAGGTTCAATCAGTTCCACCGTTGCACTAAAGGGGTCCACGGAGAGACCAGACATGAAGTGCAAAAAGTCCTATCGAATTGGGACGAATTGGGCTTTATGTATTTTTCGGGATTATATTGGACAGGTTAGTATTATACTCTATAGATGCACCGCAATCATCACGACACACTGTCTAGGGGCTTGTGTGTATGTTTTACCGAACGACAACATCATCCCAAACGTTTCTCCCCCCCCCCCCCCCCCCCCCCCTGAAGGCGTACACAGATCGTCGTAAATCACGGCTGATTAGAGCTGATTAGTGCACGCCACCAACATGATATCCAAACGCGCGCAGTAAGAGAGTAGGACGCAACGGACAGGCCAGCAGTTCGTCGCCCGACCATTCTCCCATGGGAGTTTATTTAAATCAATTGACCACCACTTCACCATCCATCGCTCCAACATCTCGACGGCCCGAGTCGCCGGGAGAAGGTTCTCCGGTTCGTTCGATGATGTTTGGCTTGTTTCGCTTAAATCAAAGACACGATCGTCAGGGAGCGTTTAGGTCCGCGCGTTCAGCCCGGTGTTCGAAGAGCGACCCAGCCCCCCGGATCTTGCGCTTTGCGAAGCTGAAACGTCCAGCACAAACGGAGGCTGGCGATGGAGAAAGGAAACAAACGCGCCAACGCACGCTCCGACACAGCTGACACAGTTTTCCGAAACTGCGATGCTACGGTTGCGTTTTGACACAACTTGGATGCGGGCACACACTTTGCGCGCGTACACACACACACACCGTGAGCTGGAACATAAATAAAAATTAAAACTGATAAACAGCGATTAATGAAATGTTTCCGCCCTCGGCGCAGCATGATGCGGATGATGATGCGCCATGTGGCCGCGGCGTCACTCGGTGACTGGGATTTGATGCGCATCCACACGGACAACACAAACAGCGAGAGAGAGAGAGAGAGAGAGAGAGAAAGAGAGTGACCGACGTGATGTCTCGGAAGTGCCCGGATGAGTGAGCATTGGTACGGCGAGTGCATTGGTTTGGGGACTTTTGGAGTAGGTTTAATTGAGTTTACTCATAACAGAACGTTATAGACGACGAACTATGGTTTTAAGTCCAAGTACTAAATGTGTGTTTTGGAAGAATGAAGACCCGTTCAATTGTATCAGGTTTGGGGATCTTGGCAAAGTCTTCAACGCTCCAGAATACCTTGCTGGGATATTCCACAAGCCTTCACAGTCATCGTGTCACACTGCTACATTCTAGCCATCATGCCAGGCTTTTCCTTTGCCTAACGATTGCTTAACCCATAGCCGCAAGCCTGCCGGTGGAGCAAACTGTCCGTCAAGGATCCACGAAAATCTGAAACCACCGTCACGCCACCCAACACAACCACGAACAACCATCGCGACCTGTCCTTGAGGGCATTCGGCTTGTCCCCTGCCACAAACGCCACGCCGTCCTCCCGCGCATCAACTTCCTGCCACTAATTTATCATTTCGAAAGCGGCGCACAGCACATACCTAAAAGGTTGGTTGGTTGGAGCGTTGAGTTCGTGAGTCCGTGAGCGCACGTTACATGAGAACGAGAGCTGTGGCGGCCGGCGCTTGAAGCCGAGTTTCACTTCCTCCGAAGGTATACGTTACGGGAGGGGGAGTTACGAGGCGTTGAGGCACCGTCACTGCAAGATTACAATCAACAGTGACATACACGGGACGGGCACGGACAGGCGCACGCGAACGTCACCGTCGCCGTCTTTGTGGCGCTATTTGAAGAGGACATCTCACCCCACCCCACACATACCGAAGCTAGAACGGCACGGACCACTAAGAACTGGATTCCGTTGGTGGTACAACGAGCACACACAGAAAACTGTCAAAGGTCCAATGCGACCTGGTGCTGCTTTCAAACCTTCAACATCAATCATGGTTTCCCTCCCGTGTGGGACGGGGTTGAGCTACCGAGTTTTCCCGCTATCTGCACATGCGCACATATTCCTGCCCTGGAAATGGGTGTTTCCCATCGCTTGGCCAAGGGTTTGCAGCATTACTTGTTAAACCCCTTGCTTGTAATGATAAGACGCGCTTGGTGACTCGGTGTGGAGGAAGGGAAGAACTTTTATCATGTGAACCACAGTTCCCGATTCCCTCTTCCACCATGGCAACATAGTTGTTGCAGTTAAAAGGGGGGAATCAGCAACTGTATGTATGTATGTGTGCCGACGGGAAACAACATGTTGATCAATGTTTTACTGACGTTTTATGCTGATGCCCGTTTTGTTTCATTCATGCCAAGTGACTCGTCCACAAAAACCGCTCCCCCTCAACGTGGATTCGGAATCAGGAACGGGACCCCGGGAAATAGGGATGAACGGGTTTTATTTTCCTTAGGTACGGCCTCCAGCGCAGCGAAAATGAAGCAAAAAATCACCAAAGTCTGGACATTGTGAATCGTAGTTGCCCAACGTTCATGGGACCTCTCCCTCTTGTACAGAAGGTACAGGAGGTAACATCAAGCAACAGCAACAAAAAAGAGCTACAGCTTGACCAGACAAGCCAAACCGTGTACCATGTTTTTCTTCCCAGCCCCACCCAACATATCGACATGGACGCTTGCTACAACGTGTCTGAAGCTCCAGCAGTACTCTGGATAACTTCTCCGGAGTTGGCTTCTGTTTCGGGCCTGGGGCATCTTCTCGGAACCATCGCAAGGACAGCCTCCAATACTGCGGATCCGAATGGTTGGAGCTCGAACAGACCGATTCTCCAGGAGAAGAAGCGCTTTGTGGTCCATTTTGCCTGTGGCATCCATGTTTTTTTCCCTCCTCTACCTCTGTATCTCTACAGGATTTTTAAGACTACATCCGACCAGTTCGAGTTTGATCCGTCGGCTCAAGATAGGGGAGTGCTCGATACCTCCAGAAACGGAGCTCCAATCGGGATGCAAAAGAAACGGAACCCCTTTTAGCCTGAGGACACACTGTACGATCGCTGCTCGACCCCTTTTCAAACTCCGTATATTGTCCGTGTGTTGTCCGACACGAAGCGAGTGTGTGTGTGTGTGTGAAGAGCGTAAAGAGTAAATTTTGAATAATTGATGGGGTGCCATTACCACCTTATTTTATTTTTATTACCCACCAAACAGCTTGGGGGAGGCAAATGGCAACAACAGCAAAAAATGGCAAAACAAAAACACAACCACGACAATCCGAATTACTCCGAGAGAGCAGCAGCAGCACTAGCAGCAGTTCCTGGAGTGAGTGGTTTTATAGCCTTCACCTCCTTTGCAAGCGGTACTCTGATTCCATCGCACCCCGTTCCAGTCTCGTTTGGGACCCCTAATCTCGCCAGATCGATCGATTAAGAGGGCTCATGGCTTACGGGTGATCGTTAATGAGAGGGTGTACTTAGCCATAGCGGCAGCGCATTACCCGGTAGTCGGATGCCCTATCTATTTGCGTTCGGCGGTGTGTAAATGAAACGTTTTAGTTTGTAATGCATACTGGCGCTGTTTTGCTACTGGAGAGGGGAAACGATAATTAATTCCAAGGCGTAAGAACAGCGCGTTATGATTTGCAGAGCAAAGTGTAAGGCAGGAGGAAAAGACCCTCATATAAACAACAGCAGGTAGTTGAAAGCAACACTAAGTAAACTTTGATGGTAATGCAACCGTGGTACCGAGATATCGATTAATTACTTTTATTCATTGCAAAACAACTGCCCAGTCTGATGGGGTTGATTGAAACTTTGAACAATATATGATAAAGATAACGACTTTGTTAATGATGTGCAGTGGTTTCATTCGCGGTTTGAGCGTCCCGAGACTTTAGAGGGATTTCATCTCTTCAAACAAAAAAGGTCCTCTACATATAAACAAGCCGATCGTTTGCTACTTGAAGTTAACGGGAAAAAATCCAACCATCGTTTGAAGGAGTTCCCGCGTCTTGGGACACTTGGGCGGTGACTTGGCCACCGGAACGCACACGCACACACGACGCGCACCCAACTCCAGCCAACCTTGGAGCTCGGAGTCATCCGGTCGGAGATTCGACGCATCGTTTTTCGCTCTCTTTCTCCCTGTCTGCCTTACTCTTGCCTGTCCGTTTTTGCCGGTACTGTGGGGACAAATCTGACATACTACTACCCCTTGTCACCCGGGCCACAGCATACCCATCGAGCTTCCCACGAGCGCAAGCCCATCCAACCGATAGGCAAGAAGATATAAATTATAAATTGAAGTTTACATATCGGTGTGCGGTGTAGCGTGGCGAAGGCGAAAGGCGAACCCACGGGGACGGCAAGGTACGTACCTTGGAGCGGTGTAGCTCACCGAACCATGACCGCCGTACGCTTCCAAAGGCTTGGCTTCGGGCAATGAAGATCGTTTCGATCCCCGAGTGTATGTGTACGCTCACAGTTTTGATGAGCAAAAGTTTTATAAGGTGCTGACGGGAGGAACGATGTGACATGCGGTGGATGTGCGCAACGGATGTTGTTGTTGGGCGATGCTAATGTTCTTGTGCATCAAAGGAACGATGGTTCAGCGCTGGAAGACAGGAAGTGCTGGGTGTAACCTAGCGTACCGTGTGCACTGAAGAGTTCCAGTGACATTGTTCTTGCTGCTCTGGAGGGCATTAGGAGGGAGTGTGGAAAACATCACACCAAGGTCGACTGATCGTGTCGTTGATTGTTTTTGAGACATGGGTGTTCTGTTTTTTTTCACTCAAAAGACAAAGAAAATATCGCACAGTCACTTGCAGCACACATCAAACTTATCCTTATTGACGTCGGATAGCTAGCCACAATCGAATAAAAACATTATGCAATTTAAAACCAATAAAACTGACCAATAATCATAAATCAAACTTCCAGTCATCGATTGGCAAAGATCCACCGAGCAAGAACAACACTATCAAGGCAGCTTCTTCGTTCTCTATTCGTTTCTCTGCGAAACCTAAAGATCGATCGCACTGTATCGATCTGTCCAACGGCACAATCAAACGTACAAGCACGCCCGGAATGTACGCTACCACCGGCCTGCAAAGCCGTAGGAACCCCATTCCCCGACGCATCGATCGGTGATCGCGACACACCGTGCGCATCGTATCGCATCGGTTTCGATAAAAGAGCCGCGATAAACCGCGCGAGCCCCATAATTGGCAAGCCAGCTCCCTTTTGCCTCTCGATTGAAGCGATCTCGCACCGTGGAAACGCGGAGAGAAGCGGGTGCGTGTGTGAGCATCGAGTCGCCAAGGTTGGCAAATGCCGCGCCACGGAAGTTGCCACCGTTTCGAGACACGCACCACGCAAGACCAAAATCGTGAACAAGAGAAAGAGCGAAAGAGAGCAAGAAGCAAATACAACAAAAAAACAAGCTTAGATTTATGTCTCGATTGTTTTCCCGTCCTCCCAGACCCTGATCATTGGGTCATTGGAAACATTGGCCCCTTTGCAAGCTCGATCAAGCGGCACAAGTGACAGTTGCTCTCCCTTGCTTCTCCAATATGCCAATTCGACTCGGCGGAGTCGGTGAAAAATGGGAGAACACGTGGAAACGGAAAGATAAATAAAATGTATCAATTCGCATGATAAATTTTTGCACTATTGATTGTGCGGTTTCGTCCACCCTGGATGCTCTCATGCTTTCACCGCACCGTCCCTCAACCCATTTTTACCCTCGAACAAGGAACACATTTCGCAGAACCGGGACCGAGGAGTCCCATTCCCTGGAGAGCTCAACGTCGTTCGGTCGGATGCGAACAACAGCGACAACAAAATACAACACACACACGCACACTGCTACGCGAATCCGATCCGTGTTTGCCCGAAGGACGGAACCAGCCAAGTGACAGGACTTTAGACACCGGTCGTGTGACAGTCTAATAAAAATATCACACCAACCGGTTCGCTTTGTTGTTGACCGGGCCGAGCCGCAAAGCATCCCTATTAGGATTCGAAGCCCTCCGCGTGAAGGATCCCCATTTGCGAGATGTGGAAAGTGTCGATCGAAATTGATCGCTTGTCAAAACAGTTGCTCAATCATATCGAGCGTCCCACGGCCGGAGGAATGATCGATGACAGGGGCAGTATGTTGCGTGTCATTCACTGCTGGATTTAAGATCTCCGTTTTGGACGATTTAATCTTGAGGAGGAAGTGTAGTTTGTGTGCGTTTTGATGCTATTTATATGCGATATTACGGGGCTCCGCGCAGTGTGTCGCTTTGGTGCAAATGGTAAGCGTGTTGTCTTGTGACGAGAAGCGTGAGCTGATCGAGACCCGATTTTCATAAGTCAAAGGAAATCTTTTTCACTCTTCAAACCTGTCTCACACAAACTACCGAATTGATCTACATAAACGTGCAGTGTGCAGCGATTGCAGTACCTATTCCTGCTCTTATTACTGCACCAGTTACTGCACAAACGTGTCCATAACCGCACCACGCACACACTCTGCTGACCATCTGTCGCTCGCGCTGGGGGCCCCCAGAGGAGTTATTGCAGTTCGTGTGATCTCTCTTCTCTCTCTCCCCCACCGCACTTGGGTCTGGTTGGTGAATGACATACGCGTCATGTTCGACGTCCCCGGTTCCGCGATGCATTCGTCACTCGATGATGCTGTGTTGCATCAAATGCACCGACACAGTTCCTACTCGCAACAACCTCAGGCCTCCCCGTTTTCCGACTCATTTCCTCCAGCTTCAACCCCGTTCATCACACATCCGCGATCTTCATCATTCAGCGCGCGCTTGGACCGGGCGACAGCTTTTTTATCTGTTGTTTGTGGACGATGTGAAAGATAAGGTTGTAAAGAGGAAAAAAAATCCTCCACAAACACACACACAGAAATACACATAGGCACATAGACTGCATGTGCATCCACGGTGCATCGTGCATCGGCACAGTGTGTATTAAAAAAATGGACTGATGCGCAGGCAGTGCGGAATACAAATGAGGGGCGGTTTGGTACCCAAACAGACAGACACACACACAGACGCAAGCCAACGTAAGCTTTTTGGATGTGCAAGATCGCGCCAACCCTTCTCTCCGCGACTGTGCCTGTGAATGCTTCGCGAGATTGTTTTTTTTTTCGGTACGAGTTTTTTATTGCGCTTCGAAAGGGAAAAACCTCCAGCGCTTGAGCGGGGCGGCAAATGTGACGTCCGACACTGTCGGGCTGTTGCATTCGATTAGCACTCAGCTAACCTTTAACATGGCTGTCTTACAAGTTGGAAGAGCAAAAAAAACTACGACCCCAACACCCACCTTAGCACATTGAGTTGTTCGCTGTTGCTCGGGCTCAAGCTTCCGTCAGGTTTTGAAATGTAGGCTGCAGCAATCGAAGCACCGGTCTAAGCAGGCAAACCCGGCCGGATGTCCCCGACAGGCAAACCTAAGACACACTGCTGCACTTGTGCACCAGCGTCTATCAATTGCCCAGTGACAGTTCAATCTTCTTTTCTTTGAATTACCCCTTTCCCCTTTTTTGTTTGAAAAAAGCCCATTCGGAAAAGGCTATCGAAGCGTGTCACTGCTCCAAACGCTTTGCCCAGTGCCCTTAGGGTTATAGGAATTATTAAACACGAATAAAATCAACGATTTGCCTTTCGAAGTGAGTGACCGTGTGCAGTTGCTCAGTGAAAACGATCGGTTTACGGAGCATCCGGCAAACTCAGACGACAAATGCACAAATCCTAACGTTTGAAGTCACCTGAAAACTCGTCGTTTGCGGTGTGTCATCGGTTGAACCGGCAGCGACATGCAACGGTGAAGACGAAGACGCACCACACACAGTTACGCTAGATCTGTCATGCGGAAAATATGCATTCATTATATGCAATTCGATCACCGGGAGCAGCAGCAGCTTGGTGCGGCAGCGTCCTGAGGGTTGGAGGTGTACGTAACACACCCTCAAAATGGGGCAGCAAAACTCCCCGCTCCCCCGGGTGGAGCAGGGCTGCTCGGGCAAGAAGAAAGAATCTTCTTACACGCAGGGAGTGCAGCTTGCGGTAGAAGTATCTACACAAAAACACATCCATATCTTGACAAGCAGTTACCCCCATTTGCACAACGGCAACTCAAACGGTCAGTTTTTCACGAAGTCTTTCTTGAGAATCGGAGAAGTTTTTTTTGTGGTTTTGCTTGGAATAACAACAGCAGCAGCAGTAAAGCAGCAAAAAACCTCAATTTCAATTATTTAATTATAAATAATAAATTGTAACGATGTGGGAATGATGGGCAATTCTGCGGTGTGGCTTCTTCAGGACCCTTTGTGTAATGCATTCCTCTAGCGTATGGGCGATCAAGTACTACAGAATCGATCAGGCGCTCACAAAAACATCCCGAACATCAGCCCGAGCAAATGGCTTGTAAAAGAAGCCAGCGCATTTTATTGTTCATTTTAATTACCCCCAATTCTTCTCTCGACCGGTAGCTTCTCCACACTGACACACACATACACCATCACTTCTCTAGATTCGGTCAACTCGGCACGGCCCGTTCGGAATGTACAACAGCTGCTGTCGGAATGCACTGTTACAATTTATTTAACCCTTGCAACACATTTCCCGTGCTCATTATCTTGGCCCAGTGAAGATAGTTTTTCGCAATCCTCTTCCGAAACGGGTTTTGTGTTATCAGGATTGTGCAACATCTTCATCAACAACGGTGCTGCTGTTGTTCGGTGTCTCCTGTTCTTGAAGAGGACTGGAACTTTTTATTAAAACTGATCAGCAAAAAAGTGGACGATGTTTTTATAAGACAATATTTTTGCATCTTCTCCGGCTCGTTACAAACACGTGGTTCGATTGCACGGTGTACGCCTTGAAATGTGCGAGCCTTTGGTTAGTGTGCCTTATCGATGTGCTGTGCAGTACCGAGCGCTAATGCGCGTTTGTGCTGCCTTTTTTCCACCTTGTGTGTGTATTTTTTTTTTTTTTTTTTTGCCTCCACCCGTTCCTAGAAACCTTGATCGTAACTATCGAATCGTGTACGTGCGGCTTACCGTGCCTACATATTAGCGACATGTTTTGCGCAACCCCAAGCCCATCTCTCACGCCGCCGAGATCACCAACCCCGCTCGCCGTCCCCTCCCCTTCTGTCAAGCTTCGTCCAAGAGAGTTATGAAAGAAATCAATCATTTGCCATCAACCGTCAAGCTTCAATCACGGCCCGCGCGTCACCTCGCTGTCGCCGTTGTCGACGCCGTGCCGCCGCCGCGCGAACGCTTTCAAGATCGCGGCCACCCCGGGACCGATTGCGCGCGATAGGCTCGCGCAAACACGCGCAAAGCACAATTTGCTCACCCGCGCTGTCGATTGGGGATTTGTGTGTGTGTGTGTGTGTTTTTTTTCTTACTACCGTCGTTAGCCTGGACCACCATGCACCTGCCGATCACGGCTGACGGGCGCTGGTGCACCGATGTGAGATCACAGTGTCTCACCGGGCACGAACTTCCGGTAGAGCGGTAGAGCGCACGGCTTCTCACCGAATCCAGCTAAAGATCACTTCATTTTCGCGTTGGCAAATGGCGCGATCGCAAACACAACCAGCACACACATAGCCTACTTATTAATTATTCATTCGATGCGTAACGGAACGCGTTCCGATCGGTTTCGAATACGCTTCAATCGATACACCTCAGCTCGCGCGGTGCCAGATCGCGACCTCGCGAGTGCAGCGCTGTGATCACGATCGTGCGATTTGCCGCGAGCAGATTTCATCATTTGCAGTTTCAGGTTTCTGGCAGCCGAAAGAGGTTGCTGTGGTGATCCCGCGCCGAGGTCTGAATTCCCCTGCAGCGGTAGGTTTGGCTGTAAACGATATTCACAGTAAATCACATCTCTCAATCATACTATAGACCGGTAGCTCTCCAACGAACTGTCTTGTAAAGAGATCTTGAACAAATAAACAAATATTAGCTGTCAACATACAACAATGACTGGAGGATCATTTGAAAACTTTATATCGAAGGAAATTTGCATCCAATATCCAATGAAACTGTACTCTTATTGGGAAGTATATCAGAATACAATATAAAATCCTATTTCTGGAATACGTCCTCTCAACGATCCGTAAGAATTGGTTCTTGGCATTGTGGAGTAAAGATTTTACATTAAGATCTTTAGAGATATTAAAAGCTTTTCAAAAGTACGGATTTTTTGAGGAGCTATTTTCAGCAACGACAAGAGCCCTAAGTAATTTTTCGATTTTCTTTTCAATATTGAGTAATCAAAAATCAAACTTTATAATGGTGTCCTATTTTCATTTATGGCTCCAATAATTATGTTGGAGTTGAAGTCAACAAATATTACAAGTGTATACATTGAACTAGTTTCCCTGAAAAAAGTATAATCCATTGATTGATTATTGATGATGCCTGTAGAAACTACAATCACTTTTTTTTACAAAAAACACAACCGCTTAAGTGTAAAAAAAAATCACCCACTAATTCTACCCAATCTTAGTCACCCCTGGAATGCGACGCTGCCATTCAAGCGTTAGACTGTGGCCCGAGGGTGGAGGGGGATTTTCTAGCCCTCCATCGGTACGATCGATCCAAGCGCGGGTGATGATAGCAATCATTGTTGCATACCGGGAAATGAAACAATCTCGTTTCCCACATCACGAACGCGCCGCGTCTCCCCCAGAACGACACAGAGAGCGAACAACAAAACGCAGTGTTTGTGCATGTGTATGATTGTGAGTGTTTCAGCATTGCAACCTGTATATAACCCTTAGGTTTGTTACTTTGTTGAAGTGCAATTCTGGGAACCCGGAGCGAGTGACGTCATCGGACATTAGACAAAGGACCGATTCGCCGCATTTTCAGGTGCGCGAAAGGTTAAGAGCAAGCTGGGAAGGACCTGTTACAGAGACAGGTGGCCGGGAGTGCGAGACAGCCGTACCAAGGCACACGACGCACGACGTTCCCGGGCGCCAATGGAATGCGTTTCTAAGTTGACATCTAATCAAAAGTCGAAAGAAACCAGTTCGCTACTAGCAGCGCTGATGTGTGTGTGTGTGCGTGCCGGTGCGCCCGGTGCGTAGTATCCGCGCGAGCGTTTCACCCTTCAACGCAACGCAGGCGGTGTAGGGCAAAAATTTCCTGCATCGATTAATATTGATGAGTGATTGAATGATAATTGTAGATTTTTTGCTGCCACCGTGGTGGCTGTTTCTCCACTACACACGAGCTACGGCGAGTGAGGTGGTCGTCAATTTCCATAGGCATGTTTTCCTAGGCCTTTGCGTTCACTTGACTTTGAAAGTGCGCGTCGGTGCCGTGCGCGCGTACGGACGGTGCTGAGTGTGCGCGTTTCTATGGGAGTTTTCCATCGGGCCCGGTTCGGTGTGCCACAACGAGCGCGCATGTGTGTGTGTGTGGCCTTGTAAGGCTGCACACCTCTTGTCACCTTCGTCTTTAGCGCGACCGGACAGGTGAGATACCGTAACCGCTGCCAGGCGTACACGGCAAGCACAAGATGAGCTGAAGGGCAGACCAAAGCGCGAACCGTCGGATACAATGCGAGCGGAAGCGTCTCATGTGTGTCAGCCACAGCCAACCAGCTAACTACAGCTAGCCCGGGGTCTAATGTTTTGGAAAGTTGATTTTCCTCCTACCCCGTCACACGCGAATTGCGTGCCGCAAGCGCCACACTACTTTAGAGTTGCCCGTGTACGCTACCGTGTTTTGCATTTAATGTGATGCTTGTTCAACAAGCACTGACTAGAGAAAATAACGAAACATATAGAAGTAGAAATAAGCGTTGCAGATCATCTACTCTCCATCCGATACGCAAAACATTTCATCTAATATTTGATTATCATTAAGATAAGATGGTTACAAATAGACTCAACAGGTCGGTAGATCGGCCTGCTTCCCAGTACATTAAGCATTCAATTACGCAAATGGCCAATGCAGAGGAACAGGTGCCGCCGCCGGCTCGCCTGTACCCATCGTTTTATGTTCAGTTATTTTTTTTCGCCATCTGTCGACGACTGTCTAACCCGATTATGGACCAAACGAGCGGCTGCGCCTGACGGATGTAATTGCTTTCACTTAGTGGTGCTAAGTAGCAGCAACGCCTCTACCGGCAACGAAGGGAAGCTCTACTGCTTCCCTCATCCCGAAACGCATATAAATTCTGCGCTTCAGCTTTTATGATCTCACTAATCATTCGTAGCACCTTTTTAGAGGGAGATAGGAAAAAATGCAATCATAAAAACTCACTCACAAACATCTGCGATCTGGCTGCTTAAACATTCCAAGTGATGCTTTCTTTAGCTGCCGTAGCAAATGTGCAGTGTGTGTGTGTGTGTTTGTGTTTTTTTTCATCCATTCATCTCACTCATTAGAATGATGATTGTCGCTGATAAGCATCTTAACGCCGGAAATTAATGAATGAATCTTCTGCAGCACACGCTGGCGCACCGAGCCAGCCACACACTTGCTGCTGCCAACGTTAACGATCGTGCGGTCGTCGGCTGGCGACATTACATTTCACCGCATCGCGAACACTTGTGTTGTCTTCTGTGCGACTTTTGCTAATAAAACTCGGGCATGGCTTGGAGGGCGGGACGGTTTGATGGGGGACCTAACGCCACCCGCGGGTCCTCCAGCAGATCTGAGATAATTTATAGCAATTAAGTTTTACGCGCTTAGGAAGAGCCTCGTTTCGTTGCGGCATGCTGGTGGCTGGTGGATTTTTCGTTTCGGGCCGCACAGGACACATTCACTTCGCCGTGATAGAGCACGTTCACAGAGAAAACGCGCGAGGAAATGATGCACGGGCGGAACACGGGCGAAGGTGAAGGTCACCATCGCAGGTACCTAACCGCCGCTCGCTGGTGAATAAGAAGCGCACAGAAAAAACACCCCTCAACAACACTGTGTGGCGGAACCTGGTCGTGCAGGGTCGTGCACTGTTCGACACCGTGCTAGATTGAGGAAGTGCACAACAATTGACGCGTGCTAGACTGATGTTGTGTTTTGTGAGTGTGTGTGTGTGTGCGCGGAATCACACAACAACCACCCCAGCCGACCTCCCCCTTATTTCAGCTGAGCATTCTCCTCCGCTTATCCACAACAAACGCTTAGTCGCGGATGCTGCCCCTTGTACACGTTTTATTGCTAACGCGCTTGTGCCGCGCAGTCGCTTGACCGCTCGGGGTCTAACACATTGCGAGAGAACGCTAGGAGTGATGTGTTGTTAGCTGACAAGCGAGTGTTTTGCTTTGTATATGGGGTTCTGTGTTGTAGTGTGTTTATTATGAAAGAAGCCAGAGGCGTAACACGCCGCACATAGAGAGGTCGCAGTAGCATCAAAGTGAAAAATCTCAATAGAACAATGGACCGCACAATAGTGCTAGTGAAGAGGCAACATAGAGAATGAATAATGGTCCGAATGAGAGTCACTTTTAGTCACATCTAAAGTCTAACACAAACACTCATATGTGGAATTATGTTTTACCAATATTTGGAAAATGATTGAGAAGACTCTTCAATGTCTCTGAATGAGATTTCCATGCAAGACCTGTCGTGTGACAATCCGGACGCTTCACACAGCACCACGAGACCTCACTCTTAGAGTCGCGTTAAACGCTCATAAAATCAATGTTCAATGTTTCTCATTTTTTGGTGTCTCGAATCGCTTAGTGTCACCCTTAAGTGTGAAGGTCTCTCGTACTTCATAAATTACTTAAAATCAATTTCAACTTTACAACTTCATTGCATATCTTATTGCTTAAACAAAAAAAAACACTCAAAATGTGTCATAAAATCGGTCCCTTTTGTGCGCATTATGCAACATCCAATGCCGTTCCGCCTCACCTTTGGCCTCCCTGCCAGCGTTACTCACGTAACTCAATTCGATAATGCGCCACTCGGTGCCGGTCTTTTGCCTGCATTCTGCTCGCTTGCGAAAACGCGCAAAAATGCTGCAAATGATGATGATGTTGTTGTTGCTGGCCACAGTGTAACCCATTCGATTCGATTCGGTGTTAGCGTCTCATCGGATCGCACACCGCATCAGTCGCACGGTGCATCAGCCACTGCGCCGCGGTGTGAAAATTGCAATAAAACCTCCCGGGCCGCGTGTGCTGCACTCACGAACTGCAAAACGGGACTTTGATGTAGTCCGAAATCGTTCGATCATCCACCGCGAAGCGCGAACATAAAAACCCAACCTTCGAAGGTACGCTTTCGTCAAAGCTGTGCTGCACATCTCTTCGTGCTTCGTGGGCATAAGGCAGGCGGATGCAATTGGGGAGTTTTTTTTTTTTAACCTCAAACTTCTGCCATGTGCAGTTGATTTTTTGTTTCTACAGTGCTTGAAAAAACGATTCGCGATCACTTATTGCCTAAAAGCGTGTTATACTCTTGAACAGCGAAAAAACAATTGAACCTCAACAAACAGGAGCAACAGTCAAAAAAAAGCTCACACGACGCATAGTTTCGATGGTCGGATGGTTTTATTGTCCTCTCCTGTTCCCATCCCCTATCTTGACGCTATGACGCTGCCCTGTTGCTCATCCCGTGCTGTTGCCATTCTTGCGCGTCCACCGAGTGGCTTCATTCGCATGGTGCCTGTGGTGCTTTTCAGCAGAAAAGGCCGCCGCCGCTGCTGTTCGGCTCTTTTGCCGATTTGCCGAAGAATGTCCTGCCGACATTCCACCGATACCATATAAAAGCATTCGCAATTGGACCCGGGGAAGGGCGAAAACAGAACGCTGCCGTACCCGCGGGGTGGATCTGTTTCCCAGGGGTCGGCAAGGCCAGGGAGAATCCAATCCATGCCGTGCGAGGCGCAACGCCGCAAGAATGAACGAGGTCCAAAACATTTCGTTCATCTCCCCGGTTGTCCCGACGATTGTTGCGCGAACCTGCATCCTTTGCATCAATGTCCTTTCCTTTTTTTTGCTCTCTTTCTTTCTCTCGCTCTCTCTCTCTCTCTCTCTCTTTCTCTCTCTCTCCATCTTGATTTGTTTTACTTGTTTCATATCCAGTGTAGGACAATTTCATTTTCCAATCGCTTCCTCGTTTCCATCGGTTCCTTTGGGTTTCGTCGTACGTTGATGCTGCAATGTCATCGTCGGCGCAGGAATGACGCGCAGCGAACGGTTCGCTGTTTCCCAGCATCCGGGGGAATTGTTTGCGTTTTGTGAATGGAATGTTTTCCTGCTACTGCAAAGAATGGAATGGCTTATGTCCTGCTCGCGAAAGCTGAGAGAACGAGTGGTTCTTCGCGCAGGTTCCTTTGGTCGGTCCAAAACGTATCCTGCCACACGGTGACCCACCGATTTCAGCGACATATTCCAACGTATGTGTATGTGAGTGTATGTGTGAGTGTGTGTGTTGTCGTGACAATTGTTGCAATCCATTGCACATATTATCAATCGACAATTATCGACCCGCGGCTCTGCAGCGTAAAGTGATACGGCAAGATGTTTACAAACCCATTACATCCTTCCCTTTCAGCCGCTAAGCACGAGGAACAGGGGCCTTTCCATGTTACATTTTACTGTGAAACAAATTACAGTTACTATTCCCACTCTTATCTTATCTATGACACGATTCAAACACTCCCGGGTGGGCATTTTTGTTTTATTGCCATTCAAAACACTCTGTGCGGCTAATGTAGGCCCGTGGCACGTGCTGCCGTGACAGTTATGAAAGCCTGTGTGTGTGTGTGTGTGTGGCGTGTCCTATAAAGTTTCCCTTCCCCCCGGCTCCACTACTGATCTCTCACTGGCACTGTCAATTCTTAATTGATGAACAAAAAATGTGTCTGGCCCTGAGGGAGGGGGGTGAGGACAATCTATTATTACTCCACGCACGCTCGGACTCAGACACTCATATTTTGGGGTGAATTATTGATTTCTGTCTAGTGGGGTGGACAAAACCGCGTCCTGCCATTGTGTATGTATTTGAATGGTGTGGCATCGTGCGTTCCATCACCGGTCGAGCAATTGTCATAACCAAAAAAAAAAAGTACACCCACTCGGACATGTTGCTGCAACTATTCTTTTGGAACTAATTTTCCCACCATTGCCTGTGAATTTGAGGGAAAATTTTAACGATATGAGAGGAAGGGTGTGTGGAAGGAAATGATAGGGCGACACATCGAATGCCCTTTCTTCTCGCTTCCTTGCACAACCGCGAGGACACATGGTTGAATCGGAAGGAGTGAGAGATACCGAAAAAAATGAAAACAAAAACGAATCAAAAGCCACATGTAGTACCGATATAATAAAAAAATACACAAAATACGAAACAATAGACACATGTGAAAGGGTGGTGATGTGGAAGAAAACTCATACAGAGAGAGAGAGAGAGAGAGACGTCCCTGAATGAACAACAAAAAACCAACCCTCCACGTACAGTGGAAACCTCTAACAAACGAGCATTGTTTAGTGCGGGCCACGTGAAAAGGTGCCCAAACGTTGACAACAATGTACGCTTATTCTTGTCAAAATCTGCCTGATGTAGCACAACATACACACATCATTTTGGGTGGGGAATACAAGGGGAAAACCCCGGAATGGAAAAACGCTGAAGATGATAAGAACAACAGCAGCGTACCGCGACGTACACGTGGGAATCGGATCGGTAAAGCGCAAAATAGAAAACATCCTCTCCCAACAAACCACAAAATGCTTCTTTGACCTTATGGAAAAGCTCCCCGAAAAAGCTACCAAAACAAAAACGCATCACCATCACCACCACCACCACCATTATTCAAAACTATCGAGCGAATAAAGATGATCGCTGTTTATGTTTGACAATTGCGCTTGCTGCTGTTTTCTTTTCCGTTGCCGCTGCTGCTAAACAGCGCACGGCCTGCGTCACACGTTAATTGCTAGCCATTTTTCTTCGTCGGATTCCATGTGCACCTGTGCTGGGCATGGGGTTGATGGGGTAGTTTTTTTTTACTCACTGTTCACAACTTGGTTCGCGCTCGCGAGATGAATTCGGTTGCGCTTCCTGTTGTTCAAACCGAAAAGCGCGCGCAGTCGTGCGATTGTCACGGGCGTAACGAGTGGAAGGGTGCGAGTGGCGAACATTAAAATGACATTTGTGATTTGGCGGCCGACAGGTGAGAGATTTTTTTTTTCATATTTTTATTATTGTTTTTTTTTGTTTTCGTCCCCCTAAACACACGCATGGCAAACGCCAAACAAATATGATTGTGTTTTTGGTGCGCTGCTGCACCGTAGGGTTGAAAATATGACAATTTGTGGCGCAGCCTTTCGTTCTGGGTCAGTTAAGAAGACGGTCAGTGTGCACTATTGTTGAAACGGTGACGTTTCTTTTTTTTTCTTCACTTTACAATGGACTCCCTTCCGGTTGTGTTATTGTTAGAATGTTTTTCTTTTTCGATTGGTTGACTTGCGTTTTTCCCGAAAGTCATGAGAGCGTGAGTTGCTTGAAAAAAACGAGTTGGAATGTAACAAGGTTCTACAAGCATGAGCATTCAACCTGCTTCAACTCTCAGGATGAAAAAATGATATGTCTTATTACATTTTGAAAAGATTGTTTGAAAACTTACATTGCATTTGAACGTAACGCATTTCAAAAGCCTTAGTTAAGTTATATTGAACAGAACATCATCTTCAAAAAAAAAACAAAAACCTTGAATACACCCCCAAAACAACGAAACATTAAGGCGCTAGATAACCGATCGCACCAAACGTCCAGGAAGGAAGGAGAACGCGCCCGAAAGGCAAACCCGAACGAGAACCGCCGACAACCGATGGGCGTCAACCTGGCGTTCGGGGATTTGGGATTGCCCCCTTCGCAAGACCTCCGCGCTCGTCTTTGAATTCGGCAACTTGGCTCCAAAGTTTTCAGTCTCTGTCTGGGGAAGGAACAGGACGAAACCCCGGACCAGAAGGCGGCATCTTGCACAGATTGTGTACGAACGCGGTGTATGTACGGCGATGTATTTTTCGTAGTGAATGAGGCCCTACGGGTGTGTACGGGTGTGTGTCTTAGCTTTTTGTTGTTGCTGTTGTTGTTTTGTGAGCCTTTTACGCTCTACAGAAGGTACGAAAGGTTCTGAAGGTTCCATAGCCCCCAAAACACAAGTACAAACAGCACCAGACATACAAATGTGTATGCATAAATTAGAATTTCATAAACAGAAACGCTTGCCAGACGAAAGCGAATAATCGAACGAAAAAAGCGAAAGGAAAGAGTACGAATCAACACACGCACGCAGACGTTAAGGGACGGATCTATCAAATCTGACATCGTCATAACAGACGCACAAAAGGGGGCAAGGCGCCAGACTGGCACTGAAGCTTCCCGCAACACCGTGAAGGGCTTGTGGAGGCGGGTTGCGGCGCAGCCTAGGGTAAGAAAAATGAATTAATTAATTTTGATTATAAGCGAAAAACTCAAACCGAGTACTACACCAACTTCTGGGGAGCTCCAATAATTCTGGAGCAGATCCAGAAGTTCCAGCAGATTGTCCGTGCGCCTGTCGTAGCGCCAGAAACGGATTTCGTTACTCTACCCCCAATACGGGAAGAGCTTCCAGTGATGCCCTTGTACGGGGTGGAGCCAACCAGGAATGTCAAACGTCAATTAGAGTGCCGCTACACTGCCTCTGCGCTACTGCAAACATGTAAAATTGTACCCCCACCTCCCCGTCGGTTTTAGCTTCAAAGCTACCGAAAACCCAGCGGAAACCTGAACCAATGCGGATTGTTTCACGTTGCCGCAAGACGTGCTGCCGCGCAAATTGTGAGTGGCCAGCGGTCCCCATCCTGACATTGCCATTGCCGGCTCGGCTGCCTTGTTAGTGTGATCGATCTAATTAAAGCATTCCCCGAGCTGAGCTGAAGTTCTCACCAGCGGTTGTGTGTGTGTGTTTGTTGTGGCCGTCGTCTTTGAGTCGCGAGAGTTTTTGGATTACAAAGTGTATTTCCAGTCAAAGATGATTGAGAAGTACTCTTGGGAGCGTAGAATGTCTAGCGCTCCGTAGCGATAGAGACATCACACCATATTCTAAGCCAATCGTGTAGTTTGCCTATTATGAAATCCTTCATTCCATTTCGCCCATACAGTCAGATAAGTGAACAGCCTTTGAAAGACTCTTGTTAAATGAAGACAGTTCCTCTTCTGCTGAAAAAGGTGTTCCTCCAGCAAGATCCGCTCCAAGAGCGTGACGCCCTGAATACGTTCAGCGTACATGGAGTTCAGCTCTCACGAAGCGATGCGAGTGATTATCGCTCTTTCGGCAGAGAAAAGCGAATAAGCAAAGCCATCCAAAAAAGGAGGAAGGAAAGTTGAAATGAAATTCACGAAATCTATCAACTCGCACAACGAGCTGACGAGAGGGCATCCTCGGTCTTCTTAGACCCCAATTCTCTCTCGGAGCCGTGTCATTTTTTTCGTGTTGTTTTTTTTTCGACATCTTCCACCCGATCCCCCTAGCGACCATTCCGTTCCACTCGAAGCCCAATGCCTGGCGCTTGCCTTTTAGCGCCGGAGCAATAAAATTAAATCAAATAAAATGTCAAATTTCTGACTCGGTTTCTCACCACGCCGATCCGTTCGGCACCAAAAGCGGCCAAAAGATCCAACGATCCCGGCCTGATTATAAGGAAGCCTATTCAACTGGCTCATTAGCAACCTGGTGGGGGGGAATGGAGAAGAGCGGAAGATCGCCCCCGAAACCGAACCGAACAAACAACGAGCCCAAAATACACAACACCGAGCGTTGAGTTCCACGGTTCGAAAAACAAATGGACCTCCTTTCTGCGCGGCCATGATTTACCGCATTTGCTCGAATCGATTTGCACGGCCATAAACCATCGGGTATGGAATTGGGAAGTTTGGAGCTCCGGGTACGGGGAGCCTTAGTCCCAGTGTGATCGATTTCTGGCCAACTTTTCATCTTCCACCGTTAGCATCCTCCAACCGCGTTCTCATTAGTCACGGAGCCATGGAGCGAGGAACGCTCTCGTATGGATTATTGTTCTGATGGGATGATGTCTCCTCCCGTTTTTTTTCTTGCCTCTCTGAGCCTCTCTCTAACATCCTCACCGATGCGTGATGCATCGTGGCACTTTCTCAACAGCGTTCTCGTATCCTACTTTTTCGCTTTGTTTTGTTTCGGGGAAGAACTTAAATTTGTTGGTTCTCAAATCGAGAATAAGATCTTTGCACTCATGCGATCACGACCGCTCGCGCGGCCAGCCAGCCATCCAGTCGGGATTTTTTCTTTCTCCACCCAATTCCCGGGGCCGTACCGGGGCCGCAACTTGCAAAAATGAGAAGATACGGTTTTAATTGTTTTTCATCAAAGGGTGGCAACGCGCGTCTTCGAGTTTCGATTTGAAGCGCAAACGATGATACCCTCACGGCCCTTGCGCCTTCCCAGGCCCTCTTGCGCGGGTAGTGCCCGTAATGGGTAACGAATTGGGAATGTAATGTGGCCTCAGTGAAGCAAAGACGGGGGAACGACAAACAAAAAAATGCATGCAACGCATCGTCCTACCCCAAAAAAAATCCCGTAAAGTAACACTACACTCCAGCTCATTCCAGTTTGTCGGACGCTCGGTACATTCCTTTCAAGGGTTGAACGATATCCCTACCGCTCTTCATCTTCCTTCTCTCCTTTGCGGCCCTATCTCCAGAAGCACATCAGTGTGGGAACTTACTCAAAAGCCGGATAAGTTCTGATGTAATCGCGACCGAAGAACGCCTGAACCATCTCACACACCAAGCCCGATAGAACGCCGGTTATTGTGGCGGACCTTTACACTTGTAAGCGGGCGCGCGCGCGCGATCATCCTCCTTGCGCAGCATCTGTTTGTATTAATTCGCAATACATCATTTAGCTGAGGAGGTGATAATATTATTAAAGCAAAATCAATACATTTATTACTATTATTATCGGTACCACCGGGGCCACTGCCGACACCGTGTCCGCAACAGCTTAAAGAAGTGAAAATGATTATTATTAATATTTTTTAAAGTGTATAATCAAATCCTGCTGGCAGACACACACACACACACACACACATACAGGCAGACATACAATCTCACGTGCTCACTGTGTATGTCCTGGAGGTTTGAAACGGTGGTAGTGGTCGAACCAGAACCGCACCAGAAGGGGCTGTACCGTCTGGATGTTCACAGACGCAGAATCCCGCCGCAGATCCGCGTGCAGACTTCTGCTACGTACTTCGGACCAACAACATCAACTTTAACAACAACAACAACAAAAACTGGTACAGATCGTGGCGATCTGGTAAGACTACATCAGCCACGGTGGAGCGAAGGGTGCAACAAAAAAACGTATCCAACGAGCAACTTACCAACCTTCCACCGGGCCTTGCAGCGCTTTGAAAGGCAGGCGTCATAATAGTGCCAAAGCTGCCGTTGCTTTCTACAGTGCAACTGCTGATGCTGATACTGGTAACATTGTGCAGCCGACAACGACGTCGACGACAGCCGTAGGCCTCGTAACGGGCCCCGTCATAAAGCCATCGTCCATGGCATAGGTTTCGGGGAGCGCTGGAGCGCATGGCTTTGACTCTTTATTGTTTTACGATCGCAGTTTGTGTGGACCTTGGAGGGTAGCCGTGTCGAACCGTACCGCGGGCTTTAAGATACAAACTGAAGCTAGAAGGGAAGTCAACAACGCAAATCCAACGTTTTCAGCAAAATCCCATTAACGACTAGAACTTCTAGCTCGAAAAGGCGCGATGTCCAGGCATATCAAACGCCACAGCATCACATCAATGATCGTACGGGTTCCGATCGAATTAAGTCTTAAGTCAGGAAAAGCGAAACTCCGGCGCACGCAACACCCCAAAGTCCTTCAATTTAAGGCGGGCGTCGACCGTTTCCAAAAAAAGGGCCACAATATACCCCAAAACATATTCTGCAGCACACACACACGAAATATAACGTGAAACAACGCACACTACAGACGAATGAAACCGCCCCGAAGATTCGGCGGAGGCTGGCCGTGTTCTTCAATACTTCGAATTTCGGACGGTGCCCCTTGTACCGCCCCGGGGAGAAAAGTCCGCCCCGTGTTCGGCGGACCAACGACTTCGCCGACAGACCCGTTTTCCAGCATCCAGCACCGACACGATGGTGCCGTGAAGCCGTGACGTTCTTAATGGTTCCCCTTGCTTGCAGGTCAGTTCTTTGCCGTTTTTAACGACAGTGTGCATTGTGTGTGAAAGAAATGCCGCCAAAAAGTACAGAACCACTCTTAGCCACGGAGCCTCAAAGCATATGGGAACGAAAGACGGGGTTTGATGGTTAGAAAATTCTCCGAAACATCATCTGACTCGTCTGTTTTGGATCTTTGATCCAGTAAGTCCTTAGGGGTAAATGATGGAATTGTATTACTGGGGTGTCTAATGCGTTCATGGTACGTCGATTCCTGCCAACAAAATGATACCTGTTGATAGAAATGTCACCATATGACACCCCAAGAATGTCATCAAACGTGCATAGCATACTCGTGTGCGACTTCTGACGCATACAGTGCGCCCGCGTAAATGTCATTCCTGATACTTGTAAATTAAATCAGTCCGCTTGTTATGCAAACAAGCGTCAAACGCTACCGGATAATCGATCCGTAATTGTCCGGTGATCATCTGGCCCGGGCAACGATCACTATTCCGAAGCCAGCCCGACGGACGGTCTTTCAACAAAACCGGCTCGAACCTTTCGTCCGGGGTATGCCGCTTCGTGGTGCGCTCTAACTCATCATCTCCACGTGGCCACGCGGTCGCGAAGGTGTGTTGTTGGTAAGGCTGCGCACAAAATTCCATAAATCATTGACAGATGAATTTTGCAAGCGCTCAGGTAAGGCGCGCCTTTCCACCATCGAATCTTCGTTTGCCTCTTGGTTCTTCACTTCACCTTACCGATGGCCTTCATTTGTTTTAACCTTCCTGCACTGCCTCTGCCAACCTCCCGGTGCCCTCCCAACAACGCCATGACAGCTGGCAAATGGTCTGCAAAAAAAAGCGCCAAACCGCTGCTTTTTGGTGAGGATCGCGAAGAGTGGTTGAAGCTTTTCTTCTTGTTCTCCATTCCGCTGCTCCTTGCGCGGGTCAAACGCGAGGACGCACTCTGCAACGCGTGCGGCGTCCGAAATGAGCAGATATTTCATGTGCATTATTTGTTTACCTTTAGCTTGATGTTGATTGAATGAAGCGAAACACAGCGAGCGCCATGCGCACAGATGGAAGTTCGTCTTATTACGCGGTCGTGAGCGAGTGTTTGTGTGTGCGTTTGTTTTTTGTTGTTGTCTCGTTGTGCTCGTTTTTCGTATTTTTCTTGTGGCACATTGCGTGCGGGTTCTTTTTTGCCTTCCTCTGGGTCATTGCGTGTATTGTTTGGATAGTGTTGAATACTGGTTTCAATTTTTTTCTGTTGTTCGTTTGTGTAAAACGTTTTATAACAACTTACCAACGAGCTTACCAGTGTGTTGGTCGATAAGAGAGAAGCTGCTTCATCAGTGGACCGTAACACTCAGTCAAACTTCTTCTTATAAACCATACCAGACCCAATATCCATGTACACACCTGAAGAAGCTGTCGCAGTTATTGTCTCATCCATGTCCAACATGTACTTCCAACACACATTCTTTTCTTCTAACCTGCAATGATGGGACCGACAGCCGATGTCCGCCGATCAGAAGTCAGTTCCTATTCCGTTTCACCCAAAGTTCTGACCAACCATCCCCGAAAGGCTCACATCCACTCAGGACTTTCCAGGAAGATCAGCACAAAAACAACTCCTTCAAGACACGCTTGCTTTTTGTGCCAACTCATCATCAGCACCAAGAGACGAACAATGAGACACCACCATCGCACCCGTGGCCAATGCATGATGGTTTCATCAACCGGGGCGCGCAAGTGATCGCCATGACGCATCGATCGAATGCGCCCAGCGCTTTTGGGCAATACCAAAATCTCCCAACCAAAAAAATAAAAAAATAAAACCTCCAAACCCAAATGCTTCATGGCAGCCAGGATTCTCTGGCAATTCCGCCGACACTGCACACTGCTCACCGGGGCTCACCATCGGTGAAGATAATGAAATTAAGCCCCCTCCACTGCCGGCTGATTATGATTGACATCCAAATCAAACCTCCTCAACTCGACCTCAAAGCGAACGACTCTGCGTTCTGGTACACCCACTTGAGCTGTCTGTGGCGTTCGAGGGAACCTCCGTGGTCCATGGTCAGATGCCGGTTTTTCTAACGCGCCGGTTTGCTGTGGCTACACTCTCTTGTCTGTGGCTACGCTCTTCGTTCTGTGTTTCGTAAGCGCTGGAATAGATGAATGGGAATCCAATGGACATCCCCACCCAAAAGTCCCGATGAAAGGCGGAAAGATACCCCGCTGCGAACTAACCGATCCCGTCCACACACACACACACACACACACACACACACACACACACACACACACACACACACACACACACACACACACACACACACACACACACACACACACACACACACACACACACACACACACACACACACACACACACGCACAAACCAGTCGAGCCGCGAAGTGGGAAAAAGGAAATTTAATTAACGTATATTAAACAACACCAGCAAACAACTTGGAGCGGATTTTGAAAGGCTCCGTTGGAGGAAGATATCTTGCACACCAGGCTTGCCTTTTCCGTCAATGAAGCGGGCAAGATCCCCCAATTTCTAACGCTCATTTGTATCGGTCCAAATCTTCACACAGAAAACGGTTTGGTTTCGATTCATAACTCTTTGCGGAAGACCTTTCCTGCTTTTTTTATTCTCCGCCGAAACAAACGCGCACCGATCACAACATGGGGTTGTGCTGTGATCCTCAGCCACCGGGGCCGATTGACAGCTTCGATTGGATGCGGTTTGGTTCGGGTGCTTTTTCGGTGGAGAGATTCGTTTCAAAGATTTCTATGTTCGACGCTTCCATGCTTGGGTTGGAATGGATCATTTCTCAAGTCAACAATGTAATGGCGTTGAGCGTTAAGTGTGCTTCTGTTTTTGTTCCTTTCGCTTGTACAGTCAAGGCTCATAAACAAAACACTAACTACAAACAAACCTGTAAATAGTTACTTTTACACTTTGATGTTTCAAGGTGTCTAAAGAGCTTCGTATAGTTAATAACTTTCGTACAACCCTTCCAAGCATATACGAAACATTATGCTGCCCCTTTTTCTTACATGTTCCACTTACTCTCATGGATCGGACTCTCTGGATCAGCGGTGCGTATAATTTATATGGTAAATTGATTTCGTCCTAGTGTACCCCAACCAAGAAATGATGCTACTGCGTCCGTGCGTTACTAACCTGCGTGGGGAGAGGAAGAAACAGAGAGAAGAGAAAAAAACGAACATGAAGAATGCTTTTCAAAATTGGTTCAATATCTGTCCGACCTGTTGAGAGCTGCTGAACCCGGCGTACGCAGTACACCATTAGTATGCTAATGCGCAAAGTAGTGTATATAAATGAGTTAATTAGACAACGTACGAAACGCCTGGTAAATCCGGATTGACGGGCCTGATATTTATAGCTCAGGCTCGGTGACGAGTGGAACCCAGCACAGACAAGTGATCTTCCCCTGTATCCTCAAACGCTCGCCTCTTGTTTTCCCAATAGATGGCAATAGCTACCAACACACACTCACACACACTCACATCTGTCAATTATTGTGTTCTAGTTTGATCGTTGGAGTCAGCGGCCTGCAGCACCATCTTCACTAACCATCATGCACCCGGCTGCTGCTCTAAACGAAACTTCCGGTGGCGATGCATACGTGCAACGCCACCAAGCCGCCCGGAGACTCGGAGTGTGCGTCCAGCGCCCGAGCCCGTAAATCATAACGGCTAACGGGCTAATTAAATTTATTACAGCTCAATTGCTGACCCCTCGGTTGTGCCCGGGGAAGAATTGGACAACGGTCGTAAAGGGTCAACCCGGTGCCAACTGATCCGACGACCCTGTTTGTGGAACGCCTTTTACTTGATCTTGTCTGCGGTCTTCTGGGCTGATCGATCCGACTAAGGGAGGTATGCAACCCTTTGCTTTAAATTAGTTCACTTCTCCGACAGTACCGATCGGCACAGGCGGATGTATTAGCACCCGTTCGACGAGGGAGTCCTCGGTAATTGAATACAATTGGCGTTTTATCGATTTATCGAACCCCATGCCCGTATTTAATTTATTGCATGCGATCCCCTCCAGGGAAAACACTTTTCCTTTTTTAAGTTCGTGCGCATTTGCATCCGAGCGGAAAGCCGGTGATCGATCGATAAGGGAACGCAATAGAGTTATCAATGGTTTGGGAGAGGGTGACTTTTAACCCTTCAATCGATTTTTATGGAAGAGCTGTGAAATATAACTTGCTGTAAAGGTAGTTTCATGTTGAGAGCGAATTCCTACACAAAATACTTCAAATTCTAGAGCCTCTTGCGTTGAGTTTAAAAACATCCTTATACCTGTGAAATTTTTTCTTGCATTGGCGCCAAGGAAGGATTTTAATGAGCTAAGTTCCTTGGGTCCATATCCTAATAACAAAACAACGGCAACCCCTTTGCCTGGAACTCCAACAGCGGAATCCTTTTGAAAACACACCTATCCGGCGGCAGGTGGTAGCCTCATAAAATCGGACTAATTTGTTTCGATTATCTTCTGTCCGCGCGGGTCGCCCCAAACGTAGCGGCGTTTCATTTTTGTTCCGCCAGACCGCGGCTCAAAAAAAGGGAACAAACGAAACCGTGAATCCCTTTTGTTTTTTGTTTTCATGAAGTGAACAACATATTGAACCTTCTCTGGGTCGGTGGATCGCTTTTCGGGTTGCCGTAACCCAACTGTGCGCCCGCTCGACCCCTGCTGTGCGTTGTTGATCCATTAGCTAACACATCGCGAAAGCCGTTACCGACGCCTGGCCGCGGTGGTGCATACGTTATTAGCCCAGCGGGAGGTCACACGAGCCAGAAAGGGTTTCACTCTGCTGTTGTTGCCCGTCTGTTAGGTAAATCAAATCGTCCGCGCTTCTTGCTGGTTCTTCTGGGCGGGCAGTCCAAGATGCCGCGGATGACCCAACCGACCGTCTGATGCCGCTCATTAAACGGAAGTCGTAAAAATAACAAGGATTATTTTTCCTTCTCCCGTTGGGGCGCTGCTGTAGGTTTACATTTGCACGCCGGTTTTGCATGCTAAACACCGTCCTCAAACGCGTTCCGGCTTGTTAGTTTGCGACCAGCAGTTGAAGGTTGTAACGTTTCGTGTGAACTTTTGCAATGATTCAGCATCCTGGCGGCATGGGAACGTGTACACTGCTCAATAAGAAGCTGACTGACATGAGATAACAAGAAGCGGCCGTTGTGCACTTCCCTTTTAAGCGACGCCGCACGAACTGACCGCTCAACAAAGACCGCTGTGTCATCGGAACTAGTGAACGCTCGTGTTATCTATTTGACCGCTTCAGATTAAAATCGAACCGCACGGCTGCTCTCCGATATCCCAGCCCATGCTCACATATATCCTCCCAGCAGTTGCCTCTTTTACTCCAAAAGCCCACCAGCGCGCGCGATGCGTTTAATTACAGATTTAACCCTAAACCAATTAGGTCCCGAACTGTCCGCTTCCGACATAGGAACATCATTAGCAGAATTCACCGGGCCGGGCATCGTGTTCCGAGCGTCCCACGAAAGTTGACACCAGACTGCCGCCGTCACCCAGATCCTGGGGGCGCCATCCGGGCGCACGACTCCTGTTGCACGGGCCAAACCCGCTCGCATCCTAATTAGTTGAAAAATTGTTCCAATTTCACCCCCAATCAAGCGCGGTACTTAAAAAAAACACGGTATCTAATGTTTCCCTCCTAAAAAGAAGCAGAAACAGGCTCATCCCCAGGTCGACTGGGGATGACTCAGCGCAACAGGTTTCCTATTGTCCAAAGGATTATGAAAACATATGTTCACGATTAAGTTACAACAGAGTACAACGAGTTTCTCCCTTCTTGTTCCCTTTACTTTTTCCACCTTTTTGTTATGTCTGCTTGGAAGTAGGGAAGAGTCTGCAACCTGTCGGATGAAGTTGAACTCTTTGCCTTCCCAATCAAAATGAAGGTGAATTGAGTGAGGGAGCCCTATGCTCAAGAGAGAGAGAGAGAGACAGAGAGAGAGAGAGAGAGAGTGTCTGATGCGACCAAGTAGGTTTATGGTAAACTGTTGCGGCTTCTTTCCGCAAGACGCTCGAGACAGGATAAATTACAATCGATAAGCCATCAACAAGCTGAATTGATTGACTACTGCCAGCAGCACTAGCAGCAGCAGCACCACCACTACCACTACCATGTCTTGATGGTTCGATGTCATGAGAGTGACCATAAACCATGGAACCATGTTTGCTGACTGCCATCGTACTCGCGATCGTACGCTGTCGATCGTGCGTCCGCTGCGTTTAGGGAACCGTACGAATAACGTCTCGCGTCGGCTTGACGTGCGATGGGTGGACGAGCCACAGACACTGTTCACCCATTCAGCTATCGGAAACGGATTCTTTATGGGGTAAAAAAGAGTGACTACCCTTTTGCTGGAAAGACGACGACGGCGACAACAACGAGAAGAGAAAAAAAAACAGCAACATAGCACAATAATTGAAGCAATTATATTCGATGATAAATTGATTTTTCAACAGTTTTTGAACGCGAACCTGCCTCGCTGCGTCAAGTAAGAGTGCGTGTGTGTGTTTGTGTCTGTGCTGGCTTACTCGGGCTTATCCGGTTGCCACATTGTATTGACCGCTGCCGTAGTAGTCGCATCTCCAAAAGAGGCGTAGACACACTGTGATGCGGCGTACCGAACAGTCTGACTCACTTTGTAGTCTTTAGACAGCACTGCTTTGCTGTACCTACTTCGGAGATGAGTAACATCAAGATTTAAAGCAAAAACTAGCGCTAGCGACAGTTTGCCGGGGATTAGACTGCAAGCTCAAGCTGGCAAGCACCTTGCTTATGAGGTTTGCACTGTTTGCTTAGTAAGTCGGGATGACTAAGCTGAATGGAAGGCACAGGCATCAGTATTTCCCCCCTTGTTTGCTCCATTAAAGAGCGCTACTTGAGTTGCGCACGGGCAAATAGAGACGGTGAGCGAGGGAGGAGGGGAGTGTAAGACCACATGGTCCTATTCCTGGGAAGTGGTGACTATAAGGTCGTACAATGAGTTTCACATCCAGTGACATTTCAACAGTTTGGAATGCAATATAAATTCTTGGGAGCTTTGTTTTCTCTGGAAATAATACATCTGATGACGATCCAATTCCATGACATTTGCTTGCATCTTGAAATGAAGCAAGCATCTCCTTTCTTTCTTGGAACGCCTTCCAACAATTTCACCAATATTTCAATATTCCACAAATCCCCACTGCGAAAGCAGCGTACGCAATCGATCGTCACTGATCGATGGCAGTAATGGCGACAACCTAATAAACCGAACAGCTCCATCATGTCATCTTTTACGCACACAATTAATCACCTCACATTCCGGTGTGCGGTTCGCTCGCATTTGTGTCCGCATGAGTGTGTTGTGCCGGAAAGTTGTCACCACACCTGCAAATCGCCAACGACCCTAGGGTGTAGTAGTTGCTGCTAATTGAAACGATAATCGGCAACCACCAATTACAAGCAATAAAGCAGCAGTTCGAGGCGCGCGCGCGCGTAAAAAGTGTAAAAAATAAAACATTGGGACAGGTGAGTACCAAGTACTGCCACACCTCTCTATTCTGTCTTCCTACCGTTCTCGCCTCAAATTCATGAACCAATATACAGTCCATAGTAAAATTAGTCAATTTTGGTGGAAGAGTAACCAAAAAAAACAACACACAACACTACGATCCTTTGCATTGCTGCAATTATCCCAATCCGCCCTTCTCCCGTCCTTTCAGGTTGCAACCTGTTGTCGTGGTGCTTGATGTGAGGATGAACCTTATTGGAACAACTGCACGAGCCAGGCGTAACGGCGAAGGTGATGGTGGATTTTCCGGTTGCAAATTGAATTATAATTTGCTCCCGAACAACTGGCCATTTTCTGAATAATTTAGCCCATTTGACAGTGTGTGCGTGTGTGCGTACGTGTGTGATGGGTAGTAGTCAAGTACACCGAGGTGTTTCATTTAGACCTACGGTTGTTGCGGCTCGCTGTTTGATGGGACTGATGTGGGCCTTCCAGCGTAATCAGTAAGAGGAAGAGAAGGTTGTGCGATTTCACTGTACCGGGAGGGACCGTATTAGTTTGGTCATTCGGTATGTGTCCTCACTATCTCCACCTCCACCAGCGACCGAAGGGGACATAAGTGCTAATTTGTCACTTTCCCTCCTCCTGGGCGCGCTGGGCGAAATAGGGCTTGTTACGCCATTAATCTTCCGATCCGACGACTCGATCCATTATTCGGTAGGGTAAGGCCGGAATGATAACCTCTAATGGCGACACTTCGACACTTTGGTGCGGTCGACATCTAATCAATAGTTTTTAAAACCACCATCAACCGGGTACGGGTTGCAACGGGCAGGTTCCGAGCATGTAACTAGCTGCTCTTACTCTTTAGCAGAGATCGATTCGTTCGCTCCATGAGCTCAAAGACATTGGCGTATTGGCGTGTGAAGGTGGCGTGAACCGAGGTGGTAATTGTAATGATCGTAATTGTACGAACTTTTCTGCCCGTTGTTTGTACGCCCGGGTGGCACCCACATTTCAGCACCCTTTGTGTGCTTTGTATTGTAGTTGTACGGAGAGATATTGGCGAGGAAAGGCAAGATTAAATATTGGTTCATACATAGAGACGAGAGCGTGGTAGATGATGATGGCGTTTGCCCGGGAGTTGATGGTGGCCCACTGGTACCCGGTCCTGCCGAATCATCGGTAGCTGAATATACCTTTCCTAGCGCTCTCTCTCCTATTCAATTCCACACCAAACACGAAGTCTTTTGTTCTCTTCCTATATGCTGTGGTTAATAAAGCGAGCTCTGACATGTACACGTCCAGCCAGACAACGTTCCTTTGCAGGTGGAATGAACTAATAGCAATAAACCGTATAAAATATGGCGTTTCCTCTTATCCACACTGTCGCAGCGGCTCCAGTTCAATAATGAAGTAATAAACAATAACGAAAATCCTTTTACAAACTGTCGTACAGTAGTAGTGCCGGTCCAATAAAGCTCGTGCTCTCCCACACTCGTGGCCCGACCGGGGACCAATTTCAATTTACCCTCGAATGCCTTGAATGCTCTCCTGCGCGCACAAAATGGCGATCCATAATACAATGGAGCGATAAATAATATTGTCAACAAGCATCAGTATTTTTTTTTCTGCTTCTACTATCGGGACGATACCATCTCGTTTGCATTCCCGATACTCGGTCCGTGAGTGCGCTTCCGACGAGTGTGTCGAGTCTCGAAAAGTTTGTCACTGAGTGGGACGCTCGATGGGAGTCTCTCCATCCCCAGCAACAACGGGGTGGGGTTCTGTATCGACCATTAATTTAAATTAATTTAACCCCTTTTTCGCTTTCGGAACCGGATCGGAATCCGAAAGCGGTTTGTCGGTGCGTAGGCGAAACCCGAGCGCTCATGACGGAGCGCGCGCGTGTGTGTGTGACTTGTGCAACTGTTGGGGGCAGGCTCGGACACTTGGGAAACCGAGGGAAATTAGAGCGTGCTCTCTTGCCAACCCTCTTTTAGCTACCGGCCCGCGGGGCACACAATTGAAACGACGACGGTTTAGACGGTGAGCATCATAAATTATCCACGAAAACGGTACGCTGTACAGGCAATGCCAGTGCTGTGAGTAGGAAAGCACTCCTGGCAGTCATTCGGAAGTCATATCAATAAAGGATGGAACGGTTATCTATGGCTTTTGGCTGACGTCTCTCAAGCAGGACAATAAAGGTGGGTCTTGTTTGAGTAGTTTAGGGACAGAACAAGATTGATAACACATTGGAAAGGGAATGTCTAATGTCTACAGTGGCAGTATTATATTACGCTTGCCGTTAACGGAGCGACTTCACACAAAATGACTTCCTATTGTGGAATTGGATTTAAGCTCTTGCACTACTACTTCCAACATTAGGATATCTGATACATCACCGAAACAATACAGGCATGTCAACACTTGCAGCATGTGGTGTGTAAGCGCACCGTAAGCTCACTGTCTCACTTATTTGTAATTTCATCATCGAACTACACCGATGTACCGCTCAACCCGCTCTATCCGACGGGCACGGCAAAACCCACCAAACGAAACAATGCTTCCTTTACGATGATGATTATTCAAATTTCAAAACCTTCACAACCACAATGTTTGGTTTTGTTTTGTGTTGGTTTTTTTTTGCGTCTGCTACTTCTGCTGCTGCTGATGATGATGATGATGAGAAGGAGGATGATGTGCCCATTTTCTTTCGTGGCTACCCTCGTAACGCGTACGCCAACCATCGGTACATACCTCCCCGCGAGCCCCAGAAAAGGCTCCCGTGTCTGCTACCTTTGCCTTATCGAGGCTTCCTCCATTGGCACATAACACGATTCGGAGTTGGCCGCAAGAGTAATGCCGTGGGCCGCAACACACACACAACTCTCGCTGTCTGTCTCGAGACACGGCACCCTGCCCTGTCTTGCCTTGGGGAGGCTTGCGCCGATGTCAGAGCGGGGCCCAGTTAGCGTCAGCGGGCGGACACGTCTTCCTTTGTTTTCCAATTCGAATTTATTGATAGTGGGCGGGCAGGTTGCGTTAATTCAATTTGCTCTCAACCACCTTCTACTTCTGTACATCTCCCTGCGATTGTGTGTTGGGGAAAAAATGGGGGACCCAAACAAAAATGATTCTTTTTGGAGAAAGGGCTTCCCTTCCCGGGTGGTGGTTTCGTTTGGTTGTCAAAATTTCGGCAGTGGAGTGAAAAAAACACAACACAACAAGCCACAAACAACGGCAGGCACTTGAGCCGGCCTCGAGCTGGCTTGTTGCATCCTTTAGGCTTTGTTTTTTTATTGTGTAAACAAATTGCAGTTGTTCCGCTCAACCGAAAAAAAGGCAACTCCACAAATTCCACCTGACAGTGATTTTTGTTGCTCAAAGGCACCTTAAAGGCAAAGTTTTTCCACCACCCGCTCAACCTTTTGTGAACGGAAAACTCAACCTTATGCTATTATTCATGCAGCTGAAAGTTTTCATTTCCAATCCGGTTGTGTTGTGTGTGTGCCGGAACACTTGGCCGCAAGACACCTTCGTTGGAGCTTGCGAGATTGGTAGAATTCAAGTCTCCATTCTGTCTGTCTCCATTTGAAGTGAAACGACCATACGATTGGGTCGATTGGTTTTTCAAAATCGATTGCCCCGGCAGTCCTCTCCTCCCTTCCATCCCACCCCTATGTGACTTCAGAAAAAAAAAACAAAAAGCCCAATCAATTCCATGCCGGAGCGTGGTGTGAGCCTTCTCCATTGCTTTGTTTGTACCCACCGACGCACACACTAGTGGGGTTGGGTTAGGGAGCGAGCGTTCTAGCAGGTTGCGTTGGGTGCAAATGTTTTCACCCCGGAAACGGACCCCTCTCAGCACCGAGTGGTACGGGCGAGCGTCTCCGTCGAACGTCGGAGTTCCACTTTTTTCTCGCTTCTCACTTACCACGAACGTTGTCAATCAATCAAGGTTGGTCCGGGGTAAGACCGTGCGAGGTTGAGCTTCGGTTGGGAATGGAACGCTTTCCCCCTCTTAGCCTGCGGGCTCCAGGTGGTTGGTCTGCATGTGAATCGGTGCTAATCGGGGCCAAAACCCCTCGACACTGATCCACCGACCTGCCGACCTGTGTTCTACGTGCAGGAGGCTCACACTCTTTTTCGTACCAAACCTCGGGTTTTCCCTCAACGGGAACCCGAAAAAGTGACTTCATTTCCCAATGTCTCCCCACTCCAGGTCACGAGTGTCACGGCAGGAGGTATTGGGAAATGTCAAAAGCACAAACAAGCAGAAAAAAAACATTTCACTTTTGTCTGGTAAGGTTGATTGTTTTGGACCCTCCGAAAAAAAAACATAAAAAAGCCTTGCATCTTTGCCTGCTAGAGCAAGAAAGCGAAATACTAGTTGCCAAATAATATAATCAGCCCCGCCGCCAGATAAGACCACCTCCACGCTTCCCCTACGGCTTCCGGTCAGATGGCGTGAAAAAGGGGTTTGTGAAAACTTTTGACACTGGTGTTGCCGCTTGTCGCAAATTAGCCATTATTATGTCGATATCGATGTTTTCGGAAGGGTCGGCACGAATTCGGTCTGTGTGTGTTTGTGTGTTTGTTTCCGGTTCGGTAATTTGGCTAACAAATCTAATAAAGAAATTTGGCCACAAGCGTACCGAATCCCCCTTTGTCACTACTTTTGAGCTAAATTGAACGTAGAACCTACCGGGCAATGTGAGAGAGACATACACTAAAGAACGAATAACTTTGCGAATTAAAATTGACCCCCCTCCCCTCCCGTTTTCCCCAAGCATTAACCATCCCGTTGCACTTACCTGTGTCTGCGTCAGCCCGAGGCTGGCAGCGAGCTCGGCCCGCTCCGGTAGCGCCAGGTACTGCGTTCGCTGAAATCTTCGGTTGAGCTGCTGCAGCTGGAGGGAGCTGTAGATGGTGCGCGGTTTTCGCATCTTCTTGCCCTTGCCGTTTACCCGCAGACCGGTGTCTTCTAATTTGTCTAGCAGGAAATGCGCGTCACCGTCCGCATTGGGCGCGTTCACGTGCAGCGCGGTCGTCGGTGAGGGTGGTGGTGGCGGATACGGGGAAAAACCGGTAGTTGGAGAGAGAAGAGAAAACAGAAGATCGATTGCAGATGAGGAAAATTGAAAACAGGGCTGGCTGGTATACGGGGATGCAACCTGGGCTGGCTTCCCCCTCCCGCACAATATAACGCTCGAGGGGGTGGAAGGATAAGGATAACGTAAGCTGTGTGTGTCAGAGAGGAGCTTTCATGTCGCGACATAGCACACAGACAGAACCGATAATGATTTCATTAACACCACGTCCGGGGCACTACGTCGTCTCTGGGCCGGTTGACGTGGCCTAACAGGCCCTAACAACAATGTCCATTGGACGCACCACCGCTACACACATTCGCACACACACACACACACTATCGATCAAACGAGATCCGGGCGCGGTGTGTGTATGTCCTGTCATGACCCGATTTCGGTGCGTGCGTCAAAGAAAGTGCATAAGTTGCATTTGCATTCCGGTTTGCTGCTGCTTTGTATCTCACGGTACGACGCAAGCGGACCTATTTATAGCGACTTGGAAGGGTTGTACAAGAAAAGTTTCATTTCCTGTGACGGGGTGTGGAGTTTCCCGGAGTTATGATGCAAAATTGTAGTGAAAAACTTTCAAAATTTGCAACATTGTTGCCATTCGATTGCAGGCACAAGCGAAACTCCGCTGGTTGTGTTTTGAAGGCGCTTTACTTTTACCGACAGATGTCGCTAGCTGTTAAGACTGACGTTCTAGTACACTTTCGTACTACTGTCGTACTACTGATTGATTTTTTTACTATCAAACAATTCCACGCACGATACGCGTCAGTGAAAAAGGAGGCTTTTATGTCCACTTGGGGAAAAAGTAAGAAGCCTAAAACCAATTCTTAACACTTCCACACCCAGACCCACGAAAGAGATGGTGCTGCGTACTGAACAGTGCGCAAAAAAAGCTGAGTAACCCTGTGTATGTGTGTCTGTGTGTCGGTGTGCTTGGCGAGTGTATCGGTGGCTGTACATTAAATGCCGCTTGCCGTATTTAATCAAAAATGTTAATTTATGTGTGCCAACATACTTTTCTGCCACAGCACCACCGGGCTGGATGGTGGAGAGACTCCTGGGAGGGAGAAGGGCAAGGTACATTGCGTGTGAGCTTCATTCCATGCGAAAAACACTCCAGCTCGTTTGGCTCGATCAATGTGTGTGTGTGTGTGTGTGTGTGTGTGTGTGTGTGTGTGTGTGTGTGTGTGGGTCTGCACACCATACGGCACCTACAGCGTGGTGCGCTACTGTTGTCGTCGTTGGCGTCACCGGGCCGTCGGCAGCAGCCCGTACGTCCATACATTAAATGGAGCAACATTGCGGGTGCAAAAAAAAGCCGTAGCCGTGTGAAAAGAACCCCGCCAATCTCCCACTCTCTCCCGTGACGATCTGTGAACAACAAACGCACACATTACGGAGCATACACACGCACTCCGTTTGGGAGATGCAGTTTTGCTATTTGATTAGGAGGAAGAAACAACAGCAGAACAGTTGAGATTAAATTTAAATAAACTGTACACACCGTCTCCAAGGCCCAGTTTGGAGTGCACTTGCTTAAGAGAGAAACGCACAAGACACACACGCGCAAAAAAAAGCTGCCTCAATACAACAATGTTGGTTCCAACCGAGCGCGCACCCATCGGTGCATTGGAGGCGACTATCAGCCACCCGAAATTAACATCCACCTCCGGGGAACTCTGAGTTTCACCTTTCAATTGTAAACGCGTCGTGAATGACTGCTGTCCAAAATCATGACACCGATGCTCAGCACACCGGGAGCGGTAACGGCAAAAATTGCACAAAGCAAAAGGGTAAGGAAGTCCTCACGCAACTTGCGTGGACGTTTTGGGACCGCGTGTGTGCGAGGGACAGGCCGCGTTTTGTGCGAATAAATTATTCCGTCCTCCTGCACGTCCTTTTACGTACGGATGCCGGCAGATTGTCTGATTCCCGCGGTCACTCAACGGTCCCTGATCGCCGACCAACCAACCAGCCAGCCCGATGGGTGCTGAGGCATTTTTCGGCTGGTCTCGTTGGTCCGTCTTTTCGCGCAAGGAATTCCCCGTGCTGGTGACCTCCAGGATAGGGTCTCCGGGGTTTGACGTTGAGGCCGAGGGCGACTGTAGGTCGCGGAAAAGGGAGTCCAATTCCATCACGTCACACCGTACGGTTGTGCAATTGCTTTGACTGTGTGTGTGTGTTTTTTGTGCAGTTTCGCAAATGGATGAGACAACTGTTTCGGCAACGAAGTCACGTTTGTCAATCAACCGTGATCTTTAGCGCGCTTTGGAGCAAGTCAGTGGAAGGTCAGTGGCGATAACGGGCGCGTAACGGGGCAGGTGCTTAAGTCTCCCATCTCCCACCTAAAGTAGACACTTTCATTTGAATTGTATAACTTAGCTGCTTATCTGCAAAGGCTGTAAACACTTATACTTTCTTGCAACTGCTGTCCCATGTTAAATGGTAAAAAGACACACAAAACCCAACGCAACACCAACAACTTCCTTAAACGGGATCTCCGGGTGAGATATGCTCACGAAGATCCCGCCAATGCCATCTAGGGAAATCAATCTTCACTCTCCTACTCTCTCTTTCTGTCTCTCGGGAACCGTACAGACAAACCTCGCTGTGTGTCACCCGATTTTGGAGGGTCCCTTTTCTGCGATCACATAAATATTCGCACTCGAACACGCACGGGGTTTTGGTAGAATTTTTCGCAGAAATCCTTGACTGCACGCGCTGCCCTTCTTTTACGTAAAAGGGCCAATTGAACTGAGAGAAACCCCGATGGCAAGACGTTTTGGATGCGACATTTTTGTTTTGTTCGTTTCCTGTGATATTCGTACGCAATGTCGATCGTAACTCAGCGCGCGGACGATCTTAAAATGTCATCCAAATAAAAACAAAAGTCCTGAATGCGGGGTGGAAGGAGTGAATCAATGTGGGGATTCATTTGATATGTACGTTAAACTTTACAGACACAAGAACAACTTTTCGAAAGCTAGAGCTTAAGTTGCCTGTGGACGAAACAAGAATAATTGGACGTCTCATTTATGGCAGACATAATTACTTTCTAATGTTATGTGTTATGTTATCAAAAAAAAAAAATATCCCATGTAGATCCTCTTTAATAACAAGAAGTTATCGAATACTCCAACAACTTGGAGATTAATTTACGGGATCATTTCCTAAGAATAGGAGAAGAACTTAACTGGCTCGTAGCTTTTACTTGAGGATCACAAATAGCTCCATGAACCAGAGCATTGGTTAGTACTTCAAAATCAGTATTTGTTGCGTGTTACAATGCTCTCCGTCGGTTATTGAAGAAATTGAGGAGTTAATTTTGAGTTAACGCCTTGCACATTAAAAGGTGTATGCTATAATGTCTTGTAGTTTAACTCATTGAAGGCAGACAATTGTGATGATATATTCCACTATTACCTTCTCTTTACTTAAAAAAAGACACTTCAACATGTTTTATGGGATACATATGATTGAACATAGCAACATTGTCCGTCTGAAACCTTACCATTCTGCGCATCCTAATACGCCATCTTCATCGACGGCTTTGGAATGACGTAGCGCAATCTGAATAACTTGCACTGTGTGAACGAGAAACGTTAAGCGCCTGGCTCTGAGCTCTCGGAGGACATTTCCGTCCCGATGGCGCCACTACAATGACGCGCTCTCCAATCATTGCGCACCTTTAAAAAAGGATTTGCACCCTTTTTCCCTTTCTCCTTCTCTTTCGCTCTCTTGTTCCTTTCCATTGAACTAGCGCCGGCTATTATTATTCAAATCACCACAGCGCTCCTTTTGTACCGATTTGCCGACGCCCAATGTTCGTCTTCCGAGAACGTGCCACGACGTTTTGAGGTTTGCGCGGAGGAAACCTCGGGACATTCAGAATTCAGCGCACCGGAAACGCATATGGAACCGTGGGTCGGCTTTTATTTCCTCGGCGCAAAAAAACACACACACACACGATGAAGTGATGGTTTTGTAACACAAAAAGCTGGGATGGTAAAAAAATCCAACTCCCAAACAGCTGTAAGCTGAAAGCACATTCCGCCGGGCGATATCCGTTCACGATAGTGTCTAAAGAGCGAGAATGAACTATAACAAAAAATCCCCGTTGAACCTTATTTCCTAAAGGTAGCTTACGGGTTCCTCCCGCCGAGGGGTTTGTTTCTCGGGCACCGCCTACCATACCGGGGCCGGGTGGCGCACAAAACCAGACGCGGGTCCAGCGTTTGAATCCCGAACTGCGGCACCGGAAACTACGGGCTCCGTCCATCGCCGTCGCCGGCGTGGTTTCAAATTTTTTGACGGAAGCGAGGGAGCAAGCGACCCCTGCAAGCTGCCGCTGCTGGACCGTGTTTTATTCATCTGAGCGACACTTTTTACATAGTGAGTTTTTTACCCTTGCTATGCTAGCTTTTTTACTCCCTCAGAAGGGCGGATGTATACAATGTGCGCGGTGTGGCTTGCGTGGCGCACGAGTCGAACGGTTGGCGGCGGTCCAGGGCGTTTGATTGTTGTTGAAGGCCTGCGGCAGATTGAACCAATTCCGTTTGCGTTATTGTTGGTTATTGGAAACATATTTTATTTCTTCCCCAGCTCGATACCCGCCCAAACTCAGACTTTTTTTTTTTTGGGTGAGTTTTCGCACAAGGGCGCCACAAGGGATTTCCCTTCTGGCGACCGTTTTGTATTTGAGCCTAATTTAATTTGCACCTTTTGAGGGTTTTGCTAGCCCAGTCGGCTGGAAGGGAAAGAAAACGCAACAGCAACAGACCACGAACGCACAGCAATTTTTGGCACGAGCCGATTGGGTGTTTGTTGCTCAAGCGATAGCGCCATTAGTGAAAGAAAAGCCAATATATCGGCAACGTGTGTCAGTGACAGGCTGTTTATTATTTCGTTAAAATGATATGTAGCAATTGACTTTGGGAAGTAACTTAATACACGTAACAATTTGCCATAAGATTCAATCCAACCAGTGATATTGAACTGGCCCTAATTTAATGCAATAAAAACACTTCAACATTTGAAGATATTAAGATAAATATCTTTGAAATCAATTTAACGCTACATTTGTCTGGGTTTAGTTATAACAGACAAGCAGATCATCATGATGCATTAGCAACAGTTTTTGTCTTCTAGACACACTGCGCTGAATAATTTACCATCCGACGGACTCAACCACATTTGCCGTTGGGCTTTTTTGTGGTGCTTCATGTTAATGCATTTTCAACCTCTTCTACATAGCCTACAGAGCTTCTGGCTTGTTTTTCTTTGCAAATAAAATGCCTTTTTAATTCAAACACATGTTTGTGTGTATTTTTTGTGTGAGTTTCTGTTTGCTTTGCTTACGCCATCTGGTTGATGTTTCGCCATGACTTATTAATTAACGATGGAATAATAAATAGTCCAGAGTGGGCTAGAGACCATTACATCTGCCATTTGTTATAACTTCTTTGTTGGTTGTATCGAAAACAAAGAGAGAACGAAATAAGAATCAAGCAGATGAAACTCTTCTAGGAGGTTGTACACTAACATTCAACACTACTGCTTCGACCTTTTTGTGTTGCTATTTTACAATGAAACATGTCTGCTTTTAATATTTTTCATTGCAGTAAAACACATACTTTGCTTTGCGCAATCGTCGACCGAAACTCCACGTTACGTTATCCTTTCGATCCTTCCATCTTCTATGCGAAGCCGCGCGTGGCATTCTGTACAGGGAACACTTACCATCTTTTGGTGGACTAGCGCAGGGTGGTGCATAACTGCCTAAATGATACCCAGAGTAGGAGTTCTGGTGCATCGGCGGAAATGGGTAGCCGAGGGCACCGCGCGGACTCGGAAAGCCCGAGTCCTGGCCGCCCTGGGCACTGAAATGCTGATACCCGCTCCGGATGCCACCGTACCTGTTTGGAGGAAGAAAACAAAAAGGGGCGCTTTAGTAAATTTGATAATTATGTTTTATTATTTTAAACATTTAATCAACCTGATATTGATGATCACGAAAACAGAAAACAATCCATGGATAGAGGTCGAAATTAAAAATAATCGTTATGATTACTTTTTTTTCCTGCAAAATACATGCCAGCAATGCATTTGACTGAAATTATTGTACCCTTCAAATTTGCAGTTATCGATTTTCGACAGTTATGTTAAAATTACTAAGACAATTGCACTAAAGTAAACACGGCTTTCATTGCTGCAATACGGAACGGAAGTATAATTCACTCCGTATGGAAGCAAAAAAACAACAATCCAACAGCCATCTTGCACGATCGACGGCTGGCTCGAAATGCAAAACACCACTGAAAACTAACCCTCAGCCAAAAAGTCAATTAGGCCTAATTTTTTTCCCAAACCGCACTTGTACGAAAACCTACAACCACGGGATGTAATTTTATGCACGTGTAGAGGCTTGGTTTGGGCTCACCACGGGACACCACGCAGACAGCAGCACGGCTACGGCGAGAGAGCGTGTTTTGTTTCGAGGGGGCCGGATGGCGCCACCCAAATGGAAGAAATGGACGAGTAAAAAAGCAACAACAGCAGCAGCAACAACGGTGCTACCGTACCACCCTTCGATATTATTGCCACCCTCAACCACCGACCCTCCCGAGATCGATTGGTAACACACGCGCACACACTGCTTTTCATTCTGCAGGCAGCGCCGGTTCGGCAGAGAAAGAAGGAACGAGACGATTTGGGATTGGATGGAAAAATCCCCCCCATGCCTCTTTACCCTCCATTGCTAGTCCAAGTCCAAGCTTTTCCAGCATGGCGTCCATCAGCAACGCACCAAACGGCTCCCACATGTTGTCTGCCATACGGTACAAGGTGAAGATGATGGTGAGCAAGCAACAGCAACAAAAAAGCCAAAAAGAAAATACAAAAAAAAGAGAATTCCATGTGGAGGGAGGAAGTGGTAAAGAAAACAGGCCGGAAAAGCCGGACCGTGTGGAAGTGGTCGTATTTTGGGGGGCGAAAAACCGGGGAAAATGGGGAAAAATAAGAACAAGCGCGTAAATGTTGATGCGTAAAAAGCGGTGTGCGTTTGTGGGGCCTGGTGTTACCTTTATAAACACACACACACACACATACATATCTAGGTGGCCATGCTACAGGGGTACACGCGCACCCGCGCCCTGCCGTACACGACGGGCTGAATGAATTAAACAATTTACGTGTAATTCAATTTTCGGTAGCACCGAACCTTTAATTTCGATCGAGCCATTAGAGACGCTCGCTCGGCTTCCGCGGAAGGTTGGAAACTGTACCAGCTGCTCGAGCCGGGGAAGAGGGGGGGGGGGGGGAGGGAGAAAAAAGCAGTTTAAAACAGCAATTGCGTGGATTAGCTTTTGGGAAGTTTGCCACGGTCCAAAGGGTTCCAATTTTGCTTGATTCATTGAAGTGGGTTTTAATGGTTTAGAAATCAATTTAGTTATTTTGCAAAATTTTTAAATGGGAAAAAGTGAAACAGAAATGAAAAAAAAACAGAACCTCACAAAACACTCTCAGTGTGTAGTTTATTGGAAAGAAGATTATTCTTATACTTTGAATAGCGTTGAAAAGAGCTTTAAATGTTTTACTTTTGAGCAACTTTCATGAAAAGATGCATTATGATCTTGGGATGATCAACAATAAAATAAAACAATAATGAACGAACATTGAAATTTCCGTGTTAATGCTTCTTCATTACCTTGCTTTGTTCGCTTGCAGGAGGTTCAATTTAAATAACTCAATAAAAATGACAAAGGTCTTCTCTCAGATCTGTCAATTGATAGCATTCCGGAAATATACCTCCATCATCTGTAGAAATAAAGATTAAAGGAGCACTCTGAACTTCTCTCGAAAGCTTTCAAAACACAAGATGTAAAAATCCAATCAATGAATCAATGATCAACGCTTTACTGCCCAATATGATCTGCTATCTGTAGCTAATCTCCAAGTTCCGCTTTAGGACGTCAACTACTCGTGCAAAACGTCTCTATGATGTATCTTTTATTGTTCGTTGTAAAATCTTTAGCTCCTTAGTAAATTCACTTCCCCTTCAAAAGCTCCCACACCACTTTCAGGTATACCACGGACCTGTGACAGCTAAACTCGTCTCATAAAACGAAGCCCTCACGCAATCACCTCACGAATCTTCTACTGTAAATAAATAAATCACAAACCCTCCACTGTCCCGCACACACAGCCTACAGAGAGTAATTAGGCGGAAATAGTTGCACCGTAAAAGCAGAAATTACTCTGCTGTAAAAATCTACAAACCAATACGAAGCACTGCAGTACTTTGAAAGAACGATCGTTCCATGCTCGTTTGATTGAAGCTTCATAAATCAATTCCCGATTCGTCGGGTGCAGGAGACGGAAGACAAATTAGCACACAAAACCCCTAGCGGGCAATAAAAGGTCGAACCTTACCTTTGGCACGCGTCGTCGTTGCCATGTGCCATAAAACTTGACAAACTTCACTACGTGGTCCCTCCTCCCCCCCCTTGAAACCCGCTCGCGCATAGCGCTCTAGCACGGTAAAACCGGCGTTAAAGTTAATCATAAAAACATGGCGCGTAAACTTGCCCACCCGGCCCAGCACTTTCCGCCCGGTTTGCAAAAGGCGAAAAACAAACAAACTATTCCTTTCTTGCGCTTCGCACTCCGCTCCGGGACTAGCACGCTTCGCCCTATACCATTATGCTCCACATGCTGGAGCTTATTTTTTAACGATGTAGATATTTCCGTCGATTTATGTGGCCTAGCTTTCAGCAAGGTTTCGCCTACTGTTCGCTACTGTACCGTGCCCACCACTGGCGCAGGAGGAAAACAGGGATTCTCACAAATTGGTGGTCATAAAAAGACGACCTACCAATACGCTCACTCCCCTTTTCCACGTATATAGATGGTATGGAATCGATCGTAAAAACAGAAACCCGCCCGCTATTAAAAACTCGATACCATCCAAATCGGGAACGGAACGAGCGAGCCTTTCTGTTGATGTTGTGCGCGGGTTGTGATGCTCTAGAATCGATAACCGATCGCCGATCGCTATGCACTGCGGTTCAGGGGGAGAATACTAAAAATGTGTCATTTTTTGTTTTTGGTTTCATTTCTATACGCTTGTACTAAACTATCCAAAAATGGATGTCCGTAATGCTAGTACCGAAGACACCTCGTGTCCGTTACGTTTATGCTGACAGCGGAAAGATGGAAGAGCCACCTTTTTGTTACATTCATGCTGTAACCGTCGTGGTTTTATGAATTGAACGCAAACGCTTTTCTGACCCCAAACCCGCCCGTCTTCCTGCGCAGTGACGCACACGTGCCCAACATGCCCGGGCGTCATTAATCATTATCATTAGCCGCTGCTAATTATTGCAGCAAAAGAGCGGGCAAGCGGTATATTTCTGTCTGCACCAAAGCTGCACCGGTCCTGGGCAGTGGCAGTGGAAGAAAAGCCTTTCCTTTTCACTCGTTTTACCATTTCTAGATGGAACTACAGTTTGATGTTTTATAAGCCGATAACTATCTCGTCTCATTACGCTTGATGTGTATAAATGCAACGAATCTGGTATTTTTGTTTTTCTTGTTGCAGTGTGGAAATAAAATCACCAAAAATCATTCACATTTCCATCAACGAGTATTGGGCATTTACGCCATTTCAAAACTCTACTTCTAGCACATGAATCGAAGCAGCATCCTCATCGATTGATCATACGCTTCATGCCACAATCGCTAATGCTGATGACGATGATGATGATGATGATGATAAGGTGCCCCTCATCGATTGGGTGCTAATTGCTTTCACGGTGCCAATGGGTACAATTAAACGGTCCAATGGAGCAATTCGGTATTGATTTTGTGGTTGTGTGTGTTTGCAGCCCGATGATACAATTCGACAAGGACGTTCAATTAAAGGGTGAATGAGGTGGATGTGCAGCTTAATGAAAATAAGGCTTTAACTCGTTAAATGTGGTAAAGCACATGTGTTGGAGAATACATATTTCAACATATCGGTTGGGTAAATTGGCTCAAAACAAAAAGCTCCTTAATAAATGTAAAAAATACATGTTTTGAACTAATATATTTTACAAGCGAAATACACTTAACGTCAATCAACAATCGTTTTTAATTTTTAAGAGTGTCAGTTGTTAATTTTTTAGAGTGATTCTATGGCAAGAAGTAAGTGATAGAACAAGAATCCGTCACAAGACCTTCTTCGCCTTCTATTTGGCGTGCAACGTCCAATGCGGACATGCAGCCTCCATGTTTTATATCCAAGTTATTATGTTGTTTTAAGCTTGTTCAATTGTCGTTATTGAAAATATATAGTACTTGAAGAGATGCACTTTTCAATAAAATCATAGATGTGATTCCCAAAAAACTGACATATAAAGCATGAAATACAAATGCAATAGTTATTCCGTAGCAATGAGTTGAGTTGAGTTCAAACTTCAAACAATAGGCAGAAAACGATTTTAAAGCATCACTTAAAAGACTTTTTTTTGCTAACAAGATCATTTTGCATGGATTATTTATTCCTCTAACAAGACTCATTAACTTTAGTCTTTAAGCTTCAAAACCGATTTTGCTCCCTAGATTCTGTAGGCTGCATTATTAAATTACAGTTCAGAGAAATATTTTGATTCAGTGGTCAACATAGACGGTATTTAACACCTGTTTTCATGGAAATTTCTACAATTTTACTGATAGTTCCCTTACAACTTGACATAGTATAGCCGACAGAGTATGGCGGGTCACATGTGCCTTCTTGCGGCCTAGATGAAGGCTTTTTTCTCTCATATTCATGGAACCATCGTACAAATTTGAGGATCACTGCCTTGCAAGCAGATCTCTCCATAACTTTGATGCATACGAGGATCACTCCATAGAGACTTTACCTCATACAAAAACTACAAAACAGAATACGTTTTCCTTCGAAACCAGCATTTGCCAGCGGTAACCAGTAGCTCAACCTGTATATTAAGCTATGTAAATCATGGAGCCATTTTGGTATTTGTATTTTCCAACCATTTTCAAGCAAAAGATCTAAACGATTAGTAGGCACTAATCTCTCTAGGAGCTCCTAGACACTTCTTCACATTTTAAATCCTTTCGATCTTTGACATCCAAAGACACAATACCCACAATGCCTTCTTTGTTACTGTAAGTAATCACCCAAGATTCCAGCAACTGAGGGCAAACTCCAGTTAACACTTTTTAGTACCATACACCACTAGCAATTTCTTCAACAAACGTAACAGATTATCCGATCACTTGTACTTGCAAAGACGGCTCTCAAACACTAACCCATGCTGCTGCAGCTCGACGAAGGCCGATTTGCCGGGCGCGGTTGCCGTCGCACCGCCGTCGATGTACTTCGGCGTGTGCGGCGCTTCCGGCGCATCCATCCCGGACTGGGGTGTGCTCGGGGGGCCCTCGTAAGGGCTCCCCAGGTCCGTAAAGTTGAGCGTGTTGGCGCCGATCGAGGCCACTTTATCGAAATGAATTGTAAGGCCGTTGTTGTACGCGTGGTCACCTATCGCACTCTCTATCTTGCCGCGCCCGTCGATGGAAGCGACAGCGCAATCACGGCCCGGTAGGCTGGCGTAACGCTAGTTCCCGACCGCAAGGAGCACCACGCCACTTGCTATCACTTCACCGGCTAATCCCCTTTTCGAGGAGTCACTTCTTCACAGCAGCCACGGCAGGCTATACTTTCTTTCAGTGAATATTAATCTACACACTTTTCAACGCACTACAACACGTCAGCTCGGTCACTGCGCTCGGCACTGATTCTTTGCAGGAGAAACCTTTGCTTTATCCTTTAGCAGAATAAACTAATTTCAAAATATGCACACAGCGAGCCACTTTTTCCTTAAACACTCAAAATGCACACTTTTCAACACTACGCCGGCGGACCGCAGGACGATTGATTCGACCGACTCACTGGACGGTGCAACACACACTCTTGCGCCCTCAAAGCTGAGACTCACGCATTATCTCGCCCGTACCACACGGTCCTGGGCAATCTTGACGAAGGCTCTGAGAGGATCTTTCCTTTTTTTCCTTTTTCCTTTCTTTTTCTCGTTTTGAAACGAGACCAATTCACACGACGATTGACCTGCCCGTTCGAGACGCGTGAGAGTGAGATGTACTCGGGCTCTTCGCTTTCGGCACACCTTCCGCTATCACACTTTAGGCACACACGCGTCCAGCGCCAGCCGCTTCCTTTCGGATGCCCTTTCTTCGGGAAGGTTTTATCGAGAGTATCACACACTTTCACACATTGAACGATGCTTGCACACACTTATGATGCTCTTGCATGATCTTGCGTCGGCATGGGTTCTGTTGGGCTGGTTCTGTTGCGCTACCCTTACCGGCGATGTTCTCCGAAACGGAATTGCTGCGTTTGATAAGCACTTGCGAGTTATTTACTGATTTGGGGTTGCTTCTGTGATGTATACAAACTGATGGTTTGTATTAAAGACACACTAAACCTTGGCTGCGATCACTATCCGTAGCGTAATATGTCTCAGCTTCAATGGTGATTGAAACAAACTCTTTCTTTCTTGCTGCACTTACTGCTTTGCTTATCAACTTGCCGGTGAGCAATTTTAATCACCACAATTTTGTTCCTCGTTCGATTTGTGCTGGATGGCACAGCGGCACACCACAGCAATCAGGATGCGATCGCTCGTCACTATCGGTTCACACCGCACCAAACCGCCGGTAGCAGCGATCGAATCGAAACACTTCTTCAATCTCACCGATACGATGCATTTGCGAAACAACAACAACAACAAAATCACCGACACCTCAAATCACTCGCGCGTATTTAAAATCACAAACAGATAATTAAACCAAACAAACTCCACTGCACCAGCGCAAGCCCGTGATCGAACCCCGGTGATGGCGCAAATAATATAATTAGCGTTGCTGTCAAATCTCGGCACCGCACGAGCCAGAGAGAGAATATCACACACAAGCGACGAACGGGGCGCGACAGCAAGCAACGACAACGACGACGACGACGGCGCGAACAACCGCGAGCAAGTGACAAAGCAACTTCCCGAGAAGCGCATCGTTGGCCGGCTAAGGGTTGCGTTTTCAACCCCCCCGTTTGGTGGGATAGCTCCGCCCCGTTTTTCCAGCCACGTGCAAGAGTGCAATGGCGCACTGTATCAACCCCCGTTCGCTGGCAGGGAGCGCGAAAGAGCCGACTAGCAACTGTACGGCCATTTTGTACCCGACGGTACGCACACTATGATGCGAAGGGTTTTTGGTCGGGTCGTGTAGGGAGCGATGTGTGAGCGGCTGTGTCGGTGTGGTAGTGCAAGCCATCGCAAGCAACAACAACAAAGCTTTCGTCTCGTTCCGCCAAATGGAAGGGGAGAGTGAGAAAGCAATAGCTGTAGAGGAACAACAGAAAACCCCAACACACCCCATCGTCAAGGGTTTGTGGTTTGATGCTACTAGCACTGAAGACAAGGGAACTGAAAGGGGTGATACGTGAGGGTGAGGACAGTCCCGTGGAAAACCTGTTCTGCACAAAGCACGTTCGAAATGTTCTGTCTGTCGAAACGGTACGCGAGTGAAACAGAAGCTTCCGTCGCATGTTGGTCTCGTTTTGGTCTATTTTTGCTGTACTGTTGCTGCTGTATGTTGTACGTTGTCCCCTCTGTATGTGTGTGTGTGTCTCTCTCTGGTGCTTTTTTCGTCTTACCTTCAAGACGCTTTTTTGTTCGTCTTTGGTTTATTGCTGGGTGTCTTTGCAAAAAAGGGTGGTTTTATGGTCGACGGGTGCAATAACAAACAGTATTCACTCGATGCAAGGAGGGGAGGGGATGCACACATTGAGGGGTGAATCAGAAGAAACCACTCTTCCCCTCCGGGAGTAGATGGTTCGCTGGTTTATGTTTTATTTCGCCCGAAACCCCCGGGATTAAGCCGGGCTGTACCGGTGGTGCCGGAAACCCACGTGCCAATGCATTTCATTGACGGCGTCTTTCCATAATGAACGATTCAATGGTGTCTGATATATTTTTTTTAGTCTGAGTTTGTTGTATGTGATATGCATTACGTTGTTTTTGGGGTTTAGAGCTGAATGCGTTGACGGTTCCATTTTCTACATGTAATGGAAGCTGTTTTTTTATTATTCAAATGTAAAATGTCGATGACTGATAAATAGATAGAACGAAAGATGTTCCTTGTAGCGTAATTTGAAGTGAAACAATTCCAGCAATCAATTCTATTTAAAGTACAGCAACATACCTCCATGGAACAAATTATGAACACTTTCAAAATTAAAGAATTAATATAATAAAGGAACGTTGCAAAACGACTAAACAACGAAACGTTCAAAGCATTGCAACAAAATTGAATTATCATCAAATTGTTCGAAAACTATAAAAAACAATCAAAAGTTTAAATATGAAAATTAAAAGAAAAACTTTTATTTATTCTGAACATAAACATAAGTGTAATATTTATTGTAACAAAGGGAATGGGGAATACAATAAAGTGGTAAAAAAATGAATAATAGCACAAACACACACATAAACAAGACAAAAATAAATTTAAAAACATAATTATCACGCACATTAAAGGCATTCTAAATTCCACTTTAACATCCTTCACGATGTCAGGTGTGGAGTTACAACCCTAAAACACTTGCCCTCCATTGCCAGTGTACCTATCACCCTCATTTTTGTCCCCCTCGTGAAACCCTTCTCGTAACCTCAACATTTTTTACATTTCGTCAGTCGGAGAGTGTCGGACCACAAAAACGCTCGATACGGCTAAAAGTGAAGAATCTTCATTACCTCTGCCACAGAATGTAGCTATTTCCGCGCCGCTACGGCACAACATAAACACACAGATTGATTGTCCACGAGCAGGACTGTTACAATGTTACCGCGCCCCACACAACGGACAATTACCCGGTGTGTGCCCTGCTGAAGGTCGACATCGCGACGGAAGACTGGCTTTAAAAATGGTCGAAATGATATTTTATAATTGGGCAGTGGCTGATGCTCCACACCTCATGCAGGCATAATTGCCATCAATTTAGCAAGTGTCCTTATTGTATTGTGAGGGAAAATGCGACAACTGGAATGGGTAAGAGGAGCGAATTGCAAAGATTTTAATGCTGCTGAGGTTGTTTTAATGGTTTGAAATGGGACTTTTCGAGAGTGTTTATGCAGTTCGAATTGAATCATGGTATATCAGTGATAGATTGTCTCATTCTTGCAGCAACACGTAGTATAAATCCATTCATCTATAAATGACAATAATAGAATGTTGGGTAGTTCTTTCACTTTCCTTTTCCCATTAAGAGAATAATTAAACAGTTCCTTCATAAGAACATCAACGCGTGTTCGTCTGCTTGTGATGTCATGCTGCCTTCGTTCGAGTTGAAGGGCAAACAGGGTCCCGAATGACGCACTTTCCGCCCTACCCAACACACCAGCAAGAGTAGAGTTTTCCACTGACTTTGATGTCTGCTGTACAGCATCTTCCTCCAGCTCCATCTACCCTTGTTGCATCCCATTCCCCCTGCCTTTGTCTCAACCACAAATCCCACATAACCTTGATTCTACATTTACACACGGAATCGGTTCGCGGCATCTTTCAACGTCGAACTCGAACCTCCATCTACTGCAAACGCACACCAAAAAAGGGGGTAGGCAAAAAGAGGGAAACGAACACGAAATGGGTGCGCGGATCTACGCGCCACTACACTGGCGTAGAGTAGTGGACGCAGCTAACGAAAACCATGAATGAACCCGGAAGGTATAATGACTACGTAACCGTCTTCCCTTTGCCGACGAGCGCACTCCCTCTACTGCCTTCCTCCCGCTACACCACTACCACCATCACCCAGGAAAGCGGTCACTCGCAGACGCCGGGCTCTCAGAGTGGACCGCCCTCGCTCCGCACCCCTGGAGGCTTGGGAGCTCGAAATGGAACACTGTACGCAGCGCAGGGTAAGGGTGAGCAGAAGCGATACGCGATCAAGCTCAAACCCCTTTTTAACTGACCCCTTACGCGTACGCCTTGCAGCACCAGAGGCGGAGTAGTAGAGTAAGAGGGGGCTGTACCGGGCATGCTCTTACTGTAACATCCGCTGGACCAAAATAAAGGCGTCTGGGTTTCGTGTGTTTTCTCGAATTGCGCTCGAGTGGAAAACCTGCGAGATTGAGCTAGCCAAATGAGCTAGCCATCTGCATCTGGGATGAAGGAGGGATGGAGCTAGGGGCGGATGGAATGGTTCACAATAAGGGGTGGGTTTCATTCATGGAAGATGGGGAGCATGGAGAAATCATCAGTGACGTTTGGAAGTGATATTACATTCATTTCTTTCGTTTAGTCGACAGTTTTGTGACGAAATTTCTCTGTTCAACACAGTTGTTTGCTTATGTACTCCTTATGTATCTTATTGTTGCCATTTTTTGTGATTTATTTAAAGGTTTGCTTGGTCGACAAATCTTATTTACTCACCCAATTCATTTTGAGCAAATGTCATATTCAACATTAAACATATCATTACACAGTGGGTACCGGCCATACAAACGCTGGGATGAATATCATTTCCTCATACTGTTGCATTGCTATCTTGCGACCTTTTTAACTGTTTTTCCTCTGTTCAGCTTTGCGTTTTATGCCTGTTTGTTTCAATTCCTCGCTTAATTCAGGTAGTTGGATACTGCTGTTGTATGGCTCCAACAACATCATAAGTCAAACTCGCGGTCAAGCAACATCACCCGGTAAGGGGCAGTCCCGTGGTACAGTCGTCAACTCTAACGACTCAATAACATGCCCGTCATGGGTTCAAGCCCAGAATGGACCGTCCCCCCGTAGCAAGGATTGACTGTCCGACACGAAAAAACACTACATAATACTATACTAATTGCTAGAACATTCTTTTAAACTTTCTACACTACATTGGAATTCGAAATACTCGAATATGTTTATTGAAGCTTCTAATCATGCAAGCAATTGGTTCATATTCAACAGAATGATTTGAATCGTTAAAGTGCAATACATATTTTTCTTAAAGTAAAAGTTGAAGTTAATATCTTTGCAACAAATCTGCCACGTAGTTCAATCGAATTCAATTACAACTCTTACTACAGCAAAGCATATGAGATGTACTAGATAATACAGATACAAATATACTCTTTCTTTTTTTTCTTATTTTTATTATAAATGTTATTTTTAATAAGATCTCTTAATGGTAATTTAATGCTACGTCTTTTTTTACTACATTTATTTACGTTGCTGGTGCTAAACAGTTCATAATATCAAAATAAATTAACAGCAATTTCACACTCATAAAAATAAAAGCTCACTTTGTCACTCCGATGTATTCATGCATTGAAGGAAAACATAGATAGAATTAGTGTATCTACTACTAGAACCGTTCTTGTACTTACTTCCATATACTCTGCTCTACTATCAGAATAAAATTCATCTAAATGTTACACCTCTTCGTGCGGCATTTGCACCTTCTACAGATACCTTTCCATCATTATCCAAAATCTGTGGGATACCTTTCCCGAAAGACATCCCAAACAGGATGATTTTCGTTTGGCTACGGTCTCTAGAAAGCCATAGATAATGTTTTCCAAGCCACATCCTAACCATACGTTACGTGTATATGCACCGAAACAGCAAACAAAGCTTCATTGTGTGAATTTTACACCAACCCGCAACCAACAAGACCATCCCATACAGCAAACAAGGTGAATGTAACATCGAGAACCAGAAGCTACCTCAGGGAGAGAGGAGGTAAAGTCAACTCCCAGCTGGGTCCAACGTGTCGAAAGCTATCGAGATGGGGTGCTGTGTGAATAGAAACACCGAAAAAAAAACTAAATCCTTCACCACGCACTGCTCATAATTGTCCGTCGATAATCGTATAATAAATAGATGAATTATTATCGAATTTCCCAAACCGAACATTTTCCTTCCGGGGGCTTTGGACGGGCATTGTGTGGCTGCCTCCCTCTTCTACGCCTTCTCCGCTAGCTTATGTAGAGTCTATTTTTGATCCGTCGCACAGATCGCATCCCCCCTCGGCTCTGGAATGGCTATTTACGTGCTGCGGGACTGCTAACCAGCAGCATCCCAAATCTCCTCACCTAGGCCATGCAGTGATGGCCACCGTTGCGTATCCGGGACACCTGCCGTCGTTTTGCCAGCTCGCAAACACCACACCCTTGCCGTCCTAGGCAAACGTGGCAAATGGTGCAATCTTACCCCACCAGGAGGTGGTCGATCAATCTGACCAACACTCATTCACAGCACCGTACCAAAATCAATTGTTTCGTGAAGTTTGGGTTTTTACTGTTCTTGTTTTATACCTCCCCATCGCTAGCTACTGGAAGTGAGATCGTTCCGAGATCGCCATTCATGAAAAAAATATAAGATGGACCACACGAATGGTAACCGATCATCGAAAGCAGCGGGAAGCCCGAATGGTTGCCCAGTTGTTTGGGGATCTTGCTTTCGTAGCGTTTTTGCTGTAGTTTTTTTGGAGACTGAGAATGAAAGAGCGAAGAATGGAAGATATTTTTCGAGCGCTGTAAGTTTACTGATGGTACTGTGACCAACTCTTACGTCGTACGAAACCGATCAAGCGGCAGCTATAATGATCGGATCGATAATTAAGCACACCAGCGTGCGGTTTGGGCTGTGTGTGTATGAATGGTTGGAAAGTGTTGGTGCTGTGTGCTTGCGCCACGGTTGGCGGTCACGTTAGCGAAAGAAGGAGATGAGAATTTCATCCATCACGGTGTCCCATGCTTCTGGGATACCTGTAAAATAATAGCTACAACAGTTTGATTTTAATATTTCATTTTCAATTAGTTTTACTAGCTCTATGAACCGAAACAAAACATAAATGAAGAAGTTTGTGTTTTTAACTCTTGTAGCTCTTTTCATATGTAAACAAATAGTTTTATCAATTATACCTATTTCATAACGTGATTCAGATTACGATAACGAAAGCGCATACATACCCACCAATACTCCATGTTACAAACAAACCTTTATTCTTTGTTTTCTTATTTAAATGTAAAAAAATATGATAATCAAAAGATACCATATTTATTCATTTATGTTTGTCATATCAAATTAACATTGCTATTCACAGACTTCCAAACTCACCATTGACCTTTAGAAGTCGACCCTAAAACTTTGACAATCGATCCAACAGTCGCAACACGCCATGGATACGATTATCAGCACTGAATAAGGTCTTCAATCTCGGCATCTTGCCCATCTTGCTCATTTCCGCCTTCGTCAGCGTATTGTTCGACAAGTCCAAATGCTGCAGCTCCTTCAGCTCGTACGGATTATCCGTACGTCCCAATGACTCGACAGCACACACCGACGCATTCAAAACGGTCAACCGCGGGAACTTGGTAGCGATCATGGCGAAATCCAGCACAGCAATGCGGTTCAACGTGACGTTAAGCTCCTGCAATCGATCAAACCGGTAGATCGAATCCAGCGAGCTGAAGCTATTGTTTTGCACCGAGAGTGTCGCCAGCCGGTAGTAGTCCGAGTCGGATGTCTCCACGACGGACAGTTGGTTGTCATCGGCGGTAAGAAACTCCAAACCAGGTGTAATCTTCACCGATCGTAGCTGGTTAGTATCGAGCGCAAGGTAAATCAGCGTACTGGCATAGGGCATTGTGGTGAGATCGAATGCAACGAACCGATTGCCAGAAAGGTGTAAATTTTGCAATGCCAGCTGAGCAGCAAACAGTCGATCATCAAGACTGGTCAACCGGTTGTCGTCTAGCGAGATCTCCTTCAGCCTGGGCATATCCGCAAACAGGAATGGATCGACATGTTCGATCGAGTTGTTGGACAACCAGAGCATCCGCAACGAGTACAGCTCCCGGAAGGTACCGTTCGGCAGGTTCGACAGCTTATTGTTGCCCAGGAACAGCTCCTCTAGCTTGAACAGCCCATCAAATATTCCTACCGGTAGGTCGGTCAGCAGCGTGTCCTCGAGATCGAGCACTGTCAGAGCGCCCACCTTTCGGAACACGCCGACATCAAGCACACGGAGTGGATTTTCCGCCAGGTACAGTTGATGCAGCACGGGAGTGTTATCGAACAAGTCCGCCGAAAGCTCCGAAATGTTGTTGGACGATACGTCCAGATAGTCGAGATACGCCATATGCTTAAACCAAGCCGGTTTCAGCTCGCAAAGGTTGGGGTTGCCATCGATCGTCAACGTGTCCAGCCTACGGTTTGCCCAGAAGAAGTGATCCGGCAGGGTGGTAAAGCTCATCTGCTTCATCCTCAATGTTTTCAGTGCTTCGTTTCCGGTGAAGATGTCCTTCAGCTCGCGCTTGAATGGGCCAATATACAGTTCGGTCAGATTGGCTAACCGTCGGAACGCATTTACGCTGATCGATTCGAGCAGTGTGTCCTGAATTTCAACCGTTTGTAAGCTTGGCGCTCCCGCAAAGAACGTCTCATCAAGGGCTATGCTTTCGTTGCTGGTAAAGGCTAAGTATTCCAGGTTTGGGAGTGATCCAAAGTAGCTCGCTTTAAATCTGATAGAACTCTTTTTCAGCGAGATTCGTGTGAGGTTTTTCAAGCCGGATAGGAATCCCGGATCCACACCAATCAGAGAGTTGGTATCGAACGATAGGATGTCCAGGCTTTGCAGCGAATCGAGCCGGACACTGTTTAGCCCTGTATAGTTCGTTTCTTCCATGAAAAGTTGAGTGAGATTTTGTAAATCATTGAAAAGATCGAGTGATTCGTATTCCGGTGTGGCATTCACGAATGCCAGCATTGTCAGAGATTGCAACCCACGGAAACAACCCTGCTCCATCGTTGCTATCTTGTTGCCGTCCAGGTTCAACGTAAGCAGGCTGGACAGCTGACTGAACTGTCCCGACTCTAACCGGCTGATCCTATTCCGCTGCAACCCAAGGTAGTCCAGTTTGATGGTTTTGTTGATGGCCGATGGAATGCGATCGAGGCGGTTCGACTCAAGATCTAAGGTCACCAGATTCGGGACGCCCTCAAGTGCAGTTTCATCCAATTCTCGAATGAAATTGTACGACAAATCCAAATACTCCAGATTGGTTAGATTTAAAAGGCTTGCATCGATGTGTTTAAGCTGGTTTCGGTTAAGATGCAAATTTATAACACTTTCCAGCCCTTCAAATGTACCAGGCGCTAGTTCTTTGATCTGATTATCCGACAGAATGATCGTCGTTAGGTTAGTTAGCTTGCCAAACAGACCCACTGGAATGTTCCGAATAAAGTTGTCCTCTGCCGAAAAGGTATCTAGCAGCGGTGTATCGTTCAGGAAGTGTTCTTCAATCTCCGTCACCTCGTTCTTGTCGATCGTTAGCTTTTGAAGCTTTGAAGCCCCTTCTAGCGAACCGGCCACCAAACGTTTGATACGATTGCCACCCAAATCAAGCTCCTTCAGTTCGCTACAATTACGGAACAAACCTCCCTCGAACGTGCTAAGCAAGTTACCTGCAAGGTACAAATCTTCCAACTGTTCCAACGTGTCAAACGTACCGGGATTGATGTGCCGCAGGAAGTTTCCACTCAACCACAGCCGCTTCAGATCGGTACTGTGCGCGAACAGCTGCACATCCAGCTCCTGCAATTGATTATACTCGATAGAGAAACGCTGCAGATCGGTCAGATTCTGTATCAACGCGGGCTGGAGCGTTGCGATCGTATTGTTGTCCAGATTGATCATCACCAATCTGAGATTCTCCTCGAACGTGGCACTGTCCAGGTGCGACAGATAGTTCTGTTGTAGTTCCAACTCCCTTAAAACACCCATCGAGTTAAAGACCGTTGCCGGTAGGACTTTCAAATTGTTGTTGCTTAAGTTCAATCCCCTCAGCTTGACCAGGTTCTCAAATGCCGTTGCTTCTATCACTTCCAGCCGGTTGTTCTGCAGGAGGAGCTGTTCCAGTTGCCACGGCCCATCGAACGTGCCGGCCACAAGCGTTCGCAGCATGTTTCCACTCAGATCCAGCTCCTGCAGTGCCGTCATTTCACCGAACGTCTCCTTCTTGAGCTCCTGCAAGAAGTTGTCCGCTAACGACAACTTTTTTAGCTTTGGCTTTTCCGCGAAAAACAGATCCGGTAGCGTGCGCAACAGATTGCCACTAAAATCTATTTCCTGCACGTACGAAATTCCCCTGAACGTCTGCGGATCGATCGTTTCGAGTTGGTTTTTAGACAGGCTGAGGAGTTCCAAACTTCTTGCTCCCAAAAACATACTACCGTATGTCTTGCGCAGCCTGTTGTTGTCGAGATACAGATACTTCAAGTCAGCTGCGTGACGGAACGTTTTGGGCAACAACTCGTAAATATCGCACCCCGATGCGTTGAACGTTTCCACGCCACTGGATTTCGCGAACACTGTTTGCGGTATGGCCGAAAGGGATGAGTTTTCGAAGGTCACATGGCTGTAGTAGTCCGAATCGAAGGTAATCGATAGTGAGGCGGTATCGGACGGAGTGGCAAAACGAAGGCCACTGTATCGACATGTAGGCGGTTCGCACGTTAGAGAGATTGGCGATTCAGACCTGCATACTTGCTGGTGGGCCACCAACAGCAGTAGCAAGGACCACACACTAAAAACAGACATACACACGGTTTACTTTTTTCGCGTACAATCAAACAAACTTTTCACCTTGCTTTTTGGTACTTACCTAGGCCAGAGCCCCATCTTAAGCACAAGACACCAATTGAACCAACTGCTGGGAGACACTCGGCTACACTGAGGAATCACGGCCGCGCGATGGCAGATTTTATTCCGCACGGCTCCTCGCTTTTGGTGGGTCATTGGGTCATCTTTGTGCACAAAAGATTACAGAATTCGGATTTTGGATTCACCTTCAATGACCTGCAATTTTGATTCTTTCAATGTTAATTCGCATACCTCAGCTGAGCTAATGGATTAGAGATGTGAATGGTCTTCAGTAACTGGTAAAATGATCTTTTTTTTTTTAAAGAAATTAGTTACTAACTCCATAGCATCAGTATTCGCAACTAATTACTCTTATAGCTCACTTTAAACATTTAGCTCAAAATTTGTACGACAAAATATAAAAATCATAAATATTTCCCCATACTTATCCTGGAACTGTTCTTCAACCCATACCGATACTGGAAACGGTCCAGAACCCACACAGGTGTTTGAACTATTCCCAAACCCATAACTAGCCATGAATAGGCACCCTACAAACAAACCAGTCCTGTAACAGATCTAATACTCATATCGGAACTGATCTCGAATCCATATCGCTCCTGCAATTTGTCCTGAACCCATACCAATCTTGAAAATGAACCAAGGTTTGGCTATACCGGTTCTAGAACCAATCCCATTTTCAATATCACCTGAAATAAGTATTGAATTATATTTCAATCCTGGAACTCATTCTGATATTAGTACAAATCCAATTGTATAACAATTCTCAAACTGGTCCTGAATACATAACGGTAAATAATGTAGATCCCATAACAATCGTAAAACATGTCATGAATCAGCCCTTTCGGTATTATCTCTGGTACTATGTTGGTGCTTAAACTTCTCTTTAATATATTTTGCTACAAAAACTGTACCTTTTTGTGTCTCTGTCATGGAACGGATCACAAAACAGTCCCAGTTCAGGAACCCATACTCTGATTATTGTCAGTGCCTCAAACCTTGTTTCACAGCTTTTTTAATTTAATTTGTATTTGTTACTTTTACCCAATACATTCAGTGAATTCTGAGATCCAATTGCTTGTAACTAGTCACGATTACTTGGTACTCCTTATAATTACTAGTAACTATTGGTTCTACAGACTTCTTACTTAAAATTCTTCCAATCTATTCTGGTAATTCAAACCAACGATAAGTTATTAAAAACTGGTTACTGTAACTAGTTCCTCATCGAAAAGAAACTAGTTACACAGTAACTTTTTATTCTTAACCAATACCATCACTATGAAAAAGTCTTATCAGGCGTGAATTGTATTATGCAACAAGAAACACACATGAACATCTGCCCCACAAGCTGTTTGCCAAAATTTGCAAACTACAGTTGTATTGATTGCCTACGGAGTAGATGGGAGGGCGGGGAATCCTACAATCAGTAGCGATAAGGCATATAAACAAATTACTTTTTTGGGACGGAATCACCCCGGGTCAACGTGGTAATGATAATGAAATGATTATTACTTAACCAATGCAGTTCGGTGATTGTAATTCTTAGAACGATTCTCACTCAACCATGTGGCCTTATCAAACGTGTATGATTAACAGCTTTGCTGCAGGTTCTACTGCTTATCACATGCTTTTTAATGCTATGTTAGTATTTCGACTATACACAACAAAACAACACAAAACCAGTCAATCAAAACAAGCAAAACACTGCATTGTCAAAATTTAATCTTTTATTCTTTCTAAAAGTTTCATTCGTCCCTCTTCACACACAACAGATGCCATACAGTTGCCTGGAACAAACACTCTCCAACCTTTCGTGTAACGTTTCCTTCTCCTTGTACGCAAACGTTACATCCGCTTCTTCCATCGACGCCTTCAAGCTTTTCAGGAAATCACACTTCCACACCGTACCCTCCAGCCCGATCGTTTGCAGATCGTCGAACGCACGGAGCAAATCTTCCACCACAAACGTATCGAACCTGTTGCCACCGAAAACAAAGTTCTGCAACTGCCGGAACACGGCAAATGCACGCACGTCCAACGCGGTCAGATTGTTGTTAGAGATGTCCAGATGGACCAGGGTGGGCGTATGCTCAATCTTCCCGAACTGGACGCGCTCCACGAAGCTGTTCGACACGTTCAGTGTGTAGAGCGGTACTATTTCGTTGAAAAGTTTGGCCAAATTCAGCTCCGTGAACGCATTGTACGACGCGTCCAGTTCGGTTAGCATCTTGAACTGGTAGAAAGCATCAAGAGCTGTGAAATTGTTACGCACCACCGAAAGGGACGTGATGTGGCTGTACGAGTCTTCGAGCTTCACCTCAATGGAGGATAGTTTGTTATCGTCAACGAACAGCTTCTCCAGGGTGGAATGGATCTTCAACGAGGTCAGTTTATTGCTTTCCAGCGACAGCATAAGCAAACGGCCGGCGAATGCCATCGCACTCTCATCAAACGTGGTCAAACGGTTGTACGAAAGATCAATCGCCGTAACGGGCAATCCAGCAAACAGCTGAGGATCTATCGCGGCAAGCTTGTTGTGAGACAGGATGACAATATTAAGCTTCTCTAAACTCTTGAACAAGGCCGGCTGCAAAGCTTCCAGCTGATTGTTCTCGAGTGAAAGTGTTTCCAGGGAGTAGAGCCGGTTAAAAACACCTTCCGGCAGCGTTCGTAGCTGATTGTTGGCCAGATCCAACTTGGCCAAGACGTAAAGTTTATCGAAGATACCGGCGGGAAGGGTGGTAAGGTTGGCATCCGCCATCCTCAAACTTTCCAGCAGGAACGTTTGAGCAAACAAGCCGCCCGGCAGTGATTTAAGCGGATTTTCCGAAATATCCAACTCTCTCAAAAGTCCGAGCGGATCGAACACTCCCGGCTCCAGCACAGACAGACTGTTATTCAGCAGCACCAACTCCTCTAGGTACGGCACGTACTGGAAGAAGTCTTTCGGCAGCTTCACCAACTGCTTGTTATCGGACAGGGAGAGCTTTTCCAGCGCTATAGTAGAGCGGAAGAACTGAGCCGGAAGGGAGGCAAATGTACCGCCCTGCACGTAAAATTCCACCATCCATGATTTATTGGCCAGCAATGTGTCCGGCACAACAATGCTTTGATTGGAGAGAGAAACAGTTTGCACGCGGTTCAGTATGTCCAGTCCGCTCAAACCATCAATGCCGATCTCATTATCATTGATATAGAATTCCCTGAGCTTACCAATGCCGCGTACCGATGCCTCGTCCACCGCTGCCAACCGGTTCTCCGATAGGTCCAGCTTCTCCAGCTCCGAAAGCGATGCAAACGGTGCGCCCGTCAGCTCGGTAAGCTTTATGTTCCTTAGCGTGAGATCCTCCAGCTTAAGCAACCCTTCAAAGGTGGCCCGAGTCACGCGTCCCAACGGGTTGCCGCTCAGCGTTAGCGTGACCAGCTTCCGCAGCGGAGTGAAGATGCCCTCCAGCGGACCGGTCAGACGGTTATCCGTCAGATCCACCGTTTTCAGCTTTCTGTTGCCGACGAACGTGTCCACCGATAGACTATGAATTTGGTTCCGCTCCACGTACAGTTCCTCCACGGCCGGGAAGTCGTTCAAGCGAAGTTTGGTGATTTCGTTTTCCCCCATGTACAGATCCTCCAGATTTGCCAGCGGCTCGCCGACAACAGTAGACTTGATCTTATTTGTCTCCAGCGTCAGTGTGCTCAGGTTCGGAAGCTTTGCCAAGGCACGAGGGATTTCCGTCAGCTTGTTTTGTTTCAAATTAAGCTTTTTCAACGTAGTCATGTTTGCGAACGCATTATCCTGCAGCGAGCGCAGCCGATTGTCCGACAGGTCCAGTAATTTGAGGCTGGTAAGGTTCGCCAGCGCATTCGAAATGTTGTACAGCAAATTAGCGCTCAGATCCAACTCTTCCAGCTCCACCAGCGGTGCAAACAGGTCCGGATCTAGGTCGGTCAGTTTGTTACCTTCCAGGAAAAGCAGTTTCAACGACTGCTGCTTAGCGAACAAACCTTTCGGTAGCGTTTTTAAGCCACAGAAATCCATTGCGAGTGCCATCAGGGAGGGTATGCGCAGGAAATCGTCGTCAATTGATTGGAGCGGATTTTTATTCAGATACAGCTCAGTAAGCTGTACGGCACCTTCGAGACTGTCTCCGCTTACCATGCTGATAAGATTATTCTGCAAATATAGCTTATCCAATACCCTCAGCGCACGGAATAAGCCTCCCTCGATCGTCATGATACCGTTTTGGTTCAAATCTAACGCCCTCAGCGATTGTAGCGCATCAAACGTACCAGGGAAGATATGACCGATATTGTTGTTCTCCAGCAATAGCATCTCCAGCTTCCGCAGATTTCTAAACAGTGCCGCATCCAACGACTCCACCTCGTTGTGAGAAATGACAAGATCCTCCAGCTTGGCTGTGTTTGCGAACAGATCCGAATGCAACTCCTTCAGCGAATTGTTGCTCATCTTCAGCTCTTTCAGCGCGGTGGTGTAGCGGAACAGATCCTTCGGCAGCTCGGCCAGCTGGTTCACGCTCAGGTCCAGTTTGGCCAGCTTCGTCTGCGCAATGAACGTTTCCGGTGCCAGGCTGGTCAGACGGTTCGATCCCAAAGTTAAATACTGTAGCGTCGCCAGCGAGGCGAACGTGTCCGGTTCGATCGTGCTGATACGATTGTTGTGTAGTGCCAGATTATCTAGCTCAACCAAGCCCTTAAAGCTATTCCTGGTCAGTCTCTCCAAGAAGTTGAAGCTCAGGTACAGCTCATCAAGTATCGTGAGATCCTCAAATATCCCTTCAGGTAGCTCGAGAATTCGATTGTGATCGAGTAGCAGGCTCGTGAGTGAGCTCAATCCAGCAAACAGCTTCCTTGGCAGCACTGGAATCTTGTTGCGCGACAGCCGAATCACGCTCAAATTTGCCAACCCCTCGAACGTGTACTCCTCTACCGCATCGATACGATTGCCGCCAAAGTTGATACGCCGCAGATTCGTGGCATTGCGGAACATGCGGTTGAACAGCTTCGGGATGCGATTTCTGTGCATCTGGAGTGATTTCAGTGCGACCGCCTTCGTGAACGTGTCCGCATCGACACGCTGCACGTCAACTTCACGCATTACGAGCGTATCCACTTTCTGCCCATTGTCCTCGAACAGCGATGGCGGTACAATCGACACGAGCGACTTTTCGAACTGCACCTCAACCGTCCCATACTCGGCGGAGAGATTGAACTTGTACGCCTGCACATCACCGCCCAGAAGCTGCTCATTTACGACAAATTCGCAATAATTCTCAGCACATTTGAAGGAAGGTTCGCCACGCACACTTACAATCAGCAGCAGCACCAGTGGAAGTGCTTCCAAAACACTAAAAAACAAGAAAAACCACAACAAAACGCTCGTATCAATGTTATTGAACCGTCTCGGGAATGATTATTATGCAATAATACCTTCGCCTGAAGCTTCCCATCCTATCACACTCGGGACTATCACACACTGACACTTGAAGTTGTCGGCTCGCGGCCGAAACGGAACTGAACCGTCTGCCAGCCACAACAATGCCATAAATACCCAAAATTTACAGTCGTTCGAATGACCTTGAACTCGGTATCAGCATGTCTTTTTGTACAGAGAAGCATTTGCACGCGATTAACAACTGGTTTTTTGGTGTAACTGGTTTGTTTTTTTGATTGCTTATGCTCTGCCATACGCAATCTATCACATGTGTTTACAACCTTTTTGCAAAGATTGTGCTGCCTCCAGACGATCACCTCTAACCTGTTTGTGATATTGTGCCTCCAGAGAAGAAACGTTACTCACCAGAATCCAGTACCCTCTGACATTTGTCTACCAACGGGTTGTGATCATTTGTTTTCAAAGATTACGTGTCCGTTCATTCTCGTTTCGTTCGGCTTTCGTAATTTATTCAATCTGTTCAACACAATCACAACACACATTCAGCACGCTCGCATCGCTCAACAGAACAGCCGACTGACGCGCCCGATCGTACAGGTCGGTGTTTCCACCTGTCCCTGCTGCCAAAACCGTACATCTCTATCCTCGATGTAGCGCTCCAGTTCGTCCAGAAAGGCGGGCTCCCATTCCGTCCCCTCCAGGCCGATCATTTCCAAATCCTTAAAGCTACCGAGCACCTCCTCGATCGAGAACTGCTGGAACGCGTTGCCACCGAACAGGAAGCTTTCCACCGCCGGGAAGTACCGGTACGCATCCATCTCCAAACTAACCAACCGATTGCCCGACACATCTAACCGCTCCAGGAACGCGTGCATCTCTATCTCCGCCAAATTCAGCTGCTCAATGTTGCAGTGCGACACGTTCAGCACTTCCAGCACCGACATGGCTTTCGAAATCCGGCCCAACTCTAGCACGCGCAGCTCGTCGTTCTCGGACGCATCCAGCTCCTCCAGATTGTTGAACCGGTACAGCGAATCCAGCTCGGTAAAGTTGTTGTTCGCGATCGACAGGCTGCGGAGATTGTACGACGGTGAGTTGTCGACCTCGATCGCCGTCAGCTGATTGTTCTCCACGTACAGCTCCTCCAGATCTTCCGTGATGCGGATCGAAACGAGCTGGTTGTCGTCCAGATCGAGCTCGATCAGCGTTTTGAAGAAGGTGGTCTGCTGTAAGTCGAAGGTGGTGAACTTGTTGGAGGAAAGATCAAGCAGCTCGAGATCGAGCGAATCGTGGAAGAGTTGCGGATCGAGACTGCTCAGCTCGTTGCCGCTCAGGTCGATCGTGCGAAGGTTCTTCAGATCGTCGAACAGCACCGTGTCGAGCGTTTTTAGATGATTGTTATCGAGGGACAGTGTCTTGAGCGAGTACAGATTTCTAAACACACCATTCGTCAGCCCGTTCGCAAGCTCGTTTTCACCCAAATCCAGCAGCTCCAGGTCGTACAAATTGTCGAATATGCCCATCGGTAGCGTGCGCAGCTTCATGCTGGAAAGATCCAGCACCTCTAGCCCAACGACGTGGGAAAACACGTCCCGATCTAGCTCGCCGACCGGATTGCCCGACAAGTATAGTGCGTCCAGCCCATCGAGCGCATCGAAAATGCCCTTCTCGAACTGCGTTAACCCGTTGCGCGTAAGCACCAGCGTTTGCAGGTTGGAAAGATCCTTAAACCACTGCTTGTTCAATCCGCCCAGCTTGGCGTTGTTGACGATGGCCAGCGTTTGTAGCTTCTTGTTAAAGTGAAAGAATCGGGGCGGTAGCGGACTTGCCACACAGTTGAACAGATACAGCTCCTTCAGCCGCTGATTGTTGGACAGCAGATCCTCGGTGAAGTCGATCGAGCCCGGACCGAGCGAGATCGTTTTCAGATTGCCCAAATGCTTGAACGTGTTTGCATCGATGCGCGAGACCGGGTTGTGGTTGATGGACAATGTTTCGAGCATCTCAAGCCCCCGCAGAGAGGATCCTTCGAGTCGGTGCACGCGGTTCTCGTCCAAGTCGAGCTTCTCGAGCGATGACATACCGTAAAACGCGCTGCCACTGACGTCCGCCAGGCTAACGTTCTCGAGCGACAGCTTTTCCACCTTGCGTAGATCGCGGAAACTGTTCGCCTCCATGTCGACCAGTGGATTATCCGAAAGTTGTAGCTCCTTCAGCTTCCACAGCCCCGCGAAGCTGTTCGCCAGCGGGCCCACTAGATGATTGCTCGATAGGTTCAACTTCTCCAGATTACCATTTCGCGCGAACGTATTTTGCGGGATACTATGCAGATGGTTTCGGTCAAGATGAAGCTCCTTCAGCGATTCCAGTCGCTCGAAGCTTTGCGGCGTCAGCTCCTGGATGAAGTTCTCGGACAGGTACAGCTCCTTCAGGCGCTGCATCATGCTCCAGCTCTGCGGGTCGATCTCGTGCAGTCGATTGCGTGTGAGCGAAAGCGTCGACAGGCGCAGCAACGAACGCAGCGCGTCCGGTATGCCGTCGATCATGTTACCGTCCGCGTACAGTTCGTGCAGTTGCTTCGCCTTGCTGAACATATCGTCTGGCAGGTCGCGGAACTTGTTGTCCGAGATGTCGAGCAGCTCGAGCCGGGGCAGATCCAGCACGCCCGGCGAAAGTTCGGACAGATCATTATCAGCAAGGTACAGCTCTTCCAGGCAGGTCGCGATCGCCGCAAACACTCCTTCCGGTAGCTGCTGAATGTTGTTGTTCTCGAGCGAAATCTCCTTCAGGCTTTTCTGATTTGCAAACAGTTTGGCCGGTATCTCGTCGATCAGATTCTCGGCCAGCGAAAGCGTACGCAGCTGCGACGTATCGTCTAGGAACCGTTCATCTACCCGGCGGATGATGTTTTGCTCCAGCTCCAGCTTTCGCAACCGCTCCAACCCCTTCAGCGAGCCGGCTTTCAGTTCCTCGAGCTGATTCTCGTTGATGAACAACTTTTCCAACGACGACAAACCGCTAAAGATGCCTCCCTCGATCGACGACAAACTGTTGTCCTCCAGGTCGAGCGTCTCCAGGCGTCGCAACGTATCGAACGTACCGGGGCTAATCTTGTGCAGAACGTTCCCCTCCAGCCGCAGCACCCTCAGGCTGGTCGCGTGTTTCAGCAGTGATTTCTCCAGCACTCGAATTTCGTTATGCTGCAGGGATAGATCTTCCAAGTTTTTCAAGCTAGCTAGCACGGCCGGCTGCAGCTCCTCGATTGAGTTGTTGTTCAGCTTCAGTATCTCCAGATTTACATTGCCCGCAAACATGCCATCGTCCAACCGTTCGATGTAGTTGTCAGCCAGCACCAACTCTCTCAGATGTCCCAGCGGCAGGAACGTGTTCGGCGACATCAACTTCAGATTGTTGCCCTCCAAATCGAGCTCAGTCAGCGCGGTCAGCGGTGCGAACGCTTGCGGATCAATCGACACCAGCTCGTTCTCCTTCAGTATCAACTTGCGCAATCCTGTCAGTCCGAGAAAGGTGTTACGCGACAACACCGACAGATAGTTGTGATCCAGATGCAGCTCCCGCAGCTGCCCCAGCTCCTCGAACAGCCGATCGGGCAGCTCCTCCGCATGGTTGTGGTCGAGGTTCAGCTCCGTCAGCTGGTACAACCCGGCGAACGTTTTGCTCGCGAACTGTGCAATCTTGTTCCGGGACAGCCGTAGCGTCTCCAGATTGTCCAGCCCGCGGAAGGCAAACTCCCCGACCGTGACGATCCGATTGCTGCCAAGGTTGAGCCGCAGCAGCTTGGTCGCGCGCACAAACCCATCGTCGTGTAGCGCGGTCAGGTGATTCTTCTGCAGCTGCAGGTACTTCAGCTCGTGCGCATCATCGAACGTGCTCGATTCGAGCAGCTCCACGTCGCAGTCCTCCATCTTGAGCGAGACCACATTCTCGTTGTCGGCGAACAGCGACGGTGGGATGATCGGGAGAGATGAGTAAGCTATCTCGACCTCAACGAACGATCCGCTTCCGTCACCGCCGGTGTTGATGATCGCTTCCGACACCTCGTCCGGTGTGTCCAGGAACAGATTCCACAGCTTGCACTCGCGCCCATGTCGATGGCAGCTGAAGGTGTACTGCTGACCCGGGAGAGCCGCTGACACGGTGGTGGCGAGCAGCAGTAGCCCCAGCGCCAGCAGCCCTGCAGATGCTGCCGAGATACTGCAACGAGAGGTAGCAAATTGGGTAAAAATAGAAAGCTATTTCGTTGAGGTGAATTTCTTTCCCGCTCGTTGCACCACACGGAAATGAAAAGCGGGCGCACATTTTTGGGCCAATTCGTTTTTCTCACTTGCGTGACATTTCACCAGGTACGGGGGACTCTATTTCAGATTTTCACAGTACAGTTAATAATCATCGGTTAATTGAAATGTTTAAGGAGCCTCGATGCTTCTAAGAGATTGTCACGTCACTTCTTATGTAAAATCACGCTCATCACTAATTATCCAGTAACATTTTGTAACAAAATAGTAAAAAATTTAAAATAAACTCTAGTCAACAAACGTTCCTTCCATTTGATTATTTCACCTTTCAACGTACTTTTGATTCAGCTTCATCCTTATCCACTCATAGTAAACTGCTTACAGCAAACAATAATTGATAATATCACACACTATAAAATGAGCAAAACAACTTCTAGAACCCTAACTTTCTAATTTGGCCAATTTTACGATGCTCCTTAGCCGAGCATCAGAACGGAACTGAGCGGTCGGAGACAATTTGAGCCTGCATTGTAGCAACAGATTCTGTCACCCATCCCGTGGACGGAACGAGACACACACCGACAATAGAATACCGCACAGCTGGGTAATGCCGGATTTTATTTTAATCGTATCCCCTTCATTTCTTCACACCTCCCCTTCCCTCGCTGTTTAATGCTCATTTCAAATCTCTATCATACGCTAAAGCAAGGGCGAGACACGCCCGGGTTGCGGTGAAAGTACGGCGCCGAACGGTACAGCAAGCGACGCGTTACGAAAACTGGCCACAAACTGCAACAGAGACATTTTCTGGTGGACGTGCGCCAAACCTCACGCTTCGTCCGCCGCTTCACCGAATCGCCCTGTCCGAATCGTTGACCTTTTTGGCGTGCTACAATTTTTAGCGAAATTGTGCGTCGACAGTGATACATTTTTGTTGATCAATTAGCCATCGAGAATCGCGCGCTCGAATGGACGCGCTCGGTGCGCGATATTACGCGCCCTACAAAAACAATACGCACCGGGCTGTTTGTAAATAAAATGCGACTGGCGTACACACGAGCCGGACGCCGGCAAGGAAGCAGCAAGCTGTGAAGGTGTCACGATGTTAGGTATGTATATGTCCCGCAAACGCGGTAGTTCTATTTTCGGTACGGTACGCGAACAAAGCCGTCGTGTGTGTGTGCGGTTTAATGAATGCAGACGCGTGCTTGAGTAATGCCATGGGAGCAAAACAAAGCAAAAAAACCATCATAAGCATCTGCTACTAATTATCTCTCGGATTAGGAAACCTGTGCGGCAGCAGTTCCTGGTACGGTATGGCAAGCAGGAAATTGTTCTAGCTGTGTTAGGCTTTAAGTCAAATTATTTCTTTATTTTATATGACATCTGAAGGACTTTGCTTGCAGTTGCAATATGTTATCTCGTGATTGTGATGTATGCTTTTCTTTCTTCTAAAGCAAATGGGACAGTCGTCAAGGCGTATGCCTTAACAAAATGCCCGTCATGTATGAAAGTCTTGAAATAAGAACGATATTGTTCCAAAAACTTTTTTTATTATTAGTAGTATTTAGTATTTGTTTCTTAAAATTAAAAAAAAAATAATTTGCAAATAAGTTGTTTCAATCGATCAACAACATTTCTTGAATATCTAAGCACTAGTTTATTGATAAATTTTCATCCAGTTTTGTACATTTGTAAAATATCAAAATTTTTAATCGCTTTTTTATCAAGACTATGTCAAGCCATAATAGATCTATGTGTGTGTGTTTTCTTCTTCTTCGAATGATACTATAAGAAACATTGGGATATGTCATCAAATAGAATTTCTCCGTCTATTTTTTGATTAAATAATAATTGAAAATTTAAATACCCCAAAGAGTCGGAAATATGCCAACATTTGAGCTTTTGGACAACTTGCTTGTATATTACAAATGAAAATGTACACTTTCTTGGAATAAAGGCTAATATTATTATAAGATTATGTGCTTTCCTGTCGCAATGAAGATATTAGTTCCTGAACGCTGAGCATTAAATATACACACAAAAAAAGTTGTGCGAATTTTACCCCACCCCTCCATTCTTCATCCAAACGATTTCATCATCAGAACCGAAGGAAATGATGTGTGCTTTTTTCTTCTGTGTTTGATAGGAAGCACCATCGAATCAAGAATGGAACCAAGCATTTCTAACGCTTTCTGGAGATTTTTTATTGTTGTTGTGTTACTCTTGATTGGACATCCCTTGGACAACCGAATCGTTCACCTCTTGCACTGCTCCTAGCCACACATAATGGATGCCCGTGAATCGTCAACACAGTTTGAACATACACAACACACTCAAACAAAGCAGTACACAAACCACACGCAACAAAAAAACCCCTCTGCTCCAATGAGATGAGGGAGTTTGAAACGGTGTAGAAACGGGCGACGCTCGCGATAAATGTTCAACTGTCCTGAAGCCAACCATTGAGCATGGGCCGTGCCACTTCGGGCCCGATTATAGGCGTCGTCCCTTATTCCTAGGCGTTCAATGTTCATCACCATCATCATCATCATCATCGTCCACATCGTCACGATGCAAACTACGGGCACGGGAGGAGAATTTGGGGAGAAGAAGAGTAGAACTTGCGCATTTACAGTACGCGCCGCGGGCTCGCAGGCTACTATTAAATGGACCACGGGAGCTAGGGCAAAGAGAGAGAGAGAGAGAGAGAGACAGAGACAGAGAGGTGGAAGGCACTAGAAAAGAGTTAGGAGCAAGAGGGAAGGTTGTAATTTTCCCCCGTCCGAGTAGCTACCGTTTTCGTTTGGGGTCTAATGTTTTATCGTTCGGTAATCGAAATCCATCATCAAATCAAAGAGACTCCATTAGGGATTAGGGGCTATGTGGATGCTGGCCAGGCTGGTAGTGCATGTTGACTACCGTTCTTTCTTTCTTTTCGATCTCAAAACACTTTTGCTGGAAAGATGGAAGACGGGTTTGCAGCAGTGCTAAAGCGCATTGAGCATTTTAAAAGGCCACAGTAAGGTTCTTGTCATTCAGATGATGAGTCTGATGAGATGAGATGTGATTAACAAATAAAAAATAAAAAACATATAAAGCCACGTTAACTACATATTCTAGCTTAATTATAACGTCCACATTTACCTTAGAAAAGTTGAATTAAATTAACTAACATCTAACGTGATTTGCAGACTTCATGTCTTAATCTTCCAAAAAAAGTATATTACAATGCAATCAGCAAGAGTACTACTCTAAATATTGCTCCTTGGTGGATTAGATCCAACCCAAAGTGACCCGTTTTCAACAGTAGCCAGATGGGTCGTCAACCGACCTTATGTCCCTGTCGAACAAACGGACACTCGGCCAAACAAAAGGAGTGCGGTCCCGACGATGGCGTCTCTTCACCGTCAACCACCATCACCCTCAAACCGTCCATCATTTTCTGTCGACTCATTCGACCGGCCTGCCCGCTCGAAAGCTCGAACCAGCTCGCACAAAGCACGGGCGTTCTGGACAACCAAGCTTCGCTACGCTCACTACAGCACCCTCAATCAATTACCGAATCAGACCGGGCTAGCGTCCTTGCTTTCTTGTGGTGGGAGTGCACACCTCCACTTAAAACCCCCATTCCTCTCCTAGCAATATAAATCCATCACAGCCCCATTTCCTCCTCATACGTCCCCCAACCAGCCCTTCAACCAACGCCATTGCAGCGTCAATACTTTCTCGTCTCGAGGACGATGATTTATCATCGCAGCCCCATCAAAACCCGCTCCTACTCCTACGGCTTTCTTTTTGGTTCCTCTCTCCGTCGTTGCGTCTTGCCCCACTGAACATCGAATCAAACATGAATGAGCGTAGTACCTTCTGCAGCTCACCTTTCCCGTTGCCCCGGCAGACGAAGATCGCGTTTTGACGATAGCGCTACCAGAGCCCTGCGCGCGATCGTAACGAGCCTGCCTTTTGGTGAATGAAGCCCGGTCGATCGGGCACAGCGATTGGTTTGGCGACTGGGGATTTCTTTCTTTTCCATGACTGTTTGCGTGCCTGTACGTGTTACATTTTATTTACCTTTGCTAAAGGTTATTTTTTCTCTCTCTTGCATCTTGCTTTTTGTTCGTATTAATGGCAGCCCACCGCCATCCCTGCCAGGACTGATGGGCGAGGTCGTTAAGTGACCGGAAATCGTCGCCGTCTCCCGTTGTCGACGGCGTCATTGGTCGTCGTCAACTTGCTGGAGTGTTGGTGCAACTTGGCACTGCCGCATCAAGATTGTGGTGGCAGCATCGGCCATGGTGAGATCTGATCGTAGATGGGCCAAGATGGACAAAGATCACGAACTGCGTGAGTTGACGTTTTCGCAGACCAACAACAACAAAAAGAACGGAGCCACTTTTTTATCCCTTTCTCGGTCATAATTGAGCAATCTTAGGGCTTTTCTTTCGCTTTTCTGACGGTGTTAACGAGAGGATAAAGCGTTGGAGTCCTTTCTTCCGGTGTGAAAGATTGAAAGTGTCTTATTTTACTTCACAAACAGGATTAGTAGAACTCTATGTAATGCTATCAACAATTCTGGGCTTTTAAAATAATTTCATTTGCATGCTTCTTCAGGTCGTCGCAAGTGGTCGCAGTATGTTTGGCATTGATGAGTGAAATATTCTCAGATCGAAAGGATTATAAGGAAGGCGGAAACGATAAGCATATGAAACGGCTAAGCTTCGAGAAAGAACTTGAAAAAAGAGCGAAAGAAAGAAAAGCAAAAGCCAGTACGCTCAGTACGATTTGACTTCCGGCGTAATGCTGCGGGTGCTATTGCTGCTGCCTCTGCTCAGCTGAAATCAATTAAGTGTAATTTTACTGAATTTCAAGTTCATTATTTTTCCTTTCATTCATTCTACGCCAGCCTTCGGTGGCCTGAAGCTGTGCTGTACCCGTGCGGCCTCACCATGCTTGGAGCTCGATCCACACAGGCTTCCCATTCCCACCCAGCTTCGCCCCGAATCCATATGGCGTATCAGGCGAGTGAGCGTGTGTAACCTTCGCTCGCGGACGGATCTGCCAAACGTCAGTCAAACGCTTTGCCCCTCTATCCTTGACGACGAAGGTGATTTTGTTGGAACGGCAAAGGCAAAAAGGCAACCAAAAGCTATGAACCAATCGAATGCAATGCAATTGAATGGAAACACAATGACTCGATTGGCCATTTTTGCCTACAACGCTCTCTGTGATATCACCAGCCACCATCCAAGGGATGGCTTCTGTGTCTTCTTTTCTGCCCATTTTGCCTGCCCATTCTTTATCCTTAGCCCATCCGTGGTCCGGAAATAGCAAACAGAAATAAGAGCTCTTCCAGCCACCAGCCAGATCACCTCACGAATTGTTGCTGCTGCCCCACGGGAAGCAAAGCCCCCCGAACGCCAAGAACACACCAGTTCACACAAGCTTCCACAGACTGGAAACAGCAAAGAAAAAGAAGCCCATGCTCCCGCCTTCCCAGCGTGACCAGGCAGTAGCAATCTGCGCACCCGCCGATCCGCCCGTAGTTTTATGCATTATCATTAACTTTAAACTTCTGAATCAAAATATATCGACTTTGGCTCATCATCATATTTAATTGATTAAAAGAAAACTTCGACTCCCGGTGTTCCACGTTTGGGCCGATTTGCCGTAGCACATCTGCGTCCGAGCCTGTGAGCACACTGGCGATCCTAGCCGGCCGGACTAGGCCGGTGGCGCTGGTCGGTTTTCTCTTGCGCTACTTGCTGCGGACCTTGGGCTCGCTTTCGGGCCAACCCCTTTCTTGCCTCTTGCCGGACTTGTGGGTTAGCTAAGATGGTCAGCATCTGTCGACGGTGTCTGTGGTGGTCTCGATCGCGAAGAAGAAGCCCCATTCATAGTGGACTAACAGCCGTAGTAGTGGAGCAGTACGCAACTGCAACTCCCAGGAGTCACGCTGTGGAAGGGAAAAACAATGATAATTAAGCAAGCATCTAGGACCACGATTCTTGCACAATTCTGCTTTAATATCCAATTGCGTTAGATCCAGCCAATAATTCTGATCTTTAACCAAAGGGTAATTAGAAGGAAAAAAAGATTGATTCAATTGAAAGAAATATACAAAGAATATGTCAATAATTTACTGTGTCATTTTATTTGTTTTTAATAATGAAACCTTAATGTGTATTTGAATTCTTGTTTGGCAAAGATCCATGAAGAAACTGTTGTGTACAAAGATACATAGTGAGCTTAGGTGATCATGTCGTAACTCATCAATGTACTACATACATTCATAACTATCTCAGAACTCAAATAAAACATGGACGACTCTCCCAAATGTATTAAGGAGTCATAATGAAACTAAATCAAACAAACGACTGTTATGTGCTTACTAAACTGCGCTCGTTACAACACTTATCACGCTCTGCTACATGGATCAATATCGCATTGAATGACTAATAGTGATTAATGATTAGCCCCACTAAAGCATTTACTAAAAGATACAGTGAATTTAAATTGACAACAGACAAACAGTAATTTTTAACCTAGCAAGACTTAAGTCAACTCTAACAACAGACCATAGATTTTGAGATTACTCTATTTTTATTACAGACTCAGAAGAAGCGTACAATTAACTCCCTAATCTGCTATTTGCTATCTGGCATCTGCTATCTGCTATTCTCTCTTCAAATAAACCTATTCTAACCTAGTTTCCTATTCATATATCCTGTTATGACCCATTACGATTTAATGATTTTCAATGTTTCTCATAATCCTATATCATTCTAATATCATTCATAATCAAGACATTCTTCAGTTTGCTACATTCAAGTAGTTTGCTAAACCTAATCCTTATGGATCATGATATTATGATATCATGATAATATTTTCCAATGCAACAATAAATGCTAGAAAGAAATTAAATTCACAGGAGCCAAACAGTCATCCCATGACCCATGACGGGCATGATGTTAAGTCGTACGAGTTGATGACTGTACCATGAGACCAGTCCTTTGAACCTAGGAAGTCCATGTTCATTACAGACTCTGAAATGGTGAACGATAAACGCTACACACTGAAAATTCTCCGATGTCCTCTTTATAATATCGATTTTCCATTCGATCTCTACTGCAATCTATCCTATCTATCAATCTAATTTATTTGCCCTCTTGTCAAAAAATCTCACAAACTCACAATCCTCTCGTACACTAATGGTGATACATTCGATGAATTCGATTCGATGGGAGTTGACGGTTGACTACCAGATTTGCCCAAAAGACTACCTCATAAATTAAAATGTGGAGATGCTTCTTACTCGAGAGGTCATTATTTAGTTTGTTTTGATGCACACACTCATGCCAACCTCTCGCCTAGCTCTCGTCACTCGCCTGACCTAATGACCGAAGCTCTCAAGACCAATTGATCCCGGCAAATCATTTATCAAGCATCGCAAATTATCCTCCTTACCTTCTCCCAGAGAACCGCTGGCCCTAGACTGCTGGATCATTGAACTTCTCGAACCCACCGCCACCACAAAACCGTTCGCTCGGAAGCCCCGGAAGTAACAGCCGGTCCACCAGTGGCAGTGGCAAAACCATCGAAAAAGTACCTTTTTCGGAACAAAAGTCCCGTTCGCGGGCAACGGGTGTTCGGGCGTGCAATCAGCAAATTGCGATTGCTGGAACCCACAGCAAACCAGCCAAACCTCTCCCCACCAACCCGCCAATCGATCGATTGCGCCAGCAACTAAACGGGTGCAAAGCGTGGGAAAATGCTTTTGGATTTGAGGCCGTCCGGCACAATCCGCGGTCCAGTCCGGTCCGGTCTTTCGAGAGAAGGGGGCTGAAAACTGCGTCGAACTAAATCGGTACCTTCCGAAAAACACCGAAATTATCGATCGACACGGGGGTCTGTGGCTGCCCAAAATCTGCTCCCGCGAAGCGGGCGAAGAACAGGAGGTGGAAATTTCTCCCTTCAGCCATAGTTTTCCCATCCGCGGCTGGTTCCCAGTTTTTCCCGACATCACTAATTGGCGCGCGGCTCGAGGGCCAACTGTTCGATGCGTACCGTGCGAGCTCGTGGGCTGAGCCGTTAGTCGGAAAGGAAAGTCTATCCCTCGGTAAGCTCGATCGATGATCGTGGACCACTTGGAAGGTGGAAGGGGAGGAGTTAGACCGCATCTGGAGGCAACCATTTCTCACCCGAAAATCATCTGCCACTGGAACGCATGTCGTTGCTGCTACTGTTAAGTGTGTACGCACATAAACACATGCTGGAGTGGCATTAAGAAGAAGAGGATCAGTCTTTGCTGGTGTCTCACTGTGATTACTGCCCTCTCCTCCCACCACGACCATACTCACAGATGGTATACGAGCAACGTACTACTAGACAAGCGTACGACTGCATCATCAAACGTGCTTTTCTTTTTGCAACAACTCTCGCTGATCGTGCAAAAATGGGCGCGAGGGGGCCTACCAACAACGGAAGCAACAGATTTAACCTAATTGATCGAATTGGTGCAGAAAATCGCTAATAAATAATTCATGACAATCGAACAACAATGGCCGGCTGGCGAGTGGAGAGCTTGCACACTCTCATAGGCTTGCGCACGCATCGTGGGGCCTAACATTCGGTGCACGACTTTCGTTTGAAACTTTCGTGCCTCGTTACAATGTTATCCGGTTGATTTGCTTGGTGGTAGGTGCAAAAGAAAAAAAATCACCAGACTTCCCTCACAAGCTCCAACGGCAAGAGAACCTCTTTCTGTGAACCTGCGAGGTAAAGAATCTGGTTAGGCAAAAACCTAGTTGGCCAAGGTTTCGTGTCTGCACGATGTCTAAAGCTCGAGCTCCAAACTCAAGCATATAGAAAGACGTTCGTCTCGTTGCCAACATAGACCAGAGAGTGTGCAGATTTCCAAACTCAATCCCAAGTAGCTATGCAGCTATTGGGAACCCAACCACCAACACAACCAAAGCCAAAATCGTACCGTCTCTAGGGAGGTTTCTCTTCGGAAGCACAAGAACAAAAATTCGCTAATTAAATCAATTTTCAAACGACGAACGAGTGGGAAACATTTTCTCACGCATCCCCTTCATGGTCGCGCTCGGCTGGTGGACGACCCCCAGGGTAAATTACCCCATCGCTTTCTTAGGCCCCTGTTCCGTGCTGCGTCCCGATTTGCGTTTTGGCGCTACCACTGCACAGTGCCAGTGCTGGTAGGTGTGCGCCTAGCCGAAATGGAGAGACATTCGAAGAAGTTTTTACCATCGGCCGAGGCCGGAGTAAAGCAGAAGGAAGAGGAGGAGAAGGCAGAGTACTCCGGAGAGCAGAACGTGCACACAGAAGCTGTGTTGGATGCTTTCCACTGACTTGTGACTTGTGAAAATGAGAGAATAAGATGTGCTTTGTGGAGGGTTTTGTGTGAAGGTAGGGGTTAAAAGGTAAACGGGGTAGACACATCAAGCTTGCGAAGACGTGTGGATGGAGGAAGAGAAGGAAAAAAGGGTCAAGAGAACCGATAGTGATTGAAAAGTCAAATCAACCAACAAAACGCAAGTAACTCTCCACGACGTTTCAAGATTTCAAATGGCTCGCTTTCGGTTGGTAGCTTGAAGTGCCTCGGCGACGATAATGGCGACCGAGCACTGGGGCACACCGACCGGCATTGGTCAGGGGCAACGATTTGTTTTCCAATCGACACAAGAGCAGCAGCGACCGGTGAAGCAGCAAGCGGACGCACGGAACACGGTCCAGAATGGTATCGAAGGGGACCGCGCGAGGCAGCAAGAGAAAAGAAACAAGAGTCATTCTTCGCAGTGGGCAAGCTTTGCCTGCTGACGGTGGCAGTTCCGTACCCGATTTGGATTTTCACACGTTCACGGTACCAGCACCAGCGCGAGCCTTGCGCCGTCGACGTCGCAATCGTCATTTGGTTCTCGGTGTTCCCTGGGCAGCAGCGCAAACCGGGCATTGTTGCGCCTCCGGATGGTTCGCTTTCGAGCAATTTTCGAATGGGACCACACTTCGCACAATTGCCCAGTGCGCGCACACTGGCGCCATGGAAAAGTGTTTCCAATAATGCTGCTCTTTCGTCTGTAGCGTGTTTTGGTGTTGTGTTGTTGTTTCTCTTCGTACCTTTCCTCTTATTGTTATGTTTTCTTACTTGCATCTTTCAGTTATATGTGCTACTACTGTACGATTCATTGACTGTACATTTGCTGCAGGCTGTGATGCTTTTTTTTAAATTCTTCTACTTCCTAGCATTGAAAACGGTTGATAGTTGTGTTTAAGCCTTCTTGTGGCAAACTATTGTTGATCCAGGATGACCAACATCAAGAAATGTAATTTGATTTCGAAAGATTTGCCCAATAGGATGTGTTACTTTAAAGCTTGTAGCATAACTTTAACGCAGTATTTTCGTTTTAAGCAGCTACGCAGCATTCTTCAACTGATCTCAAAGCAAAACTTTCAAGTTAGTTAAAATTACGAAGCATTTCCTGGGTGAACCATCCTCCGCTGCATCTGACCGTCTGGAATGTAAGGCATAAATTGACAGCGACGATCTTACAGTCGTTGAGGTTTTCGACTTGCTTTGTACGAGCGTAGTGTAACAGAAATAAGTAAGCAGCAAAATTCAGACACACTTTATTACAGAGAATTGTGTATACAATGAGCTCCACACACTCTTATGAATCAAACTACGAATTTCATATACAGTATATGTAGTAGGAAAAGTACGATGAACCAAGCAGACCGATCACCGATGTGGACCATACATTGGGACACTAGATCAGGATCAGGATGTCTGACTCCCTAAGTAGAAGTTCGAGGAACTCATCTCAGAAGATGTTACGATTTGTAGAGAGACTAAGCAACTTTGACTTTGAGCAAGACTTGTCAATTGAAATTCAATCTTTCGGAGATCTAGAGTCCTGAAATGAGCTTCCCGAAAACTGGTTGATGACATAAACATATCAGCTGAATGTGCTCAAGAAAAAGAAAAGGGGTTTCTTTAGGATGCTAATGTCCCATTAGCACATTTAGGTTATCATTTGTTCATTTAATTAGGTAGTCGATGAAAAAAATTGTAATTTCCAAGTTCTAAATGAAAGAAAATGCGCATTCTATACTTTCCTACAGATTGAGAGAAATAACGTTGGGAAATAATAAAATTCCTTTAAAATTAATCCAATTACTTTATAATACTATTCTTTAAGCAAAATTCACATTTAAGAGTTCACATATGAAAGCTCTAGAACTTTGCTACAGAAATGTAGAACACTGCAATCACGATCCCTTCATGCTTCCAAATCGCTTCCAAACGCTTGCCTCACATTTCATCACACTGCTTCGCTTTGCTACCTAATAAAAAGCAAATCGAATCGTCCATCGAATATGATTGATCATCAACAATGCAGCGAGAATGATTCACACCCGAAAAACACTATTCTTCCCCACCGAAAAGCCACTCAAACTCTCACTAATGAATCTCGGTACACAGCACCGTTCCGATTTGCACCCTCGACTACCGCAGCAACCGGGCCAGTCTATTCATTGAACAAAAGATTAATGAAGATTTGGCTTTGTCCAAACAAATTTTTCGTTTGCTCTCACCCCATCGCACCTTCGTGCCGATACCGTCCGTTCGTTCAAAGGATTAAGCAGCGATCGCGTCCCAAACTCACATAGCCCGGGTGCACCGATCCGCGACGAATTGCACGTGTTGATTGATTTGACTTCTGGAAATCTGTATTTCCTTCCCCGCGGGATCAATCGATCGTAGAAAAGTAATGCTGGATAACAACAACAACAACAACACCAAACCTCACTCCAACCGAGCAGAGTGGGAAATGCCCGTGACGTTCGCTCTATCCGTGCTCTCCGCTACGCCTATCACCTCCATGGTATCTTGCACGGAGATCGCGATCGTACCAGCAGCTGGTGCGATAATAAACTTCCTGAAAAGCGTGAAATTTTGAGTACAAAAGTTTCAAACCATTATTAATGATCAAACCCGAAGTACCTTGCCTCACGTTTGCTGAAGGCTTCCGTTTACGCCCTCGGTACTGGGGGATTAAAAAAAAACCGAGACCATGCCTTCGGGACCTCGTACCCGCGTCCAACGGGGGGTGTCCATTCCTAACCAGTCCTGAAGATATTCGTCTATCGGCCGGTGGTGATCTTTTTCGAGTCGCTTTACCCCGCGGTCGCTTTTCCATTCTTCCCTTTCCCCAGTTATAATAGGCTGCCCAGCGTCCAGCCATTCGACAGTTCCTGGGGAGGAGGTGCTATTGCCCGCACCGCATCCGGGTGTGCCGATTTGTTTTTACTTATCGCCCCAAGTGCTCCGAAAGGAAATCAAATTATCTTTTTGCGCCCCGTGGCGGCCAGCCTCCGGGTTGGATCAGCTCTGGACAAGACTCCCTCAGGCTTGTCCTCGGTTCCTCTTTCGCTCCCGCAAACGCCGCACACATCGGGGTTTCCTCTGAGCTTCCTTCAATTTAAAGGGGAAATGTTTCCTTACCTAGCGACTCCCTGTTTCTTAGAGGGATTTTGGGGGAGATGTTTTCGAGTGCTGCTGCCGTTGTTGCCAAGCTCCATTCTCTTCACCATGCAACAAGAGGCCTAGCAGTTGGCGCACGAAAAACCCACATCACTTTTCGCCGTTGGGGTACAACGCCGTGGGGTCAGTCACGCCACACGAAATGTTCTACCTCCAACACATGAGAATGGGGGGTTTCGTAGCTCCTCGGGACGAAAGCTCAATTTTAACTCCTCAATGCTCTTCAACACGAGATTTTTTTCATCTCAAATTCCAATGAAAAACATTGCACTGACGACGGGCAACGGTCAGTGAAAAGAAACCGTAAATTACAGCTTCCGGTGAGAACACAACAATGTTTGAAATAATGAAGCAGAGTAAATCTGGGTGTATTATAGTTTGAGCGACTCGTTGAGCCGTCTTGTTTGGGCTCCCGGTTTAACTGTCGTGCGTGTAAGCATTCAGCAGGCTGTTGAATCGAGCATTTGGGGGCAGTAAAAGCTGGAACAAATTATACAAGAGCAGGTGAACAAGAAGCAGGGAATCTAACATGCAAGCAAAACAGGGGACTTTTGTTTGTCGTTAATCTTCAGCTTAATTTATGAACAGTAGAATTCAACAATAACTAAAAAGCAATAATAGGCGGTAAACATTGGACATTGATGTGCACTTATTATAAGAACAGAAGTGTGCACTTATTATAAGAACAGAAGAAGATGCTTCTCACGGTTTATTTGGATCGTTGTTTGATGCTTGAAATTTGCTTCTATGTTGTTTGAATAGTTTATAGAGGCTTTGGCTTCAACGGAGTTCTTTCGCCTGAAAATTTGCTTCTAGAAAGAAAAATAGACTTTAACCGCAAATTATGTCTCATTCCGTAGTCGATGATTTTCATTTTATTTTCGTTTTTCTTACCTCCTTCAACTCCAAACTGCAAACATTCCCGATCATTATTCATCAACTATTCATTCGCTTCTGTCACCCCTGAAGCGCAAATCTTCATCAATGAAATTTTCTAGAAACAGACCCGACGAATACTGTGCGGGGAAAACTCTTGACTAAAAAACGAAAAACCCATCAATACAGATGGGCAAGAAAAGCGTTTACAATACAACTATAGGGAGCAACAACAGAAGAAAAAAACCTCCCAACCTGCGCGCTGGAACGAGACACGCTATTAATGCGCGAATAGACGAGCCGGAGCTCGTAAGTTTTTGTCATAATCAAACATGGATATTAAAAGGTAATTATTCGTTCCATTCAGGAAACGCAATACCGAGCCCTTACCAGGGGGGTTCGGGGGGAAGGGGGAGCCGTACGAGTAGCGATCGTTCATTCATTTCGTTCATTCAAAAGTGTACAATGAAAGGGGAAATTCGTTCTGCCTCCGTTCGCGATCGTGGCTTCATTTTCTACCCAACGCTAAAGAACCTTTTTGCGGTTACGTCTCCACTGCGCTTCATTAGAAGATGTCGAGCATCGAACCGAACCGGGCTAATGATACAACTCGAAACGATCGAGAGAATAATTTCACTCTCAAGTGCGTATGTGTGTGTGATTTGTTAATCGTATCTATATTTCATCCTTACGATAAGCAATTAAACGTACGTCCTAGTTCAAACCAAACCTCTCCTCTCTTGGCAGTAGAATAGAAATGTTTCACCACAAATCTAACCGGCTCAAGGCTTCCTCAATCGCGCGAGTACTTTGTCGGTTTGGTAACGACTTCCACTCCATTTGCTGAGGCCCATCAAGTCGAGCTCATCAAACGGCAACGACGCACCGTCCCAACGAAGCCGTCTTTGGAGCACCGGTCGCTTATGATTTCAATCCATCAACTCGAATCCCATCGGGCATGAAATCTTCTTCAGTGACATCCCACAACAATACTGAAAACGTTGCGCCATCGTGGAGCAATTTTGTTTTCTTCACTCCACATCCACTCTGCACCATTTTGGAACAAGTCGTGATCGGTACTGTTTCCAGCCTACTTTTTTGTTGTTGATTTTTATGTACAATGTTGCACCATCGTTGAGTCTGTAGCACGGAAGCCACAATGCTCGATGGTATTCGGCGAGCTGTAAGCAAATCACTTTCAAATGACAACAAGCAGCGATGGTTTTGGTGCGAAGGCGTACGATCACGATCCTTCACGAGGTATTGGAGTGACATTCGAGATACTTTGTCGTACCGAGATATCAATCACCTGACAAGATGTGATGTGATCGAGGAGGAGATCTTCTAGTTTGACTAGAAAACGTCCGTGTCATCCTGTCCGCTGTGTAGGCAAATGGATGCGAAGATGGATATCAAAACATTGGATTTGTTTGCTGTCTGACGTTCAATCAGGGCTGTGTCAAGGATGTCTTTGCTGATCGCAGCTATCGTATTGTTTGTCCGTGAAGGTGCGTTCAAAGGAACTATTAGCAAATATTTGGAAGATAGAGTTGGGTTCGATTTAGAAACTTTACAGTTTGCTACATATTTGATGATCTTCATCTGACAAGTTTTGAGGGAATATTTGCAATTATTGACTCTTTGTGTTACTGAAACTACTACTATGTATATTCTAAGATCGCAGATCATTGAGTATTTACTTTAATTATTCTGAAATAATTCACTTTTTTGTTCCTATTTCTCCAGAAGTGCTGCACCACGTTGCTTAAGGTTTCAATCAACTCGTAGCGATCGTGTAGATGGGATTCTTATAACTCTTTGTCACATAACACCAGAGCCTATTCCTCACAACTTCTTCTTTTCTGCAACCTCATGTTCACACGATACGGCGCTCAATCCTTCTTCAGACCTCCATTAACCAGCCTCAGGAGAAGATCGTCCAATAGCCCTACTAAAGCACCAATCCTACACCGGCCATAAACATTATGGTCAGGAATTATCTCGTAAACAAATTGTAAACCTCTGCCACACTTACCGGTTGTCTAGTTTATGGTACCCACATTATAGGTTCGCCTCCCGGTCAGGACCGAAAGGCAGCTCCTCAGCGTGCTATGTCAGCGTCACCTATTGCAGTACAACCATTCGGGGCTGCAAACCCGACCCCGGTGCAATAAAATCAGTGTGAAGTGTCCATTAAAATACAATTTTTCACCCAAACGACCCTAGCCCGGCGGTGTGAAGTCGTGTGCCCTGTGCATGAGCTTGAGAAAAGGGTTCGTACAAGGCACACGACCCATCGCTGGGTAACAGGTGAACCTCCTGCTCTGATGTGCAAGGTCGTACCAAGGCGCCTACGGACCTTCGCTCTAATCAGTTGCCGGTATGACAAATGACGATCGGATGACAGTGTAAAAACACACACGGATCCCATCCCAAACCCCCGATCCGATTTCACACCGAAGCCCCATCGTGACGTTGACCGATCGATCGATACATCTAGCGTGCGCTGGAAGTTATAAATCAATCAAACAGCCCTAACGGGTGTGTTTTGACTGCAGGATTACTACTGCTGCTACTGCGACCGAAGGAACGCGAAACAGGCTTAATCAACTCGAGCGCTCCTGAACTACGCCGATGACGGTGCAGGAGCTAGCCGGTCGGTGCTTTTGTCTTCAAACGATACCTCAAATTACCTTCCTGCGCGGACAGAAATTGATTTGTGTGATCACAAGAACACACACATGCACACGCCACCGGACATTCATCAAAGGAAAAGCTTCTCAGTTAATGATGGCAAACCGGCGGAATGAAAGCTGGCAGTTTTATGGTGCATAAAGTTTTACGATCGGACATAATTATGATGACGCGACCGATCAATACAGCGTGGTAGAATGCGAATGGTCTTAGGACACCCAGACAGCCGGGCATGATTGCTCGATCGTCTGCAGTTCGTTAGCACAAGAGTGGATTTTTTTTCAAATTCGCACTAAAGTTATATAGACTACGTAGAGTGTGGAATAAATATGATATTCCACTTTCTACCTAACCTCAAACCTGTTAATCAATGCCCTATTGCGAGTCGGTAAACACTTGAGTGCCGTGTCCGATAAGCAGAAGGGGCTACAGCTCAGTTGAGTTCTTTCACGTTAAACACACACTTCACTCAATTCGATTACACGATCAAGCACTCATAAAGATCTTCTCGATATAAACCGACCCGACTCTACAGCATGCCTGATGTCTCTATCTTGTTAGCAAACATCTCCTCCCAAATAAAAAAGAAGTCCAAAAACAACCCTGTCTCTGAAGAGGCCACTTGACACCCGGCGACTGACGCATGTGTGAACTCGTTGAAAGATTGAAACATCTCATCTCGCCGAGGAGTAAAAACCCGTTAGTACCCTCCTACTTCAGGCTCGTCTGTTGGATTGCGTGTACACCTAAAGCTCGTTCATCGGTGGAAAACAATGCGCCTGAAGAGTGCTTCTGGAGTTGTGTCTTGATCGGTCACATTGTTTGTCTTGTGTCACTTGGCAGCACGGCGAGAGGCGTTGTTGAGTTGAGCACCTGACCGACGACTTCACGACTCGAATGCGAGTGCTTCTAGTGCGCCCACTAGAGTCTTTATCCAATAACGGAGATCCTTTCCACAAACAGCATCAACACTTTGCTATGGGTGAATGGTTTTAGGACAGTTGAAATGTTCCGTTTGACCTTATTCCCGAAATAGGAACAGAACGAAAAACCAAATGTCCAATACTGTTTCCGATCTATCTAGATTGAATGTTGCTAAAACATGCAAAAGAAAGAACCAAAAACCTTTTGCGGAAACCTTCATCCTTTTTCGGACGCGGAAGATCCAAGCAGATTACAAGGCACGGCCAGGAAGCGGTACACACTAATCGCCGCCCTATCCCACGGGATCTATGTGTGAGCTCGTGCTTGGGCAATCCCTTCAAATCACAGGTCAATTGGTTGTAGCTTCGTTGCCTCAATTCCCGGTGGGTCGATCCTAAAAGGATTCGGAGGAACATCAAACGCAGGGCTTCATTCAGCTGTGGCATACACCGAACCGCACCAGACGGAAACGATCCTCTAAAATCCTCCTACCAGTGCGCAAATGTAGATCAATCTATACGTCGGCACAGGCTGCGCCAGTGCTCTCTCTCTCTCTCGCTCTTTGTATATCTCTCCGCTGTATCGTCTTTCGTCGTAACCGATCAGGGTACGACCTCGAGTCGGTCTGGTATCTCTTCCATTCTGAAGTCGTGCGATGCTGTGATGATAAATTAGCTTTTAACAAACTATGAAAAGATTAATGAGTCGGAGTGTATTTGCTCTAGAGAAGCTAAAACACGTTTCTTCCTCTGCACACGAATGTCTCTTCGTATAATATAGTTTCGTCCAGAGGGCTTAGTGTACGGCGTGTCGTTTGATCATGCTCTACGACTCAACAACGCGGTCGTTGGCACCGACCACAAGGTTCGTCTTAAGGCCCACCGTAATCTTAATTGAGTGATCAGCTTGTAACGACTAATGTTTGAGGTTTTGTCTATTTTTATTGGTTTGATTAGATATTTTTTTCTTGTACAAATGTCTTCTGGTGTCTATTTATTCAGATTTCGACAGTATCTTTTCAGTGTTTGACGCCAATACTTGCTCATGTAAGTGTCTCAGATAAAATTATATCAACATGCAAACAAAAAGCTAGCACTTGCTTTCAGAAAAAATGTATGAACTTCGCAATCGGAGGCAAAGTTGCGATTAACAAAATGTCCAAGATGTCTTAAAAAGAACTTCATATTAGGTGCTTGAATCTTTGATAAGATTTACTTTTGATAAAGGATATCAAGTAAATAATATGAAGATGTCAGAGTTACACAAATGTGTTGATTTAAGCTAAACATGTTAGTAAATACACCCAAGTGGAATAAGAAGCGGTTTATTTGTTTCTAAAACCTTTGTCAACACTATCATTAAAGTATTGTACTAAATACAGTCATTTGTACATTAGCATATATTAAATAATTCCACACAATTTCTCAAATCTATCCTTCTCTTCCTATCCGCCTATTACAGCCTGCTCTATAACAGCCGAAGAAATTACTCAATCATCTAGTTGCGATCATCATAATTACGCTCGTAAAATGTGAATGGACGAAACAAACGCTCCAGCTCGCCATGGATGTCTCGAGCCGTTCAGCACTACAGCTCAGAGGTCGCTCGGAGGATACGACTTCAAACGATTGATACAGCACGCAGTTCCGTCACCGCGCGTCGGAGAAAAAGGCATCATTTATTTTCAACGCTCCAACGAGACTTCCTTTCGCGTCGGTGCAAGCATAAAATAATAGTAAAAGAGAAAAATATAAATCCCGCAGCACATGATTTACATCGCACCCGCACCGGCCTCACCGAACTCCGACGCCCAGCAATACCGGCCAAAGATCGTCCTAAATCTTCCGCAACCATGCTCGGGCGCGGCCACAAATCATAACGCAAACGTTCACGCGGCAAGCGGAAGAGAAAACGATGAATTCTGCCCGATCACTAGGCAAGCCGCGTTCCTTGATGGTCCCGCGCAAGCTAGCACCTTCGTCTTCTTGATTCTCGCCCCCGTCCCTTGCTCTCGTTCTCATACTTGCTGTGGTCGCCTTAAGCCAACCCCGTTTGGTCCCGAGACCCGGTGTGTCCTAAGCCGATGGCGCCAGGCGCCGGCTTTTGTTTCTTTGATAAATCTTTACGCCATTCACCCTGCCCTGCCTTGCCCTTTTACTCCCGCACGAATTGGGACGTGGATGAGTTAGTGTACAGCGGGAGAAAGGCCGACTGATCAACATTGTCTTCTTTGGATTTTTTTTCTCTCTGTCTCTCTATCTCTCTCTTTTTTTCAAGAACCTCCCCTCGGGGCTTTCGGTTTAACATGCCGAACCACAGAACAGAGCAGGCGGAACATTAAGCCCAATAAAAGTGACGAACCCGATTATCCGAACCGGAAAGATTGTATTACATTTTCTGTGGCGAGGCCCAAATGGTATTATTGGACGTAATTCGATTGACATTTTTATCCAATTGAGCAAGGAAAAATTGCAAAGAAAGTAGATGTTAATGATTTAACAATATAATAAATGCTTCCCTTAAAACCAAGCTAAAATAAAAGCAACAAAATTGAACATTTTAAAGCGATATTCAATCATCATTTACTGGTGTCCTTGAATAACACCACAGCCAACATAAAAAAAGCCAATAAACATTGCTTTACTTCTTGAAATCTTTCGCTTCTCCTCCTCCTACTTTTTGCAACATTTATGCACACCATCCACTATTAGCCAGGCTAATGATGGCTAATCTGATTAAGAGATCATGAAACGGACTATGCAAGAACGTGTTTTTGCGCACTCTTTCTTGCCTGCTTCCCTTCGCATATCGCGCCCATAAGAACACCCTTGCATCGCGTCAACGAAATCGAAAATCTCTCAATCCAGCACCAAATAGAGACAGAGATAGAAAGAGTAAGAGAGAAGTCCCAAGATAGCCTGCAAAGCGTATGCAAACGCGCATCGATCTAGTTGGCCCGATAATGGACACTGTCCACAAGCCAGCCAGCCGGAGAAAGATAGCTTCCCCCTAAAGAGAGGGAGAGAAGAAGGCGAGACGACAAGAACGTTTGTGCGGGTGCACAGTGGCGCGAGAGGCACCACGTCTCATCAGCATAAATTTCCATATGTTGTAATTTATATGATACTTACTAATCACAGTAATTTACTAGATTTAATTGTATCTGTAGAGTGCTACTGGTTCTGCGGCTTTCATCCCAACATTGCTCCCCGATACCGGTGTGCTCCCCGTCCCCATGAAGAAGCAAGCACAGCGTAAAACCTAAAAGCACCTTTTGCTGTGTGCGGGATGGAGCGCACCCAAATATCGCTTAGTCATGCATGCATGTAAAAGCTCTTTACCCGTCCACCCCAAACTAACTTCCCATCCACATCCAAAAGAAAGACAGGGAAAGAGAGAGAGAGAGAGAGCTAGAGAACACAAGAGAAAACACATGCAAAGGGGAACATGGTGCGCCTTGGCTCAACCTGACCGCCCACTCTCGCGATCGATGGTATCGATCAATCGATCGGCAAGACGCGCGAGCCGGACCTACGCGAGGCCAACCGTTCCATTACCGTGGTGGCAGCACCAGATTTCACGATCGGATCACGATCGAATCAAGCACCGACCGGCCGAGCAGCTTCCTTCGCCACGCTCGTCTAGCAAGCCCCTAGATCGTGCCCAGAAACGAACGATTTCATCCCACCGTCGCCAAGCGACGAACCTTTCAGCATCGAGCCACAGTAACGTGATTTGCTAGGCGCTTAGGACCGTAGGTACTATACCGAGCGGGAGGGGAATACACAGTAGCCAAACACGGTAGCCAGCGCCCGGCGTGTTAAGCGTTGCGCACTAAAAGTGGCCGTTCGTCCGCCTCGGTGTCGTTAGCCGTGTACACGCACGTTCATCCATTCATCGCATCGTGGTGCGCGTTGCAGCGTTAGGAGTTGCAGGCTAATTTATATTGCTATGAATATTTATGGATAATTAAAATCGGTACCAACTGCTAACGCTTGCGGGTTTGCATTTAATGGACGATTTTATTTTCAATAAATTGCAACGAGTTTGGATGAAAGCAACCGAAAAACCGAGCGCAGACAGCAGACCTACCTCGACTATCAGCTTCGGGGCATCCGTAAATTGTATCCTGCAGTTCCCCCACGCCTTGGGCGCTACAAATGCTCATTAGAGGTGCATCGTGCTAAGTCCAATTTCCATCGCCGTCTTTGCCACCCAATGACAGTTGTCCAAAAACACGTCCAGCCGAACAAAAGCCGTTTAAAAGAATTACATTTTATCACCTTAACCGTCCCGGAGCAGTCTTTACGACAGTAGGGTGGAGATGGTTCTCGTTGTTGCCATTAAAATCCGATGCCGAAAAGGAAAGATCATAAACAGTCACCGTTTGTCGGTGTTCGTTCGCTGCAAGGGAGGAAAATGAAAACAGAGCAAACTTTTAGGACTTTTCTGATTTTGTAAGCTAATTAAATTTTGAGGTTTTTGATGGGTCTGGCAACCCAGCAAATTTTGGTTATTATTTCACTTTTTTATTGTTAAAAATGCAACTGCATAAATTGTTGTACATAAAAAAAATCGTTTCATGTTCTAGTTCGTATTAGGTCCAGCTTCATCCTTGCTTTTCTTCATTTCCCAGAACAGACATGATGTTTAGCTATCGGCCCTCCCCAGAGCATGGTTGACTCTCGAGGGCATGTTTCTGAATTTCTCTTCAGGTAGGGAGACTCCAAAAGTTGTTCTTCAAATAGCCCCCTCCCTCTGATGTGCCCTCTGTGTCCATTATAAGCATGAAGCCCGAATGCCGCTCCGCGCGAATGTCCCGTCACGCCCAGTGGCGCCAGCGCAAAAGGGCTTTCGCGTCGGCGCTCCCGGAGGCTTTGGCTGCCGCTTCCCGAAAGCGCGCACCATCAGGGGCGGCGGCGGTGGCGGGCCGATCACCTAGAAAAGCCTTCTCCCCTCGAGTGGCCTCGAGCTGTCCCGGGGCAGACGAATTCGTGGCCGCCTCCGGCGTAACCAGGCAAACCAATCCCTCTACAATGTGACGGCGCAAGTCTATGGGTGTTCTTAATGATCGTGCCTTCGCTTTGCTTGCGATTGGACTTTGACTTACCGCGGATTCGGTTGGGGGGGGGGTTTAGCGGGCTTAGTTTCGCACCGACCGATCGGCTCTTAATGGGGCCTGCATATTCAGGACCCTCTTAAGATGCCGTGCCCGTCCTGTCTGTGTACCGTTAGCTGAAGCGGTGGTCGAAAGTGTTGGACCAATTTCCGGTATCGGTGGTGAAGAAATCGTAAACTCGGTTTTATCAATGAAATTCAGCTCACAGACACCATCACCTTGCTGGGTATAGCCATTAAAAAACACACATGATATTTCGATAATTCGACACGGCATTTTTTAAGCTGAGCTCCACCTCCAAAGCCGCTAACGATGTGAGAAAAGGTGTGCAAAAGCGCAGAACGCACAACGCGAATCGTTCGAAGCTTCCGCTTGGGTGAGTATTACCTTCACCAAATACCTGAATCAAACACACACACATCCGAAATGAGAGCATCCTCGCGACGGAACGAATCCTAATTAAAAAATTACAAACCTCCAAGTCCCGCGCACAAACGCCACAGAACGACGGTCAGCAGAGGGAATAAATCAGAATTATTTTTTAAAACACAAAAACCGGCCGTCCTATTATCGGGAAGGGGTGCTGTCGCGCCACCGGCGTAGCGAGTTTATTACTCCCGCCAAGAACACGCGCGCATTTTTATGACGGAGGATGGCAAATTATCTTTTGTGTGTGCGATTTTTGTTTATTAGATGTGTGTAATTTGTGCTCTTCCTTATTGTGTGTGTTCTACCTCCTCTATCTCTCGCTGTTTGGGGGTGTGGTTCTTTGGGGTGGTGTCTCTGTTTTATTTTTTGACAATTAGGTTTTGTACTCACGAACTGATCTTTTCATTGTAGCTGGGCGTATTTTAGCACACTAAGCAGCTGGCTCGTAGATTAGAAGCCATAATGAGCGTTCTGATACTACTGCGCCCAGCTCGATCGTAAAAACTGGATCATGAATTTAGCTTGAGCTTGTAAGTTTTTTTTATTTAGTCAAATTAGTATGCTTTATGCATAAAACAAAATACAATTGTCTACCCATAATTTTCCAGCAAAACTATGTTGATAGTCATTAATCACATTTAACGATAAATTCACACAAATGAATGCTAAAACACAGTTCAAATAATAATGACATATATTTAGAAAAAAAATCATAAAAAAACTGATTGACCAATGGTGAACTAAGTAACCTCAAATCATTTGATATGTAAATCTACATCCATCGGTCTCTCCAATTGCTTGGCTTTGTGGATGATCGACATCATCGGTAGGACAACAGCGAAGGTGTATGAGGCGTACCCCCCACACAAACGCGAACCAACAATAATTGGATTGAGAATCAATGCCATGAAGACAAAGTACCTGATTGACAGATACTCAGCCAGAGTACCGAAATCCGGAGACGCATTGTGCAGGGGAATCGTATATACTATGGGCTTCACCGACTGCTCAGATCCAGAAGACTTCGAGCCCGCACGAAATGTGAGATATATCGCACTTTGATTCGTCCGGTGGTCCTCTATGGACAAGAGTGTTTGACTATTCGAGTGGAGAATGCAAACGCTCTGGGCGTGTTTGAGCAAGGAGCGTGGAGGAGAAGGATGAACTACGATCTTGCTGAGCTGTACGGCGAACCGAGTATCCTGACGGCTGGCTGGATATTAATGGCTGGTGTATGTCATAACGATGCCGAACTCATACCCCACCATCTTGTTCGACAGCAAATCCCAGTTCGGCATAAGATGCAGGGGAGCACAGCGAACTCGATGGCAGGATCAGGTGAAGCGAGACCTGTCGAAGATCGGCTGTTTACATGGATGGGAGGCTGCAGTCATCCTGGAGAATTATTATTAACCACGTCATATCACGTGTGCTCTATCGTGAGCAGGCCATCAAGCGAGAGAGAGATCGAGCGAGAGAGAGATAGAGAGAGAGAGAGGCATTACAATTATATGACTGTAATAAACAGAACGTACACAGCTTTTCTACCTACTTCAATAACATAAATTAATATTTTAAATCTATTAAACACATATCAACAGTATGATCAATGATACACGTTTGAAAATTTAGAATTGATGTTTTATGGGTCGAAAATTCAGCCTATGGTGTTAAGTTGTGATACACTAGTATGCAACTAACTATTTTGTGTTATCCCGAACTACTTCTTTCCCCTAAAAATGCTCTGTTAATCGTGCCATCGACACTTGCTTATTGCAGCCAATCTTTACAATTCTTGTAAGTAGCAGTTTAGGATTGCAGAACATCACCACTAACCCTTCATTTTTCACCTTATTGATTAATCATAAACCCGGTTCCGATCATACGCCTGGTGGCAAGCTGCCAGCTAACAACAAACCATTGCGTCTAGTGGCCATTGGGTATAACAACAAATCGTAAACGATCCCATTACCGACACCGTTTTATGGGCCAATTTGAACCAGCCCGAGCAAAACCGACCGACCGACTAGCTGCTACACGGTAACGAATCGAATGGAGCGAGAGCGGGCGAAAGGAAGCCTATTTACAATCGTAAATAGCACTTTAATGATCTCGTGAAACCGATGACTTTCGCCCGTTTGACCCGGCAGTGCCCGTGGGCACACAGGATCGTCGATCGCAGGTGCTCTAATAAACAAGGCATTTGTAAGGGCAGAAGGAAGGAAAAAAAATCAAACCCACCCGACGAAAGTGGTGGAAAGTGAAACGATCGGGATCCTTTGTTCACGGGAGGTATTGCGAGTGATGTACGCTGCATGCGTGACAAATTCTAACGCCCATGTCCCCTCTTACATCCCATGCCCGGCTGCCTTACACACCTTACACTGCTTTCACCCTCCTCTTCCACCGCGTTGCGAACGATCGCGGGCAAAAGGACAAAGGAAAGGCGCACGCAACGGAAGAGGCGGACAGTCGTCACACCCCGAAGCGCGCGGAACAACTCGAGAAGGTAATCTCATCGATTACAAATTATCGACCGTAGCCACCCAGCTAGTCATAAACTGTATTGAGAATGTAATATTTTACTTGACGTTGCCGGGTTGCGCTTGCAGAGAGAGGGAGCGAGAATGGACAGATTTATCCTTTTTATGGCCCATTCCCAAACGAGCTTATTCTCTTGCCCTTTCCACGCCTTCCCGTAGCGCAAGGCCCCTGGGAAGGAAACGAAAGTGTCAGCGATCCATCATAAATGTATCGCCTAGAAGAAAGCGAGCTTTATTCGTTAGTGTTTTTTTTCTGGGGGAAAAAACATAATACAATATTTTACGGATATTAAAAAACTTGCTTTGTCTCTAGAATCCTTCGCAAGCGACGAACCTCGTGGACTCGTTTTTTTTTTTTCATCTCCTGTCCATTCTACCTGCTTGTAGTGGTAAAGTCTCTCTGGGGAGGAAAAGAAAGATTAGCTTCAAACTGTTGGTAGACTCGCACACACACACACACACAGGAGACAGAAAAAGAAAAAAAACAATAACAAAACCAAAGTTCTCACCGGCCTGTGGCTGCGTGCGTACTTGAGACATCTCGGTTTTCCGATAGCAGGTCGCCGGACGCATCCTTCCCAGTCGGTACGGTGAGGCATGATGATCGAAAAGTAGATTTTTCGATTACAACCGAACGTATCTTAAGACGCACGAAGCAAGGGAATGGGAGCAAAACAGAAAGGAACCCGCTGGTTCCAACAACACTTTAATCGGATTAGTGCTGTTTTTCAGGATTTTGCGCTGCGAAGTTGTCGATTGCATTGAAGCAAAACAACACGGAACGGAAAGAAAGGAGACACGGAGGTTGATCGGGGTTTTTTTTGTAAATGTCACCTTTTTCTTAGGGATGTTAAATTTAGGTTGGGCCTCACACAGCATTGAACTTTTTTTTTTTGGTTTCGTAATAGGGCTGAAGTAGCATAGAATAAGTTTTTATATTGTTGCAATCTCGAAGAGCTAGATTCGAGTTTAAATGAAGTAAATTAAAGACTTTCGCAAATTTTCATTCTTTTACTTTCATTCTTTGACACAGAAACTTTGACAATTTGAATGGGTAATTGCCATTACAATGTCATCAAATGCATAGCTGTAAGTCGCAAGTAGTATTAAGTTATTCATTGGCCATTCTTTTATTAATTATTTGTCCATAGTTTGAAGACTTGCAATCATAAAACATTTTCATGTATTATTTTCGATATATTTTCACCTCATTTATAAATTTATTACAATATAGAATTTCCTAAAAAATATTCACTATTGCTAAAAGTTTGTAATTTTGAAGATTAGTCATCTACTTTACTTTTGCAAATGGCTCATTAATTGGTTTACATAAAGTGAAAAAATACCAAAATAATCTCAACATATAAATAAAAACTCGTAATAATAAATTTGAAAACAACCTTAAATCATGAATTGTAGACAATTATAAACAAAGTATTGATGTAATAAAAATATACTATGTAACGATTTAAGGCAAGCATGAGTGAACTGTATGCCAAAATGCAGCAAGGAAAGAGAAAAAAGAAACAAATCAAACGAAAGAATGACACAACGAAAGAAAATAAAATTAAAAAAGCTTTATTTCTGTCCCACCCAATCAAAGTGCTCATTGGCATAATTCGTTACCTTGGCGCCTGCTACGATACGATTTTCACCTGTCAGTCGGGCATCGGACTTCCACCATACAATCTCATCCTTCTGCTCAGCTACGCATCAACCAACAGAAGACAAGGGCCAAACTAATAATGCCTCCGATTAAAGACTACAATATTAGCTTCCCCCTAATTTCTTTGACTGTAAACCGTCGTCAACTGCCACCCGCGTGGTTTTTAACATCCTTTATCCAGATCACGATCGATACACACTCACACAGACACGATCAACCGACTGCCACTTGTTTGAACTGCACCGACATCAATCACCTGATCGTCAAAGAAGCTTCCCGCGGCCAACCAAACAAGGAACAAAAGGAAGAAAGGAGCTAAATAACAATTAAAAACCATCACGTACAATTTCGCCTTTCGGGCAGGGAAAAGCGCTCGTTACGACGAATTGTAACAAATAAAATGTCAAACGGCCGTCCTCAGAACGCACCGATAAATGCCGACGGTGTGAAGAGGCGCCAACCATCAAAACCGAGTTGAGCGTTCGTAAGGAGACTCATTTTGTGTATGTGTGTGCCGCTTCAAACGCACATCCTGCCCGAAAGGACACAACCCGAATCCTGCGTCGCCGGTAAATTAGTCCTGTCAATCAATCAATCCCATTTCGTTCGGGTTTTGCATCAGCCGGCCAAGGATTGGACTGATTTTGTTTTTTGGTTTTTTGCGTTGGAAGTCCAACACCAACTTCAAGTGCATTGCATGGGTTTTGCAATAACAATCCGTAACCGTACCTGTGCCCGCCTTGTCCTGAGTGTATATTGTGCGACCGTATGCTGAGCGGACCATAAACAACAACACTTGCCCCTCTTGAGAGTGCCGGGGCCGTTGCCGCAAAGCTTCGTCGATGCTGCAAAGATGCTGCACGCTCTCTCTTTTTCTCTCTCTGTCTCTCTCTCTCTCTCTCTCGATTTGTGTCTAATGAACAGCGACCGGATGGCCATAGGTGTTTGTGTGCGCCCGATAAGGGCCGACGTTAATCCGCACTTGAGATCGAGTCCTGTTCAAGGATGGCGTCACGTCGAGTGGATATGTTTTAGCTCCCTTTCCATAAAGGCTTGACCGGCGACGACGACGACGACCATGACGATGAGGATGATGATGCTGATGGGCATAAATGGGTTCTCTCCGCACATTCCCATAGTTGCCTTTTCGCCTTCGTGCCTTAACGCAGAGAAAGCAAAAGTCATTTCAGTTGTTGTAGGATTTGAGCGTGCGGGAAGAATAGGATTAATGGAAGAAGAGTGAACATGTTCGAGCCTCCACCATGTAGCCCCTTCCTCCTGTACGCTCATCCTGTTTCGGAAGGGGGTTAAGTAATCAAATAAATATGCAAAATTAACAACCCCGCATCGGCCGTCATCATCATCATCATCATTATCACCCGAACGCTCGGTAACGCAAAACGATCGATTATGTCCAAAAAGATCTGAAATAAAAATGATCATTTGCCCATCAAATTTCGTCGGGAACCGATTTTCCCCCGGTCGCAAGATGCTCATCCTGCCCTGCAAGGCGCGTTGCAGTGTTGTTATTTAATTTTATTCTATCGCAAAAAGGCAGCGCTTGGTCTTGGGCGCACGATCGCTCGATCTCCTGTCGCAGCGAGCTCCTTAATCGATTTAACGTTGATCGTTCAAGACCGAAGACACCCCAGCGCTCTCGTCCCCGCGTCCAGCTGGAGCCTGGATACGGATCCCTCCCCTCTCTCTCTCTGCTCGCTTCTAGCAAGGGCCCGTTCACAGATTTCTAGCCCGGTCGTTTAAGCTTTTTCAATTAAAATGTACATGCTACGGAAAATAATAAGCGTACCGTTGTGTGCATATAAACGATCTTATTTAAATTTTACAACATCACTACATGCAGCCAATCAGTGTCCGATCAGAGGCCTTATTGGGAAGGTGAAGAAAGCATAAGGGAGGTCAGAATAGAGATGGAGCGGGGAAAAAAGTGCGAAAACCCCCACCCTTTTATCTTTGCTGCTCAACCCACTGCGTTTGTGCGTTTCGAATTAAGATGGCGAATGAAAATTCAATTTTGTTGAAGGAACTTTTTCTTTTTTGTTTAACACTTTGACCGCCAGCCTGACGTCACAGTTTTTGAGTGAGCACGTAGCGCATGGCAAGAGAGAGATGAGAGCGACAGTTTCTCGGGCCATTGTTATCACTCTTTTGTTTCATTGCGATAAGCGGCGTAGCACATGTCGTTCTCGTTCTCTCTTTCCTACCTCATTCGTTCTCAAGAGAATCACTGAGCGTCAGATACAAAGCTGAGTGGTGAGCAAAGCCGTCATACGAAATCATATGACGCGGCGCTTAAAGTGTTAAACGGGAAGTCGGCAATGCACAGCGAAGGATGCAAGTTGCTTTAAAGTCCCCTGCCTGCATTTAATTGGGACTGGTTTAGAATCAATTTTTCCTTCAGTTTGCTTTGCCGTTGTTTGCCACCCATGAAACAAACGGCACATCGCGGTGGAAATCAAACGCCATCCCTCTAGCGGTGAGTAGTTCAACTGTCTAGCGTCAACTGTCTAGTGCCATCTGTTAGACGTTTGCTTAAACTGAACACTGTTCGAAATTGAAAATGTTCGAATTTTTGTTTTCAATTTATTTTGCTAAAATTAATTTAAAAGTTTGCACCAAATGAGCAATACAATTATCAACTCTATTCACTCCCATTAGTAATTGTGTAAAGTAAAGCTAATCAATACCTGCAGCGCTGCAGCTAAGTGTCCGCAATGAGGTGATCTGCATTCTAGCAACAGAAATGGCAATTATTCCCTCCTTCCCGCTGATCGCTCGATTGGCGTTATTTCCAACTCTAGGTGCAACATTCCTTTCCTGCCAACGTAAAGCAGCACGTTCAATCACGATATACGTAAAAAAAACGAACTTACCGTTCACCTTGCGTGATATGTGCCTGTAAAGCCAGCCTACCGTTTGAATGCCGTCCCTTGCTTGCTGCTCCTGAACCTGAATAGAGGCAATAACAACAGAAAAAAATCGAATCCTTTCTCTAATGCAGCAGAAGGGCAGACACGCTGCTTTTCCTCCGTCGGGCTATTCAATACCAATCAAATTAAAACGAACAACGGAAACGAAAAAAAAGCACACACACCACACGCTTCTTCACGTTACTAATATTGGTTGCCGCGTCGACGCGTCGGCCCAGATGTTGGTGCCTCACCGTGAGCCCTTTTGGAGGCTTTACGGGAGCACAGACGCGATGGACGTCGTTTTCCATCTCGATCCAAGGAACCGGTTCCTTTCCACCGGGCTGCCACTGATACGATAGATACCGCGAAACGACCAGCGCGAAACCTTCCTGTACTCAACTCCACTCTCGCCCGTTTCCGCTCCTCCTCAAACCATCCATTACTCAATTTGAAACGTTCGTTCAGCGATACTGAAACCGTTCCCATATGACTCCACCATTACACCAAACCTTACCCACACAGGAGGAAGCCGAGTTGGAGTCGGATCCTGTACCAGAGTGCGCCAGTTTCCGAAGCACTCGCATGACGCGGGGGGAATGACGTTGAACATAATTATTATTATCGCACCGCCACCACCATCACCACCATCCTTTCGGGGGATACACCATGAGTTGCCTGCGACGACCTACACCAAACCCGTGTGGCGCACCGTGGACGACCAAGGGTGTTTCTTATCGTGCGGAATCGTGGTGCAGCGTAAATGCATGTTACCTTGCAACCGTGTCCTACGCACATGGGACCTCGTGATCGGTTCGATTGCATCGCGAAAGCAATGGCGCTCCGGTTGTCGGTTGACTTCGGCCAGAGCATTTGAGCAACGGGCGGCCATCTTTTATGCTGAGCCGCAAGTAGCATAGTTTTGCGTTCCTCTGCATGTTTTCAAACACGAAATTGAATACTACTGGCTACGCTCAAATGTTCATGTAGATGTATTATTTCAATTCTATTTTCTTGTTTCAGAAACATCTGCGGCAATTTCTGCAAAAGACATTTAAAATAGATTTTAAAGCTAATTAAATAGAAAAAAATAACCCTCTAAGAACATGAAACCGTGTTAGTAACATTTTTATTAATTTTGTTTATTTATTTGTCAGTAAATTGTCTGTCACAATGGGTTTAACAAAACAATAATCATACTAACTAGGGAATGAGGAAATATTGGATAGGATGATAGGAGAACAAGGACGCATACACTAACAAGCTTCAATCAGACAGCTTTAAACAGACTTAATATTGTTTTAAAAAAATCTGAAAATATTCTAAAAGTTCAATTCAAACCAAAAGGCTACAATAGTTTTAGTTCAATCCGATAGATTCTGGTTTAATTCAAAGGTGTGTTTATCAAAACCGATCCATCGTAGTAAGGGCTCGTCATAAGGGCATTTAATCCTCATGATCTTTAATTTAATGTTTACCCACTCGTTTTATTTATTTATTTATATGATTATTAATTTGGTACATTAAATAGATAGCAAATTGATCATATAAATCATATCTCAAACGATTGGGATATACATTGCTCGAATGTCACAGCATAACTAAGTATCACTTATGGCCATTAGAACTATGGCCATTCTTCGGGATCTTCGTTATCCCTTGAATGTTACAAATAAATAAATATATAAGTAAACAAATGTCCCAGAGGGTCGTTACGCCAGATAGAAGTAGAAGAAGAGTGACAATTTAAATCCAAATATTAATATTGGTCAATTCAAGACGAAAATCGTGCTTCAATAATAATTTGCAATTAATAAAAATAATTTTATAGATGTAGTTACATTTTAATTATTAACACGAGATTAAAACGTTCTACCATTAACTGAAAGTTGACGCTTCAACAACGTTATTTGCGAAGCAATGCAATTTTCTATGTAAATTTCCATTTTTGTATGTAATTCATTAAATTAATTAAAATTTCTTTATATTTGCCAAACTTTCTCTTCATGAAAATAATTTATGTTTTACTTATATTTAGATATGTGCATTTTCTTCTTATTTCTGTTAAAGCCAACTGTTATTTAAATTCATAAAATACGGTGCAACAAAATCTGCGTAATCTGCTCATTTTTACATTTTATGCAACATGCGTTCCTTCAACTACTTTACAATCCTTTCTGCTTGCTCAACTTGTACGTCCTGGTCGCAAAAAATAAAACACCCAAAGCAAATGAATATGCTTCCGACCCTTTAACGTTATGATTAGGCGTGACGCGTTTTTATATTTTCAATTTCAAGCCCCTAACCCCAGCCCCACGACATGGAAACGACGTCTCGCACTGCGAACTCACCACGCACACACAGGCTGGTTTCCATCTTTGAAAATGGCCGCAAATCTTTCCACCCGCCTCCATCAGCACGCAAAGCCTCCGGAGCCACGAACGGGTCAAGCGAGCAGGGAAGCGCGTACACCGTAAAGGGCCGAATGCGTACACGTACGCTTCGCAGTTTTCCTCAAGGCGCACAACCACACACACACACAAACTAACCGCTTTTTGCAAAAGGAGGCGATATGCTAATTTCTCTCCACTATCGACGACGGAAAGGAGGAAGGCAGGGGGAGGGGGCGATTGTGCGCCAAAGCCCCCGCTTTGCCATTGGGCGGGTACTCGCACAGCGTCCAGTAGCTGAAGGCTATATAGACGCGCGTTTGGCGAACGGTCCGGAATGGCCAGTTTTCCCGCTCCAGCACCTTCAGCAACATGGGGGAGGGGGGCTCAGGCACGATAGCGTATCATTTACATATTTGATAAGACCTTTTCTGCTTTCTGGGGTAGTGTGCAATTGCATGCATGTATTCACACTCACACACACACACACACACATACAGCACATGCTATGGGGGTCGTTCTAGGGAGTTTTATATTCTCGCTGGTGACTCTCCCGGAGCCATGGCCATGGCGAATGAAATCGAAACAGAAAAGACATAAAAAGGCCGCGTAGTAAAAACAGGCAGAGAAACGGAATGTATTACCATCAGGTGGAGTGTTTTACCATTAACGGCTGTACGCCAGGAGGGCTTGCAAAGTGGTTGCATTTTTTATCATACTTTGGGAAAGATAAGATGGTGCTGATTAGATTTGATAACAAAAACTGGAAAAAGGCCCCCCCGGACATGGGTACTTTTATTTTAGTGCGGCAGAAATATGTTAATGCGATGTTGTGGTAAAAAGCAAGTCGTAAAAAGCAAAAAAGTACTTCATTGTAATTAATTATACATGTAAAAAATACTAAAAGCTCTTACTTGACTTGGGTTTGCTACAAGCTAATCAGTAAATGACTGTGAATGAATCGATATCTGAAAAATTAACCGACAAATGTTGCTCGAAAGAAAACAATGTAACACAAATTATCATAGGAAGGGTACGGAATAAATGAAACCAAACTCCCTTTGTTCCCATTAAACTACATAATAATCTAGTGTAATCTAATCTAGCGAAGCAAAACAAAAAACAAAAAAAGTTTTAAATTGCTATATTTTACTTGAACAAGTCGCTCTAAGATGCGCTTATCTAGTTTATTAGCCTGGACTGGACTTTTCTGACCAAACAAATAATAAAAATTCAAAAATACTTAATTTCAAATTTCTGTTTTAAAACTATGTGCCAACTATGTGAGCCGGTATCGAGGTACAGTCGTAAACTCTTACGACTTAACATCATAACCGTCATGGGCTCAAGTCGCAAATGGACTGTGCCCCCATACGTAGAACTATGACTATCCTGCTATGAGGGGATAACCCATAAGTCGCAGAAAGCCAACCCCATAATTGGTACAGGCAGGCCTTGTCCGACAACGGTTGTTTAGTCAACTGAAGAATAAGAAGACAACTATGGCAGACTCAAGGTAATATACAATGATTAAGCCTAGAAGTGTAACTAAAGCTTCTCTTACGGTTTCAAAGTTGGCAATCCTAGCATTTACTCAACAAGGTATACAGTAGTATAATGACCGGCTGAGTTGATACTCGTTACATTATTTTTAATTTAAAATATCATTTTTCTTTGGGGTGATCACCTACGTTGGCGGATAGTCATCGCGATTAGGCTTAGAACCAAAATAGAAATTAAACAGAACTTCTTCGCCTAGAATTTTAAGAATTTTGAACACTCAAACTCGATTGAAGAGAAACGATAGTTGCTGTTGCCTAGATACGCCTAGATCCTGCTCAGTTTTGCTAATAGTTTAGCATAATGTTCTATAAAAATAGTCAAGGAAACTACCATTTTATGTCACTTTTGACAGTCACTTCGATAGTTCCCGCTTCGATCGAGTTTTGAAAAGTGACTAGCCGCCGGGAAAACGATATGTTGCGTTGGTTGAAGGATCGAAGCGTCGCGACAGAAATCCTAACAATGATGTCACTAGCGATAATGACCAGCAAAGACATTGAACATATTTTTTTACTGTTACCCATATGATATTACTGTCCAGATCGTATCTGTTTAAGATAATTAGGCTGACAATTTGAATAAACTTGATTTGAATTGAATAATCGATACATCATGATCGATTGAAAGTAAATATTAAGCTTGCTTCTTCGTTGGCCTAGTAACGAATCTGACAGTTGCTAATCGAAGGCAAAAATTGTGTTATTAAATTGGACAGGTTAGCTTACACAATCTAGCTTACACGTGTGAGCAAGTGGTAGACAGCGGTGTTTATTTAAAACGATTATTGTTATAAACAAGTGGACAGTTGTTTATTGGGCTCCTGTTACATATTTATTAATCAGAGTGTGGCGTTTTCTTCACAGCAACAAAAACACTACACTCCTCAACCAGCCACACTAAAATTACATGCTTATCTTACTATTATTAAGGTTTATTCTGCTACACAAATCTGTCAGCATGTAATGGCGAAAATATATGAATAATATAACATTTAGTGATAGATGTCGTAGCAATTACCTGGGGAATAGAACATCCTTTCAGCTGATATTCAGTGCTCCAACTTTTAATTGTTATTACTTTTAAGATGATTACGACAAAGAAAGTATCAAAAATTGGTAAGCTTGGGAGCAAGGAACTTAGCAGAATCATTGGCGGTGATGATAAGTTTCATCCTAACATAGGATGAACGTGGACGGAAAGTTCTTTGCGGCATTATGAAACTAATGATAATTTTAAAGTAGAAAATGTACGAACAAGCTATCCCATCAATATTAGAACCCACAAGAAGCCAAAAGTGAGTCTTACTCTCACTCAAGCTCCCTATAAACGAACGGCCAGCTCCACTGGTTCCATAGGTGATTCTATAGGACTTCCTTCAGAGGCAGGAGAAGCTAATGTACCTGGGCATGGCTGCTTACAATCGTCTATGAGTGAATCCCATCAATTTTTTTCATTATTTACCATACAATGTTTAAAATTCGACATCCTTTCGTTTGAAATGCGAAGTTGGTCAGAGATTAACGCGAAGGCATCTTTAGGTCCAAACATGTTTGGCATAATCTGTGAGCTGCTCATTAAGTGATGGTTTTGCTTAATTTTTTAATAACGTTTCCTTTGCTTTACAAGCAACATAGCCAAAATTTCTATCCCCTTTTGCTCATTCCTTCACCTGCATGAATAATCCTCTCCCATTTTGCTTTCACTTTCGACACTAATAGCATAGACATATTCCTATTAAGGCTACACCTTCAAAAGGTAGCTTATCCCTTCATCTCGGCACGTTTTCTCCTCCAGCAATCCGCATCAATATTCAGCAACGCAAGGCTTCCGTTCCGTTGCCATCTTCTCCTCGAGACAATAAATGCAAATAAACAAGACAAAAAAACAGGCTTTCAACACCAGACCAACCACAAAACAACCTTCCCGATGATGCTTCACCTTGAGCAGCAATAAAAAAACGCACACGACTCGTTCAAACGGTGTGGGACATAAAGAAAGCCACCAACCGCCTGGATTGGTTGTACATTCATCGGCAGCTCACGTCAAATGCGGAACACGCCAATTTAAGGGTTTGCTGCCGCTGCCGGTTTCCCGGAATATACCGAAATCGAAACGAAACGATAATGATATGCTGCATAGAGCATGGCACCGGTTTACAGCGGGACTGTCTGCGTGTGCTACTCATTCTTGGCCTGCCTCGGTCTCATCCTTCGAATGCACCACAGCACCAGCAGCAGTTCTGGTGGAATGTTTGACCCGTTTTGGAACAGGAGAGGGGGAGGAATAATTCCACCGAAAAATGTTACCCAAAAAAACACCTTTCACGAGAACACCGGTGAGATCGGTGTCTAGACTAGAAAGAGGGTTTTTGGTAGCATGTTGGGAAAGAATTTGCATGAACGCTTTCTTTAGAAACGAACAAATATGAATAAACAACGCCGAGAGGAGTTGTGTGGTCGATGACGAGAAGGTTAAGCCAATTAGATTGAAATGCGGTATGTTTTATGCAAGGATTATGGGATTTTCATTCAAATTTTATTGCCCTTCTTAACGAAAACGTAGTTTTGAACAGGATTATGATAGCTTTTAGCGTTGCCGTTGTTGTCTTTCTTAACAGTTATTTACCTCTTCCTTTAAACCGTAATTTTGGCATCAAGTTCAGCTCTGTTCAATCACATTCCTTCCCTTCGTTCTTTCTCTCTCTCTTTCTGAATGTCTCTCGCACAATAACAAACGCCATATGGCATTTCGTCTTCATTTCAGTGCGTGTAATTTGATCGTTTAATCACTCGCAAAACACTTCCGCACGAATTGACACGTGTTTCTCGTTTTCCGTATTCAAAACTGCCTTACCACGTGCCTACGTTTAATGAGAATGGATCAACAATTCGAACGACAATGCCCCAAAACACCAAATACCATCCACCCTACCATCACCATCATCATCATCACCATCACGATCGGTAATGATTGACCCGTTTACCGCTAAGGCACACCACTCTGTCTGCTCGTCCAGCGCTACGCGCAACAACTATCATTGTGCATCCTGATGAAGCATAAACCCGTCATCGTTTAGCCGTAAGCAATCATCAGCCGTGGTACACAGCCGCGCTCACATCCCGCGCGTAATCACATTCAATTTCGTCCACTAATAAATGTCGATCGTTTTTGCATTAAACGGTAGTTGTAAGCGTGGTGTGTTTGTGGTGCCGTGTAGCAAACCATTAAACATTTGCGGTAAACCATTTACCATTTTACGATCGACGCGGTAAAAGGCGCACGATATAGAAGGACGGGGAGAAGGGTTTGAAGAAGTATTCATACGAAAGGGCTCTACCAAGCCGCACATTAATCGTACGGTCACGGAATGACCAATATTGCATTGTAAAATGCATTTTTAAATACAACCGAAACCGCTCAAATGTCAGGGCGGTAAATACAGTTGTTTTACGGGAGATGTGACGGAGTTTTTGATGAAGTGTGTTGGTTTAGCTTCTTTTTATATTTCTACACCCAGCTGCCAATGTTGCGTTGTGGGTTTTGTGGTGAAAAGTGTTATTCGGTTTGTGAACTAAAAAAAGGCAAAACAGTTGTAAATTAATTGAATCACTCGGTAGGGCGTCAAAACCGCACGACTCAATGGGTAATGTAATTGAAGGCTACTGTCGTATCAACATAGATTGTATCATTTCTACTCATCAGTGGTACTGAGTTGAAATCTTCATGTTGAATGCATTTCAGATGTATAATTTTGAATGTTTTAGTAAGCAAATAAGCCATCGATGATAAAATTCTCATGCAACCACAATGGTTATTTAATTGTTAAAGTTTCATTATTTTCATTACGATCCGCGATTAATTCTGGGTTCGTCGCTTAAGTCTTTCTAGTCCGAAACGGACTCATAAAAGGATTCATACTAAAATTAATCATACTTAGTATTTATTTTATTTATCCAGCCCTAAAATTTCTTTCTTTTTTAGTTTATAATACTATTTTTCCAAGTTTGGTTTCCAGATATTAGAAGACACCTTCCAAATTCCTCCCATTCTTATCATTCTAATTACAGAAAGGCCAGGCGTCTCCATTGGCGTAATTTAATTGTGGGTTAGTGTGTAAATTACTTGTATCAGGTCAATTTGCTTTAATTCAATTAAGACAAGAAATAACATGATAATTAAGAATAAAATCATTTTTATGAATTCGATAATATTAAAATCTTCATAAGTATGTGTTTTGACTTATTATATGATGATATAAGATGCTTCATACGTTACGGTTCATAATTGCCCATTTGCTAAAGGCAATACAGACGGTCCCCGAGATACACGGCTAATGGGGACCGAAAACGGCCGAAAAATACCACGTATCTCGAATTTCCGCGTAAGTCGAATTTCATGACCGCGTATCTCCAAATCCGCGTATAAGAGGTACCGTGTATCTCGGTGACTACCTGTACTTGCAAAAAAAAGTTAATACTCAAATTATGTATCATTCTTAATATAAAAGAATCGATAAATGAAAATGGGTCTAAATTTATCACCAAATTTTCAACGCTATATTGGCATCACATAAACGTAGTTTTGTTATAAAATGATTATGTGAAACGATAAAATGAATCACACATCAGACTAATAACTTCATATCGATACATCAAAACTTTAATGCCCTACCATATCATTGCAAACACTGTACCAATTAAATTATTAACCATATCGGTTTAAAATGGTTTCGCACCCTTATTCGCTCATCCATTTCAGTAGCCGCCGCCGTCGGCGGTACTCTGCAATACGCTCATCAGTTGAAGGCAAATTCATTCATAAAGAGAAATTATGCACTTTACATTCAATCTACATTGATTGGCGTGTTTAAGGTAAAGTTTATAACTTTATAATGCATTGTAATCAAGCAAATTAAAATTAACCTGCCCAAGGTAATCAACATCATACTTATTGAATATTGATGCATGCTTTAGCGTTTACTCGACGCTAAATGACCTTTTCTTCTTAAGGAGTTAAGGAAACTATTACACTGTGAATAATCAATATTGTATTTCCTTTTATTAGACTTTAGTCCAATACAATAATAATCAAACGCTACAAGTAAGAGCTTTCTATTGCAACAACCTTACATTTTTGACCACCACTGTAGCAGAGTAGTTCATCTTTTATGGTAATGAATCAACACCGATAGCCACGCCCTCTTATTCCAGGTAACCATTTACCCTTTGTACGCCCTTTTGAATCGGATTTTGATAGTGATTGTTTCCATTGATAAACCTTTTTCAAAAACTAAAATAAAAATTTTGCTGTTTTTTAACTTAATTGAAAATTATAGATTGCAAATAGTAATTCATATATTATAATTAAATGAGCTCTTAAGTTGTCTTAAAGGTAGAATAAAACTAACAATTACATGTTGTTTTACAACGCAATTTACATCCTTCACGTCCTAAATATGTTAGGAATACAAAATCATCACAATTTACGCTTACATTCAAACCCCGTATAGAAAAATGTCCCAACGTGGTAGACGAGTTGTCTGATGTCTGCTACACAAAAGGAGGGGAGAACATGGAGCCCGGGTCACTGCAAGGCAATTGGTCACCATTGCCCTCGCCAGCTGTCACATTTCACGGTTGCACGGAACTACCAACCGTCGGTGACTCTGCCCAACCGCGGGTAATTGCAAAATCAGTGCCCCCCGGGCACCAGAGAGTACCGAGAACCGAGGTCGCCCCAGACCCAAACGCGCCGTACGAGATATCGGACCAATTATAGACCGCATCGGCTGGTCGTCTGGTGACTGCGTTGTCGTCGTCGGTAGCCAGACCGCTCTGTCCGTCCAATGTTTGGCCTCCGGGGTTGGGAAAAAAAATATCCCCAAACGGTTGTACGCTAACCGGAACATACGGACAGAACCTCCATCTTTACTTCTCCCGGCTAGGCTCTGGCACGGAAGGCAAAACAAGAAAACAAAAGCTCAGAACAAAGAAAAGAAGGCCTGCGGTCAGAACGGTGTGTGTGCCGTGCGGTGCCTACGAGGTCTGCGTCTCGCGTTACGTTTTCACGGGGGCAACGAATCGACACGGCACCGATGACAGTGACACTTGGGCGATCGTGTCATTTCGCTGGGTCGAGGCCAACGACAATCGGAGGGCGGTTGAGAGAATAGGGGGAGGAGGGGGGGAGCTTTCGATGCGTTCGACGGGCCAATTTTCTGCACAAAGCGAGCCAGTTTTTACTTCCCCATTCTGCCGGCCACATACCGCCCCGCCGGCTGGTCCAGAAAGGCCACATCCTTTCGTTTGAAGTTTATGCAAAATTCATTTTAATACCCTCTTTTTTCTGTTCTTCAAACCGGATGTGTTAAACCGCACGATAAATGGCTATTGATTAGATAAGTGGGAAATGTTGGCAAGAAAATGGCAATAAAGCCTCATTCGGTGCTTATGCATTATTTTGTGTTGACAGAAGTTTTGCCATTTATCGCATCACAACATGAGAAACGGATTGAAATCACGCAAATAGCAGAACAATCAATCAGCATTTGCAAATGAGGTAAGGAATGATTGGCACAGTGCGGTTTCATAACACTGTTTGCGGTTGCAGGTCTTGTGGAATAATTTATCTACTAAGGTATAATTCATATGTGGTGATGTTACGTGACGATCATTTACAATAGATTCGATAAATATTTGTCAAAGAGTGATCCTCACCAACAACTTTCAATGAAAGGCATTCTCAAAACAATTTGTATACTCAAATTTAATCAATTCTTTTTTCTTCAAACATCAACTAAAACAATACATTGTTGCTCCTTAAGTTTTCATTAAAACACTATTCAAATGCTTTGTACATTGTGTTTTTGTTTTGAAAAGCTTGATTTAAAGTCTATATATTAAGTAGAGTGAAATTCATCATCAGTTCAGATTATCAGTCCATGGTACTGCAATCACGACCTGACAGTTTAAACCTAAGTTTAAGCAGACTGAATGCTCTGTTTTGGGAGCCCCCAGGGTGTTAAGTTCGACACATATTTTAGGATCACTGAATAGAAGTAGAAGGTTGATTCGTTTCAAACTGGCAAAAGATCAGGCTCCGGGTTGGAGCCCCGTGTTCAGTTTGAGCCCCGTGATCGGTTGACGCCCCGTCTCTTCTTCACTCGACAGAGCTTAGGGCCTACTACGACCTAAGACCAGAGAGACCTAATTTTGAACGCTTCCAATACCTTGTGTCCAGAACACTAAAGTTTGATTAACACACGTATTGAGCGTATTCAGAAAAGTGAACAAGAAAGCCATGACTTGACGCATTTATGTTAATGTGCAAAGCTTTCAATAAGATTCACTGCTGTTTTGACTCTAACGTTCAAACAAATAGGTAATTATGTTATCTTGAGTTTTATTTTAAAGAATAGCAAGAGCTCCTGCGCACGCAACGCAATTAGTTTTAATAAACAATTAATTGTACATTAGATTAAAGCTACTTTAAAGGATAAATTTCCAATTGATAATTGCGATGCATTACTTAATCCTGTTTGAAGGCATCATTTGTGTTAAATTATTATTATATTATTACGCTAGTATTATGAGATTCTGTTCATCAATAAATGTAAAAATAAACATGAGCTATTGTGATGAAATAAATAAACCGATAATAGAATAAACACAATCAATAACATTTTACAATTCAAAGCTGCAACATTTTTACATTGAATTAATCATTCAGCTCATTGTGTTGGGGTTAGTCGGGACGATCCGGTGGAATAATTAATAGGTGCGTCAAACCCAACGAGACTGTAATCATTATTGGTGTCCCAATTGGAATCTTGTTCCGATTGGCATTGGATACAAAAAAGGCACACAAAATCAATCGTAACACGGAAAAACAAGGAGAAGGTCGCAGTATTAGAATGAAATGGAATGATATATGAAATTAGTAATCTTCTCAGGGGTTCTAATACTTCTGGCATACCTTCTGATGGATTCAATGGCACCCTTTTTGGACAGAAACATTTCCAATATGAATCACCTTCCGTAGGAGATATCATCCACAAAGTGTGCCTAAAGTATCAGAATCGCCGAAAAGCAAATTTGAAGTACAATCATACTAATACGGAATATTTCATATATAAATGCCCTATGCGGGGTTCAAATCCCATTTCGCACGAACCCTTCTTTACGAAGGTTATAATTACCATCTTCTACTTCTAGAAGTCACACCAGCTTTCGGTAGGCTTACATATTTCACCTTGCTACGGCAGACGGGTAGTCCCATGGTACAATCGCCAACTTGCACGAATTAACATGATGCCGGTCGTTGGTTCTAGTGATGAGAAAAATGAAGTTTTATCGGAATCGATTCCGGTTAGATCCGAAGTTTTCTGGAATCGATTCCAAATAGTAGGTCCGGAAGTAGTTCCCGGAATCGATTCCAGAATCGGCTCCGGAATCTTAATCGACTTAGGAGGCTTAGGAATTGGGTCGGAAATCAGAATCAGTTTCGGCATATCCAAAAGATAAGGTATTTCCATCCAATGATGCTACGTATTGATAGCCGCAAAGAATCCAAATTTACTTGTAAGTGATCCTTTCTCATGGAAATTTTCCGATATATTTCGTTTCTGAAACATCTTATTTCAATTCAAGAACTGGTTCTCATTCCGGAGCAAATTCCAATATTGGAAGCCATTCTGATTCCGTTTCCGGAGCAAATTTGCTATTCCCAAGTCGATTCTGAATCCGGAGCCTATTCGGATTCCAGAGCTGATTACGAATCTGATGAGGATTCGTATTCAACTTCGGAATTGGCTTCAGCATCAACTCCACAATCGGCTCCGGAGTCGATTCCGATCGCGGAATCGGTATCGGGTAGGTAAAGCCACCTTTGTTCAAGCTTTGTAAAGACCGACCCCCGGCAGCAAAGACAGTCTGCGCGGTACTTAATAGGTTTCGCACAAACAATGTTTTTGCACTGAAAAAACACACGACACAACTTTATTCATGTAACACACGCACACATACAGATACAGTTTAAAGACTACACCCGTCGTTCCGTACGCCCCAATCCGGTAGTGATTCCGCTCCATCCATTTTGCGTCCCCATTTTATATATTATCTTCATTTGGCATAGGCAGTAGACAGAAGAAGCGCGTGATATAAAAAAGCGCCCCAAAACTTTACTGCTGATACTCAAGCCGCTCCTTGTTCGGATCGGTACGATCCAACCGGTACATGTACGCCCGGCTGCTGGCCCCATTAATCTCGTTCCGATCGATCGGCACATACTTTACCAGCTCATCGTCCTGCTCGCCGAGCAGCTTCTTCAGCTGCTGCACCTCCTTGTCGCGTGCGAGCGACGCCAGCTTCTGCAGCAGTTCCGGGTCTTCCTCCAGCGCTTCGTCCAGCACCTCCCAGGAGATAAACTTCAGATCGGACCCGAAGAACAGATCGTCCGACAGGATGTCGATGATGTGGTTGAGATCGAGCGGGCGAATTTTCTTGTACGATTTGCCGAGATCGTCCGGTACGAGCGAACCGCCACCGTTGGGGCGCTTGGCCGTTTTCATGTACCGCTCGAACCAGCTCGAGCCGTGGGCCTCTTGCGGGGCTACTGCTGCCATCTGCATGAAGTAGAAAAGTTAAAAAATTAAAAATATGATCTAAAATGAGCCTCTCAAGCCGACTCACGTGAAATCCACCGGCACGCCGTCCTATACGGGGCACACTTTTCGACTGCTTGAGGAAAAAGTTCTCCAAATCACCCCGCCGTCCAATGCGGGGCACACTCTTGGACAGCTTGATAAAGAAGCCGGGCGATTCGCTACCGATTGCGTAGCAGATGAGGGCAAAAAACACAACCAACTTCATCGTCTATCGTTGGGGATCGGCGGGTGATGCTTTCTTTCCACGGTGGCCTTCTGGATGGGACTGTTTGTTCAACCTTACAGTCGAATATGTATTTATACGGTTGATTTTTCCTCAAACAGGGCTCAAACAGGAACGGTTTTATTCACAGCGCCCCTATCGGATTATGCAAATGCAAATGAGGTCGCTTGCCTCGTGCGGGGTGCCGCCGTACCAGACGGATGGTTTGTTTTCATCTATGTCTGTTTTTATTGATTTTTACTCATCCAGAGCGATATTTCCCGGCCAAAAAGTTAGCTTCTTCTCGCTATTCAAAGGTCGTCCAATATGGAAAGATTCGTTGAAGAGCGAAAGTAGCTTTTTTCACTTAAAATGGAACCAACTATTACGCGAAACGTCCACTCTACAACAAAATTGAGTGGCGGATTGAATCTTTCAGTGGATTGCCGCCCTTAGAAGCGTTCCTACAACAGGTGAATTGACCTTCGATTGAGTGTTAGAGAGGCTTATTGACGACCCGAATTGAAACTTTTTCTCCAAACTGGTCGTTATTTCTCTTTAACTCGCCTTTGTCATCTCTTCAAAGCAAATTGCTCCCCATTTCCTGATTCGTAATAAATAAGTGAGGATAATTTATTCCGCAACCTGTTCCAACACACGCCCGCCACCGACCCTCACACCAGCGAGCTCTGCTCCCACTGGCTGATTTCGGTCGGCAGAAACTGCATCCGCTGAACGGCCTGACGTATCTGGCCGTACGTTAGCAGCAACCGATGCAGCTGGTACTCCTTCTGGACCTTCGCCAGCCCGCCCCCGGTAAGCGGTGCGACAAACTCCAGCTGCTTCAGATGCTCGAACGCTTTCAGCACGACCGGCCGCTCGATGCCCTGCATGCTGGTGCTGCTGTTGGCCCACTTGCTGAAGCGCGTCAGTATCATCTCAAAGTTGAACGGATCGCGATCGTAAATCTCCGAATGGTGCTTGATCGCGATGACGAGACAGATCTCGAGCACGGAGGATCCGGCCAGCAGCTTTACCTTGTCGTCCGATTCGTACCGTTCGCCCAGCTGCTGGATGGACTCGATCGTAATGGCCGGATGTTCATCGTCCAGCCCGTTCACCAGCTCAAACAGCTGCATCCGGAACGGCCCTTCCAGCACATCGTACTCGTACATGTTCTGCAGCACCGTTTGCACCTCCGCACTCTTGAGCAGCTTGTCGATGGTCCGATTCCACTGTGTGACCCATTTGGAGGGCAGGTTGTACTGGCGTGGATTGAACAGATTGCGCAGCAGCGCTAGCTCGTCGTTGTTGAGCACGTCCGGCGGGATGGTGGGATGGGTGGCAGCGAACGTGCGTACCTCCTGCTCGGTGGGCAGCTTCAGCAAGCTGCCGAACAGCTCCAACCGTTCCTCGAACCCGTCCTCCCGCGGGAGCAGAAAGATTTGCCGATGGGAGAAGCGTGACTTTACGCGCTTCTCGAGCAGCTCGATCACGTCCAGGCGGGCGGTCAGGCCCAGCACACAGATCGGTGCCTGAGCGGACTGGGCCACGTCGAATAGGTTATACAGCAGCGTCTGGTTGTGGTGCGAGCAGAACAGATCGAACTCTTCCAGCAGAAAGATGACGCTCTTGGATTTCTTCCGATCGCCCGCCTTGAGGCATTCCAGCAGGAAGGCAAGATTTTCCGCGAACGAACCAAACACTTTACCGTCGACGGCATTTTCGAGATTCATTTGGGCGGTTGCTGATTTCAGAGCAATCCGATCGTCGATGTGTATCAAACCGTTCAGGTACACGACCAAACTGTTGCGGTGGAATGTTTCTTTGGACAGCAGTTGGACCAGCACGGATGTTACCAGCTAGAAGTAGATACGCGTACCAGCGTGATTATCAAGATTTAAAATAATCATTCTAAGGACAACTTACGGTGGTTTTCCCGATCCCTCTCGGTCCCAGCAGCAGCGCACTGTTTGATTCACCATGTTCCGCGGTGCGCTCGAGCAGATCGTGGATTTGTTGCCGCTCCGCTTCGTACCCGTGAAACGACGCACGATCGGTGAGCAGACGGGCTTTGAGGAACCTGCGCGTGCTGTCCAAATCACTGCACCCGTCCGGCATGATTCGTATTTTCCTTTTAATCAGTCAGTTAAGTTCTTTTTAAATGATTTTATCACAGTTTTGCTTGTGCCGCACGCCACCACCGAAAGGTAAACAACTCGTGACGTTTGGCGCCAAAAGCGTAGTTTCGTTCAAGCTGTTGTTCGTTAAGTTTTGAATGTTTCGTGCACGATGTTGTATTGTTTTTGCATTAAAAAAATACATTTGAGCAGCAAATTAGATAAGAAAGTTTGTAGATTTTGTATAATGTCTGCTCCAGAATAAAAAAAACTAAAGAAAAATGGAACAACTTGAAACTCTTTCGAATTATGAGCGATGTTGTGCGATGTTTTCTGTCAAACCCAGCAGTCGCAGTCCAGCCTTCAACCTACCCTGCTAAACACACTGACATCTGACCAGAGTGACCAGAAATACCGATTTACAGTGAACCCTCTCTGATTTGAGAGGCGACGGGACTGTCGAATAAGAGGAGTTTTCAAATTACAGAGGTTGAAAGTGAATGAAAGGTCCATTCAAACAAGAAAGAGACAGACATCTTCACAGAACATTTAGTATGCAGCCTTAACTGTTGCTATAGGAAACTGTGCATACGATTGCCAATTTGAGCATACATCATTCAATAACCATGGCAACACTATACACAAAGAAGAGGGACACAGATTTCCGAGGTTTTCCAAATTAGAGGAACAAAAATGCACTGGAAATCAAGGGACTGTGGAAAATGTCCAAATAAGAGAGGTTTTTCAAATTGGAGGGGTGTCAAATAAGAGAGGGTTCACTGTATCTATATTCCTACCAAGGTGTTATAAATGACAAGGTGAAGTTGTTCAGAGCAAAATGACATTTCTCGACTTGACATATCTCTTCCGGGGGCTCCGGTATAAAAATCGGGGAGGGCTGGTGCGGGGTATTGAAATTTGTATGCAGAGAGTGACAGATGTCCCCCACAATGTCGCCCAGCAAAAGCGATCAAAATCAACCTTCTAAATACATTATCCTTGATTCTTACCGATTTTTTATATGCCTACCGATTCACAGATGACCGCCCTAAAACTACCGATTTTCCATTTATCCTACCGAAAACCACAGGTATTCGATTTTTCAGTCGTTTAAGTTTAATATGTGGCGCTTGGGATGCTGTTTCAAGATGTTGGTTGAAGCGAACTGTCATTGTAGGTTAGTTGGGTCGAACTGTCATTTGACAGATGTTGGGTATTGTCCAACCCGAAAGCATGAACTATTGTATACACTTGTAAATAAACTCTCACTCTATTATCTGAACTCGAACCATCCAGACGTGTGTTTCCAATAGGTTATGGGCCCAGACCCAACGCAGTAAAACAAAATGGCTACTAGTTCTGCAAATAATTTACCGTCGATTGAAAGGCTTGTTGGTCGCGAAAATTGGCCAACGTGGAAGTTTGCTGTAGAAACTTTCCTTGAGTTGGAGGACCTGTGGCAGGCGGTAAAACCGGAAGATGAGACGAAAGTGGACAAGCAGAAGTGCCGGAAAGCGAGAGCAAAAATTATTTTGCTGTTGGACCCGATCAATTACGTCCATGTCAAAGATGCGGAAACTGCGCGGGACGTGTGGAAGAAGCTGGAAGCAGCGTTCGAGGATACGGGACTAACGCGTCGTGTAGGACTTCTAAGGAAACTCATCAACACAACGTTAGCATCGTGTGCGTCTATGGAAAGTTTCGTGAACGACATAGTGGGCACAGCACACCAGTTGCGTGGTATTGGTTTCGACATCAGTGAAGAGTGGATCGGCACGTTACTTCTCGCCGGGTTACCTGATGAATACAAGCCGATGATCATGGCGCTAGAAAATTCTGGAACGGCGATAACTGGCGATATCATAAAAGCTAAGTTGCTGCAGGAATACAAATCGAGTGCGTCATCTGAAAAGGCGGTCTTTCTTGGAACGACGAAGCATCAATGGCAGCCGAGAAATCAACAAGGTGTACCATCGAAGCAGACAAAGGGACCGAAATGCAGGCGTTGCGGTAAGTTCGGCCATATTGCCCGAAACTGTACAGTGAATGCGTCTTCGTTAAGCATGGTGCTGGGAACAGTGGGAACAATGAGTGGTGCGAATAACGATAAGTGGTACTTTGATTCAGGTGCGTCTGAACATTTCACGAACAATCGTAATTTGTTAGAAAACGAGTGTGCGGCAAGTGGTACTGTAAGAGCAGCGGATAAACAAGCGATGGAAGTTATTGCGAAAGGCTCTATCAGGTTTAACACAAAATGCATTCCAAAGGGCACAACGGTTAACGTAGAAAATGTGAAGTATGTCCCGGGAATATCAAACAATTTATTATCGATTAGCCAAATAGTTCGACAGGGCAAAGAAGTTCATTTTACCAACAAAGGAGTAAAAGTGACTGGACCAAACGGCATTGTTATTGCAACCGGTAGTCACGACGTTACGAATGGCTTATTCCCGTTAGAAGAGAGAAAAGATAGTTTTGCGATGGCGGTTACATCTAAAGCGGTAGATTCAGCTACATGGCATAGAAGAATGGGACACCTTAATTATAGCAATTTAAAGATGTTAAAAGATGGATTAGCATCCGGTATAACGTTTAATGGGATTGAGTCTGAAAATTGCGTAATATGTGCGAAAGGAAAACAGTGTCGTCTCCCATTTCCTAAAATAGGCAGTCGAGCCGAAGATATATTAGAAATCGTTCATTCGGACATATGCGGTCCAATGGAAGAAACGTCATTAGGAGGAAAGCGATATTTTATAACGTTCATAGACGATAAAACAAGAAGAGTTGCTGTATATTTCTTAAAACAAAAATCAGAAGCGGAAGTATTAGGAGCTTTTGAAGATTTTCGTATCAAAGCGGAAAGAGAGACCGGGCGCAAACTAAAAATATTGCGTAGTGACAATGGAAAGGAATATACGAACCAATTATTACAAAACAGGTTAAAAGAACTAGGGATCAAACATCAAACTTCAACCGAGTATACCCCAGAACAAAATGGCCTAGCGGAAAGGTTCAATAGAACAGTAGTAGAAAAAGCGCGTTGCATGCTGTTTGATGCAAATTTACCCAAACCCTTTTGGGCGGAAGCTGTTCTAACGGCCAAGTATCTCATCAATAGATCACCCACGAAGGGGCATAATCTAACTCCGGAAGAAGCTTGGAGTGGTCGCAAGCCTAACCTCACTCACATTCGTGTGTTTGGATCAAAAGCGATGGCACACATTCCAAAGCAAAAGCGATTGAAATGGGATAGGAAGTCTAAGGAAGTAATACTCGTAGGATATGACGAAACTGCTAAGGCATATAGGCTTTATGATCCTGAAAGGAAAGACGTTATGAGAAGTCGCGACGTTATTTTCATAAACGAATGTAGCAGTCACAATCAAGAGATGCTCCCAGACAGTGAACAAACCCGAAATACGTTTGTTAGTTTAGATTATGATCCTACGCTTTCCGATAACCTGGTTGAAACATCTCAAACGCAAGATACAGAAACTTTAAGACGTAGTGAAAGGCCTCACAAGTTACCAACACGTTACAACGACTATGTAGGACCAGAAATAGCAGTTCGTTGTATTTCTGGTGTAGACCATGAAACTGAGACCCTTGTTGATTCTCCAGATTTACATGGATTAGTTGCGAATCATACAACCAGCCAAGCCATAATGCATGATCCACGTACTGTAAATGAAGCTTTACATAGTGAAGATGCTAGTAAGTGGCGAGAGGCAATGGATGAGGAATACCAATCACTCCTTGATAACAACACCTGGGACTTAGTCAAGTTACCAACCGATTCTAAACCAATAGGTTGTAAATGGGTTTTTAAAACCAAAGTAAATGAGGATAACAATACAACTCGTTACAAAGCTAGACTAGTTGCGCAGGGATTTACACAAAAATTCGGAACAGATTATGATGAGATATTTTCTCCAGTAATGAAACAGACTACTTTTAGAGTACTGCTAACTGTAGCTAGCCAGAAAAATATGATCGTTAAACACGTTGATGTAAAGAATGCTTATCTTAATGGAGATTTAGCAGAGACCATTTACATGAAACAACCCGAAGGGTACGCTATAGGCGATAAAGACACGGTATGTCGATTAAGGAGGAGTTTATACGGATTGAAACAGTCCGCGCGTGTTTGGCACCAAAAGGTCGATTCTACTTTCAAAGCAATAGATTTTGTACAATGTGATTCAGATCCTTGCCTTTACACAAGAAAGCACGGACAAGCTTTTGCTTATGTACTGGTATACGTTGATGATTTGATAATCATAACTCAGACAAATAGTGAATTTGAAGCTATTTTGGAACATCTGAAAAACAACTTCAAAATGACCAATTTAGGGGATATTCATCATTTCCTAGGTATTGAAATTGAAAAGGATGAGCAAGGAAACAAGTTAGGACAATCTGGATACATTCAAAAACTTGCGAAAAGATTCAACCTGGAAAATGCCAAAATGACTCCGGTACCCATTGAATTAGGCTACTTAAAGCAGAAGGAGGAGGATTGTGAGCCACTTCCAGATAACAAAAATTATCTTAGTCTCATTGGAGGTCTGCTTTACATAGCCGTGCACACTAGACCAGATATCGCTATTAGTACATCAATATTAGCTCAAAAATCCAGTAAACCAACTCAACAAGATTGGATAGAAGCGAAAAGAGTTTTGCGATATTTGATAGCAACTATTGATCATAAGTTGCAGCTAGGTTCAACAAACCAACAAGTACAAATGTACGTAGATGCCGATTGGGCAAGTGACTCCAACTCAAGAAAATCTAACTCCGGTTTTCTAATCCTGTTAGGTGGAGGAGTTGTTGCATGGGGTTCTCGAAAACAAACCTGCGTTGCTTTAAGCTCTACCGAGGCCGAATTCGTAGCATTAGCTGAAGGTTGTCAGGAGCTTATATGGGTTAGACGATTGTTAGAAGAAGTAGGACTAGAAATTAAAGAGCCTATAGAAGTATTTGAGGACAATCAAAGTTGCATTAAAATGGTTAATAGTGAACGTATAGAGCGACGTAGCAAGCATATCGAGACACGTTATTTCTTTGTGCGCGATTTGCAGCAAAAGGAAGTCATTAATATCAGATACTGTCCTACAGAAAACATGTTAGCAGATTTGTTGACGAAGCCGCTTGCGCGTATTAGACTAAGTAAATTGCGTCAAGAAATAGGACTGGTTACGATTTAGGAAAGCCAGTTCGAGGAGGAGTGTTGGTTGAAGCGAACTGTCATTGTAGGTTAGTTGGGTCGAACTGTCATTTGACAGATGTTGGGTATTGTCCAACCCGAAAGCATGAACTATTGTATACACTTGTAAATAAACTCTCACTCTATTATCTGAACTCGAACCATCCAGACGTGTGTTTCCAATACAAGAATCGCTATCCTCATTTGTTACTTGGGGTGGTGACAACGCTTTTTCGTATGCGGTTTTATCGGACGGCCTTTCAAATTTTTATATGGGATTTGACAGATAACGTCGGACGACGAAATCGCGATCACGCATGCGATGGAGCACAGACACAGGCCTAACCTACCGAAAACTACCGATAACATTTTGATGCGCCTACCGAAAACCGCCAAAATAATCTGGACACACTGACATCTGACAGCCAACGCAGCAGAAACAAAAAAACAGCAAAAAGAAAACATTTTGCCTACGTGTTTTGAAACCGTAATCTTATCGATAACGACAATATCAATCGAAGAAATATCGTACCGTAAACAATATTACAGCAAGGTAAAGACACCCACAAACACACATACGTGCAGCCTTCTTAAACGCGAATTTGCCGGCTCTCTATGTTTGCAATGCAGAATGCTGGAAAGTAATGGAATGTTTCCTGTTCCCTTCTTTAGCTCTTGGTTCGTGACGCCCTTCTAGCTCTTAGCAAGCGCTCCGCCGGAAACACCGCGTGAAAAAAATGGTTGAACTCAGCTCCAGCAACGACCCGTTCCAGCACGGATTCCCGAACGCGGTCTTCATCATCCCGGCAATCGTCGTGATTGGACTCGGTGGTATGTACGGACTAGGAAGAGCTGTGGGGGTAATTTTGAGGGAGGGTTTGTTCGGTCAGGACGTTTCCCTATGGTCCTAATGAAAGCCGACAAGAGAGGGATCTTTTCAATGTACCGGTGTGTCCAAGATGAGGTTCTTAGAAGCATTTGGCATGAGCTGGAGCTTGACTTTACCAAGTAACCGGAGAACATACCCTTGGTACGTTGGGCTATCCTGATGGTAAATGAGGCTCGTTAGGCATTTGCGTCTCCCAATCGGCACAACTAGACCGTCGAACCATCCCGGATCCAGTTTTAAGTACTAGTTATACCTTTATGGGCACGTAAAATTAGGAATTGTTTGCTAAAATTATAATCTGTCTAAGCCCTAATCTCCCCTTAAACATCAAAACTCAATTCATTACACGTGTTCACCTTTGATCTTAGTGCCGATGAAGGCTACTACCAAAAAACATGGCCTTGAACGCGTACCATATTGTCCGTATGGTACCTCCTTCAAGAAGATTTGCTTTAGAAGAGGAAGAACACGCTCATTTTCATCCACACACACACACACACACGCCTTACCTTGATTAGTGGCCCTTGTGATGCAATAAATGGCATCAAACTCATCTGCAATCGTGTGGCAAACCCAGCCGCCCTCCAGAAGGTAACTGTTATCAGCATCGCACCGGGCACAGCCGCCACCATCGCGCCTAGAAGGCCTTTCGACCACCGTCCGGGCCGCTTATCTGGTCAGTAACCGTTTGCCGTTCGATCCATCCATTGCAACCTGCTGCTTCTCGTGGCGGCGTGGTGGGTTAGCGCCGAAACAGCGTCCGGATCTTTATTACTCCCCCGTGTGGTGGTGTGCGCAACGCAAAATGGGCGACGTGGCAGAGGAGCTGTTTAACGCGATGGGCGGTCCGGAGGGTGGTGCTGGAGCTGCGGCCGAAAGTGCACCCGGTGCGGAGAATCCGTTCAATCCGGAAGACTTCAAGATGCCCACGATGGAAGACTTCCTGAGCATGCTGGAGGGTATGGACAATCTGTCCGACGAGGAAAAGGAAGAGCTAAAGGCGGGCGTGTTGCAGAACGCGATGCGCCGCAAGATGCAGGCCGGATTGTCGGACTATCTCGTGTTTCTCGTGATGCTGGCGATTATGCTGGCCGTGTTCGGTAAGACACACACACACACACGTTCGCACTGTGTTGCCTTTTAAGGTTTCGAGAACCCTTTTTCGTGGGATTTTGTTTCCCTCTCGTTCGCTACAAGACCCAGTTAAACACATTTGTTTAAACAGTTGAATCTCTTCAGACAACATTAAAAACTCGAGAAGAGAGTTCAACGTCTCTGCAGCACACAAATTAGTCTGCTATTAGAATTGAACCCGCTTTAACTGCCCCCGTCAAACCATGGACCCATCTTTCGACCTACCGAGCGAGGAACAACTGCTCGAGGTGCTTGCCGACGCAACGCCCGAAGAGCAGGCCAAGCTGCTGGCATTGTTGCAGCAGTTGCCACATCTCCCGCAAGTGGTGCAAGCGTTGCGAAGGGAGACCGTTTTTAAGGCTACTCTTTACCGGCAAATTAGCTTCGCTGTCGCCGTGCTCCTCGTACTAAGCCTGTTCGGTAAGAAGCGCGACAGTGAAACGGCAAAAGCGGAAAACCCATCAACACAAACAGGGGGCGACAACAACATCATCATCATCATACAAGGGAAACCTGTGAAATGTGAACCCATTCGCTAATTTGTGTTGCCTTCCGATGCTTCCGGTGGGTGTCTTCTGTACTGGTTGGGCTTCGTGTTTCGAGTGCGTGCTGCGTCTCCGTACTTCTCGCCATTTCTCGCCTGGCAAAGTGTGTGGCAAAGTTCTTAACGCGTCGTTTGGTGACACGTTAGCACCTTTTTGGGCTACCTTGTTGGTCAATTGGATTTTATTGTGGTGAAGGAAATCCCCAATCCCTCCTTCGCGCGAGAACGCGTTATCATCATCACTGCCAACGTATTCCATCGCTTTTGCCACGTCACTCACAGACGACGAAGCGGCGGTGCTCCGCGGACTTATCGGTGGAGATAAGCGGCTTGATTTTTTGTCTTCTTCGTTCCCTCTGCTATTTGTTACTCGATTTCACTATCGTGGCCACGATTTTATCTCATCTCAAAACACACACACCCATCAGCCCACTCAATGGGGGACAGCGAGCGAATCGATGTGACCGCTGGACCCTTTCCTGCGCAGTGCATTTTGCCACCTGTGTTTTATTAGTGTACAGCCGGGAATGCTACCGCTTTGAGGCTCCCGATTTAACGTCGCTTCAACGATAATCGCGTATCGCGAAACAGAACAAAACAAAAAAATGGCCACCGAACATGAAGAGAACCCATTCGTGGAGGCGCTCAACTCGGCCGCCCTGGGCGAACTGCTGCAGGACGCTGAGAAGCGCTCGCTGGCGCAACAGTTCCAGGACAATCTGCGCGCCCTGTCCGACATGTTCGTCAACCTGTCGGACGAGGAGAAGCGCCAGTTTGCGAGGGATTTCAAGGGCAAGTTTGTGAAATCGTTAGCTCAGCTGAATGAATTTTCCAAGCAGAAGAAAATCGTTCAAACAAGTGCACCGGGAAGGGAAGAGGAACCGGAAGGGTCGAGGTTGATGGATACGCTCGCCAAACGTATGCCCGGCGTGGGTATGCTTTGGACGGAACAGTTCCAACCGACACCGATCGGGTACGGGCTGTTGGCTGGTGTGGTGGTAACGATCGTCGGTGAGTTTTGTCTCTCTTCGCCAGGGGGGTTGAGGTTTTGGACGCGATTATAAACAAGAAACACGTTCAGGAACAGTTTTCAAATTATCACATAATAATCAAACAAAAAAAATATAAATACTTAATTGTACTCGCTTTCCTTTCGTTACAGCATTCTTCGGCTACAAGCTGTACCTGTCGCTCACGGAGAAGGAACGCAAGCGCGAAGAGAAGCTAAAGGCGAAGCAGGAGAAGAGCAAAAAGAAGAAATGATTCCCTGCCGGGAGGGGCAGTGGCACCACCGCTGGCGGCGGCACCGGTGATCACTCATCGCATCGAACTCACCAGAGACAGCAGCAGCAGCCGTCGTTGTCGTCGTCGTCGCCGCCAGCACAGCACAAACATTCCAGAGGAAAAAGACTTGGCAAGGCCTAGCGAATCCATACCACGTAATAATTACACGACAACACAGATAAGATGGAAGAGAGCGACATAGAGAGAGAGAGATGAGGTATATTTATGGGATATATCAAAATCCCCGTTAATCACCAATTTTTGCAGAACAGATAAGTGTATATTTACCCTCCCCAACAATTGAATAGCTATTAAAGAGACTCTCGACTGTTACAATTTTCCGAGCACTGCTCTTAGCATCAGTAACTTGTTCCGTTTCCATTTCCCTCCCCCCGCGACGCAACAGTATAAGGGTAGCAGCTATATAGTGTGTTCACAGTTTCCGACTATACAAACCGGTAGAGGAACGTATTACCTTCTTCAGCTTCATTTACAGAGGACGTAGCACAGATTGCAAGACTTTTCTTATCTAGAGCGACCGTACGTGTGTGTGTATGTCTTTTTTACGATCAGTTGAAAACAATAGTCGAGGATAATCCAGTTTTGTTCGCAATAGCTATTACGCAAGGGACAGAAAGGCGATACTTCAATTAGCAGGAAGGTGAAACAGACGATAACAGCCACATCCAGACACACACACACATCGTACACGCAAAGATGTTTATTTTCTCGTTTATGTGCAAGATAATATATTTTATAGAAGAAGATGATGATGGACTAAGGCGAACAGAGGGAGGGACAACTACGTTTATATTGAAAAGAATATAAATAATGTTTCAAATCAATTCCTTTTTTTATTTAGAGCTTACTTACCATTTCTCTGACCGCTGAGTTTGATGGTGAAAGAAATTAATGTAACTTTTTTTGTACGATAAACAACGCTATTATTTATTTACATACATCTATCGAAACATCTTTCCTTAACCTTTCTTTCACTACAAAAAAAAAACATTTTGTTTCCTTAATTTTTTTCATTTAACTATTCGTAATAGCATTAAGGCACATTCTAACACAATTCTATTAAGACACATAGTACCACCGCAAAGACTTTGCAAAAGCAAACAGTCACACGCACGTCCATTAAAGGGTTTTTCAGGGGTTCTCATAGTTATGGGGCACTTCCTTGATTCTTTCTTATTGGAAGTGAACTTCATACGGTGGAAATTGGACTCGATGGCAACCTTGTTAGACAGGCTCCTTGGAAATTCCTATTGGATTTGTTCAATGGGATTCTAATTCCCATTACATTGAGTTCATTTCACTTAAGAAAGAGTCAATGAAGTGTCCCACAACAATGATAACTACTGGAAAACCCTGTATCATCATCATCACCGCGTAAAAACCGCGCCAAACCTTATTTCATTTCCCGATTTGAGTTTAAAATATGTTAATATTTAAATCAAATTATTAATTTACAATACAAACTTTCTGCACAGCTTAGCTAAAAACATAACAAAAAAGTATGTACGTTCTTGGAACACGTACTTGCCTTTCTTCTTTCTTTTTTTTTGTAAAAAAAACTATAATGTATATAAAACAGACAATTAAGAACAGAGTGTTGTGTGTGTACATGTACCCTAAAAAAGCACATTATTAACAATCATCCGATGGCGTACGACGCGTGGTACATGATTGCGTACATTTAAGTCTAAAACGTTTTAAAATAACACTAACGCCTTAACCTAATGCTGCTTTGTACTAATGTAGTGTTTATGGATTTTGTTTGTGTATATATTTACTTTCCCCACGCAAAAAACGGAGCATTCAATATCGCATTCTTGTAGCTGAATACCGATGCAGAAACAAAAAACAACAATGACAAAAAAGTCAATCACTTTACTGTTCATTGCACTTTACCGTGGCCACAGGTGTATTTTCTCTCTCTCTCTCTCTTTCGACATTTCTCTCTTTTTCTCTCGATTCCATTCCCACACAGCTGTGCTAAATGCTTTGAGTATACGAACCAGTCGTAAGATCTTTCTTCCATTTTACCTCTCCACAGCCACTCCGTTGTTACTGAATCATCGCGCCCTTGTGAAGCAACCATGTATACAGAACAAAACCCTGAGAGTGGTGTCTGTCGGAAGCGCGGAGGCGGTGAGTGTGAAAGGCAGGGGAATAAGGACATGCTTGTTTGTCCTTCCTTCAAATAACTCCCCCTGCACATCCCAACATTGCATCCCTATCCTTCCGGTTCTGCCCATCATCCTATCCCAAATCACATTGTGCCAATATCATTCTCCTTCGACGGATCCGTTCCTGTTGTTTTTTACTTGCTCCAGATGTTATTTGACGGGCAAAAAGGCGAATACACCTTACAACACACCATACACACATACACGCACACACACACAAGCACACTATCACTAGCGCTGCCGTACCTAAACCCGACTCCGTAACCGAAAACATCGTTTGTGTGATAAAAAAAGTACAGCAAAAGCATAAAGTATAAAACTATTGTACGTAACAACAACATAAAAAAGTGAGGTACCACAACCCCTCAATCGCACGTCCCGCATCGTGTCACCCTTTGATGCAACAAAAATGCCCCATCCCAACCGCATTCAGTTCGCATCGTCGTCGATCGAGCAGTCTGGGCCACCGGCCGCCGTAACACTGTGGACCGCTTTCATCAGTATATTTCCGTTCGATTTCAGCTCCAGCTGGAACAGTGTCTCGTCCTTCACGTTGTTCAGCACATCCTCGGTCAGCAGCACCTGGATGCCGTTCGGGCCATTAATCAGCAGCTGCAGCTTGGCAATGCCGCACGAGGACGAGATCGGCGGAGACGAAGGGGACGGCACGGACAGTGATATGGCACCGGGGGTGGAAAATTTACCACCAAGACCACCACCACCATTGCCGCCAGCTCCACCACTGCTGGAAGCGGCAACGACGCCACCGGCGTTAAGCGACGAACGGCCCGCCGCCCCGAAAGTGCTCCCACCATTCCAGAGCCCCCCGTCGGACGAGTTGGGCGTGTTGAGTGCGTTGATCGCCTCCAGGAAGCCGGGAATTTTCGACAGATTCTGCACCAGCTCCGGGATCGTGTTGGAGTGCAGATAGATCGCGTGGTAGATGTTTGCTTCGAAACTCACGTAGATCGTCAGGCGTGGCGTGATGGCTCTGCGTTACAAGAAGGTAAGTATTTAGTATCCAGCAATAGTCATACGGTTGTTCTTCGAACACTCACTTTGAATGGAGAATGTTGAACATTCGAATCCCATCCGCAAGGCCACAAATTTTGCAAAGATCTTCCTTGGACATTCTGCAAAACGAAGAAAAGTTCGTTATTTTGAATTCGCGTCTCCCTTTTCAAACAAAAAAAAAAACACGCCTCACGATCGCCTTCGATCGCGACCCCTCACCTTAATAGATCCGAGCCGGAAAATTGGGCGAACGTTTTCGTGTACGCGGACAGCCGGTGCACGGCCAGCCACTGCGCCAGCGAACCCGGGCTCGTTTCCTTCGTAATGGTCGGCACGTAATCATCCAGCTCGCTCGGTTGCTGGGGCGACAGTACACCGCCGATCGGCTGCTCGCCACCGAGCGGGGACGCTTTGCACAGCCCGTTCGTGGAGCTCACGTTGCTGATGCCGATCGGATGGTTGGCCTGTACGCCGGCAACGGCGGCGGCGGCCGCCGCTACAACCATCGCCGCCGTCGCTGCGGTCGTCGTCGGGGTCGGTTTCACCCCCGGGCTAAGCCCGTTCGGCGCAACACCGCCACCGCCCAGCACGCTCGACATGATGTTTTCGAACTTGTTCAGCTGCCCGGGTGAGGTGGGCCCACCGGTCAGCAGCGGCGACACGTTACGTTTAATGCTACACAAGGAGGGAAAGAAGAAACTCGTTAGCAATGCACTCGCAAAAGCTTAGGCCCGCTTACTGCGGGAAGCAACACTTACTGTTCGGGGCTAAAGCTGCCACCGAGCGGCTGGATGACGGAATCGGTCGTAATGTCGGTCAGTATCGTGCAGTCGCAGCTGCGCTGGTACTTCTCCTGCTCCGCCACCGGACGCTTGAGTATTTTCTCCCGATCCTGTTTGTGCTTCCGGTCGGCTCCCTTCAATTTAAACACCTGTGGACCGGCGGTCCGGGAAAGCAAAACGATCGGCAATCAGTAACACGTTCTCGGTCGCTTTCCCTACCCACACCAAACACCCTTACCTTTATCTGGCAAGCAGCCGCATGGAGCGGTCGTATGCCGTCCTTATCGTCCACTGCGCCGACCGCCGTCGCATTAGCACCGCCGCCGCCACCACCATTGTGCAGCCCACCGTTGGTGTCGATGTACGTTTCTACCTGAATCCGGAACGGTACACCCTTCTCGCCGCCATGCTTTTTGGGCGTGAATTCGGTGGAAATGCAGTTCACCTTCACGTACACACCGACCTCCTTCATCGGGTCCCAGAACACCTCGATCGTGTTGAGCAGGTTGCTGCTGGTCGGCTGCACCTGCATCAACCCGTACGACAGCGGGATGTCCACGTCCAGGATGCGCTCGCCGGGCCGGGACGCCTGCCAGAGCTGCATCTGCTCCCGCTCCATGTACTGCAGCCGGCGCTCGTGGAAGCATATCTTGATAATACTCTTCAGAATCTTCCCCCGGAACGGGGACAGATCGCCAAGCTTCTTCAGCTTGATCTCGTAGCTCTGGCCCTGGTTAAGGTAGGTGAGAGATTCTTCATTGTTCTTCGTCGCGATCGAGGTTGCGGCCGCCAGCACGTACTGGAACCTGTTTTTTTATTTAAAGCAAGAAGACACGGGGTGTTAGAATGCTGCTGTCGCTATTGTGTGTCAAGGTGTGTTTGTTGGAGTGGCCCTTACCGATTATGATCGTCATGTGTTTTGTCACCACGTGCCGCTGTCAGCGTGCCATCCTGCTGCATCTGCAAAATGCCTGTGAAATGTAAAAGCAGAAACAAACACACATTAAAATCCACCCGTTGCTTCTACACGGCCTCGAAGGCCCTAATGCGTAATGTACACAGGCCCTCGTGAAGCCACATAATATGCCCGACCGGGAGAGGGGGATGGGGAGAACTATTCATAGGTAAAGGCTAACGCCTGACAACAGCCGACTTCAATCACGCACAGCAAATGAAGGCGAGGCGAGAAAAACCGGCTCACCGATCCCGCTTGAACGATAATTTGCATCTGCTCGATAACAGGCCACCGGAATTCATGAGTTTGGATATGGATTTGGAAATATCTCCAAACCCCCCGCAAATCTACGTCAATATGGGGCGCCGTTCAATTACCTCCACTTGGATCAGTGTCCAGCCGGTTGCTCTGCAGAAAGCTTTGCAGATTGCTCAGCCCGGCACCGATCGCTCCTACCGCTTGCTGATGAGTCGCATTGTTCATCAAACCGGGACCGTTCATCGAGTTTTGACCCTGCTGTTGCTGGTGATATTGTTGTTGGGCAACCTGTTGTTGTTGCTGCTGTTGGTGAGAGTTGGGAACATTTCCACTCAGCGATGGTTGCAACCCGGACGGGGTGGTGTGTTGGGATGGTTGCGAATGATCTTGTGAGCTGCCTGCCGTCGCCGCTGCTGCTGCTGCTGCTGCTGCAGCTGCCTGCTGGTGCAAACTTTGCTGCTGTTGTTGATGGAGTTGATGTTGTTGTTGCTGTTGTTGTTGTTGTTGTTGAGAGTGTTGCTGATGATGAGAATGCTAGAAAAGCAAAAAAACGTAAGAATATTGCTCCGAATCAGACCAGCACCGAATGATCCTTTGAGAAAACTTACCTTCTGAGGAGGAGATGGAAGTTCTTGCTTGAACACAGGGAAATTCAACAGTGAATCACTGCAAAGATGAAGAGAAAGACACATTAGATACTAACACACTTAACACCAAAACAAGCCATGATTTTGAAGCCCTACCTGATGTATCCGTTGCTGGAGAGCTCATTGCTGAGGTCCAAATCAAGATCATCGGCCCAACGCATACTTCCTGTAGGAGACAAACAAAAAAGAAAAGAAAAACAAACAAGCGAAACGATTAGTATAATTAAGTTATCCATTTTCATTTTTAAAAAACCGAACCAGTACATTGATAACAGTAGTGTTGGATGTATCTGATTCGAATTCTCCAATTCATGAACCTTTCAAATGATTCAATGCGTAAGAAGGAATATTCGAAAAGATTCAATGAATCTGAAACTCGAATGAAAAAAATCAATAATCTCGAAAGATTTGTGAACCATGAACAAATCATTTATCTCAAAAGATTCATATACCTTGAGCTTTTTCTTCTTATTAATCTTCTTCTTGACTTTCTAAGCGATTCTACATTGTGAAACGTTCACGCATCCGGATAGGCAGACCTTAGTACGGAGGGACTGTCAATGCGAGGTTTGAATCTACAAAGATTCATGGGTCTTCTTCAAGATTCAATCTATGGTGTTGAATGAATCTTCAGAGATTCATGTATCTTCAGCTATTCAATATTTGGAGATTCATGAATGTTTGGAGATTCGTCGAAAAATTCATGAAACACAACATTAATTACTACCATCACCATTGATGCCCTCTTCACGTTGCAAAGTGTAACGCTCCCTAGCACGGTGTCACGGAAGTATTGGGAAAGGAATTATCACCTAGTTCATTGTTGTTGGCTGTGCCGTTGTTGTTGGCGTTGTTGGTGTGCGCATTTGGGCCGAGACTATTACCATTGCCGATTTCGTTGCCATTGCTGTTGCTGTTGTTGAAGCACTTTAACCGCTTCCGGACATAATCTTTGTCCATCGTGTCGCCACCGAACCCGTACGTTTCACACATTTCCGTAACCCAGGACGACTCCGTAGCGGGAGAGGATGCAATGGAAGGAGGGGGATGTTTCAACGTTCTACTCCTGGCAGGTGGGACCGAAATGGTCTCCTCCAGAATTAACTCACACCCTCTTACGAGAGTTTTCACTCTATGCTTTCGCAAGATCAGGGTGGTAAGGAGGCTCTCACACACACACTCATCTGTGGCGCGCGTTTCTACCGTGATGATAGGTGAAGCTGATAATGACGTCGATGGAGACGCACTGGCCACAAACACACACACACACACAGACACAGAGGGTGTAAGGGAACACAACTCACCGCTCAGCAACAGACAGTGTTGTGGAGCGGTTCGCTTTCGTCAACCACTCAATCCACGGCACGGCACACTAGATAGAGACTGAGGCTCGTTTAGGTCTAAAGGGGCTCTCCCGCTGTTAATCCACCACTACATTCACCACAGTCTATCATCTACGCGTGCATGCCGTATCACCCACTTTCGCCGTCCGCCATCAACATCATCATCATCATTATTATGGCCCCCGGCAGATGCGATGACGCGATTCCTGAACTCCGTGTGTTGATATGATGCCGCTTGTGCTCCTCGGTGGATGAGCGTACACAGCCGAGCGGTTGCGGTTGAGATTAAATCCCCTTGGGTAAGCATATAAACCACTATCGGATGACTTCTCGGAGTAGCATAGCTAACTATCAGTGTTATTGAAGCATCCAAATCACTTCTTGGAACTCTGAAGCACTCACGTTCTCATAGATCTTGCTATCTGGAAGAGTCCCCAGCTGATCCGGCTGAACATCTGATCACTTTCACGTACCAGCCCACCACTGTCACTCACATCTTCTAGATGAAGTTGTTAGGTATTTCCGCCCAATTCTAACACTCTGGGGAAGAGTGGATGGCCCTCCTCTACTACACCGCTTTACCCGCTTATCGATCGTACGCGATCATACACAGAGCCTGCCTGCGATCACACAAAATGAGGCAGAGCACACGGTGATGATGATGCTCCGATTAACAACGCACGCACACAAGCGTTTGCACTATCAATGGGCCAGAACCAAGAAGCACAAAAGCGGTGAACCGGACGCTCCGGTCTTGTCGTCCGAACGGTTACACGTTGTTGTTCACCTCCGTAGCTTGTAAGGTGTATGTGTGGGACATCCTCCCTCACATCCACCGACCGGCCACAAGTTGTTAGACAATTTGCGCCCAAAGAGGGGGAGCCACCAGGTCTCGGGGCACCTGTTTGTCCAAATACTTATCTTGATAAATTTACACTTTATCAACACGGCAATAAATAAATCAAAACACACTCGCAGGCACACATACACTTATGGACGCCGGGAACGGGAACAAGGGGCACGCTTCCCTTGAACCGTTCCAACCCCACTCTCTCTCTCTCCCTCTACGTTTGGGGTGAGTTTGTTTGAGAAAATGGCTTCCTTTTGGTGCTCGGCCAGTGGTAGGAAGATGAGGCGGGTTTGTTCCTTCGCAATTGTGTTGCAACAATTTCGCTTAATTCCGAGACACGCCTGCACACACTTAACCAATAGACCCTAAAGGTACACCGTTTTGAATAGCTTCTTCCTCTTCTTCGGCTTCTTCCGTTCACTTGCGTCGTTGTTTGTACACTTTCCCGTGTCTAGACGAACGTACTGCTGCCCACCGGCGCAGTAGCACTCGAGTGGTTCGCACTCCCGACGCAACGCTGGTTCGAGTGGCCAGTGTGTAAGAGCAAATTCATCAACACACTCTGCCATCCGGCCCTGCTTATCAGCTGCTCTCGGCACCACCAAACGGCACTATAACCGGGGAGGTGCCTGCTGCCCGTGACGTAAAGTTGACCTTTTGCATCAAACGACAACCGTGAGGCGTGCGGGCGCTCCATCATCCTGTGCTTGTATGGTGTTGTCTCTCTGCTCCCTATTGCTTCCACTACATCCTGATCGAGATTCTTAAACACACAGAAACACCTAGCTAGAGCACAAACACAGAGTACAAGAGCGCGTAACCTTCAGCGAAGCGGGAGAGCAAAAGTTCCACACAACCGAGGCTTATCAGAGGGAAGTAGATTAAAGATGGCTGACCACCACACCGAGAGGTCGAGAAGACCATAATGGCAACTCATTCTGGTGGGCACGGTGGATCATGGTCATCCGTTAATCCGTCCTTCTAGTGAAATACAGCCAGAGTTCAACCACAGTTGAACTTCGGACTGCCTGCCAACTGTTGAATTTGTGCTCATTGATTTTTGGAAACAAAAAAAAAATACATTTCTTCTTAATAGGACCATGAGATTGGTTTGACTCAAACATCAGAGATGTGCACACTAAGTATGAGTTTGCGAGTTGAATCATAAAAGTAAAGGTATGGAAGCAACTCAGCACGGAGAGTTTATATGAATCTCTTCGCTATATCTTCTATTTTTATGAGTTAATCTTTTCGAACTTCATTCACACCGTTTCAAGGAGTTGAATTCCCAAATGGTAGGTTACTTGGCGGTGAAAGGAATCAGTGAGTTGAATCCCAAGATATGAAATATCTAGTCAGGTCAGTCGACATAACAAGAGTGATTCTCTAGAAGGCCCACAGTGGGAGTGAGTTGAGTCCAAAACGAGTTGAACAGTCGGAACAGAGAGTGAGTGTGTCGTTAGGCAGCACAGAGAGTGTCGAGTGAGTTGGATCGCAAATCAGTAGTAAAAGGAAGTATTTTGTATGAATCTTGAAACATTAAGTTTCTAGTTAACATTTTAATCTCTTTAGCCACTCTTCTACTCTGATTCAAATAACGAAATCATTGAGGGAGGATATTGATATTGATATCAAACACCAAGCTTAAAAGCATAACAACTAGAAATCATTCAACTGTTAATTCCCAGTGTGTCATCCTTACTCGATCGCTCTCGATCTCTCTTTCTCTTTCTTTATCCAATGATTTCTTTGATCATTGATCATACACTGAAGGGTCATACATAATTCGTAGGAGGGATGAAACCTTCTAAGCCCATAGTGCTAGGCGTGTTGTCACCCCAAAGGCACTTGTTTACTTTAAAATTGCATTTCGATAGGTTAACATTTTTCAACCAACCGGTTTATAAAAAAAAAAAGAAATGTAGTCTGGTTGGATAGCGAATGCGCAAAACTGACGTCAAATTAATGGTGGTACTAATTATTCAAACCTTGGTTGGAAGCAGACAAACAACTTTGATGTATCAATATCGTTTAGCTCAAGTCAACATGCTGACTCATTGTAGAGATTTCAAACGCGAGACCTAATACAACTACAAGTATAGCAATATTGAAGAACCTGACGTATTATATATGCAACCTATATCAATGCTATTTTACAAAACAAATAGAGGATCTATTATAAAAACCCAAGAGCTGAGTTTGCTCATCTAATCAACTCAGCAGTCAGTTTGATAAACACATCTCAATCACCACCAACCCCCGCGCACCAAGAAGAAGTCGTTCACGGTGGCTTTATTTATCGTTTATCACACTTTTCCGGACCATTGCTTAATTAGAACGAATCAAAACAGCTGCAAACACGGACACACATATGCCTGCTGGACGTGACACTTACCCTTGCGACGTGCGTCACGCTCCTTATCGATGTTGGCAATCTTTGTCTCGGTGCCGTCGGTGTCCTCCTCCTGTGGTGACATCCATTCCACCCGTCGCTTTCGACTGGGAAGTATGGCGTTGTTTAAGAATATTCCACCATTATCCTGCTGCGGCTGCTGCTGCTGCTGCTGTTGCTGATGATGGAGAGAGGTTACGGCAGCAATCGTGGGACCGGCCACCGTAGCAACCGCGACCGACGTGACGGTCGGCGATGCGTTCGTCGTATCGTTGGCACCGCTGCTCGACGCGATCACGGTGTGCATCTTGTTGTAGTCGATCGGCCACGGTTCCTTCGAATCGGGCGGCGAATCGACAAAGTTGTTCTGGTAGTCCTGGAAGTTGTTCGGCGAACCGCTGTACGTGTCTTCGCTATCCAGGTTGTAGCCGGGGGAGATCTATCAGTGGGTGGACACAGAAGAAGTCTTTCAGTATGTGTTATAACCATTTTTTCAAGTCAATATTTTTTAGCAAAAATTTCCATTTCAAACTTTTTATAAATAAGTTTTTGATGCTATAAACTAGAATGAGATTGTAATAATCGTTGTGATTCTCTTTCGAATCTGAGCTATTTCATAACCCTGTACGCGATGGAAAACTGATCGATCGAACTAATCCGAACTTGAACTTCATTCAATTTCGACAATTGACTGACGTGTTCGCTGTTAAAGTTGTACGGACAATAAACATTTAAAAATATATAGCGCGAACCACACCAATCTTTGCGCGCCGGAAAATTCCAAGTCGACATGGGAGACGATCTACGGCCGGTCTTGCTAGAGTCAGCGTTGCTATCGTTGGACCATCGGATTACCTCCAAACACACATGTAAATATTCAATAAAAAAGGAAGGAACAGGATACTATTTAAGGTGATCGTTAAGTGATCTTTTGAAATTAACCAAAATATTTTGTTTTATGATTACACCTCACAAATTGTACAGACAAATTGTGATCATTGGATCTCAAAAGAAGGAATATTGATTCCCCATTTAGTTCCTAACATTAACATATTTCATACATCTACAGGCTACGGAATGTGACACGCAGATCACACATTCAATAGTGGGCATTAAAGGATGATCAAGATTTTGAGCAGTGTTCTTTACTTTGCTTTCTTGTCATGTTCTTTGCATAGAAGTTAAACTGGTCAGCTATAATTGTTTAGATGGTCAGTTTGTTTTCAATATCCTTCAATAAATCTTGCGACCACAAGGCCAGCCTCATCTGTTTGTTGCCAAATCTAGTAAACTAATAAAAGATAAGCATAAAAAATATTTTAAATAATTTGGTACTTTCAGAATGCTTCTGATGCTTTAAAAGACTATCCATCAAATGCTATCGAATTCTGGCCGCGTATAGTATTGAGAGGGGTGAGATAATTGAAAACAAAGTGGTCGGATGGATCCGTCCGAAATAAAAATTAAAAAAACCGCAACTGTTCGTTCATTTGTCAAAGTTATCTAAATATTGAACTAAAAAGAACGAAACGAAAGCAATCTTTGCCACACCGTTTTTGCATACTTTTATTACACATCGTACAAAAATAGCCTTGCCCCAAAACAAATGGCGACAGCCCGACAGCACAATGCCCATATTGTTCGGGGCTGAGGCCAGGCCGTATCGAGAGCCTGATCCGACAGAAAGCTGATAAGCACGCCTAATTTATGACACGCTGAACCGAGTCTGTTGACCCGGTTCGCTGTTTGCCAATTTTCCAAAGTACGAACACGTACAAGCTTAGAGAGATAGACATATCGCACAAAACTTATCAATAAAATGTACCGGAGAGGAGAAGGAGGAGATCATCAAACTGTCAAGATATCGGCGAGGTAATTTTAGTGCATTGACAAAGTGTCACAAAAAGAGGAAAATGTGAAACGAAGCCATAGACGGATCTAAAAGATGAAGTGCAATATTTTCAATGGCTGCTTAAATGTCGCTCAACAAATCTAATGAATCACGAAGTGTTGTAGTGCCCTAGTCGTACTGTCTGTCAAGCCCCCGCAGGGGCGGGTATGTGATAGCAATGATGTCAACTAATCGAACGAGGATCGATTCATTTTCGTCTCGCCTTCGCCTCTCCCAGCAAGCTCCACCGCGGAGTGAAGATTGTGCAAACAAGCCGGAAACATGCACTCCAAGTACTTCCCCGTCTCTAGGGTCTTTCCCACCTCCTACACGGCGCACGGTGTACACATTCTCCCCGCTCCACTGCGTTCGGTATCTGGTCATTGTTGTGTTGAGCGCTTTTGCCTTCCGACCGACAAAGTGGTCCGCATCCCGGTGAAGCAGCCAATCTTCAACCGAGAAGTTCCAGAAAAACTTACCGCACAAGCAGTGCATTCTTCAACATTGTGTCCTCCAGCACGGCCACAGCGAGAGCGCGGGTTGACAGGTCGGGACGTAATCTTGCCAGCAAATAATAGGGCGCGCAAACAAGATAAGATACGGTTGACACCCGTAAGAAAACCCACCCCAATCGCTAGGCGGCGATGGCATCAGATGAGCAACAGTGTGCAAGCAATTGGGAAGAAGCACCCAGGGCCGAACCTTCTGGCTGTCGACCCATCCAAAACCTTGTACAAGAGAGTATCATGATCGATTTAAATGTGTGCCAAGATTTGCACTTCTTTTTTTTGTGAGTGTGGAAGGCTCACGCCGAGAAGAAACGAATGAAGAAAGCCAGCGTGAACGCAGCGGCAGGGTCACAGGAATATTAATCAGCTCTGTGTGCGTGTTTGTGCCAACCTTGAGACGACCGGGGTACATTCGCATGCAAAGATAATGTCCCCTCGATCCAAATGGAGCTGCGATGAGCATCTCCAACCCCGAAATGGGGCCATCGGTCGTGTTATGAACACCCTCCCCTCCACTATCTCGAGAAGGACAGCGAGATCCCAAAGTGAACGCGTTCGATTACCTGCTCGAAATCTTGCTGCCCTTGACGTCTTGCTGATGCTTGCTGTTGCTGCTGATCGTGCTGCTGGTACTGTTGGTAAGGACCGGGACTTCCGGAGTATTCCATTTGTTCGAACTCTTGCTCGAGCGTTCGGCTGAACAGATGAAAATCTAACGCGTCCAGCTGCTGCTGCTGATACGTCGCCGCCGGTTCGGATCGGTTACGACCACCACCGCCGCCGGTACCGCTGTATCGCTGCTGAAGCGTTACCGGTCCCGGCTCGTACACTGGACACTGGAGTAGCGGCTGCTGCTGCTGGTGATGCTGCTCGAAGGGACTGTTGCAGTGGTTAGCCAACAGTGAGATGACCGTCGCCATTCGCGTAATTCTACGCGCAAGTCTCTTCTCCGGTGGCTTTTGAAAACGAACGCGACCCGCAAAGGATGTTGCAACAGGCAGCAGTTTCGGTTCCAGCAGGCGTGCAGACCCCGAGATTAGTATCGCGAGGGAGGGCGGCTCGTATGTAGCAAAATTGGCACAACCAATGGCAATGGCACCTACATCATCAGCACACGCAGCAAGGTTGCGTTCTGCTAGGCACTAAACTCGGTCGGCGACCGAGTAACGCAACGTAACCGGGCGTAACGCACACGCACTATGGGGCAGACAATGTCACACGGCAGTATAGCGGGACACACGGTTGCTCGAACATTCGACCGTTTTGGTCGGTGCTTTTGCAAGTGAGATGGTGTGGGTGGTGTAGACTTAAAGAAAAATACAGTTTTACACACTAAAGCCGAACAGCAACAAAAAACAAGGCCGAATTACGCAGAAATTGCCCGCACTACGATTGTTTCTTTATCATGCCGTTTAGCGCGACGGGTTGGTAAATTCTAACTGGTACTTTCTCCTCTCTTTCCTCTATTTCTCTAACGGCAGCGCCTTGTGTTTGCCTGTGTGTGCACTGCGGCGCTTCATTGGCGCGGCCAAAAGGGAAGGTAATGATGGGCCCGGAACCGGCGAGGCAACGGCAAGCGGATGCACTGCACAAAAAAAAACACGCACGCACGCACACGCTTTTTCCGATCTGACGACACACACACACACGCACACACCCGACACACACACACACACCCAACACGCGCGAACCCAGGGGCGCGTCGTGCAGGTTTTCCTTCGGCGGCGGCGAGTCAGTTAGAACATAACGAAGAACGAATTGTACAGCTTCTTGATGCCGGTGGTTTCGCGCTGGCGGTGACTCTGGAGCAGCGGATTCTCAATGTCTATCCGCATCTTGTTGACCATGTACGATGGTACGATACTGCACGGGCGCTTAATGATATCCTGCTCCATAAGGCACAGACGCAGGGAGAGTTTTTGTGAGGTTTTTTTTTCTTCTAAGGGGCTCTAACAGGAACTGGCCGTCACTAAAGCGTTACTAGCCGCCCGTCCGTTGGGCTCCACTTTCCAAGCGTTACTGCGGGCGCAATTTTCGTAGCCGCCGTTAGCGTTACGCACACGCACTAATAATGCCACGTGTCACCGAAACGCCCTAACACGCCCAACCGACACACACGCGCACGATTTTTGTTTTCTTCTCACAAAACTTTCACTACGTGACACACACGCACACGCACACACACACACAATGCACCTTTCACCGACCCGGGAGCACCTTGGCGGATCCTGTCGCAGTACACTGCTTTTCCTTAACCCGCTTGCGACCACCGTCGAGGGCAAACATTCGACACACAAGACGCGCACACACCGGCACCAGCACGCAACGACGAGAGCACGGCAAGAGAGAGGGAACGGTCGTGAAAAGCCTGCGGCCTGCACAGCGTTTGTTTCGTAACTGAACGACTGAAGACTCGGTTCGAACGAGGTGTGGTGGCCACCAGAGACCCTCTGCTAGTTGTTGCGACGAAGGGGAGGTGATGGCGCTGAGGGGTATCTCGAGAGCGCGCGCGCTAATCGGGTTGAAAAACTTGCTGCTGCTGCTGCTGCTGCTACTGCCCGCTGTGAAGCGACAAACACGAATGAAAGACACACTCGTCGAAGAGTCGTCGTGATCGTGAGTCCTCACCCCGCGTTATGCGCGTTTGTCGAAAGAAAAAAAGCGGTCGAACGCGATCGAAATTAACACGCCTGTTGTACACACACACGCGCGATCTCTTTTTCACGCACAAACACACACACACACAAACAGGCACGGCTGGTGGGGTATTTTTTTTTAAATGTTTTTTGCTCTCTTCCTCCTGTAACGGCTGCAACGAAAGAGACACACGCAAAAGAAAGACAGCATTAGCGGGATATGTAACACGGTGCGCGTACACGTCACAGCAAGCGGGGAGAGGGGAGGGGAAGGGGATTGGATGTCCACATTCCTACCAAAATCTTTTCCGACTACTTACACCCGATAATCGCTGTAAACGGTGCGGCTCACCAACACAGGTACCTTGGGGCTTGATGTGAGAGAAATCTGCGCCAAAACAGGGACGCGTGCGCGAAGATTAGCGCAAATCGGTTGCGCGGGTTTACGCGCGGTCCGAGCCAAGCGTATTTTGCTTCTTAACGCACACCACACACACACACACACACACACTCACGGGTGTAATTTGGGATGTTTTGCGCGCAAAGGAGCGCGATAAGAGCGCAGGACGGTGCGCCACTCACCCGGCCACCAGGGCAAAGGGCCCTTCGCCTCAGAGTTTTTTTTTTTTTGCGCCAGAAGCAGACTCACGCTCGTCTACTAGGCGGAGGGGAAGCACTCGTGCACTGCTTCCGGAAGTGCAGTGTTTTTTTTTTCTTTGGACAGGATGTAAAAGTCCGTTTCACTTAAAAACTAAACTACACACTAGGTTGGTGAGGGGTCGAGAGAGGAAGGTGTGTGTCTGCAGTTTCCACACCGGCTGCCGCCACGCACCCAGGGCGGTGGCCAGGCTCAGTCGTTGATGTAGTACTCCTGCACCGGGCTGTCACTATCCATAATCACAGTCGTTGGTGGGGCCGTTGACGGCCACGGCAATAACAGAATGAGACACGAGACACGAAATGTGCGATCAAAACAAGAGCTCCTCAACCGGCTGAGGGCAGGCTCTCACTCCCCTAAACTCTTCACCGGAGTTAAGGAGCCAGTGGCAACTCTTCCTACAAGGTAGCCGAGTTCCGAATTGTTGAATTGTTTTTGACCGCAAACAGTCGTTCACTTGAGTTTATCTTTTTTGTTCGTCACCGGAGCGGCACAATTTCGGTATTTCACTCAGCACTCAGACACCCGCGTGTCTCGTCACGGCGACGGTACGGTACGGTTTGTCCTAAACCCTAAACTGACAAACGATAGCAGCAGGCAACGGCGGCAACGACGACGACGACGTCGACGATATTTTCGGGCATGTTATCTCGTCCAGAACGCAGCACACAATGGGCCCCCGGGGCTCGTTTCGAGCGCGCCCGAGCCGACGACAACCATCGGTCACCAACTAGTCCAGAGGCGAGGCGACACGCGAAGGGCGGTCGTGTTGGCCCTTCCACCCCGCAACACCCGTTTCGTTTGCTGGAGTTGCTAATTTGTCTGCCTCGCCACAAGTGAGGCAGCACTGTCAGCGATGGTGTGTCCCAGCGGCACTCACTGCTGCTACTACTATTAGCAGCCGTGAGCGGAGAGGCGGGAATTAGTGCGCGGTTGCTACTGCTGCCTGCCAGAGGATCGTTTGCGACGACGCGTCGGTCAACAATCAAGCGCGTTGTTTTGCTTTAAATTGAAATTTATTGAACCCAATAAACATGCCCGCGCGTCTGTTGTGGTGTGCCAAGTCCGCTCTCCTCCCCGGCAACAATTGCTGGAAGGAAAGTGTTCCCTCCCTCTGGCGGTGTAGTTGGAGTCTTTTTGGAGAAGAGTGCAGGGTTTGTCGCTTGCTGTTCTTTCACTGAGACTGACTGAGTCTGTCCACGGTAACGACCGCACGGTCATCACGGAGCGGTGTGTCTGTTTGTGCACTGGGTAAGTCCTGTAAATCCTGCCCTGCGGTAGTAATCCTTCACTTCCCGGCAGTACACAGTAGCAGCAGGGTTCGTGGCGTGTTGTAGCCACGTGACTGCACGTGGCGCCATCTCGTTTGCAAATCACATTTAACTGGACAATCAAACCCACACACATACACACACACGAACACTCTTTTTTGTTGTTGTCAGTGTGGTTTACATCCTCACAAACTCCACACTTTTTGTTTAATTCGCAAACCTTATCTGCCACGTTTGCTACACTCTCTTTCCCCCCGCCCGTTTGGGTTTGTATGGGTCCATGCGTCAATGTCACAGGCCGCTTTTCTCGATCAATCATTCATCTGGTTGTGGTTCGATTGAGTTTTTTTCTGATGCGCTTCTACACATCACATTTCTACACTGTCACTGTCACAAAGTGCACACGTTTTCACCTCCACGCCGTCCCCATAAGCCAGAATCACCATCTCTCCCCATCGTTGGGCTGTGAACGAGAGAGAACAAATACAGAAAAAAGCTCTAATTAATTTACGGAGGTCTATTCTCTCTCTCTCTAACTAATTTCCAGCCCATCTCAACATCTCAACATCGCATTCAATCAATTGAGTAAATTGAAATGAAAATTAGTATTAATTTGTTTGCCGCATAAGCGGACGGAGTTGTAAAACAGGGGCTGGCTACTGCCATACTGCCCCTACTGCCTGTGAAAGACGTCACCGGGACACTACTAATGATCCTATTCCCCGCGCGTCCAGCGGATCAACGTGACCCGCACACACTACCAAGCGCAGGCCAAGCGCCCGCCGCGCGAGATAAGCTTTAGCGCAGTGCTGCCGGAACATCTTTCCATCGATTTCCAATAAATTGATAAGTTTATTTACCTCTCTCAGCGGCAGTAACAACAACACCAAGCTACGCACCGAAACGCCCCGAGCTGCAACGGCTCATCTCGTAATGATTTGCGTTTGCGCGACCAGCTTAACGTGGCCAGCCAGCTCCTCGCGCTAGCCGAACTTCTCAAACATCTCGCCGGGCGACTGATAGCGACGGCTGTGTTGATAACGCGCGAGTTTAGTCTACCAACTCTTCCCAGCCAAACATCTCCAATTAGCACCGCTCCCGGTCCCTCACCCGGTACGTCTCAACCACCAGCTGTTTGTCAGCTGTTGGTTACTTTTTTTTATCTCGCACACAGTGTGCCACCACCCAAATGCCACACAAAGTTTGCCATCGTTCGCCGGTTCCATGGTGAGCGGTGCCGTTTATTACACATCATTCATTACACGGCCAACCGAATGGCGGAACAACCGAAAACAGCGGACAGGTGAACGTACACGTACCAAACAAAACAGCTCAGTTCTACAAGCTTCGATGTGTTTGGCCGCGTCATCAGTGGCAGCGCGTTAGCCGCGCGGCAGTCACGTGATTTGCCTACACACCTCGAACTCCCCCGAAAAAAAAGATACAATTCTGTAATGTCATTTAGGTAGAGCATACTAATTCGATTTCAATGATGATGATTCATGTCATAATGATGTACCCGTTCCATCCATCCATACTCCTGGCTTACCAATTCCAGCCCCTCGGCAATGTTGAGGCTTTTGATTGGAATCGGTAATGAGCCGAACGACTGGACTGGACCTCGGTAATGAGCCGGAGGAGGAGAGAGGAAGAAGAGGGAGGAAAAAAAGAACTTTCGAAAATGATTTGTAATATATTATCAGGCTGTCCGCTTCCGTTGTCCGACTTGGTCCGTCCGACTGTGTGTATGCCCTCCTGAAATGCCCTTTGCTACAGAGCCCGAATTTCATACCCTGAAACCTTCTCATCGTATACCACCAACAAGCACCGCCACATCAAGCCGCGCCACAAAGTCAGCAAAGTTTGTATTGGAAACGAGAAAAACAACTCACTTTACGCGGCCGGGACGAGGCAAAAACCGGCTGCCACGACGGGCCTGAACCTGGAAGCGAAGAGCACAACACACACACACGGGGTGGCGACGAACCGATATCGCTCGGAACCTGTTGCGCGTACGACACAAAAACACGGGGCGGGAAATACCAGCTTTCAAGTTCCCCGCCCAAACCACCCACCCCCCTGTCCACACCACCCTGGTGGTTTTGGCCATGGTGGCGCAGTGCATCTGAATATTGGGTCGCCGCGGCTGAACATCCGTCCGGCTTGTTGAACACCCCTGACGACCGGTTCGAAATGAATCGCTAGGCACCTCTTTAGGCTTTCATGATCCCGCATCACGACGTGCGTCATATATATACACCGTGGCACGCCTAAAACACCCTCATTTACGGGGACGGACGGACATCTTTTGCCCGGATGAAATTAACCCTTTATAGAGGCGCGTAGGCGCTCCTGCACATTGGCAAGTGGTGGTAACGTGGTTATCATGCTTGGGGGAGAAGCGACGAAGGCTAACAAGCGAAGGCTTTCACCATACTGCGACATCGTCGTTGGTCTGGTGGTGTTTTTCGAATCGACGACAGAACTTGTTCTATAAAAGTTCCAGACCATTTGCGCTACCTCTATTTCTGGTCCGTAATTATCGAAATATTGCATTGCTACATGCGTGTAAGTGGGCAGGGTTGTAATGTGATGTGTCGGTGGTGGTGGTGATGGTGGTTGGCAACAGAAACACGATGCTTTCTATTCGATATAGGCTTTATTTTTTCACTCCCCGATATATTGAACGAACATTTTATATAAACGGTGAATCATCTGTTTTTGAACTATCAAGTTTACCATAAATTTGAATAAATTAAAACCAATTTGAATTCAAACAGCTAGATAGACTAGCAAAGGTATCATGTCTTGAGAGTATGCGCTCTGAGCTCGGTCCACGATCATGTAGCTGTTGAAGCTCTGAATTTATTCATTTCAGTAAAAATAAAACCCATATTTGATCGACAAAAACAGGCACACTTGGAAAGAGATTGGAAAGTTTTGGTGTGTACGTTGAGTCTACGGATCCTCATTGAGTGTGCGGAGGTGTATTGAGCTTCGAAAGCGCCAGCAAACTCACCGCGTAACGTAGAGACCCCATGGGGTTCCGTTGCGCATAGAGAGCTACATTGGCCTCATGGAATGTTACATTACACATTCGGAACTACACATTAGGCGCGTCCAGTTCAATTGTGCACAGAGAGCTCCTGGTGCACAGAAAGCTCCTGGAGTTCCGTTACATACTGAGCTGGAAGAATCGTACGGTTTTGGTTTTTAGGGAATAGCTCTAGTTAGATTACGCTCGTACTCTGTAGTTCAATTGCGCATAGAGTACCATACTCAATGCCTGGAGCTACATTGCGCATACGGAGCTACATTGAGGTGGTCCATAGACCATATGGAGCTGTATGAAGCGAAGCCTCATCTTTAATCTTTGTTATTCAGTATACGTCTTTTGCTCATAGCACAGATACACCACGATACACCAGATTAACCATATTGAGGTTTTAAGATACACCACATTTTATCATAATTTTCTATTACTTGGCAACTTATTTGGCTTCACGGTCTTGGTCTGTTGCAGTTGTGTCCGAAACCGCTGACCGTCGAACATTTCCTCAAATTTTGGGTCTACTAAGCCCCCTCTGTCCTTGTGGACGGCCTAGGCACTAACGTAAAAGATTCTTGAGAACATAATGCGTTAAAACGCAGCTAACATGGTTTTAAGTCCAAATTGGACGTATTTAATTAATAAGAGTCTTTAGTGTGACGTCCTACGCGGACATGCCGGCCTATAGAGGCTTTCGAGACTTAATCCATTACCACACAGCCGGATAGTCAGTCCTTGCTACGGGGGGACGATCATTTCTAGGCTTGAACCCATGAACCCATGATGGACATGTTATTGAGTCATTCGAGTTGGCGACTGTACCACGGGACCGCCTCAGTAGTATTAATAAGTAATTAATAAGAGCACTGGTACTGTAAAAGCGAGAGGTCTACTACGTCAAGCCGGTAGAACGATATTTCTTGCGCGCATCGGAACTCTCATGCTGTTCTTGGCGCTGACCTTTGACCCGAGATAGGCGTAATTCTGAATGACGTCAAAAGGTCTGGATTGGAGCCTTGGCCTTGGCCTTGGCCTCGTTTATCTGCCATCCAAAGTTCTCCGCCGCCTGCTCAATCACTTGCTCAATCAGGATTTGGATACACAGGAGTGCCGCAGACCAATGATGTTTACCGTATGCTAGGATCTGGGTTGACTTGGAGAAGACAGTTCTCAAAATAACCAGCCTTGCGTCTCAGAAGGGTCTCTCTAGCTCCAAATTTAATAGGTGTCAGACAAGACCATCCCCATCGGCTGAAATCTTGAAGATATCGATATTACTCTGAGAGTTTTCCATCCCGTCATCTTTGCCTGGGAATTAAGGTTGGTCAGAGTCATTCTTACTACCTTTAAATACACAAAATTCGATTATATAATTCACTTCATGTTTTAACAACAACTTTCAATTGAAAGATTAACTTAAATCATCATGTTGAATTTTTTTTTTTGCAATATTTGCCAACTATACATGTGAAATCATGTATTGGAGTCATATTGACCGTTGGTTAGCAAAACCATTCGGAACCAATTACAAAATGCGGATAACTTGCCCGAGTTCATGTTTCGATTATTTTCAAAGGAACAACTTACTTAAAACTCGAAACTCGTAACATGTCCACAACTCCCGTATATTACTGAATCTCCGTCAAACGACTCCAAATGTCTTTATCAAATATCTTCAGGGCCCCATTTCAAATCGCATTCATTTTACCATTTCCCAAACAAACCAAATAAACCCATCAGTGTACAGATGAAAAATGATGGCATACCACCCGTACCCAGCGCCATAAATCGATTGACATTGTAATGTTATTAATGCATGTGCCAGTGCCATGATGCCACTGCTGACTTGAGATTTTATCTCACAACTTCAAACGAAAAGCACCAAACCCCAAGAATTCCACAACGGTCAAGTTCAGTACGGCCGGCAGAAATCTTATCGATCAGCCCCTACTATAGCGCAGACTTTGCTGTAGGTGCTCCCCCATGGGTCTTGGGGATGTTTCTCTTTCGTCAATCCACTGTCTCCACCCTCCACGGAAGCGCTGACAGTCACATTTGTGCGTTGTCAAATAAATTTCAATACATTTTTGCTGGCCGCCGTTCGTACAACGTGCCCCAATTGGTGGTTGCTATGGATGAGGACGATCAACATGGTGGTACACAGTGCGGATCATCATTTCGATATCCTCAGCAAGCAGCATCCGCAAACAAAGCGTCATGTAAAAACGCACATTCCAGTGTGTTTTGTACGCGGATTAATTGGATTTCGAAAAAAAGGTAAACAAATGAACCTTTTTTTGTTGGCAATTATCACCTCTTGCGCAAGTAGCGCGCTGTACTGTGCACTTCGTGCATCGTTTGCTGCTGGCGTATGATCTGCTCCCTCAGCAGCTTCTGCTCGCCTCAGAAGTGCTCAGAAGCTGAGATGTTGAAGAGTCTCAATAAAATAAACGCTGATGAACGTAGGGAGGACCACCAGCCACCGCCGCGAGCCCCCACGAACGTGGGATACGGACCTGCCCCGTCCAATTGACCTCAATCAGAAAAGGACGCGTGATGATGACAGAGCCGCGATCGAAGCCTGGTTCTTTTTTTTTTTTTTGCTTTTCGGTTGCGTGTTGTTTTGTTTGTGGGGTGGAGAGTTTCTGGGAGTTCGTGTATATGGACGCCTTTCGATAGTGGACCCATTCTCGACCAGAGATCGCTTGCGTGCGTGTGTTCAACACCACTAACTACCACCGATCGTTTCGATGGATATTTTACGCGACTGTCATTACGCTCAGAAAAATCCCCGCGCAAACAGGTTCAGAAACTGCAAAGATCATTCCATTCGATCGACGAAGAGATCATCTGAGCGATCGTGCGGAGGCGAGAGAGATCACAAGGTTAAGCGTGGTTCGAACAAAGCAACAAACAACTTTTTTGGGGTTCTGTTTTTTTCTTCTTTCTTTCTTTATTTCCTCTTTGTGTATTTTTCTGCCAATTTCTGGTCCCGCGGTATCAGACCCATTAAACAATCCGGAACACCTCGTAGTGATGGTTCAGCTCCTTCACTGCGTGCAGCTTCACCAGCGTCCCCAGTGCGCCGCGTCCCGGTGTCGGCCGGTGAAAGAATACGCGCCGGACGCGGCTGTGCACCAGGGCCATCGCGCACATTATGCAGGGTTCGTGCGTCAGGTACACGTCATACCCGGTGCAGAGATAGGGGCCGTATTTGGCAAGATTATCGTCCGCAGCGACTGCCGCTTCTACCTCTGCTGCCGTTCCGGTTCGCGTCGGTTCCGCACCAAGGCAAACCGTGTCACCGTAGCGCTCGCGAACGAAGCGCCTATACTGTGGGTCAATTCCACCGAGTTGGAACCCGTCCTCCGCCAGCATGTCAACGCTTTGCTCGTCGTCCTGCTTTCGGTGCCATATGCCCCCGTTCTGCGATACGGCAACCATATCGATCAGCACCATTGGGCAGTGCCAGATCGGATGACGGTCGCTGTTACCCCCAGCGATGGCCACTATTCGGCTGCCAGCAGGCCGAGGATGAACGCACACCCCGTACGGTCGGCTTTCGTAGTGCGCCGACAGCTGCAGACAGATCTCCATGAACCTGCGGTGGGCCACGGCTTCCTGCGCCCCGAACAGCGTGTCCGCGTACAGTGCTTCGTGGTGCCGATTGGGATGGAATTTGCACGGCCAGAGCTTATTTGCTGCCTCATACTGCCACCGGAGCAGTGGCTGGGTGGCGGGCACCGGCATGACCTTCAACCGCTGCTCGCAAAGTCCATCGACAATGGTACGATCAATGCCTTCGGAGAGCAGGAACCTTGAGAGGCATGATTCGATAGAATTTGCTTGCTCCTCTTCACACTCCGCAGACTCTACCGGTAGCTTCTCCAGCAACTGAGCAACCGGCGCCAAGATGATCGTTCCATCGCGATTTACTCGCTTCAGATGCTGCAGCGTACCGATGGGAAGAATGCGTGCCAGGGCCGGTACCAGCTGGGAGAGCTGTCGATTTTCTGCCACACGCCCGATGTAAACCTCGATCACTGGTGTTGGTTGCGTAAATTCGTCCCCCAGAATCGATCGTATTTTGGACGGTGTTTCAACACTTTCTACCATCAGCTTGGGTCGCTTAGTCTCCGGTTCGGTTGACATCGTTGCTGTAACTTTAGTAATGTGCACTGTTGTTTAACACTTGTTTTGATGCTTTACTCACACAATCAGTCGAGTACGGTATCTGCAATAACACAAAATTAGAAGGAACACAGCTTCAACACATTTGATGATCTTGATCACGCCCCATATGATCGGGAATGGTTTCCAATCGGCGTACAACACACATACGAATACTAACTACCATCTATTTGAAGCGTTGCTTTTATATATTTAAAATTAAAAAAACCTTTTTTCTTGTACCACTGTAAACAGTAACGAGAGGAAATATTCATTTGAACCTTATTATCGGAAATGTAACACACTTGCATGAACATGTAACATTGCCTGTTTATGTTTTTTCCCCCGTTCCTGTTTAATTGTTACTGCTGTGAGCCCTCGGTGCATATGTGGGCGCCTTTCAATGGTAGGACCATTCTGGCCTGACGATCGTAAGTATACGCCACCATAGCTCACATCGGTTTTGTGTCATAGGGGCCTGACTATGATAGGGAATGGCCCATTCTACTACCTTAGATAATATCCCCAACATAGATGGACATTCATGATGGAGTGATGAAGGAGCGAGAAAAGAGTGGAACATTTCAGAGTAATTAAGTCTTTCAGAGACGATGAAGAAATTGGAGAGAATTTAAAAGAAAACCACTTCCAGCTGGTTGTCACTAGATCATGCCAAAATGCTTTGTACCAATTGGAAACGTGGGAAAAAAGCGTCCTTTTAAGAGTAATGGTTTTGGCTTTGTCCAATAAATTACATTAATGCTTCATCTGGGGGAATTGGTTCAATTCATTCGCTTCAATTTTTAATTGCTAAACATTTTGAAGTTGTTAACAGTTACCGCTTTGGCTAGACATTGTTCCTGTACTGTAATCGCAAATAGCGGGATGTGGCCAAAGTCATATGTACTCAAGGCACGGTTTGATCTATTAATAGAGGCCAACTTCTTCCACCAACTTTCTTCGATATGTTGGACTTTTTTTCAGAAATAACGACCGTAATGCCTAATGGTTGTCTAGCACAGAGATGATGCTTTATTTTGCAACCAGAAATGATCCTTCGCTAACCTTATGTTTTCAATGCCACATAAAACATTGAAATGTTTTTTTTTTTTGCACCTTAAAATAATGTAAAAAATGTTTCTATTCTTATTTCGCACAACAACCGGTCGTCGATCTAGACCTGTCTACGCCACTAGTGAGAAGCTTGGATATGACTCACTTGTTGGTGCACTCATAAAAGGATAGTCAGTTGCAATTCATCGGTTTCCGACGAAGAATTAGGTTTGGTTTGTGTTTTTAAGAATTTCTTGCTGGTTTGGAGTGGACCTGTTGCAACATATTCTTGCTGCAAAGTCAATTAGGAAATGAGCAAAACCGAGCTCTGAAGAAACCTTATGGAGGGTCACACCTCACCATGCAGTTATTTACTTTCATAGATCTTTACGATGTTCATCGGCCAAAAATCACCAAAAATAATGATTTCTTTTTGTATCCAGAAATTTCCCATCAAAAAATCAAAGTCATACTAAACCACTATATTGTTTCTTTGCTTGAATATATATTGAATGGTGAATATCTATAGGCCAAGACTAAAAGCAAAACGCTTGTAGCGCCGGATAAGTAAGTTATTTAATGGTGAATAATATCTAATTACACTTTTAGGCCACTGGTAACATAAACATAAACTAAAGCAAATGAACAATGATGAATTTCTGGTGGATTTTGCTTAAATACTATTTGTGCCGCCAGCACATAGGAAGATTATCTTGGAAACAATTACAATTACATGTAAAAAAGAAACTGTCTGGGTGCTGGAGCTATTCCATTTACTTCCAACATGGACTGGGAACGAAGAGCAGAGTGGCGCAGTGGAAGCGTGCTGGGCCCATAACCTAGAGGTCCTTAGATCGAAACTACGTTCTGCTAACGGAGAATCCTTTTTTCAGTTGAAGTAATACCCTCGCGGGTGATCCGACTGGTGGTGGTAGTTCATTTGTTTTTGTGTACGGGGGAGTTTTCACCGGATTGATTTGCACACACTGTAAGCTTTATTGCCGGTGGTAATGAAGGTGGTCTCTCTCGGTTAAAAAGAAGAAAAAAACATGGGCCGGGATGAACTGCTCGTAGACTAAACTTTCAGAAAAAGCACCATTCATTCTTATAAGAAAATATGTTATATAGGATTTTTTGTAGCTACGGTTACGCAAACTCGTGAGCGACGAATGGATTTTCGTCATTTGTCCCCACATACTGAAAACTAGTGTTTGTTAGAAACTGCAGTTCAAGTAACAGATACTGATAAATTGGCACAAAATGTTGTGAAAAGTTCGCAAACCATATCACAAGTTACACCAGTATCAGTTAAATAATCTGTCCGAGTCTGTAGATTTTATGTAGATTTTACCATAAGAAAACGTGTCCACCGACAAAGTATGTTACACATTCAAAAAGATTTATATTTTCATCTTCCCTATACATTTCAGACCCAAATGCTGTATTCTAAACTCTTTGAGCGATTGACTTTTTCCAATAATTTTGCAACATTTCGTTTATCCGCTTTACAGTCAACCAAGCACAAAGGAACGTCCAGATGAAATAGGAGATATTTGAGATGCATTTGATGTGAAAAGTATACCTTCTGCATATACTTAGAATTAGGAATGGACCATCCGTCAGATATGAAAATAATTAGCTAACAATATTCTAATGAATTAATAATTGATCACTTCAAAGGATAGGCTCCCATCCCTATAGTAAGGATTTGAATGCCAATACCGTGGCAAGTACAAGGCGAAAGGCTCAAAAAAGGTTGTTTGAATTGCTTGGGACGACGGGGAGCACTGAATGTTGCTACATCTTCTATTCCCAAAATATTCATTCTTTTACTTTTTTATAATTTTAGAAGTAAATATGATATTCTGGAACCTCCCAGAACCCGTACTGATTAAGCCAATAATAATACAGTACACAGCGTTTCGTTTAAGATACTCCAAACGGCCAAACCCTCCTTCAAACGAAGGCTCACGTGCCGGGAAGTGGCTATTACACGCCAGCCTATCTATTCCGGGTTTCCTAAAGCCCGAACTTTCTCTCTATCGCACAGCTAACGTCTAGTTTGACACCTATGATAGTATGGCGGCGTGCTACCGATACCGAAAGCCGCCTTCTAATCCTACCACCCCGGGGGCGTTATCGGCTGGAGCTTTTCATTGAAAATGTGCAAATATTTATCGCCCAAGATTGATGGGGTGGGTGGGCTTACAATGGACAGGAGCTTTTGATACGAGGGGAGACGACGGTGGATCAACCGCCATCATGCATGGAGGCGCGTGACAATCCATTCACCGCCCTGCTCTTGGGGAGTTGGTGGTACCCACTCGTGGGGACTCGTGGATCCCGATGGGTGAATTGGGGCGGCCCACATCAAGGTTAGCTCGCTGAAGATAATAGTAGATGGGGATGAAATTAGGTCAAGGAATAAACAGCGACAAACGAGCCAGCTGTGAGATGGTTCGCATATTTACCGACTGTTCTTTAAACGTTCCGAGAAATTGTCAATTGCCTGTATAAAGTGCACTATTCTGATGTAAAATTAGGATAAAATTATTTTAGTAAGAAAAGGTTCTTTTTTAATAAATACCATTTAAATGATCAAAAACTGACCCCGAACCAAGTAACAATTCGCGTTTCTTTCTCGCTTGCGCATTATCTGTATCTCTCTATCCTCATGCCACGCACTTGCGCGTATCCTGCGTGTGAGGTTCGTTGACTGAGCCTACCAGGCCGCACCGGGTGTAAAGGGCAAAAGGGGGGGCATGCTCGGGTGGCACCAATTAACAGCCGAGGCCAATTTGAATCAATTCCCGTTTCATTAGCAATCGCGCAGCGCAAACGCGGCGTGCTGTTGTGTGTCCTTCTCTTCGCCGTGCGCCGCTACCAACACACGGCCATTTCTTGCCGGAATCATGGTAAGCTGTGTGCGTATAGGCGTTTGCGGTTGATCGCGAATCACTTTTCCCCCCCCCCCCACCGCCGATTGACGACACCCCCCACTACAACACAACACAATAACCCTACACTCACACACGCAAAAAGGAACGGAAAAGCATTGCCTACTACTTCGCCGAAACAGGGGGTGAGTTTAATGTTTGCGCGAAGGTCTCCGGCGCGGAGCAACATTTTCGGATAGCAACGCAGCAACCGTTTGCTACTAGGAAGGAATGTTGGTGACGTTCACTCCCTCTTCCCCTTCACCCCTTCTTTTTCTCTTGCTTCTCGCGCAAGTGTTATGTGAGCGGAGTGGGGATACCTGCGCCTTCCACCCCCTACGTAAGCGGTAAGGGTGTGTGCGTGTGTGCGTGGAAACTGTTCGCGGGATGCTGAAGGTCATCGGAATTTGCTGCACGGTGCATCCTAATCTTACTAATATGCACTACCACCACCACCACCACTACCACTATTGCCAACAAAACCGTTGTGGAGGTGTCGATCTTGCACTATTGTTTACGATACGCACAGAACGATAGAGCGTGTGCGTGTGCATGATTTGTTGATGCGTATTTGCGCCACCCGTATTGCGTACCGAGATTGAGCGGTACAGATACACACACACGCACACATATTAGCCACGCACGAGGAAAAGAATCCAAAACAAAGGCGATAAGAGCGACCAAGGCAGAAACACTTACCGGAAACGGGGTTTCGGCGTTGGACATTCTATCATACGCCATCAACACATTAAACTGTTTCTTGCACACTTACACACACACATGGACAATTTCGGATATGCCATTAGGCGATAGATAATAACAAGGATTGGTGGGAGGGCGGGCGATGGGGAACAATTAGGACGATCGCGGTGCGTATTGTACGATCGTATTACGCGGCTATTTTTACATATGGTTTTAGTTGACGTTTTGCGTTTTTTTTCTTGCTGGCTCTGTTGTTATCAGAACACGTTTTGACAGTTGTGGGGTGTGTTTTGATTTGACGCGTTTTTTCGAGCTCGAATCACTATGGGCTAGATACAGGATAGAATTGTACGGAAGTTTTATTTTGTGGAAAAAATAAATAATTTAAAAACATTTTGAGGGTTTCTCCGAGGGTTTCTCAGGGTTGTCAACGCTCGAGAATTCGTACTCATAATTTAAAATAAATCAAAGGTTCTTAAGGCCGGTTTCGTGGTACAGTCGTCAACTCGTACGACTTAACCCCAATTACCACAAATCCATTAAACGACCACTAAACGAGTTCTAAATGGCTCAAGCTCTCAACCTAAAGGGAATCTAAAATTATTTCGTCTAGTAGAAGACTCATATATTCTAAAAATAGCAATAAAAAAGCTGGTGGCGCCATCTATTGGTGGGTTAGCCACACAGTAGGGTTTTCCTCGCTTTGAGAGCTTCCTTCTTCCCTCTGTACTGATGTATGGTGTCGCATTGAAATTACGATTCGCTAAAACTAGAACGATGAACGATTTTTTGAATACTAAACTCCAATTCGAACCACCAGTAGTAGAAGCAAGTGAGATTTGCGTAATGGTTGTTGGTGTTGATACCCACGTATCTGACCACACGACCATATACATTTGCTGGGAAAATTAGAAGGGTATAATAAGCCATGAATTAGATGCAGCTAGGCGAAGTAAATTGCAAGAAGAGGACAACAATTTATTGATGAGTTTTAAAACGCTATCTTTTGAGCAAACCAGTGAAGCTATGGAGCTTTCTTTCATGGATATTTGATTTTTCAGTCGTTTAAGATTAATCTGTGGCACTTGGGATCGTGTCTATAGCTTGTTTAAGACTTATTAAACTTGTCGTACAATAATTATATTTGTTTTCATTTCAAAGTGTTAAGTTTACTACTGTTTTTGTCCATAGCGGGAAAGTCAATCCAGCCCATGAGGGCCTCGGTTTATAAGAGGTGAACCCAAGACAAAATTTTACACGAATTACCTCGCTTTCTTTCACACTATTGCTACTGGAAAAGAAAACACGGGCTCCGTGTTCTCAATACACAATATTAATCACTATCCGATTCGTGCTCTTCCAGTTCTCTGCTCTTCAGGCGTGCTATTAGCTCCTTCGCCGGGTTGAACATACCATTCGTCTGTACGCCACATATCGCACAACGGGACGATTTCTTGTACTGCGCCAAAGCACATCGTTCGCAGAAGTAATGTTTGCATCTGAAATAGAAGATACACCATTTATAAAACTCATCCCCCTGTTCGATTTCGCTCCCACACTTACTTCGTTACAATCGGATCGACGAAACTTTCCCGACAGACGTAACACTTGAACGGTAGCTCCTCATCGTCTGAATGGATCTCGTACTTGGTATCGTCCCCGTCCGAATCATCGCCCCCGTGATTGTGCCCCGAGCCCGCACCCTCCTGCTCCATCTGCCATCCGTGCTTGTAATCGCTACGGTCGTGCAAAAACTTACAGCTATCCCCGAACCCACAGTATCCCGTCTCTTTGTAGTCTTTGCAAATGTCCGGCTGATAGTCCCACCGCACGGTCGACCGAATGTTGGCCGGTGCCCGTATCGGCCCCTTCCGCACCATGCCCGACGCCGCGTTGCCCTGCGCACTGTCCTTCTTCTTGAAGAACTGGGTGTAATTGTTCAACCCCCGGTACACCTTATCGTCCTCCTTGCCCTCCAGCTCCTTGTTGATGTCGATGCTCTTCTGATAGATCGCTTGCGCATCGCGGTCCTTTTCCGTTTCGATCTCCAGCTCGGCCGTTGCGCCCTGGTCGCGCGGACCTTCCGGTTGGGCCGATCGTTTCGATTTGTAGCTCAAGCCGGCACTCTCCTCATCGTCGCTCGAGTGCGACGAGTCGGCGTTCGACGAGCGGGCCTGCTTTTTCCTTAGCGCCGACGTGCTCTGCACGTTCGGGTTCGCCTTCTTGCGCTTATCATGCACAACGACGACGGAGCTTGATTCCTCTTCCGCTTCATCTAGGACGAGAGAGAGAGAGAGAGAGTGGGTTTAAAATTAAGCAACTGCCTGTTACAAACACAAATCCCACAAACTACCTGATTCGGACGATTTTTGGCGCTTTCTGGCGCCTTTATTTTTTATATTTCGCTTCACAAACGCAGACATTCTATCGGTTGCCGAAGAAGCGGACACAAATAGCAGACGCGCGTCCAAACGTAAACAACTTCTGTTGGATCAGCTGACAGATGCCCAACTGCTCGAATCGTTTGACAATTCAAAATGAGATTGTCAGATTCGAAAATGATCCGTTACGTTTAGTTTGAAACTATCAGCAGCAATAGTTTTATCGACTCTCTAGTAGACTTTTATTAACGTGAACCGTATCGTAAATCGAGTAAACCTATTTCGGTTATGTGACGTATAAAAAACATGTTTCGGTTGTGATTACTCTTGCACTCCTTCAACAAGCTCGGTTGACGAAATTGTTATCACTTTTGTTTCCACTTCCGTTGCATCAAGTTGCGCAGTCAGAGCGTAAACAATGCGGCGTTGCAAAGTTTGATTTTTTTTGATAAGCACAACCGCAACACAACGACCGCCGCATCAGCCCAGCGTGCTGTTGATAATTTTGGATGACTTTCACCCGGTGATAAATTATGGCTACGGCGATGGTAACACCGTCACGGGTACAGCAAGGTTTCTTTTTTCAATATGCCTTCACACAGGTAAGCGCACGTTAGGGGTAGGGTTCTTGGTAAAAGATTCCCCTATGGCAATCGAGGCAGCCCTGACAAGAAAAACGAGATAGTGTGCGATTGATCGGTCATGCAATCTGTTAAATATTGCAAAAATAAAGTTTGTTTACAATTTGAAGCGAACGGTAGCCCCCGTGATGTACAACCACCGACAAACCGACCTGACCCTTCGAACAAAATAAGATGCACATTCCGTAGTACTCATTTGGTGGACATCAAGGTGAACATTATACTGCTCGGCGATGACGGCACCTTAAATATAGCGGATTTTGGTGTGAGCGCGTAGCTTTCGTTTTTCTTGTCAGGGCTGCTTCGATTGCCATAGGGGCGTCTTAAAAATACTTTTACCAAAAAAATTGAACAGCTTTTCAGTTTTCATATTTGTACCAAAATCCTTTATTTTAATTATTATTTCTTAGGCTACGTTCACAAGGAGCATGTGTTTTGAGTATTGCTATAAATTCAGCGTTAAAATATCGCCTCTAAAGTTAAATTAGAGTCTAAAATAGTTGCCAAGTGAAGCGTATTTGGTGTCGTTAGGCGGACGGTGGACTAACATTATTGTTCTCTCGCGGTGGTTCAGGTTTCGAATGTTTTTCTGTAAAAGATATGTAAAATGTGTTACATTTTTTCATCAATTTAACTTCACTTTATCCCATTACTTACCCAACTGTTTCGATAGCAAGTGCTTTTGTAGGGCGGAGATGGGAAATTCTAGCGTGAGAGCAACAATTGCTCCTAGAATGTACGATGCCACTATTACCGAAATTACTTTTGTGTACTGAAAAGACAAAAGCAAAACTGTTTACTAGAGCGTTCGATCGATTATTGCCTTTCCCCTAGCTCACCATAGACACGTGGCTGAAGTACGCAATGTCACGCGTGCCGTAGAAGAAGTTCTTCAGGAAGAACACGTGACTGATGTACGCACAGTACGTCAGGCGCCCCAGCGGTACGAAGAGCGGGAAATTGACCACACTCTTTATGAACCGATTGTAGTTGTAGATGATACCGTACAGAACGATCGCACCAAACAGTGCCCAGGCGTTTTTGTGCAGCGGGAAGAACAGCGCAATCCACAGTGAGGGCTTTTCAAAGTTGTACGAGTAGAAGATCATGCTGAGCATGAGGGTAAGAATGCCGCACGGCACCGTCATGTACCAGAGGAATTTTAGGAACTTTTGGGAAAGAAATAGATTTGATTAATGAAAAAGTTAACACGATCGGTATCTTCCATACTTACGCCAGATCGATTGCCCTTGTTGTCGGAGGTGCGCACGCGGTAGTACAGATATCCGTAAACTACGCCACCGATGTAGCAGCCAATGTTCGTGTGGAACGGTATGTAGATCTTGTGGTACATCTCATCGAACCAATAGATAAATCGTTCTGCCCTGTGAAATTTATCATATTAAGTTTAGCACAAATGAATACCTCATAAAACACCACACTACTTACTGCAAAGTGACAACAAACACTCCATCGAAGTGGTTGAAGTAAACGACCAGCGCCGGTATCAGGATGGCCACCACACCGGAAACGCTAAAGATGTGTACGACATACTTTTTGTATCTGTAATAAACATTGTTGTTCAAAGGATGCGCTTTTAATCAAATATAATCTTTTAATTCAACAATCCATCCGTCCACATACTTCGTCACAGCCACGAGAATAATAAGCCCCACAGTGAACAGCTGATAGTCACAGGCCAGATACCACGCTTGCTGAAGACACTGTAGAAGGAATATAAAAAAGGTTGAAATAATTATTCACGAAGTAATTCTCATCACTTTGCTAGGATTGGATGTTTCCCAAGACGAAAAATGATACGATCATTAACAAGACACTTCTGGTGTGTTTTATACTACAAAAGGCTAATAAACTCCAGGTACGAATTGCCCAGGAAATTCCCACACAATGACTCATCGTTAGCATTCATCCCCACCTACCGGTTCGTCGGCGTGAACGTAGTTGTTCACGTACAGCAGATTGGTCCACCAGTTCCGTCGGCAAAAGTTACGCTCCACTTCGGCCCCACGTGGCCACAGCGGACCATCCTGTAGCTTCGGCAACCAGGTTGCATGGAGCAGAAGAATAAATGCGTACGCAGGTGTAAGCCTGTTCAACAAAAGACAACACAGAATATGCTTGAACTGCCTTCGCGACTCGATATGATAAATGGTTATGCTATCTACTCCCACCACTACCTACCGGATGTAACGATAGCCAACCGTCACTAAGATGGCAATCCAGCTGATGCGCTTCATCTTCGCCTGCGTGGTGCAGAAGTGTATGCTGAGCAGGAAACCGCTCATCTCGAAGAACGACTGCACGATGATCGACCCATTAATTAGCACGTGGCCAAGTGGGGAGTAGTATTCGGCTTCCCGGTCCTGTGTGTTGGCGAACGAGCTAGCCGTAAACAGATCACCACAATGGCCGACCACCACCAGGCAGAAGGTGAAGAATCGGATCGCTTGGAAAAACTTCAAATCCTCGTTCAGCTGATCCTTCGAGCGGGACACAAGCCGGTACCAGTTGCGGACGAGCGAGAATGAGGTAAGAACCATCGTTTCTACGACGAAGAAGAGGGCCTCGTTAGTATGGTTGAGATAAATGCTTGTAGCAAGAGTAAACTTACTTCGACACGGTAGATCCTTTTTGTAGTGCTCGTTACCAAGCTGCTGGCTTGTGTAGTGATCGTACCACGTTGAGCTGATCACAAGCAGCGCGATCAGGGCCGTGATGATCAGGAAGCTAATGTCCAGCCCATCCATCGGCACGGTACGCTTGGGACCGGTGCAGTACTCGATTTCGGTGTAGCCGGACAGATTGTACTGCTGCCGAAGCGCATAATTCTGACAGATGTTAATCAACCGTCCGTACCGCTCACGATCGCCGCTCACATTGTTGAATGCGTCCGCGTTAATGATGTACTGTGGATAAAGTAGTGTTAAGGATGGAATAGAAAATGAACAAGCTGTAACAGACTGACTGGAGCCGGCGCAATGAATGGAGAGGCTGAGATGAACGAGTCTTGAAGATTATCGTTTTATGAATGAAGTATGAGTATTACGATGAAGTGGTGAGACTAATCCGATTTTATAAAAAATAGAATGTACGCGTATCAGATAATATTATTATTTGAAAAACAGACTATGAAGTGGCGATCATGTGCGATTTTTACACAAACAAATGAACCGTAAATTGATTAATTGTATACCATGTCATGGTGACGTGCAAACAGCCCGTCAGCATGGTACTTTCCCGAACGTCAACAGAATCCGACCAGCTTGTTTGGCTAGTAAACAAACCAGACGCCTATCAGAGCTGCTGTAATTTGTTCAAGATGAATGAATTGTTTGACGAAACGTTTGGGCGTCAAACCACCACCTGTTGCTGACTAATAACACCGCGCCGCAGCGATACTCACCGGAAAGGGAATGTCAAACTTGTCGACGTACAGCGCATCCGCCGCCTGCCCGTCCAGCGACTGTACCAGCTGGCGGCAGCGTTCGATGCAAAAGCCGCGATCCAGATGATCGTGACGAAAGTGTCGCCTGGTATCGTTTGAGAAAGTCTACATAAATTCCAGAAATAGACAAAAAAAAAAAAGAATCATAATGGTATGTAAATGATTTCGCTATCAACCAGCTGCTGCGCGCGGTCAAGTTCAAGCGTAACCGGATGGTTGGTCTGGTTTTTTTTGTGGGTGGTGAATTAGATCCATAAGGTTGCTATCCTTGCCCTCTCGCACCGGCGACATACCTCGATGAGTCGCCATAGGCTCGACTCTTGATCCGGTTTGATGACCGTTCGTGCGACACAGTAAACGGCATCGTCTGCTAGGGCGAGTGGGGCCTGCGCCACGCACCGGTCGTAGTCATCGTACTCGTAAATCTTTGGCATACGATAGTATTCATCCACTGCGAGGAGAAGAGAGAGAGAGAGGAGAAGGATAGGAGGAGTTAATAGATGAATTCAAGATATGCAAACAAGCGTGCAGTGTGATCATTAAGAGGGACGTTCGCTAATCTCACGATATTGTACTAATTGATTCGCGCAGTGATGATTGATAGTGTAAAACAGAGTGTGACGGAGTGCGCGGAAGCTACAAGCACACGAGTTCAAGGTTGAAGTTCAAAAGTGTTACAATCCCCATGCGGTACACAAATTCAAGTGGAGCGACAACTTCCTTGTACTACATCTCATTAATCTCCTCTACAAACCAAACTAGGTTTGTAGGTACTATGATGATGCAACCAAGTCCCGCTAGGCTATCGCAAACTGTCCCCAGAAAACGCAGGTCTGCCAGACAGCGCATATCAGACCCCTCACATGACTCTCCAGGGCATAAACACGTCTCTGCCACGCTCAGCTACCGGCCCGGGCGCGCGTGCCGGCTGTTAAACCAGTTTTGTAACCCATCACGACTGCAGGGTCACGATCATCTTTTCTTCTCGTTGGAAGAGAAGGGCCTGCCTCTTGTAGTGTTTGCAAAGGAAAAGTACATTTATTTACTTTTGGAAAGGGTTTGACATGATCGTGCTCAGATGTCTATTGCTTCGAAGGAATGCAATTGTTGAGGATATGGGATTTTGATGCAAACATCCTTGAAGAGACCGTGAGATCGATTGCTATTTCCTTAAATATGTGTTGTTATTCTCCGTATATCTAAACAAAAAGTCTTTCTATAAGACAATGTTATTGCGAGTAAGTAAAAGATCACGTACTCATCGCCTTAAGATGATCTCATTGAAGCATTAAGCGAATAATTACACCGACACCGGTGTCGAACAATTTACCCTTTATATCACTTAATTGATTAATGAATCCCATCCACGATCGTTTGTTTTTCCCCCCTGCATCCGTACCATTTAGAATAACTTAATCCACTGACATCCCCACTTGAACCTGGTAGGTGTTTGTTTGTCTATTCGCCTCCCCCCGTTGTTTCATCATGCATCATTTTAGATCATTTGGGGAGTTCCCCGGGATGCAGCAAAAAGGTATCGTCGCTGGAATTAGTTTCACTCTGGTTTGGTCGCAAAACCTGTTCCTTGTTGACGGTTTGTGCACAAGGAAGATATCTCGGCGCATCTATGGAAGGTGATTTAGCTTTTTTACACTGTGCATAACAAAGACGAACCGTGGCTGTGATGTGATGCGTTGAAATGGGATCCATTTAACCAGCAGTGACCGGCGGTAATCGCGGTTAGATAGGGTTGGTTATGGGTTAATCGATCGATCGGAAGGTAAATGGAAGTTATAGAACAAAGGCACATATTTTAAATGACGATGTAGTTTATTCCAGCAGGAATTACAATTATTCGTTTTACTTTCAAGGGCGTTTCAAGTCATAATATAAGATATTTTTTCCAAATTTTGACAATATTATTTACATTTTGAGCATCCTGCATTCCAACGATCTCCTAATACTTTAAACACTCAGCAAATCTTTTCCATGAACTACGTTCTAAAATCTAAAACAATAGTTTCATTGTGACTATTTCGCATAACATTTGCATACATCTGTGTGGTTTAACTGTCAGGATGGTGTTTATTACCACCATACAGTAGCCGGAGTAATTGCAGCTTCAGCTGCTGGTTATTAGCGTTTTACGACCACCCCAGTTGAGTAATGATCGTCAATCTGAAATTTAAAACACTGCACGATCGACATACAACCCGCTTCATACATTTTTTTCCTGCTTCTAGAACCTTCTAGACAAACTTGGGTGTGGTAATCGTTGCTTTGTTGCCATTTTTGTAACTAAAGCCATCCCTTAGCCTGGACAGGCAATCTACATACCTAAAAACGCCCAAAAACAGATCCCCCTCAGATATAGGTTTATCTGTTACCAGGTGGAACCGTCTGGTCCACGTGAATTTTATGACCCACGAGTCAGTGAATGTGATTCGCTCGCAAAACAGGTTTAATTCGCTTCACCATCTTTTGCCTAAAGCGTTTGACTCTCTTTTTACCCAAATTCAAAAGACACAATTCTGCCCAGAAATGTTCCTGTTCCGCAGGTGATCTCTTAAGGGCTAACCATGGTTTTGCATATCTTTACCAGCATGATCACCTGGATCAGTCTGGTCTGAACTGGTTCTGGTGATGGTTCTTCTTTCCACTCTTTCTACAGCATCTACACGTGGTCAGCTTGGACCACATGTCGCCATCAACCTGTCGGTGTTGGTATTAGAGAAAGAGGATCTTAATTTTTTCCCCTGCTTTGCAAATTGCAAACGTATGTTCCACGAGCTGGGAAAACCGTTTTATTTGCGTGTAGGAGCACACAAACTAGGGCGCAAAGTACATCTTCCAGTGTAATTGCACGAGGGAGTATCCCATCATTAATTTCACTTTGAAAGCATCTTCATGGTTGAAACCGGTTCTACTGAGGTTAGTTAGATTTATTACAGCGCTTGCTTTCCGGGTTTCCCTCTTCACGCCGGAGACTTCAACTCCGTTCTACTGAGGTACTTTTTTCTTATCTTCAAAAAGTCTACAATTTCCCGTTTAAGAATTGTAATGAAGTGACAAGTCTTACAGCACTTTTTAATAGCAACCCTTAACCATCAATCACTACAGAAGCCGTTCCGCTAGCCAACGACGCCCATAGTTTGGATGGCTTTCATTATTTGACTTAACGACTATGTGTGACTCTGGTGAAGTGTTCATTCCACGTCACACTGGATCGATTCTGGAACAAGCTGAGATGTCAATGAACCTACAACCCTCTCTGCAAAATGCTAATTGTTTCAGAGACAAAACAAAGCGTCTCAGTAGCTATCTCCAGTATGTCTCTTTTTTAGGAAAGATCCTCATTTTACCATTTGAATTTCCAATATCCGGATGGAGTCGGTTTGGGAAACGTTTTTAACACCTGCCGGGTGCGAACTTGTGTGACATAACACATCCATCCCAAGAATGGAAGGAATGGCCCGCTAGTGGAAGCTTCTACTACGTTAGCTTAGCAGGCAAAAAGCGCTGTAGAAGCTTCCATCCCACTGCTAATTAGAACATCGTGGTTAAGGTGGTCGATGTGCGTTTCCTCTTTGGATGATCATTCCACACACTACGGACTGATCGTATGGTATAGCGTTTGATGTGCAAATGAAAACACATAAAATCTTCTCACCAATCTCCGCACGTCCCATTGATGGATGATTCTTGAACGTTGATATCGTGTCTTCTAAATAATACCCTACCCCGCTTTTGTTTTATTATTTTGGAAGGTAAACACGATGCGCTTAAAACAACGCACGTTGAAAACACTTCGAAAAGCACAAATGCGGCGCAAAATGTAAACCAGAAGAGGGATGGGGAGTCAGAACAGCAGAACAGGAATTAAATAACTCCACACCTTAATGGGTAAAACGCGCGCCGAATTCAACCGTGCCGTTAGGTGCCGTGTGTGGTCCGGTGTGATCCGATGTGATTTAGTTTGAACCGAAATCCTAAAACTGTGGCGACACTTTTTGTAAACCAAAGCCGTGAGTAGGTGATACGAACGCGGGCATAATGTTGCGAAAGGGGAAGTGTGTGAATCACTCACTCATGGTGGTGACCGATCACGACGGTTGCCGGTTGGTTTGCTTCCGGCTGCTGATATGCATTGTAATTTGCTAGCATAATATAATGCGTTGCTTAAGAGGTGGTGAATAGCTTAAGAAAATGTGTTTGTTTTTAAAAGGGCTCCGAGTAACTAATGGTTAAAGGTGATAAGGGTTTGAATAGTAATTTGACACAGTTACTTTAACATTAACTCGTGTTCAAATTGGACCTCTTTCAAGTTGTTGGATTTTATAATAGGAAGGTTGTTTGCTCTCATGCTTATTTTGATTTATTTTTTTATAAAACGATATTAAGTCTATGATAAAGTAATCACAATAAATAAATGCCTAGAACAGTAAAATACAACAGAAAAAAACCACAATAAAGATCAAGTGTTAGATGATATATAGCGAAGAATAACATCATCAACACAATCACAATGAATAAAGACCTGAAGCAGCAAAACAAAACAGAAAAAGAAACATAACTTAGATCAAATAACGGATGAAACAAAGCAACAAAAAACACTAAAATACTAAAAAATATAATATGAATGTATAAACTTCCTGAATCATAGCCCGTTTTCCAAACAAATTACTCTCACAGGTGCTTGTTAGCGATTGCAACATTAGCCACAAATCGTTTTCGTGTCTAAACGCATCAGTGTAAAATCCGTTAATTAAATGATTTCTCATCTGCACGTCAGTAGAAACCACCCATGCAGCAAAGTCAAACAGCATCCCTGAGGGAGAACCCCATTCTAGCCAAACAAACCGGCGGCAATCGGATAAGGTTCCGGGGATCCTTGTCTATAATTTTAGCACCCGCCAATTAAAAAATGGGTGGAATTTTTTCCCCTCTCATCAATTCCATCAATGAAACCAATCATGTCTGGGGCCGTAGGTGAGTTGCTGCCCACAATCATTGTCTAGCGATGAACCGTGCCGTAATCGATGAGCAATGCAGACAGCACAGCTCAACACAGCATTGGCATCCTACATGCAACTACGTGCCAAAGATAGGCAAGATAGGCATTTATATTGGGCAATTGTTTCGGGCTTGGAGGACTGTCCCAGCGCCACGCGGCACTGTGTGACCGGAATTAACAAAGCTCGATAAATCCGAGCACGCATCAAACCTGGCTTCGAAAGGGTGGAGGATCAGTAAGCAGGTCAACGGTTGCATTATATTGCTCTTGTTTTGTATTAGTTGGTGCGTAAGAGAAAGAGTGTGAGGTCCACTATTTTAATGCGACAAAGTCACGCTCTTAACCTAATTGTAACTTTATTCGACTCGATCGTGACGCCCTTGACCTTGGCTGCGTAGCGCCGCGTTGGTCACATTACACATAAGGGTGATAATTTACATTGTCAAAACCCTTCCCGGCTTATCAATTTTCTCACCAATTCAAGTAAATGTATTCTCGTTTTTGGACGCTTCACTTCGAAAACGGAAGAAAAATATAAAAACGATACGTTTATTCGTTTGTTGATTTATGATTTATGCAAGCTGATTGATGCTGATTGCAGTGCCGTAGTGTTGCTTTGCTAATGAGCAGCAAATAGCTGTGCCCACTGTATCTATCACAACAGCACTGTTCCGTTCGGGCTACTGTGAGCCCTTAAGGGGCCTATAATCGCAGGTCGAAGTCATTAACACGTTCCCCACATACACACTCTCGCCCGCGCGGTATGGTTGAGATGATGTGCAATCAGTCGTAAAATGAAGACATCTCGCTCGTGAGTTCAGAATCGACAACGAGTTGTGCATAGAAAGAACTCTAGCTGACAGTCAATGGTGGGAAATTATGAAAATATAAAAATGTAACCGTATATCACACAAAAGACTCAAACGAATGCGAAGTACTGCAATTTGTATGTTAATGCAGCATTCCGAGATTCCGGAAACGCGTAGCCTAAAAACCCGTTCTGTATCACCTGTAAGGAAGTGGCACATTCCTCTATTGATCCGTTTTATTAGGACCGTAAAGCGAAGGTCTCTCCTGTGCCGGCAAGAGCGAAGACCGGCGCGATAGTGCGATTCATGCAGAACTATAAAAAAAGCCTCCGCCACAAATATGCTATCTAAACAGAAGCATACTCAACATGGGAAAATTGGACGGGCGAGTAAACAACGGTATGAGTAATGCTTGTGGTAGAGCAAATTGCGTATCACAGCTAGATGAAGAAAACCCAACGACTGATCCATTAGTGTGCAAAAGTGTGCTATCTTAATCCGGAATTGAAACTTAATATCGAGACCCAACGTAAGCGGTGTAAACAACCTCACCCGGGAGCACGATTTGGGGTGGAAAATGTAAAGCGAAAGAACGCCACGTTTAGAATATTCTACGCGTGTAAAAGCGTAACAGAATGAACCCCCGTTTTCGCCGCTTTACAGTAAACAGCATCTCAAAATCTTCGTAAACACATCGGTTTTTCTTGATGGTTTGACATCGTTTTGAGCTTGAAATAAATTAAAACCTTCTCTTGTGGGAGACACCGGTTCCATTAGCACCGAGGGAAACGAATTAGCGCTGGCCGCGAATCTGCACGAGAATCGGCTCAACTGGCGAAATTTGGTTAATTTGCCGTTCGGTTGAAATGTAAAGCTCTTGGCTTTATGTGTTTTGTTTGATCCTAAAATGAATGCAAAATGTTATTGCTATAAAAATATACAAAAGGTTGAATGATTTATACAAAAGATGAAAATAATTTTGAATATATTTTCTTCATAAATGCAGAACCTTTGTGATTAAAATAAATCATACTTTTCATGAATTTTGAGTTTAAGAAATGATCCACTTAAGGTAATTTTAGTCTACTTCATAATTCACTAAACACACTTCAAATGTTCTTAAAAATTTACTATGTGTTTTTCTTGGGTGGACATTAGTTTGAGTGAATAATTATACATTTTCAATATATTCAATACAGATTTAACGTTTTCAAACATGTTTCCCACGTCAGCTCTGTTTCAGCGAATGCGTGCAAAATTTAAATATGTTTATTTGCTTTTAACGACTATCAGAAACTGATAGCACGTATAAGAGCCAGCTTTCACTCCCAATGCCATGCTTTACTTTCCAATCCTTTGAAGACACTTCTAGATGCTATTGGCATTTATTTTGCGTTCCTTTTAGCATTGGGTTTCTCCTTCACTTATAGACACATACCACAAGTATATTTGCACAAACAATGTAATATTAGAACAGATTTTTTTTTGAACACTTACATTGCACGAACTCAGCCCCACTGTGTTGTACAAATGCTGCAATTAGCAACACAGCGAATAGCCAAACGATAGATCGGGAAGCCATTTTCGATTGGATCACAATTTTGTACATTTTTCCCCTCATCACCACATCACTTTCCATGCCAACTGAGCCCCAACCTCACTATTCGCTCAAACGCTTCACTGTTTATTATTCCACTGTCACACACAGCCACAGTAATGTAACAATTTATAATCACACAATTACAAGCAAAATCAAACTATTCGCCCCTCGAGCTCTAATACCATTCAGTTTCTCCCGACGTGCGATCGTGCGAATGCTCCGGACTCGACTGACGCTTGCCGATCCGTTCCAGTGGCGTTTTGGTTAGAATCACCCTTCGCGTATCCCTATCGGTGTGCTATATACATCGGTTGCGAAACCGATCCCGCCACCGCAGTGAAGATGGGCTGCGATCAAGTGACAACGCGCTGCGGTACGCGTGAGCTGAGCGATCGTGAGGCGTGGAAATTCAAACGTACGGACTGTACGGTGATATGGTTCTCACGCTCGCCCCTGTGTGAGTGGTGAGCAGTGAGATGGTTTTGTCAGTGCTCCACGTGTTTGCACGTTTCGTTTCAACCGAAAAGGTATCAACGAATGGGATGTTATCAATTCGAAACATTTTTGTGGGATTTTTTTTAAACTAATGAAAATAATTTCAAGAGTTGAATGTTGATTTTGAGAATATTTTTACAAACCGATAAATATACTATAAACACCCCAAATACGGCATTAACACAATCGATTAATCAATTAATCGATCAATTCAATCAGGATATGACGCTACAAAGAACTAGTAAAAAATAATTAATAATTAAAAATGCACTCCCTACTTTTCCCCGTCATACCAAACCGCTAACACCGAGTCGCCGGGCTCGCCAGCTGTATCGTCACTACGATGACTTGCACATTTGGTGCTAATTTATGGGTGGAATATCCGGCGAAAAGAAAAATATTTGAATAAATAAAAAAAAAAGACAGAATGAATGAATTTCTTTGTGTTGAGGATGAGTATTTGTTGTTTCGATTTTTAGTCTCCACATGAAACTGAACATACGGTCGGAGGCATCCGATCAAATTGAAATGGTTCGTGCGATCATTCGTAGGTTAGAAATTGCACTATAATATCAACGTGCAGTACGGTACGGCGATATAAATTCAGGCGATAATTGATACCGTAAGCATCCAATTTTCTGCAAACTGAAGAAGAAGTAATGAAAAAGAAGGTCAAGAGGGTTCAAATCGGATGCACAGTTTGACAGTAGCAGCGTCAACAACACCGCTCGAAAAGTGTAACGAACGCTAATTGATGAAATGGTGATGCACGATTGACCCTGATACTGATCGCGTCCTTGGGACGGCGTTTGGTCGTTAGATTGTGTTTGATAACGAACAGAGATCGTCGCTCCTAGCTCATAATCGGACACGAAAAGAACGTTAATAGAGTATAGTGTAAGAACAAATTAAAATAAATTGAAATTTTTTATTATTTTTTATTTATAATGAATTATTATTCATCCTGCACGCGTTTACACCCAATAAAGCCCATTCACGTCACTGAAGTTCGCTGCAACAAATGCGAACATAGAAGAATAGGATTGATTGTTTACAGCTAAGAATTGACCTTTGTGGTGTGTTCTATCACTGAGTCAGCATGGTGCGTAGGAGCTCACTCAAGCCCGGCATAACGGCAACCCATAGGATCCGGATGATATTGTTAACGAAAGAAAGAAAAAAACAGAACCAGTTTTCCCACCGTACGAATATTTTTGCAACATAAGAAAGAACTACACAAAAACAAAAATCCCCGTCCGATTCGGTTTCTGCGGAAAGGTTCGTCGTGTGTCGCTGCGCTCAAGTCTTTCGGTTTGGCTTCGGCGCGCCGCACTGTTATGGATTTTATTGCTGCACTCGCACACATTCCGCGTGGAACGAACCAATCGGGGATACTTGATGCCCGTGACGTCAAACGAAAAGACGGAGCGGGGTGAAAGTTACGATGTTTATCGGGACAGTTTTCTTTCGTGGTTATGTTGGTGTTTTGGTTTTTAATATCTCCTACCATGGTTTTGATTTTGTTTTGGTCTTAAAAATGCAAACGAGTAATTGATGATTCACACTAAGAATGATTTATTTGTATCTAAATAAACAGAATGATGCACTTTAAATTAGTGTTGCTAATTGGACGAACTTTTGAATTGTTTCTGATGAATATGAGATATACAAATTGTACTCATGCCGCTTATAGTTCACTTTGCTTCCCAACAAGGCCAGGGTTGATGAGCGTTTGATTGGTACCATTGGTTCCACTTTCTCGATCTGTATGGTTCATTTTTTGCTCTATGGGAGACGTAATAAAAATGCAGATATAGTGGCAATTACTAAACAATATCTTTCGCCTACCTTTAAAGCTTCCAAATAGATGATTCTGTAGCGCAGTAGTGGGGAGCTCAATGAGCAGACAAAGCACCAATGCCATTAGGCAGGACATAACCGTTGCTCCAAACACCAGAGAAAGCTGTAAGTGCAAAGAGATCGATAGTAAGTATCAATATGACCTCATTCGCCCGCCTGCCCGTCTGCTCTACCGTCAGTAAGTCACTGTAGTGAACCGGTCCGCGTGCACTGAAAAACATGAGGCGCATCACGAACGGATGCACCAGAAACGCACCGTACGACAACCGTCCAAGCGGTTCAAAGAACGGATAGTTTAGCACACGTTTGAACACCCCATTCACACCGTAAATCAGGCCCAGAATCACGATCCCTGTACCGATGCCGTACAGATTCTTTGACACGACAAAGTACGCAGCCATCCAGACCGATGGCGTGGGGAAGTCATTCACGTAGAACATGTAGGACGGCAGCATCGAGAGGAATACGATCGCGAAGGTAAGATACCATACGGCGCGAAATACTTTACTTTGCGCCAGATTGATCGACCGCTTCTGCAGCTCGTTGTAGATAACGCCCGTCAGCACGCCCTGGATGTAGTTCCCGAAGTTGATGTGCGTCGGGATGTATGATTTCAGGTAAAACTTGTCGTACCAAAAGATATACCGTTGGGCTCTGCGTTGTGGAATGAGTTGACAGATAGTTTGAGTGGTTAGTTTCATCTCCTAGTGCATTACACGATCATCTTACTCTAAAGTGATAATGTACGTTCCCTCTAGCTTTTGGTAGTAGATGAAGAGCGCGGGAATGACGTAGCCTGCAAGTAGCACCAATCCCAGTATGGAGACCTTTGCACGGGGGATCTTTACGATCGTAACCAGCACGATCAGTGCGATGATGAATATTTGAAACTCGGCACCAAGGTACCATGCCTGCTGGACACACTGAAAATATAGATGAACTTTTAGAGAGGGAACAAAACGATTTTCTTTACTTGTCTACGATAATCTTACTGGCTCGTCAGCATGTACGTAGTTGTTGATGTACAGTAGGTTCGTCCACCAGTTCCGGCGGCAGAATGTTTGCTCCGTTTCGGCGCCCCAGCGCCACAGTGGGCCAGTTTGCAGCTTCAGCAGCCACGTGGCATGCAGCAATATCACGAACGCATACACCGGTGTTAATCTGAAATGTTTTGGATAATATGAACTAGACTATAAAATATACTGAAAATAATAAAACGTCTCCTCACCTAACGTAACGATAGAGGATCGCGAATGGAATGTACAGGAAGCTGACTTTTCCCTTCCGCTTCTCGGTAAAGCTGCAAAACTGTATCGCCAACAGTGCGCCACTTATGCCGAGAAACGTTTGCGTGAACTGCGCTCCGTTCGTGAGAATCATGCTGCCTACGCTGTGCATTATCTTGCATAAACAAAGGCGCAAAAGCGTTGCAAGGGAGTATTTTACTATATACTTTTATTTTATTGTTTTGATATTTAAACACAGCGAAACCTCGAATAACGAGTTTAAACCGCATCTAACATAATATGCATCTAACAAATGAAAAATTTCTTCAACATACTTATAACTGGGGTATTTATAGTTTACTATTTTTTACCATTACTATTGATCTATTCTCTTTAAAAAGGGGTTATTTAAGGCTTCTGAAAATATTTCCCACAATTGCCAATTTCTACTGTTTTGTAAACGTGATTTGCTTGTAAAGGCACAGTTTCATCTGAATGATGCTTACGGAAATGAAAGAAAATAAATTTAATTCACCACTTGCATTGCTAAATAATAACAATGTTAAACAATCTTTTTACGGTTTGTGTCTAAGAACAGATGGTTGCACAGCTAACTTGTTAGGTATTACCAATTTGACGTTATCGATATGTTTTATCATCACAATTCACAATCAACACACCAGAAATGTTCGATAGATGTTCTTCAGCACGAATGAAATTTTCAAAGATTACGATAGTATTATTTGCATCAAATCTACAGCACTCGTCAATATACCCACACCCATGTACATCATAAAATTATACGACACTTCACATTATCACAAAAGCTCCAATATAACGATTTTTAGTATCAGAATTCTCATCTGTCTACGTGATAAGCAAAAATAAAGAAACGTCTAACGTTAACCAATCGCGATTTCACATCGGCATCAAAAAAGTGTATCAGGAACACAAACGATATTGCTGGTTATGCGAGATTTTACTCGTAAAGTCAGGTATTTGTTGAACTTACAGATTTGCTCGTTATGCGAAAAACGGGGTACTCGTTATTAGGGGTTTCACTGCACTTTCTTAACTTACCCTTTCCAGCTTCTCCGTATCGGTGGTCGGTGTGACGGAAAGAAGCAGGGAGGCATGACCAAAAATGACCAGCGACATGGTGAGAAATCGAAACGGCTGGAAGAAGCGCAGCTTTTGGTTTAGTTCGTCCTTCGATCGCGACGTTAGCCGGTACCAGTTGCGTTGAATAGAGAAGGATACCCAAACCATTTTACCTTTGGAAGAAAAGAGTGAATTATCAGCTTAAAAATGCAAAAGAGCTTTACGATAATAGCATACGTTTGCTGTCCAACGGATGTCGGTAGTGGTCGGAGGTTCGTTTGTAGTTCATCGAGCTATCGTACCAGGAGGAAAGCGTCACAAAGCATACAAGCGCGCATAGAACGATGAGGAAGGACATATCGAGTGCATCTGTAATTTGATCGATTAAGTAAGTAAATTAAAATTAACTTACTTTTTAGAGTTATTTATAGGCTATATTTTACCTATAACAACCTCATCGGTGGATTTGTCACACGATAGTATCTCGGTATGAGCGACCAAACCGTACGTATCGTTAAGCTCCTTGTTGACGCAAATTTCCAGAACATCGTGATAGGCCTCTCGGTACGTAGGAATGTTTTCCAGTATGCCATCATTGAATTTATACTGCAGAAAACATAGCGCAAAGAAGAAATTACATTCTATCCTATCATTTCTATTCCAATCCACCGCAACACCTTCATCATACCCGAACATCAATCGGGAATGGCTCCACCGTTAATACATTTCTTTCCGCTGGTGAGAGCTTTTCTATTGCTTTTTGACACCTTTTGATGCAAACACCCCATTTGAGCACTTGATGGTTGTAGTGGCGCTTATAGTCACTGGAAAACTTCTGAAAGGAAAGCAATAAGATAGCATTGGCTTGGATTGATAACAGGTCTTCAAGCGCTCGACAATACCTCAATCAGCTTCCAAAGCTCAGACCGATTGTTGGGCTTCAGTACGACGGACAAACCACAGTACACGCCCGGCGGTTCTCCCGGACCGGGTGACTCGAGACATTCGTCGTAATCATCCATCTGCCAGAGTTTCGGCATACGGTGATACTGTGATTCTGTGTAGAATGTGAGATTTAAGTTTATTTTTTGTTTATCGTTGGAAGGTCACACAAACCAGACGGTCACAATGGAGAGCAATCGATGTTGTAAGTGAAAGTAATGGAAATGAAGTAATATCGAAAGTGAAAGGAGACAAAAACATGTTGCCTCACTGTTGTGATACTTTTACTGAGTTCAAGGTTAATCTTTGTGAGAAGGTTTATTTAATATTACAATCAATTGTAAAACTAAGAGGACGTTTTAAAAATTATTAGAAATGCTAAAATATTTTCTCAAGTGTTTGAATACAGGGTTTTCGAGGATTATATAGATATGTTCAGCGAGTTGTAGATTCGTTCAGGCATATAATACACTTTTTCAGCGAGATATAGAATTGTTCGGATGTAGGCGTAGACACGTGTTCGGTTATACTGTAGAGCTGTCACTTTCGTATCCCTTGGACTGCAGCTTGCATCATTCTCATCAGAAGGTAAACAAGTGGTTTTCGAAAAAATATGCTTTTTTCAACTAATTTATGTATTAAACAGCTTGAGGAATGATTATTAGCTACTTTTAGGACTTTTAAGAATGAAAAATTGAACCCTGCGGCACAGTGTGCAAACAAAACAAATGACAGCACTACAGAATCGCTGAACATGTCTACGCCTACTTCCGAACAATTCTATATCTCGCTGAAAGAGTCTATTATGTGCCTGAACGAATCTACAACTCGCTGAACATGTCTATATAATCCTCAAAAACCCTGTAATGTTTTCACTAAACTATAACTTCTCGAAACACAATTCATACAAAGTCAGAGAGCTTTGCTTCATCACGGCATCACCAAACACGACTTAATAAAATTGCATCTCACTCTAAAACTCACTCTCTATAAATTCTCCATTGATTGGCACTACGAGCGAGCCACAGAGCAAACCGAAAAGCCAATGAAGATTCCCCATTTTCCCGATCTTAACTCAACCCCACAGCACTTCGTAATAGAATGGATCACTACACGCACGTTTTATCACTACAGCTATCCAGGCACTGTACTGCTACATTCGTGTCCTACTCGCTTGACCGCTTTTCTGAAAGTGTCCTGACGATCATTCGTGAAAGCCGAACACACTCGCGTTCCCAGGCGCTCAGCTCCTGAGTTACCACTAAGGGTGCCTTCTAGGTTGTCGTCACAACAAACTGTACAGTTTATTCCCGAGTTTCAATACTGAGCTACGAGTAAATTAACATAATTCGGACAAATTAAAACGATAACAAGATTGATAAAAGTAAGGCTGTGCTCATTACGTTACGGTAGCGTTATGCTTAACGCCTGTTTATTTATTTGTATGCCAGGGCAGCATTTTTTTGTACTCCTAATTTAATTGCTCTCCAAGAGAAATTGATAGACAATTTTGTCTGAATTTTAATTCTGTTCGTATAGTTAGCAAAGTCGAAAAAAGATTGAATACTTATAAGAATATTTTCAATAATTTAAAATAACTACTGAAATAATTCTTAAGACATAATTATGAATATTAGTTTTTTAATTGTATTATTTTTATTATTATTTTTATTATTATTATTATTATTATTATTATTATTATTATTATTATTATTATTATTATTATTATTATTATTATTATTATTATCATTATTATTATTATTATTATTATTATTATTATTATTATTATTATTATTATTATTATTATTATTATTATTATTATTATTATTATTATTATTATTATTATTATTATTATTATTATTATTATTATTATTATTATTATTATTATTATTATTATTATTATTATTATTATTATTATTATTATTATTATTATTATTATTATTATTATTATTATTATGATTATTATTATTATTATTATTATTATTATTATTATTATTATTATTATTATTATTATTTTTATTATTATTATTATTATTATTATTATTATTATTATTATTATTATTATTATTATTATTATTATTATTAGCCATGTTACGCTGCTCCAATATTACGTGGTGGACTGATACTTCCTTTTGCTGCACTTGTAAAAGATGCATTCCTCTAGCACCGGCGAGGTTGATCGTTTCCAGGAGATTGAGCGGAAACTAATGCTAATATGCTTGAATGAACGGACCTAACTGTAAATGGCTCTCACGTTGTGTAGTGAAAAAGTCTTGAAAGTTCTACACGCTGAGAATACTGAGCAACTTTCGTTTGTTCATTTGATGTTGCATGATGGTTTTAGATCACCGTTAATTAGATTATGCAAGCATCTTCTAAGAACAGTGCCGTTTAATAACATTCTATCATGCATGTTTCTTTCGGTTGTATAAATGCAACGATCACGGGTTATTGAGGATTCACATCAAGAATGATTTATTTTTACTCAAAAACAGCGAAGAAAAAACACAATTCATCATTTTAATTAATTTTGATTATTGGACGATTTATTGAATTATTTAATATGAATATGAGACCTACAAAAACTACTCATGCCGCTTACAGTTAACTTTGCTTCCCAGCTAGGCCCGGGATGATAAGCGTTTGGTTGGTACCATTGGTTCCACTTTCTCGATCTACACGGTTCGACTTTTGATCTATGGGAAACACAATAAACAATGCACATATATTGGCAATAAATAAACATATAAATTCCAGCTACCTTTAAAGCTTCCAAAGATATGATTCTGCAGCGCAGAAGTGGGGAGTTCAATGAGCAGACAAAGCACCAATGCCATCAGGTAGGACATAACCGTTGCTCCAAACACCAGAGAAAGCTGTAAGTGCAAAGTGATCGACAGTAAGTATCAAACTGATCTCCTTCGCCCGCCTACCTGTCTACTTTACCGTCAGTAAGTCACTGTAATGAACCGGTGTCCGTACACTGGCAAACATAAAGCGCATCACAAACGGATGCACCAGGAACGCACCGTACGTCAATCTTCCGAGCGGTTCAAAGAACGGATAGTTAAGCATACGCTTCACCACACCGTTCACACCGTAAATGCAGCCAAGAATCACGATCCCTATACCGATGCCATACAGACTCTTTGACATGATAAAATACGCAGCCATCCACACCGATGGCGTGGGGAAGTCATTCACGTAGAACATGTAGGACGGCAGCCAAGAGAGGGGAACGATCACGATAGTAAGATGCCACACGATGCTAAATACTTTACTTTGCGCCAGATTGATCGATCGTTTCTGCAGCTCGTTGTAGACAAGACCCGTCAGGACGCCCTGGATGTAGTTGCCGAAGGATCTTTACGATCGTAACCAGCACAATCAGTGCGATGATGAATATTTGAAACTCGGCACCTAGGTACCATGCCTGCTGGACACACTGAAAATATAGATGAACTTTTAGAGAGGGAACGAAACGAGCTTTTGCTTTTCTACGATAATCTTACTGGTTCGTCAGCATGTACGTAGTTGTTGATGTACAGTAGGTTCGTCCACCAGTTCCGGCGGCAGAATGTTTGCTCCGTTTCGGCGCCCCAGCGCCACAGTGGGCCAGTTTGCAGCTTCAGCAGCCACGTGGCATGCAGCAATATCACGAACGCATACACCGGTGTTAATCTGAAATGTTTTGGATAATATGAACAACATAATAAAAATATATGGAAAATAATGAAACGTCTCCTTACCTGACGTAACGATAGAGGATCGCAAATGGAACGTAAAGGAAGCTGACTTTTCCCTTCCGCTTCTCGGAAAAACTGCAAAACTTTACTGCCAACAGTACGCCGCTCATTCCAAGAAACGTTTGTGTGATCTGTCCACCGTTCGTGAGTATCATGCTGCCTACGCTGTGCATCATCTTGCATAAACAAAAGCGCAAAACATCACAAGGGGCTATGAGTTTTTTTTTTATTAATTTTATTTTATTTTTAGACTTACTCTCTCATGCTTTTCCAAATCAGTGGTCGGTGTAACGACTAGAAGTAAGGAGGTATGACCAAAAATTACCAGTACTATTGTGAGAAATCGGAACGCATGGAAGAAGCGCAGCTTTTGGTTTAGTTCGTCCTTCGATCGCGACGTTAGCCGGTACCAGTTGCGTTGAATAGAGAAGGACACACAAACCATTTTACCTTTGGAAAAGCAGATTGAATTATCAGCTTATAAATGCAAAAGAGCTTTGCGGAAATAGCATACGTTTGCTGTCCAACGGATGTCGGTAGTGGTCGGAGGTTCGTTTGTAGTTGATCGAGCTATCGTACCAAGAGGAAAGCGTCACAAAGCATACGAGCGCGCATAGAACGATGAGGAAGGACATATCGAGTACATCTGTAATTTGATTAATAAAGGTATTTAAAATGAAATGATATTAAACACTGTAACGGCCGAGCACAGCACTGTGGTGTGATGCAGTGTTTTAATTCACGCAGGTTATTGTATTATACATTTTTAATTATTTCACGGCATTTTTACTGCTATAGGTTACAGTTTCAACCTACCCAAATTACTCAAAACAGAAAAGAGCAGGCAAACACACAGAATAAGAATGAAAATATCAAAGCAAAGCACTATTAAGACGAACCGGCAACACGCGCAATTTATAAAAAATAGCTACGGTGTCCGGTGAAAAAAACGGAAACGAATAATGCGGCCGTCAAAGTGTGAAGAGTGTTTTTTACGCTATCCTACCTATAACAACCTCATCGGTGGATTTATCACACGATAGTATCTCGGTATAGGCAACCAAACCGTACGTATCGTTAAGCTTCTTGTTGACGCAAATTTCCAGGACATCTTGATAGGCTTCCCGGTACGTAGAAATGTCTTCCAGTATGCCATCATCGAGTTTGTACTACAGAAAACATAGCGCAAAGAAGAAATTACATTCTATCCTATCATTTCTATTCCAATCCACCGCAACACCTTCATCATACCCGAACATCAATCGGGAATGGCTCCACCGTTAGTGCATTTCTTTCCGCTGGTGAGAGCTTTTCAATCGCTTTTTGACACCTTTTGATGCAAACACCCCATTTGAGCACTTGATGGTTATAGTGGCGCTTATAGTCGCTGGAAAACTCCTGAAAGGCAAGCAAAAATATAGCATTGGCTTGGATTGTAAAAAAAATGATCTTCAAGAGCACAACAATACCTCAATCAGCTTCCAAAGCTCAGACTGGTTGTTGGGCTTCAGTACGACGGACAAACCACAGTACACGCCCGGCGGTTCTCCCGGACCGGGTGACTCGAGACATTCGTCGTAATCATCCATCTGCCAGAGTTTCGGCATACGGTGATACTGTGATTCTGTGTAGAATGTGAGATTTAAGTTTATTTTTTGTTTATCGTTGGGAGGTCGCACAAACCAGACGGTCACAATGGAAAGCAATCGACGTTGTAAGTGAAAGTAATGGAAATGGAGTAATATCAAAAGTGAAAGGAGCAAAAAACATGTTGCCTTACTGTCGTGGTACTTTTATTCAGTTCAAGGTTAATCTTCGTGAGGAGGTTAACTTTGCGCTGACTTTTGTTTCGACAAAATAACAAAAGCATTACCAGGCTATGAGGACGTACTTCAAAATTAAATATAAATGCTTGAATATACTTTCAAGTGTTTGAATAATGTTTCCACTAAACTATAACTTCTCTAAATACATTTAAAAGTCAGAATGTTCTGTTTCATCACGAAATCACCAAACACGACTTAAGAAGATTGCATCTCACTCTAAAACTCACTCTCTATAAATTCTCCATTGATCAGCACTACGAGCGAGCCACAGAGCAAACCCAAAAGCCAAAGAAGATTCCCCATTTTCGCGATCTTATCTCAACCTCACAACACAACACAATCTGGTTTAAATTAAGCTCGTTATCCAACTCAGTGCGACACTTTCAACGGTGTTACGTCTTCGTGTGGTTCGTAATATGATGAATAAACACACGCGTTTTATCACAACAACTATCCGGGCACTGTACTGCTACATTCGTGTCCTACTCGCTTGACCGCCTATTCGATAGTGTCCTGAGTCTCCTGACGATCACTCTTTAAAGCCGATCACACTCGCGTTCCCAGGCGCTCATCTCAGGAGTTACCACTAAGGGTGCCTTCGACCCGTCATAACATTGTATAACTGTACAATCGTTGGCAACAGTAAGGATCAGCCCTTAACGCTACGGTAGTGTTATTCATAACGCCTGTTTATCTCAAACCCGAGTAGCAGTTCTACTAAAGGCATTTTGTAATCTTCCTCGATGGGGAATTTGATAGACAATTATTTCTGAATATTTAGTATGTTCACATGATTGATACAAATAACACAAATATTGAATAGTTGTGAAACTATTTTTAAGAATTGCATATAACAACTATAATAATTCATAAAACATAATTATCGAAACAAGTTGTAATATTATTTTGGTAGAATTATTTTAAACAGTCTAAATAGCATAAAATTCAATAGAAATAAAAACTTTAAAAATATATCTCTTTTCAATAATTTATTGAATACATTAAAACAATGTTACATATTCTACTTTTGGTTAAATTTCAATCAAATTTTGAATGTTTGGTTTTACACGCCGCGAACACGGAGAATCTTTAGTATGTTGAGTTACGGTTGCGTGATGGCTTTAGATAACATATCTAATTACCGTTTAGTTGGTTATGCAATGCAATGGGATGGGATCCGAAGCCCCTCGAGGGATAATACAGGCTCTCCCATCCAACTCCTATTCCGACACGTCCTCGTCGTGCAGAGTGGTAACGTGTGCCACCACATATCCAAGCTTGGGTACACGGGCTTGATCCAACCCCTTGAGCGGATGGTGGCATATGGCAAACCAGGAGGGGGTGGGTTTCCCGGGTAACTGGATGCCTGAACGTCTGGGGGTTGGGGGGGGGGGGGGTGGAAACTCGACGCTAAACAAAACGGTCACGTGATTGGTCACGGCCAATCACCCAGTCCCATGAAGCAACTGACTACAGTAAACCAAAGAAATTTTCGAAACGGATTCAACGATACCGACCCTACGCAATGCCCCAGAACTACTCTAAGAGAGATTATGCAAGATTCTTTTAAGAGCAGTACCGTTTTGAAAACATTCTATCTTCCTTACCACCTAGCCGGATACTCAATCCTTGCTACGGAGGGACGATCCATTCTGGGCTTGAACCCATGACAGGCCACATGTTATTGAGTTGTTCGAGTTGACGACTGTACCACGGGACCGCCCCCTATCATATCCCTATTCTATCATACATGTTTATTTCGGTTTTATAAATGCAAAGAGAACGGTTTATTTATGATTCACACTTATTATGATTTATTTGTGCCCAAAATAGCCAAGAAAAAACATAATGACGTATCATTTTAATTAAATTCGGTAATTGAACGATTTTATTATTTTATATAAATATGAGACCTACCAAAAGTACTCATGCCGCTTACAGTTTACCCTTTTTCCCCTCATGGCCTGTGTTTAGTAGCGATTGATTGGTACCATTGGTGACAGTTTCTGGATCCACGGGGCTCGACTTTTGCTCTATAAGAAACGCAATCAACAATGTACAATCAGTGACCTTAAATAAACATATAAATTCCAGCTACCTTTAAATCTTCCAAAGATATGATTCTGCAGCGCAGTAGTGGGGAGCTCAATGAGCAGACAAAGCACCAATGCCATCAGGAGGGACATAACCGTTGCCCCAAACACCAGAGAAAGCTGTAAGTGCAAAGTGATCAACAGTAACTATCAAACTGACCTTCCTCGCTCGCCTGCTTGTCTACTTTACCGTCAGTAAGTCACTGTAGTGAACCGGTGCCCGTACACTGGCAAACATAAAGCGCATCACGAACGGATGCACCAGGAATGCACCGTACGTCAATCTTCCGAGTGGTTCAAAGAACGGATAGTTAAGCATACGCTTCACCACACCGTTCACACCGTAAATGCAGCCCAGAATGATGATTCCCATACCGAAGCCGTACAGATTCTTTGACATGATAAAATACGCAGCCATCCACACCGATGGCGTGGGGAAGTCATTCACGTAGAACATGTAGGACGGCAGCCAGGAGAGAGGTAGGATCACGATGGTAAGATGCCACACGATGCTAAATACTTTACTTTGCGCTAGATCAATCGATCGTTTCTGCAGCTCGCAGTAGACAAGACCCGTCAGCACGCCCTGGATGTAGTTGCCGAAGTTGATGTGCGTCGGGATGTATGCGTGCAGGTAGTACTTGTCGTACCAAAGAAGATAACGTTGAGCTCTGCGTTGTGGAATGAGTTGACAGATAGTTTGAGTGGTTAGTTTCACCTACTAGCGCATTACACGATCATCTTACTCTAAGGTGACAAGGTACGTTCCCTCAAGCTTTTGGTAGTAGATGAACAGCGCGGGAATGACGTAGCCTGCAAGTAGCATCAATCCCAGTATAAGGACCTTTGCACGGGGGATCTTTACGATCGTAACCAGCACGATCAGTGCGATGATGAATATTTGAAACTCGGCACCTAGGTACCATGCCTGCTGGACACACTGAAAATATAGATGAACTTTTAGAGAGGGAACGAAACGAGCTTTTGCTTTTCTACGATAATCTTACTGGCTCGTCAGCATGTACGTAGTTGTTGATGTACAGTAGGTTCGTCCACCAGTTCCGGCGGCAGAATGTTTGCTCCGTTTTGGCAATCCAGCTCCACAGAGGGCCAGTTTGCAGCTTCAGCAGCCACGTGGCATGCAGCAATATCACGAACGCATACACCGGTGTTAATCTATATGTTAAATTATATTATGAACTACATTATTAAAAATATACGTTATTTAATAAAAAATATTCTCACCTTACGTAACGATAGAGGATCTCATATGGAACGGAAAGGAAGCTGACTTTTCCCTTTCGCTTCTCGACAAAGCTGCAAAATTTTATAGCCAACAGTACGCCACTCATGCCAAGAAACGTTTGTGTGATCTGTCCACCGTTGGTGAGTATCATGCTGCCTACGTTGTGCATTATCTGGCATAAATGAATGTGCAATAGCGTCGTAAGAGGATGTAAGTTTTTTTTCAATTTTATTTTATTTTTATACTTACTCTCTCGAGCTTCTCCGTATCGGTGGTCGGTGAAACAGAAAGCAGCATAGTGAAATGACCAAAAATTATCAACGTTATTGTGAGAAATCGGAACGCCTGGAAGAAGCGCAGCTTTTGGTTTAGTTCATCGCGCGATCGCGACGTTAGCCGGTACCAGTTGCGTTGAATAGAGAAGGACACCCAAACCATTTTACCTTTGGAAAAGCAGATTGAATTATCAGTTTCAAAATAAGAATTTACTTTGTGGAAAGAGCATACGTTTGCTGTCCAACGGTTGTCGGTAGTGGTCGGAGGTTCGTTTATAGTTGATCGAGCTATCGTACCAGGAGGAAAGCGTCACAAAACATACAAGCGCGCATAGAACGATGAGGAAGGACATATCAAGTGCATCTGTAATTTTAATAATACGGTATATTATAATAACATAATTTTTAAGAGGTTTTAAAACGCTATCTTACCTATAACAACCTCATCGGTGGATTTGTCACACGAAAGTATCTCGGTATGAGCGACCAAACCGTACGTATCGTTAAGCTCCTTATTGACGCAAATTTCCAGAACATTTTTATAAGCCGCTCTGTACGTAGGAATGTCTTTCAGTATGCCATCATTGAATTTGTACTGCAGAAAACATAGCGCAAAGAGGAAATTACATCCAAACGTATCATGTTAACCGTAACACCTTCATCATCCAGCCTCAGTTTAAAAAAAGTCACCTTATCTGTTCGTCCCTCTATTGGTCAAATATTTTCACCTATCTTTGTCCACGTCTTCATTCCCTTTATTGTGGTAGCGAGCATGGCTTGTCCCCATACACAAAAAAGGTAACCCATCTGTCATTTCCAATTACTGCGGTATCTCAATACAATGCACAATAACCAAGATATTTGAGAATATTATCCATACTTATGTGTTTAAATTCACCTCTTCTACTATTATCCCTCAGCAACATGGCTTTTTTCCTAACCGTTCTACAACAACTAACCTTCTGTCCTTATCTCTTTCGTATCATCCCAGTTAGAATCAGTTAAACAAGTTGATACTATTTATACTGATTAAATCTGCATTTTATCGTATTCTTCATTCCCTACTTCTAAATAAAATTTCACAACTTGACGTCAATAGTCTTTTTGTATCTTGGTTACGTTCTTTTCTATGTGATCGTTCGTATAGTGTTAAATTTAATGATCTATTTTCGACTCCCTTTTCATGTAGTGCAGGCGTACCGCAAGGTAGTGTCCTAAGCTCTTTGCTGTTTATAATTTTTAATAATGATTTCCATACTGCCCTCCCTCCTGAGTGTTTCCTCTGCTACGCAGACGACCTCAAAGTCTGTCTCCCAGTCTCCTAGTGATTGTATTTCCTTACAAAATATTCTTGTTCGTTTTTCCTCTAGGTGATCTAGTAATTCCCTCACAGTATGTCCTGATAAGTGTAACGTCATTTCGTTTAGTCGTTCGCAGTCTCCAATTACTCACTCGTACGTTCTAAATTCTGTGCAAGTCAATCATGTTTGTGTCGTAAAAGACCTCGGTGTCTGGCTTGACAGGGGTCTCACCTTTAGCCATCACATTGACTCAACTGTCAATCAAGTCTTTATGCCTGAAGACTCTGTTCTGCTCTCTGGTCAGATCGATTCTGAAGTACTGCTCAGTAGTCCGATCCCCTACAGCTCGGACCCACGTGGAACGTATCGAGCGGGTGCAGCGATCGTTCACTAGGTTTGCTCTATGCAAATTCCTGGGTGGATTGTACTCCCCTATGCCTCCTTACGAGAACAGGTGTTGGCAGCCTGGCCTGGAACTATTCGAAAACCGCCGTTCCCATGCCCAGTACTCCTTTACTGCCGCATTACTCCTTGGTAATATTGATTCTCCATCCCTCCTTTCTTCTATCCCTTTCTTCGCCCCGAACTGTGTCCATAGTAACCGCCCTCCCCTAGTGATCCCATTCCGCGAACTGCAGTGGGCCGTAATAACCCTCTCCTTCGTGCAATTCGTCGATTTAACTGTGTATACTCTATGTTTGATTTCATCCTTCCCTTATCCTCTTTCTGATCCCGAATCAGAACCCTCCATAATCCCAAGCTGACTAAATTTTTGATAATTTGTGTTAATTTTTGCTAGGTTATGAACATAGATAATAAGTATTATTTAAGTATTTGTGTAACCAAAACGTAGACAAATAAATATAAATATGAATATGAATATCATACCCGAACATCAATCGGGAATGGCTCCACCGTTAATGCACTTCTTTCCGCTGGTGAGAGCTTTTCAATCGCTTTTTGACACTTTTTAATACAGACGCCTCGCTTCAGCACTTGATGGTTATAGTGGCGCTTATAGTCGCTGGAAAACTCCTGAAAGGAAAGCAAAAATATAGCATTGGCTTGGATTGTAAAAAAAATGATCTTCAAGAGCACAACAATACCTCAATCAGCTTCCAAAGCTCAGACTGGTTGTTGGGCTTCAGTACGATGGACAAACCACAGTACACGCCCGGAGGTTCGCCCGGACCGGGTGATTCGAGACATTGGTCATAATCATCCATCTGCCAGAGTTTCGGCATACGGTGATACTGTGATTCTGTGTAGAATGTGAAATTGAAGTGGTTTTTTTGTTTATCAGCTGGATTGACACACTAACAGATGGTCACAATCGAGAGCAATCGATGTTGTAAGTGAAAGCAATGGAAATGGAGTAATATCAAAAGTGAAAGGAGCAAAAAACATGTTGCCTTACTGTCGTGGTACTTTTATTCAGTTCAAGGTTAATCTTCGTGAGGAGGTTAACTTTGCGCAGTCTTTTGTTTGGACAAAATAACAAAACATTACCAGGCTATGAGGACATACTTCAAAATTAAATATAAATGCTTGAATATTCTTTCAAGTGTTTGAATAATGTTTCCACTAAACTATAACTTCTCTAAATACATTTAAAAGTCAGAATGTTCTGTTTCATCACGAAATCACCAAACACGACTTAATAAGATTGCACCTCACTCTCAAACTCACTCTCTATAAATTCTCCATTGATCAGCACTACGAGCGAGCCACAGAGCAAACCGAAAAGCCAAAGAAGGTTTCCCATTTTCCCGATCTTAACTCAACCCACAACACAATCTGGTTTAAACTAAGCTCGTTATCCAACTCAGTGCGACACTTTCAACGGTGTTACGTCTTCGTGTGGTTCGTAATATGATGAATAAACACACGCGTTTTATCACTACAGCTATCCAGGCACTGTACTGCTACATTCGTGTCCTACTCGCTTGACCGTCTATTCGATAGTGTCCTGAGTCTCCTGACGATCACTCTTTAAAGCCGAACATACTTGCGTTCCCAGGCGCTCATCTCCTGAGTTACAACTAAGGGTGCCTTCAACTTTCCCGTCGCAACAAACCGTATAACCGAAACTAAACTAACATAATCCGGACAGATTTAAATGGTCGCAGGTTTCTCAAAAATAAGGATCAACTTTCTAGGTTATGGTAGCGTTACGCGTAGCGTCTGTTGATCTCAAATCTCAAGCAGCATTTGTTAATCGTCTTCGATTAGCAAATTGAGAGACAATGATGTCTTAATATTTATTCTTTTTTTATGAATGATCTCTAAAAATCTCTGATGATGGTGTTGTTTTTATTTCGAAAATAACAATGCAAAGAAAGGATTATTGATGATTTACAATAAGAATGCTTTATTTTGAATCTAAAACAGGGAAATAAAGCACAAAATACATCACTAAATTAAATGTTGCTTATTGGACGATTTATTTAATTATTTTGGGTTTTGGACCTACAAAATGCACTCATGTTGCTTATAGTTCACTTTTCTTCCCCTCAAAGCCTGGGCTGATGTTACCATTGGTGGCAGTTTCTGGATCCACGGGGTTCGACTTTTGCTCTATGGGAGACGCAATCAACAATGCACAATCAGTGACCTTAAATAAACATATAAATTCCAGCTACCTTTAAAGCTTCCAAAGATATGATTCTGCAGCGCAGTAGTGGGGAGCTCAATGAGCAGACAAAGCACCAATGCCATCAGGAGGGACATAACCGTTGCACCAAACACCAGAGAAAGCTGTAAGTGCAAAGTGATCGACAGTAACTATCAACATGACCTCATTTGCCCGCCTGCCCGTCTGCATTACCGCCAGTAAGTCACTGTAGTGAACCGGTGCCCGTACACTGAAAAACATGAGGCGCATCACGGAGAAATGCACCAGGTAAGCACCGTACGTCAATCTTCCCAGTGGTTCAAAGAACGGATAGTTAAGTATACGCTTCACCACACCGTTCACACCGTAAATGCAGCCAAGAATCACGATCACTGCACCGATGCCGTACAGATTCTTCGACACGACAAAGTACGCAGCCATCCACACCGATGGCGTGGGGAAGTCATTCACGTAGAACATGTAGGACGGCAACATCGAGAGGAATACGATCACGAAGGTAAGATGCCACACGATGCTAAATACTTTACTTTGGGCCAGATTGATCGACCGTTTCTGCAGCTCGTTGTAGATAACGCCCGTCAGCACGCCCTGGATGTAGTTGCCGAAGTTGATGTGCGTCGGGATGTATGATTTCAGGTAAAACTTGTCGTACCAAAAGATATACCGTTGGGCTCTGCGTTGTGGAATGAGTTGACAGATAGTTTGAGTGGTTAGTTTCACATCCTAGTGCATTACACGATCATCTTACTCTAAAGTGATAATGTACGTTCCCTCTAGCTTTTGGTAGTAGATGAACAGCGCGGGAATGACGTAGCCTGCAAGTAGCACCAATCCCAGTATAAGGAACTTAGCACGGGGGATCTTTACGATCGTAACCAGCACGATCAGTGCGATGATGAATATTTGAAACTCGGCACCAAGGTACCATGCCTGCTGGACACACTAGAGAAGGAGGAAGGAATTTTCAAGTAGGCACAAAACGAGCTTTTCTCCACACACGAGCTTACTGGCTCATCAGCATGTACGTAGTTGTTGATGTACAGTAGGTTCGTCCACCAGTTCCGGCGGCATGATGTTTGTTCGGTTTCGGCGCCCCAGCGCCACAGGGGGCCAGTTTGCAGCTTCAGCAGCCACGTGGCATGCAGCAGTATCACGAACGCATACACCGGAGTTAATCTGTAAATTAAATTATGTTATGAACAAAACTATAATAATACATTCAAAGTAATAAAACGTAAAACGTCTTACCTGACGTAACGATAAAGGATCGCCAATGGAATGTAAAGGAAGCTGACTTTTCCCTTCCGATTCTCGGCAAAGCTACAAAACTGTATCGATAACAGTGTGCCACTCATCGCAAGAAACGTTTGTGTGAACTGCACACCGTTCGTGAGTATCATGCTGCCCACACTGTGCATCATCTTGCATAAACAAAGGCGCAAAAGCGTGGCAAGAGTGCTATAAGGTTTAATTTTTTAATTTTTTTATTCTATTTTTTTAAATACTTACTTTTTCAAGCTTTTCTGAATCGGTGGTCGGTGTGAAAGAAAGCAGCATGGAGACATGGCCAATTATTACAAACCATAATGTGATAAATCGGAACGCCTGGAAGAAGCGCAGTTTTTGGTTTAGTTCGTCGTGCGATCGCGACGTTAGTCGGTACCAGTTGCGTTGAATAGAGAAGGACACCCAAACCATTTTACCTTTGGAAGAAAAGAGTGAATTATCAGCTTAAAAATGCAAAAGAGCTTTACGATAATAGCATACGTTTGCTGTCTAACGGTTGTCTGTAGTGGTCGGAGGTTCGTTTGCAGTTGATCGAGCTATCGTACCAGGAAGAAAGCGTCACAAAGCATACAAGCGCGCATAGAACAATGAGGAAGGACATATCGAGTGCATCTGTAATTTTAATAATACGGTATATTATAATAACATAATTTTTAAGAGGTTTTAAAACGCTATTTTACCTATAACAACCTCATCGGTGGATTTGTCACACGAAAGTATCTCGGTATGAGCGACCAAACCGTACGTATCGTTAAGCTCCTTGTTGACGCAAATTTCCAGAACATCGTGATAGGCCTCTCGGTACGTAGGAATGTTTTCCAGTATGCCATCATTGAATTTGTACTGCAGAAAACATAGCGTAAAGAGGAAATTACATTCTATCCTATCATTTCTATTCCAATCCATCGCAACATCTTCATCATACCCGAACATCAATCGGGAATGGCTCCACCGTTAATACATTTCTTTCCGCTGGTGAGAGCTTTTCAATCGCCTTTTGACACCTTTTGATGCAAACACCCCATTTGAGCACTTGATGGTTATAGTGGCGCTTATAGTCGCTGGAAAACTCCTGAAAGGCAAGCAAAAATATAGCATTGGCTTGGATTGTAAAAAAAATGATCTTCAAGAGCACAACAATACCTCAATCAGCTTCCAAAGCTCAGACCGATTGTTGGGCTTCAGTACGACGGACAAACCACAGTACACGCCCGGCGGTTCTCCCGGACCGGGTGACTCGAGACATTCGTCGTAATCATCCATCTGCCAGAGTTTCGGCATACGGTGATACTGTGATTCTGTGTAGAATGTGAAATTGAAGTGGTTTTTTTTGTTTATCAGCAGGATGGTTACACGAATATACGGGTACAATGGAGAGTAATCGATGTTGTAAGTGAAAGTAATGGAAATGGAGTAATATCGAAAGTAAAAGTAGCAAAAAACATGTTGCCTTACTGTCGTGGTATTTTTATTCAGTTCAAGGTTAATCTTCGTGAGGAGGTTAACTTTGCGCAGTCTTTTGTTTGGACAAAATAACAAAACATTACCAGGCTATGAGGACGTACTTCAAAATTAAATATAAATGCTAGAGTATTCTCTCAAGTGTTTGAATGATGTTTTCACTAAACTATAATTTCTCGATACACAATTCATACAAAGTCAGCGAGCTTTGCTTCATCACGAAATCACCAAACACGACTTAATAAGATTGCACCTCACTCTAAAACTCACTCTCTATAAATTCTCCATTGATCAGCACTACGAGCGAGCCACAGAGCAAACCCAAAAGCCAAAGAAGATTCCCCATTTTCCCGATCTTAACTCAACCTCACAGCACAACACAATCTGGTTTAAATTAAGCTCGTTATCCAACTCAGTGCGACACTTTCAACGGTGTTACGTCTTCGTGTGGTTCGTAATATGATGAATAAACACACGCGTTTTATCACAACAACTATCCGGGCACTGTACTGCTACATTCGTGTCCTACTCGCTTGACCGTCTATCCGATAGTGTCCTGAGTCTCCTGACGATCACTCTTTAAAGCCGAACACACTTGCGTTCCCAGGCGCTCATCTCCTGAGTTACCACTAAGGGTGCCTTCAACTTTCCCGTCGCAACAAACCGTATAACCGAAACTAAACTAACATAATAGAGTTAGAGAGTCTAGCTCTAACGTATAGAGTTAGAATTTCGTCCTGCTTGTCAGATTCTTTCACGGGCCTCTCTGGAGTACCTCAAGGAAGCGTTCTCAGCACCCTTCTTTTCCTTTTATTTGTGAATAATTGGACCTCCGTACTCCCTCCCGATGGCTGTCTGCTGTACGCCGACAACTTCAAGATTTTCCTCCCTGTGTCCTTGTCTTTTGACTGTGGTAATCTCCAAACTGTTCGACGCTTCCTTCTCGTTTCTCATCAATCCCTTCCTTCATATCCTATCCGCTGTCGCTTTCTTGGGTTACTCCCCATCGAAGAAAGACATTCCCACATCCGTGCAAGTTTAGCTCCTGTTGATCTTAAATCTCAAGCAGCATTTGTTAATCGTCTTCGATTAGCAAATTAAGAGACAATGATGTCTTAATATTCATTCTTTTCATATGAATGATCTCTAAAAATCTCTGATGATGGTTATGCTTTTATTTCGAAAATAACAATGCAAAGAAAGGATTATTGATGATTCACAATAAGAATGCTTTATTTTGAATCCAAAACAGGGAAATAAAAACAAAGTTCATCATTTAATTGAATGTTGCTAATTGAACGATTTATTTAATTATTTTGGATTTTGGACCTACAAAATGCACTCATGTCGCTTATAGTTCACTTTTCTTCCCCTCAAAGCCTGGGTTGATGTTACCATTGGTGATAGTTTCTGGATCCACGTGGTTCGACTTTTGCTCTATGGGAAACGTAATAAATAATGCACATATAGTGGTAATAAATAAACAATATCTTCCTCTTACCTTTAAAGCTTCCAAAGAGATGATTCTGCAGCGCAGTAGTGGGGAGCTCAATGAGCAGACAAAGCACCAATGCCATCAGGCAGGACATAACCGTTGCTCCAAACACCAGAGAAAGCTGTAAATGCAAAGTGATCGATAGTAACTATCAAACTGATCTTCTTTGCCCGCCTGCCTGCTAGTCTACTTTACCGTCAGTAAGTCACTGTAGTGAACCGGACCCCGTACACTAACAAACATGTAGCGCATCACGAACGGATGCACCAGGTACGCACCGTACGCCAACCGGCCGAGCGGTTCAAAGAACGGATAGTTAAGCATGCGCTTCACCACACCGTTCACACCGTAAATGCAGCCAAGAATCACGATCCCTACACCGATGCCGTACAGATTCTTCGACAAGGCAAAGTACGCTGCCATCCAGACCGATGGCGTGGGGAAGTCATTCACGTAGAACATGTACGACGGCAGCATGGAGAGAGGAATGATCGCGAAGGTAAGATACCACACGACGCGAAATACTTTACTTTGCGCCAGATTGATCGACCGTTTCTGCAGCTCGTTGTAAATAACGCCCGTCAGAACGCCTTGGATGTAGTTGCCGAAGTTGATGTGCGTCGGGATGTATGCGTGCAGGTAGAACTTGTCGTACCAAAGGATATAGCGTTGAGCTCTGCGTTGTGGAATGAGTTGACATATAGTTAGAGTTGTAAGTTGCCCCGACTTTTGATAAATATCTTACTCTAAGGTTACAACGAACGTTCCCTCAAGCTTTTGGTAGTAGATGAAGAGCGCGGGAATGATATAGGCCGCAATTAGCACCAATCCCAGTATAGGGACCTTTGCACGGGGGATCTTTACGATCGTAACCAGCACGATCAGTGCTATGATGAATATTTGAAACTCGGCACCAAGGTACCAACCTTGCTGGACACACTGAAAAATTAGATGAACTTTTAGAGAGGGAATAAAATGAGTATTTGCTTTTCTACGATAATCTTACTGGCTCGTCAGCATGTACGTAGTTGTTGATGTACAGTAGGTTCGTCCACCAGTTCCGGCGGCAGAATGTTTGTTCGGTTTCGGCGCCCCAGCGCCACAGAGGGCCAGTTTGCAGCTTCAACAGCCATGTGGCATGAAGCAATATCACGAACGCATACACCGGTGTTAATCTGAAAGGTTTTGGATAATATGAACAAAACTATAATAATATATCTTTAATAATAAAACGTCTCCTTACCTGACGTAACGATAGAGGATCGCAAATGGAACGTAAAGGAAGCTGACTTTTCCCTTCCGTTTCTCGGCAAAGCTACAAAACTGTATCGCCAACAGTGCGCCACTCATGCCAAGAAACGTTTGCGTGATCTGCACACCGTTCGTGAGTATCATGCTGCCCACGTTGTGCATCATCTTGCATAAACAAAGGCGCAAAAGCGTTACAAGGGGGTATTCTACTACAAGTTTATTCTTTACTTATTATTCATTTTGTTTAATTTACTTACCCTTTCAAGCTTCTCCGAATGGGTGGTCGGTGTGACGGCAAGTAGCAGAGCGGCATGACCAAAAATGACCAGCGACATGGTCAGAAATCGGAACGCCTGGAAAAAGCGCAGCTTTTGGTTTAGTTCGTCCCTCGATCGCGACGTTAGCCGGTACCAGTTGCGTTGAATAGAGAAGGACACCCAAACCATTTTACCTTTGGAAAAGCAGATTGAATTATCAGTTTAAAAATAAGAATTTACTTTGTGGAAATAACATACGTTTGCTGTCCAACGGATGTCGGTAGTGGTCAGAGGTTCGTTTATAGTTGATCGAGCTATCGTACCAGGAGGAAAGCGTCACAAAGCATACAAGCGCGCATAGAACGATGAGGAAGGACATATCGAGTGCATCTGTAATTTTAATAATACGGTATATTATAATAACATAATTTTTAAGAGGTTTTAAAACGCTATCTTACCTATAACAACCTCATCGGTGGATTTGTCACACGAAAGTATCTCGGTATGAGCGACCAAACCGTACGTATCGTTAAGCTCCTTGTTGACGCAAATTTCCAGAACATCGTGATAGGCCTCTCGGTACGTAGGAATGTTTTCCAGTATGCCATCATTGAATTTATACTGTAGAAAACATAGCGCAAATAAGAAATTACATTCTATCCTATCATTTCTATTCCAATCCACCGCAACACCTTCATCATACCCGAACATCAATCGGGAATGGCTCCACCGTTAATGCACTTCTTTCCGCTGGTGAGAGCTTTTCAATCGCTTTTTGACAGTTTTTAATACAGACGCCTCGTTTCAGCACTTGGTGATTGTAGTGGCGCTTATAGTCGCTGGAAAACTCCTTTAAGGGAGGTAGTTGAAGGCAATTAACATGGATTGTGAAATGATCTTCAAGAGCACGACAATACCTCAATCAGCTTCCAAAGCTCAGACCGATTGTTGGGCTTCAGTACGACGGACAAACTACAGAACACGCCCGAAGGTTCATCCGGTCCGGGTGACTCGAGACATTCGTCGTAATCATCCATCTGCCAGAGTTTCGGCATACGATGATACTGTGACACTGGGTAGAGGGTGAAATGTGAGTTGGTTTTTTGTTTATCAGCAGGAAGGTCACGCCAAGCAAAAGCCGCAATGGAGAGCAATTAATGTCGTAATGGAATCAGTTAAAGAAGCAAAAAACAAGTGTTTTTACTATGGCAGTATGATGTGAGAAACACTTTTCTGCGGTTCAAGGTTAATCTTTGCGAGGAGGTCAGCCACGGGTAGACTTTTCTCGGCCTTAATATAGCATAAAGTAATATGAAGATGTTGTCTAATTCATATAATCGAATAATTCATTCCAATTTAATATTCCATAAACCGTTTAATTAATCTTTTCACTTATTCCTCTCAACACTAATGAACAAAGCCAGTGAGCTTTGCTCCATCACCGCAACAAAAAATAAGACCTTAGAATTTTACATCTCAGTACAAAACTCACTCTCGATAAATTCTCCATTGCTCAATACTACGAGCGAGCCACAAAGCAAACCCAAAAGCCATAGAAGATCCCCCATTTCTCCGATCTATTATCTTCACTCTACCACACAGCACATCAATAAACTGGCTTTAAACCTAATCCGCTTATCCAACTCAGTGCGACACTTTCAACTGTACAACCGAAACTAAACTAACAGAATTCGGACAGCTTCAAACGCTTAAGAGCGAAGTGTTCTGTGAGGTTTTTTTCTTGCGACAACCAAATAAAACCTCACAAATTGTCCTTCCACGTGCGTCCACGTTTGCCGCAAGGCCCGTAAGCAGTAAAGTTGTTGTCACCTGCAATGTCGTCATGAAGGCATCTGAAACCATTCGCTTATGTACAACAGCGTCCGCTATGAGGATAAGAAAAAAACCTACTCACATGTTGCTAGTCCTCCATTTGTCATCAGTTGAAACAATTGTACAAAACTATTTAAATAAAGTACAACTACACGGTCTATTGTCATGATTCTTGCTACTTAAAAATCACATTTTCCATTTAAAAAAAAACCCCACCCAATAGTACAAAACTTATCCTACTTTACATATTACTTCTGCTTTGCTTTTACCCCTACAGGACACATTCGGCTTATGTACGGTTTAATCAGCTGTATCATGGGCTGCTCAATGGCAAGAAACACGACCAACCCACCGGCAAAGGCTACCCCCGTCACAATGTACACCCAAGCTATAAACTTTTGCACGTTGATCACACTGTTGAAGTTTTCGCGCAACAGCAAAAACCGCATCACCACATCGTGCAGTACGTACGCACTGTAGGTAAGCTTGCCGAGTGTGGTCAGCAGTTTGGAGCTGAGAATGGTACGCAAAATGCCTGCAGAGAGAGAGAGAGAGGGAGAAGGATGAGAAGTTACTCGTTGATCATTTAATTCGTGTTACAAAAGAGCTTACCAGGAGATTTGTCGATGGAGCGCAGAAAGCACACAGCCACAAAGATACCGATTATGTTTCGGTAAAGCGCACTGTAGAGCGATACCCAGAGGTTAGGTTTTGGGACGTCGATCACATACCAGAGGAAGGAAGATACCGTCACGGCGACCAGTACCGGTGTTACGTATGCGTTGATCATTCGATAGAGCTAGAAAGGAGAGATTAGTGCTTCTTTCTACGATCATTTGAGAACATCTAATGCTTACCCAAAATCGTTCAAGCTGCATCTTGTAGTTCTTTGTGCGATGGTACAGATACCCGGCAATGACTCCGTACAGATAGCAGCCAGTGTTCGCATAGCTTGGTAGATAAATGCGCCTTATCCATGGCTCGTACATGGTCAGGAATTTAGCTTCACTGTAAGAAAAAAATGAGTCAAATTCATCTTTTTCTAAACACATCGATCGCGATCTCCCTTCTTACCTCAGCTTACCCGGCAGCACCGGGTGCAGCTTATGCTGATGCGTTATATACCCGGGAACAGCAAACGACACTAACACTCCGACCAAAAACACTACCCCAACACTCTTGGGCCTTCGGTGCACCAGCACCAGCACACCCATCGCCATTAGGAACAGTTGCAAATCAGCTGCCAAGTACCAGGTGTGCATCAAACAAAGCTCCTTTGGCCACAGAAAATTATTCACAAACAACACATTGGTCCACCAATTCTGACGGCATATGGCATTCTCTGCCGTAAACAGCCGAAACCCGTTCACATTCACATCGAAGCGTACGTTAAGGCTAACGGAGAACAGTAGAAAGAACGCATACACGGGCACCAGGCGCACCAGCCGGTTGAGAATCTTGTTGCCGGCGTAGCGCGCATCGATCGGGCCGCGGTCGGCATCGCGCAGAAAGTTAACGCTCAGCAGATAGCCACCGATCGTGAAGAAGATCTGCACCAGGTACGCGTTCGAGGAGAGGTAGATGCGCATCGGCACATTGTTCGCCAGGTCCTCCAGCTCGCTGTAGTTCTGAGCCGGGGCAACGCTCGCGATCAGAAAGCTGTGCAGCACAATCACCAGATGGTTGACGAGCACGCGCAGCCCATCGATGTACAGCAGATCGCGGTGCAGGGGCGAGTCGGCATCGACCCGCAGGCGCATCCAATTGCGGCGCACGGAGAAAGCGGAGACGATTGCATTTTCTGTACGATGAGAAGGGTCAGTTTTATTGTGGTCAGTAATTGTAAAGGTGATCTTGGAAGGTGTGATGTCGCCTTACCTTGGTTAACGCGACAAACGTCCAGCAACGTGGTGAGGATGAGCGTACTGACAAGCGTCCCCGAGACGGCAAGAAAGATCACCTCCAATGCATCTGTTTACGAAGGGGGAGAAACAACAAAAGGGAATGATCAACAACAAGCCGGTAGAGAGTGTTCGGGCGTCTGTGTGTACACACCGTACGGGCGGGCCGTTTGTTTGGGCTTGGGTCGACAGTACTCGAGGGCCGTGTAACCGGTAATGTTGTAACGCGTGCGCAGCCGCTGATTTACGCACACATTCACCAGCGTTTCGTAGCGCCGCTTATCGGCCGGCATCGTGGGAAACAGCTCATTCGGAATTAGGAACTAAACAAGTGGGAGTGGGAGAAGGAATTAAACAATTTAACAAGATTTGTAGTTCACGGGCAATTAGGGGCTCCAGGGCTGAGTGCATTTGTGAAAAATTGAGGGGAAACTAATGCTAAAAATACTTGAATGGACGGTCGTAAATGTGCTTTGCTCTCACGTTGTGTGGTCGGGAACAGCCGTGAAAGTTCTACACGCTGAGAACACTCGGCAGCTTTCGTTTCGTAGATTTGCTGTTGCGTGATAACTTTAGATAACATACCTAACAGGCGTCTATTAGATTATGCAAGCTTCTTTTAGAATGTAGATGTGTGTGGAGTATTGCAAATGACTCGAAATGTTCCATTTCAACATTGTAAGCTCACTAGTTGTCCGATTACAGTGCTGCGCAATGTAATGTCCGGGAGTTCTAATAACTCCAGAGTGTATACAAAGGTTTTTTTTAAGAATTATACTTCTTCTGAACCATAGCCGATCGTGGAACTGATCCCGAACCCATACAGCTCTTGGAATTGCTCTTGAATGTACACTTGTTGTTCAATTCTTGTTCCGCAACTATTACTGATTCGCTATCAATGCGACAAAGATACCTAAGACCCCACCTTACCGGTCTTGGAATTGACATTGAACTCGTACAGGCTATGCTATTGTTCCCTACTGGTTCCATACCGGTCCTGGAGTTCATTCCTGATGCAAACCTAAACGTAAACCTTGATATTCTTCACTATTTCTGTTGCCTAACAACTAGTAGCACACTTTCGCACATACGGCATACTTACAGTAAAATTCACAGGAATTTCTGGCTGGAAGAGTGTCTTCCTGGTGGCTGCACTTAAGCTTTTCACTTCCTGCTCACAGTCCCGCAAACAGATACCCAGCTCTAGGTACTGCGCCCGATGCTTGTGGACAATTCGATCCGTGCTCTAAATATTGATAAGATACCGGATAAGTCACGAGTCCAGAATCTTCCTCAAACCACAGAATCATCCGAAACACTTTCACCAACGCTGAACTTACTTCCGTTTGTGGCACTACAAATCCGGTCGGAAATTGATCGACACGCAGTATGGTGCGGGCATAGCAGTACACCGATGCGGTCGCTTCACACCGCTCAAAATCATCGTAAATAAAGATGGACGGAACGGAATGCTGCTGCTGGGGATGGGCGAAAGTGATGCAGGTGAATAGCAGCAGCCCTACGAGCACTGAATCCATCACAGCAAGCAGGATCGATCGATCTCTTCAAAGGATTCCCAGTTGAGGTAAGGGAAGAGCGAACCTGCTCTACGAAAGTGCTACCGATGAACTGATCGGTCAGATCCCGAACGAGCTAGGTACAAGCTGACGTGCCCCTGGTGTGCCTCGAACCAGGTACGAGGAGGAGGAGGAGGTGGTACATCGATCAATTTACAATGTTAATCTTAATGCCGTGCAGCATTCTTACTAGTGTGAGTTCACATCATCTGTTTGCCTTCCCTGCCCGTGGCGCAGGCGATCGGAGCTAATGGCTGTAAAGCTCATTGATCGCTTGCCTCTCTCAATTACTACGCCACGATCGGCGTGCTACGCTCTCTCGCAGATTCGAACGTGGTTGCGCGTTGTCGCGCTGGTGGTAACCATGACACCGAGAATATGGTTACGGCTAGGCCTGCGTGTAAAGGTTCAGGCACGCGTGGTAATTACAAGCGTACCGCCATGCGATTTGAAAAGTGTCAAAAGCGAGCAAGGATATCTGGTACTTGTCGCGGAGGAACTTATCATTACATCTAATGCTTGGGTGTTGGGGACGATAAAAAAACTGTGTTCTTATTGAATTACTCTTCGATTGAATGAATGTGTTAATAAAAAAAATCATAGAAAAGTAGGAGGATAGTAAAAAGTTAGTTAAAACTGCACGATAAAACACAGTGATGCGCCACTTGCGAACAATTGTCGCATTAAACAAGCAACCCATTTTTAAGGGAAAGCAATCCAAAGACGACGACGACGACGGCATCGCCGTACGTGACACGTGCTGGTGAGAGCCAAGGGTCAGCAAGGTAATGCCTTCACCTTACACGCTCGCACTTAACCTTCGTCTCCGTCTCCGCCGGTGTGCGCTTGCGCGGTGGGCTTAGAATCATTCTGTCTCGATTCACTATAGTCTGTGTGTGAGCGTGGCAGAAGGCGCTAGTGAAAGAAACAAACATTGAATCAGACAATTTTATAGCTTGCGTGTGACGCAGGACGCTTGTGAAATCGTCGATTTGCTCGCATGGGGGGGATTGTAGCTGATTTTAATGCGATAATAAGCTCGCTAGAAATTTATGGAGAAATCATTCTACCAGCTTGCCGGCAATTGTAAGTGAATTAATTCAAACAAACAAACTGGTGGCAGAATGCTTCTCCCACTAGCAAAAGGGAGGAATGCAATCAAACTAGTTGTTGGTATTTGAACGCTGTTCTGTATGCATAACTAATATGTTAAGCAGATGTGTCAACGCGCGGTGGAAGAGGAAAATGCATTTGCCAATGGTACTGATACAGGTTACAGATACAGATAATGATTTATTTCAAATATATTTTATCATAGTTTGCTAACGTTTTCCTTTCTTTCAAAGCATGTAAAATAAACATTGATTAATTTCAAATTTCATATCATTTTAGGCTTAACTTAATTCTTTTTTTCATCAACGTTTTATTTTGGTTTATCGAAGCGGAGCATCCAGAGAAACTTATCCTAAACGTTTACTGATCGTGAACCATATCCTAAAACCATAGTGGTTTTGGAACTGAATATTAACCCATTGCGATGGGTTGCATGAGTAGATACTGGGCCCATATTGGACCAGGTGTTTAACGTTTGATGGTCTAATAGCTGATCTGAACTCGGTTCTGAAACGAATCCCGAATCCAAATAAGTTCCAAATTCTTTAAATATAAATCACGAATTCTATAACACAAATACTGGTCGTGAAACTGTTTCTGAACGTATGTCGATCATGGCACCGATACTGAACTCATACCGGCCGAGGAACTGAATTCTAACCAACAACATTCCTAGAACTGTGCGTAAACCCATACCTGCTCTGGAACTGATATCCTGAAAGCCATATCGATCCTATAACTGATCCTGAACCGTCCATATCGTCACTGGAACTGATAGAGTACCTAAACTTGGAACAGCTCTCAAAACTCTTATCGGTTTTAAAACAGTTCCTTTTTTATTCCAGTTCAACAACTACACCTGTCGAAGTCATGGAACGGATCACAAACCTGTCCCAATACAACAACTGTTACAGTACCTACTCTGATGACTAACGCTAACAGAATGAAATTTCAATCAGTAAGGTGAACTGAAGTCGACAGGCAAAGTGCACTTTATTTCAACAAATTAGCACACTATTTCGAGGCACAGCATTTTGTGATAAGCGTTAAAGTTATTAGCCGCAACATTTCGCAACATTATTAATATGATGCACAAAAAAAACCATTTCAAGTACCATTACTTGAACTCATTTCATTTTTAATTGGACACACTCTGTGCCTATTCCATTTGATGTTTCTTACTTGCTTTCCGTATTTTAATCAAAGCAGGAACTTTATTTCCAACGCAACAAATAAAAACAAAACTGTCGCCAAAGGAAACGGTGCATTCAAATGTGACCCACGCTCGCCGCGGACCATCCACAAGTCACCCATTAAGACGACACTGGTTGGTTGTTTCAGCGGGACAAAAAATCAATAAGCATCATAACTTGTAAGTCTTCCAGCCACAAACCGGCGTGACACATTATGAACCGCTGAATCCGACCTAACTGATAATTATTTGCTTCCAGCGCCGTCTGATAGTACGGTGTGCCGGAGAGCCGGGTCGACGGTCAGCATCAGTGTGCTTCGAACGCTTCCAGCTGTATGATGAGATGCCAGCGAGCAACAGTTCTAGTGGTGGTGTTACAAGTAGTTCTTACCCGGTTAGTGCATTCTACGTTAGCGGTAGAACAGAATGAGCTGCCGGCACTGTATGAGCTAGAGGATTGGCGCGAGTGTGAGATAGCCCCGGAGCAAGACTGGTACTGTGTAGTGCGTGTGCTACTCACAAGGGAGGACGCAGTGGAGTGCCTGAAAGTGAATGATGTAAAACGGTTCCGTAGGACACTTCTCGATAGGGGCATCTGTTTGTCACACGCCCAAAGGACTGTGGAAGTTGAAACAATGCCAGTGAGTGTGAAATTTCCCTCCAAATGCTGGAATGTGTCCGATCGCTACATACTCAACCGATCGTACTTCCCGCCGGCGATGCACCCGGATGTACGGACGGAGCTGGTAGCAAGCGAGCTGATTAATAGCCGGCTAATAGCTCGCTACCCCCATCTACGGGCGTACAGTGAGATAGAATACTGCCTGCAAAGTGATCCAAAACCAGTGTACGAGCAAGCGTTAGGCGTTACGCTAGCTGTAACGCTTGTACTTGCTGCCGTTCTAGCGCTAAACGCACGCCGTTGGATCTTACCAAAGTGTTCGCCTGCAAAGTCAACCCAACCGATCAAGCAGATCGTGCTGTTCGATCTGTACAAATGCTTCGGTGCGGTTGGTGTGGTTCTGGCACATTGCTGCCTGTTCGGGTCCTTTCTAATGCCAATGAAAAACATTGAGTTGCTGGAGGAGGTGAGACTGCTGCCTTGCTGTCACACAACGCTAGCTTCATTTCATTCATTCAAACTGCTCCCTCTGATCACAGGTAATTGCACATCCGTATGCAAAATTCTGGCGCCTCTTCTGTCCCTTTCTCATGCTGGCGTTCTTCGTGATGAGCTCGATGCTGCTGACGGTCAAGCTATTGCACGGTGACCCATCGAAACGACCCACACTCGGTGCAATCATTAGCCACCGGCTGATAAGACTGATGCCCGTGAATCTGCTCATGGTCGCGTTCGGTGCGCTCGTGTACGATCGCTTCGCCGGCGGTGGGCCCCTCCTTTCGCGCCAGCTGATCGTCGAGCAGGGCTTTTGCCGATCGTACTGGTGGATGAACGTGCTGTTCATTTCGAACTTCAACATGCAACGGCCGGTAAAATGACCTTAACGCTCGTGTGCGCGCGCGTGTGTGTAGTTGTGAGATGTTTGCGATCTCTTTTTGTGTTGTTGTTCATTTACAGTGCTTGCCCGACTCGTGGTACGTTAGTGCCGATATGCAGCTGTACGTTGTGATCGCACTTGCACTTCAAATTATGTTTAGGTAGTTTTGTAGTAAATCGAAAATAGAATGGACATGAATTAACGTAAAACAATCCATTTTCAGATTTCCAAAGCACAACGGTGCAATTCTTGCACTCCTAACAGTGTGTTCCTTTCTCGGACCATTTCTTACCATCTTTTACACCGACTTTGACCCGGTAGGACCTTCCAGCCTGCATGAAATGCGTTTCTTCCTGCTCGGCAGCCGCTTTATGTCGCAGCTTTACACACCTTTCTACAACAATCTTTCCTGGAGCGTAGCTGGCTTAATGGCTGGGATCGTGTACGATCGCTATCAGCGCATTGGTGACAGCGCTAAGAAGCAGAAGCAGCTGTTACACTACATAACTCTTACCATAAAGATATCGTTCGTAATGCTCGTCGTAATGATATACGCGACGATCGTTGCTTCGAACGAAGAATCGCAGCCAAGCACGCGATGGTGGTTAGCACTCTGCTATTCAGCGTACAAACTCTCCGGAGCATGCTTTATTAGTGCTTCATTTTTGCGCATTTCACTCACAGAGAGAGGTATGATTGAAAACGTATATTAAGGGTACTTTTATATTAAATTCAATTTCAACTTTATTTTAGCAACAAATTTCAACATTCCACGGGTGGTGCGCATTGGTGCAGCGCTCTACTATTGCATTTACTTTACACATTTCCCAATCATGCGCATCGTTTATAGTAGCGCAGTAGAGACAATCATCACGCCATGGTTTTTGGTAAAATGAATATGGTTTGGCATTTGAAAGCATAGCCAAAAGCTAATGCAATTCTGTATTTTAGATTCGAAAAGCAGTAAAGGTGTTTGGAATTACGTACGTACTGTCCGTTGTACTGCATTACACCTATGAAAACACGGCAATCAAGTGGCTGCAGTGGATATTCTTTGGTAGAAAACGATGACTGACGGCATTCTCAAGGCACAAGCGGAAACTAGCTTGCGAATCGTTTAAGAACACACATTTCTTTTCAGAATTGTAAAGACATATCAAATCAATGTGATTGTAGAGAGAAAAGGGCTTAAAAAAGGACTTATAGACGTAAAACACATAAAAAGAAATATGTTGTTCTGTTGCTATGAGCAAAACAGCAAACAGGTAGAACAGACCGACCAAAAACTATAATACTAAATGTCGACTAAATAGCTTTCTATGGGATTTAATGCTGTGCTTAATCGATTTAACAGCTGGGAAATAAAACGATGGGTAGTGTATGTGACGAAAGTATAATGGGTAATATTTTAAATGTATGGTTGTTATTCTATACAAGATCGTTTATTTCAAGATAAAATAAACTATAATTTACATGTTTTCTTTTATATTTTACGGCATTTTAAATATGATATTGAACCATAACATAAAACAAATTAGGGTTAATTATGAATGAAAATCATATTTGTTTTGCGTTTAGAGCATCTCTCATGGTGCTTTGGTTGTTTCACAAGGTTTTTTGAATGCTTCCGAAACATTCTGTAGAAATTTAATAATTTTATTGGTTTTTTTCCTATTTGTTTTATTGATAAACCTAATCAAAAGAGAGAGAGAGAGAGAGATAGAGAAAGAGAGAGAAAGAGAAACAGTCATAAACACATAAAAAGAGCGATCATATCGCACCCATTCCTTCTCGTTCACCCAAAACTATTCAGAGCCAAAGGTGAAGTGGATCAACTCATACCCGAAGTGATCTTCACTGGTCACAGCAAATAAATAAAGCATACATGTGTGTGTGTGTGTGTGTGTGTGTGTGTGTGTGTGTGTGTGTGTGTGTGTGTGTGTGTGTGTGTGTTCTCCCCCTGAAAGAATATATTCGCTTTAGTTCCGGGGTTCTGTCCAAAACCGGTACGGCTCAAACAGCTTCCAACGTCCGAACGGTGCACATCGGTGCTTCTTCCCTAACAATGGCCTTGCCAGCCGTAGCGCTAACTCGTGTGATTTTGGTGCTAAACTTCCTGGTTGCAAACATTTCTGGAAGAATTGTGAACGCCACAGGTAAGCATCTGGCCACATACACAGGTAGCGGACGATAAAGATCCCTTTTGCAGATGATTATGAGCTGATGCCGGCGCTGTTCCATTATGAAAATGTAACTGAATGTTTCGAAAAGTATCCCGCGAGTGCTTACTGTGTAGTGAAAACGGTTCTTAAACCGGAGGAAAGCTCCGACGTGTGGCGTGCAATAGAAGTGAGTGTATGATCACTGAAGATAGATTTTTATCTACACTTAGAGTAATTAAATTTTGTGTATTTATAACAGCAATACTCCAAGAATCCTTCCTACCACGAACACTCCCTGCTCGATCGGGGACTGTGCGTCGATCGGTGTGTGCGCCTGCTCGATGGTTTAAGTTCTTCCGCCAAGGCCACTCTTGAAATGGAACCAATCACAGTGAAACCTTACGTAGGTGTTTGCCTTAAGCTTTGAAGTGGCCACCACTGTTAAGTGTTTGTTTTAACATGTGTGATTGTATTTTCAACATTGCAGCATCTTCTTTCGATCCCATCAGAAACAGGGCTTCCCAAATATCGGACCCAGTACGGAAGAATTCTCAACATCTGCGTCAACCATCGGCTCAAACAGCGCTACAATCTGTCCGGCCACTCCGAGCTGGAACGATGTGTAACTGCGGCTACACAGCACCCCTCGATCGATGCGTATCATGTGCTGTTCCTATCACTAATCGCAACACTTTGCGGTTTGGTTGGGTACGCAAGTTACCTCGAATGGCGGCACACGCCACCACCACCATCACCGTCATTGGACAACAATAACGAAACGAGCGCCACTACAAAAGCAAACCACGCAAGACGCTCCACCACCACCAACGCGCTGTGGATGGAGTTTGCACTCCAAAGAAGCTGGTCACAGCTCGTATCACCACCCAGGACGAAGCTGCAGCGTGATTTTGCTTTCGTTGAGATCTTCCGCATGCTGTCGGTGTTTATCATACTGGCCATCCACGTGTCCATGGCGTATGTGGCAGCGCCGACAGCGAACATGCGACCGTTGGAAGAGTTTTACGGTCTTCCGCTATCGTTGATCGCTGTCAGCGTGTTTCCATTTCAGGTGCATACATTTTTCACAATCAGTGGTGTGATGCTGGCGGTACACTTTCTCGAGTTTGCCAGCTCAAGGGCAACCCGTGTCGGTTGGTCGTTCCTGTGGAAGGGTGTGGTGATGCGCTATGTACGTATCTTTCCCGTCCTGCTTGTGGTGTGGCTTTATCAGGTGTCGTGGCTCGATTGGTTTGCTCGGGGTCCGGGTGACTATCGGTACTTTGCACTGGAGCGGGACAACTGTCGGACGAACGGGTGGTTGAACTTTCTATTCTTAAATAATTACTTCAAAGCCAGCTCTATGGTAAGGGAAAAATACGACCTATTCCTAATGCTTTCTATCATTTAAAGGACCTGTTTTCTCTAATTTTTCGGTGACGTTAGTGTATGCAACAATCATGGCATTTGGCGGCCGATTTTCAATTCTTTCTTGCCGGACTACCTTTGCTGATACTGATCAACCGTCATCCACGACTGCTGTGGCCGTTGGTAACCAGTGCCAGTATCTTCTCGATAGCAGCTCCCATCGTGAATCTGTACCACCACAAACTGCCTGGAGTGATCCTTGCCAACTTCAAGTACATACTTCTCTATTCAATTTCTCTAAAAAGATCTCCAAGAACTCTCTCCAAAACAATCATCCTTTCTTTCAGACAGCTCCGATTCATCTTCTACGTTCATCCTGTTCTTACGAACGATTACATGCTCTCGCATCCCCACACCTGCAGCTACTTCAGTGGACTGTTTGCCGGCCTTGCGTACCATCGCTATCGTACAACGTCCATTCCCTGGCTTTCGGGTGATACAACTTCTTCCCGACTATTGAAATGGCTACCGCCAGCAATGGTCCTGCTACAAGCTGCCGCTTCTCCCCTGTTCTACGCCCTCGACTACAGCGAACCAATGCTGTGGAATGCTGTGTACGGGGCGGTTCATCGGTGCTGCTGGGGTGCCATGTGTGCGGTGGGCATCCTGTACGGTGCGACGATGTGGCAGGGTCGTCACTCGTGGATCCACTTCCATCCAGCGCTGCAGCTGCTTAGTCGCCTTTCGTTCGGTGTGTTTATGGTGCAGTTTAATGTGCTGAAGAGCCTGACACAAAATGCATCCGGCAATGGAACGGGCTTTAGTTGGAAGATTTTCGTAAGTGGAGTGGTGTTTTGAATGCAAAATTCTTTTAATCTCAATCCTTTACCATTCCTTTCAGTTTGAAGCGGTCCTGTACACGTGGATCGTATGTTACGGGGTGGCGCTTGTACTCGCCTTGGCGGTTGAGCTACCAGCGGCAGCCATTTTCAAGCGATTATTAGGTAAGGAAGGGAAAGCTCTCAAATACTGAATTGAATTCCTAACGCTCTTTGCTTTCTTTCTTAGGTGCACGCAAATCTTCACAAACAGACAAAACAGAGCAGCAATGTGCTTTAAAAAAGGAGTGAAAAGGAGGGCTCAGTTTAATCATCTTAGGTGTTATTATCAACTTAATATGACCTCTATGAGCTACTTATGATAAGGAACGCTAAAAAGTAACTATACTCTCATTTTTCCGATCAATTTTGGACGTTATTATGGTGGTTTTGTTCCATTTTCTGGCCCGATCGATTGCGTAAGTCTAAAAATGCTTTCAAACTACTATAGGTGACATGGTGGCACTCGAATTAATGATACCTTTTAAGAGTAAACTAACTTTAAATGCTAAATAAAAAATCTTCTCAAGGGAACGTAGCTTCTACTTCACTTCCTCCTGTAAGCCATTCCCTTTAGCGTTTCCGTTCTCTTTCGCCGAAGATATCACCGAAATGCTACTAATTGCTGACTGCTTGCTAACCGACGCTGATTCAAGCTCGGGCCGCCGTGGTTTACCAGAACTTAGCAGCAGTTTGAATAGAACATCGAACGGCTTTTCTACAAAGATGAAAGCAATCAGTGCGATACTGTACGACAGGATGAATGTTGAGCAAAACGTTGAAACCTTAAATTAACAAGATAGGAATAACAATAAATTGCTTTGCTTTTTATATGTTTTTGTCCCTATTTCACTTACAATAAGTTGCACATTGATGCGTGTATCCTCTGGATAGTTCCCGAACACCACCTTCAGGACGGACATCTGCACAAGGTAAAACCCGAACCCGAGCCGTGCCATCGCACGGCTCAGCGCATTTCCACTGAACCACCGTCGCACGGCAGACGTACGATCGTGAAAGGTAAGCAACAGGAAGGCCATCGAGTAGAACGAACCGATCGAGAGCTTATGCACGCCCGACAGGATTGCCATCCAGAGCGAAGGTTTGCTGAACTGGATCATGTTGTACAGTGGCGCTTGTAGGGCGAATCCAATGATGGAAATGTACGCCAATGTGAATACATTCTTTAGCTAGAATGATAGAAGGAAGAGATCGTTTTAGCACCGGATAGCTTCGTAGCCGTTGAGCAAGAACGACACATTACCGTACCGAGTGGAAGTGTAAGCTCCTTGCGTGTGATCTTGTTATACAGCAACCCTGCGATCATGCCGCAAAAGTAGCTACAGCAGTGCGTTTCCGTTGCCTGATAAGTCTTCACAAAGTATTCATCGTACCAGAGCTGATACTCGTTGCCTCTATGAATATTCCAACAGTTTGGGTGTAAATCACCTTAAAAAACTTTAAGAAACTTACTTCATTGTTAGTGGCATCATTGCATCCATGGCGTGCAGGTACGTGTTGATCATGGGCAGTACGACTCCTACCACACCCAGCGTTACCGCCGTCCAGAAGGTGGCTTTGGGAAAGCGCCACAGTAACGTCAGCACCGCCAAACCGATCACAAACAGCTGAAAGTCCGCAGCCAGATACCAGGTGTGTATGAGACACTGTTCTTCCGGCTGATAGTAGTTGTTGATGTACAGGAAGTTGATCCACCACTTGCGGCGACAGATCAGTCGTACTTTGGGCATAATTTTGTACGCCGACGGTGTCGTCTGGTAGGTATCGTAGCGAGATACGGTAAAGAGCATCAGTACGGCATACACGGGAAGAGATCTGGAAGTGGAGATGGAGTTTGAAGACTTATCTCGAAGATCGATGGAAGATTGGATTCGTTTTACCTCAGATAACGATTGATCAGCCCTTGCCATAGGATGCTAATTCGAAAGCGCTTGTTTTCGGTGTGTTCTAGAAACTGCACTGTTAGCAGCAGGCCACTAACACAGAAGAACATGTCCACCTGGAACGGGGCTATAGAGAAGAGCATCTGCGACAACGGATGGGCCGAAAACTGGAAGGAAAAAAACACAGAGAGAATGTACCAAAACAATGCCTCAACTTAAAGGTCAATCTTCATCCTTACCTGCTCCATCGCTAGGGGATTTTGGGCGGTAAACATGGCCATCCCGATAAACACGTGCAGCAGCAGTATGAAGCTCATCGTCAGCACGCGCACCAGATCGAGAAAGTCCAAATCCTGCTGGTACTGGCAGCGGGACGCTTTGTACGTTAGCCGGGCCCAGTTACGGCGCAGCGAAAAGGCAGTCGCCAGGGTTGCCACTGTGAAGGTAAGCAATCGGCTAAAGTTGGATGAGTGGTATGGTGCGGTGTGACGCTAAGAAAGTGCAAATCGTACCACGACTTTTGTGCGATTTTCGGTAGTAGTTTTCGTCGTCGCTGGATCTACGCGCAAGCCAACTGTCGTAGCACTGGGAGCTGATCGCAAGCAGGAGCAGCAAAGCAAGCAGTACTATGTAGCAAATATCTAGAGTGTCTGGAAAATGAAAAACGGATGTTTATTAATTAACGGTCATAGTGTTACACGCGAAACTATTACCCATTGGTCGGTCCAAATTCTCATTGGTAGTACATTCTTCGATTTCCGCATACCCGGACAGGTTGTAGCGTGTGCGAAGGTCATAGTTTTGGCACACATTGATAAGGTAGCCGTAGGCACGGCGGTATTGGGTAACATTTGGCAGTAACCAATCCGAAATGGCATACTGGAGGATGTAGAAAAATGTTGAAAAATGAACAAACAAATCAACTCTTGACGTTCTCTTAGAAAAGAGAAATTCAAATTGAAAGTGTTGTGTCCTGGTATCTAAAAGCCTAAACAGTTACCGCCTTTTTCATAACCTTTGTTCTTGTTGCAAGATTTGAAACATTACCCGGAACTTTGCTTTGTATCCCGGCTTAATACTTAATGACACCCTCTTTCTGATCTCGATCAGTCTTTTGTTATGATATTAGTTAAAACGTTAAGCGATAGTGACTAAGAGCACAAGAATCTCAAACTTACCCGTTTTGAAACGTTAAACTTTGGCACATAGAACCTCTCTGCCTCGGGACCCAATTGCTCCACCACGCTCTTACACCGGTCAAGACACACGCCACGCGTAAGCACATCGTGATTGTACTGGAACGTATACTTGGAGTATTTCTGGAACAAACCCCAAACAAACACATTATCACACACGCAGAAACGACACACATCGACTGATCATCACCACATCAGTAGGACGTTAAAATACTTCAAATGATTCCACAAAGCACATTATTTAATTACTTTAATAAGCCGCCATATTTCCGACCGACTTTCCGGTTTGATCACCACCTTCGCAACACAGAACACACCCTCGGGCTTGTTGTGCAGACACTGCTCAATACTGTCGTACAGTTGTAGTTGCGGAATTTTCCAATATTCACTTTCTGCAAACAAACAAACGAAAACGGGATATGAACGATCACATCGAACAATTGCCTAACACGTCCCAAACTCACTGTTATATCCTAGCAACACATCGAACGCATCTACGGTTGCTAGATGCCAACCGACACAGAGCACCGAAAGCCGAACCAAGCTGATCATTGGGGAGGGTGAATTTCGAAGGAACGGAAACTTCATAATTTGTTTCAAAAACACTTAAATTTATAATCATTTAGTACTCAATAGCTCTTTAAAACCACTAATTTCACTCTCAAACTTCAACCACCACGGGGCGATGCGACACACTTCAACGTTCAGCAGCGCCTGCTGGACTGATCTTGGACTGCGAAATTGATCGACATGGACGCTCGGTTCGCGCAGGTGTTGTAACCGGTGGCCACCTCAGGCCACCTCCCACAGCCAAGCAAACGGGGGAAGCTAGCCGACATTTATGCAGGTGTTTATGACGTACGGTCGCATGCGTTCTATCATCAGCCATTCGGTTTCCTACCACTCTCATTTTTGTTCTCCTAGCCGCGTACGTGTTCGTCCAGGCGGAAGTGATCCTTTGTCGGTGATCATGCGTCATAATTCACGCATAAAGCTGCATTTCATTTCATTTCTATCCTCATTTGCAAATCAACACACGCAAACACCTCTTCAAAGCCTCTCTCTCTCTAAAGCTTGCAAGCAACGGAGCCAAAGCCGTCTAGAGGCCGCATCGTGTTACGGTTCATTCGGTAGCTTTTCTTCGTTTAGTCAGTGATCAGCGGACAGATTTTGATCACTCCCTTTCCCTCTCTTCTTTTCATTAATTCATCACGCATTTGCCGGCAATGCTTCGATGGCTTTCGTTTTCATCTCGCCGTTTGCAAACAGATCGACAAATCGATTTCTAATCATTAATGCTTGGAAGCAGGGGGGCTCCCCTACTTTGCGTAACATTGACCTAGTGTTTTAGTTTGTTGTTTATTCGATTTGGGATTTTCAATTTTCACGGCTTCCGTGGTGATGATGGATGGCATATCAGATCGTTCAAGGCAGAATGGATCGTTTTTGAGGGAGATGCTGTGTGCTTAAAACAATATGTTTTAACAAGAAATTGGGAAAAAATTGTCTCACAAAAGTGGAGGAAAACCCGATCAAATTGAATTCCAGTTGGAATGAAACTATAAAACAAGACTGAAATGAGTTCAATGTGGGTTATTTTTCATAAAGTGTTTTCCATAACTATGACTATCATTCAACAAAATTTGGGAAAATTTTCATATTTTCCGATCAACAAGGGAAGCCTCCACAGTTGAAAATCCAAATTTATGACTAATAGGAATTTTCACGATCACGAGAACAAACGGTTACAGACGATCTCTCTCGCTGTCCATCTGTACAGCCCACTACAAAGAAATGCCCTGTTGTATTGTGATTTGCAAACAGCTTCTCTTTCATTCTCTTTTCTCCATCTCTCTCTCTCTCTCTCTCTCCAGCAACATAAAGATGATTAAGTATCTCAGGTGAGCATTTATAGCACATTGCGTCAGGGATTGCGTGAAGCTCGCGTTCGCATCATTTGACACACTGCCCTACAATAGCTTCAGCGGCCATGCCCACATACACGGTAAATGTAAGTGTTAGAAAGCGAAAGTGTCCGACAAGTGGTGAGTTTATGGATTTTTGTTTTGCAATTTTGGGGTAAACTATGGCGCTTTAAGTGTAATGAAAGGGTTTTGTTTAATACCCCACTAATGAATGTCAACGATCAAAGGCCCATTTTTCATTTGCGACATCAATCAACGAACACTAAATGATCCCTTAAAGAGGAGGAAAAGAAGTGTGCACATTAGAAAAGCTCTCATATTTCACACACCCTGAGCACAGTCAACCTTCGCGCCTACAAGGTCATCAGCTGTTCATCAACGTCGGGCGCGCAGTTCACGCGCGGGGCTGTCGCGCATCGCGTAGCGTCACGCACTAACGTCGCGTTAGGTAAACCGGTTTGCTTGCGCGCGCGAAACGCATTCATCAAAGTAGGCGGCAAGGTGGGCAAAAAGAATGTGAGGAATGAATTTGCGACTTTGGCCAGAACTAACCCAGAAGTTTGCATCTTGCCCGATAACACTAGACAATTAACCCCCCCCAAAGGTGAGTTCGTTGATTGGAGATGATCGATATTGAAAGTACCATTTAAAGTCAAACACGCCCGCCGTGTTTCTACGACGCCATATCGCACACAGCAAGCGAAAGAATCTCACATTTGTAGTTAAATTACATCCCCGATGTCCGGCACATTCCTCCACCGGCAGTAATAACATAGGTTTCCAGGCCCCCCTGTGAGGTGAGACAGACTGCAATGACAGGCTGCAGTCCGGGCAAAAAGATAAATGATATGGCATAGCTTGATGGGGTGTGATGTGGAAATTTCCACCCAGTACCTTGTTCCTTGTTGTACCGTATCCTTGCTGCCTTCGCAAAGCTCTGCAAAGGTCTAGAAAAGTCTTCTAACGCCTGCAGTGAACTTACTGCAATTGATTCCAGTAGACACAACACTAAAGGTAGTAGACAATTGTGCGTATGAGATTGTGGGACACTGTAAAACATTTGAATAATTTCTATCCCACAGTAGAAGCAAAACAGTTATTAAAGAGGTTGCGTTCCATAATTTGAATTGCTGATTTGTTTTTATCGTCCCGTTGGGTCTATGTGATCAATTAAGAAGCACGTTTATTGGTAAAAATAGCACTAAAATGGCTACTAGGTACTAAAAATGCTCTCGGAAGACGTGTGTTCGCCAACAAGTAAAAAAAGACAATCAAATACATATTTTGGAAGATATTGATGTGTAGTTTACTTTAATGAATCCTTTTTAATATTACATGTTTGAAGCATTCCTCCATATTTCACAATAACTTTCCATGCTTCTTTAAATTGATACAATGTCTGGAATCTAGCTACACTGCATCATATGCATAAATAATTCCCTCAAAATGCTGCCCCCGACACCAGCACCTTTGTGTATTACTTAAAACGTACTTTAAAAAAAGCCGTTCCGTGCTCACATCCCGTCGAAGTCACTCAGCCTGTACTCGAAGCTCACTAACGACCCTCATGAATAGGACGCACATTCGTATGCGTAGCCAACAAAAGCAACCTACTCCGCAGACTAATCGGTCCACTTCTATCCTGATTCTGGAACTGGTTCACTTAAAACTCCACTCTAAAGTCAGCTCAGACATAAACATAAGTTTACAATAGGCTTGTAGCTTGTAATCGTATCCATTTCCTGTGGTGGTAGCTCTAAACTGCTTTCCTCCCTGGTGCTGGTGCACCGTTTCCTAGAAACTGCTTAGCCATAATCGATTCTTCTGTTGCTAATTTGCTCCAGCCAGGCAGAGAAATCGAATCAACCTATCAACTCCAAACGCTCAGTGAAGGGCACAAGGGGGCTAGAAAACGCCAGTAATCATTTAACTAAAACAGTGGCCCGTGTGTGCGTCACTAGCGGGTCCGTGTTTGCATGGAGGCGTGTGTTACTTTGTAATGTTGGGTACTATTTGCTTGGACGCATAGCAAGGGAATAAAATGTAAAAGATGCTAGAATCGGTTGATGATTTTACTGTAATTAGTAAGTTTTTAAGGCAAAATTTGTTTAATTTTGCAAAAATACAAACCTTATTAGAATGTAATTATTATAGTTTACGATTCTTGTTCTATTTCCTTGGTGTTCTTTGCAGTTGGATTTGATTCGTTAGCGCAACCATTGTAGACCAGCTGTATCTCTTCCTTGTAGATGTTTTCTAATTAAAGAAAAATAAAAGAATAATTGAAATAAGTTTAAAAAAGGCTCTTATTTTAACAACTAGACTTACCCGGCTTATAGAAGAACAGCGTTTTCTGTACGTTGGAAAATGGTATTTCGATCAGCAGGCACATTAACGTCCCCATAATGTACGCCAATACCAGCGTCGAGGAGGTAGAAACAAGCTAAAAAAAAACAATATGAAACATTGAACATCCTTTCCTTCTTTGTGGTTTCCTTCCCCTCTGTCATCACTCACAATTCGCATATCGCTCACATAGATCGGCTGCCGGATGTTGCCCAGCGTGACGCGTATCACAAACAGATGGCACAGGAACACACAGTACGTCACCTTGCCGAGTGGCCGAAAGATCGAATTATTCAGCGCCGTTCGTAGAAAGCCTTTAAAAGGGGCAAAGAAAAAAACAAAACAATCGCTATCATTAGTCACGGGCCCTAGCAGAACTGTTTTCCTTTACACTCACCCCCAACACCGAACGCCAGCCCGACGAACAGTACGCCGAAAAGTGCACCCCAGAGATTCTTCGCCAGTGCCGCGTAGGCCGCTATCCAGAGCGCGGGCTTTTCAAAATCGTACGCATAAAATACGTACGCCGACAGCAGCAGGACGATTGCGGTCGGAAGCGATACGTACCAGAGCGTGCGAAAGCCCTGAAAAAAAGAACAAATTTGAATTCATACGTTTAAACCGTTTAAATTCTTTTTCTACTTTCACCGTCTCTCCCTTACCCGATGGCGAACGGCATCAAAGTTGGCGCGCTTCAGCCTGTGATACAGCAAGCCGGCGATGAGACCGGCCAAATAGCTGCCAAAGTTGGTGTGCGTCGGGATGTACATCTTGCGGTACATCGGATCATACCACAGCACATACTTGAGCGCTCTTGGGGGAGTTGTAAAAACATCATTACGGAAGTAGTTTTTGTGAAGGGGGAGCAGAAAAGAACACACACACACACACTTACTCTGGTCGTAAGATGACGACGCCTTCGAAACGATTGACGTACGTAACGATGGCCGGTATTAGAAGTGCTCCCAGCACAGCGACGGCCAGCAACGGTTTAAGCAGCTTCGGATAGCGCCATGTAAGCGCGAGAATGGCAAGCCCAATGGCGAACAGTTGAAAGTCGGTCGCAAGGTACCAGGTCTGTTGTAAACACTGCAAAAAATTAATAATGGGGAAATGATATATCCTAATCTATTAAATGCTACCTTCACTGTTGTAATAATAATAATGATCAATTACACCGTGCTACCATTAAAATGATAGCTAAATGATTGTGTTCCGCCACAGTTAAACAACCGATATCACCTCATTAAACTAACCATTAAATGACAACAACAAAACAAGGGTGTGTAAATTGTACTAACTTCATGGCCAACTTAGCCCTCCTCAACGATTCACTACAATTAACGCTAACGGTACGTGATAGGAAGCCCGCATACGACGCTACGGGCCTACTTCGATGGCCAATCACGAACGAAACGTACCGGTTCCGATACGGTGACGTAGTTGTTGACGTACAGCACGTTAGCCCACCAGTTCGTGCGGCAGTAGGTGCGCTCCGTTTCGGCTACCCGTTTCCAGATCGGACCATCCTGCAGCCGGATCAGCCAGGTGGCGTCGAGCAGCAGCATAAACGCATAAACTGGTGTTAATCTACAAGCAAACAAAGGTTTGATTTGACGTGTTTTTAATAAAAAAAAGGATATTTACCTTAACAATCGATACACAATACTTTGCAGATAGTCCCAGCAGCGGAAGCGACGCTGCTTTTCGGTAAAATCCACAAAGTGTACAGCCAGCAGGAATCCACTCACGGTGAAGTACGTCTGCACCACCGTAATGCCGTTGAATATCAGCATCGTAATGACTCGGCGATAGTTCTGTTTGTAAAAAAAAAACAACAAATAATTAAAAAAATCTTTTCTGTTTCTTTTTTCATTACAATTAATCATTTGTCATCTTACCAGCTCGACGTACTGTGGGTTCTGTAGCGGAAAGATGCAATTAAACAGCATTGAGTGGCCGGCGATGACGAGGTACATGACGAGAAACCGGACCGACTGTATGAAGCGCAAATCTTTCGTGGCGGTGCTGGACACCTTTCTACGCGCCGTCGTTAGTAGATGCCAGTTCCGGGGAAGGGAAAACGCAACGAGCAGTACGGTGGCTGGAAGGGCAAAGGATGTAAACAAAAAGGCTCCCACCATGGCAAGGAGATGGCTTTTGAACACCTACCACGGCTTACACCCGGGCGCTCCAATCCGGATCGATAGTAATCTCTTAATCCATCCGCAATCGTGCCGCCGTGGTGTGGTCGCGCTTGCCGGTATCGATAGCAATCGTACCCGGTGGACAGCAGTGTTAGGGTGAGTAGTGTACCAAGGACAAACAGAAACGTAACATCAATCTTATCTGAGATGAAATAATGAAACAGGAACAACGTTGTGAAGGAAGGAAAAGATACATATTTCATCGTTTGGATGTGGCCCGCGTCACCTAATGCTTCCGGTGCTGCTTGCACCGCGGACACCCGTACGTCCCGGTCCGTTTGCGCTCGGTTCGTCGTGCAGTATTCTACCGTTGTGTAGGCCATCAGGGAGTACTGACGTTTCAGCTCGTAATTGACACATTGATTGGCTAAACGGCGGTATCGGTTGCGCCAGTCGAGCGCCCCGCGGAACGTGTTCGGGTCGAACGTGATCTGTGTGCGCGGCGAAAGAATTGGGGTTCTAGAGAATGGACCAATTTCTACGTACAACTTTACCTGCTGAAAATCGTTAGGTTCGAAGCGAGCGCGAAAGTACTTCATCTGCGTGCGTGGATCGAACCTGGTCAGTAGCTGGTGGCATCGGTTCATGCACAGACCGCGCTGGAGTCGATCGTGGCGGAAGCTGCGCTTTCTGTCGGCGGAAAATTGCTCTATCACGGACCACAGCGGTGCGGAGTCGTTTGGGACGATCCAGCTGTCCACCAGGCAGTAGGTGGCCCGCCCGGGGAACTCGTCCAGACAGCGATCGTAGTCATCGTAGAGGTAGAGCGGTGGCATCTGATAGTAAGCGGTGACTGGAGAGTTTGTCATGCATTGTGGCGAAGGGAAGGAGAAACGGTTACTACGGGGAACATAGATTACTACGATGATTCTCGTAAAGTTGAGAGAGCAGCAAAAGCACGTGGTTAGATTTTAAGATTTTGAATTAGATTCGTTAAAGAGAACTTATATGTATCACTTTGTGTGAACAATGTTTCAATGATCTTATCTAACCTAGAAACTGAACTGAAAAAATAACAAATTTACCATCCCATAACGTTTCTTCAAATAAATTCTTCCGTGTTTTAAAAGGTCTTGGTCGGTCTCGTAGTACAGTCGTCAACTCGTACGACTTAACAACATACCCATCATGGGTTCAACCCCCAAAAGGACCTTGCCCCCATACATAGGACTGACTATCCTGCTATGGGGGAATCAATAAGTCACTGAAAACTAAATCACACAGGGCCTTAGCTGACAACGGTAATTGTGCCAAAGAGGAAGAAAAAGTTAAAAAAGGTCTGAGTTTAAACATTTAAAGCATTTTAGGAAGACTTTACAATTCAACGCTTTCGAAAATCGAACAATACGAACCTGACATGTAGACAAAGAAATGGAGTAAAAGAGAACCTTAGAAAAGTAGATACCTAGGTTTCAGTTTTTTGGAAAAGCCTGGCTCTTCAATGATCCCGTTGAAGTTATCCAGTTCTCAATAGCCATACTCAAACTGGACACCATAATAACTTCCCATTTTTAAACTCTTGGCATAGAATGTAATAAAGTTCTCAATTCTTGTCATAAAATGTTTCTTCATAAAAATTAAAAGTTATTCGGAAATAAGGAACATTCTCTTGAGTGTGGACTTAATCTACCTCTCTCACATATTGCTGGACAATAACATTAACGAAATGCTTCAGAAAATTACATATAAAATGTAACAATGCACACTGCAATTCCAATACTCACTATTAAATCCCACACTTATTCCACATTCTGTACTGTTAACGACACTTGCTCCTGCTGCACGCACCACAACAAAGCCAAATGGGAAAAGGACGAAAAATCGTGCAATTGATAAGAACATCTTAAGTACTTTTCTCATAAGCCGAAGACGAAGACGACACACAATAATAAGATTTTAGTCTCTCGAAAGTCACCGATACACTACTGACATGCTGTGCCCTGTCCAACCGTCCCGATTGGATTGCACAAAATCACTTCAAAATGCAACATAATTTCCTCGTTACTGCCCTCTTCTGTGCATTTAAAGCTAAATAACGCTACCTGTGGGGTGGGGCCATTTAATTGCAACGTATTTGCAACGACGCTAAACGGCGGCCAAATCATCCCTCATTCTCGCCCCCCTTGCACGATGCGAAAGCAAATCTATAATTAATGTCCATCTCACCTTGAACCGAACCGAACCGGTGTGTGTGTGCCCTATGGGAAAACGGCAAAAACACGCGGGCAATGCAAGCCAATAGTGCACCACGGTGGCAGTGAAAACAGAAAAATCAAATAATAGCAACAACGGAATGGTCCCGGCAACGTTTCGGAATGACATTGTGCTGTGGAGCCATGCTTTGCGACGGGGTTTTGCTATTGTGATGCCAGTCCCCTCCCCCCTTTCGGTGGGGTTTACAAAGCGGTCAGTTTAATGTTTAATGTGAATCGATACAAATAAACACGTTCGTTGCGCTGTTAAATAGCTCATTATTGATTTAAAGAGGTAGGATGTGCTTGTGCACCTTCTGCTGCAGTAACGGAGCCAATCTGGTTGCAACAAACGATTCGAACTCCTTGGAGACAAACCACTGTCACTGTCGTCAATCAATCAATCGTTTTTTTGGGTCCTTGTCGTCGAGATTTCGGATCAATTTGAACTCCTGCAAACATTCTGTGATATTATCTACATCCTCTCCACTAACTCAACCTATACCAGTGAGTTGTAGTTATGATTCGTTTTCATTTTATTACACTACCACTTAAAAAAGAATCGGAACTGATAGACAGAGAGAGAGCCCGCTACGATCGAATCTCAAGAAAACATGTAAATAACTTATCCTCACACTATCGACGCAAAGCTCATTTTCCGTGTGCTTCTTCCCCCTCTCCACTCGCTTGTACTTTTCATTTCACTGCACTAACGACAACCAAAATGCAACAAACAAGCATGAAATCAGAAACAGGGTCCAACGGAACACGTGACACATGCACGAATTTTGTTTTCCAGTTCTTAACAATATGCAATTACAGCAAAAGGCAAACGGCTTAGCTTAGTGTTTTGTCCTCCCCACTTTGTCTCTCTTGCTTGCTTGCTTTTGCAAGTTTGTTCATTTCCAAAAGCGTTCGCAGTTTTGCGTTCGCGGACGTGTGATACATATCGGTATACATTTCCATTTAAAGTTCTGCTACACAATTAAATCCAACCGAAACTTTCCCCCGCTTTTCACGGTGATGAGTGTATTGCTCGTTCGGCATTTAATATCCGCAATCATTTATGGCTCTCCTGTGTCTTTCACGCTCTTTTTTGTAGCAAATCAATTAATCTAATCAACATCGCTGACGTTTTAAGGTTCGTCTGTGTGCTACTAGTTGGTTTTAAAACAAATGTGTCTAACTGTTTTAAATCAAACTTTTGCACAGTAATCTCTTAAAGGAAAGTGTACCTGTTTCTATACATACTATATTGTTTGCTTTTCCTAATTTCTCGTTCCCACGTTTTCTTTTCTCACAATCAGGCATTTTGGTCGTTTGACAATGACAACAACAAGTGTTCCGTCCTGCAAGTGCTGCTTAGAGCTTCCGTTTTTAGATAGTTGTTTACCTAACTTACGCCGCTACGTTACGCTTAAACCTACAGTGCACTTAGTTTAGTGGGAAAGAAGTGTTTCGACTGTGTGTCTGTTGGATTTTGTTAAATATTAATATTACAATTTGGCAAAACGGAAATGCCGCGCGCCTGCAAATTGTCTGTATGCTTTCTTTTCTGCTAAATTAAAGCAATAGTTAACAACAAACATAATAACACGAAACAGATACAGCTAACCGCTTGCGCAAATCTCAAACCACACGCACAAGTGTATGAACGGGACGCGACACAAAAAAAATAAAGGAAATACTTAAACACTTACGTACGCTAGCGAAATCGTGTACAGGTATATCGGGAGGGTTTACATGAAATTACTTCACCTTTTCTGTTTGCACTTGCTCCACACACTTTCACGCGCACACTAAAGCTCATTTCGAAGCAGCTTTACCGTATCCTTTTTGACTAATTATCCTGAAAAATTGCTGTACCACAATTTCAACCATCATCATCATATCGGCATTTGTAACAATTTGGAAAAGAATGCACGAATTTATAGAAAATTTGTTCACCCAGTAAAGCATAGAAAACACAAACGTCACAATGCACGCGGGTCGTTTAAGTACGCGTGAACCAATACAATTCACCTATCGTCTACCAGGCGCCTCGTGACGTTATGTTTACCGTGCAAATCCTTTTCAGAATTTTCCCATTTTGAGGTATGGTGTATGGAGGAAAATAAAGAATTGTTTCTAAGGGTATGTGGGAAATTAAATATAAATACTCCTCTACAGAAAGGGTCCGTGTGTTTTGCATTGATGATTCTATCGCTCGTTAGTATCTCGTGCCTATCTGCTAGACTCGTCTGCTACTAGAGAAGTTACAACCTTCCGTGTTACTGGTTCCGTTGCCGTGTGAGTGTGCACGTTTTTTGTTTGTAAGTTTGTAAGCGCAAAATGTTTGTTTTTTGTTTGTTACTAATTCTTCATAGACTATACTAAACTTGGTAAGAAACCATATTAAACCATAATTGTCTCCTTCCGTTCGGCTAGGTGTCGTGTGTACTATTATCATGATCATTAAACGCTACGGTAGGTGTGCAGGTTACAATGTTTCTCGTTTTACTAGCGCTACGCTGAAACCTCCGAATAAGTAGCTACCGTAACACTACGTCAATCATTTACAAACTATGTACAACCGTGTGTTCTTTTTTGTTTTGTTTTAAACCTTTTGCGCAGCTCCCCGGTACTACAGGTTCAACTGTGCATCACACTACTGCGCCGTGTCATAAATATCTAACAACAAACAAAAATTCTATCCTCATCTCATACTTCTTCCCGCCCGCCATTCCTGCTGCTACATGATTGTTGGTCATAGTAATATCATGAGTTTCAAGCGTTTTCTAAATATATGTGCCCTCCTCTCGCGTCGTCTTGCCCAGGCTTCCCTTTTTCGTGTACAATTGCGTGTAGCACATCGGTCAAAGCGCCCTCTTTTTTGTCAAACTATCACAACCACACAGTACCATCCCCTCCTCTAGCGAAAAATCACAAAATCTAGTAGAACGGGTTGGCGTAATATCATACACACTCGTCCTGGTTCTGCGCACAGTACTTCGGGAAGATCGGTTCCGCCCGCAGGCCCAGCTCGAGCAGATGGTTCCGGAACACCGACATCCGATTGTACACCTCGAGCGGCACCGACTCACTGTACCGCTCCTCGGTCGGATCGGTCCACAGCCGCTCGGCCAGGGCGGATGCGCGCGGCCACAGCCGCGCGTCCAGTATCGACTCGTCCACCTGCTCCGTCCACATGCACGCCTCGCCGCCCAAAATCTGACGCATCTGCAGCGTGGTAAGCTTCATCTCCTCCCACGGCCGATGCTTGTACACCGTCTGCCAGTTGCGGTACGGCGAGCAGGCCCCATCGCCCGTCGACCGCCAGCTGCCGAACCCGCAGTCCAGATACCACGCGTCCACGTGCGATATCACCAGACTGTAGCCGCTGTTGATGAGCTGGAAGTTTTCGGGCCACTTGCTGCCGCCCCACACCTGCACCGCGAACGTGTTCTTCGACAGGCACGGCGCACTGGTAAGCCCGCTCGACCACACGCCGACCAGGCGCGGTGCCGTCGCGTTCTGTCCACTGGCGAGCTGCAGCCGATGGTACGCCTGCAGCATAAAGTCGCACCACAGCGTGCGCATGTCCGAGTCGTTAAAGTGCTGCTGCCAGCACTCCAGGTTCACCTCGTCCCCGCCGATGTGGAAGTAATCCAGTGGGCCGACAATCTCCAGCAGCTCCTCGTACAGCTTCTGCAGGATCAGATAGGTGTTGTTGTTTTTCGGGTTGAGCTGTCCGCACGGTGGCTCGCCGCAGTAGTTGCTCCACGGCTGCTGGTTGATGCACAAGCTCAGCTCGCCGAGCCCGTGCTTGGGACCCCAGTCCCACCCATTGCCGGCGTGGGCCGGTGCATCGATCTCCGGTATGATCTGGATGCCGCGAACCTTCGCGAACGCGGTCAGCTCCCGGACGTCGTCCGCGGTGTACACCTCACGCTCGGAGTAGGCACCGTACCGGGCGAGCTGCGGATAGTGGCGCGAAACGAACGGGAAGCTCTGCGAGTCCGTGATGTGCCAGTGGAACCGGTTCAGCTTCGAGTGGGACATGCCGACGAGGGTGCGCTTGATCGCGTCCACCGTAAAGTAGTGACGGGAGGTATCGAGCATAAGGCCACGGTAGCTGCGGGAGAGAAATGGAGCTTACCATATGACACCAAAAAAGATTTCAAGGAGGACTCACTTAAATTTTGGCACATCTTCAATGGACGCCTTGTTGAGGACCTTCAGCGTACGCTCCTCGTCATCGAACCAGATCAGCTGCTGCAGCGTGGTCAGCCCATGCTTTGCGCCAAAGAACGTGTTGGCAGTTATTTTTACGATCAACACACGTGCAGAGTCTATGAGAAAGGACGGAAAAGGTTTAAATTTCGAATTTCTAGGACATCATCCACTCATCTATCACTTACGCGTCACCGTCATGTTGTAGCTCTCGTCCGTGTGCAACGTCAGGTGCGTATCGCCCGACTTCTCCACGTGCACGTTCACCTCGAACGCGTCCACATCGTACCGCTTGTCGCTGACCAGCTTGAAGAAGTGAATCTTCCCCACGCCGGACGTTTCCGACCCACCGGCACTCCTTCCAACCGTGGCCGCATCGTTCACCTCCGTAGCGAGCGACCGTTCCTCCGCCCGGGGCAGCTGCTGCACCCCAGCCGGGACGGACGCCGCCGGCACCGCACCCTCGATCTCTTCCAGCGTCGCGCCGTGCGAAACCATCGCGGCACGAACCTCGGCCCGCAGCACATCGTACGCGTCGTGCAGCAGCTTATCGACCGGCTCGAACTTGGTCACGATTTTCACGTGCATGTCCGACAGCCGAAAGCGGGACGTTTTGCTACCGATCGTGGTGGCACCGGTCGGCTGCGGCCAAATATTGATCGGCCCACAGGTCATTGTACAGGTTAGGTAGGGGATACGCTTGCCGGGTGAGCTGCTGCTGCTGCCCGCGTTTGCGCTCCCGGCACCGGCTGGCGCTTGTCCTCCGTGCTGCTGCTGGTGCGCGTTGTTCGTGTCAAAGTCCTCCTCCACCCCATCCACGAAATGGTGCCGCACGCACCGATTGTTGACACACCGGTACGTCCACAGCCGCTCGATGGGACTGTGCAAACGAAAAGGGAAAGTAAATTAATAAGTAATTCGATCAATAAATATAGGTATTTAGGTTAGTGCCGTAGCCCAGCGTTGGAGAGTTGGAGTGTGTGGGAATATTATAATCTCTTCCCGCCCCCCTGTCTACAATGTGCTCAAACCACTTTACTCAAGCATGCAAAGCAAATATGTATCCATTTCCATACCGAACCAGACCAATTTTATGGTCTTAAGCAAAGTAAACCCCTCATCCATCTCTTGTGGAGTTTCCAACGGACCACACCAAGCAGAAAAAAAACCGCCATTCGGAAGCTAATTGTGCTTTATGCTTCCATTTCCGCTCATTAGTATGGTTTTATCGTCGCAGGCAAAATCGTTAACGGGCAGCCTCGTGACGGACTGGCTCGGTCCGAGACATTTACACGGATCATAAACTGTCGTGCCGAAACGTTGATTATCTGGTTGGCAGTAGAAGTGGGACCCCTACGTTTGTCGATGAGAAGGTATGCTACCGGGTAGCTGCTTCCTACCCACATCATTGTAGAGCGAGAAGACACAACCAAAAAGGGAGTTGCGCCCCCCGCATAACGAGAAAGGCGTGGTTGGTGCTTCATTCGTTGCCGCAAAATGGAAGTAATTCTTCAAACCAAATGTTACAATAAATTCGATTACATTCCTCACTCCAATAATTGTAATTTACTTTTTTGGTCCTTTTTTTCTTGGATTGCTTTTTATGCGCAGGAAACGAAACAACTTACTTTACGGGGATGGCACTGTCCCGGACGCTATCGCCAGCGCTCATCGGAGCGCCGTCCAGGCTGCCATCGACGATGTGCGTGTTATAGATGCCCATCGCCATCGTGCTGGAGGGTTTGGTCGACTCGGAACTGTCATTCCAGTACAGCAGCAGCAGGAAGCTTGCCAGCGCACAGACGGACACTACCACGATCGCCTTCTTGAGGGCGGACCTCGTGAGGGCAATCTTTTTGAACATGTTTTTCAGCACCGTGACACGGATGTTGCGCGACTGTGTGGATGCTATCGAGGAGCGCTGCAAGAAAGGAAAGAATGGAATAATTGTTTATTTATAAAGACACTACAGCGCACCCAAACCTAAACTACACTAAATGGGGGAAAAAAACTTTAATTTTCCATATCTTTCAACCAAATCCAAAATTAAAATCTAAATCGGTACCAAAAACGATGCGATAACTGAATTATCAAATAGTCAAATTGTTCACCCTCACAGCCTCACTACAACACCGAGAAACATCAATCAAAAACTGACACCGCATAAAAGGCAAGAAGAAATGTGTCAATCTGGAAATTCGGCATGGCAAATCCATCCGGACTCTCAGGACTCACAGCAGCAGTTTGACCACACTTTTACCGCATGCGACAATACGGCCGGAATGGATGGGATTTTTGGGGTTAGATCAGGCTGCTAGGAATTAATTAAATTAGGACATCTCTCAGGTGAACTTTCGGGTGCGTAGTTGCGGTATTGTATCACCTTTTGGAAATAACAGAGTGATTTGATCTGATTTGAACGGATTGGTGGACGAATTCTGATGTCACTGGAAGTGTCGTACTGGTGAGAGAGAAATCATTCGTTTATGAATGAATATCTATTATTGCAGGGTTTTCCAGGTGTTCTCATAGTTGTGGGACACTTCATTGATCTTATCGGAAGTGAACTGCATATGATGAAAATTGGACTCAACGGCACCCTTTTTGGATAGGCGCCTTGGAAATTCCTATTAGAGTTGTGCAACAAGGATGCTCTAGAGTCCAATTCCCACTACATTAAGTTCATTTCACGTAAGAAGGAGTCAATAAAGTGTCCCACAGCTATGATAACTCCTGGAAAACCCTGTAATACATGTCGGCATTTATAAATGATTTAGATTAAAAGTGGAGCGGCAAAACGAGCTTCACGGTCTAATGAAATATAAAAGATGATCCAAATTAAATTAACCCAAATTGTACAGGCTTGAAGCAGACGTCTTCTACCAGAAACTATTCCCTTTCCTTAATAACTAACTATAACCATCACAGTAGTGTCACAGTCACAGAGAACTTTCCGCTAAGAGGAATGACTTATGTCACATTAGCAGGCGCGCAAAGCTCCACTGTCTTCAATCTTTGTTCCATCTTCCATTCAAGTTAACATATCCAGGTGTGTGATAATCCGACACATTCTGCCAGCGAACTGGGAAATAACACACACACGCCCGCGGAGTGGAGTGCGAGTCTATGGAAAGTTTTCTGATTATACCCGTAAGAACTAATCAGACTAAATTGGCGGCAAAAATGTGAATCCAACCAGTAGTAGAGCGCAGCCGTAGGCAAAGTTCCAATGAACTCAAGGACGTTTGCGACATGCAGAGACAACGCGAGAAACGACGCGTCTCCGGGAAGTAGGTCCTTCACGGGTGCATTCACACTGACTAACATGGGTGAGTGATTATTATTAGCCAGACAAAGAAATAAACCCACTAATGAGAAAAGTCTTGCCGGAGGAGTTGGGCAGATGATGGCATGTAAAGGTAGGGCCTGGGATTGATATATGTGATGCTGTTTTGTTAGGGTTGAAAGGACTTTGTTTCGTACCCCCAGTCGGGCATGAATAGATGCGTTTTAGAGCAACAATAGAATAGGACAAGGTTTGTATGGGACCAACCGTGCAAAATTCAACCGTTGTGGTGTCCATTTTTTAGATTCCACTATTACAAGCTCCATCGCAGATAACTAACAGCTGTAAGGTGCACCAACAAATCATGAATGAAGGTAAGAGTTACAGTGCACAGTAAACCGATACGCGAAGCGCACAATGACCGGACAATTGAAAGCCTAACCGGGAAGTAACGAAACCCCTTAAGCCTCTTGTCTGGTAATGGACGGTCATCGCGTAGTACAGCATCAGCGAAACTTTCACCTTCGCTTCTGCTGTTTCCCCCAAATTGAAGGGTCATCATCATGATTCACGGGGCAAGACTCTTCACGAAACAGACCACACAAAAAACCCCGAAAGACACAGGTAAGGCAATGTGACATTAGAAGGCAAAGATTTTTTGGCGAAAGTGATGCCATCGTCGGTTGCTGAACCCCACGGCCACGGGAGGCTGGTAATTAAATTTACTTCAAATGAATCGCGAACCGCCCCAAAAACGGTGTCCATCCGTCGTCGTTGTCGTCGCCGACGACGGGCGAAAGTGTGGCTTAAGTGTAGCTTTGTCGAGCAGTGAGGGAGTGTTGTGGAGAGGGAGTTTTTTTTTTGTTATGCCGGAAGCTACTCGTACGGAACTACACAGCTTCCCAAAGTGTGGCGCAGGTCCACGCAAAACGTTACGTAAAATCACTTAGAGGGACAGTTTTCTAACCAGTTTGGGAGGTGACGCACTGAACACCAGTTGGGCACGACTTTAAAATGAACTTAAAGAAGAAAAAAAAATGGCAACGGAAAGCTTTTTTGGGAGTGATTGAAAGGGAACTACTTTACAACTTTATTACTTTGCCGCTGCATTAGTGTGTTAGTGGTAGTGTCAAGAGTTTTAATACGTTTTCATGATTGTTAATAAAGATCTCTTTTTTAGGTTTCGCTTACCCTACTGTTGTAGTCATGAGAGAGCAACATGTTTTAACTGTACGCAACCATGGATTTACAATACCTGCAAAGAGAAGAATTGAAAGAATAGGTTTGTTAAATAGCTCAATTGCTGACAAAATACTCAGAAATGTATTATATTAATCTTTTTTAATGAAAACATACTCCTAACTGTCATACATTCGACTGTAAGAGACAACTTAAGCTCGTATGCATTTAGTTAAAGCTCTTATCCTATTCTACAACCGAGCTTTTTACGGCATTCACTTCATTTACCAACAGGAAGACAACATATAAGACAGAGGAAATTTGCATCCTAAAGAAAGGTTGATCTACATGGCACACAAAACACTGCTCTGACACTGCTACACCTGCTCTCACAGCTGGAAAACTGCATTTGCGAATATTCTTCCCGTGCCTCAACTTCCTTTCTCCACAACTGGCAAACCAAAACCAGCCCGGACGAGCGAGCTTCCTATTCAGGATGTAGTAGCGTTTGGTACTGGGGTTTGGGAGGGCGAGAGGCCTTGCTCAGCAAAAGAATACCGCCACAAGCAGATCTTTGCCGTGTCACACAGGCCCGGTGAAATGAATTGCGAAATTTCAATCTATCTGAAATAATTGAATTGGAATTAGGTAGCACAGTCGTAGCCGTCGTAGTGGTGGTAGTGGTAGTAGCAAACTAGTCCACACCGTAAGTCACTCCCGTACTAGCGCGCCACTACTGAAACTGGAGGTTGTACTTGAAATAAAACATCAACTAGAACAACACACAGAAAAAAAACACAGAGAATGGTTGCAATATTCGCTTCCAGTTTTTGTTATTGCTGGTTGTGAAATGTAGGAGTCCTACGAAATGCCCCCCTCACACAGATGCGTCCCTCCTGTCGGGTCTGACAAAAGCAGAACGACGTCTCGTCGTTATAAACCGAACCAAACCAACGGAAGAGGGGAAAAAGCTCGTTATATCTTTGCACAAACCCGACCGACCGAAATTTAAACCGAAATCCGTAGCATAGGAAACGGTACAACAGTACCAAAGGGATGGGGTAGCACGAGGGGACGACCGACCTCAACAACACGCGCGCGCTTACGTATAGTAACGAACCACGAATCACTCTTCTGGCTCGCGCTACATTCTCAATGACCGCGAAATATTGCGCTCTGCGTGATTCATCTGGATGGGGATTATTTTTACCATACGGATCCCCTCGGATGTTTGCGTTCTAGGCGGAAATCCCATCGTACTGTTGGGCTGCGTTCTGATCATGATGATACTGATGATGAAGTTGCGGATTTTTGGAGTCGGAGAGAAAGGGGACAAAATTGATGACGTAGACCCTGTTGTCTCCTTGGTGTAAAGAGAGTTCCAAATGTCAGGCATTGGAAGATATCAGCGTATCTTGCTGCTTTGCCTTTGGTAATATGTCCAAGGAGCATTTTCGGTTGTTGCGTCTATTTTAAGACATCTTCTGGATAGTATACTACGCAAAGGATATTTTGATGCTATCATTAAAACAATTATTAAACATAATTGCTAATGAATGGAGCAACGCAGGCGGAGAAACCGAAACGTCTTGCAGGGGTTAAGTTGTCGTGCGTAATTTCGTAACATGTGCGACCAGACATTCAGGCAAATGTTAAAGGCCTCAACTGTATCCTTTCAGGCAAAGCACGGGATCATGTGGGTTATCAAAATGAAGCTGAATGCTGGATCGGTTGGAGCTAATTACATTGTACACAAATCATAGACGTTGCCCCAAAATAAAGCAAATCCTTTCTTGAATGCGTTACAGATGAAGGTTTGTTGTTTCATTAGCTTTAACTGTTTTAAATATAGAGAATCTAAAGGAAAACTGTTAAGTTGTGAAAGGTAGAACTCTACTTCATGTAAAAAGATCTTCAGGAATAATATCTACAGTAATCTGTATCTACGTCAGTAGCTTACTGATTACTAGCTCAAAAATAAAACTCCGAACCTCAGTCGATCTGAAGCCGAAATAGATACCGAGGATTTTGAATAGAAATATCTCAATTCTGAATCCATGATGCTAAAACTGTGCGTCACGCCCATCCCGCATCCTGTAACCGAGACGACAGTGTATTTTAAAATTCTCATAACATTCGCATCGATTGCCAATATTGGACGTACCATTGGCCCATCCTGTACAGCATATTGGAGTCAACAGACAAAAATTAAAATCCCTATACGATGATCTCACCACACGAGGTCCTCCTCTACCACACACACACAGACAAAGGAAGGCCGCAATAAAACCGCAAATGATTTGCCGCAAACTGACGCATAAAACGTGTCCAAAACTGTGTGGCCCATCCACCCCCGGGGGCGTATCGTATCGTGACCGAAGCTTCGAAGCTCATCTAATTAAGAAGGAAGCGAACGGGCGGGCAGCAGCAGGAACCGGGACGCCATTACGTAAGTTATCGTTACCACAAAACTTATCGGAAATGAAAGGTCGTGTGGTACGAGAAAAGGAAGTGTGGGGGGGGGGTTCGAGGGAGGGAGGGTGTATTTTTAACGCAACCAATCAATATTAGCCGGCATCGCGAATAAATGAACTCTTTTTAACAGTCGTTTAAAGTTCATTTTGGTTTAACCGAGTTCATTTGCTGTTCATTCCTGTTAAAATAAACGACCGTCAAAACAGTTAACGACTGCTCGATATCGCATATAGGCAAACACGGGGAAAAAATCGAGCAGTATAATTAAACGACTGTTAATTTGTATCGCATACGCTCTTGACAGTCGTTTGTTTAACGGCAGCATATGACCAGTCGTTAAAATTAACAAATGAACTCAATGCGTTCGCGATGCCAAATTCTAGCAATTTTTAACGACTCTGGTTAATTTTTAACGACTGTTAATTTTAAACCAATTCTTTCGCGATACCAGCTATTGTTTACCAGCCACACAGGGGTAGTAAGTAAAAGGGCACCACCACCGGCAGCACCACCACCGGCAGCGGCCCATGCAGTTATTTCGGTTTTCCACTTATTTAATCACTAGCGGCGGTATACTTCGCTTCCGTTATTCAAATAACAGGCAGAGAAGGGGAAAAGGGGACAGGAGAGTGGTAACGGAAGTGGTTGACATTTAGATGGTTTTGTTAGTTTTATTTATTTACGGCTGTACGTTGCTGTTGAGAAAGCTGTTCCTTACTTTATTTGCTGCTTTTTTGCATTATTTGCATTTTTTGTGAAAGAGCTGTTAGTTACTTATTTTTTTATAACTTTATTTTCAACACAAATTGTTGCGGGGAAATAGTTTTCCTTACCACAAAACACTCAATCATCGTTCTCTTCTCTCTCTCCCTCTCTCTTGGTGACGCTCACTTGCACGCACTCGAAACTGTTCCGTACACGCACCGGGCAACCACCACGTGCTCTACGCCAATGCACGCGGCAAGATGATGGGCAAAAAATCACACCAAACTAACCGAACCGATACCGAGCGGCCAACTAAAGAAAGCGTCGCTCGACAGCATCGACATCGGCTCTAGCAACCGGGGCACGAGCATAACACCCTAACCCGATCCCTCTGCTGTTCTGCTGCTGCATGACTTCCCTCTTATGATTCCCGCTCTTTCCCACACCCTAACCAACCTTAACAACCCGCAAACACAGACACACACACCCACAAAAAGGTGGTAAATAGTTTGCAGCCTAGCGCCACCCTAACAACCCACCCACCCGCACACGGTGTCATTATGTTCGCTGGCGCATTTAGCTTTCTTTTTAAGCGCAAAGGAACGACCCAATATGAGCAGAGGAAAAATTAGGCGCACACGGTAACCAGAAGCTAGCAGAAGGTTGAAGAACCAGGGAAAAGAACAACCAATAGATACAGGTGCAGCAGTAAAGCTTCTTCGAAGTGAAAAAGAGAGATAGAGAGATAGAGAGAGATGGAGAGAGATGGAGCAAGAGGGAAAGGGAACAAGAGGACTTTGAAACGGAAGTGAAGAGCAGTACACAAATCACGGCAAACGGTGGGAAAAGCTACGCGGCATGGTCCATGGGTGGATAAGCGGGTGAAAAGCTCTACCTTTCCGATGCCTTCAGGCGCAAACCTTCTCATTCATTCGGCACCGGTCGATTCTTCCAAACTACACTTACCGTTTTTGTCTATGTAGGGATGAGGGTGATTCGCTAGTTTCTTTTGTGGCAAGTTCTTGGCTCAGTTTAGTTTCCAAGTTTCGGAACATTGAACGGCAAATGAGGGGGAGGGTAAGTCTATTCAACACATTATTATTTGTGTACCTTGCTGACTTTTAAATTCTTGCGAAGGTCACGAAAAGGTAGTGAATGGTAGAAATGTTAATGTGGTAATATATTATAAAAGAAATATGTCTTGAAATGTTTTAAATGAACATGAGATATTCATTCTATACTAAAGTACATCAAACACGTTTAAAAATTATCAAAACTGCCAGAAGATGGTGCGAGAAAATACAAAAAAAAGAAAATTAATATAAACAAGAACAAGAAGAACAAATATAAAAGAAAAACTGATAAGCTCGGATGAAAATATGTAACAACAAACTATACAAAACGATAAATAGAACAATGATTTAAAGCATAGCAAGTAGACCCTTCATGAAACAAACAAAAAACAAACAAAAAGCATAGATAAAAGCAAAACATGAAATGAAAGATACACAAAATCAGATACAAAGATTTAAGTAAAGCTGTAATTATTGCAACATTAAAAAATAACATTAAAGAACGTTATTTTAGTAAAGAATAGCCAAAACTCCGTAAAGAAAATATTAAAAAGGCAAATGAAATGTGAAAAGAAAACATCATTTCAAAACAGCAAAAAAACGGGGCAAAGGGAGGAGAACATTCCAAAGGACAAGAAGGATTCAACAACAGCCCAAAAAGAAAGGATGGTAAGATACATCGAACCGAAATCGCCCGAGGATAATGGTACAAAATGTCAGCGGCTAAGCAAACCCGACCAGAAAAGGACAGGGAAAGGCTAGAGTTGTACGAGCTTTTCCAACACACGTGCACACACACACACACACTGCACACATCATCAGCTGTGAACGTTTTTGCCCACCGCCGAACGCACCCAGAGCATTCACCATTCACGAACAACGGCTGCACTGGAAAGCTTACACAACACAGCTGTGGAGAGTCGGACGTCGAAAGCACGAAAAGGTGTAAGCTTCTCTCCTTTCCTTCCACTACTGCTCTTGAAGCTCCACCGGAAAAGGACACAGTGGGAAGGTAAGACTGGGAAAAGACGGACGACTACGGGCCACGCGCAGACACACCGTATTTCCCGCCAGGAGCTCGCGCTCGGGAGCAGCGTGTTTTCAGTCGGCTCGTAGGAAGTGTCGCGTGCAGGCGTGCTGCGCCGTACAACAGCAAGAAATACTCTCCCAGAGTCGGGTTTCGTGCTCGGTTTTTGGTGTGCAATCCGTGGTGCGCGCTCGTGCGGTGTTGCCGACCATTCCGACACAACAGCGACCACGTGCGGGTGCGTTCGTTTGCTGGGTGGAAAGTACATTGTTTACACGCGTGGATGTGCAGCAACAGTGTATATGGTTGCTCTGGAAGGTGCAGAAGAGTTTTGTGTTGCAGTTTTTAGTGATTTTGTGGATCTAATACCAAAGCAAAAGGCTTTTCGTTGCGACAAAAATAACAATCAATCGCGTATGTAATGACAAATTTAACAAATGCGTTAGTGAGACCCCAATTTCATACCTTATTCAGGCGTCTATGACGTGATTGGGGGTTATGGTGCTTAAAAAAAGATAAAAAAAAGATGTGCACTATGGGACAAGCCCTAGAAGGTTTGTTGTGGGGCTAGCGATTGCCATCGCAACGGGGATTGAGTAGCAATGGTTCGTTGCAATTGGACAATGTCACACTACACGTCATCCAACAGAGAGAAAAAAAAAACACACACACACACGCGAACTGGGAATCCCTTTGGAGTAGAAGAAGCGACACGCCAACGTCGATGATACTACCGTGAGCCTTTTCTCGCGGGTATACTTGACCTTCCCCAGCCCTGGACGGAGCACGGCGGCCCGATGCAAGAACCTAACCGAGCTTTGCGTCAATTGCCGGTAAACTGGAAGTGCTGACAAACACACATACAAATGCCGATCGATGACAATTCCATTCCATTAGAGGAAGTCATTGATTTGTGCTTCTTTTTAGCTTTTAGCTCACCCGCGCTATACAGTACTCAAGGCAAAGAGGGTACCGCGCGACTTTGCGCCTTTAATCGCATCGCTTTCTCCTTCAACTGAATGGTTGAGTTGAATGAACGGGGAAGCAATGTTCACTGTAATACCACCACCACCATCAGCTCTCCCCATTTGGCCGTTTTTCGGTCGGTCCAAGAGACGGTCCGCTCTTCCGTCTCGTCATTAGCTGATTGGGCTTCGGACAGTGCGCGCCGTCTTTCCATCAGTGAGGTGCAAAACGAAGACTCGTAAGACAGCGCGCAACCTTCTACACGCGATTAACCATTAGCCCTGGGGGTCCTGCTTACACACTATCATCAAAGCATTTTCGCGCCATTTAATCGATTCGGTAGTAGTGGTAGTGTTGGTTAGTGATGTTCGAAGAAAGCGTAAGACCAAACATTTGCTCCGGGTTCCGGGGTGTTGTGGCTTTTAGCGTGGAAGTGGCAGTAAACAGCAGAGGGGGAAAATGGAAATAGCGGTTGCCGATGGTACCCCTCCAGGGCAGATCACCACCGATCATAGTGCAATGGAGCAGCAGAGCTGGCACAAAAGGAAGTGTGGTCCTTCATTGCGTAGATAGTGGTGCTGCTGGTAACACTGCCAGCGGAGCCGAAGACAGATCAGACAGCGTGTGGGCATATAGCGTCGTGCGAGCGGAAGTTTTCTGCTGTTTGCTCTTTGCAAACACTTTGCAAAACAAAACCACCGCGACAGCAAATCTCGTGTGTGTAGAAAGGAGTCTATTCTTCCTCTAATGGATACAAACTGTTCGATTGATCCGTGTCGGTGATGTTAGGGGAGACGATGAATTGATTGAGTGAAAGTGAAACGAAGCAAACAACAAACTTCTAACGGTTTTGCGGGACACGAAAAGAGCCTGACAGTGTGCCTTGTGTCGGTGTGTGTCTTGTGGAGTCGAATACGACACTATCGAGGAGTCGATGATTGCATTGTCAGTTTGATTTTTTTTCCATTTCTTCAATACAAAAGTGCAATGAGAGAGATATAGACGAGTAAGCTATTATTGGAGGCCAAAAATAGAGCCAAAGTAAGCAGGGATAATCCTTCTAAATCCCAGATCCTAATGAAATTAGACCCCTTGGAAGTGTTCACATCACAATTCTCAGCGTAAAGAGATATCATTGGAGCTCTGGAACTCCTGCCAGAGCAGCTTAAAAGAAGTACAAGTAGTTTGATTGAGTTATAATAACTTTGACCGACAGAGATAGAACTCCTCCCCATTCTTCTCAGTCTATCTGCAGGAAAGTGGATGTTACTACTCTACTTGATTGAACCATTTCGGGAATGTTTTAATCATTGAATTAACCCCATTTCCCACCGATCAAGCAGTTTGCATTTTAATTGCACCAATGTTTCACCGTGCAATGCAACCGAAAAGCACCCTGAATCGCCAGGGCTTGTAGCGGCACAGCCAAGCGGCAAAGTGGTGTCTTGGTACCGAGCGCCCACAGCAATCCACTAACGAACCGCGTCGTTCCGCGTTAATCTGTTTTTCGCGTGCCAGTGCCACACCTGCTTTTCTAACAAGAGCTAAGCATTAAAACCAGTACACTACAGCACCGGTGAGTTATAGGCAGCTTTACGGACCCGCGGTTTATAACTACTGCTACTGTGTACTCTTTGCCAACCAAACAAATCGCGCCGCTTATCGATAGCGAGGTATGTAGTATGTTCCGAATTTCTCGAAACCACCGGCCGCCTCGCGCCGCGGCGTAATGCTTCCGGCTTCCGGCGGTGCGGGGGCTTTCTTCCTGTGTGTGACCTCTATTTTTCCTACCCGGTTGATATGATGGATAGCATTGCTGTGGGTAAGGCGTCGTTGGTAAGTGCCCACCATCACCGTCGGACCACACGCCGGACATACATCAGTCTTGCTGTAGTGTTTCTTGCTGCATTAAAAGCGAAGGAACCTCCAAAGTGACCATCTATTTGGGGACCTTCTACACACACGGGACGGAGCGAAATGGGCAAAATCATGGGAGAAAATAATGGGTTTTGGTAGCGACATTCTTCAAAACAAAAGCTCTTACCCAGTTGTTGGCACTTGAAATGGTGTTTATGTCAAGGATTTTCGGGTGACGCATCGAAAATTGGGCAGAGAACGGGGTGCTTTATGCTCGTAATTTGTTCATTTTGACAGAAGGATGTCGTAATTAGTGCTTTATTTTGTCAAACATGAAGTAACGGAATAGGAGGGAACATTATGAGTTAATCTTTTGGATTTCTCGAAAAAGGTCAACGGTCTAACGTTATAATCATGAGTTCAGAAGCAAAAACGTTCTACTTTAAGGTCATTGAGGTCAGAATTTCAGTGCAAGTGCAAGAGTGATTTAAAAACTCTAAATCTAATAAATCACCATAAAGATTGAAATTTCTAATTAGAATAATCTTCAATGTTTTACTTTGCATTTAGTGACTAGCATATAAGTGTTTAACCAACGAATTCACTCTCCCATTGGCACCTAGTAAATGACTTGCTAAACCCTACAACAAACATTAACATAAAAGCATGACAGATTTTCATCTAAACGAATCGTTTTTCGATCCGTATCTATTATCACCAAGCCTCAAATAAATTCACCGTAAACTCCCCCTCCGTTCGGTACGGTACTGTGTCTCTTCGGTGTCGCCCGGACACGGATAAGATCAACAGGAACGCCGCCGAGCCGTTTTGCTGCCCAATCGGGTGCATTATGCATCGTAAATGGAGCTATGAATGTGATTAGCATTTTTATGCCATTTTGCTGCTCCGAACGGCAGACCGACCCCGAAGCAGATGGATTTTCTCGTTACGCTGCCAACGGTGCTAGGTGGCGTACTAAGTGAAAGTGGAACGCCACAGCACGTCCCGTGAAGTGAAGAAAGGTCAGAAAAGGCCCGTTGGTCTTGGGGTGATAGTTTTTCAATTTTCCTTCCTTTCTACTTCGCTCCAGTGACAGTGACAGTGTTACGCTCGCCAAGCATAAGGCAGTTGTCCAGCCGTTCAGTGAAACATTGGTGAAAAGTGCAATGATTTCCAACCGTAACAGTGCCCACCAACGCAGACCGCACAGAGTGCACAAGTGAAATAGGTGCACAAGCACAAGTGAGTGAGTGAGCGAGCGCAGCGCCATTTTTTCCCTCTATCCCGAACGGAATGTGTCGAGGGGTAGCGAGCCGGTAACGACGCCGGGCCGGGACGACGAAATCGAACCGAAAGTGCAGACGCTGAATTCGTCGGGCATGTCCTTGAAGCGGCTCGCCGTCATATCGGCCGTCGGTTCGCACAACAGCTTCAACAATCAGACCATCTCGTACATCAGCTCGTACAGTGGGGCGAGCGGGAGCGTGGAGCAGGGCGTCATCGTTGGGCACGGTTCGGGCGGGTCGGGCAGTCTGCGCACCGGTGGCCACCACCAGGGACTGCAGACGATGCGCCCCGGGGCGAATCTGCACGGCAATGTGAACATCATGCTCGGCGGGTAAGTTTTGTTCATCGATTAGACATTATTAGTACAAATGATTAGTATATTTTAATGCTGCTTTGCAAATGTGTTATTTTAAGTGCAAAGTGTGTATTTGATACAGTTTTCAGGGGTAAAAATGTTAGAAAATAATTCTGCATCATTAGTAGGCTTAAATTCCACATTTTATTCAAACGACTTTAACATGATAAGTGACGAACCCTCTTACTAAACTACTTATTTGCATTGTTTTTTCTTAAATTACTATTCAAAATTGACACGAAAAAAGCAAAAAGCATAAGCATAAAGAACTACTTTTTTTCCAACAAGAAGCAAGTGATAAAGTCGATATTCATCATTTTTATTACGCTCATAATTGTAATACCAATCCCATATAAAAGACAGCGCCATTCCTCTGCATAACAGTCCGGAACTTTACCAAATGCCCGTTGTAAATTACTACAAAACACACCTCACTCACCCAGACCACCGCGCCCAAATAATGGCACACGCCTAGGCACCTCCAAACCTCGAACCACCGTGACACGACGCTAACTCGATTTCCATCAAACGAAATCAACTTTTACCACTGCTGCTTCCCTTGCTTCCCCTTCAGTTCCCTTCTCTCTTGTTTACACTCCAGCACACTCCATATCTTGCACACACACAAACACACTATATGGGCGCCCTCTATTTGGTAATAAAATATCGACCCAACACACAGCGTTCACGCGCAAATCAACCTTTTAAACAACCCCGCAGCAAAAGGCCACCCTTTGACCCCGGTGTAGTAAGGTATTAAAGTAATTTATTCACTTTTAATTTCACCAATTAGCGAACATTTACATTTCGTCCACAGTGTGGCAGTGTCTTTGCTGGCAGCTAGGCTAAAGGCTTGCAGCAAGCTCCCCCCTTAACGTCGGCCCCGAATGCCGACTCATTTTAAGGCTCGCGCTGTGATCGTGGATTTATGGATTGTCTTACATTCTTGCACGCGCTTCTCGCTTGCCAGGCGCGCTGAGCGATCGTTGATTGGCGATTGCGTGCAAATAATAGTGCTACACATGTAAAGCATAAATCAGCATCAGTGTATCACAGTTAGTGGCTCCTTTTCGTTCGTTGGAACCGAAGCGAAACTAGCGACTAAGCTACGGTGATAAATCATGCCGATTAGAATCTAAATTACTGCTACAAAATGTGACGATTTGTGCAATGTAGTTGCTGCTGCTGCTGCTTAAGAAATGAATAAAAGCGTGATATTCAAACGATTATCATAACGCAAAGACGGTACATAAAGCACATACACACACATACACGATAAGCTGTCTCGCTTGTTTGAGCTTGTTCTTTTTTTCTAATAACTAACACGCCAAACACAAACAAAAAACCCCACACCTAAGAACGTACGTGTCGCGAAGTATGCAAATTTGCTCAGCACACGCTATACTGTTGTTTGGCAAGTTTGCAGACAGAATGTAAATGAGCAACAAAAGGAGTAAGATGCCATCAACACTTTCACTGGAAAAAGCTCTCTATGGATTTCCCTTTTTTTCCTAGTGCCGTTCAATCGAACAGGGGCTAGATTATTTGGATTTGGCAAACCGTTGGCAATTCCCCCATTGACAAGTCACCACCCGTCATCCCCGTTTACTCCTTCGGGCTGTTGCCAAAAATGGGTGAACTTTAAGCATAAACTTGCTACCGGCGCGTTCGCTGCAATCGTTGCCCGTGTAGTTCGCTGATAGTTGATATGGAAATGGCGCAGATTTTACCATACGGACGCGCCCCAACAGTCTCGATCGCGAGAGGGGGTGTAGAAGTTGAAGCCTTTTTACGGTGAGAAAAATCTTCAGCTCGGTGGTTTCGTTTCCAATCGACCACCTCCTGTGCTTGCGTATGCGAACGGGAGTCGAACGGAAAAAAGTAATAGATGAGTTTGATCATTCGTAGCACGTCCCGATAATAACCAAACCCCGTTCCCTTTCTCCCGTACACTGAGGGGCAGAAAGTGGGGGGAAACCCATGGGGAACATTTCCCCACACCTCTCCCCGGGTACAAGCAATGGGAAAGATTGACATGTCATCGGCACAATGGTGGTCGTCGTCGTCATCGCCACACAACAACCGATCCATTGGGCGTTAATGGGACGATGATACGGTTCTCTCGCGCGCTCGCGCTTTTCCCGGACCACTCTTTTAAGGCCACACAAACACACACACACACACACTGAACAACAAGAAAGCTATACGTGAACGGTGCGGCAAATCAGACATTAAACACGGGAGACGGGAATGGTGAAACGACAGAACGGGACACACGCAGGGGCAAGAAAGTACGCGCGGAAAATTTCCAATTCATTGCTGCCTGGGGCAGCATAGTAAACATAGAGATATGTGTATAAATGTGATTATGATGAGAACGGAAATGAAATATCGTCTTGCTTGATAGCACGAGGGGGAGGGGGGGGGGAGGATCGGGCTTTGCTTTTGTTCGCGAAGCATGGGTGAGGTGCAATGCATTGCAACATTTCGCGCGAGTACGCGTCAGCGAGAACGAACACGCGGTTTTGTGGAAAGGAAAATGAGATTGGAAACCATAGTTTGTTATTACCGCTGCTCGATTACGTTCGATTGAGCTCGTTTCTGGCACGTTTTCTCTGCGTATTGGTGTCATAATGATAACGCGGAACGAGGTTAAAAATATCTAAAGCATGATGTCTATGATGTGATGATACTATTAAGCATGATTTAGTGAAGCGAGACGTCATATTAGTGTATGATAAAAATAAAACCAGAGGTATCATTATTAGCAGAAGAGATTATATAAAACGAAATTGTAGAAGAAACAAAAAAGAAAAATAAAAACTCCAGACCCAAATATCATCACAAAAAAAACGAGTTGAGAAAGAATAAGAATGAATGTGAAAAAGGAGCTGACAATATAAAAATAAATAGAACCGTAACCATCACTTTGAAGTTGTCCAGGACATCCCTCATTACAGCGCCATTAATCCGATGCGCAATTGTTATCCTCGGTCCCAACCCCCTCCAAACTGTCACACAACTTCATCCCCATCGCATTGTTGGTCCCAGCAAGCACCACCGTAAATGAAATGCATCTTTGCAACGAGATGCAGCGACCACGAAGCTTTGATAAAAGCTATCAACGTTCCCACTACGATTCCCACTTTCCTCTCCACAAACCCACCCCAAAAAACTGACAGCAGTTTGTATCGCCAGAAGAAGACAAAAACAAAACAGGACGGAAGCAATCGACTCCTTCAAAAGCGGTGGAAGGACAGATCTTTTTGTGTTTGTTTTGTTTCCCCTTTGCATAAAAAAAAGATTAACGATACCTCTGTCCAACAACGGCACACAATGAGGCACACAATGAGGTCCTTCTTCCGATTGTAGGACACAGTAGCATCGAACGCAGACCACCCGCCTCGTTTCCTAATGACTCGGGAGGTGTTGATGTAATACTTGCACCGAAATCCACCAACTGAGACGCGGCGACGAACCTCAACGCTCCCAGACGGCCCCAAAGTTCAAAGAGAGGCCTAGTAATGATTTTCGCCCTCCCCCGGGAAGCCCATTACCTCTTGCTTTCGTCTCTGCTGCTTCCTGTTTTGTTCAGTTTAATATTCAAACGTATCGCAGCACACCGAGAAGGCTAGGAAACAGCTACACCTTTGTGTTTGTGGCTTTTTCTTTTCCTGTGTGAAGTAACAGCAGCAAAACAACGGCACAGAATGAGCGCAGCAAATTGCAGTCACCTTCGCACATTCACCACCGGAAACCGTTGCTCCATCTCTATCGCTCTCTATCTAACACCCATCAAACCACCCATTCCGCCTACCGCCAGTGTCCTTCTGGTGTCGCCTTTGACATCTCGTCGCTTGACAATTATACAAATCGGAAGCATATTGTCGGATGGGCTGGCGCTGACTGCTGGTGACATCATTTTGTGCATTCCAGCTGCGCGAACCACCTACCCCGCAACCCGCACACAAACACAGACTCGACATTTGCATAATGCGAATGCAACATCATCCTTGAGTGATTCCTTGCGGGAAGGCTGCAACCAACTGATGAGATGGTTTGTGCGACCGCAATCCCGCCACTCGCCGGTGTGACACGCCATCGCCACCAACACGGAAGGAGCGTGTTGTGTAGAAGCGACAACTGATTTCAGCTTAATGTAACTGGTACCACTAATGAGAAGCTTGCCGGTGTTGCCAGTGGTTCGTGTGGAAAGGAAGCGGGGAAAAGCTCTTTTTCAAAACGCTTGGGGAAAATGTCAAAATATTCCTTCTTTTGATGATGTTCCCTTTCCAAGTACTTTTCCAAACACTGCACATGATATTTGAAATTATTTTTGGAAAAAGCTGTATTATTTTCATTTTTTACCTTCACACACACATCACGTCCACGCTTGCCGAGGTCACCGAGGCAGCGGCACAGGAAGTGATTTCGCTCTGCAACTTTATAATTACACTCTCTTGACATGTAATTTAGCTAAGGACCGGTCGACACATTTTTCACATCCGCCCGCCCATTTTCACTCGCCGGAAATAGTAAAAAAAAGAAGAAGCACAGATAAGACCCACCACCAGGTAGGGAAGGGGAAAGAAAGCAAGGACGGGAACGTATCCTGCGGGAGGATTGCGCGGGCACAGGAAAATATAGAACACATCCTGCACAGTTCTCTCCCAGCCCATCGGGACCCGGGCCCGCTTGCCGATGGTTTATGGTTTGCTTCGATTGCCCCGGGCTGTTTGCCTGGCATTTCACCACGGTCACCACCTTTGGGTGCAGCACAGCACACCCAGGCGGTGGCCTTGCCAGCGCCCAACTCATCGCCCATAAGTGCAAGCAGGTGATGAGTGGGAAAACGGGTGGTGGTTGAAGTTTATGTTTTGCCTCCTATGGCTAGCGCCGGCCGATAAAACGCTCCCGCTCCCGGATGTATGCAGTTTGTTGTCGGGGGTGGGGGTAAAAGAGGATTGCTCCACCTTCAAGCATGAATTTCCTGAAAAGGATTTTTTCTGTCCTCCAACCGTTTTTTCTTCTAAAGATTCGAATTGAGATTCTTACGAGAGCGAGTTAAAAAAGCAGATTGCCAAAAGGAATTACGAAAATATTGCAATCATTGGTGAAGGAGAACAAAAAAAAACTAATCGAAAATCGTTCTCATTTAGTGCAGTGTCCTGCCCCCACCCGGAAGTGATAACGTCGCGGTAAAAACTCTTCGTTTATAGAGAGTTGCCGGGAACAGGCGAAGCAAAAAGTCACACGAACCAAACATGTCGCTTTGAAAGAAATAAATGAAAATTAGAAAACACGGAATGCACCAACCTCCAAGCTCTCTCTAGCCAGGTACCGTACGGGGAGCAAAAAAGAGAGAGGCTTTGCCACTTATTTTCACGTCACAAACACTTTTTCAAACTCACTCGCTGTGTTTGGTCTGGTAGAGAGGGAAGGGGGGAAGGATTAAACCAGCTTCTTCTGCTTGCAGCCGGCACAGGTCGACACAAGGGCTGCTACACGACACGATAATCACGAACGATTCGATTAGACATAATTGAACTAGTGTGTTTGCACACGAACGATTTGCTTTCCGCTTTGGTGCTGGGGCGTTTATCCGATCGTTTGCTATCAATTAGGTGATTTATCTTCCATTTACCAAGAGCACACGAGAGAGTGCGAGGAGCGGTGGCTGGAAGTTTTGCTACAAGAAGGAACGGTGTTCTGTAGAAGGAAGGCGTATTAATCGTTGTTTGTATAAGCTGGATAAGCTCAAACGATGATTTATGTATATTATTTGGAAGTATATCTTCGCTTCAAGTTTTCAATAAATTAAAAGAATGAAAAGAAGCACATGAGAAAAGCTAAAAACGTAAATGCCAAAAAGATAATAATGTAAATTAAAACAACAACAAAATCATATTTGAAACATATACAAATAGACACAGAGAAATGAAATCAAATTAAAACAGGCATACAACAGAACACTAAAACAAAATCAAATAAAAGAAATCAAATAAGAAAATAAATAAAAAAAACTAATTAATTATACGAAATGAACATAGTAAAAAAACATAAAATCAGTAGAGACGAATACAATATTAAAATTAAACAAAATAAGTCAAGTAAAAACAAGCCAACAGCTCACCATAAAATGCTCGCAGATATGATAAAAAAACCAAACACATTTTCACCAGTATTTCGTAATGTTTCCCTCAATCAATTAAGTATCGTGTCTCGTGCAAATTTTAAAACGCTTTGCCCGCAAGCAAACAAAGAGACCGTGCCCTCGTACCCGCAGTGAAAGTAAAAGCTTTGACACGCTTGTAAAATAAAAGTTTTTCAAAACTTTTGGTGCAAGTTGGAGGAAGTTTTTTATTGTTGTGTTTGCACCCTCCGATTAGAAGGATCTCGGACGGCTTCACAAAAGAAGAGCTTGCTCCAAAACGGCTTAGCGTCTAGTGAGGCGCAAAAAAGCGAATGAAGTTATTTCAACGCAATCGACATTTTCTTGTGTGTAAGTGTGTATAGTAGTGAGGTTTTGTTTTTGAGGGCTATTTTTGGCTATTTTTAGTAAAGCTGCTCCTTCCCTTTTTACTTGCTTTTGCTAAATTCCTTCCAATGGGAAGGTGTGGTTCTTTCAAGGGGCCGAAATTCCACCAGCAATTACCACCACCAATGGAAGGGAAAATGGAAAACAAGCCTCAAGGTTATACTTCTGCATTTGACATTGGCCTGTCTTGTGGGGAGATCATTTAGTGTCCTTTTTCTTTCTGTTTTTTTTTTACTATCTTCCATGCACGCTACATCACTTCAACCAGCTAAGTTTACTGTTACAAATTTGTTAACCAATTTTACCAAAGCAATCCAACGAGAAGCTTTGTACATTAACACAACAACAGCAAAGAAATTGTTTCCACTCTTTCCGCATCGCAGGGATTATGTTGTACCGCAGTTTTGTTTTTTTTTTTCGCTTAACAAAACCCTTCAAAACCAAGTTTCTGCAACAAGTTTGTGCGCTTTTTTGTGTTGTTTTCTCCCTTCTTTATGTCCTTCTCTTCAAGAACGACCCAACACCGAAATCAATTGCTATTTCAGAAAAAAAGATGAAAAAAAGAAGTTTGACGAAACCGACCGTGCAAAGAAATTAAAATAAGGAAAACAAGAACGACGCACACCATTCGCAAGTGCGCTGGAGTGTGATTGACCGAAAATTGTTTTGCTAAGTATCGCTTAACAGGAGAGGGTGGTTCTTCCGCTTTCAGATTAGTTCTGCACTATTTGCACCGTACAAAAGCGAGTGGAAAGCGATAGTGAGATTGTTTGGACAGCGGTCTTTACAAAGCACTTTCCTTTCCTTTCTTGAGGACTTGAGTTGGAATCGTTGAGTCGGAGAGACACGGGACAGACATTTGTTAAACTGCTATTAAACACAAAACGATACGAATTACATTACTATGTTGCTAGATACAAATTCAAAACTGCAACAGGAAAATAAACATTTGATTTCTAAAAACATTGTTTTATATTTCACAATGCAAGTAGCGATTCATTTCCAGCCTGCCAGTTCCTCATTCACAGCAATATAATGCAACGAACGAAATGAAAAAAAGCGCTTCCTACTACAGCCGCTGGGGCTTGTCCTAGAGCAAGCAGGGGAAAACAATAAAATCTTATTACCTGTCACAAACAGTAATGAATTTATGCTGCAGTTTAGATTATACTACGCCAGCGCCATCATCTTCGCAGTGAGGTTTATTCATGTTTCATAGCAAAAATAATTGTTATTTGCCTGTCGTCACAATAAAACCAGCAAAAGCTGCTGGAAAGGCCTTTACTTCTTATTTTTTTTAAAGCAGATTCTACGTGTTTTTAAGGGTGAAAAACTATACAAAAATATACTTTTAAGCAAAAAAGACAACTCATAGAATCATTATATTATTTGAAGCATCAAACCCTTTTCAAAGTAACCCAACTGAACAAGACGGAATGCAAAATAATGCTAAACACAACCCGTTGTTTCAGCCACAAATAGCAACACGGGCACACACAATGGCAATCCATTCATAGTTGCAAAACAATCATAAAGAAATGTATTGTACATTTTCCTACCATTACCATACAACAGGGTCTATCATCAGCACGTGATAGACGCGTTCTCCATGGCGCTGGCAGCCGGCAGTACGGTGGTTGGTTATTGTCGTGACAAATAATAAAACTCACCTTGTGTACATTTTTGTGCCCGACCTTGCGACATTCTTCGCGGTGCACAACAATAAGAATGCTAGACCATTTTTGTCAGTTCGTGACAGAATGCGCGCACTCACACAGCCATACACACCACCCACGAACCGATAAACGCATCATTTGCACTTGCGGTGACATGTTTACACAGTTACAATACTCGTAAAGATTAGAGCTTTTCGAATCGTAAACATACCACAAACGACCGCTCTTCTCGGGGAGTGAGAGGGTGGAGAGGAGGGTTTATTACGCGCCAAGTCGCACTGCGAAAAGAAGAGGTCATCAGTGGCCATTTTTTTCCTTCTACATTCTTGCTACGATTGTGGATTATGCGCCTTTTAAAGCGCCAGTTTTTTGTTGTTACTCTTTGTTCGGCTCGGTTTGGAGCTAGAAAACATCCAAAAAGGTCCCGATAAAAGGCTCAAAAAGCAAAACGGTGATACGATTCACGGTACAAATCCTTATCGCGGCTGTAAACTTTATTTTATTCACACTACGAGCACTGGAAAGTTGTGCTTCTTGATCGTTTTCCCCATCTGCCTCACTGCGCCCCAAGAAGCATCTTATCCCTCTTTTTTGTTGTGTCACTTTATTGATTTCTTGCCATTTTTATGACCATTTCTAAAGGCTTTGTGACAGCAAGTGAAGTAAATTTTAAGAGCTTTTCATTCTACCAGCTTGAAGGGGTCTTTATTCTAGAGTAAATGTCGCATAGAATGGTTTCTAAATAAACTGGTGCCGTGACCAGGATATATTACGTCATCACTTAAGCGGCGCTGTTAAATCACGCCACATTTTAAAGCATCTTGCTTCTCTTTTTTCGTTTTCTCCAATTCCTCTTTCCAGAGCGATGCTATCGGTGGTCATCACGGTGGTGTGCTTCGTCTGCTACTGCTGCCATCGGAACATAAAGAAGCGCTCCAACTCTCTCTACCGCCAGCAGTGGCTCGACGCGGACACTAACATGGAAATCTACAGCGTGGAACAGGTGCGTAGCAACTAGCAAAGGGGTTTTCTGGGTAGTAGTAGTAATCGCTCACTAGCAATGATCAAACTGAGGTCGTGAGGTTCTATTTAAAAGTGAAAATACGCTACAGAGAAACCTGTCCAAAGTGCCAATTTGCGCTTCGCCCTTTCCCGACACGGTAGTTGCAATAACATCCACATCGTCGTCGACGTTAGCCAGAATCGAATAAAATCAATCGCTAGATGGACGGTCTCCGACATGCCGGCTACCACCACGTTCACCGTCCAGAAACCGTGCGGTTAACTGGGTCAGCATCGCGCGCGCGTGATATTTTAGGATCCATTAAACATTTATAATCGCCACTGCAGGCCCGAATCGAACACCCCCAGCTTCTCCCTTCCCGCACCCCCCGAGTAAATGGCAAAATGGCAATGGAGAAAGGGGAACCGATTGCTCCCTTTTTGAACAGATTCAAGAAAGTAGAATGGAAGAAAGCTTTCCTTTCGATCAAAAGACTTGAAAAGGGTGCAAACTGCGCGTGTAGGTGTGTGTGTTTGATTGTGTAAAAATCGATACAAAATTGCAGATGATTACATTACCCGGCCCCATAACTCCACCCTCCTTTAGACGCTTCGGGCAAAGGGAACTAAGCAGTAGTTGTTTGCCCTTGGCCTTTTGTGACGGCGACAGCGCTGCGTTCCTGGAAAAGGGAAAAGTTTTCTACCACACGAAGGCACCCGACCTGATTCATTATAAACGATTGGCGTGATGTAACCGAACAGTTAAGTGTGCTTTTGATTGAGTATGCGACGTAAAGCAAAAACTAAAATAGCTATTTAAAATCGCATAAAAAAGGGAAGCTAAGAAAGCACAAGCACGAAATGGAGGTACTCGGCACATAAAGGGAAATAAAACAGAACAAAATACATCATTATTTAAATCAAAGAAAATTAACGTTGCATACAATTAACGCGGGGGAGAAAAAACAAAGAAACATTCCTTGGAATTGATTCATTTTGTGAGCGGAATTTCCTTTTCACACGAAACCGTAACAGTGTGTGATCCCTTTTTCCCTTTCCATCAGAGGTTACCACACACCTGAAAAGAAGGCAGCCCAACTTTAGCGTGCAGCCAAAGTAAATATAAGAACCAGGTTTTCCAGGGGTTCTCATAGTTGTGGGACACTTCCTTGACTTTTTCTTATGGGAAGTGAACTTCCTTGATTGGAAATTGGACTCTATGGCCAGACTCATTGGACATTGAAAAACCCCTATTGGATTTCTCCAAAAAGGGTGCTGTAGAGTCCAATTCCCATTACATTAAATTCATTTCACGTAAGAAGGAGCCAATAAAGTGTCCCACAGCTATGAGAACTCCTGGCAAACCCTGTAAACCAGGAAAAGGCCCTAATCCCCTTCTCCGAAGTGATTTCGATCGAAATGGACGATAAATCCAAACAGTTCCAAACAACGAAACGGCACACAAATCACTACCATCGAAGCACACAAATACACACACACACACACACACATACACATGGCACACGTCAACGGGAAAACGGTCAACGGGCAGGAAAGCAGGAATCAGCCAGTAGGTTAAATATTCAATCAAGTAATCGAATAATCTTAATCAAGGAAGTTAAGACGACGCATAGCTTCTAGCGGTTAGTTTCTTGTCCTCAAACGAGATCTCTTACTCTCTTATTCTTGCAACCCCAAAAAAAGACAACAAACATCCCTCCAAAGAGCATAAGAGGGCAAGAGCAAAGAGAGAGAGGGTAATGAAAATTAATTGCCCTGTTTACGACAAGTGTCCCGGTGTATTTCATTAAGCTCGCGTCTTAAGAACGCCTTCCCACTAAGCGAGGAGCGTAACAGAGAGTCTTACCAAGTACACCAAAAAAAAGAAAAAAGTAGTTTAATTAATTTATGTGCATCACAGAAACTGTCCGCAAACACACCAAACCGCCGCACCGCCAGCCGTTGGTTACTTTCCGCCTCTTACATTGGATGGTTGCCTTCGCCTTCTTTTTAACGCCCTGTCATTTGGCACCTTCCTTTGTGCACCTTGCCGATGTAGGACGGGGCGAGGGGGGGGGGGGGTTAGATTGAGGTGAAAGGTGCATCTACGCTACGCTGCACCTTACACTCTTCATTAAGTGCAGCAGCTGGCGGGTGCAGAAGCGAAGACAAAGTTGTTGAAGTTGGCGCCCTTTTATTGTCCTTTTTCTCGGGTAGCTCTCACCGAGTGTGTCATCGTGCAAAAAGATTAAGAATCTCACTAGCTCCTTTCCACTTGCTCTTTTCATCTTCCCCCTTCCCCGCCACCACAGTGCTACGATCCACCGCCGAACGGGACGTCGTCGGGTGGCTTTTTTATGGACGGCAGCAGCAGCACAGCCGGCGACTATCAGTCGCTCCCGACTATGATCACCGCCAGCGCGAGCGCAATAAATCATACCACCGGCCACCATCATGCACAGTATCCATCCTACCATCAGCAGCAACATTATCATCAGCAGCAGCAGCAACATCATTACCAGTACACACCGTACCCGAACGGTCCACCGCCCTCGTACGATACGGTGGTCGCCCAGGACGAGCTGCTGGCATCGCGCCGCAAGCGCGCCTACGATGCGCTCCCCGCCGACGACACACACCACACACAGGAGGAGGAGGAGGACGTTGGGCAGTCGTCCTCTCGCCGCTGCTCCAACCACGAGCTACACGAGTGTGATAAACAATCGGTCTATGCGGACGGTGCGACACCGCTTCTGCTGCCGAAGACATCTCGCCCGCCCGGGAACGGTGACGTATCGGTAGCGTCAATCGTGCGCCGCCCTTACAGCGATGATCCGGATGAACCGACGCTCTGCCGCAGCGTCGTCGAACCCGACTGGAGCGAGGAGGGCGATCACCATCGAACGAGCTGCAACTGTCCCGCGGTGGTGGCCACCAGCGGCGGTGGCGAAGGTTCCATTGCCGGCCCGCCAATTTACTGTCGTAATTGTGGTTACTTTGTAGCGACCGGCTCGCCAGCGCTGGAACGACGGCACCACCGTCGCAGCCACCGACGGAACCTCCCAATCGAACGGACGCGTAACGAGACACTCCTAGTCGATTATGAGACTCCAGCCAGCGACGTTGTCAATCGAAACAATGTCACCGATGATGGCGGTACCGGCCAGACGGTGGACACGGTTGACATTGACATGCGGACAACAATGCAGATGGTAGCGTCGTCTTCGACCGGCCCCTCCCGCCGGTTCGATACGATGAACAACAACAACGCCAGCAGCAATAGTGCGGCTAATGAAACGCAAAGCTCTCCAGCTGCATCGAATTTATCCACCGCGCCACCACCACAACAATCATTAGCCAGCACGGTAAGCAGACGGAGCAGTAGCTTCTTCGGTGCAGCAAACAGTGCAAATAATAACATCATTATCGATTGTTCGGTGGTGATTCATGGTGACGCTGCTCCCGTGACCGGCGACATCATCCATCAGTGTCCAAACACGTCCAATCAGTGTTGCAATCAGCTCGATAGTTACTTACAACCGGGAGCCGGGGACAGCAACGGCAACACCGATACGGCCGTAGCGCCGGTCCAACCCGCCGCCACGGGTCCATCGTCGTCCGGATCGCCGGGCAGTTTGCTGAACGAGAACGGTTTGGTGCGGCTAGACATGAGCCAAATCATCGACAACACCGGTCTACCGACGTACGAGGCGGCCTTAAAGCTCGAGTCCAGTGGGTACGTGTAGAACAACGGAAAAGTAAAGCACACACACACACTTAGGGGAAAAAAACAATTGGAACACCAAAACAACACTTCGAAAAACACATTTTAACAAACACAATTTAATGGCCTTTTAGGGAGTAGAGCTTCGTTTTGCTTGTTGTTGATGTATAGGAAACCTCTTGCACCCACAAAACATTAGCATTGTGTATCACTACCCTTCAACATTGTGAAGTGGCGGCCATATCTTATCACATTGCGTGGATGCATATTGGTGGTAGCGCCCGCAACAACTCCCGCCAGGCAGTAGTAGAAAGATTCTGAATTATTTTTTTGTGAAATATGTAGTGTGTGTGATGATAGGGTGTCTAAGTCCAAACGAATGGAAAGCAATCAAGATGCAAGGCTGGGGAGTTTTTACATGATTGAAAGGTTTTGGAAAGAAAGGGAACTACTGGTGGAAAATGCTTTAATACTACGACTTAACTCCCTCATAAAGAACTTTTCACAATGAGTTTTAGTGATGGTGTTAAGATTCTTGCAAGAAATTATAAAACAATATGTTAAATGTATGTTTTCAATGAAGAACTTGATGTTAGTAGTTGAAGAATAAAGTATCCTTTTGTTTGGAATATCTAATGCTCTATTATTATGGGTTTTCCGAGTCAATTTCGAATGTAAACATTGTTATTCACCGCATGCAAAATGTTGTTCCACATCCATCTGACTTTTCATTTCCATCATAATAGTTTCTATTTTCTTCAACATTATTTTCAACACGGCTCAAGCTGGATTGAGTTTGACAGTTCCTTGCTATGTGTTGAAAATCATGTGTAAAAACTGAAATTTCATTTTGAAGTTAATATACCATTTGAAAGCTGTTGAAAAACAACTTGAATGCGATGAATAGTTATGTGCACATTTGAAAGTAACTTGGAAACCCCGTAAACCTATTGACAGCTGTTGAAAAACATCTTGGATGCGATGAATAATAATTTTTACGTTCGAAACAGACATCGAAAACTCTGTATATTATGCTGAGTTCACGTGCTCTTTTGACCGATTGCTTAATTAAGACCTTTAGATAGCAATTGTTGCCGTTCTATTGCATCTAGGCCGTATTGAAAGAGAATTTGAGATATAATTAGAGTTACCGATAAGTTCCGAGCACTACAGCAACAGTTTAAGGCCACAATGCAGTTGTAGCTTCGGCTAGATGTTCATCGAAAGGAACGGTTTTAATTGCAATTAAACTGATCACTTCATCAGACAAGCTTCCTTCGAATAATTGCTTCTATTTTTATAGCCTTTAATGCACGAATTTGATGCAAGAGCATTCAAAAGGATTGGAAACAACCTTTGTTGCAACAGTTGATACGTATTGTTCTTCCAGAAATAGGCAATTAAATTCGTTGTACATCTCTTTACTCAACTGCTTTTGCTCGCAAGGTTGATAATCAACCCTTTACGATTGACTTAATTTTTAGTAAAAGAACCTTGAAGCACTCTCCAATAAACCATTTCAATTGTGTAAAAGCACCTTAGTATCCTGCAATCACGCATCATGAAAGTTGATTAAGTCTCATATTTTACGAAAAACAGCGCCACAGCGGGTAAGACAGGGCCAAGATAGAACGGGGAAAGAAAAAAATACAACCAGGGCAAAGAATCGTAGGATTGCAAAAAAAAAATCCGCCACGTTGGATGGGAGTAGAGGGGGATGCATCAGACAAGGTTTCAAACACGGAAAAAAACAAACAAAAACAAAAAGAAACCCATCATCATATCGTGTATCCATCAGCAACCATCAACAAAAGAAAGGCTTTAATGTTGTACTGTGTAGTACTGTAAAATAAATGTATAATGTTTCCATACTAATAAAGTGTGACATAACTGTGTGTGTGTGTGGGTGTGTGGATGTGATGAGGAGGATTTTGTCTACATTAAACAAGAAAATGGTAAGTAAACAGGTAAGGTAAGAAAGCATAATTCTGAGCAACTATATACAAACAAAAAGGTATTTGGGTGTTATATAAACAATTTGAATTGATTAGTAAACTATGTACACTAGCAGCCTCTCTCACTCTCTCTCACTCTAGCTCCCTATATGTAGTATGTGCTCTACATCTAATTCAGTAGTGAAGCAGTTAGCAGAAAGCAACGTTTGATTCATCATCATCAACATACAGAAAAACTCACTTGATTTAAAAATGGCACCCGCTCATCGACACTGTGGTTCCCCAGGAGGGCGAGGGGAGTATGGCTGGCTCAACTATTGCCGGAAGCTCGAATAAACCACGCTAACACACACGCACCGAAACCGGCGCACAGTTGACGTTGCACTATTTTTGCTGCTGCTGCTGCTGTTCCACTAAAAGGCACCCATAACATTCATAAGACCCTGTCGTGTGCGAAACACACACACATAAGTCAATAGGCTAGACGGACACGACGTCCGTCGTACGCGTCTGTGTTTCGGTGGCCAATTGAACTTTGTCAACCTTCCCCCTGGACCTGAACCTCACGCGAGCCAAAGGAAGGTTTGTCGGGCCGGCGACACACTCACTCGGATGCTCCCCCGGGAGGGTACGCTCGGCGGATGTGGGATGTTGTGTGTGTGTGTGCTGTAATTAAAACAAATTAAATTAATACATGAACAGAAAACTGCAATGGGGCGTCGTACAGTGTTTGCTGTTGGAGTAATTTCAATACAGGAAAATAAATAACAGGTCAACTATTTAACAACTTCTCGTCCCATCGCTCACAACGCGTCAAAGTGTGTACCACCAATAGGGGAAACCCCAACATCCATTTGGAGATATTCTTTTCCTCACAAACAAACGGGCAGTTTGATAACGATGGAGCCAGCCGTTCCTCCAAGAAGAAGATTGTTGTATTTTTTATTTTTATTTGCCTGCACATTATTGCTCTTATCTTGCAATACACCCAATTGCATCATACACACGATAAGACCGCAAAAAAAGCAAACAACTTTGCCAATTCGCATCCCTCAAACAGTTCCCATTAAATGGAGCAGAGCGAGCGTTGTAGCAAGTTATAGCAATCGTTAATCGACCTTCAAAACGGGTTCGCTGGTAGGGGCCATTGCACGGGGTTTTGCTACCTCTCTTTCTCTCTTTCTCTCTGTCCATCTCTTCGTAACAATCAGTGCAATTCTTTGCGAACAGCACAGGAAATCAAGCATCATGTTCGCAACTGATTTGCATTAGGTGTGACACACGATGATGCTGTTTTTGTTTTGCCTGTGAGAACATAAGGCAGCGCCTGCACCACTGGATGTTTATCCTCTTTTATTATGAGAGGTAGTGAATGAATAAATCAATTTATTCGTACCTTTTATACAACATTTGGGGGACAAATCGAGCAACTAAAATTTAAAATAATAAAAAAAGTAATTAATACGCAACAGTTGTAATTTAAATGGGTTACCAATAGTCCAAAATATCCAAAAATTAAAGAGTACTATCCTCTAATATCTGTTTTATTACTTTATAATTTTCTGGACAGTTCCCACGTTCGAAAGTAAATATCGAAAAAAACAGAAAATCGAAAAAAAACCTTTTTCACACATTTTCCCTCCCTAATGACATAATAGTGGCGTAAAATGGCCCAAAATTGGTTTACCTAAATTTCAATTACGGCTCAATAGCTTGAGTGGCGTAATCTGTAACGACCCAACTCCACCCTTATACCACAATGCTTCTTCCCTTTCCATTATTTGTTTGCTCCATTAAAATGCAGCCGAACAATCAAAGTCCGATTAGCCCTATCGACAATAACCAACGACGACGAGGACGACGACGACGACAGCGGAAACGAAATAAAAATGCCAGCTGCGTGGGAGGGGAAAGAGAAACATCAACTAATGATTATTTATATGCCACATTGTAAACACACTTTTACAGGGTTTCACACTTTATCTCAAGACCGCGGGACCCCTTCCCGAATCTGTCTTAGCCAAAGCCAAGACTGCAGTATGATGCTTGAAAACGTTGATGATACCTGAATTCATCGGATGCAATGCTGAATCTGCGGCACATTTCTCGAAACACACTGGTCCGCGCCGAGGACATGCGGTCGAATATTTTTTTACACGGATAACCTTTGTGTACATCAGTGTACTGAAAACAGTGAATTATTTTTTCGTGTTTATACCAGAAAAGATTATTTAAACAGTTCAAACTACTTTCTTAACACTTGTAAATATTTTAATTAAACAAATATGCATTCACTTATTTTATTAAATTGCCTTTTTTTGGTAAAAAAACGAAAAGGATAATTGAGTGTTTCTAATAGACTGATGTACACAAAGGTTATCCGTGTAAAAAAATATTCGACCGCATATCCTCGGCGCGGACCAGTGTGTTTCGAGAAATGTGCCGCAGATTCAGCATTGCATCCGATGAATTCAGGTATCATCAACGTTTTCAAGCATCATACCGCAGTCTTGGCTTTGGCTAAGACAGATTCGGGAAGGGGTCCCACGGTCTTGAGATAAAGTGTGAAACCCTGTATCCCACTACTAGGTAGCCGTGGGAGCAATACCAAAAGAATGGTAGGATTTTCACGAATGATTAAACTGCTGCTGGCTAGCACAAGTAGCCGTCGAGCCCCTTTTCTTTCCATCCACCAGCTTGTGGGGGTGCTTGTGCCATATTTTACTTATTACTGGCCTCAGAGGTTGTTTGTTTGTTTGTTTTATAGCCCGTAATGTTTATTAACATACGCTGGTCGCGGTCTGTGCGCGTGTGTGTTGCGCTAAAAGGCACGCGCGCGCACACTCTCTCGATGCTAATATGCAGCGGATGCAGGGGCACGTCAACCTCCTACTTTGTGGTGTGACTTACTTCCTACCCTAGCATTCAATGCTGCAAACTGGCCCCCAAACCGACTGGCAAGGTTATGTGAAAATTGATCTCCATAAAAAGAATGGACAAAACAAACACGCTGTCTCTTGCAGCAATGTTGTCGTTTTTAGCAGCTTTGTTTAGGTGTGGGAAAATGCATCCAAAATTTTCCCTCCCCAAAAGTGTGCACGCTGCTGTGAACATTATAACATTACGTTGACGTACACGGAAGGACAAACCACGCGCTACTGGCGTGTGCATTATTAAGCAGTAATGCAGTGGAAATGCAGCAGACCGCTGACAGGTCGTAGTCGAACCCGGTGGTGGGAAATAAATAAATAATAAGCAATACAAAGAACAGAGTTGGTAGTCAATTTAAAAATATTAACCATTTTTTAAAAGCGTTTTCGATTAATAGTAAATTTTTAAAACCAAACGAAAAATTCTATAGACTTTTATGTATAAAAAATAATACATGTTTTGAAAATAATGGAATGAATCGATATTTTCATAAACCAACCGATCGATACATATGGCAGTAAAACGACCACAGCTCCGAACTTGCCCATAGTCTCATGACAAAGCCTGCCGACTGCTACACTACAGGGTAGTGGGTTCGAATCTTTAATCCTGCGAATCGTTTCTAGAATGAAAAAGAGCGTTTTTATCCACATAAAACTTTAACGTAATCAATAATGTGTTGAATTATGAGAAGGATAATTATGCTGAGCTTCTTCAAATGTGTTTAATTTAAGCATTTGAACACTTAACATAATTTCTCAAAAAAGAGTTAATTTCCATTTCCAAAATTCTGTTCATTTATGCCTCTGTTCTGTTTCAATAATTGTCTATTTGTTATTGAACTTTTTATTTGTGTATAGCAGGTATCACTATTCTTTTCTTGGGCGAAATAAGGTTAGAACCGTATCGCTATTTATAAATGTCGAGTAAAAGCAATCATTTGTAGGAAAAAGCTAACATCCTCCTATTTCTTAAATAACTGCATCCATTCAACCTATTCAAGCCAGCGTGTACAGCCTAACCAGCTGCCTAAATAGCACCGTTTTTCCTTCGATCCAACGAACCAACAACGGCACAGGTTCACACAGGACGCCACAAAACACGAGCATAAACAAACTCGCTCGCTCGCTCGCTAAACAGGTCACTCGCAACGACACGTTGGCCACAGAAGCTGCCAGTCCCTCGGGGGCGTGGAAAGGATTTTAAAATTTGGGACACACCGTGACGGGGTTTTGTGGATTAAAATGGGAATGCCCATGTATAGTGGGTGGCCTGTATGTGTGTGTATGTGTACGTACCCTACAGAAGAGCTTTTTAGAACCTTAGCTCGGTAGTGTTTTCCTTTCGTTCGAACAAAACTAAACATGTCGTAATACCACCGGAACAGCATACCCTTTTTCCCCCTGCCTAGCCGGTGTGTGGTAGAGGGCGATAGTGTACGACAAGCCCGGTCACACACACACACACGGAGAGCATGAGTGCATGAACTTTAAACAGGATTATCTCCTGTTTGGTGAAGCGTGGGTATAAGGAGCCATTTCAATTATCCAAACATGCCTCCGCACCGGAAGAAGGGAAGGGAAAGATCTCTTGTGTGTGTGTTTGTATGCGGTTGAAATTGAATATTAGCGTAAAGACCGGCATTGTTAAAGAAGCTATTGTAAACTATTCTTCTCTTACGGTTCGAAAACTGACCCAACCCCCCTAAACTGAACCCTTTCAACTGGCTTTATTGGTGTATGTTGTTCTGGCCTTTCCACTATCCAGTCTCGTTTTGGGGCTTGAGACAGCCAACCCCACCTCCAGTAAAAAGGAAAGAAAATAAACTTTATTGATTTAATAATTCCATTTCCCTCCCGTTCGTCTTTTGCTTCTTCCTTTCTCGTACGACTTTTGCGCCTTGGTAACGGCGCCTCCTTCGCATGGCCCGATCGATTTCTCGAGCGTCAGACTGAACACGTCCCCTCCATCCCCTTTTGTGTTTGTTACACCCCTCCTTACCTTGTTTCCACAATCCAGCGGGTGCTTCAATGTCGGTAGCGGTTTTGCTTTTCCCCCCTTTTACACTAGCTTTTCACTACATACAGTTTCTCTATACAGAGCGCTACACTACTTTTCCCTTGCACCTGAAAGGAACAGCTGAGAAGTTACCGGAACGTAATAGTGCCACTTAACACACTACACTACACCACACACACACACACACACTTGCGAGGAAAAAAGGCTGCACTAGAAACGGCCGGAAGTGGAAATAACGGGGAAAAGGCTTATTAAATCTCTTTTTTCTTTTTCGCTCACTCACTCACTACAACACTACACACACACACTTCATTTGCTCATTCACACTCACTCGGCACACTTTGATTGATTTGTGCTTGACGGTGCTCTCTGTACACCTTTTGCATACGCGGTTTTTTTTTCTATTGCGAACGCAGGGAAAATTGGCCGATGCACTTCGGTCGCTTCGTTCCGTTCTACTGCGCTCGTTCGGCAGCTGCCTTCCTCGCCCGGTTTTGCAATCGATGGTGTGTTTTCTTTCGCGACTGGGTGCACTTTTCCGAACACGAACGCTCTATCCCGTTCAAGCCTTGCTCTGGTAGACAGGCCTGCTAGTAAAACAAGCCTCCGAGGGGGTTTCCCCTTCAATCGGTTCACGGGTGGATTGTAGAGTCGGGTGCTGTCGTCTCGGCGCAGTACCGGCGCCACCCAAAACCCTATGATTAGGTCGAACTCGGGGGGGTTGAGTACACTTCCAGCCAGTCACACTCACACACACAGCCACAGTGCCACCGTTTGCCGAAAGGGTGCTGCCGGTTGCGCGCGATTTCCTTCGCTCCGAACCGAGAGAGCCTTACTATTATACTACTGGCGGGTGGATTGACGGTCGCTGCTGCCAACCAGCCCCAAAATAAGAGAAATTATGTGCAAGAATATTATTGCTCTGCTCGTTCCAAATTGCTCACCCCTCCTTTCTGTGAACACTTGTCGGGATTGCCTACTTTGCGGCCCGCTCTTCTCAATCCTTTCACGACACTAGAGGTGGGGTTTTGACATTTGTACTTCACGCCTGCTTCGTGGACGATGTATAATTACACTCGCGAGGAGAGCCAACACACACATACACACGGTCGGTTCGGTATGACACAGATTCTCCTCCCAGGGCGGATGAGATGCTGTTCCCTCACCCGTTGCATCAGCAGTAGCACCAGCCGCAAAAGAAACCTTCCCAATTGGGAACACAGCGGGGAAATGGGGTGGAACGGGTTTTGCGTGGTGGTGACTGCAGCCACAACACTTTCCTTTCTACCCTTACCTGGTACCTCTAGCTACTGTGCTGCTGCTGTCGCGTACCGTCGTCACAAAGTAATCGATATAGCGCGCTGTTTGACGGACGGCACCGCAGAACCCCACGTACACACACACGCACACATACGCAAACAAACACTCTTCAATCGTCACGCACTGGCCGAAATCACGGCAACCATCATCGGTTGCTGGTATCGCTGCCTTGCACACTGCCCAGCACGTACCGCCCTAATGCTAATCTTTGCGCGAACCCAAAGTGCGACACAAAGCACAAGCAACAACAAAAACAACCCCCCAATGTCGCACGAAAAGAGCGTGAGCGTGTGTGTGTGCTTCGTATGTGTGTTTGGTGGTGGTGGCCTACCTTTCTTCACCGCACCGAAGAACACTTACCGCAGCTGTGAACACTCTCTGTACGCACCAAAGCTTACGAGCGCCGCGCGCACTGTGTGTGTTTGCTGCGTGTGTTTCTTATTTGTTTGTTGAAACAATTTTCGATCGGTATTTGTTGCCTACATTTTCGTTTTTCCGTTTGCGATGAACGGGCGAGAAGGAAAAAAACGTAAACAACTGTGTCTACAAAGCGACCGCTGCAGTGGCGTCTACACGTGTGGTGTCATTTTGACAGCATAGGCTGCAGCGGCAGCAGCAGCAGTAGTGGCGCACTGCGTTCAAACTGACAGCATGGTGGCAACGGGTTTGTGCAAAATGGGAAAAATGTGCTCTTGAAAACAGTTTCTTCCGTATTTCGGCATCCTACTCTCAATAATTGACTTTTTCTTTGGAAAACAAATGGAATTCTTTTGGCAGAAGTATTCAAGCAGCTGGAAAAAGTTCAAGATTACATTAAAGTAGAGAGAGATGTACAAAATGTTCGAGAGAAAAAAGACGGATGCTTGGTTCGAGAATAACAGATACAGGAGAGCGACAGATTATGGGATCAAGGAAAGAAGACGAGTCAGGCAACGTACGAACGAACATGAAATCTATCTTAGTTGCTCGCAACGATATTGGTTTAGCCGGAATCATTTACAGATAACTAATAAATATTAATTGAACAAAATAAAGTTGTAATAAAAATTGGGCCGGTCTCACGGTGCAGTTGTCAACTCGTACGACTTAACAACATGTACGCCATCAGTTCAAACGTCGATTGTACCGTGCCCCCATATGGAGGACTAACTAAGCCTATAAGTGGAACGGGCAGGCCTTGACCGACAAAGGTTGTTGTGCCAAATAAGAAGAAGAAGAGAAGAAGAAGTTATAAAATAATTAAAAAATGTGTAACAATCACGACAGAACCTAGGCAAATAATTTCGTCTCAAATTTGAGTTGGAACATTTTATTCTGGTGCATTTTATTTCGCTATAAAGTACCGAGCCTTTTCATCGGCTGTCTGAATATCCGTGTTGTTCAAAAATCCCTAGGAGGAGATATGAAAAACAATCCATTGACAGATATCCAAACGAAAACCAAACAAAAATTCATATTTTTTTTCAAAAACAATGTTAAAAATACTTGGAATTCAAAAAAAATCACTATGAGTATGGACAAACGGTATTCTACTGATTTTTATGCATGAAATTATCTTTTTCAGACTCTCAAATTCTGTTCATTTTTTTAATTTATCTTCTGCTTCAACTTCTTTACCCGTGTAGACACTGCTGCAGTAAAACACGATCCCTCTACTGTACTGACAGCATCCTCCCCGATTCCACCTGTCACCTCAACTGACAGTTTGGTTTCTGTTTTGGTTTTTTCCACTCGCTGTCAAAGGAAAATATCTGGCCGCAGCAAAATCGCACCGTGTCTGCGTACGGGAAAATCGAAAGCAAAAATGAGCCTATTCCTGCGTTCAGTGGCGAGAGCTGGTGCTACGCAATGGTAAGCTTCTGCCGAAAGTGCCAAAACACAAACTGCCTTGTGTTGATTGCAATCATCAACAAGAACGAACTTCCCTTCATGCCACTTGCTCCTCCCGGCTGGATGGATGGTTGTGTAATCGAAATTGTTTTGTGGCAACTGATATCCTTTTTCTCTTCCCCTCCGCAAGGATGCGTGCATCACTCTCGACGTCATCGATCGCGTTCAAGGATCCGAAGGCACAAAAGGAAGCCCCGATACTGGACGCTAGCGTTGTTCTCGCCGATGCAGAGGAGCGTGCCCGTGACCACCTTCCCACGATCACAGTGCCGACCAAGGTTAGTTGATGGTTGTTGTATGGTTAAGAGGCAAAAGATATCCCCAACAAAACACATGTTTGCCTTCCCTTTCAGGTCGATATTAGCCCCATTACTGGCGTGCCGGAGGAGCACGTGAAGGAGCGTCGGGTGCGCATCTTCATGCCGGCCAAGAACGCGATGCAAAGCGGTACGGACAACATCCACCACTGGAGCATCGAGTTCGATAACCGCGAGCGCTGGGAGAACCCACTGATGGGATGGTCCTCAACGTGAGTGTTTGCGTTTGCGGGGACGTTGCGAAAGTGCATTTTGTTGTAATTTTCACCTTTCACCACATTCTAGCGGTGATCCATTGTCGAACATGCGCGTCGACTTCACCAGCGCCGACGAGGCGATCGCCCACTGCGAGAAGAACGGCTGGAGATGGTTCGTGGACAAGCAGGAGGTGCAGAAGAAGCCGCGCGTCAAGAACTACGGCATCAACTTTAGCTGGAACAAGCGTACCCGCGTGTCGACCAAGTGAGAAGGTGTTTTAAAGAAGAAGAAGAAGAATCGTGGACATCAAACAAACCGGTGCCGTTGTTAGCTATCGTTGTAAATAAGAGACACCTCCTTAAAATTCGTGTCAATGAACTAACGTGTTTTCTCCATCCTAGTATGCCGGTCGTTTCTTTCCCCACACAGGGGGATCACTGTGCGAACAGTCAAAGCCTTCTTTTCGGTTTGGGAATGAAATATTCCCTTCCTCGTCAAGTTTATTCAAGTTCATCAAAGCTTACGGGCTAAAACGGTTCAACGGTTTAATTCGAACAGGCACTGTGCGCCAGGAATCTGATTGAGTTCAACTTTAAGCTGATTTCACGATCGCCGCATACAACAACAAAAAATCCATCTAACGGTTGCTTTAATTCAAAATGCTCCTACTAAAATGGACGGAAAGAAGTACCAAAAAAAAAGGCGCTTGAGATAACAACACAATGATTCTAATAATTCTTCGAATATCCCGATGGACCACCATCCATCTGTAGCTGTTCCAGCTGTAGCTGCTTTCGGATCGCTCCGAGCTGCGTCAACACACGCGTTGATCCCTTTTCATTCACTTTTGTCCGTTCAACGGCGGGTACCTTTTTGGAAAAAGAAAAGCTGTTGTTTAAGAGTTCCTTTTCTACCCCTTTTACTCCACTTCTTCTTACCTCCCATTTCTTCTCCATCAGCTTCAGGGCGTCACTTTTCAGATTGTCCGGTCGATCACTTACGTACACTTTCGGGGGCGAAAGCGATGGAAGCAGTGGTCCGGTTTTGTTCCCCTTCGCACGATCATTGCTGTGCTGCTCCTGCTCACGATGATTATGGTGGTGTTGATGATGATGATGGGAAGAATGATGATGATGATGATGGTAATCTTTGTGCTGTTGCCCATTACTGTTGCCCTTTCTACCATTGCCACGCTTCATCCAAAGCGTGTTGTAGTGTCGCACGTACTTGGCAATCCGGTCATCCATCAGATCGTCCCCGACGGTGGCGGACGAAGTTTCCCCGTCCCCATCGGACAGCGGTGGGCTGTCGGGCGGAGCGTATCGGGACGGCCCTCCCGCCCCTCCCGATCGCAGCTTATTGTCCACAAACACCTCCCCGTTGCGAATGTTCACGGTGAAGACCGGTTCCGGTGGCTTCTTGCTCGGATGGAACAGCGAATCCTTGTCGATGTTGAGCGAGAACGGTGGCTTGCGGTAGTTGTTGCGCACAATCACCGGATTCAGCACGTCCAGGTCGCCGTGCTCGTTGTCACTCTCGTGATACTGGATGTCGATCACCTTGAAGGGGTTCTTCTGCGACGGTGAAACGGTGCTGGTGGTGGTGGTGTTGGCCACCGCCCGATGTACCTGCACATCATCGTCGTCCGTTTCGAGTGGGGCGCGATGATGCCGCCGCTCCGTGTGATGATACTGCTGCTTCTTCGGATGGTAGAGGAAGTTTTTGTTCTGTTGGTCCGCCTCCGTCGACAGTGTGCAGACGGCACACAACGATGCTCCCTTTGTTCCATTCATCGCTCGCTTCATTGTCCGTTCGCATCTTATGCAGCGACTATTACCGTCCTCCCCCCGCTTGCCACCATTGTACGCCTCCGGTCGTTTACACTTGGCGCAATGCTGCCGGCGCTTGCTGTGCTTTCCCAGCGCTGGCTGCAATGGAAGACGCGACCGATCACCGTCCGTCCGGCAGCTCTTACAGTACTGGAACCGATGATCGTCCACCGCTCCTCCTCCTCCTCCCACCATCACCGATGTGTCGGCCGTCGTTTCGCTGGAAGATTCATAGTCCTCCTGCTCGGTGGACAGGGCGAGCGCGTTCGTAGAGACGGCTGGCGCAACCGACACGAACGGATGCAGATGGGTGGTGGGTTGCTGTTTTTCCTGCTGCTGGTTGGCCGAATTGCTTATGTACCGCTGGTACGCCGCCTTTGTCCGCTCGTCGCCGGAAGAGAAGGCCCCGCCGTTCGGTTGCGGAACGGTTGGCTTGGTCTCGGAGGAAGCAGCCGCCGCGGCGGCTTTACCGCCATTTTCCGAAAATGCTTTCCGCTGGCCATCGTACGGGTTGAAGACTTTGTGATCGTTCTCCAGGTTCGCGAGCAGCTGCAGCCGGCGGATGTGGTTCTGCTCGTTGGCGATGCGGATCTTCTCGCTGCGCAGCCGCTCGTGCTCGAGCTGCTCCTCTAGCTGCATCGTTTTCAGCTGTTGCTCCAGCCGGCTTTGATGGGTTTAATTCATAGATTGAAAAAAATCGAGAGTTTTGTAGAGTAAAAAACCGGTACTAAATGGAACAAAAAGAGTAAATTTGCGTGACGGAATTTTGGACCTAATAGGCTCGTGCCAATTGCAATGAGATAAGAACGATTTTTGAGGTCATTATTTTAGCAAAAAAAAAAACAACAATTTAAGAACCGTCTCTTCTAAAAATGGCTCCATTATTAAGCTTTCCTTTTAAGTTAAATGCCCAACTCCGTGATCGAATGCAATTACCCTCAAATGTAACATAACCTATTGCCTTAATTGTTGTGTGCGTGTGAAAGCTTTTCTAAAATTTCCAATTATGCCCGCCTCCCCTCCCCTGCTTCGGCTCTCGCCACTCTTTATACCTGGTCAGCATTTCCTCTTCGAGCTTTTCCTTCTCACGCAACCGTTCGACCTCTTTGCGCTTTTCCTCGATCTGCTTGATGAGCTCCTTCTGGTATTCCAGCTTACGGCGGCTTTCCTCCTGTTCGATAGTGGGGTCGTCGCGCGTTGGTTGTGTGAACATGTGAAGGAAAAAGACAGTTTGAATTAGTTTCAAATTAAGCAGAAAAGCAAAGCAAACAAGTATCAAATTCCGCCACGAATGCTTGTTAAGAGAAAAGACGTAAAATAGTCCAAAATTTTGTTTCATATTCAAAATAACTAATTCTCCCCCCGACCCATATACGTACATCGGCCAACATCCTGTTCCTGCGATCGATAGTGTCTGTGTTAAGAATGGTAGGCAGATCAGTATGGGCTAAATCTTGGATCAACTTCTCACGCGGGCTACCTTTGCGGTAGTTGGAGTTCCCCTCCGCCACTAGCGACTTGCCGAAGCGGACCTGTGGTTGACCAGTGGCACCACCACCAGGGCCAGTGCCAGCAGCAGCCGGCGGGCTTGTAGGAGCGTTGCCAGTTCCCTTCTCATTGGTTGCTTCCGTACCGCCGGGTGATTTGCCCGTGCCGTACTTCTGCATGTACTGCTGGTGTTTCGTCGTCACTTCCGGGATCTACAACAGTGTGGAAAAGTGTGTTAATTGATTGCTCATGAGTAAACAAAAAAGCGGGTGTGTTTTACTACATTTTGTGCCAGTACGAGAAAGAAGGAAGGAAAGCGAATTGCTTTACAAAATTAAACTAAAACTAAGTGGGGCGTTTGTGACCTCGTGTGACTTTACAACACTAATATTTACTACGAAATTTGCACCGTGTGTGCCTCTCTAAAGTAAGGTGATGGTAGAGCGCTAGCCGAAGTCAAAGAACCAGAGGATAGTTTACCGCGTTAGCAATGAAATTTACATTTTTCAAATACTCTTGATACTCCTGCTGGCGCGTACGGGACAGGACCGTTTTCTTTTCCTTCTGCTTTTTGTTGAAACTCGGAAAGTACGAAAAGAACGTATCCGAGACCCACTGTTCCATCTCATCCTGCAAATGAAAGAAGAGAGAGAAAGAGGGTTTATTAAACTACATTATTGGAAAGGAAATTCATTAGAGCTTGGTTGTTGCACGCACAATCGGGAATCGGAATGGCGTTTTAACGTCCTGTCGGTGTGCGTTTCGTTCCCTGAAAAAGGTCGTGGTTCGGTAGAAACGGAATCAGATATTTATAGATGAATGTAGCGGTACGATTATCATTTGCATAACCATTTTGGTGGCTGACGCGTCACATGCATTCACTTTAGCGTCCAGAACGATATTGATCCACGTAAGTAAGAAACATGTTTTGTACGTCAATGATTGCCCTTTAAGGAAGCCCAAGGAAAGGCCATAAAAAACCATTGTTGCCTTTGTGAAGTCATTTTCTAGTAATATTAAAGAGAAAAGCTTCCTTTCTAGCTTGTACTGTCTGCCATTGCACACCTTTAAAGGCCACCTAAACACTGCGCGGCGTTCAATGCTATCGTCGGCAAGGATCTACTAAACGGAAGGTAAACACATTGCACAAGTTGAAAGCCAGCCACTCTCATAAACATTTCATTTCCACGCCACACGGCAGCGAAAGTTTCAATTTACATTCCTCACAAGTGTGTGTATGTCTGTCTGCATTGTATGTTGCCGTATTTTCATAATGATCATGTAAAACTATCCATTGCGACCACACTAGGTAGCTTTTAGTCGCCAGCTTTCCCACCGGACATGTTCCCCATATCCGTACCTTTGGGACGTGGCGTTAAACGTTTCCATGTATCACTTGTGTTCCATTCTTTCTTTTTTTGTTTGTTTTTAGTTTCAATGTAGGGATCAGGCAAAAAGGCTCGTCCGCACAGGAAATTGCAAAACTAGCGACTACCGGAAAAGCGGCATCGCATCATCTCAACGGGCAACCAAAGCCCAACAAACATCCAGTGGCACAATGAACCCTCTCTATCTCTCTCCCGGGTTTGTTAGATAATGGAATTGTTTTTTTACAATTACACCTGATGTTGTAATTTAAAAAGTTGTAAAGTTTATCAACCCCGCGTGAAAGGTAAGCCGCAGCGTTAGCACTCATGAGGTAAGCGGTCCGCTTTAGCCAACCACGAACTATTCTAAGCTGGGAGCTTTTTTACTTTATGTCCCTCATCACCCATCACCCCCCTCTTTTGGTTAGGGTGTTGGTGCGATGTGTATGAATGTCCTATGAAAGTTACGAGGCACGAGCTGTTCGTGACGAGGTCTGTTGAAAAATGTAATATCATCATCAACGCGCCACCACAAACCCATTGCCACCCATTTCCACGCTACGCTAGACTACTGGCTACTGGTAATGGTGGCGGCAATACGAAATAATCACTTTCCTACAGACCACTCACCAGACACTAAGGTTCTTAGCGGTGGAAGGTTGACGTTTGCGGTTCGTACCCCCCTTTATGAAATTGAATATTATAGTTTTCTTCTACTGGAAATTGAAATTGTGCTGAGTTTCCTACAAAAAAAAAGCTTCAATAGTAAGGATTTTCCAGCAGTGTTTCATGGTCGTAGAGCGACATGCTTAAAGCCTTCTTCAAGGTTGACTTCCCCTACAGTTAAGTGGCTACTTCCGGCGTGGGTTAAGTTGCCAATTATCTTGCGGATTTTGATGGAATAGGAATAAATTTGTACATCCATTTGTTTAACTTCAGCATGTTTAGGCCCGGTAGAAGGCGACATGCATTCGACACAAATTCGAGCCTTGTGCTTTGTAACGGTTTCTGAAGTTTGCTTCTAATTGTGATGCTTGATGTACCAATGGTTTCGGAAAAAACGGAAGAGATCGTTTGTCTAAAACAATAGACGTAGGCTTTTGGAGGCTCCCAAGTTTCTGGAAGCTATATTCATCATTTTTCAGCAGATTGGGACATTCTTATACTTGTTTAATGCAGGGTTAACGATACTTCCTTCTTTTTTGAACGATAATTCCTAAAATTTCTTTTAAAATATCTTTTTGTAGAGTCATTTCAAGCCTGAAAAATGTATTAAAAGTACCAAATACTATTAGATAGCAACAGTGCAATGTTAAATTACGATAAAACCAGTAAAAGGACGAGAACCTGCAAACAGAAAATGACCTCCATTTTACTCATTTTCTTCAAACCAGAACACATTTTCGCCATCAAAAAAACTCGTTTGCCGCAACATAATGCTTTACATCCTTCAAAATAACGCCTTGCCATAAGTAATTTGTTCCTGCCGAACCACAGGTCTGAGACGTCCGACTACACCCTTCCTTCCCGCCACGTCGACGGTAGGTCTCGGTCGATATAATAACATAATATAATAACACACACACGTCACTCACTCTCATATTCCCGCGGCACAGTCCCGTGTTGGGGGAATGATCTCAATACAGGCGAAAACAGGCGGAACCTTTTAAGCGCTTAAGGGAAAAAGCGGTATTATAATTTTCAATCGCCTGACTAAGAAAAGTCTGCCTTCCTCTTCACGGTCACTGTGCGCTTTTTTTGCCCAACTGTACTACAAAATGGGTTTGTAAATTTAAAATTCCATCATTGAACGGGTAAAACGGTTCAATGAAAGGGTAAAATGTAGAGCAATGAGGCCTCGTTTTTCGCTTCGTTCAATGGCGCTTTTCTTTTTCGGTGTAAAGGAACCAAGACATTAATACATATCTTAATTACTAGTTGCAATGAAGCAATCAGTAACTTTCCTTTTAATTTAAAACGATTATATTCATTGTTGGCAACCCTTAAACGAAAGAAAAGCAAAAAATATACGATTAAAACGCTTTCGTTAAAAGCTCTCGCTCCTATCCCAATCCGTGCCACTTTACTTGCCGTAGACCACACATTCTGTATTGACTAACAGCCAATAAGTGGTCCGGGTCCTACATCTTCTCCCAATTAATATGCGATATTCTCCACCTTTCCCATTCCTTTCCAATCTCCAAACGCTGCATTCGTCCAGCGACGATTGACTGACTGCGGCTCCGCGCGGTGACACTGATTCCACTATGCCGGGCAGGATCTGTTTCTCTCTCCCCCATCTTGATTTTATGTCAAGTGCGATGGCCAGGAATTGATGCCGACGAATTTAGGACGGAATTGGAATTAATTTCCAATTTCTAGATGCCCAAAACAGAACGCCCGTTTAGATGAGAAATGGTCGGGACATGTGAGGGGGGAGAGCCAGTCGGACGGACGCCGTCGTCTGGGCTTGAATCATTTGTGGAGGGGTGGCTGGTGGTTGATTGTCAACGCAATATGCATCGCGGTCAACTTGGGCAACATTTGAGGAAGTAAAGCTTTGGCTGTACTACTACAGCGGGACACAGGACCAATGTATTTTAGGCCATCGTGTACTGGCGATACCCATCAAACGTCGTGGGCCAGTTTCTTTCTCCCCCCTGCCTGAGATGATCTGATTCCATCCCATTCACGAGTACTACAAATTACGTACGCAACACGACCCCCACTCGAGGATCAGTTTGGAGGTTAGTAGAGCGTGTGAGTAAACCCAGAAAAAAGACTACCGCTACCAAAAACATAAGGCTTCAGAATTGCATTCTTGCGCAGAATAATTTGTGATGGTTTTTGGCTCTTTTCGGGTGAGGCAGGGAAGATAAATTATGTGCCGAATGGGGCGAGAATGGGAGTGAGATTCTAATGTTGTGGTATTCATTAATTATAGGAGTTTTTTTACGGGTTTGCATTGTCATACGTGAAGGACAGATTGGGGCGACGATGGTCAAATCGATCGATAGGAGCTATAAAACCGTATAGATGTGTTGTACTTCTACATAACCAGGGGAAGATAATTATGACAATGTAACCTTATTTGTATACTAAATAGAGTTGATAATCGTAAGCTTTTAAAGATTTACATATACATTTTGCTTAAACCGACATAATTACTTAATCATTAAGCTAGAAACTGTATGATTTGTATCACCTGCATGAATGAAATCGACAATTTAGGCAAATTGCGAATAAATCAATTGCGCAAAAGGTAAACAGAGCTGATTGAAATCAATTTCGCTTGCACAAAGGACATGTTTTTCCTTTCCAATTACCGATATGTATCGGCAGCCTTCCTCCAGGTGACTTTGTTGGCGATGAATGGACAAATAGAGATTATTATCATTCTATTATCGTTAACACACCACCTTGCCGGGTCGCGTACTCGCTTCTCTATGTCAGCTGAGCGTAATGAACATTCTGGATTGAAAAGATTTACAAGATTAATTTACGATCGAAACGATAAAAATTTAATGTAAATGGTTAGTAATTCACAATAATCTTTTATCACCTATGTCCAAGCTCATAACTTTAAACATTTAGTTAAATTTCATATCGTAAACACAATCCTCTTAAGACGGATTGAACTCTACTTGAACATTATCTGCCGATCGACGATCATGTCACGATCCCGTTTGAATAACAAAAAACCTCAGCAAGCTGTTTTTATTCAACTTGCTCGGAATTCATATTGTAGTTATGACAACGGGTAAAGCGAGATATCAAGAACCATTCTGTGAGCCACTGCTTTTCCCCGAAAAGTGAAGCATTGTTTCGTCCTCCCCCTCACGAAGACGTATCACTCAATGGGTTGAGAACGCGACATAAACAATGGCACAGATCCCGTTACCGGCAAAGCGATGAGGCTTATTTAATGAATTTAATTCAATGCGTCACTTACTGTCCCGCACCAATTCCAAGGTAATCCAAAGTGATCGGATCTGAAGAAGATCGAGCGGCAGTGGCGTGGTGATGATTATCAATGAATGTTTTATCACATAATTAAACATATAATCGCATTTTTTTTCACATCGTCAACACCATTAACACGCAACTGATTAACATGCCGGCTCGGTAGTAGTTGCACAAAAGGAGCGCACAATCGGAACTGGAAGACAAGACGAAACGGTTCAATATCGGCAATCGGATACCGAGAAAACGAACGCGCACGGCCACCGTGGTGCGGTGTATGTCTTGCCAAGTGGTCGTCTTGGAAGGCACTGGCAGGCAAACGGTTCTCGAATCACACCGACCGACCTCTGCCCAATAGCAGGACGTTCGTTCGTAAGCCTTCGCTATTTCAAACAGGAATCGACCAGGAAAGTCACTGCGCCGAATCCGTGGCCGAAATTCGTGGCGAAATATTGTATTCATCCTTCAATTAGTACTCACCTGTTGCGGCGACATTTGTTTCGCACGAGCAGCCGACGGGACTGTTGCTGGTGGTGGTGATGGTGCTGCGTCGGTTGGTGTCGTCGGTGCGGCCACAACATTGCGCGCTCGGTGGTCCATGTTTGGCCGTGAATCAATAGAGCTGGCAGAAGAAACATTTCGCTCGCGGGGTGCTTTTCCGCTTGGTCCGGCTTCCACATCGGGTACCGTGGCCGTTTTCTTACTAAGCTGAGAGTTGACCTTTTCCTTCGATAGCTTATCGTTGGCGGGACAGTTGTTGTTAGCTATCTCTTGCACGGAAACATCATCCTTTTGCAATTCTTCCGCGCGGGAAGGTGTATGTTGTGTGTGTGGATCTTCCTGCTTGATACGCTGGATACGCTCCTTATCCAACTCTAGTAACTGTCTTTGCTTTGCTATAAACGCTTCTAGTTCCTTCGAGTATTCGGTGTACGACATTGTGTATCTTTCAACAAACAACTTAATAAAATATAAACTTTTTTCGACAAATCTGTAGCACAATGCAATCGACCGTTTACAATTTCCGAAAAATGAAGCCGTTGTCTTGACATTTCGCGTTGACAGTTAACGGTTGTCAGTTTGCTTTGTTGTGCTGTGAGTACGCAGTGCCCAGCTCCAACAGTCACGTGGAGGACATTCAAAGTTCAAAATAAGTTATTGCTATGCTATACGGGAAACATCGTTTTTTCTTCAATTAACCCGAATTGTAGGCACTTTTTTAATGATCGTCTGGTTGCCAATAATACCATTCTTTACTTTGCGCTGCTTGCGCTTGCAGATTCTTGTTATCATTTTGATGCGCAAGCAGGAAAGGATGAGATTTCTCATGGAAAAGTACGCCAGCTCAACCAGCGTGATGATGCTGAAGCCGAAGAAAAACTCCAGAATGCTGCCGGTGGACACTGGGACCAGAAAAAACACGATATTTAACTTTTACATTACCCTCATTGCGCTTCACATTATCTCACCCATCGCATCGATAAAGTCGAAAATGATTCTTCGACTGTAACGAATTTTCGGTATGCGGATGCTCCATTTAATTACCGGATCGTTAAACCAGAACGTTGAGCCGTAGTGCTGCAGCGTGAACGTGACATCGTCACAGTTTTTCAGGCAATTACACGCACCAAAGATTTCCCGCAGCTCGTCGGCCGTCAGAAAAGAGATGTAGCTTTGGTACAGCTCCACACAGGCAAGTTGCGAGAGCTTGCAGTACTTGGAGGGATCTATTAAACAGGAGACGATAAAACTAACATGTTGTAGAGTTAATTTTTCGAAAAGAGTGTCTTGCGTTACCTGATATCTGATAAAAGTAAGGAATGCAATCGCAATGCTTGAGAAATAGGTAGAATTTGCACTCCAGTAGACACAACCCGTACGAATAGTACTCCGGAAAGAACTTCAAGTTGGACTCGTGCGGAAAGCGACACTTCCGTTGCTTGATACTTAAACTCTTCAAAGCGGGAACGGATGTAATTGCCAGTGCGTTGAAATCCATCTTGGTGAATGTGAAAAATCCTCGCTCGATAAGCAATGACTTCCGGATCGTTGGCATCTCATACGGGCTGTGGAAGAAAATCTTCCCAAAAATGCTTTTTACAAGCAATCGTCTGCAAACCTGAAGTCCTGACAACTTACATTCCCATTAGAGGTACAGTTCGATATCGTTGCCGATGCTTCCCCATTGAACACGCTCACTTCGTACAGCTTTTCGTCCGGCGCGTACGGATCAATGCTCAGGTACCGACCGATAGCCGTGTTGAACGTGTAGCAAATGCCCATCTCGGTCAGCGATCGTACCAGCGTTCCGTGCAGATCACCCTCCATCGTGACGACCGCGTTCGGCCGATCGGTCAGCTCGTTCAGCAGCTGGCGCAGATTGGTCCCCTCGAACTCGTCAAACTCGGCCAGATGGCCCACATTCTCGATGTCACTCTCGAGCAGCGTGTCCAAAAACTCGCCATACCGCTCGGCCAGCTCCGGATCCACCTGTGCTATCAGTTGATCGCGGGCCGCTTCGTTCAACCGCTTCTGAAAGCACACGGTCAGGCTGGGGAACGTGGTGTTCCACAGGTGATAGTCACGATCCAGCGCTATCACGGTCGGGTTGGTCCAGTAGCGCACCCAAAAGCTGCCGACGTTGTAGCACCCGGCAAACAGGGCCATCGAAATGATGCCAAGCCATATTACTCTGGGGGGAAGTGGGGAAGATGTAGAATTGCATTTGGGTAGCAAATTTTGGAACTGACGACTAGTTACTTACTTTTCAACGTATGTGCTGCGTTTGTGCACAAGATGAAACACACCATGCAAGCTGGTTTGAGCGAGAACGTTTTGGATCGCTTTCGTGAAGGAGAAAGTGTACACCATGATTTTCGGAAATGTCACCATCGCTTTCAGAATGTCCCATTTATATAAAGATCTCCTTTTGTGTACAGTTTAATAAATTATTTACGGGGAATCCTTTCATGAAAATCCAATTCCTCACGAATACCTAAAAGTACAAAAGAACGAAATCAGATAAACAATCACACATCAATTATCGGCTTTGATATCTCCCACGGTGCTTATTGATGAATGGAGCACATGCGCACGCACATGAAACTATTCAGATAAGAGAGGATATTATACAAAATAGTAAATAAATTAACCGTCCTTTTTTGATACAATTGAAAATTGCATATTTTAAATTCAACGCTTTGCTGTGGGTTTCGTAATTGCAATGTTTACAAATTGCCGCTGTCAGCTGTCAATGTTCTAGCACCTGTCTCTTTCACACAATCGGGCTCGCGGGCATCTCTTTCTCGCGTACACTGCAGTAGCGGTCGCATGTGGTGTTGTTGTTGTCAGTGCTCGGACAAGTGTGCGTGTGTGTGCGTGGTTGGTGTTGTTGTTATTTGTCAGTCGCATAAGTGGCACGCTGCACCACACACAACTGGATCCGTACGAAGCGCTTTTTCCCCCCGTTTTCTCGTCACTACAAAGTAGGAAATTAGACGGAGGAGAGGAGTGCTTATCAAAGGAGTAGCCAGCAGCATTGCGTTACTTAATAGTTGGTGTTGTACCAGTTGTACCTTTTATGTACGCCAGTGTGGTGGTGTGCAGTGATTCATTTGTCTTTGCGAGAAGTACAGCAAAGTTTACGAGCGGACGAGAAGTAACAATATTCCGAAGCCATGAAGTAAAATACCCTAATTTCCGCAACAAACTGACCCGAAGATGACTGGAGTCCGACAGCCTTAACCTTTCGCTGTCGTCAACAAAGCAAGCGTGGTGGTCAGCAGGCGCCCCTGCACTGTTTTGGCTTTCGTCCATCCAACACCGAAAAAGCAGGATCCCGAGGCGACTAGATCCGCTAGGAATTACATTATCTTCGGTGCACGAGATTAAGGCTGTGCGATAAACGACGACGAGGATCCTTCATCCGATAAGTTGACCGCTCTAGCCGTACATGCCCACCAAGCAGTTCCTGCCGTCAGTGTGGTTCGGTGAAGTGGCACGTACGGTACACGGTCCCACAGCTGGCCGATAATTAATCGCAACTTGGTCTTGTCCAATTGGCAAAGAGGAAGAGGGCCAAGCAACGAGCAGCAAGAGGAGCAGAAAGTAAAAAGAGTAAATATATTTAGTAGGTGCTAACTACATGTGCTGCAGAGACTCCGTGAAAGTGCACGCCTTTGCAAGTGGAATACATTTGGATGGTTAATGGGCAGCTGAACCACCCGTCAGAATCGGAGGGGGGAAGGGGGCATAGATAGGCGACCTTTAAAACCTCTGCTTGCGTGCGGTTCGTCCTATACACGCTGTATTTATATTGGGTATCACACTGTTCATCGCCCTTTTTTGTGTCGATGATTGATAAAAATTATCGTCAATCACTCTCGTGGTTTAACGCGCCTTCCCCCGATTTCCTTCCCTCTCCAAATATAATTCAAGCCTCGGCCCTGATAAGGAACGCGAAGTAACGGCGGCCAATGCTTTCAATCAGCAATACCACTTTTGGGTAAAGCGAGCGAGCGAAGTAAACAAATTCAAAAGCAACAGAGCGCACGCGGCGGGGCATGTTGCGTCGATCGTTTGCTGCGCACTGCTGCCCATAATGACTTCGGTGGGTCTCCTTGACGCGTATAGCTTACCCCTCCAGCGGCACAGCACGTTATTATGTCAGCGATTAAAGTTGGCTTTGCTTGCGCAGCTTTGAAAAGTCGCTCTGTATCGCCGTCTCTCTCGCTCTCTATCTCCTTTCTCTCGCTGCCAAAGGGGCCCTTACAGAGGAAGGGGGAATGGAGGGGGTCCTTCTTAATCGTTTTATGAACCTGTCCCTCTACACTTTGCCCCGTACGAGGCGGTTAATTTCATTTCTAATCCACACACACTTGCTGGTGTCATGTTTGCGTACCGGTTTTAGGTGTAAGCGGCTGCTGCGTGTTTTTTTACCGTTGCAAAAGAAGAGACCATTCTGGAAAGATGCAAGTGCTAAGCAAGATGACCCCGGTGCCCGTCACCTGCCTGGAGTATGTGCACCCGTGGACGCAATCGTGCACCGTTGCGACGGCGGAACTGATGATCATTGGCGTCCAGTACTGTCTGCGCATATACGCAGCCGTTTATGCGGTAGGGTTCAATAATGTCTTACCTTTAGCATGATTCAACTTCTTATAATTTGAAATTTCTTCGTAGCTCTCGCTGGTCATGCGCGGTCGGATACCGTCCCTGCCGGAGCTGAAGAAAACGTTGCGCGGCTGGCTGCAGTCGACCGCCTTCCTTACCACCAATGCGTTCAGCTACTCGATCATGATGTGCTCGCTGCGCCGGTTGCTGGGAAGCTACAACTTCTACACCGCCTCGTACGTACCCGCCTTCTTTGCCGCGCTCATCTCGATCATGGTGGAGCGCTCGTCCCGGCGGGCGCTGCTCGCGCTGTACGTGTCGAACGTGGCGACCGAAACGATGTGGAACATACTGCAATCGCGGGGGCTGGTGCGATCCATACCGCACGGTGAGATTGCCATCTTCGGTGTGGCCACCTCGGTGCTGATGTACTGCTACCGGAAGAACAGGCAGAAGGAGTATCGCGATTCGATGTTCGATGTCGTACGGTTCGCGATCGGTGATAGTGAGGTGATGAAGGGGGACACGCCGTCGGAAGGAGTGGAAACGTCGGCTGTACAGAACGTCGTCGGTCGTGCAGAATCGAGCCAGCGCGCTTCCAAGAGTCCAAAGTACCCTCTGCCCTTTATACAGGCGGCAGTGCAGGCTTACCTGCAGCTTACCGGCCGGTTGAAGGCAATGGGAAAGCATAAGCTGTGTCGTCATCGGTACGGCTGCGTGTATGATACGCTCTCTAGCGGTGGGCGCATGTTCTCGATCGGTCTCGGGATACAGGTCGTGATGAAGGCGGTGCTGCAGATGCGGAAGTTCATCAGCCGACCGGCACTGTTGCGCAAAACGTTCCTCAGCAAGGACATTGCCCGGCTGGGACTGTTCCTCGGTGGATTCACCTCTATCTATAAGGTAAGGAATGAGATTTCTTCAATAGCAGCGAACCTTCTGACAATTTTCCATTCTTTTTTAGATGTCTTCCTGTCTGCTACGTCATTTTACCGACAGTGATAGTCCAATGTTTGCCTTCCCTAGCGGACTGCTAGCTAGTGTTGCATTTGCCTTCTACTCCGACAACACCATTGCCTTGTACATTATGTGGAAAACGCTGCAGGTAATTGAAATTGCAATTTAAAAAAAAAGGATTTTTATCAAAATTATACTAAAATGGCTATTGAATTTACAGATTACTTACAACTGGGGCATAGAGAAGGGATACTTACCGCGCGTGCCCGGTTTCACGGTGATGCTGTACGCCGTCAGCACCGCCTTGCTGTTCCACGCGGCCACAATCGAGCCGCAAAATCTGCGGCCAAGCTACTGGAAGTTTTTGCACTCCATTTCGGGCGGAAGGTAAGCAAGCCAACATGCCAACGTATGCGTACATTTATTGAAAATATCCATTGCTTTCCATCCTCTTTGCCGTAGAATCTGCATCATGGATCGCAGCGGGTTCGATGTGTACGGGCTAAACACCTCCGGCCAGATACGCACCATGATGAACCTGTGCAAAACGGAACCAATCCTACAGGGACGACTGAGCTGAGTCCGTCAACTGGTCGGCAGAAATGTAATTACTTCGTGAACTGGAAGCCACCCGCCCGGCAAGCGCACCGAAATGCCTTTGGGTTGGGAGTTTGGAACAAGCTTTGAGCTTTTTATTGGACGGGACCGCGAAATGGTAAACCAAAAGCGATTGGACGAAAAACCAAAATCAAAGATTAGTTAACAGAACGAATTCATACACAAAACATACAACACACACACACACTAGGCGCACTTAAGTGAAGCGGGTAATAGGATATAGGTAGGGTAGGTTTAGTACTGCTGTGTAATGCAAAATCCCTTGTTACGATTAGGACGGGTACTCAGTAAGTTTGTTTTGTTGCTTTGCATACCTTTTTTTTGAAAATGCACGTCAGCGTGTTTCCTTTCGTTTTAGTTATGATGTTTTTTTAGATACATATTGAACTATCGTTGTTTTGCTCTTAATGGACAAATAAATTTATAAAATAAATGTTAACCATTTACCAGGCTTCCAGGCGAAAGCGTTTAAAATCCTCTCGCGCGTGATGGTAAAGCGTTGTTATGCTTTCAAGAAAAGCTTTCAGAAAAGCAAAGCGCTTTCCGAAAGCGGCTGCTATGATGTTTTCCCGAGCGGAGAGCAACACTTTCCCCATGCGGCAAACAACCGGTCGTCTCGCTCTAACCTACGTCACCAGATCCGATCGATTTCCACAGTGCAGCAGCAGCAGCAGTGGCAGGAAAAAAGGACTCGCGCCTTCCCCTATCGTACTCACCGTACTTCCCCTGCCGCTTACATCCCGGTGCTCCGGTACTGTTGCGCGCTGCGTGCACACGGCGGGAGCTTTTCCACTTCGGAGGGGGTCCACTCTGCCGTGTTATTACGTCAACCGATGGGCCCATGTGAAACCGAAAGCCTGTGCGAACGGGACGGTACCATATCGTCGTCGTCGTCGTCATCATCATCATCGTCAGCAGCAGCAGCAGCAGCATCATCGTACCCGAGTGCGCTCCTGCGGGCATCCGGAATTCGCGTACCGGCCGCGCGCTCGGGTCTCGGCTACTCACTCAGTAGCCGGAGAGATTTCATGCGGGTTGGTAGACGTTGCCGCTGTGCGTGCTGCAGAAAAAGCACAAGGGAGAACTTGTGTAGAGAGTTCATACACTACTTAGTGTCTGTTGAGCAACAGAACCAAGACCTCCCTCCTCCTTACCCTGGGGATGGTGTTTGTGTGTGCGTGTGTGTGCCTGTGTGTGTGTGTGTGTGTGTGTGTGTGTGTGTGTGTGTGTGTGTGTGTGTGTGTGTTTGTGGATTAGGATTGTTCGGGAAACGGTGCAGGAAAACGGAAAGGGGAAGGGAAACACAACAGCAGGATCACAGAGACGGAAGAAAAATCCTAGCAGCCGGACTAGGCCCTGCTCCGGTGAGGTCCTCCGCTGACCCCTTTTTTCCCTGGATTTTTCTCCGTCCTTTCTCCTCCTCCTTCACCGCCGTGTGCCGTGCATGTGTCACGCCAATTCTCGTTTGCTTTTTCAAACCTGAACGTATGCTACAAGGGAGGGAGGGAACGGGAGTGAGACGAAAGTGCAAAACGAGCCAGAATTAGCAATGTGGTGGTGGCGGCTGGTGTGCTAACGGAAGCGCACGGTACCAGCAGTAGTGCGCGAAGGGGTCGAGTTTTTTCTTACCCATTTCAGGCGTGTGCGAGTGTGTGTGTGCGTTTGTTCTTGTGTGACTCCATCCCCCCCAAAAGGAAGTCGGTGGTAGACACTTCACAGGGTGTCCTTTAATTTGTCGCGTTTGGAGGAGGTCCTTTTTGTGTGTGTCTGTGCGCTCCGCTCGCATCGGTGGTCCAGGTGGCGACACGGTGCTCGGGACATGAAGTGAAAGGGATTTGGTGCTCACTGGACCGTGCACCGGGTCTTGTGCCGTGAAATTTGAATGGTGTTCCCTCTATTCTTCCCTCTGGAGGTCTCGCTGAGGTGCTTGCTGTGCGTGGGGATTGCGTCCTATCCCTCTCCCATGTGTCTCCCAGGCACGTCCCGGGCAAACGGTGAAGTTTGACGATACGCAATCCAAAAAGGCATGCTGATTGCCCTACGAAACAGAAAAATCCGTTAAACCGTTGTTTCGTGACCATGCTCGCTAAGCTTTTACCGCTCACCAACACACAGTTCCGAGCGGGTCACGGGGGAGGTCTTTTCGGTGTGGAATGGCCAACCTTCTTTTTTTTTCTTCATGCTGGCGCTGCTGGTTCGATTGCGTGCGTTGCGAATAATATGGGCACTCGGTGGCACGATTTTCCACTTCGCCAACTCATTTGGTCCAAGCGCGGGCTTGGCTGAGTGTGTGTGTGTGTGTGTGTGTGTGTGTGTGTGCTGGTGTGCGCGACTTTTAGACGACAAAAAGCATACTACAAATGGAAGAAACACTGGAGCATGATGAATGTTGAACCGATGCCGAGGCTGCCCTTTTGTCTTCCAGTTTACACGCTCTGGCAGCACAGCGCATACACAAAGGAAGGATGGACATACTAGGAAAAAGAGAAAAAATGCTTTTGTTCGAAAAAAAGGGAAGCAAACGGGAAGCGTCTTCTCTAAAACTAAACAAACACTCACAGTACACTTTCTCCTAACGACACCAACGGGTAGCGAGAAGGTGCTGCTGACGGTTCTGTCCACAGCTCGCGGGTGTATAATCCTGGCGCTGCAGTGTGTCGTAGGATATGAAATTCAGCCCAACGTAAGAATTTTATGGCACACTGAGCAATCTCTGTTTGCGAGTGTGAAAGATTGCACTTCTTGCAGCGCGTGGTGGCTTCAAGAAAGTAGGAAAGATTCTCCCTCACTGTTACTGTCCCCGCGGAAACTGTCGCTAGTCACGCCAGCCCGTAACGCAGCGAAGTGAGTGTCCCCGTTTTGGCCCTATCGCTGCACTGATTCAACGCGCTATGTCTTCCGTCTTTACCGGCGCAAACCGACTGCCGCCCCCGGGGAGGTGTTGTGAATGCGATTTTCGTTATCATTCCTACCCAATTTCCTTCCCACATTAATGCTGGGGCTGGTTGGAATTTGCTCGTTATCGTAAGGCTCGCGCTTACTTTGTTGTGCTGTTCAAGTGGCGCACCACGAGCGCTTCGATAATCAGGAGTGTTGTCCCCCCGTTGTCTTGTGTCGCGCATCCGCCACTTTGATCCTGTTAATCCAGTAGAGGTCGTCTCATTTGCCTATCGGAAAGCTTGCCGTGGCTCGAGCTATGCAAAGACCGAGGTTTGCTTCTTGAGCAACATGTTGTGGTCGCATGGGCTCATTTCCATAGTCGTTGTCCTATGCCACTTGAACACGTTCGTCCTTTCGTGTGTTTGTGTGCTATCGTTGATCGTTTGAAGATCCAGGGCTCTGGTGAAAGAAAAGAGCATCAAGAACGGGAAACGTTGAACGCGTACGATACTGTAGGAAATGTGGACTTACCGGGTGTCTGTGTGTATGTGTACTAGGAGGGATATTTGGTGAAACATTGCTCCTCGCGCTGAAGTGTCCGTGTTCACTCTTGGAAGACTCCACAAGATCGACAACAATTAAAAGCAGCTGGCTATGAAGGAACCTGCAAAAGAGAGAAGAGGCAAAAGTGTAAACATGGATTAAGCCCGCTTCGCTACTACTACTGCTGCTATGTTTATCCACTCTTCACGGTGAAGATCTCCTCTCGTCCGTTTTCAAACAAAGCAGGCTTTGCTGCACCATTGCTCGTGGTGCTGGTAAATATTGGCCCCGGAGACACAAGCACATACACACACACATACCACGTCATCATCAGTATCCCGAGGCGGCGCAGTTGTGGCAAAGAACACTTGCTGCTGCTGGGTTTTGTGGCAGCATTCCTACCGGAGTGTGTTACGGTTGGTCAACCGGTAATCGATCCGGTGAACCACCCCGAAAACCTGGTGCGCGCGTTTGCATACCACAGCTAACGTCATCGTTTTCACTTCTTTCACACAACGCTACACAGCGACCGCGTCGTCCTAGCAAAAACCTCGTAGGAAGGCTGCCCGTGAATGAAATAGTGATTATCCACGCGAGCGAGCGAGAGGGAAAGGAGTACCGGAAAAGCGAAGCGTTTCCTCCCCCCCCCCTCGGAGCGGTAAAGGAAAAGCAATATGTTCGTGTGTGAGTGTGTGTGCTTTTGACAGGTGTGAGTTTTCAATTAGTGTCACCGCGTGTAAACCCCCTTCCCCCCCCCGTCGATGGCGGTACCTGAGGTCAACAATACACCATCGCGCTGACAACAACACGACCGCCGCTGGTGTTGGTGTGCGGTGGGGCGATCAAAGTGACCAGATCTGGTGGCGCCTCGAAGCGGCGCCATATTTAAGCCGATTAGTTTCCCCGGATGTCGGGGTTTGCAGATTGCGTAGCACCCCGTGTGTTTGTGAGTGTTTAATCTGTGTGAAAATAGGGCCACGCAATTGAGCATTGCAAAACACACAGCAGGCTGGTAAAGGATAGTACCGACATCTACATCTTCATTGCGGGTACGTCACACCGGCGGATGAAGAATTGGATTAGAAACGGCAACACCATCATCATCGCCATCCAAGCAGACAGTGGATTAGTTGCTGCTGCGAGCGTTACCAGTCGCTGGAGTAAAACAGCTCCAGCAACACGGTTTTTAGTGGATCCGATATCTCGCGTGTGACAAGTGACGACAAATGTAGTGGCTGGTGGTGGCGTCCTTTCCGGCCCGCAGCAGTGAAAGCACAACGCGCTTCAGCGAGGTGTAGAATTTAAATATGGCCGCCGGTGCCGGTACTACTTTACCGCTACAACTGTGAGGTGTGTTGTACAGTTGTTTCGAGTGCGAAGGAGAACGACATCATCCACCACAGCGTTGGGGCAAAACTATCGCGTTCTTAAACGGCTGGTGCCCAACATCCGCCATACCGACGTCACAGCTGGGGCGTAATGAGGGTAAGTAGATTTGATGCATAATTACAGATAAACCTAGAGCGACCCTCTCTCCCTTTCTCTCTCTCTCTCTCTCTCTCTATACGCTCATCATACTGTCCTCGGAAGTTAGTGGTGGCCCTATTACTACCAAGGGCCACCGGTTGCTGGTGGTGTGGTACGTACGCGACAACTTATTACTTTATCACCACAAAAGACTCGCTACGTTGGACACCCGCGCCACCCTTGCCCAGTTCCCCAGACCGCGCGGTTGAGAGACAGCAAGCGCCACAGGGTGTGTGGGATATTAATGATCGCGTTTACTAGACGTTTCACTTGATGTCGGGAGGAGGCGTTGATGTTATTTGTACGAAGTTCTTTTTATGTATGTGTGTGGGAAATTCATTGCAACACCCACCAACATACTCTCTTTGGTGGTAGTATTTGGCTGGTGTGTTGGTGGTCAACGCAATTGTTGCTTTTACATTGGTGCTGACGGTTTGCTCGTACATTAGAGCCCGCAGCCAGTTGCTCCCCTGATGGACACAGACAGATAAGCAAGAACGAATGTACATTAGCCCGGGCGGGTGGTCTGGTCAGTGGTGTTGGTGGTGAAGGATAAGATTGCTTCCTTTTTTCTTCCCGCTCCAGAGAGGGTGGGAATGACAAATAGTAGATAATGGATGTGGTCGGAATGAGTAGCTAGAGGGAACGACTGGTACAGTTATTGGGAACTTTGGTTAATGTTGATATGACTGACTATGTCTTACTTCTTCTTCTTATGTCTTACTAAGGACATCTTTGTTTTATAGGAGATATTTTTGTGTATTTGTGTGAGGAAATGAGATTTTCAAGAAATCCTCACCTCAAGAAATCAGATTTTCTGCTTATTGTCATTTCCAAGAATTGGGGTTTCAAGTTATCTTCTTTCACATCTTGCTACACTTTTGACCGTCAATCAAAAACGGCTCCATATTGCTGCCGGCTATCGCACTTACACAGTGACCCTCTCGCAGCCCCTCTCCTGTCTAATTCCCGAAAAACGCTCCCGATCCTCATAAAAGCCCTGTTGCTGAGATGTACCTAAATGTGAGGCTCTCGCTCAGGCATGTGGATAATCACTATTTACAAAACTTGGCTCATTGTTTCCCGGGCGTTGCGTTCCTCGTACGTACCCTGCAGCGCGCTCATTTCCCAAAAACCGAGCAAACCGCTCCCAGCCAAAGCGACTTCAACGACCGTAATGAACGTGATTCGGACGGAAAGTTTCGACACTCAGGAAAATGCCCTATACTACCTTACCGTGGGCATAACCGCTGAGCGGACGGGTTTTTTGGGCCAACTGCCCGCAGGTACCGTGTGTTCGGGGCAATTCTAGGGCATATAGCCCGTGACGTAGGGGCCCTGGTGCCGGTTAATTAAGCTCCACAAACATACATATAAAACAGACACTTGAGGGGCAAGAGTTTTGTTGGAAAAGACATCAACCCGTGAGCATCTTCAAGCAACCCACCGGTCCCACTAAGCACTTGTTGTGCTGTGGAGTGACATGAGCAGCAAAGCGGCATCGAGAGGTTAATGATGCTCAGGGAACACTCCCACACTGATGACCCCCTCGGAGCATTCAGGGCTTTAGAACCTCCATTACCGAGCGTAATGAAGAAAAATTAAATTTTACCAACTCTCTCCCCTCCACTTAAACGATAGCGCGGTCAAGATCGCTTTTCTGGTTAACTTGAAACCTTTTGCTTGCTTTCTTTCCTTTGCGTTGCGGAATTGTTAGAAATAACTTGCCTAGACAAAGTTGCCTGAAAAAAATAGCTTGCCAGAATGTTCAACCGGAAGAGGTGGAAAGATACTCGGGCGGGCTAGAAGAGGCACAATTCTTGAGCCGGCGTTGTTTTTCCGGCTAGGCAAAACTTTTATGAATACTTAAAAACAATCAACAGATAATACTTTGGCCAGCTCCGCAGCGGAGCGGAAAATTCGGTTCGGTAAACATTGAAGCCGAGTTCCGGTGCGCAATACGCGTGTGTCCGGGAGTGGCGAAGGCGTCAGCCACCTCTGAAGAGATTCTCGGGTAGAGGAAGATGGCTAAAGGCAGCTTTAGTTGGGCTGGACACGTGCTGCAAAGGCCGTGTTCTGTGTATCTAATCCGGACGGAAACCGGACCTTAATGTTCTGGGTTCTTCGTCCATCCGTTTGTGGAGGTTTTTATGCTTCTTAGTATTGCTACAAGCTTTGGGCATTGTTTTGCTGTGTGTAGTCAGCTTTTCTCGTTGCTCTTGCAATCGTGCAGTTTGATAAAAAGGATTAAATAAACGGCATTTTTGTCTCACTTCAAATTTGGAGAAGTTGCAACTGATGACATAAAAATTCCCTGCCACGCTTAAGTGTGGGGCACTTGCAGGCATTCCGGTAAAGCCCCTTCCCCCTCCCTACCTTCACTCGATGACAGGTCGGGACCGTGAAAGGCTTTTAATTTGCATCCATTCAAGGAATTAATTCGAAATTAACCGACAAACTTCATTAACCACTCATTAAATCTGAGCTATGCTAAGCAGCCTCCAAACTGCTGCCAAAACCGGCCACAGGCCGGGACTGGATCAAACTTTTCAGCGTTGACGGTGACGGAGACTGATTGACACGAACATTGAGTGGGGGAGGGGGGAGATCTCATCATCCTTCCCTCCACTACTCTTATTCACTCCCTTCGCTCTCAGCAAGCGTGGCGGAATTTTCTGACGCTCTGTTCGCACGAAAATAGCTTTTCGATGGAATGGACTTTTGAGCGTTTGGAATCAGCTCGCAATAGGAGGAAGGGACACCTTCTACCACTCCGTTCGGTGCTTCAGACTTAACAATTCGTAACAGTGCTCGGTATGTAATGAAATTCCTCGCTGGAATGGCGATTTCATACTCTCACCGTCCTCGTCCATCGACAGCTTCTACAAGCTTGTACTCCCTATTGGAGTGGAATATTTAACTACCCCGAAAAGAAGTGAAACGACATGTCCTGAAATTTCACCGCTCCGGTCCTCGGGAGATTAGGGTTTGGCTTTGGTCGAATGGGAAAATAATTGGAAATAATTTGTGCCACGATCCGTCCCCGGCTCGCAACGCAACTGACACCTGGTGCCGGTTTCGTGTTAAAATGCGAATTTTCAACCAATGTCGGTGCTGTTCAAGCGGAGGGAAGGAGGCGTTGGGAGGGGGGAGGGGCAATAGGTAAGAGTTGGAAGAAATATATTCAAACATTATCCATCAGCTGGGATCTCCTGACGCAATAAAGTCTGTCGCGTTCGGGCGCTCGGAAGAACTGGGCTAGGAAAACAAGCGACGAACTGTCGTTAAAAAGTAATGGTGCTCTCGGTATAAACTTACAGTACAAATCGATAAAATGTTGCTGACCATTTTGCTCGTAGCGCGAATCATGCCCCCCATTCCCCCCCCTCCCCCACCCCCCCCTGGTGGTGGTTGTGGTCCATTCCTCCCAAGCTCCTCTCCACAAGATGGATGACCGTGGGTTCGGGCTGGGTATTAAAATGAGATATTTTCATGGCTCAAGGGGGAGCAAACCCTTAATCGATGAAGCATGGGTGGCGGAGCATGGGTATTTTTAAGGTCCCCATTCTGCACGGCAAGCTTTTTTTATGTTTGTTAATCAGATGGTTGCTGTTCTGTGTGAGTGTTGGTGTGAGTGTGACCGCGTTTAAAGAAGGTTAGAAACCCGCGGTAAATAATTTTTCCCACTAAAGCCCTTGAGGGGTGCTTGTGTGTGTGTGTGTGTGTGTGTGTGTGTGTGTGTGTATGTGTATGTGTGTGTGTGTGTGTGCTTGTGGTGGTGAGGAGGTTGGGCATAAACATGAAACCGAAAAAATGAAAATTTGTGTTGCAGAAGTTTCATCGTCTCGCGTAAGAAAGCAAGGAAAAAAAAAAGATTGCTTCCCATTCTTGTAACGGGGCGCGCGTTGATGTGAGCCGCGCACAATCGATCGATTTGGGTGTTTCGGAGAGGTTTTTTTTTGGTGGTGGAAAAACATGATCGATTTTCTTCCCACAAAAGGAGGCATGGGGGCTTCTAGTTCCCCTCTCCAGGCAGCTTCGACAACATTGCTTGGAGATGATGGGAACAGATAGAGTTTGATTAACTTTTCCTTCATCTTCAGGGCTTTGGAAGGGGGGGGGGGGGGCGTTTCTAGCAGGGAAGGGTGATGGTGGTGGTTTCCTTTCTTCATCAGTATTGGATGAGTGTTGTGTGTAGCTCATTTTTTTGCTCACTCCTTACCTTACATTTTCCCCTTCCAAAATAAAAGAAAAACAACCGGTTTGGCAGCAAAACCGGATGCTTTGGTTGAGGTTTGGTTTTGACGTTTGGAAAGGTAAATTTGTTATTCAAATTTCAGCACACTTGGGTGTTTGTGTGTGGGTGTGGGTCCTTAGCATTCACGATTAGCAAAGCATTTGCGTGCAGGGTTAGCAGGGGGTACGGCACAGTAAAAGATCGTTTTGAGGTGCTAACGCAATGCTAAGAAAGAACGATACTAAAAAAAACCCACTACACAACCACAGCCAGCTCGTCTCGCACAGAAGAAGTATAGGTGTAGCCGCAGAAAAGGGCGAAAAAAAATAAAAAAAGCGAATTTTCCAAAGTTAATCGAAGCACTCGACTTTGCCTCCGATGGCTTTTGCGCGCGCGTGTGTGTGAGTAAAGTGTCGAGGTGAGCACCTTTTTTGTGTTTAGCCTCTTCTGGAGTCAGAGCAATTTAGCGCTACCTAACAAAAATGAGAGAAAAAGGGCGATACAAAGAGGGAGCGAGAGAGATAGAGCGAGAAAGGAACAGATCTTGAGCAGGGTACGGTTTGCGGGGCAACTCTGTTATGGTACTTTGTTTTTCTATATTGCAACCATTTGGGGTTAAATATTCATCCAATAGCGCTCGAGCGATGAAATTGTGCAGCAGAAAAATACATTAAAAATGCAGAACAACTTACTCCCCCTCCCCCCCCCCGCGGCCTTCCCCTTCCATTCTGCTCTCACTGGAGTTGGAGTGTATGAGATCCGGTTTCGAATTGGAAATTGCCGGGGCGGGGAGATTAATTTCCACCATAGAAATCATCCATATCATCCCGGAAGTGGCGAGTGGGAGGCTTGTGGCTTTGTAGCAATCGGATTAATATTCATGGGACATGGGCTTTCTTTTGTTTTGAGCGAAAGGTATCATTCGATCGGGCGGGTTTCCATGCGACCCCGGTTGGGTGTAAATTATCGATTTTGGGCTTACCCTCAACCTCACCAATGGAGATGAGCTGTGTTGTGTATCACAACGGGTTGTGTGGGATGCTTTTAATTTAAATTGCCAATCCTCGTTTGAACAGATTTAAAAATTAGCTTGGCTAATGTATTATCCGGTGTTTATATTTAATTAACGGTAGCGTCCCATTGCCGGTTGGCAAATTTGGTTTAGCCGATCATCACATATTTCTGATTGCTGGATTGCAGAATAGTGTTAAGGCCGGGCTACATTGATCGTACTCTCTGGTGTAATTTTGATTTTCACTAGCGCATCTGGCGGCGGCTGACCGAAGCATTTTTCCAAACAATTTGGAGCCGCTTCAGAAAATATGTTGTTTTTCCATGTTTTTTTACCTTAACTGGACTGGAAAAGCTTTGTAATTGATAGATGAATATGTTGTGCAAGTATTTCAGCCGTTTTCGCATCGAAAAACGGCGAAAAAACTAATTAATTTTGAGATCCGGCACGTCCATTCCCTTGAAGACGAAAAAAAAGCTTCCACCAGCCGCCGCCAGATGCGCGGCCTTTAAGGCCGGGCTACATTGATCGTACTCGCAAGTGTAATTTTGATTTTCACTAGCGCATCTGGCGGCGGCTGACCGAAGCATTTTGCCAAACAATTTGGAGCCGCTCCAGAAAATACGTTAATTTTCCATGTTTTTTACTTAAATCGGAGGAGAAAAGTTTTGTAAAACGTAGATACACATGTCTTGCACGCATTGCATCCATTTTTGCAATGGAAAACGATGGAAAAACTACTTAATTTTGAGATCCGGCAGGTCCATTCCCTCGATGACCAAAAAAAGCTTCCACCAGCCGCCGCCAGATGCGCTAGTGAAAATCAAAATTACGCTTGCGAGTACGATCAATGTAGCCCGGCCTTTACACTTGAGGTGGTTGTAGAAAAATATAAAAATACAATAAAAGGGCTTAATTTGAAATATCGTCTAGATGATTCTTGTCAATCGTTTAAATTTCGGACGTAATGTCTTGTTGAAATGTAGTTTATTCTGCTCTTTTCAGGACCTTTTTAACTATGCAAGTATGTAAACAATAAAAAAGAAGTAACTAAATATCTTGAAATCACCATCTTTGAATATAATTTACACCCTCTTTTGTGCTCAAGATCGAATCACACTCTATCGAACTGATAATCATGGGTACAAGAAACCTTTCCAAAGGTAGAAATGGTGAAAAAGGATAATTATCAAATTCATTCACATTTATCAGCAACCGTGTGCTGTGCTACCTTATTATCCATCCTTTCTTTAACTTTACTAACCACCAACATTTACTTCCTTAAAACAATGAATGAAACCACCAACGTCCCACACAGTGAGGGAGCAATTTCCAGCGGAAGCAAAACTGTACAACAAAGAAATACTGAAAAAAAAGGATAAAATGGTAGCCATAAAAGTCCATCCATTGGAAAAGGGGCAATAATTTTGAAAAAGCAATAATAAAAAAGCACAGAGACAAAGCAAGGGAAAGGACTGACGAAAGGGACTGTACAATGAAAAGTGTAAACTTTAGAGCTACAGGGGGGAAAAAAGAAGGAACACCCACCACCGGTGCAGACGAAAAAGTTACCGTTGATGAGGAAATCAGTTTATACCACCCGTGGGAAATGGTGCCGTGCAACGGTGACGTAGCAGCAGCAGCAGCAGCGCGCGGTACAAATCGAACGATGACGTACGAAGGGCAACACCGTCGGTGAGATACGAATGTGTACCCAAAGCCAATCAAACAAGTGAACCCCATCCGTGCCACTTTGGACCTTCTTTTTGCCCCAAGCCCAGTGTCCCAGCGTGGTCGGGGGCATATATACGATTTCGAACCTGCAAAGCGAACTGCCACGCGAAGGGCAGCCTGGTACTAGTAGTGTGACGCCGCCTTTTTTTACGACCGTACCGACTTTACGAGCACCTTGTGGTGAGCGTCTTTTTTTGCTTCTCCACTTTTTAGTTGATTCTGAGGTGTTTTTTTCTCTCTCTTCAAAAAGCACGTTCGCCCGCGTTTTGCCCGTTTAAGGTAGCGCGCTTTTCCGTTCACCTTAAAATCGGAGCAGTTTTCCCCCGCGCGCAACCAGTGTGTTGGAGGCTATTTCCGGCTTTGCTCCTGGGAATTGGCCGGTACGGCCGGTTGGACCGTTGTTGCTGTACTTGTCCGTGCCGCTGAAAGGACGCGCTTTAAGCGTGAAGAAGTGTTCCCGACCAGAGGTTTTAGCGGGAAGCAAGCAAACCCACAGAAAGCGGCGCTAATCCGTCCATTTCCGTTTTGCACTCAGCACTTGCACAGGCGGCACAATTTGCTGGCTGTCCACCGCGCTGTTGTTCGGCGGTAGGATAAGGACGTTTATGTTGCTCGTTTGTATGGGGTGTGGTGGTGTGCCATGTGTTTTTTTTGTAGTTGTTGCTATTGCCACTTCTTGCTTTTAAGAGAATTTCAAAATCGCGCGTCTTAACGTGTCCCAGGCCCCAGTGGATGGGAGGTGGAGCTCGTTACCGTTGTGCACTGTGAAGCAGTGATTTCCCACGGTCAAATTGTGTTGGGTGAAGTTTTTCTTGCTTTTCCAGCGAATAGTTTACTGCTGGAAAGAAGGTGTGTGTGTGTGTGTTGTTGCTACTTGTTTGCTTGCTTTTTTTTGGGTTCATTTTCTTCCTTTCATAAGGAGCCAGTCACTATTAGCGAACGAAGGTGTTTTTCAATCACCGTCTTCGGTCGGGTGTGCTGCGGAAATGGTGTAAAGTTTGGGTTAAAATTCGCTTACCGTTTTGCCAGGGGGCAGCTTGCTGCGACAGCTTATGGCTTTATTAAGTTTGGTGTGCAGCAGTGTTGTTAGGGGGAGGGGATTGGCTGGGTGATTGAACCCGCGGTCTCTCTTTCTCTCTGTACATGCATTGCCAGTGCTGAACGGCGGTGGTACACTTCAACGAGGTGCTAAAACGTCATAAAAACTCATGCAAGCAATTTCAAGCCTCCCGGGGTCATTACTATTTTGTTTGGTAATAAAGCGTTGGCAAATGGGAGGTGTTCGGCCCTTACGAACACCGTTTTAAGAGTGGAAACTTGAAGGAGTTATTTTTAAGTGTGATAAGTAGACGTTCACATTACGGAGCTTTATGGTTTTCTTTTTTTTGTTGGTTTGTGGGCATACAGTTTTGCTTTTTTATTTCAATTTCAAGCCTCATTTAAGGTGTCTGATCCTAAAAATAGACGTATAGTAGTTTGTACGAGTGTTACTGCATACATTTAGGCGCTAAGTGTTTGTCTTATGCTTTGTTGCATACATTTAGGCGCCCAGTGTTTACTATAAGTAGCTTAAATGCGATAAACAATTATTTCTCTTGTTTAGATTAAAAGCTATTGTTCATTTATCAATTATGCTTATGTTAATCTTTTAAAATGAAATACTAACAATGTGCAATTGAAGCTTGATAACACCATTCACAGCTAATTGCAGGTATTTGGTTCTTCGAACCAGAACAAAGCTTACTAGTTCTACCCAATTATGAACAAACACTGGTTGGCTGGCCTTTTTTAGGCACGCTCGCTTCCAAAACTTCCTCCATAAAGCAGACCAAACACTAGGGACAGTTAAACACCTTTACTACAGGTGTTGTAATTGTCTCATTTGATAATAGCGCGATCGCGGTTTCACGCCTACATGACGAGCAAAGAACTGTTGAAAAGACTGTCTGCTTTACCATTTTTACACCACTATCCGGTGGGAACGGTTTGTTCCGCTGGGGAAGCTTTCTCTCTCCTTCTATGGCGTGCACTTTATTCGAAGCTCACGGGCTAACAATCATGAATAAAGAAGGAAGGCTGGTTCCAGGCACTCACACAGCGCCAGGCAGGAAATTGAGCAGTGTTCAAAAGTTTATTATCTCCGGGGAAAATGCGTGTTTTCAAATCCGCCGCCCATCATTGAGGTGAAGCTTACGGTTTTGTGTTGCCCTTTTCTTTGCCTGTGTTTTTGTTCGTATTATTTACCAGCTTTAGTTGCAAAAATCGCTCCATTCGTGCTCGTGTGTGTGTGTGTGGGAGGTGAGAGCCACCGTGTGCAGCCACCAAAGGGAATTCCATCCCAATCGGGCGCCCCGCGTGCAGGATCAGAGCGAATCGATGAAAGCTTACCTTTTTTGTACAATTTCATCTCGCCTTTTTGTGTTATTCACTTGGGTAGAAAATTGTATGTGTGGGGAGAGAGAAGGCTGAACGGAGGGCACGAAACGGGGGTATAGCCTTTTGACTATCGCCATGTGTGCCAGGCGTAAGATTTTTACCGGAGGGAGGCAAAGCCAAAAAACCTTCACCACCGTCGTCGTCGTCGTCGTCGTTGTTGTCGTGGTTTGTACAAAGCAGGGGGAATTGCCATCGTTGAACGGGGTTAAAAACAATCGAGCCAAGTGGGACTGATTCTACAGTACCTTTTTTGTTGCTTTAAGTGGTGAAAAGTCGACAAAAGCTTAAAGCAGGCCGAAAGGAACGAGCATGCGAAGGGAGCTGATCCAGAAAAATAAAAACAAATAATTGCAATAAAGCCGATAATTTACGGGGAAAATTAAAGAAAATTACTTTCGGGTACGGTGAGCAAAATTGGATTAGACCGTGAGGTGTGTGGCGGGTTTGCGTGATAATACAGCAGGCGTGAAGCGTTGAGCAAAGGAGGGTCGGCTTTGGCGGCACAGTACAGAAGCTACAGGCCTGGGAGTGCCGTGCGCTCATGAGTGAGCCCTTAAAAACATGTTTAACAACGATATCAGTAAGCGGTTGGCGGAAGTACTGCCAGAATGGTCTGACTTCCGGTCGTACCTTTTGCTGCGGAACGTGTACGAGAGTGTAAATGTTACACTGGTGACAATGAAGTTGTTAAAACTGATACCTTACGCTTGGTAAGGAGGAAGCAGTTGAAGTTTATTAAAGGCGAAGCGGCGAAATGGTATTAACTTGCTTCTTCTTTTTTTGTGGTTCCTTTGTAAACAATGATTTTTGTTACTTACAATACTTTGAAAGTAAAATCTGGTGTTCACCTTTAAAAAGGAAATTTGCACAAAAATATGACAATCTGTGCCTTCATTCATCCCTCGCAGCATTCAAGTGTTATGTGATGAAGTTCATTCGACTGACGTTTCGTCCTCCGATCTAGTCCATCCACTTTAATGTCAGGAACCTTTGATGCACTGTGGATTATGTGTCGTAAAATCTTTTATTCCATTGTTTCCCCATCTGTCTCTCATTCTTGCTCCTGTTACACAACAGAAAAGAGAGAAAATTGAAAATGTTATAACCTTTCCCGGTTGTTAAAACGCAAACCACGGAATATTCCCAGCATCGTCGGGCAGGAGAATGCTGTGAAAATTCCAGCTTTTGAGCTTACAATGGCTCCCTTTTTTGATAGCTATCGTTTTTGGCGTTTTGGTACGTTTGAATGATGAGCATAAAGAGTGTGTGTTTGTGCGAGAGTGCTTCAAAAGAAAGGGATTGAAAATATCACAGGGAATTGTTATTAAATTGAAGTGTTTTCATTACTGTGAGGTATATTTTGGGAGTGGCATATTCAGCTGGTGTTTTACAATGTTTGAATCCTTAACTGTATTACAAACACCAAATATCTGGGTAATTTTGGCGTACTATACTATACTATAGCTTTAAAGGGCAACAACTGCTAATCCCTTGAAACGCTTCGATCCAAACCTTTTCGAAGGGTGTTGTAACAGACTGCAACAAAAAAAAAACAGCAAACAAGAGCCAAAGTATAGGTGTACCGATAAATAACGTACCCTAATCACGGTAATGGCACTAATAATGGTGGCACCACATGGAAAACTTTTTGTGGTAAAATTACTGCACACCGCTGCGGAGAAAGAGAGCGTTAAAACTTCTAAAGCACCCCGTTCCGCACAAACTTTGGCCGAAGCCCGAAAAATATTGAAATTTTACGATACCACTAATTGTGCAGCATCAAAAAACAATTGTGTACCCCAGCTGTGAAGGAAAGAAAAGGGAGCATGGTATATAATGGTACGATAAAGTGGCAAATTCTTATGAATTGTTTACATTTTAGTTACACGAATGCTGAAGCTGTACTTTGTTTACTGCTTGGTAATGGTGAGAAATGGTTTACAAGCGGAATGTTTTCGTTTCTGCTGAGCAAATGTTTGTTTTTTTTCAGTTCAAAAAACTGTTTTAATTGCTTGAGGAAGTTTGGCACCATATTGCGAAATTAAATGATGAATCATTGCTACATACCACAATTACATAGAAATATTTTATTATTTCTTCTTGTACTTTCTTGTACTATTTTTTGCTGTAAAACATACAAATGAAAAGTGATTGATTGGTTAAAAAGATGGGTTTCAAAAAAGACTCGGCCAATAAAGTCAATGAAGAGACAGTAAAAAGAGGAGGAAATCAATTTAATTCTTGAAAGTTAACAGCCTGTATCTGTATTACTCTGATGCCACTTAATTTATGCAATTTTGCCATTTTAATTTCACAAATTTATTAAAAACATCTATTGAATTATTCCGCCGAGCAGCTAGAATAACAACATAATAAGACAATTATGTCTATAAACGCTTAGCATGAGCTCAGAAACAAGCAAGCAGGTGGGCAGATACACTAAGCAACGAAGCAAATAAATGAACATCACGCAAACAACCACCAAGTGCAGTGCCAATGGAAACTATGGAATGAAAATGATTGCTTGTAGAGCAAAAAAGAAAATAAAAACAGGAGAAACACAGGAGAAAAAAACCCATTAACAACAACAAAACAAACACGCACACGAAACGTTAAATGAAATTAAACAACACACAAAGAGAACGTGTACCGTTCTAGCGCGCGCCATCTGTGGGCATTTATTGATAACCGTCCAAAGCAACCTAGTAGTCCCGTTTCGCTCCCGCCTCGCCCCTTTGTGTTGGCCTGTTGAGCGGCGTGTTTTGAAGTGAAGTATAAAACAAGCTTTCCCTCGGTGACTCTGTGGCCTGCCGCACTTGGAAGGTAGCAAAAGCAGAGCTAACGCAGCAGAAGAACGAAAGGAAGTTTCGGGTGTGCTTGTTCTTTTTTCATTTTATTTTACACCAAAACACTTGTGTGTTTGGCGGTCCGATGGACCCTGCGGAAAGCTTCGGATCGAGCCCTTTTCGGCGTGTTTTTTTTTTGGCGAGGGACCATGGATGGGCAAAAATTTCTTTTTCACCTCTTGTGCCGGTACGCGAAAGAAAGCTGGTGTCGGAGAACTTTCACCTCGCGCTCGCGCGGCATGCCGAGCGTGTTCGGTGGACCCGAGCAAAAGTGCCAGTGTTCGGGTCTTTCGCGCGCGAGCTGTGTTGCTGCAGAAGGTCTCAATCGATCGTACCAGTGCGCATGGTTCGCGGTTCCACGGGTCTCTCACTCTCTCACAAGGGGGAGGGGACGGTCAACAGCTGCTTTGGTGGTAGTGGTCTGGCGTTATGGATTGTAATGCGTGTCTCTCCAGTGTAGGTTTTTTTTTGCTTGATCCGCTCAATATTATTATGAGCTTAAAAAAAGAAGTACGTGTGTTTGTGTGTGTGTGTTTACTTCTTTTTTTCAGTTACTGCTGACTACGCTCCCGGGGATGAAAGACCTTCGGGTGTGAACAACCATTCTACACACGGTGGCGTCTGTGACGCACAGCGCGTTACTGCGCCATCGAATTGATTTGTTTTTATTTTATGCCTTAACCCACCCCCCCCACAGAGTACGGGCTTGGGCCAGTAATTTCTCTTACCTTTGCATGCGTAACGAACGGTATGGAAAAAGCGGTGGGAAGAAAAGAAAAGCGATGTTTCGATTTTCCATCGCCCCTCACACAGCGCGTTTGTTGAGCTCGAGCGCGCCCCCGGTTCGGGCTGATTGCGCGACCGCAACGTGGCTGCAATGGAATGGCGTATTTGTAACGATACCATAACGACTTGAGCTCGCCGCCGCTAACCTTTATGGCACGCGGTAGCTCCTCGTCCTTCTCGTCTTTTTTGACGCCCGGAACGGGTTTGAAAAGGGGGCAATAGCGAACAGGGACGCGGACAGTACGCGGGGACCACTTGTTGTAGTATTTGCATATGGCTGCGGTGTTTGAAGCTCGTTGGGTCGTGGTGTGAGTGAGTCAGTCGATGGTCATATCACCTGTTTTTTTTTCTTCTTCTACCTCAAACTACAACCCTACAGCAGAAGGTACCTCGCAGCAGGCAAGTAGCGTGTGTGTGTGTGTGTGTGTTTGTGTGGGATAAGCTTTTTCCCTGTTGCCGAGTAAAACGTGCTGCTCGATGTGCTGCACAAAGAATGATAACGTTATTGCGGGTGTGTGTGTGCTTGTGTGTACGTTCATTTTGTGTCTGTGTGTGCAAGGAAGGACGCTAAGGAGCCCCAGAATATGTGAGCACGAGCATCTGCGTGCAGGACGACCGCCGCCGCAGTTTGGAGTGGGTGACAGTCGATATTAACCAGCACACACTAACGAGCATCGCTGATGCAGCTGCACGGAAAACTGCAGTTTTCCCCCTCCCTATTCTGGTGTAGTCAAATCATGCACACGTACACAAATGGACACCTGCCGCACCAGGGGTAATTATATGTGTGTGTGTGTGTGTGTGTGTGTGTGTGTGTGTGTGTTTTTCTTTTTCGTGCGGTCCTTTCTTCCTGTGTGTGCTACGTACGTACAGACACCCTTTTATCTGCCAGTGCCATCAGGAATCCTTTATTTCAGTGCTATTGCTTTGTCTTTTGTATTGCCCTTTGTGTGTATGTGTGTGTGTGTGTGCGTGTGGGAACGACGCAAGGTTTCTGCACCAGCACAGGATGCAAGCTGCACTTTGGTAGTTCAAATTGAAACGGGAATAAAGACACATTTGGGTTGATCTATATTGCCTGGTGGGTGGAATTGGCTGTGGAAAAGGTTGAAGTTTGTATGCTTAGATAGCTGTAGGTAAAATAGGGTTTGAATTAATTCCTGAATGCAAAGCAAACAAATGAGCGTAATTGGCATTTATCCCATATACGAAAGGTTTTTTTTGTTGGAAGCGCCTAAATGTATGTGCAGTTTTTTGTTTTTTTGTGAATGTAGCTCATGGCATATTTCAATTTTTGAATATATTAATACAAAAGTTTTTAATGCAAGCTATCAAAACAAACTACTATACGCATCAAAGTTTTATTTAAGATAAAACTGTGAAAAGTAGTTTTGCATACATTTAGGAGCAAAAAAAAATCATGGCTGATGGTTGATATGCCATTTTTATTCGTAGCCTTTTACTGCAATGTTCTAATGTTAAGATGCAGAATATATTCTATCTTAATCATCTTTATTGTATTGAAAGATTGGAAAACAATTTGGAACAATGAAAACCACAATGTGGCTCAAAGTTTCCTGTTCATACAGTTCTATTTGGCACGGTAAAAAGCTCGATCGATTAGCAAGCAAGTAGATCCATTTCAGCAGAAGAATCGCGCACCCAGTATAGCTTCGACAAGCTCGACAACTCCACCACACAAACCACATCCGGGCTGTGCATTAATGTTGATGAACAGGCTTACCGCTCCTCCCACACGGCCACACATTGTACTGTGTGTGTGTGTGTATTTATCGAACGCGAACCTCTAAGCTGTATCCTGCATATTTTGATCCTGAATATTTTATTCCACCTCCCCTTCCACAACTAACCCTGGCACAAATAGTTTTGTTGCTCTCCGGTAGGTACTTCGCCAACCACCATACTCCATAATATGCAGCAAAAATCCGGCTCTGTACGGGCTTTAAAATTTAATCTCTTTCCCCTGTACGCGTACAGAACGCGATCACCACAGACAGTCGACAGTTTGCCAGCTGCTGCTGCTGCTTCTGCTTAAGGCTGCTATGTTTGTGGGCCGCTAGATGGAGGTTCGCACCGCGTCATCTGTTCCTGTGTGTATTTATATACAGATCCACACACATACACACATGTTCGTGGACTCATAATAGTATCTTCCGCTACATCAAACAGTGTGCTTCTCAAGCATTAGCGCTTGGTTGTGCAAACTACTTTCTACCTTTCTACCTACCGGCAGCGGCACCAGGTTGTGTAGTTCCGGTTCCGGTTGCCGGTGCGCACAATGGCAAGCGCCGGGTTCGCCCGGGTTCGCCGAAAGACGATAGTGCCACCTTCTCGAGTGTGTCGGTCGCTAAGCTGTCACGTTGCCAGCGAGTGTGTGTGTCTGTGTGTCTTTGCGAGTGGCATCCGCTCCATCCGTACCAACCGTTCCACGTAACAGGTTACCGTTCTGGCGGTGTCTCGGGCCTCGTTTGTGCACCAAATCGCTCGGAATGTGACAATGTTTCGATAAACATGCTCATAATTGTGAACCACCTTCTAGTCCGCCACAAGATTCTTCTTGAATTGGTATAACGACGACGACAGGGACACAGCAGGGAGGAAGAAAAAATGCCCCTACAGATATATAAATGTCTCTCTGCCGGCAAGTTTTCGACTTGTTCAGTACAATGACTTGCTGGTCCCACGAAAAGGAAGCTTCATGAATGAAAAATGGTAGACGGTAGTTGACACTTGTACAATTTTATTTGCCTCCTGTTGCGTTTGAATTCCGGTGGAACCGGGCAGTTCATCACGATAGCAATTCTATTTATGGCGACACTGCTTGCATACATTTAGGCGTTTTCTAGCTCCTATAACATTCCCGTTCAGTTTGCAATTTTAAATATTATATATTTTTCTCTCTCTTTTCTTTAATTTCAGATTTACAACTAGAAAAAAATGCTGTAAATAGTTCAACACTTCCGCTTCTACCGTTTGTCATACTGTTGGTTCCCACTCGCGACAGCACATGCAGCTGCAGCGCGTGCTCTAGAGTGTTTGTAAATATGTTCAGCTCAAAGTAGCCGCCCAATGTTTCAACACAACGCGTTGGAGGCGGTTTAGGCGTGTAATGTGCTACTAATAGGAAACAAATTAAACCATTAACCACGCGTGATGTGTACTGTAAGCGATTGCGTTTGTGCGACAGCGTAAATGGAACGACAAAGCTTCCACCGGCTGTAAAGCAGATGGTTGTTAGTTCAAAGGGAACACCTCCGATCAAGTGTGTGTACCGTGGTGTTATTCGAGTTGATTCGATCAATTGAAAGGCAATCGCGCGAAAGCGGACAACGCTCTCCCAACTAATCTGCCCGGCACGATCGGAACATGTGAATCCCGGCACACAGGTGACGAGGCAGGCAAGAAGCAGTAGTGACGCACACTTAAGGATGCAATCGCCACGCTATGCGGCAGGTGCGAGGTTTATTCGCGAGACCGTCGATCGCTGGTGACGATGCACCACGCAAAGATGCTACCAGTGATGCCCCAGCAGCAGACGGCGATTGGGCTTCCCATCATCGAGCGAATGGTGTGTAGCGCCAGCTAGCGAGACGGGTGTGCGCGTGTGTGCACCTTGTGCAACAGTGTAGTGCGCGTGTGTGTGTGTGCACCATGATTGTCTGTGCTTTGTGAGCGTGTATGTGTGTGTGTGAATGGTGTGTTAGCGTTTCAGGTGAAACATTACGGAAGGCCCTCCGTACACCAACTGGTGGTGCAGTGGTAAAAGTTTGCGATTGGGTTAAATAGGATGGAATAATAGCGAAACCGTGTCCACGCGCGCGTGTGTGTGTGTATGTATGTGAACTCTACACTCTGTCAGAAAATGTTATCCTTTCTACTATCCGCGTACCGTGTAGCGTCGGCGTGTGCAGCTGCTAAAAGGGCTTAATTGAAATAAAGCAACGGCAGAGATTGTGTGGTTACGGGAGTGTTTCGAAAAAAAGTTTTGATAGTAAAACACCACGGAAAAAAGAAACCCGAACCACAGGGCGATAAATCTTGCTGCCACTTGCATTACCGACTGTAAAATTCTATCCGTTTGGCCCGGCTACTACCCCCTTTGTCGGCCTCGTGGCCACCGTTAAAGGGCCGAGTTTGTAAATTTTTGCATTAGTTTAATCCAACCCAGTACTGTGGCTGAGCAGCGCGGCGAAGCATAATGTGTGAGCAATAATAGTGTAAAGTTAATAGTGTTGATCCTTTCCGCGTGGTGCCGCTGCTAGTGTACGAAGCATAAGGCGTCTCCATCGGCGTCGCTATTGTAGGAAACACAAGGCGTCTCCACCGACGCTGTTAGTGGGTGAATACAGTGAATTAAAGTGTAAAATAAAATTGCGCTACGTTTAGTGCTTTAAATTGTGCAAAACACACGCACACGTAGAAGAAATGTAAATACCCAATGTAAAAAGTGTTAAGCGAAGGGTTACCGTCAGTTCATTCCATTAGCAGTAACCGTTCCATTTCTGAAACAATGTGCTCGTATCTTCACTCTTCTTCAAAGTAGAAAAGTTTCGCCCTAATACCACTGTTGCATCATCGCTAAAGCGTTCGAGCGAGAATGATAGTCGTGTTCCGGTAAAAAGTGTATATATTGTTGTAAATGCACCTTCACGTTTAACTAGAATACTGTTGCGCTTGTAACCGTTTCGTATTGCGAGAGATTAGTGGAGTAGAATAAACGAAGACTATAAGCAAAAAAAAATACAAAAATATATACTTAATCGACACAATGTTACAAACCAGCGTTACAATTATGCTTAGGCCCAGTTCATCATAGTAGCGTACACGTGTCGCGTGGCTTAGTATAAACGCAGGCGGACGAACTGCGGACGGAAAATAAAAACGGTGGAGCAAGGCGAAGCGAACCCAAACCAAACCACACCCTGCAGAAAGAATACCCGAAAATGACCGATGCAACTACTCCAAATGAAGGACAAGGTGAGTGTGGCGATGAAAGAGCTGGTTGCGGGTTGAAGGGTTTCCATAAACGATGTGTTTTAAAATGCTCGATTTTTAATTATCCAATTAAGCTGCCGTTTTGTGAGATGTGTGAATTAATTTCCATTGCCAACAGAGAGAAAAAAAACATCAAAACTCCTGGCCTGTATCAAAGGGATACAAAACCTCCAAACGCAACACTCTATCGACATTTTTATTGTCCGTATTCAGATTATCGTATCGGCGGCGCTTCCCCACAAATCATTTCAATCAATTAGTACAACGAAAAAAAAAAAGGTGAAGCGCCGTTTGATCGTTCGGTGAGAAATAATTCATTTCCACTATCAGCCCCCAACCGTCAGGGCCAATCTTATTGGCCATTGAAGGATGGTCAGGCGCGGTTGGCACAGGCAGGCCACCCTTTTGTAATCGATGCGATTGGTGTTGGTGATGCGGTTTCGCTTCGTAGCAAAGTGTTACTATTCGTGTAAGCATCCACTTCCTGTGGCGATGATGGGGAAGGGAATACAAGAAGAAAACAAAAAAAAACGCACACAACGCTCTCTGCGAACACCAATCTCCTGCAGTGTGTAACACGAACGCTTTGAAATGTAATGGAACTTGCTCGACCATTCCATTATGCAGCTCATTCGTGAATCAGCGATTTGTGTCGATGTGTGAGTGTGTGTGTGTGTGTGGTGGTTGGAGCACTTACATATTGGCGTTCGGTTTTCAATGCGTTTTATGTTGCATGCTTTTAACTGGCTTTTCGATGACTTGCCAGCAAGCAATTTAAGGGTGATGGAATGGATTCGGTTACGTTACCACCCGGAGCACGCAGAAGAAGCAGGAAAAGCGATATTATGGATGAAGTTTGATACTGCACCGCAATGGCCATCGCTGGTTATTGATGGATTTTTTTTTGGGACGTTTGCTGAAGGTATCACATTCTGCGCTTAGTATAAAATTACGTCCGTGTCATCATCACTTCAATCGTTGAAACATTTTCTTTTATATACGATTTAAGTACTTTAATTGCAAGACGTTTTTCTTTACGTGACATGGATTTACAATATTAAATAGTTTCTTAGAAGGTTCGTCTAACCCTTTATCACGGCCATAAGCTTGTTTAATACGTGTTATTGCTCACTCCAAGGCCAGCATTTTTCCCAGCACTCTCACACGGATTTTCAATTTACATCCCGTTGGTGTAATAAAAACCGAAAAACAACTCGGTTTAATCTTCATTCCCATACATTAGTAACGCGTTACGCTCTTGGTAGCTCGTGTGCGTGTGTTTTGTAGGCCTGTACCGCTAAAACGGAACTTTGGTGTCGATTCCGCCCGTGTCCAAAGCGACCAACGTGTACCGCCGCAACGGCAAACACGGTCGCTTTGATCTTGCCGACACATACAAGTATTGCCGACTTTTTTACGGCATGCTGACGGCACGCTCAGCCATTCGATGCCACGTTGTTTCGCTTCGTGCGCTGATGTGTAAAATCTCGTAAGCGCATAAGGCGTTGGTTGACGCGTTCGGTACCAGTGACCCGTAAGCTTTCGCGTGTTAAGCCTTGAAGCACGTAAGCGAGCAAGAACGGGTTGAGATGAAGACGGTTATTTCTTTAGCCGAGTGCGAAGGCAAACTCTGAGATCTGACGAATACGATGTGGTCTGTGTTTCATGTACATATCTTGCGCGTGGTGCGTGTTGCTTGAGCGCGTGACAATCTTTCCATTTGTAGGTCAGAGTAATGAATTTCTTAGCAATGTGTGCCCTAGATTGCTTCAACGGCTGTACATGGGATTGAGGGGGGTGTGAGTTTTTGAAGATGAGTTACACACTTCAGCAAAAGTCAGCCCCAGAGTGCTGGTGCCATGAAGTGGGCGGAACAGTTAGCGCTGCTAACGAGCAGATACAAGTACGCTCCTCTTTGGTTGAGGATTAGCAGGATCCTCTCGCTCTGGGTAATAGAGGTCAGCGCGATATGTTTCATTCTGTTTGATGATGGAAAGGCACAGCTTTTATGTGTCCAATTTGTTTTTTAAGAGATTCGAGGTCATTTGTAAGGGAGGGAAATGTTTGTCTGTCGTATACTAAGTCTATAGACAGTTTAAACAGCAAACAACAGCAATATCGAATGTGGTGGATCTTATTGGATTTGTTGTGTACTTTCAGTGAGATTATTTTGTCTGAGAGAAATCGAGTTTCACCATTCGTCGTGTATATAGATTGAATGGTATGTTCCGCCTCAACGGTAGCAGAATCTTCCATCTTGCTGCAAACTCAGCAGCTTAGTGTGCTGCTCGCTGCTAAACAATAATTTATGATGACAGCTGAAGATGAAGCAAAGCTTTATGGATTCAATTTCACTCTCTGCTTTGCGAGCAGTGGCTCGAACCTATTGGTGGAGTTTCAATTTTAAAAGCGCAGCAGTGTCTTCTGTAAAGGATTCATTTATGTCTTTACATATTGAAAGAAGTATAGCAACAATTTCGACAGTAGATGGTTACATGAATAAATAACAATTTTTTGCCTTGAGTCAGTGCTTTGTGTAATAAAACCTTTCCGTTTTATCCTCATGCAAAGGTAACGTTTTTCCTTTGTAGGCTAATTGTGATTTCACAATCTAGCAGCACTTGTGTGAAATGCCTTCTTTGCGGGTTTAAGCAGCAGTCAAGTACTTGTTCTCAAAAAATAAGCAAATTTATCCAATAGTCCGACACAGCGTTGGCGGCGTGTTTTACATTGGTCACTCCAAACCTTTCCCTTAAGCCACCGCGAAGGAGCTGCTGATTGCTGCGACATTCTATTCGTTCGTCGAAATAGATGAAAAAAAACATTACTTTTGTACGTGCCGTTAGCTCCGTCGATGGTTGAGTTCTTGGGTGTGTGTGTGGGTCTAAATACAAAAAGAGGATGGAGGGTAATTTTGCTTTCTCTCTTTTTATTCATCTATCAGCTCGCTAAACGCTTTGCTGGCATTAGCAACAGTCGTCAGCCTCACAAGCCGCGAACGGGAGGAAGCATGAAACAAAAAAAAAATGAAAAATGTCCGTTGACTAGCCGTTGGCTGGTAAATTAATTACGATTACGTGAGTGTGGAAGAATGCGCGACCGAACCGGCTGCTTAAACCGGTGGCGGACCGTTCTCTCGCGCTCGCTGCGCACCGTTTGAGGTTTGAAAAGCATACTTTTTGTCCATTTCCGTCCGTTACTTGGTGCCTGCAGTATGATCCTTTCGTTACCAAACAGCCCACTGGGTAATGAGCGGAGAGGAAAAAAATGCTCGGGCAATGTAGCCAAGACGGCAATGTAACGACAATTACGTCATCTAGGTGAATGTGCACGTTAAGAGTAATGAATACGTTTCATTTCAAGAGCGCCCGCCACACCGCGATGTTTTCTCTTTGTGTGTATGTGTGTGTGTGTGTGTTAGTGTGTTGTTTTCGCAACGGGTAGCAAAATGTAGAGGAACTACGAAAGTATTTGCGGTATCAAGTATCGTGAACATTGGCCATTGCTATGAATTATGACGTTGGTGTTTTTGTGTGCAGTACCGTGGGTTGTTATTAAGCGACTAGGTTTGGTTTTTGTTTTGCCGAATCACTCTTGTACAGTTGGAATTGATTTTTTCTTTGTGATAACAGTTGTGGTAGTAAACTTGTGTATTTATTGAAGTATATGATATAAGTTTAATCGAATTCAAAGGTGTGCTAAATCGTATTTACAGCTTAGCTTTAAGTAGAAAGTAACTCAGTATCAGTTCTTCAGGTTAATAACTGAAAAGAATAAATGATTTCATTGTATTATTATTTTGTGGACCAAAAATAGGTCTTGCTTCTAGACTGTTCTTTATTAAAATATGCCAAAAAGTAATCTAAAAGCGATCGATGAATGTTTACGTGTCCAGCAGAAATTTGCAACGTTCAACACACATCCGTTCGTCCGTCACGCTGTCCAGCATAATTACGGTTTACTGACCTTGTGTGAAATCGTTCACCTCAAATTTCCTCATAAACATTTCCCAAAACAGATTCCCTTAGTGGTAGTGGAAATAGGAAACTTTCTCTCTCTCTCTATCGCTCTCTTGGATACTTGCTTTGCCAAGACAAATAGCGTAAACAAAAACAAGCTTTGTTTCTTTTGCGTTAGTTTTTTGAATGGTTTTGCTTGCGTGCTGGGACGGGATAAGCCAGGATTACGCGTTGAGGTGTTGCTTTGAGGCTCGGAAATGACTTATACAGCATGACTCAGCTAGTTTGGCAGGTGCATTAAAATGGTCGCCCATCAAACTCGAACTGTTTGGGTATGCTCAAACAAGTCATTTGGGTTTCCAAAAAAGACACCACACACACACACCCAGGAACAGAATTAGAAGTTAAATTTTCAAAAACCATCGCACACCGTAAGTTCATAAAGAGTAAAAGCATAGCGGGAAAGGGGCCTGGTGCTCGGTAGAATGTTGCCAAAAATGTGTCTGCTCGCAATAATCCGGCGGTGAGGTCAACGAAAGAAGGCTTCTAACACAAACACAAACGCTAACTGACCGCTGGGTAAACACATAAACAGTGCAAATTTACGAATGACGTAGTGTGTGGACGGCGAACAGTTGACTTCTCGGGCCGGAGCGTAAGCTGCTTCTGCGTGGTACAGTCCCTGTTGTGTGTGTGTGTGTGTGTGTGTGTGTGTGTGTGTGTGTGTGTGTGTGTGTGTGGCAGTGCATGTTCCGTGACTTTATGGGGGTTTACTCACAACCAAACCAAACAGTTCCTACGGCTTGGATGCACAAATGCCGAGGACCGGGGACGGTTTAAGGCCACATGCGCAGGGAGTGAGAATTGGGATGCTTTTATGAACAGCCTCGTCTAAACTTTGGTGGCCGACAGTGGGAGATGCGATCCATAGAGCATGCTCTAGACAGCGTCATATCGGTCCAGGCGGGCATCTGGATTCCGGGACTTGCTGGGGAGGCTTTCGATGAAATAGCTGCTCGTAAAAATGTGTCACATCGTTGGATGTTTAGTAAGTTTGGAGCAGCGCGCTCTGTGTGTAGTGGGATGTCGAGCACGAAGCGACGAAAGTTTAGGAATATTAATGATTCATTTTTAAGGGAGGTCACGTTGATAGTTTGGTGCGGTGTTAATGTGCGCATAACGGCTTGTTAGCTGATTCTGGGCAAACAGATGGCACTGCTGTTTTTGACTTGTGCAAAGCGATTAGTGAAGATATTAAATTCATTTCCTTTGTAGTACTCTCGTTGCTAGGCTGTGTCATGCCGACGATAGCAAATGCTTTATGATAGTGAATAGATAGCGTTATAGTTGCTTCATTAGCATAAAAAGCAATATAAGATTTATTTTGTTACTGTAGAGAAGCTCCTGTACAGTGAAGTACACGCGATGCGAAAATGGCCAGCATTACAAATTATTGCTATTAGTTTCAAGAAAACTGTGTTGCAAGAGAATATGAAAACTCATCCATGAGATATCCTAGTTAAGATCTACTTGTATCATAAATCTTACTCATACGTTTGATGCAATCCTGCATCTACTGTCCTATGAAGTTTCAAGAGTTATGATAAGACGTCTGTTGCAAACTGATTTAACAATTGAGATTTAGAACATCACAAAATTGGGTATAAAGACTTAAACTCTAAGACTGCATTATAGATGTAATATATTTCTCAGTAATATATAGTTCTTAAACCGTGAGAGTGCTTTTGTTTGGTGGAAAGTTAAATCTGAAATATATCGTAAGATGACTAGTGTAGTTTAAAACTGCAGCAATAATGAAGAATTGATCAAGTAATAATGTCTTGATTCTCCCGAAGATCTTTAGCCGGAAGCTTTAATTTTATCAGTATCGAGTCGAGTTCGTTTTCCGTTCCAAAGAAAAAATGTAGTGTGTTCTGCCATGTTACTCTTATCGCTTTTTATTCTAAACCCACTTCATTGGGTGTCGTTTACGGCGCGACCTTTACAGCACAAAACCATTTTTAGAAGCAGTCCCGACCAATGTGCAATGTGAACTTTGCCCTATAATAGACCCTCATGACTGTCACATTAGTGGAACGATCATAAATTTAATACAATTACACACACACACTGGTTGGGCCCATTGAAAAGTGCCATTACTCTGCGACATTTAACGCTCGTAATGGCCGGTGGCGGTTGACGATCTAAAACGATTTTGAAGCATTAATTTCATTTCATCTCCCCGCATGTGTGTGTCCATGTGATTTTAACGGTATGGTTGTGCTATTTTTTGGGAGGCGAATGGCGCCCAACACCGTTACAGTTTTTGCTAACATTTGAGAGTAGTCGAAATGAACACCGTACACCACCACCGGTAGAGAAGCATTTGATATGAAGTGTGGAATAATTTATGAAGTGACCTGAGAAGAGGGAAGAGCTAGTGATGTTCACACACTTACATACACACACACATCCACACATTCACCACTGTAGGACTGCTTCGATGGTATATCTACCGTTTTTACGTTAGCTTCCTGTCCAGGACAGTTTTGTTGGAATGTGTGCAAGTGAGTGTGCGCCTAAGTTTTTGTTTAACGGGAAGCAGAATCACGATGGTGTGTGTGTGTGCCTGAGGGTGTGTGTATCTCATTTTAATTTATTTATTAATCATGCTTATTACTTTGGGAAAAAGCAAGGCTCACGTTCGTGGTGGTAATTGAAACGAATGAATAATGACCGGCGTGGGCAACGGAACGTGATCGGCCGTCCGGTTCAGTCGTCGTCCTTTCCGGAGGTTCGCATTTCACCAGGCCAGGCCCTGCTGAAAGCTTTAAGCATTGAAATTTGCTGGCAAACTAACAGGCTGTTAAATAATTCTTCCAAAAGTGTGCAAAGTGCAAATGCTCCAAATATTTAACAATTAATCATACCAGAACGACGCTACATAGCAATTGTTTAGGGAATGTGTAGCCTTCCTTACCTGTGAATGAAGCTTTAGCTCCGTTCATTACAATTAATTGTTTGCTGCTAACTGATTTTTAGTGCCGCTCTGCGCCCGGTGGGGGTGTGAAGTAATCTATTTAATGTGCCAAGCGAGCGCCTAGAAAGGAAGCACCGTGTAGCAGCTGCGTTTGTTTGAACTTTTCCCATTTCTGCAGGATCTTGCCCGCAGCGCTGTTGTGTCGTTGTTTTTCTTGTGAGTTCTTTTTTGGGTGGAGCGTTTTGGGTCGGGAAGGGATGCTGTACAGACAAACGCACCACGTTTGGTTTTTTGGGCATGGGGAGGAGAGGAGGGTTTAGTTTTTGTAGGGGGTTTTGTTTTGTTTTAACTTTGCGGCCTTTTCCATCGCAACTTTAGCGAAATTTGTTTTAAGTATACGGATAAACTTGAATCCATCCCTCCCAGCGTCAGACAGAGAATGTGTTTTTGTTGCGTGATGAAGCTGTGATGTGTTTGTGCAGAATCACAGATGGTACGATGCTACGTTTGCTGTTGTGTGTGTGTGTGTGTGTAAAAGTAGCTTAGGGCAATGACTGTAAATTGCACAAAGATTTGTACCAGAAAAAAAACATGTGTGCTTGAACAAGAAGCTTACAAAATTAAGTAACGATTCTTGATTAAGAATATATACCGACGCCCTCCAGACTTTTTATAGAAGAAGCGTGTAGCATTGGCTTAATGGAAATTGGTGCAGGAAAATCGATACCCACCTTGTATTGACTGCCAAACTGTAGGGAAGCTCTTAACATCGCTCGCTCGCTTCAGGAAAGTTTCTTCATGCAAGTGTGTACTTCGCCGGCTACGGTTGTGCCGGAACTGGCCTGCTAGGTGCTGCTACCATGGTAACACCTTTTGGAACGGTTCGGTACATTCCGGTGCGTGTTTTGAATTGGAAGAATTTTTGATTAAAACCCTCCCGGGGCACCGGGACCATCGGGATGGTGCTGTACGATCGTATGTATGCTTATGGGTATGCAGTGCACCGGCACCAAGTGAGAGCAAATTCTGCCGAAACCTTCATTGCAAAAATACGACACGAAGAAATTTGAACGTGCACACGGGCCGCTCCGTATCGATATCCTGCCCGGATGGGACGAGCGAGATGGAAAATGAATTAAATGGCAAACGAGCGCAAATGTTGGAGCCCATCGCAAGAGGGACACGTAAAACATGTGTACATGTGTAGGTGTGTGTGTGTGTGTTTTTGTAGGTGGAACAGATTCTTGCCCCATCTTTACCGGCATTTTGGGGGAGAGGAAAGCTTTTCTTTTGCCAAAAATTTAGTACAAATGTTTTCCGGGCGTCGAGTGTGGATTGCTTGAGCAGGAATGTGAGAACCCTCCCGGGTACATATGCAGCGACCGTATTTGCTACCGTCCGGATGTGTGCTGTGCGATCGTAAATGGTGCTGAAGAATTTCCGTACCGTTGGCGGCGAAAAAATAAGACGCTTTTTCTTCCCATATCGTACCGCCGGGTTTGACGTACAAGCGTGGAGCTTCGAAAGGAAAACTTTGCCGAGCACGTGTATGGCACGAAGATAGCATTGTTTAACTGTTTTTGTGCTCGTTCTTTTTAATTGTTTGGTGCTGGCTTTTGTAGGGTGGGGTTGCTTGAAAAGAATGAAACAATTTCACTTAATTGATTTTAAGAAACCGTCGGCAATGTTTCCGCTAAGATAAGATAAGAAGATTCCTTTCGCACGTCAAATGTTTTGTGAGCAATTTTAATCAAAACTCTGCAAATAGTACTACCATCATTTACCTTTCTAACCATTAACGTTTACATACTGCTCGTTTAGTGTTACATGTTATGTTTTTAATGAAAAGGCTCAATTTTTGTTCAATTAAAGCTTGGTTTTGGACTTCACACTATGTAACATATGATTTAATTTGACGAAAATTGTTTAATGTTGCCATTTATTGCAATTGTTGCAGTTTTTCACATTTGAATTAAAACATTATACTGCTTTAGTAACTCCACAGCTCCATTTGGGCAAGTTTGTGATTGACTTGTTAGCAAGAACGACACAAACAGCCTACAAGAAGCGAAAAAAAAATTTTTTCGACTAAAGATGAAGTCACCGTGGCAGAGCTCTTTAAACTCGCGTTACGTCGGAAAAAGCCACCTACAAAGCATTCCTTTTTTCCGCCCTGTGACACCACATCCATCCAGTTACGGTTGAATAGATCAGAAAAATGTGATTTTGGCAGAGTTTTACGGCCCACAGATCTATGTGTATCGTCTTTTTTTAAACCGCAAAAGACGAACACCCAAGACGATGGAGAAAATAAAGGATTTACACAGCATAGAACACAAAAAGAGAGCTCAGCGCAGCCAGCAACAAAAAAAAACTAAAAAAGATCGCTTCCTAATCCTGTGAACCACAAAAGTTACCCATTTTCACTTCACCCATCTCCCGCTTCGCGGAATCTTCGGCTCGCTTAAGTATCTCTTCCGATGGGCTCGTTTTGTGGGTTAGATTTTTTTCTGATTTTTTTTTTTGCTTCTATTCTGTCGCTTTGTTAACCGGATCATGGTGTTAACTGGATCCGGTCGGTGGTTATTGTACACGCAGGATGCTCTCAAAAGAGGCTTTAGACTGTGTGTGTTGGTTAGGGGAATGAGCTTCAAAGAGAAAGGTGGAAGAGGAAGCACGGTTATTCAACCGACCTTTCCGGTCACTTGTCTCATCCATCTAGGGAGGGCACTGAATCTGACGGCGTGCCAAGGATTTGCTCCACCAGTTCCCGTGAAAGTAATGAAACAAATTTGAGTGGGTGTGTGTGTGTGTTTGAGGAATGGAGAAAATCGGGAACGATACTACGAACAAGAATCGCACCGTAACCACCCCCAGAGCATCTTATTGTTGGTCTTTGTGTTCTGGGTGCGTGTGTTAAGTAAGTAAATTTGGTTCAGCCTTCAGTCTTGTGTCTTTGTGGCTACATCCTTATCGCCCAAGTGAAAAGAGCCCAAGCTGTGTCTGTTTTTGTGGAATGCTTTTTTATGAACAAAGCAAAGAAAAAAACTGATCCATCTAACAAAGCAGGACAGGGGACCAGAGCTTGGAAAGGTGCACAAATCCGTCCCACGAAACTTATCACGATAGAAATAATGTCAGTGAGTAGGGACATTGAAAAATATTCCTTCCATCCCTGCCAACCGGGCCACCACAGGCTGTCAACCAGCCGGACCTCTGCTGAAAGGGAACACGCGACCTCCTGCTCATCATCATCAGCTTTATGGCAATATTATTCTTTTCTGCCAAAGCAGACGAACCAGTCGGGTTTTGCGGTTGACAAGGGATTTTTAGGTCCTGTCCTGGGAGCGCGGGTCCTGTGTTTTTCCTTTTTTGTAAGCCCGTTTTGTGTTCCCGTTTTGGTTTTTTGTTTTGTTTGTTACGTTCTCATATAAGAAAGCAAAAACCGACCCAATGGTTTCGTTTTCTGTTTGTTGTTGGTAACCCTTTCCTCGGAAGGAGCGTAACAGTTGGAAGCCGTTTTGTGGCAAAGAAATCATCCCTCATCCGCCCTCCCGGGCAAGGTTTGAGCGTATGATAGGGAGAGAGAGAGTAAAGGATAATCCTAAATACATATTTTTCTTCCACCGTCCCGAATGTTTTCACAGCGACGCCTATTGCAAGATGGGCAAACAATGAACAGCAGGACCGTTGTGTGCAGGCTGTGGATGTAGCAATACGTTCACGAGCGTTTATGTGTGTATGTGGCTTGGCTGTGCTGTATTTCGCTAGCTATGTGTGTGTTAACTGTCACAATAGGGTTGTGATAGCAGACGAGCTGGGATGGAAAGGAGGAGGAGCACGACCCTTAGGCCGGAAAATCCTCAACCTGTCTGCAGCATTGACAGGTGGTTAGTAAGGTAAAGTAAAGGACACAACTCATAGTTAAAAAGAAAAAAAAAGACACACACATACACACACTTGTAAAAGTTAACTGACAATCGGCGATTTGCGATGATGCCTGAAAAATCCGATCAAAATTTCCGACGACCCGCACAACTCGCCTTGACGGCCGGATGATTGGGTTGTTGGCGAGCTTTGTGTCAATATGTATCTTGCTGTAACTTGCTCCGAAGTTACAGGCTGTTACAGGCGGCGTTTGGGAATTAGCAAGTAAGTGTTTTGTTATTCGCATTAAACATTTGATGCAATAAAACTGAAGTGTTTCTTTTTGAATCGTTTCTTTAATGCTACTTTCAGCGGTTATTCTAGAAACACAGCAAAGAGACAAAATAGAATCGATTTAGCATAGACGCGTAATCTTCCACGAGCATTTGGTTTGAAATGGGTTGGGTTTGGTAAAAACAATGAATTGATTGAATAGGATTTTCTTCATTGAAAGTGCTGTACAGTAAGGAGGTGTCATTTTGAATATCTTACGTAAATATACAGACTCGAGATAAAACATTATCATACGATGTGCGTGGGCCGGTGGGAGTGAATGGATGAGCAAAGATTTGCATAAACCAAGCCGATTGCGAAGAGATGATTCATATTCGTTTTCCATGCGTAAAAAGCAGTGCATGCTTACATAATAGATTTCTTCTACACATTTTGAATTTGGTTTATGTTATTTTTGTTTTGTAGTGGAACATCCTAGTTATCAGTTTATTTCACAAAATAGGTTAAGAGTAATATCCCAAAAATATTTTGTGTTGCATAAAGCTAAGCAATTAACATAAACAAATCTTAAAGTAATCATACAAGTGTTGTAAAGTGAACAATATCCTTTGCATATCAACAACATTTCTTGTGCATTTCTTAGACAAAATGTTTGTTCCGTAATTTCGAAACAAATTATAGCACCCTTTTACAACATGCATTCCAGTTTTATGGGTTTTTTTTAAATTATCTTAACCCATCCTATTGTTTGAAAACTGCAAATCTTGCAAACAGTTTCCCTGAGAAAACAGCCACAAACAACCTCACGCAAATCGGTTTATCGCCTAGATATTGACAGTTAAATTATTAGCATCGCCCAAATGCTTTTGCCATAAAGCTGTCGCTACTACCGCCCCAGCGATGACCTCGTTATGATTTTTTTGTTGTTGTATACCAAACCCCATTGAAAAACACTTCAGCTCCATTGATCCAGCTCTAAGCACGGTTGGTAGGTTTCGCCATCGAGGCGCAAAAGGCAAAAAACCTTCCCAGCGAACTGTGTGTGTGTGTGTGTGTGTGTGTGTGTGTGTGTGTGTGTGTGTGTGTGTGTGTGTGTGCGATAGTAAATAATAAGGATGATTTTTGTATTATTTCTTATCGAGCTTTTTCGAGCTGCGCTTGGATCACCGTCTGTATGGGTGTGAGTGTGTGTGTGTGTTTCGTTAGCGTGACGAAGGAGGAAAGTAAGCAACGACTGGATGGCTCCAGCCGAAAAGGAAAAGCTCCAAACCCTGTTTCCTGCAACCAGCCCCACAGTAGTAGACGCAGCAGCAGACGGGCGCTGACTTGCTTTCCGACCGATTTGTTTCGGATTCGTGTTCGGGGTTCGGGGTTTCGGAACGGGCAGATGGATGTGGTACGACAAATGTTGGGTTTCGGAAATTTCCGCATATTTCACGATCAACTGGGAAATAAGATCCGGTTCGAGTTTGCAGGCGGCTCCAGGCTCGCAACCGTTGGAATGAAAAATTCAATATCTCGCCCGGTGCGATTCGGCGGTGCGGTTCATTGATTTTTACTTGCGCACCGGGCAAAACCCACACACAGCAAAGCCGAGCGTATTTGCTCCCGGTTAAGACGGTGTGCGTTGGTAGGATAAGTAGTGGAATTGGGCAAGCAAAGGGGGGGGGGGATGATTTCTGTTGCCATTCAATCGAAATTGGCAGCTGGGGAGAGTGCAAGCCCTAGGAGAATGTTAGGCAATCCCCAGACCATTCAACCGTAATACACGGATTCAGCAACCGCCGCAGTCTCCGCCTCCGCACGTGTTTGGCCATCTCACCAAACTGCGAGCAAGACAAATGTAGATATGTGGAATATGTTTCGGGTTTGCGGTGGGTGGGGATGCCCTCCGCCATGGAAATGGTGATTGAAAATAGTCGGCTAGGTCAATAGCGCATTTATACTCTCGTATCGTTTTGCTGGCGCACGCTTCGTCCATTTTGCCCGTCTCTAGCCACCCTCCGTGATGTACATTACATTTTTAAGGAACTGTTCAAACGCTGATCAGAATATACTTTTCCTGATCCTCGTACGTGTGTGTTTCCAATATAGCTGTACTCTACTATGCTCACCTTTCCCGGAAATGCTTGCTAAGACCGATCATATAAAGGATTGAATCGAGGAAAATGGGAATGCGCGCAGCAGTGGCAGTGGCCAAAGTGGAAGGATTTGTTTCCTCTGATTGCTGCTTTGCTTTATGGTGCATGATGAGGATGATGATGATGATGGTGCTGGTAGTAGTGTGTGGCGCCGTTAGAGTATGTTTCACATTTTTGGAGGTCTTTCTGCTTTCGTCCTTTCCCCTTTGTGGATGGGCAAAAGTTTTGGGGTTTCCCGCAACGTTTCACTCAACGTGTTTCTGGAAGTGGATTTACCCTTCCCCCCCCCCCCCCCTCCCATTGCATCGTACGTTTCCGGGGAGATGCACCGAGATCTGTGCTATTTTGTTTTGTGTTGGGCGATATTTTCCTTTCGCTTTTAGAAGTTGGAATGAAAATTTTGCTGTTCGAGCTGTTACCCGAAAAAGACGAGGACGACGACTGTGGTCCGTCGATATACTTGTTCGCTGAGCGTCCTGTTTTGGTGTAGTCTATAAATCTTGCCACTTTTTTGAGTGGTACTTTTCCACCCGCTTGCTTCCGTTTTGTATACTTATCCGACAGTCTCAGTTGAAGAATCGGCATTTGGGAAAATGGAAGCACTGGATCTATTTTCCTAGGTCCTAGCTTTTTTTGCCTAGGTTTTTGGTAAATGGCCTTCAAGGTATAAGTGCCGTAATGATACTTGTGATTGGATCGGCGTGATCACTTATCATTTTTGCTAAAGTGGAAGGTGCTTCTCGAGCAAGGCAGCAAAGAAAGTAAATAGATGGAGTTGAGGTCTCTTAGGTTGATGCTTCAAGTTTAAAGAATTTATTGTGAGTGTTGCATAAATTGTACAAGTGATTGTACAATAATATAAATCAAAGACAGCACAATAACAACGGCCGTCCTTAATAGATAATAAGCTAAGGCTTTTAAGAATCCTATACCCTAAAAACGAGACCTTAATAACTGATTGCATTTGTTGGATGGTGACAGGTTTGATATCAGTCGCAGAAGTTGAAGATGATGTAGAGGACTTTGAAGATGAGATAATTTTATTTTTATTTTGATTAAGATTTCGCAAGAACAGCGTCTGTCAATTGCTTCTTGAGACGAAATTGAATTTCTTTCACCCTTACCCCGTGGGTTGGCTAGTTTTATATTCATGTCAAATAAAAGCGTCAGTTTCAGTTTGAGCTGTCACATGCAAGTGGTTCATAATAGTGGTGCTCCTCCATCGCAGGCCTATCAAGATCAATATTTATTTAAAAGAATATATTCTAGATAGTAGAAATTCACCAGAATAATGTGTAGGTTAGGTTTTTCATCATAAGTTCTTACCTCCACCAAGAGCTGGAGCAATATATTCCTTCCTTTATGCCTCGGGCTGGAAAAAAGGGATTTCTGTCAAATCAAGCCGTCGATGCCCGGCGCCTCAAGCAAAATGTTTCATAAAAAGGTTCACCAATTCGTTCCGCCCCAAATCAAAAAGTACGAAACGTACAACCACTTTGGACCAGCTTCACAGGTTACCCCCCTCAACAGGTCGCCCGGCGGCTGGCATCTCGCAACCATCATCACCACTCGTTCATGCCTCCCGCTCTGACACAGCCAGCGTTGGGAAGAAGAAGAAATGGCAAATCTCGTTTTAGGCAAGGATGATCATTTCCACCGGCACCCAACAAGTATTTTGAGAACGACAAAAAAAAAGGTTCACGTTCTGTATTGTAAATTGAAGGTTTCGGAAAAATTCTTCACGCCTGAATCATTGGATTATTGTGCAAGGAAAAATAAAATGCCGGACATCCAAAATGGGAGAAAGATTTATGCCGTCCTTGAACGAATTATGTGTCTTTCTTTTTGGACGAGAGGGAGAGGCGGACGATTCTTCGGTAGGCAGGAGAATTGTGACCCGCACCCGAAAAAATGACATTGTAACAAATGGTTCGCTTTTTTGTCTTTACTTTTGTGGATGATACGGCATCACGTAAATGATGACGTGGCGCAGGAGAGTGGAATTGGAAACGTTTGGGTGACAGGTTTGCTTCTTCTTCTTTTTCTGTTGTGGTTCGGCTATGGTCAATGGTATTGAACCAATCATCGTCAAATGATGAAAATGGCAATGAAGTGTCATGATGCTTTCCGATGTCAAGGGAAACTGTTTTCTCCGCCTGTAATCCTGCCACGAGTCATCTTGTTTGCGTCGGATTATGTATTAAAAGCGTTCGTTTCGTTGTAAATAACACACATTTTGTAAAGTATTGCCTCAAATTGTCTTGCTTTGTTGCAAGTTTTCTGACATATGCATCGTTTTGCAAATTTAATTAACACTCAATTATAGCTCAATTTAATACTCGCGAGCAATTTGTGAATTAATCAGTGTTCGCCAACTTATTCTCTCGCCTTCAAATCTGCAAACTTAATCTCATCCCAACGACCCGAGAGCATTCTCGCAATCTCATCCAATAGGAATAAATAGCTAGCAAACAGCGCGATGCAAAACTTTCCGCTGCGCTGCAGAATCTAGATCAAAATGGCAAACTTTCCAAATTGTTCCCTGTTCCGTGGAATCTTTCATCGGCATCTCTTCCGGCTGCATTGTATTGCATTTGCGCTTCCGATCTGAGGGGACCCCAAGAGGGGACAGATGCAAATGCAACTGGCATAGTTTATAGACAATCTGGTTTTTTTTTGTTGGTCCGGCCCACTCCATCACTTTTACAGTTGAGTGAAATTCAAGGACAGCGTTTGCGCCTTTCAGCGCCTGTTGATGATAATTTCATCCCCGAGCCGGTTCGAGTGGGGCACATTCTAAGGCAGGAAATGGGGATGCATTCCTGGTAAACCATTTGGAAAAAGTTTGTCAAGTGACAGGGACATTTTCCTTTGCTGGTGTCATCCGTTTTAGTGTGTAAGCAATCTTTCCAGCATTGTGATTGTGTGACGTCATTCGGGTAGAGAATGCAAGACGGTGGTAAATTTCAAAAAAGGAAATCGGGTATTTCTTCATTGTTCTGCTAAGATTGTACTGCGGAGGTGATTTAGTTGAAAACTCAATTTAGATATGTTTGAAAGCTAAATTTCAAATGTGTATGCCACCTAAAATATTATAGACAATTAATAAATACATCCCTTGCCAACAGCGTTAGAATTACGACTTTCGGTAGACGATCAATTACAATCCCGACAGCAAATTTGCAGCGAATGCCAGTCAGCGTAAGCCTTCGGAGGCACTTCAATTCAATCTGCTGCCACCGTCTCGTTCAAAGCTGTGATGGAATGAAGCATACATTCAGCCTGCAACTGCACACAGTGAGCTACTTCCCCGATGCAGCATGGGTGGAGCCAGGTGGAGAGAGTGAGCATTTGCGAATAGAATGTCTGACTATCTGAGCTTCTTTCTAGCACTTGTTCAAGTTGTTCTTGCAAGATGAATTTCTCGGTTTTTTTCCCTCAGTATCTTTCCCGACCACAACCGCTCCTTAGAAAAGTGCCATCAACCTCGGTGAGCTTCATTCGGACTGCATTCTTCAGTGTACGGTTCCCTTCCTGAACGGCAAAGGAAGCTGAAGTGTTTTCCATACTTTGCGGTAACGATAAGACTCACGCGGGAAAGCGCCTTTGCATACAGCTCACCTTTTCCGTGCCAAAGCTCCTTCCACAACTTCGGTAGCACCTGCTTTCAGCAACGGGGAGACATTTTCACTTCGTGACAGTCATCGCGGTTAGACGCAAACGGTTTCTGTACGCTCGGAGGAAGAAAAACACATCGATTGAATGTAAAATCACTCACTACTACAGTCAACTATAAACACACACACACATGCACCTCCATCCAAACACTGGGAACAAGTGTCGGGAAAATATCGGTTGGTTGAAAATTTTGTGTGGATAGTGTGTCAAGTACGTGTTAGCTTTGATGACTATATTATGTCCTCGCCCAACGGTGGAAAGGGGGTCGTTCACAGCACACTCGAGTGCTGGTTTGCATCCGGAGCCCGGTAGTACCGGGGAAAAGCTTCGCTAGAATGACATGTTCTTATCTCTAGTGTACGGCGTGTGTATGCAGGCAGGCAAGCCATCAGTGCGCGTTACTTATTACACTGCCGTCAATGAATGCTGTCAAAGAATGATGGTACGTTAAGTGATTCCAACGGAGGGTAGGGGAGAAGGTAATTTTTGGATGCAGCAGAGAATGTTATTAACGCAGCAATGTTATTACTACTTACGGTGTAAGTGGTTATAAACGGAATTGCTGTGCTACTTCCAATGGAACCGGCCAGCTAATATAACATAAAGCAACGGTATCATAATGCTACGCCAAACAAATTGATTCTCCAACCATCTTATTTTGTTGTCTTTTATTTAATGATAACTCATAAACACCTGTTGTTAAATACACTAATCTAAGCGTTATGTTTCGTTATGAATCATCCACGAAACTTTGCCAATTTACGCTTTATTGCTTCTTTGCGCCACCACTTCATGCTATCTAATGATTGTGTATGCCTGATTTATAGATTTCATAATTGATTCGGAAAGATTATGTATTGCGCTACACGACGGCACATTATGACTTTGCTGCTAGTTACAGCTTAAAGGCAGGCTCATCTGCCACAGCTAAATATCATCCCAATTTAGAAATTAATTCAAGATCATGTATCAACAATTTTGGCTTCGGTAATTCTCCTTCGCCAAACCACGATCGCCAAATGGTGTTCAATTTATCTAACCACGCTCCAACCCGCAAGAGGTGGGTGTTTTGACTACGACACACAAGCACCACGTACATTCACACATCCACTGGCAGACACAGTATCACCTCCTGCCAAAAACCGTTGGCGAAATAGCTTGCCAACATCGGGAAAGATGTGCACTTGTGGGAGGGGAGTTCGCTTTCGGGCTGATATGTTATTTATTTTCCTAACGTGCTTCAATTAAAATAAATTATGGCCGACTCGGGTTTTCTCCGCCGGGTATTTTATGTACGGCAAGCGTTGAACCGTGCGTATCAGAGATTTTCGTAGCCCGCCGGCCATGTGTACCATCCCGGTTCGGCGGTGTGCGGGCTTGCATGATGTATATGCAGGGGCTACCCAATGTTGGGCGCTTGCTGTTGTTTGCCTCCCTGTTATTGTTGGGCAGTATTGCAGCGTGAGATAAAATTTCCCATATCGTTCGGTACGATACGAAACTGGACATTGATAAGGTCGATTGTGGTAAAGGTGGTTTTTAAAAGGATGCTTTGTTTCCATTCACAAGGTTTCGATCCCGATCGATTTCGGAATTCCAAGGATTCTGTGCTTCTAAAAGCACTTGTTACGGACACAGGATTGAACCCCCGAACAAGGGATGTAGTGTGACAAGGTTCTCGCCCGCTTAACAACCGAAAAACGGCAAAGGTGCAACAGAACGGAAGAAACAACAACCGCATCAATGTCCTCGCACCGCGTTGAGCTTTATTGCTCGGGCTGAAGTGTGTGTGTGTGTGTTGGTGTAGATAAATTTACAACCTATCAACCGGTGTAAGTTATGGGCCGGGTTTTGCTCGGGCAGTGGAGCGCCAGAGTGACCATTCGATAAGAGGAATGTCCAAAACATTAGCACAGTGGAGTGCCGCCGCGTTGAAGCGTGGACAGAAAGAGGTTTTTGGGCAAATTGACAGTAAACGGGTTTCTGTGTTATGCCACAAGAGAGCTCATTGTTATATTTTCCTACACACATACCATACTTATATTAATAGCAACTTTAGGTCATAATTTTTAGAATAGTGTGATAAGGGATAGTACGCTTTTATGTCACGCATAAACATGGTTTATAGGAGAGCATTCAAATAATGCCCAAGTAACAAAAATTGTCAAAGGAGTTCGCTTAAAGCGTTTCAACAAGCTTGTAATGTCAATGTTTTCTTAGAGCGTACAACACATATGGATGTTTGGATATTGCTGAGTTTTTTTTATAGAAAATTAAAAAGGTATATTTTTGTAAATAACATAGCTCAATATTACATTATTTTTCCCATCTTTCACAAGAAGCTCAAATTGTTGCGTTCCATTGCGTTGTAGCCATGCAGTCATTCCTGTTTTCCGCACCGTTAAACGAGCCCGCTGACGGGAAAATAATTTATTGAATGGCGTCCCTTTCCATTGGTCACCGCGTACAGACGGGGCTGTACACGCCCGCCCGCCATCGCCATCCATCGCCAAAGGCCCGTCGGCGTGATATATAAATAGAACGATGCGATCCAGGGTTTGGCCGGGAATTGAATCCGGGCCAAATGATACATCGCGAAATGTGAGCCACACACTATCCTCCGGCAGGCGTACTCAGTTGGTCGGAAGCGTTTGTTATTTACAGTCGTTGTCAATCCCGTGATGCGGACAGCGGGGAAGGATGAAGCGTGCACGCAGCTAGCTCTGTCAGGTGTTGCGTTCTCCCTTAAGTATGTTCGAGTTCTTCGAGTGCGAATGAAATTCGATAGCACGGCTGTGTTCCATCGTGCGAGACCGTGCGGCAAGAAGCTGGCTGTTGTTTGTCGTTAAACGGGGGGATGCTGAACTCTGCCTAGAACTGCGACAATGGTCCACAGGGAGGTGGTGGTTGCAAATTGATATGACGCTGTTTTACATTGTTTACCAACGTGGAGCTTTTGTCGACGCGCAACGATTTTCGTTTGATCGATGCGTAGCACAAGGAAAGCTATCTGAGAATGTTACACATGCACTGAATTGCTACCTTTATCATTATCTACTCTCATCCTTATCACGGTAATATTTCATCTCTAACTGATTGTTTTCTATTCCCTTACTTTTTCCTTCTTTCCCAGTTGCAAAGCATCAGGTTGTTGCGTATACCGAAAAGTCCCAGGACAAACATGAGTCACGTCACATTCAGCTCGTGCGGGAGTATGGCTTTCATCCTCGATCGAAGGTACAGGTCGAGGATGGTGCCCTGCTGCCGCGCAAATTCGAACCCTTCCCCAAAGACATGTACGGCCGACCGCTGGAGGAAATCGATAACTTCATCTACGAAGAGGTAAGTGTTTTGCTACACAAACAAACATATTAGCGCTGTTTGATTTGAACAGGTGGTTTTGGTGCTCAGTGCCTTTGTGAGTTAATGTGGTGATGCAATTGAGTACCGGTAAATAATTAATTGAATTAATTATACACATCATCGTGACGCAGGACATCCGATGAAGACGCCTGGTAGTTTGTGTAAAATTGTTTATGTTGAGGTTAAATTGGCGGCGAAACGATAAAAAATATAAAACATAAGTAACAAAACGAAACTCAAACCAAGTTGATGAACCATTGAAAATTATTATTTCCCTTCAATTCTACGAATTTCTGTGGCGGTGCGCGTATGTAAATATTCGCGCGCGAGCTTTCAGCACCGATGCTATCATATTTTCCCGAGGGAAAACATCCCTCGTCCTTTAACCTTTTTGCCACTGTGGTACGAATTTCTAATCCATTTGACCGTATTCCGAGAACTGCTGCCGAGCGCGCTCGATATTTGTGTCCGCTTGCGCGTTACCGTGCTCTGTGTTGTATGCAAACAAGCAACTTCCGAGCTGAATTTCTAATTAATCACCTTTCGAACATACACACACACACACACACAGACACACAGCGGTGGCGTAAAAAAGCTTGCTGCGCTGATGGTCTCGGGTTGAAGTTGAATTGGTTTGAATTGTTATGTTTCGTGTTGATGTTTTTTTATACCTTCCAATGAAAAGGGGGGGGGGGGGGTCTAAATCGAAAGTTACGAAAACGAAACTGTGCTGTGGACGGCGGGTTGTGAGCGGGGCTTCCCGAGGGTGGATTTTCCTCTTCCGCTCGTGATTTATGATAACTTGCGCCGCTCAATCAACAGGAAGGCACAACGGTACCATGCCACATTCGGCTGCTTGTTGCTCGGTTAATACCTTAAATGATTTTTATTCCAATGGTGGCGTGGCTTTCACAGTTTGGTGCAGCTAAATACGCTCATTTCTAAATTTGGCTACACAACCGGCGGTGGAGCAGCGTTAGCTGAATTTGGTGCCACCTACCACTCACATACGTGCCTCACGCTGTTGCGCTCTTTTGAACATTGGAGCTCTGGTACATTATTTGAAATCATTTCTGTTGTGGGAACGAAGGTCTTTCTTTTTTGGAACATGGTTTGATAGTGTTTCGTTATTGTTTGGTTGCTAGTTATTTTTCACTGCTATGGCAGTGGTGAGAGATTAAAAATAGGATTTATTTTGGTCGAACAATTTTATGTTGCCGTAGAACAACAAAATCGTTTTCATAAACTATGTGCGCTCCTGATAAAAAGGTACAGAACTGGTACGCAGGACACGCACGCATCGGAATTGGTTGAAAATAGAATATAATGCGCATTCGAAATTAAAGTATCACTTCATTTTATGATTCAACGATCAGTGACAGTGTGAACATCTCAGCGATTGGAATAAATCGATTGTTTTGTATATTCCACATAAAACTCAATGTATTTGCCTACACAGTGCTTTGATTATTGAAAAAAATCAATAACACACTTAAAACATTCAGAATATTTAACGCCTGCCTGTACTCAGACAGCTCACGATCTCTCAAAAGCGTTGGATTGTTTTTATTTTTTCAATGGCCCCATGCTCTTACACGCATTAATGCTCCATTAGAGCTATATTCAATCGGATCAGTACAATGCTTTTAATGAGCTGTGATGTAATGGAGTGTTGATGGGGATTACTGTTTACCACTCTGCAATGACAGTAACACTGTGCCAAATGGATAAAGCACATTTCAATGTCAATGGTTTTTAAAATTAATGATTTGTAAACGGTTGGAAAGCAGCACGTGCGGGTGTGCGATTTCCCTTAAAATTGGTTATGAAGTACATTTAACAAACAAGCCATTGGGGAGCCATAGAACAAAAAGTCTCATAAAATTACCCTCAAATGTATCGGAAATCCATTTCCATTGCCCAAATCCCACTGGCACTAGACGTACAGAACACTCTGTATAAGTACGTAATTAAAATTCATTTTTCCAGCTCAATTAATAACAATAATTTGGTGCAACGATTTACGACGCTAGGAGACCTGTGCTACCCCACTGAGCCAGGGTAAATAACGAAAAGTTTTTGGTTATCTAAAAAAAAAAAAAGACTAAACAAATTAAGACCCATTGTAACCGATACGGATCCTCTAAGGTCGGTATGCTAGCAAAGCTTACCCTAAAAAGAGCATTTGTACAAGTGTGAAATAGCAAAAAAGGGATTGCTCGGCAACAGAGCAACTAACTCCCTGCCAGCAACATATGGCGCGCTAGAGCAAGCGAACGGTTATCGTTAGCTTTCAGGCGAGAACTACCACTACTACGCCGCTGCTCTTAACCCTGCAATGCCGTTGTCGTCCCATTTTGGTTGGGTTCTTTCGACCGGACAAAGTTAAGGTGGGTTTTCACTATAATTTTTCTCCGCTTTTGTGGCTTACACAGCCAACGTTCTGCCCGTGCTCTGGCTCCAATTCAGAAGGGTGTACCGTACACTCTCTCTCTCTCGTTATCACATTTTCATTACCCACTGATATCCCACCCTCATTATGCCGGACAGGTCCGGTACGGTGAGGTACGGGGGTAGCCCACCATAAGCTCGGAGCCTTCTGACAAAATGTTTCCTTAATCTCCGTTGATACTATCGAACGTAATTGTTAATGAACACGTTGCTCACATATATCCGCCCTTGCGTCCTTTCGGTGTTGCGGCAGGGTCGTCACAGTTTTTTGATCGGCATGGAAATGCTCTGTTTTTTGTGTGTGGTGGTGCGCCTTCGCTATTATTTTTACAATTTGTTTCCAATTCCACGAGCAGAAAGCGGCGGCAAACCAGTGCCGGGGACGGAAATCGTTTTCTTCTGTCGATTACCGGTTTTCAATCCTCCATCGACCGGAAAGAAAGGGTTCAAAAAATGACAATTGTTCACTCGTGGCTCGAGCTGCTCTATTCTGGGGCTCGGAAACAATGTCAACCGAGAAAGCAACTACAGATAGTAGATGTAGATTTTTCTTCCTGCCATGGCGGGCACGTTTTAAATCAAGCCGCGTATACCGTACCGTAATTGGAAGCAACAAAGAAGGAGGAAATAAATGTAGAGAAACAAAGTAAAATAAAAGCGGGACGAACCAATTTCGGGGTCAAAATTGTGCAATGGGTTTGGGCGGCGATGCGCGAGGATGAAGTTTCGTTCAAGGTGGGTTTTTGGGGAGTGGGCGGCGAATGACTTTTTTGTTTGTGTCGTTTGTGTTGTTGTAATGACTGTGGAGAAACATTGTGAGTGAGTTGTCCCCGAGCTCAATGGTTCTGTTTTTATTTTCCAATTAAGAAGATTGTAGCAGATGCGATGTAATGGTTTTTTTGTCTGTGTGTGTGCGCTTTTGTTATCGTTGATGAGTTGTGACAATGTTGTGCCGAATGGAAGGTTTCTCGAATTTCGTTACTGTTTTACATTGTTCTCTCATTTGCGGTCATTTGTTGTGTTTTTTTTATGAGCGGAAGTACTACTTGACCTCGTTTCAGTTCTGCTTATTTTGTTCCGATTATTGTCCCGCAATTATTTACCATTTATTATTGTTTTTTCTGTGTATCGATCGTTGACTTTTAGCTTGCTGATAGTGATATACTTGTATCATCAAACCCCTCGACATCATTTAGCTCATATTTTGCACACAACTTTTCTTGCCTCTCTGTCTCCGCCTTTATCTGTCAGTCATTTGCTTCAGCGCTAATGGAACGGTTCATTTTTCATCCATATAATTATGCTTGATAGTGAGCGTGCGAGCGTTCGTGCGTGCGTGCCCGCGTACTGCGTGGTTGGTGTACAGTATCGGACATTAAGATAGGACCCTTTTTTTCAATGCACCGTGCACTTGTTTTACCACGTTACTTGTGTTTGTGTGTGTGTATGTGTGTATGTGTGTGTGTGTATGTGTGTGTGTGTGTGTGTGTGTGTGTGTGTGAGTGTGTGTGTGTATGTGTGTGTGTGCATGTGTGTGTGTGTAGTAGTAGTAGAAAGAGAGTGTGCTTTTTAATGTGTATTTGCAAGTGCGCGGGTTTGTGTCTGAAAAACATAGCTTGCCATGATGTCATATTGCGTTGAAATTATTCTTATTATGTGTGTTATCATGTGAAACATTGTGCGTTTACACTTGGATAAAAACTAAAGTTTGCATCGACAGCAGCGCTTGTTCCTCGGACGAAAACGCAGGTGTGCTGTTTCATGAATGTGAATGCGACACCGGTGCGAAATGGACACGCGCACAATAGCAATGAACTCGGCATTCCCTCACAGGTGTTTCTCCAGTGCACGCCATTGAAAGGCCTTCGTGCATCTCTGCGTTGCACGTTGTGTGCGAATGGTAAACTTTGTGCGTGCATTGAGCTGGCGCGCAGTTATTCTTTTCAATGGGCGTTTTGTTTCATGAACGCGGCAGTATTCTTTTCTCGATTTTGAAGGGAAGACGCTTATTCGCGTACTCGTTGATAGTTTTATCCATGCGATGTTTTCGCTGCTCCAAAACGATGTAATGCATCGCGTATAGAAGTATAACGCAGGCAGAGCACGGGATCAGCCGTGTCCAAGTTTTTAACCAGCGCGTTCTTGACGGTCCAAGCAAGCAATATTAGTAACAATAGGTCGAGGTAAACGTTGTACCGATTATCAGCGCCATATGTAAAAGCGAATGGCTGCTGCTGGCATTAAGCGCAAAAGGATCGAGTTCGTAATGGAACGATCGCGCACTTTTGTGGCAAACGCGCTTCGGACAACCGAAACGTGCTTAGACAACTGAAACGCGCTTGGACAACCGAAACGCGCAAGTCAACCGGACGTCCTCAGAAGACCACGGCGAAAGAAGACCGTAACATTGTTAATATATCGAAAACACACTGATCGCGAGGGCGGTGGTCCTGCTTATCACACCAAAAACCTAACCCAAAACACAAAAAAACTACTTACAAATCTATCCGAAACGACCTACTTGTGAAACAAACACACACATCAATACACATTCAAACATACATCCACACACACACACACATGCACACACATACACACACACACACACACACACACACACACACACACACACAAACACATACAAACCACACATAAACTTGACCCAACGGGTGCATGGTGCGTTAAAAAACCAATGCCCTATCTTTCTGTCCGATACTGTACGTGTGGTTGCCATGGCAACAACGGCCCAGTGGCAAGGTTACTTTACGTACGCCATCGTGAGTATGAATCATAATTATTTTATGGCAAAAACCCCTTTTTTCCTTTGCGAGGAGCAGGTTCAGAAAATAGGCCAGCACGAGTTGGGTGGGCCTGAAAGCATTCCAGATACTGCCATACACACCTGAAGCGCACACCAACAAAGCTATTTTTCATCCACCGGGGACCCAACCGTCTCCTCCAGAAGGTCGCACGGTGGAGCATAGGCTCATTATGCTTCAATAGCTGCTGGTACTATCCGTGTCGGTGGATTGCTCCGTATCGTCGCTATTAAAGCGAAGGCGGACAGGTGGCAAGGATGTTTGGGTAACGTTTCCGATCCTGCATGACTATCGTCGGAGCCATTGTTGCTGGCAATTATTCTATGGTGCAGGAGCAGGATAGCTAAAAGACTCAAAGCCAAAAAATGACACCGTAAAGAGTGAGAGAGTGAAAGAGAGCCAGTGCCGGAAACGCAATATAACCATTCAACCTCTCATCTTGCACTCATTATATTTAATCCTTTTTTCCTCCTCATTTGTTCTTCCTCGCAAGCACGCAGTTTTTAGGGGGGGTTTCTTCGAGAGCCTTCCCCGGGAGAACGACTCTTGGCAGAAGGTAGTCGCGCTCAGCGTTGCCCATCAAATCCCTCCGGCCAGACCGGTGCGTGACCGCATGTTTGCTATGCCCAATCCACCTCTTTCCAGAGGTGGCGTTCACCCGAGCTCCATTACAGAACTCATCAGGCCCTTTCAGCGCCTGACCTTTAGCGCATGATATTAATTTTCACCTGCTGCTAACGGCCTTATCCGGCGTGTGGAACCGGGTGCGTGCCAGGTGGGTGCAAAGGTGAGGCCCCAAATAATTTGGTTAATTATGTGAAGCTTTGATTTTGTCCCGGTAGCGGTGGCGGCGGCACGTACATTTCTTGCGTTGGGCTGTGGGCTGTGATGTGAAATGTGATGAACGTGTTTGTGTCGTTCCAGGAAATGTTGTTTTTAATAAGGAGTGGTTGTTTTTGGCTACCCAAAAGGATAATCGATGCACTGTGTGGTGTTGAAAGGAGACGAGAGGTTAAAGTATTTAAAAGCGATGTCAATAGTAAGCAGGCGTGAATTTTTCTTGTTGATATTTAATGCAAAATATTCTATAGAATCATGAGTCGTTTCTCTAGGTTTTATCTTTAGCTTGAATAGCGTTTTGTGTAAATTGCATACTTTTAGGCTGATTTTCAGCATGACTGTGTTTTGCGCACTTTTTTTAAACTAATCTGCAACGTTTAAACAAGCCGTTGCGGAACGGACCATGATAGTTCGCACTGTTCTTTTTATTTCATTTGCTTTCCCTCCGCTTGAAAGGATTATTTTCTTTCCGTTTTGTTATTTACGTGCGAATCGTTTCATTCGGTAACGTATGGTTGCTTTTTATGCGCGAACATTCCATATTGTGTTTGTTCTTTGTTCTCGCACAGTAGTGAAAAACATGTGTGACTGGGTGTGTTTTTGCCGCTAAAGAATGCCCACATATGTGCTTGTGCCAGTTTGAAGTATGCACATTTATAGTGCCAACCGTGACATAGTGCGCACGAGTGCGCCCTTCGTGGAACATAAACACATACGCTAACGCGGGCGCAAGGGTTGAAGGAGCACCTCGGGCGGTAGCAACAACTTCGCTGAGTGTGGGTCGTGTGGTGTTGGTGGTAAATTATTTGGTTGTTAAAGTTTACGGTGTACGTTTTATCACGATTTGCGGGCAAGCACGAGTGATACGGAATTCTATCGTTAAATTTATTGTAGCTTCTGTTCTGCCTTTAGGTGGAGGAATGAGATAGAAGATTTAATGTTTTAATTAAAGAAAACTAGCAAAACCCTTTAAAGCACTGGTTTGGAGATCCTTCATTCCCGACATTCATTACCCCGTGCTAGCTCAATTGGACCCTTTAAACCCGACGCTCGAGTGAGTGTGTTCGTGAGCGGCACAGAAATGATCAAATTAATATGCATTATTTAACGGTGGCAGCAAACCGCCCGCACGACCGCGCAAGGTTAGCCGCAAGTAAACGTTCTCGAAATAACCAACAGACGTAATTAACAATTAGAAAACGCGAGTCAGCAAACCGTGCACCACAACAACGCCGTGCGAGCTTTACACCAAATTTGCCTTCGGTCGGGGTCCGCTGGCAGCGAAATGGCTTACCGTGTCACGGTCAAACTCTGGTTCCGGTGCTGCTAGTGGTGGTGGTGCTGCTGGTGGTGGTAACTCGGTAGAAATTAGGGGTTTGTCGACAGAAGCACGCCACTGTGTACTGTTACACCGATGTCGTGCCTTTGTGTGTGTGTGTGTGTGTGTGGATGTGTGCGTGTGATTCGTTGTGAAATTGAACCAGACGCAAATGGCCCAGCATATGGTCCCGCTTGCCTTTCCCCGTGCGCTGGGGCGCTTGTAGCAAATAAAACCACCGCCGGCTGGGTAAAATATGTTGACCACTGTCGAGCATTCAAAGTTCAAATACATACCCTTCAGCAACAGCCACAGAAGAAAGAAAAAAAAACAACCCCAGCACCCCAGGCTGCTGTTGCGAGTGGATGAGATGGAACCTGTCGGGCGGCGTTTGGAGTAAGTTGGCCCCCAAAACTAACAATTTATGATACTCTCAGTGGGTGTAATGGAGCCGGTGGCGCCTATGGAAAACTCATCCACTATTGGGCCCATCGGGACATGGACGGTGAAAGGAAAGCAAAGCACAGAAATTGGGTTTTCTAAGGGTCGCGCTTGGAAGGCGTTTTTTTATTTGTTGTGTGTCAGTTTGTTTGTGGGCGAAGCAAAACTGTGCTGATGTTGTGCGGCGTGAGAAATGGTTGAAAATTCCAACTGTTGATACACCAAAGTAAGAGCCCACTCCATTTTCCATCCATTTTCCACTGTCGACGCGCTAGGCTGCGGTGGGTTATGTTTCGATGTCCAATGCAATTAGGTTGAACCCATTTTTCACAAGGGTGGTGTGGTTTCAACAATTTTATGTTTGTGTGTTTTTTGTAAGCTTCAATCAGCATTCTTGGATAGATGGATGAACAACTTTTATTAGAGAATTAAATCCTGTTCTCAATGCTATTTATAACACGTTTATAGTTTGGCTCGATAAAAGTACACGTTAATGGTTTGTCGGTACTTGATCCTTAGCCGCAAGTGTTGTAACGAATTGAAACTCTCAGAGCTCATTAAGAATGTGTTTGGAATTCATTTGTAGCCAGCATTGAAGCGAGAAATGGAGCACACTTCCATTTGAATTTTAATTGCTTAAGAACCTCCATTATGGGCGAGAATGAAGAACATTGAACAATCGTAATTATACTTTTTACTGCTGTCAACTATTTTTACAACTGTATCATAGAGGTTTTAAATTTTTCAATAGATATTTCTGCAGATTAAAAATAACATAATTAGGCAATGGAAAATATAGACGAGGAAGTGCACAAATGAAACAGTTTTTTTAGTATCTTATTTGAAGTACAGTTTTCAATTACACCTTAGTGCCTTCGTTATACTCAGCGCTCAGCGTCTGTTTTCAATCATTCCGTGTGTTTTTTAAGCTTTCCAACCACAGCTCCTGTAACGACAGGTTTATTTAGTATTAGATACAGCCAGAGGGATGTGCTGCACCTTACTCCCGGATAGCTTTACAAAATCATGATCTCCAAGATCATCGCAGCGATGTTTGCTTCACTTTTATCTTCCGTTTTTCATCCACCCATTCATCGCAGCAGTATCAACATACATACGCACACACTCCCACAGCCTCTGGACACACACACACGCTCGTTTGTGCACAAAGAATGAGAGACGAAATTGGTGTATGCGTTTGTCTGTGTGAGTGTATGTGTGTGTTTGGCGTTTGAAGGCTTCAGGTTGCACTCACGGCACAGTTACAGAATATAGATGAGATTTTAATAATAAATCGTTTCTTCGCGTCCCACCCCGTAGGCAGGTAGTGCAGCACATACACTGGCCTGGCCACAGGTCCGAATATTTGCCCCGAGATTCAAACGCGCGTTCCCGTGAAAGCGCACGAGCAAACAGAAATATAAAACGGCTGCCTCCCCCTGCATGCTGGCAATCTTCACTACATGGGTGCGTTATCAGCGTGAGTGTTGCCGTCTTTCAGGGGTACAAGTCCGCAGATGGGTCGGGAATAGTAAATAAGACAACGCTCCCCCATCCTGAAATCCTAAAGCTAGTTTGAGCCAACGTGATTCCACGTGTTATGATGGTGCGCCTTTTTTCAGCTTGGCACTGCCCGTCCGGGCTCTTCCTTCCTGCTGCGGATGTGGTTGGGGAAATGAAATTCGTGCGAAAGTCGCGCTACATCAGCAAAAGCATCAGAGAGCAGCATTAGCTTTACGTGTTGCTACATGGAAAGCAAAAACCCAAATAAAAGAAACGCATCCAAGCATCCTGCTGCCGTCGTCACATGCACACACACTCACTCACACGTTCTTATACAAATTCTCGCCCAGAATATACCTGCCAGCACGGCACAACCCACAAAACGATGAAGATGAAGAATGAGGCACTTTCTTGAGCTTTCCTCCCATCTTTTTTTTGTCTGTGTGGACCATCCCTAAAAGCAAAACAAATTGAAATCCTCATCCTCAGCTGCGCAGGGATGCTCGAAAGGGAAGACAGACAGAAGGAAACGGTTACAGAAATAATCAAAAGCAGTGCAAGCTGCCGTTGATGCAGCGAAATGAGAATCTTGTTTTGTTCGGCCGGCTGTGTGTTCGTGCAACTGCTGCTGCCGCTTCATCGAAAGACTATCGAGGAAATGTTTTTAGTACTATCACCACCACCGCCGGGATGTGGGCGTTGACGGTGAGGTGTAAACAGTTGATGTACCCGAAGGAATAATGCGTCTTTTTTGTGTTTGTATGTTTGTTTGTGTTTAGAGAGAGAGTAGCAAAAACAACAGCCTCGCTCGATTGTGAAAACGAGACGATGCCAAGGTGGAATAATATTTCGAAGTAGAAGGCAAACTGCCAGCAAACTGTCGAGCTTTAGAATGGCGATGTTTTTTGGAAAGTTCTGCTTCTTTTTTGTGTTTGGTTGCTCTCGTCATTGCAGTCCTGGTGCAGCGCTGCTGTACACCTACACTACGCTTGTGCAGAGCCAAAGACAATCGCGTTGTAACGTGGGAGGGAAACATAATCTGGAATTGTTAAAACAGTTTCGAAATGACACAAAAAAATACATCCCGCTACTGCTTGTTGTGTCTTGTGTTTTTTTTTTTTTTCGTAATCGTTAGAGCAACAAATGTCGCTCAGGAAAATAATCCACCGATTTTGTGTTGCTTGCCTGGGGAAGGGATTGCACCACATGGCTCTGTCACTGCTGGAAACATTGTGAACTTTGCAGAAGCGTATGTCACAGAAAAAGCTTTATGCTGTAATTAAAATGTGAACGAGTTTGAGTTTTCTATCAAATTGTTGTTCTATGGACGTTGGAGAATCATTGGATATTGTGGCGTATTGTACTATTTTCGATAAAAATCAATGCTTTTGGAATTGTGCAAAATGGTGGTAATCGTTAGAATTATGATACCAGGTGCTAGAAATTAAAACAAGTAAAATGAGAAATTGAAATTAAAATAAATCTAAAACCCGTTTCACTTCTACTACCTTTCTACATCGATGGTTGAGGCGGAGCGCATACATTTAGGAGTAAAGCTAGTAACTATTGGTTTCTACATGCGTGCATTTAGGCGTAACAAGGCGTAAGTACGCTAATCAAAACATCCCAATAATCTTGAACACGGGAATAATAATCTTGAAAACGCAAAGTAGAAGCATCAATTCAGTTAGGCATCACTCATCACATTGTTTTGATACTGCATTATTCTTTGTGATTCGCTCTTATTGACGAGAGCTACCTATAAAATAATCATAAAGGAAGAAATCGACCTCATTCATAAGATACTGTAAGTTACTATAAGCTACCTCATCAACCTCATCCATAACTTACCTTTCCGTGCAACCATTGGATGAAACAGTATCAGGAGCTGCTCTTGCTGCTTCTTGCTCATAAACTGTAAATGAACGCTAGCTTGAACCCGCTTTTCTAGCATGGCTGCTGCTGATACGATTATAATCAATTGATTCAACCTTACTTAACGTTCCCTGCATCCTACAGTAGCAAAGAGCACCTTCTTTCCCTTGCGATAGCCGACCGATAAGCATTGGAGAAAGCGAACCATCTGCTCCAGACACACACAACCCCGCTTCGACCATAGCGTACCGTTACGAAGTGAACAGTATTGTTCGAGTCCTGTGAGTGCAGCTTATTTCCTGCCGTAGCCAGTCCGTCGGTTCGTTGTCTCGCTTGCCGTGCTCAGTTCTTTTCCGCACACTGACCACTGGCGGTACTTAACTTAATGATGGCTTCAATTTCCGTATCTGATCGTAACTGCTTCCGGGTTGCGATTGGGAGAGCGCTGGCCAGCACCACCGCCTCGCTCATCATCGGCAATCGTTATTTAAGGGTCGCCACGCCCTCACCCACCCACGCAGCTGGTACCACACAGTAGTGTGTTTGTGTGCTGTGTAGATGACGTCAAGTCAAACCCGAAGGCAAATTGCGGAAGGAAGTGTTTCGATCAGCTTTTGGTACGTCTAGCGCTTGGCTGTTGTACACCTTGGAATGGTTTTGTAAAGAAACCAGTTACCGGTTCAGCAGCCTGCTGCTGCTTCTGCTGCTATATTGGCCATCAAGCGATAAGGAAGTCAATGTATGCTCACACTCAAGCACACTCACGGTCACAGTTGTTGGTCATTTTCTTCCGACAGCCGGAAATGGAACACAGCGGCGCGTGTGTGCAAAGGTGCATAAATCAACCTCGCCGTATGCGGGTTGTTTTGTGGTGCACTGGTTGGTTATGCACCCGCTCATTTGTAGTTTGTAAGAAGATGACTGGCTTATTTGGCCCCCTTTTCTTACGCGTGAGTTTTGCATGCTCTTTTCACACTGAGCAGGTTTTTATCTGGTGTGAAATCATTTCCTGGATACAGCTACGAAACTGTCCGACAATGCAGCAAATGTGAACCATCATGCTCTGGTTTGAATATCGCTAAAATTTCCCACGAAATTAGGCTACCCCCGGTGCTTCGTTAATGTGCGTGAAACGTGATAAACCGTGTGACACATTTTTACCCACACACCCACACTTGAATGCTGGTGCTATTAGCACCTCAAACATACGCCCCGACATGGCAGCCGCCCAATTATCTCGTTCGCTCCCCCGCTTTCTTGAAGGTCCTTTTGGGGCGGAAGCTTCACCCGGGACGTGATTTGTTTATACAAAAAGAGTTGCATGGGGCCCGACCAAGATGGGTGTGTGCGGGCGGAGGCTCGGGCAGACAGGCAGGGCGGCAGGCTCTTCTGACGGTGCAATGGTGCGCTTGTTTGGAGCGGAAACGTGATGTTTCCATCATACCGAGGCGCTCCCATACAATGGGCGCTTTGTGTGCTTGCTTGTCGGAGTGTCGGAGGTAATGACGGTGGTGGCTGCAGAAAAGAATTTGATGTAATTCCTTATAATCTGGTAAACATATTATCTCCGAAATAGACTGGGAGCGAAAGGCGATTGCTGACACGCATATTGATGAATCGAAACTTCAGCAGTTTGTTTCTTTTCAGGGGTCGTTGTTTGCGATGCTTTGGGGCTGGATGTAACCGTTGTAACAGGATGTGCGTCAGTGTCGGTAGAATTAATCTAAAAGCTTTGGCTCGTGTGTTGGTTTTTTGCATCGTTTTCTCCGCCATTCTAGGTGGATAGATTGTTACTGCTCGGAGAAGTGTATGATTGATGGTGCGATTAAACGATTGTAGATTTATGTAACCGTCGCTGGCAGCAGTGGCTCAGTTGTTTTGGGCGGTTCAATTTAGAGCTACATATTGCAATCGTTCACATTAAAGATACGGTTCCTTAAAGATTGTGTAACCATTGCGCTTGAACACGCATTATGTAGCTTTAAACAAAAGTTTTGCCTTCGAATAACCCGTGTTGACTATTTTCTCTCACCACTCATTTTATCAAAAGCTGCTTTTATCCGTATGGTTGCATACTATTAGGTGCTTATAAAATATCTTTTGGTGCGTCGGTTCGCAAGACAACTTCTTTATCATCCCGCTGGGTGTATCCTTTTTTGTGGAAGTTTAAAATTGAGGGCATTTGCCCTATTTCTCTATTCCTGCCATCGAACGATTCGTTAATCCCGTAATAGCTTGGGAAAGGATTCGAATGGGGCTTCGAAGCTAGTCGCACGACGAAGGAACAAAGATATCATCCCACGGGGCATATCATTTTATCTATTCAAACTCACCACTGTCGGTGAAAAGTTATTCGGCCACATTTCTTTCCCTGGGAGAAAGTTCCATCCTCGAACCCCTGAATTTGATGAAAACATTTTAAAATGATCTTCGCATTCGCTCTTGTGTGTGTGTGCGTGTATGCGTGACGAGGACGTCAATAACAACAGCAAGCGTATCATCGTTCGAGCAGGAAATAGCCGACGGATTGTAGTCGCTCGAACTGAACCATAAACAATTTGGTTTCGTTAAACATATTATCCCTTCGCATTCGACATCTATGCGTATACGTTTGCGGTTCCGAACCCAATTTTGACGGTCAATTTAGGTAAACTTTTGTTCAGCCCCTTACTTGTGATGAGTTTCATAATATATTTTGCGAGTAGGAAATGAGAAGCTGTACATCTACATTTTGAAATCAACTTTAAACTACATTTGCACATTTCATTCACTGCTTGTCTGGTACGTAAAGTTCAATTGTATTTACCGAGTTGTACTGCGCTCTATTACAGCTGCTGACAAGCTGTGGAAAGGCTCTGCCAAACAAGTCTGGTTGCGTCAGACCGATAAAGTGATTTCGTTCTCCGCACAGCCGGTCAGGGGACCCTCTTCAACGAAAAGGCTGAAGAATCGCACAAGAATCGTGCTCACCTCGCTTGTGTGCTGTGTGGGACTGAGGGAAAATCCTGTAAAAAATAGCACGCAATTTTTTGCCCTCCATTGCGCTCCCCTTTTATGCAATCTGACTAGATATATAGCATCCCATTTACATGTAAAATATAAAGTCATCACGTGCCTGTTTACCTTGCCCCTGGGGGTGTGAATAAAGCCAGCAAGTGTTGCTAGCTCCTTTTATTTTCAAGGAGAGGGCAAATGAATATCGTTTCCTTTCTGCTTGTCACTGTCTGTGTGTGTGTTTGTGCTTACTGTTGTATGCTTATTGTTTTCGAATGCTACGTGTTAATGGTGCGTCTTCAAGGCTGAAGCGTGTGATTAACATTTCGTGTTTTTTTGCACTTCAATGTATTCAATGGACTAATCTAGGTTATTGTCAACCTATGTACAAGCGTAAATATTTGTCTTGTGGATAAATCTGACAGAGGAGAAAATAAATAGAAAGGAATAATTGTACATCACCGCTGAAAGCTACTTGGTTTGAGCATTGAGGTATATAAATTAAGTTATGAATAAGTCTGTACATATTTTAACAGTAAGTCAATTCTAAGAACTTATAAATAATTTTTGCTGCAAATTTTGTACAACTGATTTTCCTCGAATTATCTTGGAAAGAAAACGCTTTCCGCTCATCAACCTTTCGGCAGCTCATTTTAATCAACTGTTTCAATGCACCATTTCAAAACTGACAAGCGAATAACCCAATTATTGGGAACTTTTGTCCATTTGCCTGGAATCTCTGGATGGTTTGTCACAATCAGCACTATCAATGGCAGCGAGCATCGCTCCTCACAGCTGTTATCTCTGAGCAGCCTCTTCACAAATAATGCCAGCCTAGAGAAGCATTCTCGTTTCCTTCTACACCCGTGCTAGTGCCATCCCGCTTCACCGGTATCTCATTGTTTTACTTAGCTGATGAAAATAGGCAAACAGCTTTTCCGCACCAAAAGTGTCGTCTGGTACGCGAGCGCTTGAAGAAGCACCCTTGAGCATCGTTAACCATTGTGCGCTCCATGCATTTGTGAGCGTAGATTCAGCTGCTCAAAAATACACCAACACAACCGTGAGCTCATCCTGGCTCATGCTTGGTAGGACCGTTTCATAAAGAAATTTGTTGCAGAACGGACGCGCAACGCTTTTTTTTATCGGATGCCGGAAAATATGGGAACGCTTTTGGGGATGCTAAAACAATGACCATTATAAAAGGGACCGGCTGCTGTGAGTGGTTTAGTGTAGCGTTGGGTTGTGATTGCACGCTTCGCTAGGAAATTCGAGGCTTCTTATCGATGGTACTTGTCGCTCGAAATGCTAGAGTTGGTCTAGCATTTGCCTGAACGTTGATAGAGCACAGGCACAGCTATCGCAGTATTTTCGTCCCGGTAAGATAGACTTGCTCTTATCGTTTCGTGTCTTACTGACCTATTCTATCCATTGACCTTCCGGGCAGGCCGAAGAATGGCCGATGTAGTACGGTGAAGTTGTTTAACAGTTCTCTAGGTGGCTTTCATACCGGCGCAACTTTCAAAACCAGTACCAGTTTGCTGCTCTAGTTTGGACTCCTGAATCAATGTTGAAACACGATGCACAATAAATGCAGGTTGCAAATATTTTAACTATTGACTGCCCGGGACTGTCTTACGGCACACGCACACGTGACCAAACCAAACAAGAAACCTATTGGAGAGGGGTGGTGTGAGATGCAAATTCTGCTCTGCAAGGCATCTCTTCCCAGCGGAAGCGTGTTGCCTCTAACAATGTTGATTTATTTGCTCTATAACCTGTGCCGCCGGAAGTGGTCACTTTGTTTTACCCTGCCCCGGAACACACATACGTGCACAAGAAGGGTTGGGAAGTATTTTATCGCCAAGCAAGTGAGCCAAGTGTCGTGTGCGTGTGGTATGTGCACTGGAATTGGGACGAACACGTGCAGGTCGTTGTACGGTCGTACAGTTTATCAGTTTGCAAAGCGACTGAGTAAATTTGTTTATGATGCTTCAATTCAAGTTTGTTTGGCTTGACTTCTGAAAGGCTTGGTTTAACGCTAAAATGAAATCAACTTTCAAATCTGTTTGATGTTGTTATCGGATTAGTTTTGATATACAATGCTTTTGAAGTGTAAATTTTATGAAAAGCGTTTTAAGCAAAATGTGCAGCAGTTTTCGAATCATTTTGTAATGCAAATTGCATACATTATGGCGTCCATTTGTTTTTTCGAATGGATTTTTTGCATTTTAACAAAAGCTTAGGTTATTCAGATGGAAATAAATAATCAAATTTAACAAAAAACATTTCAACCTCCGTTCACCAAAGTTTGCATTTTAAAATTTCTATAATCATTGCGATTATAGTATGATTGATGAGGGTACACAGCAAAAAAAAAGAACACCTAGAACAAAATCAACATCACGCTGTCATAACTTATTCCGACTCTGACAAAATTGTGTGGCATTATTTTACAGGATTTTGTTGGTTTAATTTAACTTTTCAAAAAGTAACCACCCCCAAACCCGGCCGGGCAATCATGGTTTGCGTCGCACCCACCGTGCTAATATCGTTAACGCTCTTTCACTTCGGCAAGTTCGGCCCTAATCTTGTCACTGCTTCGCTGACAGTATCGAAGTTTTTTTGTTGTGTGTGCCGTTTTGTGTGCGAGAGTGTATTTGGTTTTTGGGTGTGACGCAAAGTGGGCACTGTGTGTGTGTATGTGTGTAGAGTATATTTACCTTCCCGGGTGTGTTATCGCATGCAAAAAAGGGCCAACGAGGGCCGGCCATCTCAACCGGCACAATATTTGATGGAACGCAAAGTTTGTCAAGTGTTTCAAGGTGGAAGGTGGATTCTTCCTCCTACAAACGCTCGGTGTGTGTGGTTGTGTCACTGTGTCACAAGAGTAGCAGCAGCAAAATGACACATCGAACCGTAATTTGTCTGATCCCAGAATCTCTCGCACCGGCTGCTGGTTGAACGCGCGCGCACGGAAGCGAGAACTGTGCGCGTTCGAAGCAAGGAGGTGGAATCGGAACATAATTTTTCACCCGTAAGCTTTCAACCTTGTGGCTGAAGCGTGCAAGAACGTGAGCGAACGAGAGATTGATACAGCGGGTTGTGATGTTGATGGGAACCGTACGCTTTCTCGAGGCTTAAGATGGCTGCCAGTGTGTCCGGTCGGTCGGGCGAACTTCTTAGCGAACATCCCTGGCCGGGGACGGGTTTGCAGGAATTTATGAACCCCCGCCTTGCCCGAAACTGCACCCTATCCTTCATGCGCCTTGGGAGTGTTCGGGCCGCTGCTGACGTACGTAAAGCCACGAACATGAGATGCCTTTCCGACATTTCGCCGGAATCACCGTCCAAATGCTGTCTGACAAATTGAGTACCCATGGTGTTCGATGATTTATAGATAGACCCCGAAGACCAGGGACCGTACGAGGGCCGCTGGCCAAAGCCGAAGGTCGTGTTTGTTCTCGAGCAATCCCAGGAGCGTTTCACGGATCGTTATAAATCTCAATGTTCGGGCTCGTATTCCTGCACGGGTTGCGCTCTCGGAGCTGGAAAGCCGAATCCCGGTGACGGGTGACAGAATCTTTGGCGTTCTCGCTAATGAACGTGTCGCTCGCACCGTTCCGCAGTCTCGCTGGGAGATGAAAGGGTTGTGGAATTTTCGATCGTACATCATTAAATAGCTGTGGTTGTGCCCTGCGAGGGAAAGGGCGGGAGTGGATGGAAGAGGTAGAACGCAATGTGTGTGTGTGTGTGTGTGTGTGTGTGTGATGCTGTTGGGGGAGTAGATTGGTGATTGGATGATTTTAACGCAAATTGTGAATTAGTTCGAATATGAGTTCAATGCATTCTGCGAGGCAATACGATAACAATAATGATGTGTATGTTTGAACAGGTTCAATAGGTTTGTTTAAAACGTCTCAAATGTTGAATGCAATAATGTCAATGATATGAAAGATTAAGATGGTATTGTCAACATCATTATCCGGCCTTTCATAAACCGGCTGGAGCTTAAATAACTTATGAATAGTCCTTAGTTACCTTCCCCAAAGTTTTACCTAACCGAAGGTCCTATCACCTACAAATGCTTCATCGTCGGCGAGCAAGTTATCTGGCCTGATTTAACGAAACTTTGCTTCAAAGTTTTCTTCTTTAACTTCCCCCCTCCCGCAACTAGATCAACGTGTCAACATTTGCAAGTCCCAAACTTTTGTCTTCGCGAATCCTGTTGACCTTACTACACACACACACCGGGGGGTTGTCACTCGTGCGTACGATGGTCCTCCACTCATCAACCCCTATTTTGGGCCGGGGTTCTCAATCAACACACTCAACTTCAACTTTGACCTTCAATGCAGGGACACTGGGTTAGGTGTGCGCCCGGGGTACGGCGGGGCAAGAGCGAATTTTCTGGCACAGTGATGAAAACGCAGCATGCGGTCATTTGCTAATGCGAACCTAGCTGGGTTTAGCAGTAAACGCCCTGAGCTGATGAGCAGTCGGCACAAACTTTGCTAATGAGGCTATCACGTCGATGGGGATGGGGAAGGAGATTGTAACGGTTTAATTAAATTAGAAACGACGCTTAGCTTTCTTACAAATCAGCGTGAAAGTTGCAGGTTTGGTTGCTGATTCTGTATTGCAAGATGCTGTATATTAAAATGTGTGAATAGAGATGAATATGACACAATTATTTTATTGTCACTGTTATCGCTTGACTGTAAAACGTAAATGTATTCTCATTTTTGGAACAAACAAAAACATTAAAGAATTCTATTCTGTAACTGATATCTGTAACTATGGATAGAAGATGGTATTCATCGAATGTTTCAAATAATTAAATTTTTCCAAGTCTCACTGAAAAAAAGAGAATTCGATTCGAAAAAAAATCGATCGACTGAATGACATTCTACAAAATGGTACATGGTTTAGGCGTACCAAAAGTGTGAGTAAAAGAAGAAAAAAAAACTTTCTATTGATCAAGTTTGTTCTACCATTACACAACAGAAAATGAACGATTGCATCATAGCATCGTTGCATCGTTGCGATAGTTTTTGTCCATGCCCAACTAACGTTATCGACGTATGTGTGGCATTTTTTTATCACTCTGAAGTTGTCAGAAATAGCACTGGAATGACACGATCTGATAGAAAGAAGAATAACAAAAAAACTGCATCTTTCACTCACAAACCGTTCTAACATAAACCGTGCCTGTGCGCTACAGAAGCACCGACCGTATCGTCTGTGCACGTCCGTTCGTCACTCTTTCGTCTGCATTTGCATCCGGAACGGGGAGACGGAACGGCACATCTATATTTGCTTCTGGTTTGCTCATCATTCACCAACAGAGGGTTGTCAACAGAGCAAAAAAAAAAGAGGGTAAATAAAAAATCCCTCACAAGCGCAAATAACCACACTCAGCCACACATGGACACAGCTTTTCGCCCGTTCTGATGCGACGATGACCCCGTGTATCGGTCGCTGCCGGTGGTACCGTCCAATCTTCGATTGCAATCATGCCCGGATGTTGCGATAAAAAGTCACTCCATGTTTAAGGCCACTTCCTGCATCATCCGAGCGGCAAGGTTAGTGTGTGTGCGTGTGTTTGTGTGTGTCGTTACCGAGGCAGGGAAGAGTTGAGCTGGTTTTGATAGATTGATTGTGTGCATTATCTGCAACCGATGCTCTCGAGGAGCGAATGTACCGTTTTGACTGGCCCCGGCAAGCTTTTTTGGCTCAAGTTTTGCCCCTAAAGGGTTCGCTTGTTGCTGATGACATCGGTCGATGTTAGTTGGTCAGTTTTTGTGTGTGTGTGTGTGATTCCGTGTCCGTCCGTATACGCCGGAACGTATTTATTCAATTCTAAAACGAATGAAATTCACGATTCCATTAACGCCGTTCTGCCGGCCATTGCGGAAATGGTGAAAAAGTTCAGAAACATCGAAAAAAACGGGTATGTTGTACCTGTATGTAAGGGTAACACAAAAAATAAGCGAAAAATTTGTCTGTGACACAGGCTCCAGCAGAATATTTGTTTGTACGCTCTAAAACTAGCGTTGTTGACGATGGTGATGATGGTGATGATGATGGAGGGATATGTAGTTGCCTGCGAAGTGAGGCAAAAAGTATGGAACGTTGATAGACTGTAGAATGATGGATGAGACTATTCGATTGTATCACACTCGGTGAGATCTTTCGGTGACATGTTTGCTGCCAAATAAAAAGCAGAAGCTGTACTGCATTATGTTTTCAATCATTGGGAGGTTTCGGTGTGCAAACTGAACATAAAAAATAATCAACAAATCATTTCGATATTGAATTAACGGTTGGCTAGGTTTGTTGAATATCTTTTGCATAAACTTTATTTTTGTAGGGGCGCGATGAGCGAGTATAAAGCTTCACGAACTTTAGTGTAAATTTAGATTTTGTAAATCGCAAAAATAACATTTGTCGAATAAACCGAGAAAAGAAAAATTTCTAATTGTTAATGTTTCACATTTCAAAACAAACGTAGAAGTACAGTTTACATTGCATTGCTCTACTTAAAAGACTTGTTTGGATGATGAATGTTATTTTTCTTCGTCATAAATATTCCTAATGCAATATGCTTTTTCCATTAAAAGCAATCAAATTTCGACGAGCGAATCGTAATGCTTTCGCGTGTTCGAAAGGTACATGAAAAGAAATGTTTCTAGTGAGACTCTCTCACTTAGAAGACGATTCCCAGAAACGAACCACTTAAACTTTGCTTCTTAGAAGCGCGTTCGTGTCACTACCGGCAGCAACACATCACACGAAAAGACACGTTTCGATGCGTGTTTAAAAAAGCATGTACTTTGAAAACGTACACTTGCGTCCGTTGAAACCATTTTTGACAAGTGTTTTCTGGTATAAATTGAAATGTATTGTATAAGAGCAGCAATGAATACAAGGTGCGTGTGTATTTTTCTTTTCTTCTCCAATCCAATCGCATGTCACGAGATACCGCAATTCAAATCATGTCCCCAAGTGCAAACAAATACAGCACAATGAATGAGCAAAGTGGCGATTCTATTCTTAGAAGAAACAACCCTCGAGAGCACAACAAGTGCATTTCATTGGGAAAGGAATGGCAAGAGAAAGAGAGAGAAAAAACAGTCATCGAGCTACCACCACCACCGAGCAGCAACGACCGGAACTGCTGCAACAGGAGACAACAAGCGACCGTGCGACACCGCTGGCCATTTGCAGCAACGGTAGTCCCCGTGATAGGTTTAATGAGCGAGTGCAATTTGTTGTATCGTGAAGCATAAATTTGAATATGCAACAGCGGCATCCTCCCCGCTTCGCTTCTTTCTAATGGTGTTCTTTGCAAGTCCAACAAAAACCAACCAGCCGTGGTAGGTGGAACATGGGAGGCGCGGGAACCAATTTTTCAACCCGAGAGAACAGATAAGCACATTTGTGTGTTGCTTCGGAGGACAGTAGCAGAAAAGCCACACGGCGCGCGCCGCCGAATGGTCGTCGTGCATTTGCAGACGCAGAGGCGACCCGTTGGCGAGTCCTTGACGGTTTCTTTGGTGCGTGTTTTTTTTGCTGCTGCTGCTGGTATTGCTCGCTATATGTTTCTTTCCGTTCTCGGAAGGAACACTAGCTTGAAGGCGACACAATGGTGGCCTCCACATTTGTGACCTTTCTGACCGTAGAAGAAAATATTTTCCGCGAGATAATGCAATTTGTCCTGTTACGTGATGAAGTTTGCTTTCGCGCTGCCGGCTATTTTTTCATACTTTTTTCTCGCACGTCCGAATCGGAAAAGCTTTCAAAGATAAACAGTTTTTATTTATTATTTTGTATGTGGGGGGGGGTTACGTTCGCTGTTCTTGTAGATTGTAAGTTTCTCAGAAGCATTTTTTTTTCTTGAGTTCAAAAAATAGTTAATTATTTAGCTACATTGAATTTCCAAAGAGTTAACTGTCTTTCCTACCAAATGTATTAAAAGTACAACCTTCAAAATCGACTATTGCATGATTAATTTTTTTCAACTGTTTTTCTTCTGAATTGTGCTGCCACCTTCCGCCTCGGCGAATGATGAATTAAGCAATTGAATTAAATTATCGACATTCAACGTCTCTTCCTTGGCTTTGAATGAGTGATTTTCTTCGCCACCAAAGTGTCTGTCCGACGCTGGTGGTGGAGTTGGCAGTGCTGGTGGCCATTAGGAACCATTTCACTTCTAATTTCGTGTCCATTAAACCGAAACGGTCACACAGACGGCGGACGTCTTTTCCCATCTCGCGCGCTAGCAACGGCATAAATTTGGCATAAAATGGCATAAAAATCGTTCTCTTGGAATTTTGGGAAGAAAAACAGGCATTACTTGTTGAAAGAGTGCTTTCCGCTTTGAACGCATTCGAGGTGGAAAACAGCAAACGCACTGTGAATCAAAATTTCGAGCAAATGTACCGCGCCTAAGCTCGAGTCGACCAACGGGAGGCGCCCCGTAAAATGGTGAAGATGGAATCGATTTCCCCGGAATGATTTACGCCTTAATCACGCACCCTTCGGGGGGCGGTGGCGTTCTGTGCTGAATGGTTTGCTTGAATTTCGTCTAGACTGGGCGCTAATGGTCGCCGCTGGCAACATTGCCTGCGGAGGTTCAGTTTGAGACGGACAAACGCACTGACTTGATTTAAATCATACGCATGCTGACAAGGTAAAGCGGCCTTGTGGTGATTTATATTAGCAGTTTTCTGAGTTTCCTGAGTGTTGAATAGATGAATAGGTTTGCCTGATTTTGCATAATGAAATAATTTAAAACGTTGCGTGAATTAATTATCACTTTTAAATGGCTCTGATAGCATTGTGTTCATACAGGGATGATTTACGATTTATTTTACGATAATATAAACATTGGAAATTAAAAAGGTGACGAGTTTGTACATAATTGTAAGCATCACTCGGTGATTAATTTTAACTTCAATTCATGTATCCACTGAAATCCCATTTGCCAGAGCCATTGGCACATCAAACAGACTGGGTGCCTCGCTTCATTAAACATTGAACGAACCGTACGTCACCGCGCACCGCCACAAGGTATGCAATTTAGTGTACTGAATCGACAGCCTCTCAGTCCATTTAATATCGTCCATCAATCCATCAATGGTGTGTAACACCTTCAACGCCACCAACGCGCCGATACTACAATATCGCATTATTTATGCACGCTTCTCTTAATCAACCAAGCCAAACAAGTCAGATGTGGGATGGAATTGTGGTGATATAAAGTGGGATTCCTGAACTCCGAAAACCCCCACCCACCCGCATGTCGGACGGATCGGAAGCGGCTACGAATGTTGTAAATGAACATCATCCTTGTGGCCCGAATGAATAAATTTAAGTTCGTTTCTGACGTAAACCGATTGAAATGCCCCCTTCCTGCTTTTGGGTGATATCGGGTCAGATCAAACCATCAACCCCAGCTCACGCACTTTCGTCGGATTGCTGAAATTGACCATTCATTATGTTGATTTCGCTCATTCATCTCACTGGCCACTTAGCGTTTCAGCATAAAGCGTACAGCGAGTAGCGATTTTCATTTATTATCGCCGTATGCAAGCTTGGCGCACTATTTCATGCCAACGATGCAATGGGAATATTTTCTAGATGTTAGCTTCAGGACAGCACGATAGCGTGTGATGTAAATAAAACTTAAATGGTAACGAAATTTGCAAAATATGTACCACCCACCATCATTGTTCGCGATCCACGGAGACTGTGGAAGCTAGTGCGCTTTTTGCTAGCAATAAATTCAATGAAAAATGACTTTCATTGTGTGGCTATTTGCTTGGGTGTAATACTTTGCGGCAAAAAAGGCACAAAATGGTTAAAATCGGGATGGAGAATTTATGACGGCTGGAAATAAAGCAGATAGCACACTCTTTTCCAACGTGCTGCAAGCACGGACGATGCAATGCAAACAGTTTAAAACTGTGTGAACGATTTATTGCCTGGCTCTATCTTACATCAACAAACAGATCGGGTTTGTTTTCCGAACTCAATCTGTTGAAGCAAAAAATGACTCTCCACAAGGATTTGCTGCGTTGGGTTAAACTTTAATATTGGATGATTTATTGGATGCTTTTGCTAAAATGAAATCCACATTCTATCCGATTAAACTCATCACGGTATCATGTGCGAACCGAAAAGCCATCTTCGCATCCAGACGCCTTCATAAACAAGCCAACCCTGCAAAACAGCAGCAGCCGGCTTCCGGTGCGGGTCCTTTCTTGGGCCAAATCAGTAAAGAATGTAAATACGATATCGAATATCTATTAAACCCGGTAACCGGATAAGACGGGTGAACCAATCAATAGAGCCTCCTACCTACCAAATAACGTTTGTACGGTTGTTGTGCTTTTCGAAGGGGCGACAGCACAACGGGTCGGCAACGGCGACGAGAAGATTATACCGTTTCTGGGTAGGCCTCGTACATATTAATGGAAGGGCGTCGGAGGCAGAGAGAGCTGCGGATAAAATGGCACCAGACCAGACCTACCGACCGATGCTGCTGGTTCAGCAGCAACAGCCACCGAGAGGCGGCACACCATACACAAAAGCATTGGCTTTCCGTAATGGAACCTGTGCCACGACGAGAGAAGAGTGTGCTGCTACTTCGGATAAGCTGTGCTGAACGGATTTTAACTGGCGATATTTGTACATGTTGATAATCGAATCCTTTTGCTGTCGGCCTTTTGCCAGAGTTTGTTCGGGGAAAGCAGCTGCCTCGTGCTTCCGGTGCTTTGATCCGGTGCTGCCCCGGTACCGGAGTTTATCGAAACAGTTTTGTCGTTCTACCCCGGATAGCGGGGAAAGCTGGCAGACAAAGACAGAATGAAAGAGGGATTGAGAGGGACAGATTGTCAGAAAGAGCTCTTTAAGTCCTACCGTCTCTATATGGAGATTGTGCGTTGTTTAGGTTCTTTGTAGTGATTTGGTGCACATATTGATTGCAATTCAACGCAACGCATGGGAAATAAACAGGAACGTAATTTGCAAGATACTAGAAGCAAACCTTCGTATCCTATGCATTTACGGCAAAAGCAAGTAGATTGGATTAAGGTATGTTTGCATTGTGTGGTCGTGTAATGGTAATATAGTGAGGAAATGTCTGAAAATCAACAAAGCCCGCATAACTATTTGGTGCCGTGACCAGGAAGTACCGTACAATCCATCAATTTTGTGACCTTTGCAAAGTAAAATTTTCACTGTTTCCTATGTTATTTTAATATCAAAAGGTAAGGCAACATTCCTGCCCATTTTCAGCATCTGTCAACCAATCTTTTCGTTTCCAATCCAATCAATCGTTTAAGCATTGAATTGGTTGAAGCACGCGGTACCTGACTAGAGCTGTAATAACGTTGCCCAGCCTTCTCCCACCAAAGGTCGGGTATCAAAATTTGCATATTATTAAACTTCATTACCTGATCGGTGCATTTTGAAAACAAACAGTGCAAAAAAAAAAAAACAATCCACCGCTCCACTCGCTCTCATTTCCATTTACTCCCGCGTTCGTCCCGCTTGTCCGTTTCGATTGCGACGTAAACATTTGCCCCGTTCGCGGTATTGCGGTGCGGGGCGACCCATTTCCTCGTCATCTTTATCGGCGTGTTTTTCCGAGAAGTGACAGTGCCATGTTAATGAATATTTATGGCCGTCACTGGTTTGTGTGTGCGGGCGCGTGACGGGATGGTGACCGGGGGGTGTGGTTGGAAAGGTTGGTTGCCAAAAGCTAATATAATGAAACACCCCAGCACCGTGGGAAGCTGTCGTGCAGGCATCACACGGGGCTGCTGTGCTGCTTTTGCTTGCCCGTTGCCTTTTTTGCCCGTTGCGCTCCGAGCTATGGATTGTCGTTAAATTGGTGAAGAGATTTTGACACCGTCGACACCAGCAGCGCAGGGAAAGGAAGAGCCGAGTGCTCCAACATAGAGTGTTAAGCTAGAACAGCAAATACTGATGTTACCACGGGGCCCGCTGTGAGGTGTAAACAAAAAAAAATACACGATGCTTAAGTCAATATTGAACATTAATCAGATCAGAGCGGATTTCGCTGTTTGGCGAGGATGACCTATCCGAGTGCGGCCTGCATCGTAAAAAAGCAATCACAAATATGGTGCAGGATTTAAGTGTCCAAAATTTTGATTGCTTTTTTGGCGATGGTTTTTGAGGATGGAGTTTTCCTCTACAGATGTGTGTGTGTGCGGGGGTTATTTAATCTCTAATGATGGAGCATAAAATGTGTGTAATCGTTTTAATTTGTTATCCTTTGGTACAACGTGTAGACTTATGTTTTCAACACTTGCTGCTTAATGTGTGTACGATCGGAATCAATCAAACCTGAAAACTGAAAAGTGACTTCAATGCCGCAAACGACGAACGACGGTTGTTAAACATCGTTCACAAGTTCGTAATGAACTTCCGTTCGTGATGGCTCCGTTGCTCGAGCGTGTGTGTGTGTTCAATGTCTGTTAAAATGTCAAGTAGTTGTAACGGTGCTGCATTCCCGCGGGTGTGAAAGACCGCGTAAAATTCGTCCGTCCAACTAACGATGATGGTGCGAGCGGCAGAAGCTACACGCTCTCTTATGTTTCCGTGTTTTACGACCACTGCATGTTTAAGGAAGTGAAGTATACATTTATGGGTGGAAACTGCTTGTTTTTTTTTTGCTATATGCAGTTTTACTCGATGGCAGTTTTATCGTGTGTATATTTTGACTAGAGGGAAAAGCTGGGTGAACGACCGTTTGATGTTGTCGCTTCGTCGCTGAGCATGATGCTTTTCCGCATTCTCATGTATTCGCATTACTTTTATTACTTTGATTTTAATGATTCTCCGTCCCTTGGTGAAGTGTAGCAAGGGAATACTTTAAATAATGATGCAGTAGTTCAATGCATGCAAAATAAATGAGGGATCAAAATCGAATGTAACTGTTACATCGTTTTTTCCTATTACAGTGATTATGTATTCCTTTCATTTTATGAAACTTTCTGTGTGTGCAAATCAACTACCACAAACGCAAGTAAAACACACAGAACGTACGACGGTTCAGTGAACAAGTCGAAGCTAAATTGCTTCAGCTTTAACTTGCCCACTATGCTTCCACATACCGAACTGAACTGCCACCGTTCAGATGAAACTTTCCGTCTTTTTTGGCAGCTGCGTGCGGTTCGTGCTGCAACTCCCCTCCACGTCGTAGTGGCGTTTCTTTGTCTCTGTCGGTGAACTTACTCGCTGTTGCCGTCGTCTCCTGTGTGCTGGTTGATGAATTGAATTAACCGCATGTGACAGAGTTATCGTGCCCGTTCGGTTGCTTGCCGCCGTGGTAGGAAACTGTTACTACTGTACTGTACGCTATTGGGGGCCGTATTTTCTTTACTCCACTACACATTCATTTATTAGATTTTTGATGGAGTTGTGTGCCTGACTGCCGTAAGAGAGAGAGAGAGAGAGTGCGCCCATGTCGCCCGGCAAAGGGCACGGTTTTAATCAGTCCGTTCCCGTGCATGGAATAATTAGATTAGAGCATAAGTTTCGTGCTACGTGAGGGTAACTATAATTTGGCGCTATAGGGAAGCGCGGGATGCTTTAGCGTGTGTGCATTACTTACTGGTATGAGCAATTGAACAAGTTTAGTTTGGTAGGGAGACATGTACAGATGATGGGACAGTTTTGTAGTTGGAGTTTGCTCAACTTCATAAATTAGCTCTAATATGTTTAATGTTATAAAAATTCGTTGCACACGAGTGATAACATTATGTTGTTTACCTTTATCTCCCGCACTTTCCGTGACCTACTTTTTCAATACCTCTTGTTTTCTTGGGTTGTGTTGTTGTTTTTAAGCGTTTTGAATATGATATTGAACTTTTTTAATTTTAATTTTTGATTTTTCATACACTTTTCACCAGTGTCTTATGCCTCATTCCTTGAAGGGCGGCATGTTTCGCGTGTACAGCTTTTCTCTGTATAAAAAAAAACCACTAACTGTTCCGCTACAAGGTTATACTCATTTTTGTTCACAGTGAAACGAAGATCTGTGCTTCCTGAGCAAAAAGCAAAACATAATATGTGATATAGGCACATCATTCTGTGCTCAACACATCATCACGCCCTCCCGCTAGATTCCGCGTAGGCGCTTTTGTGCAATAATAAAACTCAACGCTCAAAACGTTAATCCAAAAACCCCCTTCCCGTTTTTTTCCCCCGAAGCGTGTCTTGCGTAATTGTTCGCAACAAGATGGAAAATGTTTTTGCCTGGCAGAAAATTGGATTTCGGTGTTTCGGGAACTCATAACCTGCCCACGTGACACGGTGTAATGCTTGCCACCTTCATCACCGCTGCCGCCATCCGGAACAGCACACCACCACCACCCGTTACAGTGCGTTAAATGAGCTGCACCGGATGAAACAAAACACAAAAAAGCCGAGCAACCAAACCATTAAAACGAGACGGCGGAAGGAAGGAACGTTGTGTGTTCCGCTTCCGGGCCCGCGGGCTGATACGGATGCAATGCATGCCTGTGAGCGACCGCGAAATGATCGTTAATTTATATGCCGCCTTCCCCGTGCGTTTTGCTAAATCTCTTCCCCACCCCCGTAGGCCGGGAGCTGAAGAAAGAATGCGTACCGGAAACGAAATGCTTTGAGCTCGCCTTTGGTTTGCTTCTTGCACGTGAAGGAGGAGAAGAAGCAGGGAAGGATCCATCTGTAGAATGGTCGTCCGATTGCTTTAGAGCGGACCGAAACCAACGAGCGCGAGCAAATTGCGTTCGCTGTGGATGTCATTAGCCATCAAACACATGCTAATTGTAGATGATGAATGAACGGCAGTTAGCAGCCCAAGAACATTACCTACAAGGGTAGCCCGTTTAATGGGAGTTTTGGGAAATGAGCAAACTTCACTGCTGTGGTGGAAAACAAAAAAAAAGTCTGTATATCTTGAACAGAACCTTAATGGTACAGACAGAAGTAAGTTATTGTGCCGGACTGGCCGTGATTCCTCCGTTAAAGGGATGCAAAATAATGAGCCTTGAACCAGTAGTTTATTAGTTTTCTCGTATTCCATATCTTTATTCTTGGACCTACGTTGCGGTCTTACATACACACAGTATTAATTTAATAATAGACTCTCGCTTGTTGTGTGGTTTGTGGGCACAACATTATTCAATGGGATAATAAACCGTTTGACCCACCGGTCAAACCGAACCAAATCAAATTAAGACAGTAAGTCCGTTACGGAAACTCTGGAACGAGATAAAAAAATCCTTTCTGATGATTGATGAGGACAACTTCGGACTTGCTATGTTACTTGTCACAAGCAGGCTAAAGCTGTAGGTTAAAGAAGCTTTTCGCCTGGAAGTTGTCATGTTCACATCGTGCACATACAGCCTGTGTTGGATAGTATCATAAATAAAACGATACACGCTTACTTCTGGGAAAGGAGGTAAGCGTAAAGGTCTCTTTTTTGTTACAGTTTCAATCACTTGTTTAACTTAACGTTACTTTATTTCGTCAGCTTGTTAGTTTTTTACAGTTTAATTATAAGCGTTTGTGAAGCCTTGTTTTATTTAATTTAATAGCAAAGTATCTTATACGATGATAAGTTATGTTATTGCACAACTTCCGGCGTTGGATGAAACTAATTATCATTTCACGGGCCCTGTTACTCACTCTTGCGTAACTTTCTTTGGGGGTGAACTCGATTATTTAAGGTCATTGCGTGCGCTCACTGTCAACAGCTGTTGTGCTGCAGTAATATTGTTCTCGCTAGTTTATGAACGCCCCGGGCAGTGTTTTCTTCAAAGCACGCTCGTACAAACATGTAAATAAACCAACCCAAACCTCTCATATCACTCGAACACGCACGCACATGCAGAATGCGTAGGTCATCGCAGGATAGTGTCCCGCGACCATATGGCACCGGGTTGGGCCACCAGCAAATGCAGCCGCACAGGGCAGCCTGCACGATCAGCGAAGGTTTTCATAATTTAACTGCTTAACTTACGTTGCCTCCCGTGCCGTCTGCTCGCTCTACGCCACAGCGTAGGATGATCCAAAAACTTCAAGCCACTCAGCGTGTAATTTACGCCATTTTAACTTATGCGCGCTCTTGAGCTTGGTTGGGCGAATTGCAACGAGCAAACCCCGGGACGTTGTCGTTTGTCGTTGCCCGGGAACGGCTTCCTGGGCCGATTGTATCCCGCATTTCCTAATTCTGCGTTGTCGTTCACTTCAATTCACTCTTTCCCCGATGTGAGCGAGCGGAGAGTAGCGAGGGCACTGTTCAGGAACATGGTTTCGTCCCAACATAAATTTTGCCTACCCTACTTTTGCACGATTCCATCTTCCTCACGACAAACAGGACGCGCACGGTATTCGCTTTCCTTTATGTGTGTGTGTATGTGCCGGTCGTGGTACGTTTGCCGTCGCATTACTTTGCATACTGAACTCCGGTGGGTGGAACATGGTACATGGTGGATGGTTAGCTTAGGTGAATTATGCTAAATTTCTCAACGTGTGTGCTAACCGCAACAGTGCGAGCAAACCCACGGCCACGGCTTTCGCCACTGCACTGGCAAAAGGGCTTCGTTGTGGCCAACTTTAAACGCATTAAGTAGCCGTTTTTACAACAACGGTGAACGGTCGTGTAAGCACTTTAAGTGGGTTTAATTTTAAAGGTAGAACAGAGATGCACAATTCGTTTCGTTTAGTGATTACAACAATTATGGTTGGTTTCAGCGTTTCAATGAAGTGCTGCTTTAATAAAAAATAGGTTTTGTGTTTAATTAAACACGAAGTCTTGCTATCATTCATGCAACATAACATGCTGTTCTTCAATATTGTTAACAGAAAGTATTGTTTTTACATCCAATTCAATGAATAATATCATTAATATTGTAATAACGTGAAATTGTCATGTTATTTGCATAATTTCAGGCGTTTAAATATCTAACTTGCGAAGGTTTTTATAATATGTACGTAATTTTTTTATTTTTTAAACGGGTTTTATTTGCTCAAACAAGCATAAAAGACAATCTAACCAGACAAATGCACTAGCTAATCTAACAAGGCGCCCATTTCTTCTCAGCTGTTCACATTCCAAACCAATGCGATCCATTCGATCCGTGCCGGATAGTTATTAGCGATCGTACGCCTAATAGGTGTCATCACTAAATGAAGCAAACGACCCGAGGAAGCATTACGCTGGGCCCTATTTTTATCACCAACCCGCCGCCACGCGCATAATCAGTATCGAGTTGCTCATTGTCCTGCTAATAGCGTCGGCATCTGCTTTCGCAACCGGGCCGCTCGGTTCGCTCTCCGTTTGGTGCTTAATGGGCCCGGTGAATGCCTCTGGTCTCTGGTCGGCTTAATCACCCCGCCACACACTAGGGGAGGAGCACACTGAGCCGAGCCGTGTAAGTCTAGCGTTCGACCATGAAATCGTTGGCGCGAAAATGAGAAACTAGAGCACTAGAATTTAGTGCGGTCAATCATGACCGGTCTGTCTGTTTGTACCGTCCGCATTCGGGCCGAAAAAGAAAAGGACCATCATCACCCAGAACCACCAAACCAGTCTTTTGCTGTAAATGGTCCGTTAATTATGGTGGTATTAGGGATCGTGTGAATGTTCGCTCTCAGCGCTTTAAGGGAGAAGCGATGAACGGGAGAGTTGGAACTGGGAGCATCGATTGAATCTAAAAAAAATGAACATTATATTTATACTTTATGGAGGATGTGGAAGTAAAACTATACACCTACTTTCTTCTTCTATCTTTTCCAGGTATGCGTAAGTTGTCCAAACATTTCCACGGGTATCATCAAGGTATTGAGTAAGAAAAAAAAACAAGGCTTCAAAAACAATCTTCTATGTCACATGTGTGCACATTGTATGTGAGTAAGCAAACCACCAAGACACAAGGTAAAACATATGCTTTTGTTGTAGCTCCTTCCCATTCCTCTACCGACAGTCGGCTTCATCGCTTGCATCATCATGGCCTACGAAATAAAATTCGGCGAAGAAAATACACACAGCAAAAAGTTATTTTCCTCCTGCCAACGCTCGGCTTTCCAGTGTCCAGCGATGTCGGTTACAAAGCTCGCAAGACAGGCCCCTACACACGGTGCTCTGTTTGTTGAAAGCTGCCTTTTCACACATCGACCGTTTCGATTCTTTGTGGCCCGACGACACTGGAGCTTCGTTTCGGCGAAACTTTGACCAGCCAAAACCAAAATCACTAAAAACGAAAAAAAAAAAACACGAACAAAGCAAAAGAGAACTACACGAGTTCACGCTGTGACTTTGGTGTTCGTAAAGCATGTAACTTAATGCGCCACGAGGTTGGAGTGCGGTGGTGGGCTTGTTTTGCCACCATCACCATCTTCACTTTCGTCCACTGCAGTAAGGCCTTTTCCGGCTGTTTTGTGTTGTCGGTACACAGCACACAGCGTGCGGCCACTGCTCTGGGGCCACAACATCGAGAGAAGTTTTGTCGGCCGAAACTGCCGGTGGTGAATAGTTTTACGAGTGTGGGAGAAGATTGGGGTTATATCATTGATTTTTTATCGTGTAACCGGATGGAGAGTGTGAGTGTTTGGAGTACATGTTTGCATAAAAATTGCGCCCAATCAAACACATGGAACGCTAGATTACGCTAATCGCCGCTTCAACGATCACATAAGACACTCTTTCAGCAGAAAGATAACTGCTGATTGATAAGTTTGCTGTTGGTTGTTGTATTTGAGGTTTTGATATAGTATTTGTCTTTTACGTCGATGTTTCTTAAGCTTATCAATCGACGTACAACTGTCGAATGTAGGTGTCATTGTGTAAAATGATTTATTTGTGTAAGTTTCTACACGAGATTCGTGTCGCATACGGCACTCTTTATTTAAGCTAGCAGTACATTTGTTTAAACGCCCGTATGTATGCAAATTGCACATAAAAATGGGTGAATCATGTCTCTTCATGATAAATGTGAACTTTGAATGATTGAATGCAGTTTAATATAAGCTTCATTATCATTCAAGCTTGCATTTTGTTTTTATTTTGCTTATTGATGTGTTGCAAATCGATGGAAAGTGTTTAAAATTCAAATGTCCATTCAGTGTCTCCAAGCAACTGTTTTGCGTAATTTCAAACACAATTCATGTCGTTACGAAATCTGTACGAAATCAATCATTAGCATATATTGCCCATGCATTCATCAAATTATCAAACGCCATCCCGCTGAGCCGATGCTGAGCGACGCGGCAGGCGGAGTTCACTTCATCGGCAGCCCATTTGCTACCTGAAATATGCACATGCAATTACTACTGCCGGGCAAGTGCGGTTGACCTGCTAGCTTTCGGTGGCAAAAGGGTTCGGTGATTATTGATCGCGACCTAATAGGCTAATCATATTATTCTAATATTTTGCCCCACCCACGGCCCACCTACCTGGCACGACGTATCCAAATAGCATTTGTCAATCAAATTTGCCCCAACCGGCCCGTTGCCTTCGAAACATAGCTCCCGGATTAGCTAGTTTATTTGGACAGTTGACATTTTCAAAACAAACGTCAAACTGTGTGTGGTGCACATGTTCATCGAGAGGAAAGGGAGTGTAGTTCGGCACAGTAAAAACAACCCCAACCTCGCGGAGTTCTATGTTGGCAAATTTAATCTTGCTATTTATGACGCCTCTACAGGCGTAACGCGTTAAAAGAGTTGAACAGAACCAATTGCCAAATGTTACGCAAATTGCAGCAATTTAGGGGCGGCAAAGTACGCGTAAGTGGCACTGCAGTGCTTTCCTCTGCTCCCCTACAAGTCCCTAAGTATCCCACGGCACCCTTCCAAACCATGCAGCAATATTTGCAAAGTGATTAAAACGTAACGACCGGTCGAAACTCGCGCGGATGAATTATGCGTTAATCAATTTATTGCTTCACATCCGGGCGATGGAGATGATATTAATTCGGCTCGGCACCGTGCACCGTGTACAGTCGAATTATTTCCCTCGGGGACGGACCAAACTTTGGCGCGTTAGATGCGGCAGCTTGAACCGGGCGCAAACAGTAACCCCACCAGCTCCGACAAATTATGGTTGAATTTTGGGGTTTGTGAATGGCACGTGAAAAGAGAATACCTCGTCGCGGCAACGGCGGAAGTGAGCGTACACACACACACACACACAATTTGTGACTGCATCAACGTCTAACCTTGACTCTGCGTCACACGGCCCGACAAGATAAAATCCATTCCCCCAAAGGGACAACTGGTCGTTTTTTGTTTGTCACCGTTTTTTTTTTCGGCAAGCAAATTTGGTGTCGGTTCTGTTTTGATGACTTTGCCCCGAGACACCCACTGGAAAGGGATGATCGTTGTTTTTTAGTTTCGTTCATGCTGGGATTTTGGTGAGATTTTGGCACCACGCTTTCGCAGCTGAACGTTAACACACACACACACGCGTACGAGAAGTGACGTTTTTGCTTTAACCTCATACACACATACACAGCACTCTCTCTTCCATACCGCCTTCCACCATCCCCCGCAAGGCATCACACTGCAGATGTAGTAAATTACGGCAGCAGCTCATTTGAATTCATAAATAATCATTTTCTGCTTTCTCCCTGGGCGGCTGCTACGACCATTCGAGTCGTCCCACACTGCACTGTGGGGAATTAGTTACTTCACGGTGTGCTGCCTCTGCTCCTTGGTTTTGACCAGGCTCAAGACGGTTCGAGCTGCACGCTCGCTCTCCCTTTTCCCCCTCTTTTGGCTGCATTACTGTTCCAGTGACCATTTTGTGGCTGACATTGGACTACCTTACACAGTTTACCTTTCGTGCTCGGTGGATGTTTGAAATGCTGTGCCTTGCGTTACTGACTGACTGACTGTTTACTCCCCGCGAATACTCCTGTTCCGCTGCATTGTGCACACGCTGGTTGTGGTATAATTGTTACACTCGTGTGTACACATCGTTGTTTTACGCTAGATAATCATCTTCTGGTTGGTTTGCAAGCAATCTATCCTTCTTCGTAATGACGTCAAGATCGAAACAAAACGCGATAAGATATGGCAGCGAAACGCTATTCGCCGCGTTTGCGCTGCTTTTGAAACAATCGGTTAACCTTTAGCTGGGTTTCTAGCTCAATGTTACTGGTAGCGCTCAAGGTGGCACCCTTCGTCATTGCAATAATCTGTAGAAACGAATGACCCAAACCTGTTGGGGCCATACTCCATGTCCCTCATATTGGAGTGCGTCATGCACCTAAAGTAAAGGAGAGAGTTGAAATGAAAACACTAGCTAACATGTTTTGAGGTCATGTTTTCATTGCTGTTCACTTTAAACTGACCATTTTTGTTGTTGCAGGCATGTTCTATTTTTTATTGTTGAAGATTTTTCTTACAACGATATGATTGCCAAAAAAATACCAAAAACTTATTTCGCCTGTGATAACTCTAGTGTTGCAAAAACTTCTCCTCTTCTGTGCACAAAACAAAAACCAAAGACAATTGTTCTAGAAAGTCTTACGTCACTAATGGCCACTTGAACCATGGCGCCACGAAATTCCATTCATTCCTAGGACAATATTGAAACGTCTCCTCACCTGTCAGCAACAGGAAGTTTGGCAGGAAGTTTGTCTGCTCTTTGTCAAAACAAAGTACCGAACAGCGATAAAACGATTCTTAAATCATTCCCTCCTGCCACGGCCTTCACCGCCAGCCTCTGGTTTACGCGATTGAAATAACAGTCACAATAAAATTCCTACCAACAGACAAAGGGCAAATGAGAACCAAAAGAAGATGTATGTGCCAGGCAGACACCGGTCGAGTGGGGCGGTTTTTTGTGAGCGTACCCCCATTACCTTTCTCTCTTTGGTTTGGTTTGAAAAGTTAACAACCGATGCGAAAGATTTCCACTTCCGAAGCACCCAAATCAGTGTCCAATATGTCTGACAGCGGTAATGCCCGAGCGTGGCCCGAACACTACCGGGGTCTGCCTTGTGGTGTGCAGGTGGGATGGATTAAAGTAACATTTTCTTTATGTAGGACGCATTGCTCAGCTTCCACATCAGGTGACACACGTAAAGACTGCTTGATGTTGTGTAAACTTTACATGCCTGCACGCCAGTAAGAGGTCCCTAGATGATGTGATCGGGTTCGCATGGGAAGTTTTGGTATGGAGATTCTCTTTTTCCGATATTGGAGATTGCTTTGGGAAAGTTATTGCTCCATCGTCAAACTAGTAAATGGCATTTTCTATGCTCAATTGTACGAAAGCAAATAGTAGAGAAGCTGTGTGACACGCACACACACAAACTATGAGGTCATCTCATATAAGCTCGAATATTTTACGCGTTCATTTTGGGGAAACCTGTTCAAAAAAGCGAGACAACAAAACCAAAACGGACAACGCTACACATAAATTATAACTTTTCCGAACTTTTACCGGACCGAGCTGGGTTTTTTCATCGCCCTCGTTCTCTCTCTCTCTTTCACTTTCTATATACTTTACGCCCTCCCGCTTTCCCATCGCGTTTGGCAGTAAAAACTTTGCAATTTCTCTCTCGCACCCTCATCGATGCCGGTAGTTGTTTTAGTACAACCCCAAAGCCCAAGAAAAGCCCCTGCGCGCACTCCTTGAAGGAACTCTACCTGGTCGCCTGGCTGGAGTAACTTTCTGCTTTCATCGGTGCTTCTATGTGTCCGGCCCAGCCTTCCCCGGACACAGTACTGTTTAATTACACTCATCCATCTTTAGGGTAGCGAACCGATCCTTTCGCCGTCGGTCACCAGGCGGCACTTAATTCCAATGTGAAACCCTACGCCCTGGTACGACATATCAAACACAGCGGAAGGTGGATGTTTGGGGCAAAAGTTGCCCCGAAAAGTTTCCCAAACCCCGGGCAAAAGCTCCTACTGTTTGTGTGTGTTTGTGTGACTGTACTTCCTTTAGAAGATGTCTTGTAAAACCTTTTTGTCCTTTTCCTGTGCACGCTGTATGCACGATACGGGCCGGTAATTATGGGGCTTACGGAAGTGGATGCATCTGGTGCAGAAAGAGGGGAATTGGTGGGGTTGGTGCGAAGAACTGCATCGTCTGCCAGCTATTAAATGATGACAAGTGGTGCATAAATTTTTCCCCAGCCACTGCAATCCACAGCGATTAACGAGTCTCGGCGGTGCGATGGAATGTGGGGCGTAAGAACTTTCTCCAGGCTTGTTGTTTTCGTTGGGAAATTTATTATTACGCCAGCGTTGGTGCCCGTGGTTGAGGCACACCATTGTGGAAACTGCGACGGTTTACGGACGGATTTTGTTTGCTTTATTTGACAGTTTTTTATGGCGCTTGTGATATGCGTGTGTTTTATGTGGGTGATAGAATAATTATTCTACAATCTATAGAGATGAAAGATCAATGGTGCAATTTCAAATGTTTGAGGAAGTGTGTGTGTTTTTTTTTAAACAGGTTTATCAAAAAGATTTAGCTTGACGCGATAAACAATGAATGGTACCCTAAGGATAATCTTTTTAAAAAGCTGTTTTTGTTGGACACATTGCATACTTTAAGGATGCTTTCAGGTTAATCACACTAAGTAACGCTTTCTGGAAAGAACAAACCTGTTTGAACGTAGAGCAGATCACTCTTACACCATCATACATTATGGATCCTTTCTCAATCGTTACAACGAACAACGAAACCTCGCTCGAAAGTCAATGGTTTGGCACTTCCCGGAAAACCCACCCGCTAACAGATGAAATGAATCTGCCGAATTGACGTGCGCTTAAATCAAACTGGGGCAGAAAAACCTAAACCCTCCTGTTATTTTGCAAATTCAGAGTAAAACTGCACAAGCCCAAGCCCCGAGTGTTGCTGCTAAAGTGCGTGCCAAAAGGGCATTCAAAAGGGAAGAGCTTCTCATTTTGCCAGCTTGCGTAGCGTAGGTTACCTTGCGTGCGGTAATTGTTTTCGGCACGCAGGCGAATCTTAGCACGGCGGGGATGAGAGCCAAAAAAGCGTGCGCTGCTTGTGCGTGTGATTTCCTAAGTTGCTTTTTATGTAGAAAGGTGAAAATCCGATAACGTTCGTGCGGGGGAAAACGGTTGTGAACCATTAATAAATGATCGAGCAGTATCGGGCCGATAGAAGTGCGTACCTGTGCTTGTGAACGTTAACCTTCGATTGTATTGTTTGTTTTGCTGTTTGAACATAGTTCTTTTAGTTTGGTTTTGTAGCGCTGAGAGCACCGATCTATAAAAGTAAGAAACTTTATTCTTAGCAAAAACATATCATTCAGCACAAAATAAAAGTTAAAAAAAAACTCCACTAGAACTACGACAACACATCACATCTGCAAACATTGTTGCGTGTTTCTTATTTTTTGCGCCAACCAGTAACGCACAGCTGCACTGGCGCTTCCACTCGGGAATGGTTGCGAGCAAGAAGGCACAAAAAGTGGGTCGTTGGCACTTCTTTTTTTATATTTGACGCTTTGCATTTTGTCAAACATGACACTCGCTTGTCGCTTGCAGAGTCGTTCCAGGGCGGGTGCTTGGGTAAGCTGATGAATAATCCAACACTGCTGCCAGCTGCTAAAAATCGAGTCACTTTGTGTCACAAGGCTTGCTCTGCGAGCAGCAACATCCATTTGCGATGACTTGCAAATGTGAAAAGAACTCAATATGGGTGTTGTTTCTACGTGCGTTTTTTCTTTATTTGTGCAAAAAGTTATAATAAAATGTAACACAAAGTAATGTAACACATTTGCAGTGGAATTATTTGGTGCAATTAAAATTTCAAAATGCATTTTTAAAAGAAATAATTCATTCGTGTCTTCACACTAAACAAAACTTGCTCTGAAACACACCCTCCGCTTGAGCACTTTCCCAAACTTATCGTTTTTACGTGACAAATCTTAAACGGTAGAGCTTTAAACAAATTAAACAACGAACGAAATTAAACAAATTAAATTATTTCTCATCGAACGACGTATGTGTACTAGTGTGTGTGTGTATGTGCACCTTTGTGGGTTGCACGTTGTGCAGCTTCGATGTGTTGCTTGCCTTGGCTATATGTTGAGACTCTCTCCCCCTCAGAAAAACGGGGAGCCTAGTGGCAATTTGGCTTGGTAAATAATTTAATAGTTTATTTTCAGCCATGCTCATGCATAAGTGAAAAGGGGGAGTTCGTCGGTTGTTGCCATTTTTGGAGGCCGAACCAAAGCGCTTGCTCCATCAAACAGGTTGACGAGCATGCAGGCATTCGTACATTTATTTAAAGAAAATATTTTAAAATTAAAAGGACCAAAGAGAGACTGCAGGAATGTACAGGAAGTAGAATCAAAGGAACAAGTTTATACTTTTTAGTTCGATTTATAATATTATAGAGAAATCGACCTTTAAGAGTGTAATAAGACAGGGGAAATGGTATGGTGATTGTTACAAAACATGTTCAAAATTTCAAGCACCATTTCTACGACACATTTGTGTAAGAAAGCACCCACAAAGCGGCTACATTTCACACCCTTAAAATGGTTGGCAGTTTAAAAGACATCCCGAAACAACACTACTCCCAAATTCACTATCCACCTAAATGGCAGCGAATAAATGTGCCAAACAGGAGCCACACTAAATGGCACACTATGAAATAAGTATCCTCCAAGGAAGTCGTTGCCGCAGCTTAAGTTGCTTTCCCATGGAAAACGGGCAGCCAGTTGGCACCCGATAGTTCACAGCTATCGCTTTCTTCTGGCTGATGTTGTGAAATTTATCTTGTATCTTCTGCCTTCCACCTTCCACTGGTATGTTTCTTGTGTGTGTGAAATGCAATTCCTAGTCTAGCTTCCGGTCGATATGCTCGTCCCACACCTGGCGTACAGCAAGACAGGCTGTGACGAGCACACGGGTCCGATAGAAAGTGTCGAATTTGCCAGAAGATTGTCTTCGCCCACCATTGGCTTCCTGTCAATTATCCCTCGGTGGAAACATGGAAATCGAATCAAACTATAATGCGATCCCGACGAACGCTTGGCATATCATTCCCGACGAGCATAGCGCGACCGGCGCGTGAGAAAAAACCCGTTGTACGGTTGGATGCCTGTGCAAATTGGCTTATCCTTTTTTGGGGGAAAGGAAAGAAATGTTGAGTATTTCTTGTTTGGTGTTTATTTCATGCCTCCATGTGAAATCTTTTTCGGACTGTGTTTAAAGCATCGTTGCCCAGTGCTTTTGCTTGCTTTGCGTGAAATCTGTTACTTACTTTGATCGTTAAATTTGATGCTTAAAACATGCTTTGATCACTAAAAATCATGCAACCTTCATGTATCATTAAATGAGAAATCGCCGTTTTGGTAGCAAATGAAATATCGAGCTTAATTAGTTTACAAACACAACCACTAGCTCGCTATCTGTTGCAACAGTAGCTTTTTGCATACGGCGCGTGCATGGCCACATCCCTTTCTTCTCCGCGGGACACCGCGCACCATGCACAAATGGACACACGAATATTCGTGCCTGAGAAGCGCCCGTTATATAGGTGAAAAGCATGAAAATACAGCCACTTTTTGTGTTGCAGCGGCTTCGTTCTTCGGGCAGCGTTTTTGCTGTGCCGGCCAGTACAGTATATCTTCATTGCGCCAAAATGAAATTTGGCGCCACGCTGTGCATGTGCAGCGCTAATGAATTGCCATTTATCATCGCGCTGCAGCTGGAAGGTTTCGTTTTTAATTTACATGCGCATTTATCAGTGCAACTATTTGCCGACGCTACCTCACCTGCTGCGCTGGCACCATCATAAGCAGTGTAAGATAATGCGAACAGATAATGGTTCCAAATTTCACTTGTGTTATCGGTTTAACTGTCTGGGCTGTGTTTTGTACCGTCTGCTTAGACAGATAGACCTGTCCCAGGGTTTTTTTCTGCTTCATTGTGCTTAAAACATTATTGCGCACATTAATTGATGCCTTTTCTTAAGCACAGTTTATCATCTTTGAACGGCTTTTAATCTTTACGCGGCACAGCTGAAGCAATCCCGTTCCATTACATTAACGAGTTCCACTTCATTGGAGTAGCACATCGTTAAATCATCGTTTACGACGACGCCAAAATGCTATCGCAATCCGAATCCTTGGGACGACGACCCCCGGTGTGCGCTCCCAACCGTATGCGAGGTTTTTGCCGTGAGGGAAGCATCTGTTGATTCCCGGTCACAACCATCTTATCTTGCTGTGCTGTGCAGCAAACGACTGGAGCGGTGGTGTGGTGTAGGCGACAGAGAGAGTAAGAGAGTGTGTGCCATTAAACGACATTTGTAATCGGAGCAATCAACCGCTCAGAGACATGGTGGTAGTATAAATTGCAATTAACTGTGTTATTCCTGTCTATTGACAATTATGTTACGCCCACTGCAGGATACATAGAATAAGTGAAAAGAAAATGTAACAATTGTTCACAATATTTATATTTAACGTGCAGTTTTTTATGGAGACGCCTGGTACCTCATAATATATGTTGATGTTCAAAGCTTTAATTTGGATAATTGTTAAATTTTCTTTATTTCAAAGCAAAAATGTAAAAGTTTCTTTTGTTTCATTTATTAAGTTACAGGAACATTAGGAAATAAGTGTATTATTGTGATAGCGATTGCAAAGGAGACGCCTGGTGTGTTTTAAAATCAAGTTAAAATATCACATTTACATGATTAACGATCGTTCAAAGAGGTTGTCTGTTGAAACTGATTGTTAGGATTATTTATGCTTAATGTTACATTGTAAAATCCCTCAATGGCCGCTATATCAGCCCTGCGACATGTGCATGGAGGCGCCTAGTATTTCACTTCCCATTAGTTAAAACAGGGAAAACACATCCAACGTGAATATTAATTCACCGAGGTTTTGTTTTTTTGTTGCTACAAAACTTCAATCCTCATTGATCCGTGTATATTTCCCTACCGTAACCCTTATACAAACCCAACCAAACAGCTACAAATGTTCGCCGCTGTGAACACAGAGCCGAAAAAGAACGGGGGAAACACTTGCGCGCTGCGAAAAGCGGTACGCAAGCATGCGTGATTTGTGGACTTAACCGGGCACATGTTTTATCAAGATTTATTCTTCCCATTAAACGGAGGTTTTCCTTTTATTTGGCAAGATTTGCCTTCCTTTTTCCACCGTGTTCTGCCGCCATGTTTTCAGCGCCGTGTCCGAACAACCTTGCCCGAATGCTGACTGTGCGGAGCGAATGAAGAAAAACGCATTCCAATATCAGCGCTTGTTGCGGTGTAGCCCTCCCTTTTGATGGACTCCCCTGATTACAATATGCGGTTGTGTGGGGAAGCGTTCTTTTGCTTTCAATGCGCTTTTCTGGGACCGGTTTATTTCCTGCGTGATTCCGCAGCCACACATACGCTTGTTGCTCTCGTTCTCAGCAGTTGCTCTTTTTCTCTCTCTCTTACCCACACACCCACATACACACCAACACATTCTTTTCTTTATGCTTTGACGGAACAAGGGTTGAAACCCGTTAAGCGGATTACGAACATTCTTCAGAAGAGGAACCCCTGACGTAGTTCTTTTCAGAAGAGCAAATGTCTCCTTTACTCTTATCGGTGCGTCGTTTCTTTATTTACCTCCTACCAAACATCTCAGCCCCTCCCCCTGCCCCTTCGTTGCACGCACTTATTCCAACTGTGGTGCGATCATTGCGCACACAGGCAGGCAAATAAGTGAGCATACACAGGTACAGGTACTGCCGATTTGTGTGGCGTGCCGTGTGGCTTCTCAATATCAATATCAAGTGCTTCTGCTGCTTTCTTCCTTCCTTTGTACAGCAGCGAAATCATGCACAACCCCGACGGCCGGGCGCGTCAGCCAGTTTGTTCCGAGCCGTTTTGCGGATCGACCGCATCCGATTGGTGGCCGGACGGGCAAAAGGCCACCGAGAGAGTGTGAGCGTCGTTTCCGCTCAAACGGAGGCGGCTCGAACGTGAACCATGAAAAGCTAAAAAGTGAACGTACCTGCTCTGTACCTTTAATCCTTTTTCTTTCACCACACACGCACACACACACACACCCACACACCCACACCACTTTGCCTTTACTGCCGTGTAGCTATTTTCAATGACCCAGGCATTTCAGGGTAAATAACGAGGTCGAGATAGGAATGGGTTGATTCGCTTTTTTTTGTATTTTCCGTTTTTTTTTTCTTCTTTTCATCTTGCTGTGCTCTGTACGTACGATGTTACGCACCTTGAATGTTTTATTCAAAGAGATGGTTTATTGGTTTACCTTCTCATTTTCGCCGAACCGCGTACGGTGGAAACTGATCCCTTCAATTCAAATGCGCTTTCCGCGCTGAACCCCGCACTGTACGGTATCATGCACGAGGGGGCTTTTTTATTCGCTTTGCTGATTTATTCAGCGGTTTTACAGGCTATTCGTAAAATTGTTGTTCTATGTAATGCGTAGAGTATTCGGTTTAGAGGAAGATTTGCTGGCAATGAAGTAAGATTAACGCATATGATAACAGATTTAAGATTTGGGACAATTTGTAAACCCAACTAAACAAAACCTATAAATGCATTTACATATATAATTATAAATAAAATATACTTTATAAATAATGACATACATTTCCTGAATGCTCCATTTCATCCTTACTCTGATAACTTGAACCTGACGCCGGCAAAAACTTTCCATGATTGCAAAAAGATGATTTAATCCCACACCATGTGTCACAACAACACCGGCTAGTAGCAGTAAACACTTACAGCACTACCATGTTTCGATGCCACCCAATGTTACAGTTTGCCTGCCGCGCCCCACAGGCACTAAACTGAATTTAATAGTTCGTAAAAGTACAACCTACGTACTGCACTCGTTGTCATCGCGGTTTTGCAGTACAGTTCAGGTCTAGTTGTGCTCAGCTTGAGCTTCATTACAATTCCCTCCACACTGAATGCCACACACACACACACACAGTGAACAAGTTGCGGTGTCATCACGAATGTTGAGCTTGTCTGATTGAAAAGTGCTGGCGTGGTGTGTTTCATTAAAAAAAGAAAAAAAAACGTTGCGCTAGGGAAAACTGCTGCACTACTACACGCGTTGCCACTCCGTGCAGTTTGGTCAGTTGAGCAACATATTCGATGACGACTCCGGGGATCCAGTTCACCCCGGGACGACATTAGTCACATAATATGGGTATGTGTGCGTGTGCCTGAGCGTGGGAATGAATGAAACGAAACCGTAAAAATCAAACCAAAGCGAGATGGAAGCAGGCAGGGAGGCTGGGGATGAGAAAAAAGCACAATCCAAAGCGAAGATTAAATTTTGCAATCGACATTTCGTGTCACACACCGGCTGCACACGTTCCGGGATGAAATGTGAGGGATGAAGAGAAGCAACAAAAAATGCACACACACACACACACACACACACAGACAGAAGGGAAGAGGGCAATCCCGAACACATAAAAGCCTGATGAGAACCGTGTCAGCTGTTTGCTAAGCGAAAACCAATTGGTTGGAACCGCGGGCAGACCTGGGGAAGGAGCCACGGCACCAGCAGCAGTAGCATCACACAACGATAATGGCACGTATCGCAGGCAAATCCGGGCGAAGCGAGATGCTCGATCGAGCTGCTGCTGCTGCTGCGATGTAGCGACTGCCGACAAGCGACGGCTAAGCTGGGTTAAGTGCTGACAGGCAGTACGGTGGGACACGGGCAAAGGATTGTGGTGTTCGTCTCCTCCGGCAAACTGCGGGTGTAGAGAGAGAGAGAGAGCAGGCAGCCAGCAACCCGGCGGCGACCTGGGTGGAAAGGTGCAAAAGCATTATCCCCCGGAGAGCGATGGTAAACCGCGATTAGTCGGCTGACGGATGGATATGTGACCCCTGGTGGGGGAGTGATGGTAACACAAAACGCTACGTTTTTCGTTCCATCAGAGGGTCGGGGGTTCGTCGGTTTAGCTTCTGTTTTATCTCGCTCATCTCGCTGCGGGGTAGTTTTTTTTTTTTTGTTATTGTTGCTATTGTATCGTACCATCTCAAGATTTGCTCAAGGTATGCTAGAGCCACGTGTGCCGGAGCGATATGAGAAATGTGATTCGATTGCGATTTTGGTGCAGCCCCAAGCAAGCGAAAGTTGTCGTAACATTTAACGCTTTTTACCAGCGTCAAAGTTGCTGAAGTGCGAACGGATAGACATGTTTTCCTATTACCGATTTTGGGGACCTTTTGACTCACAATAAACAAGTAATTTGATTGCAAATCGTACTTGAAATCATGAAAGCGAAATGTCACAAGGGCCATCATTTCGCGGTTTTTTCATACTTGCTGGTGGTTTCAGTGGTTCTTATAGATGTAGGACACTGTGTTGACTCTTTCTTACAGGAAATTAAGTTTATTTGATTGGAATTGGACTCTATAGTCCCGTTTTTTGCAAATCTAAGAGGAATCCAATAAGCCTGTATAAAAAAGGTGCCATGGAGTCCAATTCACATCAGATAAAGTACATTTCCCTTATGAAAGGCGGTAAATATAGTGTCCCACAACTATGAAAACCCCTGAATAACCCTGCAAAGGATATAAAAGGTTTTCTGTTAATTTTAACCATGTTTACCGTATAGATTTGAAGTTAGCTCACGATTTTTGAGTGTATAAACAGTATTTGAACTGTTCTAAATTTTCACTCTTTATTTTAAATGTTTTCCGGTATAAAACTGTAAATATAGAGATTTAGATAGAGATATAAATACTTGTTCAATACGTCAATTTAAATATGTTTTTCAATGCTCTCGAATACAAAGCTGTACTTTAGACAAAAGGCGCAAAATGTTGTGAAAGCTTGTTAAACAAAACACACAAAAACTGAACAACCCAAACATTGCCCAAAGCTCCGCAAACAATGCCCAAAATCGACTTACATTTCGGCAATCGCAATAATACTGGCCGGCTCCATCATTCATCCGCCCATACTTTCTGTTCGCATTATTTGCTCAGCTGTGCGACAAACATATCGGCACACACAGATACAAAAAAAGCCTCCCCCGAAACACGAACACATACACACGCCGCCCAACAATAAACTCCGCACAAACTAACAAAACATTAATGCCGCGCTTCGGTAAATAAGGATATGGCTTGGTCGGGACGAAAAACAAAAATGGGATCGGGGGCATACCACCCCACACCACCACCCTTCCGGCGCGTCACTTTTGTGATGTTTGAACATGTTCATAACAGGTGATTGAAGCTGTTGCTGCTACTGTTTCATTAGCAAACTTTCTTCCTCATGTTGTATCATTGCCGGCACAGTTGCCGCAATCGTCTGAGTATTGTGTTACCAAACCCGCACACCATTCTTCCGCCTCATGTGTGCCCGAGTCGATGGGCTGTAGGCATTCTTTGCTGCTTCGTGGCTCGCTTTTTTTTTGCTCTCTTGCGCATTACAGTCGCCAGATAACGACAAAACACTCAACACATTGCATGTAACGAATTTTCCTCCCCTTTTGCGTGTGTATGTTTGATGAAAGGAAGCGGCAGGCTGTTCAGGACACACTAAGCAGGACACTCCACACCCCACCGTGGAGGCGCTTTCCAGCATAAGGCGAACTAATGATGCACTTCATACATAAAAGATTTGTTTGAGCACACACACCGAGAGACAGATAGAAAAGAGAGTGAAAGAGAGAGTGCCGAGTGATATCGCGATCACACACACACACAAACACACGACTTCCTACATCCACATCCACACATCCACGCTTGTTATTATTGTAAGAAGAGGTTGGTATAGCAGCGGCTGAACATCAAACTTGGAAGGATAATAAACTGTAGCTTAAAAGTAAAAAGTGTACAAACAAAGCAAAAGTTTCGCACGTTCCGGAAAAAAGAGGCTTTTCATGTGTATTTGTTGGGGTAAGTTGACAGATTGGGTTCGTCTCTTGCCGTCTTTCTTTTCTTTTCTGCACCGGTCCGACTGTCACCAATGCCGACAAACCTTACAGAACTTTAAAGATAAAGTACACAGACAAGCAAAAGTTGAAAAAACAAACAAAACACCAAAAATATTCGTCAACGAGCACAACATTAAAACTCCTGCTTGTGTCTTTCTCCGGCACCAGCACCAGGAACAACGGTGTGTGGTACATCTCTTCACCAAAATCATAAATCTCAGTCACGCGCGTCCAATGGTGGAAATGGAAAGGGAATAAAACCAAAATGACACAAACGGGCCAAAGCTTCCTTTGCGTACGCTGGGGCGCGTTACACAGTTTTGGGAGTGTGATTTTTCCGACCGCCGGCCCCTTGTTCATATTTCCCGTGCGCCAGGGAAGAGCACCTGTGTGGTGTACGCAAACCACGCCAACGCACGCGAAAAGTACTGCAAAGCGTAATCATCCAAAGCTGTGCTCGGTGTCCACCACCACCACTCCCAACTGGTGGTAGTGGCCATTTTGTGATCATAAAGTCAGCAACTTTCCTCTTGCGTGCGCGGGACAGGTGGCTAGGGTGGTATATGGAGATGGAAATGGAAAAAGCAGTCGCTCTCTCTCTCTCTCTCTTTCTTTCCCGTCGCTATTTACGCGTAGCGTTTTATGTCGATACACGAATTTAGTGTATGTGTTGCCTTACCCTCTCCAGGCCGGGGTACTTTAATGATTATGAAAAGGTACGAACGCGTTACAATGAGTAGTTCAACAGTAGTGTACATCCCCGTGTGTGTGTGTGTGTTTGTATTTTTACTACCACAATTTCCTTCCTACCACTCAGGACGAGGGAAACGGGCGAAGGTGTGTGTGTAAACTTGAAATATTTTTATAAGTTTGCTCAATAGCACCAGTTCGGCACACACAAACACACACTCTCCATCACCATAGTGTAGAGTGTTTTATGGCATTCTGCCACGCCGATACGACCGGCACACACATGTGGTCAAACTAAAAGTCCCGCTGCCGTCCCGAGGACAACACCCTTCACCAAGCTCTCTCAGGCGATGTTCAAGCCCAGCTTTACGAAAAAAAGAAAAAGCGAGACCGAGAGTGAGAAAGCTACAGAAAAAAACGGACATCCACTTCCAGCACACACGGGCACGGGGCAAAGCAAGGCTCTCGCGACACCACGTCACGCCCGTGTTATGATGTGAAAATTGACAAACATCGCTTTCGTGTGGGTGCAATTAATATTCCGGTCCCCCGATGAAAGCTGCTGCCCAAACTACTGTCGTAGGAAGTGTCCGGATTTTTTTACGGCATTGAGATTTAAATTGATACTTTTCATAAATCTTGTAACGCGGGTATGGTATAAGCTTGGTAGTAGGGGGCGTCGAGGGGTAGTCATTTATAATTTAGCGGTGGATGTTAATTAAATGGAAAAGTGTGATTTTGCTCCGAACACATTAGCTAGCTGAAGTGAAAACGGCATTTTTATTCAGTTCGATTTACTGTTGTAACGATTTTACATAAACTTGTTTATCGTAAGCCGAGTGAAATTTATAATAATTTCAAATATATACTTATTGTTGAAATTTAAATTATGGAATTACAACAGTAGTAATAGAGCAGGAGTTATCGTTTAGAACATTTAGTCAAATTCGGTATTTCTGCTCTTTTATTATGAGATATTTCCTGCAGAGGGCGCTATATTTAAATTACACTAATTGTTGACAGTTCGATCTTACTACCAATACTGATTTTGCTAAAAATATTGTTGTCTTACACATTTTTGAATATTTGTTAATGAATGCCAATAGAAGAGATGCAACAAAGTTGACATAGCATTGAATTCATATAAAACTGTATCGCCGTCTACACTAGCATTTGCAACTCACTGCTATAAAATTCGTCCCATAATCTACGGTTATGGCGAGAGATGTAATCATATAGATAAAAGGTACGGGTTACTCTGTGCGGTATTCCCCAGTAGAGATTTACCATATTGAGCCGGTCGCACTGAAACACATGGGACACTGTCTCTGCCCGAACACATAGCCCGCATGCAATCGTCCGCCTCAGCCACTTACACTAAGTAATGCCCTAGACAACACTGGTGGTCAAACCTCCTCCAACAGCAAAATCCAACAACAACAACACACATCCTTAACGCGCGCCACCAACGGATTATGAATAAGTTAGTGCAAGCGCGATGTTCGCGCGATCGTGTGGGTAGCTTATTTCAATATTACCATACCACCCATACACATACAGTGGTTCACGCACACCAACAACACATTGCTTTGCTTTTCCACACGCTCGCACATCACTCATCGATTATGGTGTGATCCGTGCGAGGGGGCCAATTGGGGGTCGTTTCCGGGCCACACACACACACATCCACCCACCGAAAAAAACGTGGCAAAATCATGCTATCGTGTGCAATCCAAAACCAAACGAAGTGCGTGAAACACGCAAACCGTGGTTCCTGAACGTCCAGCGGCCACAGGTCACATAGTTATCACACACACACACACGCAAACACACCGGGGCCAACAAACGGCCATCAACGTGGTGTTAGGTTGCCATTGGATTGTGCCATTTATTGCCACCGAAGCGCAGGGAGGGTGTCCATGCATCGGTGGACGGTGGTGCAAAACCGAGCCGCGAGGTGTTGTTGTTGTTGCTCTTCTTCCCTTTTGCGGTTCGCTAACCCAATCGATTGCGACAGTCACCGGGCGGCAAACGCTCGGGACCTACGCAGGGCCACCGAAAAGTTCCTTCCATCACGATTGTTCAATATTGGACGGCAAACCAGGCAAAGGTCCTGCGCTCGCAGAATGTTGTTAATCGATTGCGCCGAAAGGACATTTTCAGGTTCGATTTTCCGGCACCGGCGGCCGGCAGAGCGGACGGCCGGCCTGTGCGAACGTGACCTCGTTTTCCCTTCGGTGCGTGCGGGTACTAATTTTGAACGGTTCGTAGAGTTCGTACTGGAAGCGTTGCTACCGTACACTGAAGGCGGATAGCGCCTAAAACCGAGTCTAACGAGACAGTGCACGCAGTGGCCGATCAATGCTTGAGACCGGTTTTGAAGGATGATGCGAATTTTGGGAGAGTATTTGTGGGGTCCGCTCGTATAATTGGAAGAATAAATAGAGAATTATGCGAATTGATTCCATGATTCAGTGCAATGAAATACTTTGAAATAGCAAAACTGCTACCAAGCAAATGGTTCTGCTATTGTCCTCTCAGCAGGAAGTGATTCACGAATTTCGATTCGTGAAAGCATTCAAAAGCACACAATTGAAAGCCCGGAAGCTGTGCACAATTGTGCATTGAGTTGAGTTGAGATTGATGGCTCTCCAATCCTCTCCAATCCTCAGGCTGCCTGTTGACCAGTGCGTGTATAGAAACTGTTTAATAGTGTTGTCTCTGCAAGCGCAATCCCATGGTGTCATGGTAAGCGCTCGGTCCGGTATAAAGTTGGTAGTGGAATCAAATCTCATTCGGATCGATTCGTTTACGAATAGGAAAAAATCCATTTCGAATCGTATAAGAAAATGAAAAGCGCTCTGACAGACGATGGCCTTCTTTCCTTGGTTGGTGCTTTGGCTGGCGCCTACTTGTCCTCACTTAAACCACAAGGCTCTTCCCCCCCGTGTACCGCCACAGTAAATTATGGCTATCCAAATCCAATTTCCACGTGGTGTCCAAACCCTTCAAAGGGATTTGGCTAAAGCCTTTTGAGCAACAAAGCCTCTTACACTGCCAGCAGCCCTCTCATCATCACTACTAGCCACTGGTTAGGCAATGCTAGTGCTACAAATCATCATTTTCTCTTCACCTTTCTCCTCCACGTCCGTTTGAATTCGCGCTGTCTGGAAGGAAACGATAATTTATCTTTCGATTTCTACACGCTCGTTTTGGCGCAAGAAGATGAGTAGGACACGCAGTGGGTGTGTTGGACAAAGCGTTACACAATTCCAGTCCTGTTTTTACTTTACCCATTTTAAGGGAAAGTAAATACAAAACTTTTTAGACCTTCTAGGGTTGATTTTTCATTCCGAGGTCTGTCTGTTACGCCCCCCAATCACGGTCCAAACTTGCTGCGAAGGAAGCAGCGCACGTTGGCGCAAATTTTGCAACACACAGCAAATAATCATTTGCGAACCAACCAGAAACCCTCCCGCTTAGAAATAAAACACCGAAACAAACGCGCTCCTCCTTAATTACATATCTCCTATTCAAACAACCGCGACCGTCCGACCGACGGAACCGCCAACTGGTGGCAGAGAGCTGGAAAACTTAACAGTTTCGGCTCGCTCTCTTTTTTTCGGTCCCATCACGCTTTTTTTCCTCCACCTATCTCGATTTCGCTTATTTTAATTTCATCAACATCCTCAGCTTGTTTTTCCCCTTCTCTCTCACCGGGAAGTTCGCGCGGCTTTACTTTCACCGCTGGCGAAACGGTGCTTTCGCCCGTGCTGTTGCTCTCCTGGTGCAAGCAACGCGAACGAGCGCGCCCGACGACGACGAGACGCAGCACTTACTCGGTGGGGGCAATTCCTTCGCCCGGCCGCTGCTGGCTAATGTCGGATTACCGCCAATGCGGCATTACAATGCGGAAAATGGTGTGTGCGCGGCGATTTCCACTCGATCATGCCGGCAAGCAGTAACCTTTTGCCTGGTGGTCGCGGCGTCCTCTCCCAAACCGCACCTCGGCACGTTTTCTTTTTAATCCAAAATGAAGCGCGATGGAAAAGAAGGGTGTGTTGGTGGAAAAAATAAAAGAGCGAGCGGTAGAGAGAGAGAGAGAGAGAGAGAAAAAGTGGAAAGATATGAAACACGCTAGACAGAAGTAAAATAAAAAAGAAAAAGTCAGCTTTTACACCACTCATACGAACACAGAGCTATGCTTTAATGGTGTAGGGTAGAGACAAATGAGCAGCCGGTAAGACAGCAAGCAAAGGAATGACCGATAGTGGGCAAAACAGTGATAAAATAAAACGACAGACTATATATTTTACGATAATTTTTCCAACCAATAATGCAGGGGCAGGAGGCAAACACAAAAAGACAAAACGCAAATTGAAACTCGCGCAAACACCGCAAACGCCAGTGAAATGCTGTGCAACATTGTGGTCCTGCTGCGTACGTTGCTCCCGCCCAGCACTATGACTGTGCTGCGAGAGAGTGTGTGCTGCGGAACAGACGCAACACTACAGAACTACTAACTCCCACCTCCGTTGAAAGCTCAACCGTTTTCAGCCAATTCTGCCGCGTGTAATAGCTACTACACGCTAAGCTTTCGCATTTGGCAGCATGTAACAGGCAGCGTTGTAATACGTATGCGCACACCACCAACACACAAAGCGCCATTTTCGATGTGGAAAAACGCCGGTCGACTCTGGTGACGATTAATTTTTAATTTATAGCCTTTTTATTTGTGCGTCCGGCGTGCTTTTGTGCTGGAGCGAACCTTTTTCAGGCGGTTTGTTGTTGGGTTGGTAGCGTAAGCGTAATTGATTGAACAAATCGGGTTTTTTTTAATTCAATTCTTGGAACTCTGGAAGTTACAGAAAGTAAAAGTTTATGGTATTGAAAGAGAGAATAGATTTAAGAGAATTAGCATAGTGTTTGTGAATTTGGTAGCTTATGCGAAAGCTTCTTTTGATAGCCACATGGCCATTTTACTGTGTTTTATCATAAAAAAGGTAATAATGACATGATAATGACCTCTGTAATGACATTTTCTTACACAGTACGAATGTGTTCTGATACAACAATCCACAAGTGGACACAAACACCAACTCAGCTTTCCAACTCATCGTCGGTTTACTGGAGCAAGATGTGAAAGACACAATATTTCCTCCAGAAAATATTTCGTTTTTTTAGAGCACAATAATGGTTCATGACATCCCCCAACAAACAATAAACGACAGAATCGCGCCATCAGTTCCATCGGAAAGCATGTGCTCTCTCTGCCTACGCCACAACCAAACGGTGTCCACCAAACGCCGTGATACGTGCTCCCCGTTGTGTATGATCCAGTAATTAATGGTTGGTAGCAAAGTTGGCGCACGAATGACGCTACCATTTCGCTGTCGCGATGATTATGGTCCGACAATGTCTCTCGGCAACGGCAAAGCACCACCTTTTGCCAACTTTATATCGTGTTCCGGCGGTGACCTTTCAGCCGGCACTCGGGCGAAAAGGAATCATTCCGCTGGCAGAGAGAAGTGCGATTAAGTTCAACAATGTGTTCTTCTCGCCACCGAATTCGCAGCGCAAGAAGACAAGCACAAAACCACATTGTCGAACTTTCTACTTGAACGATTAAATCCAGCCAAAGAGAAATGAAAACGAAAGAATTAAACAAAAAACAACTGTCCACAAACTGTCGTCTACTGAGTGGCACACAAGCATTTGGGGAAGGTAATTTAAAAATGCTTGCTTGCTCCCGCACCTCCGTCAAGACACACGCCGCCACGTGGAAGGACGCGCTCGAAGTCTCGCCCCTCATGAGATACGAAAAAGAGATTGCTTTTCCGTCATTTCTCACGGGATATCGCATCTTTCTTCTGCTGCTGGCAGCGCAGGGTCATTTAATCTTGCTCCACCAGTGTCAACCAAGCACAACCCACACAAGTACGAATAACACGCGTGGTCAAGATGGTGTGTGGTCATCGCCGGCCAAGTGGATTAGCAAAGTTTGGGACACAATTTTTTGTTGGGTTTCGTTAACTTATTTCCAACGTAGAAATAAATAAAAAGAAAGGAAAGTTTCGCAACGCAACGGCAGAGCAGTTTTGGAGTATGGTGAAAGGTGAGACGATGGAGCTTCTATTTGGCGAGTGAAATCTGTTTTGTTCAGTTGAAATTGAAGTCGGCGAGAAATTGCGCACCTACCGCTGGGTTGTATTGGAATCTATTCTTTACAACGTTTTAGGAAAAAGAAAGAATACGTTCTTCTGGACTTGAAAAGATAGAGAAAGTAATGCCATTTAGCGATTTGCTGGTTCCTGTTATTTACTGGTTCAACCACAGAATCGGTAATACTGAACTATTACTTAATACTAACCGTCAACTTACTCTAGCTTCTTCTCTGCGTTAAAGTGATGGATGAGATGATTGATACTACGTTTGTTGTTTCGTCCCGAAGTCGAAGGGCAAATTAATTCATGGAATCGATAATATATCAATATACCGCTTTCCCATCAATGCCACTTGTTGACCAACGACTTTGTGGCCCACTTTCGGCCGTCCGCACTGTGTCTGCTCCTCCAAAAATCCCCATCCCAAATCCGTCCAGGTCGTCATCTGGCGGGAAAAGTACTTCCCTTTCCTATAAAAAAAAAACGCCAACACGCTTAGCGTACCACTGGCCACACTCCTGTACAAACAGCAAGAGGGGCAGGCAGGGCACAGGCAATAATATGCTTGTTTAGGATGTCGGATGTTGCAAGAGAGCGCGGGCAGAAGGGACGGCAGCACGTTAGTTGTTTTTGTCTCTTCCCCCATTTGCCAGTCAATAATTTGTCCATACGTCATTTCACTGGCTTTCGACGAAGGCAATCCCACCCAAAAGCCAGCAACTGACTGAGCTTCGGGTGCCAACGACATGGATAATTACCCTCGGCCAGCGTGCTGGCTGGCACACAATGTTTCGATGAAGCTAATGTCCTGAAGGGAGGCGGCAGACAGTGAAACGACATGGAGAGGAGGGATACGACGCGATGCTTCCCATCCCTCAGGTAATTCCGTTTGTTTCCGCTTCCTTTTACGATGTTCTGCAATGGATGATGTTATCCGCTCGATGCTGGAAGATCAAAAAGAGTATGTTATGTGTGCTTAGGATGTGTGTCCCAGGAAGTAGTGAAGATGGTCGTTTGGCGCCGTGCAGCAAGTGTAGCATTAATTCTTCCTCCCTACCGAGAAAGGCGATGCCTAAATCTACTCCAAGATGAAGACGATCGCGTGGGCACGAGCACGGTTCGATTCCGCCTGGCCTAGTAAGGGACATTAAGAGTATGTCAATATTAATGAAGTGCAAATTGAGAAGCTTGACCAGCGGTGTAGATGGTGTGTGGAGTGGTTTCTCTGCGAAGTTAATTCAGTTCACGGGGAGACCGCCGGCCACAGCAAGCACACTGTTGGAACTTTCGTTTGCTTTTTCGGGGCAGACGGCAGAAGGACCCGCTTGAGATGAGCAAAATTAATTACTGCAGAATGTGTTGGCTTCATAGAAATCTTTCGCGCAGAATACGTTCCTCACATTGCTCCCTGTTTTTTTTTTCTCGGAAGCATAAAAGATAGATCAAGTTTTTCTTTTCGTTAGTGCCCGGATTACATTAAGGTTTCCGTAAGTAATGGTTTCCCAGAAAAGCCATTTAAAGAAACGGCCAAACAAAACGTTTTCGAGAATAGGAAAAAGACAGGCTTCCCATGAGCCGATTTGAGTATCATGATGCTTGATCAATATTCACTACGTTGGTGGAGCGGTGGTAGTGGCCTCAAACACCTCAAATGAGTCTCAAGTATATTGCAGTAATAATAGAATGGGCCGAGGCATGATGCATCATTTTCCTACACAGCACGTGGTACACGGTGCTACGTGTGAATTTATGTTTCCCATATGCCGCAGGTAATATTCGCCGAAAGCACTTGAACGCATTATTTCCCTCTCACGCTATTATAATAATGCGGATTTTTGCTTTTCGACTACTTTATACTGATAGAACTAGAGTTTAAATGAAACACGTATTTTGAGTTCACTAGACTTTTCTGCTAAAATAATGATATCGCTGTTAGTGTGAATATTGAAGAGATTCAAATAAGCAGTTTGAATTTCAACCTAATTACTTCTGAAGTCAAATATCGATCAATTCCTGTTGGGATTTGGGTTGGGTACCTATTTGAGTGGTTGCTTACGTTGAAATTTATGATAAAGTGACAACATTTAAAAAGCCGAAAATAAATCGTTTACGGGAAAACTTCCAAGCATGGCATATTGCCTGTACAAAATGACGATTATGTGGTATTCTTAGCCCTATTTTAATCCATAACTGTTATGGAATGGTTTCATAGCATCACCAAACGCGATAGAGATCCCCACCACGAGATCCAAAACCAGCAGCACATGTAACATCACCAAAAACGAGTTAATATGCTGTCAGTCCGTCTCGTGCTCAATTCACAATCTCAGGTTAGCCATTACGCTCTAGATGGGAACAAATTAAACAAAAAGCAATTGGTATTATATCTGTAATAAGTTAACCTTCACATATTGCAATCGACCCTACCTAACTAGGGCATGTACTTGAGTTTGAAGTGACCCTAGCATGAACTATGTTGGATAAATTTGATACACTTGCACGTTTCAGGTTTGTGGCGGAGTTCTTTGCGAAATCATAAATAAGGAACCTGATTTGTTTTCCTAACCGAAACTCTGACAATACCAATTTGCTGTAAAAGCCTAATCTTAACCCTTCACTGCCTTTTAATCTCTTCTAACGTGCTTTTCGTCCTATCCACAACCTTTCACGCAAATTCGACACCACTTACCATGCTTTCAACCACACAACATTCGTTTCTTTCGCCACCTTCTCTCTCTCAGCCTTCCTGGCCAGACAGCAAACACACTGCAAGTTATTTTAGTGTTTTATGTTATTCAATATTCTACCGGTTCCATCGTCCCCGAAAGCACATTGTCCGCTCATGACGGCTTTATTCGGGAATCGAATGTTACACTCGGTTTTCCAAAATGCAGACGGCTTGAGCAAACACACCGCGCGTCTATGGCAGCATGATAATGAACAGATTTTCGCTACACATTCTCCGCATACAACACGACGGCGTCTGGAATGATGCTAACCCCGTGGTCCGACTTCCCCGGTAATCGAGGTCCTCCGCACAGCTTTCGGTAGAGAGGTGGTACCGGCTATTGGAGAAGGAAATGGGGAAATCATCGAACAAGGAATTAGTTTTCATTACTGGCGAGACGCGACATATCGGTGCGGCGTAGATTACTTACCCGGGGGTTTACTTGGATCTCGCACGCATCTTCCTGCGCTTACGCTTCAACCTCCGCATACGCTTCTTACGCCACTGTGAAGGAAAAGAAAGACCGGAGGATGTTGGTGGTTAGAATCGGCGGCGGTCAAAATGTGCTACGGGATCGATCGAAAAAGGTGCGGCAGTCGGCAGAGATTGTGAAAATAACTCAACAGCAGCTGCGGAAATGCTAAGATTTTAACACGTTTCATTTTGCACAACGAATTTGTCGTTCTTCAAACAAACGCAGGTTCTTTGATCACGCCAACACACTTGGTAGCAAAAACACACATGTGCTTTCCACCGAACATGAGACGCCGCAAACGCAAACCTTGATTTCTATTGAATATTAGCTAAATTATCACTTATTTATCGCTTCGCGTTTGATTATATTCACAATCTCTTGACTTTTCACAGCAATTTCCACTTGTACACCAGAACTGTGCCAATACCTTAGCTCTCATTTTTCACGGCAGCAAAAGACGATTTACGTCCGCACTGCACGAATTGATTGGATGAAAGAGGAAGTTTTCTGGCGGAAGTTGAGCTTGTAGGCTTCGTTGTCAGCTCGATCCCTGAACACGCGCACTGTAGACGTATCGGAACGGTAGCTCCGGAGCATTCGCTATCCAAGAGATGTGTTGCGTTCCGAATGGTCAACATTTTCGATTCTGGTTTTGTATGTTTTGTTGTGGTTATAAAAATATCATTATAAATTGGTTATGATATTGAGTTGGAAATTATGTTTTCATTTTTGTTGATTTCAATAATCTCATTTCTTCCTTTATGCAATCGATAGTGTTGTGTTAATTTTATATTTACAAGAAGAGCTACATTCCATGAGATTCTTCTTTCGAATCTTTGATTTTGTTTTGCATTAAAATTGATGTTTTTCGTTTTCATTCATATTTTGATCTAAAAATTGCGATTTGAAATAATTTTATTTTTATGTTCCTTTGTTGACGTTTGCCCATCACTATGCTTTCTTCTTGTTCCGGAAGCTGGCGTTCCCATTTGACATGTGCGGCGAGCGAAACGCTGTTCCGGCGAAAATTTGTCATGCGCACTGGGCGAAACAGAACACGTTGCACAGTGGCGGAAGTGACGGTTTTTTTGTCCAATATTGAATTCAAAATTTGAATATCAGAAAATCGATAGTTTTCCATCTCTACCAAATTGCACATGTAACTAAAAATTAAAAATTTAAATTTCATGCAACTCGCTGCATTTTAAAAATTTAATTTATTTGTAATATAATAAAATACAAATTATCCACCTGGAATAGGAAAAATAATATTAATAAAAATAAATAATAGATATTCTATTTCGGTTATTTTATAACTTTACAAACATTTTAGTAACGTTTCTTCCTTCTTCCCTCTCATCCCCTGTTGTTTCAGACCTTCTGCGTGGTGTCGAAGCGCTTTCGGAAGAACTACATCCATCGGTTCACGGGCACGAAAAGTTTGTTCTGTTTCACCCCGTGGAGCCCGACCCGACGTGCCTGCGTCTACTTGGCGACCAATCAGTTTTTTGACTACTTCGTCATGGCCACCATTCTGTTCAACTGCATCTTCCTAGCGATGTCGGAAACGATCGAGGAAGCAGAGTAAGCGCCACGAACACTCATTTCTATGCTTCTTTTATTTTCACAAAAATACACACACAAAAAAATATCCCTTCACCCAATGCGGGAGATGAATTGCATGGGGAACCGCGCTCGGACAATGACTTTTCTCGCCTGTTCCCTAAAATGGGGTGGCGGTTAGCAAATTTATCATCCGTTCTTTTCGAATCTAGGACATCCAACCCATAACCCGTGTCGTGTGTCATCGACCAACCCAACCGGCGGCAGCAATAGCAGCAAGTCAAATTTTATGAATGGAAATAAATGACATGCTCCGAATGTGGGTACCGAAAAGCTCATCATGATCATTCCCTGCTCGAATGGTGCAAATTATTTTAATGGAGTCTCCAGTACACGAGCGATTCGGACAACTCCAACTCCCGATAAGAATTCTTGCTACGCGGTACACTGATCTCTCTCTGCGAGACATATTACTACTTTACCGTCTGACGGTTCATCCGTTGTTTCTTTGGCTATTGGATATTGGAGGATTGAGGATGATGGTGTCTTGTCGGCAAGTTGAAATTACTTTGTCAAGACCATAAAGCAGGGAAGTGATTGTGCATGCATTCCCAATTCTCGAAGAACCTTACCCGTCTGCGTTCTCTGGTACGCCATCGAGGACGCACCAGCACTGGGAGCGAGCGCAAGGTGCAACTTGGCGAAGCGAAACGTGCTTTGAATTTATTTTTACGACCGCTATTACTCTTGATACACGGGCTCTGCAGTGTATGTGTTTCGTGTGTTTCATTCATCCAAGAAAAATGGGGTACAAAAAAAAAGAGAAAAGATAATCGAAAAGAAATGCACCAGTTTTTTTCTTTGTTATGATGAGGACGATGTACAATGGGTCCGAACTTTATTACGAACTAATCTTTATGCAAAAAGGAGTCAAGAGGACCAAGAGAGCGATCCCTACCTACCCGCCATTTCATCTCCCTAATGTGGCACTAATGATCTTGTTGAAAGTAGATACAAAAAATCCCTGCAAATTACTCCTATTTCCTATCTCGTTTCAGGTATATATTTTTAGCAATTTACACATCCGAGATGATAATCAAAATGATAGCTAAGGGTTTTATACTAAATAAGTATACATATTTACGCAATCCATGGAACTGGCTGGATTTTGTAGTGATAACCAGCGGGTACGCAACGATAGCCTTAGATGTCGGCAATCTGGCCGGTTTGCGAACGTTTCGTGTCCTGCGAGCGCTCAAGACGGTCTCCATAATGCCGGGTAGGTGGTCGTTGTCTGATGTTGACCCAAACAACCGGCGTTGCAGCAAACTGTATGAGCATTAATATTCCTGTTTTTTTGTTCCTGCAGGTTTAAAAACTATCATCAACGCATTGCTGCACTCCTTCAAGCAGCTGGCGGAGGTCATGACGTTGACCATCTTCTGCCTAATGGTGTTCGCGCTGTTTGCTCTTCAGGTATAGTTTAAATAAAAGTGATAAATTAAACAATTACTATTTAATTTAAGCTTTTTTTTCTTCTTTCCAAACATCTAGGTCTACATGGGCGAGCTGCGAAACAAGTGTGTCAAAAATCTTCCAAGCGACTTGACGAACGTTACCCACGAGGATTGGTACATGTGAGTAGCTGGGCTTTGCAGTACACTAACAACACAAGAAAGGATGATGTTTTGATTGCGTTTCTATTTTCGCCCTACCAGGTGGGTAAACGATACACAGAATTGGATCGTCGACGAGGATGATATGCCGATGCTGTGCGGAAATCTGACCGGAGCGCGTCATTGTCCACCAGGTGAGGGTCATTTTGAGGGAGAGAGAGAGTGTGTACTAATGTTGTGCAAATGTCACAAACGGTATCGATTATATCAGTGGGGATTGGATTGGAGTAGAAGCGGGTATTATAATTTCAGAATAAATGGGGAATAATTCTCATTGGCTGCATCCACTCGAGTTTCCCATTATGTGTCCAAGAGCTGCTTTTCCAAGCTCTGAAACACTCGGTGTCACCAATGCTTCAAGGTCGAACTAAATAGTAAATCGAATTACAGACAGAGAGAACTCCCTTCTCAGGGATATGTTAACATCGTAACGAAATCAATCAAATCTCTCTAATTCGTCCCGGGTTGGCTACCGACGCTTTAGCTACTGATGGAAATGGAAATGTGAAGCATGTCGATCTCTCGGGACCGTTACTCTAGCATGTGTGTATGTTGAATTAAGAAAGATTGAAAATGCAAAACATCCATCCAAGGCTCGTTCCGGTCCCTTGCTCGCTTGTACAAATAAATCGCCTACTAACAGGTATGCATCTAGGACACACACACAAACTCCAAAAGGAGCAGATGGTAAACGGATCAATGGAATTGACATTTTGGCACCATGGTTTGATGCCGGGTGGTGGTTACCATCGTTGTTGCAGCTAATCCCAGGGATGCTTCGGGTGCTCCACAGCTCCACAGAGTGGAATGAATGTTTACGATTATTTATTGAAAATTTGTTCCGACAGTATGCACACACAGCCATGGCAGAGGAACGGTAATGCTCCGGCACAACTCCGGGATGTAGTATGTGAGGTTCGCTATCTCCCCGTAGCCGTATTGTGATTAGGAGCAGGAGCCAAGAGCTCCAGTTGAGCATACCGAGGATGCATTATGCACTACGTACGAACTTTACATAATCCATCCCGGCAGTTGGGGTTTATCGTTCGGTGTGTGTGTGTGTGTGTGTCTTGGAAGGCTGCACGTGCCTTATCGAGCTTTATTGTGTTTCCACATCAGATGAAGCCGTTCGATTTTGCCCACGACAGGGAGGAAATTAGGGTTGGGTTGGGTTGGGTTAGGTGGGGCGATTTATACGACGACACATTTTCAATTTGTACCTATTTGTTCTGTTTGCGCATACATCCTTCCACTTACAGAGTACACCTGTCTCTGCATCGGCGAGAATCCGAACCATGGCTACACCAACTTCGACAACTTTATGTGGTCGATGCTGACCACCTTCCAGCTGATTACGCTCGACTACTGGGAGAATGTATATAATATGGTAAGTAACGGTGTAGAAGGTGGAATAACCTTCTTTTGTTGCAGGATTTTAAAGGATTTGGACGGTTGGGCGGTTTGCTTCGGTTCATTGAAGTCTTTGTGATTTCTGTTTAGAGTTGTTTTCCCTACCCTAAAAAGACGTTGAAAAGAATGTTTCCAACGGTGTACGGTTTCTACACAATTTCCACGCTCGTAAGAAAAACCCTCAAACACCTCCTCCCTGCTGGGTGAAAAGTTTCCACTGCAATGAAACAGCTGCAAATAAATCGCAGCCTAACGAAACGGCATTGTGGTTTTGGCAAGCCAGCGGAAAGCTAAAACAACCCCACACACACACGGATGATCGATTCCCGGGGGTGAAATTTATTTCACTCAATGCATCAACACAACCACTCCCACTCTCAACCCATACTAACGCTCCATCATCATCATCACCGTCAAGCCCGAAGGCTTAAACACCACCAACCGAGTGTTTTATTTTACATCTTCCTTCATGGGTCCTTTTTTCGTCTGTGACTGGCTTTATGGTGGAAAGCTTGTGTGTTGCTTTTTCCCCTGTTTTTTCATCAATTTAAACAAATAAAAATGCGGGCTTCACATGGCTTTCCCTCTCCAACATTATGCTCAATTCTAACGGCATCTCAGGCATGCCGGGAGGAGATTGTATAGAATCAATTTGTCTCGCTGTTTCCCCAAGCTTTCCCGTGTGTGCGGCCGTGGTGATGGTGTGGTGTGGTGGACCATTAATCTTTTCGCCCTTTGTGCTTAACTTTTCCCCCTGTACACGTCGTCTTGCTCTCTCCACACACAGCCCGTATACAGTCGAATAAGGTTGGATGTGTTTTTTCGGGTTGTTTTATGTTTCAGTTTTCAATTGTGTGGTTTCCGTTTGATGGGAGTTGATTCTTTCCACCATAATCATTGACGTTTTAAAGCAGCTGGTTTGTTTGTTTTTTTTTTTTTGTAGAATTATGGTTTAGAAAAAGGTTGCTAAATAAAAAGTAACAATTTTATTGGTTTTCTCTCCCCACGATGCTCTACCAATTGGGTTGGTTGTAATCATAATCACACTTGCTTCTTTTTCTGGTTCCTTCCCTACCCCCCAGGTCCTGGCCACGTGCGGTCCCATGAGCGTGTCATTTTTCACCGTGGTTGTGTTTTTCGGTTCCTTCTATTTGATTAATCTAATGCTGGCCGTCGTGGCGCTGAGCTACGAAGAGGAAGCCGAGATTACGCAGGAGGTAAGTGGGAAAAATGGCAGCTAGGAATAAAAAACCAAAAAAAGCCTCATAACACGAAGGGTCAATCATGTAAATCACCTTTCCCGCAATGGTTGCAACACAGGAGCGGCGCAAGGATCTGATCGATCATCGGGACGATTCCACGTTCAGCTTCGATCCGGCCAGCCTGAACGTGAAGCAGCTCAGCAAGCAGCAGCGCAAAAAGATTGATGCCCGCAAGGGCGTCCTGCTGGCGTCCTACTCGCGCAAAAAGACGCGCCGAAGGAAAAAGGGCAAGGAGGGCAACGGGAACGGTCACGTGAGTTGTCTTTTACGTCCTTCTTCTTTAGCTTTCAGTGGTTTAATGTACGCCTCTTACGCTTCCAGAGCAAAAGTCGCTCGGTAACGCCAAGTCCAACGCCCAGCCCGCGGCACAGTATCGTGCGGCCGCAAGCATTGGCCGTACAGCGGACGAAGGGCATCCTGACCGTGGCACCACCTCCCGTGGTACAGCAACAGCCACTGCCACAGTCAACGCAACCCCTGCAGCAGCAACAGCAGCAGCAGCAGCAACAGCCGCAACAACAAACGCAACAGCAGCAACAAAACAATAACACGCTGCATCCACTGGGTAAGAATCGGTTGCGATATCTTCATCTAAAGCTCATATTCATTGAGAAGAAGAGAATATTGTGTTACAACAAAAGAAATGTGTCTTTGGGGGTAATCCTTAGTAACTCGGATCACCAAAAGCTATTGCCGATAAGAAGCAATCAATCATCATTAATAAATACATCAATCTTCGATGCGAAGTGTACGGGGAGGATAAGATTCATAAAAGCACCAAAAAAAATCCACTAAATAAGTCACTTCCACTTCTGGTGTGATTTATTACATTCAGTTCAGACCTCTCCAAGATGAGGGGAGACTGTGAAACCAATCTTATCCATTTCAATGTTCCGCCACACACAGGTCCGAACTATCGGGGTCAGCTACTGTTGTCCAGCCGGCAGGGAAGTTCCAATGCGAGCGAGGGAGGCGCCAACCGGGAATCCTCGCTGGACGATTCCGGCGTGGTGGACGACCACGAGGAGCAGGACGTGACCGGTGATCCGGGCGAGCAGGTTTGTATGGTTTCGGTTTCATGGAAAAGTTCAGTGGACACAGTTTTCACACATTCCACACTGTCGTGTGATATATTCTTCGTATCTCTTTAAATTGATTTGTTTGCCCGTTGGGTATTTCAAGAGTTTGTTTGGTGGTTGGAAATGCAGATAGCATCACATTTCTCCTCGTTTGGTTCTAATTGGAACCATTCTTTGTGGTCTACTTCACACGTGTCTCTCTCTCTCTACTTTCAAACCGTTTAAGCGTCCTTAATATTTCATCCATGCTCATGTGCTCGCTTCGATGATTGCTCCTTTAATTGTTGCTTTCCATTGTCTTGGCCTTCCTGCAGCATCACAAACCCCTGCACCCGATGTCCCAGCTGGCGGCACAACATCAGGCCCCTTCCGTGGTTCAGCAACCGCTACCACAGTCCCAGCTGTCGCTCCCACTGCAGCCGCATCTGCAGCCGCAGCAGCAACGGGAGGTAACGCCCGTCACGCTTGCGCTGTCCCCGAGGGAGGTTAGGATAATAAAGTGTAACGGCAATCTGGCGAAACTCAAGCAGCAGAACGTGTACGGTGGTCTCCATCCGGAGTACTTATCTCAAATTGTTGTACTAGGTAAGAGTGGTGCCTGGTCGGTTCCCAGCGAACTGGGAGTTGGTGGTTTGACCTTTGCTACACTGATTGTGTGTATGTTTTTCTTTGTTTTCATTTTCTACCATTCATTCCCAAAATGGAGAAGACGATCTTCCTGATAGAAATTGTGATAGCTGTGTTCAATGTTGCATCGATTACGAAGGATGGTTGCAGTTTCAAAATTGTTTATATAAGGTAGGATATTAAAGCGACGTGCGTATTGAGTCGCGGAGTGAGTCAGTGAGTGAAATTTTTGTTGTGAAAGTGATAATACGAGTTGTTTTGACTCATTTACGGTTTAGCTCTTTGCAGTGATTAGCAACTCACTCAAAGTGAATCACATAATGGTTGAAATGATTAAATCCAACATGAATTAACCCTCGAGTAGGCATATAACTTCACACCGACTATTGACTCACTCAAAGGGAAATAAATGATGTGTGAGTTCTTCGAGAACTATCTATATTTTAAGGATTCAGCTCTCCACATATAAGATATTGAATCAAAGGCTTAACTCACCTAACTCACTCACTCTGAATCAGCTCACAGCTCCTGAGTCGTTATTATCATCACTTGAGAGCAATTATGGCGATCAGCATTATTAAACTGCTTTTTAATATCTGTTCTTTCTCTCCCTTATCAGATTGTTAAAGATCCGTTGTTTGAGCTAGGTATCACACTATGTATTGTTTTAAATACAATGTTTTTAGCACTAGAACACCACGGGATGAACGCAAACGTGCGCGATGCGTTGGATATTGGCAATAAGGTGACCGATCAAGGCCGATGAGTTTAAAGTGCACAACCTGCTAACAACCGATTTTTTGCAGGTTTTTACATCCATTTTTACTCTAGAATGTATACTGAAGGTGATGGCACTGTCGAAGGATTTTTTCCTGTGCGGTTGGAACATATTCGATCTGATCATCGTCTCGGTTAGCTTGCTCGATCTGATCTTCGAGCTGATAGAGGGACTGACGGTGTTACGAGGTTTAAGATTGGTAAGACGCTTCTCGCTACATCTTCCCCACTATACCTTTCGATGTGACATTGGGTTTATTCTTTTTTTAACCTTCCACAGTTACGGGTACTGAAACTAGCACAATCATGGACCACGATGAAGGTCCTGCTAAGTATTATCATATCGACAATAGGTGCTTTAGGTAATCTTACCTTCGTGTTGGTGATTGTTATCTATATTTTTGCTGTTATCGGCATGCAGTTGTTCTCGAAGGACTACACTCCGGACAAGTTTGCACCGGATCCGGTGCCAAGGTATGTGCGGGGTTAACTTAGGAACGTGTTGAAACCATTAAGAACTAATCCACTCTATCTGTATATCTGCCTTTCGCTTGTAGATGGAACTTCAACGATTTTTTTCACTCATTTATGATGATTTTTCGCATTCTTTGCGGCGAGTGGATTGAACCACTGTGGGACTGTATGCGTGCAGAGGAGAAGGTACAGGCAGGCGGACATGCTCGGTCCGTGGGATTCCTATATCTAACCCTCACAAACATCCCTATTCACAGGAAGGAGCATCGTCATGCTTTGCCATCTTCCTGCCGGCGCTTGTCATGGGCAACTTTATGGTGCTGAACTTGTTCTTGGCCTTGTTGCTCAACAGCTTCAATTCGGAGGAGTTAAAGTCGAAAAAGGAGGTAAGAGTGCGGTGCACTGACGGTGATCATTTCATACGCGATCATCATTGACCATCATGCTCATGCTCTCTCATGAGTGTATGTGTGTTTTTGTGTGTGTTGGACTTCCATTGATCTCATCGCATCATTAGGTGTATGTTAGTTGCGTGTCCTTAGAAATGTGTCTGTATGTATGTATGTGTGTGTGTGTGGGTGTATGTGTGAATATATGTGTTAGTGTATGTACCCCTGAATGTATAGTGCCTAATAGGATCGTCTGAAACGTTCCATAACCTCATGATCATTCATCAATGTACACTACTAGACACACGGAATTAAAATAAAATGTCAATTTGCAAATACAACAGTACAATAGTGCCTAAACCACTTAAGACGACACACTACTCAACTCTGTAATTTTGAAGGCTTGATCGCACACAAAACGTTTTCGTCCAAACCAAATGGCATGTGTCGATCAGCAGCAGGAACAAGAAAACATGCAAAGAAATGCCACAAAAAATGTTTGTTAAATTAATTAGTCTAAGACATTAGGAAAGATATTCAAGAATCAAATACACACTGCAGAAGACACATGCTTTGTTTTGAAGCATATTTTGTACACCACCGAACATCAGACTTCATTCCACGCACTCACTCACAGCCATCATCACCATCACACTTCGCCAAATACGCCCGAGCCACCTCATCCGTATCATCCGAATGAAGTACTAAATTCGATCTAACCGTTATCAACTTATGTGTGTATATATGTCTTTCTCCTTTCTTCAAAATTCGTCCCTCCAAATAATCAACTCTACTGCCCGACCAACTTCTACTTCTTCTCCCAATTCCTGTGGATGGTTCCAAAACCTAACTGAACATTACTAAAACGAAACATTCAATACAACCCCACCTGTGCGCAATGTTATTGTGCAACCATTCGCTGCAAATGTCTGGACACTCACACTATCTTTACCCATCAACCGCTCATCCCAAACCCTTTCCTGTGTGTTGCCTGCTGATTGTTTTAACTGTGCAAATGTCCATTCCATTCACGAAACCCCTTTTTCTGCGAACTCTACTGCTCCTACTGTTGCTACTACCTCTTTATCTCTACTATTCTCCACCACAACTGTTCAACCGACATCAACAAACAACAAAAAACTACTACTTCTACTACCTTCTGTACTGCGATCACCACCTTCTTTCCATACACACACAACCAAACAACCCGTACGTCACTGTGTATGCGTTGCACGTTTTTCCTTGCATCCGCGTGCCACAACCATCCCGCGTGTGTGTGTGTTGTGATTTCAATGTGAAATAGAGTTTCGAGCAGGTAAATCCCAAAATTCCAACACCACCTCTAAACACCACCAAATTTGACGTTAGCAGCACGAGAGCCGATTCTTTAGCAGTAGTTTGTAGGGATTTTGTTTACTTCTGTATTTATGTTTCTGTAAGATTGTTAGATGAATTAAATGTATATTACGATTGCGGGAAAAAATAGTTCACTTGCGGTAGACAATGTTGTAAATAGTCTTATGGTTTTTGTTATGTTAGATACTTGATACATTAGTCTTAGATACTTGATACATGACAGAATTGTAGATAGTTGACGCTCTTGCAGAAGCACTAGTTTGCACCTTTAAATAGTAACAGTTCCAGTTCCAAAACAACATTGACTTGTCATGTTCAAAGAATCGTTGAATCTAACTCTATCTTTCCAATCCTGCACTCAACTCAACTCGCGCAATGTGCAGGAAGTGGGCGAGGACTCCAAACTGGCCCGCAGCTTCGAGCGTATACGTTCGATTGTGCGCAAGAAGCGCAACGCCAACAAGGAGAAGAACGACAACTACGCCAACACCAAGCTCGAGCAGCTAGTGAACGAGATCGTGATCAAGCAGCGGGAGGAAAAGAAGAAGCACAAGCAGACGGTACTGGAGCTGCAGCCGCTGCCAGCCTCCCAGCTATCGCTTCCAGCAGCAGACCTGCAGTCGGCGGAACCGCAGCAACAGCAGCAGAAGTACATGAGCCTGCCAAAAGAGCTGGTGCCGCCAGTGGACTACCGCATCCCGGGCGGACCAATCTATAGCCAAAGCTATCAGGTAGAGGATCAGCCTCAAGTTGTTGTAAGCATGTGCCTGTGATCGGTGTTTATTGGGATGCCTAGAATACGAGCTACCTCTCATGAACTCTGTGGTCTAACTCTGTTTGAATTTCACACTTTTGCAGGAATCACTGAATCGGCCTGTCTCGGGATCGGACTTTTGCTATGACATTCCACTGAAAGATCGACCCCTGCGCACGATCTCCGGCAGTCAGGAAACGGTGTCGCAGATGGACGATCAGGCGTTGCCCCGTGACGACCACCACCAGCAGTCGGCACACCCTGGTGGTCCACCGCAGATAACCGAGGTAGAGCGCAAGATTCTGCACCAGATGTCTTCCGGGTTTGGGACGCAGCAGAGCAAAGACGAACCGATCGGACCACTCGGGGTGGGGGATTCGAGGGACGCCGGGTTTGATCCGAACGACCGCTCGATACACATTGCTGACACGGCCCAACCGTACGACGAGGCGTACCTGCAGTACCAGAAGTCGCTGCTAAACCGATCGCCCAGCTACCGCAAATCGCTGGACAAGATCTCGTCTAAGACGTCCAGTGCCAGCTCGTCCCTAGCGCACTCGCTGGCTGCCAAATGCCACTCGCCGCTCATGCAGGAGGTGCTAAATGCCGGCTCAACCTATCTTAGGAACAGTAACATTTCGCTCATTCAAACGCCAACCCCGGTAGTAGTGTCTAGGCGGGAAGATAATCATTTTTTAGTCGCGGATAGGATGAGCCAGCCGGCTTCGATCGGGCTACCGTCGGCAACGCAGTCGCCGCTGATGGGTGGTGCCGGTGGGGCCGTATCCGCCCATCAGAGGTCACCGAGTACGAGCAGCAGTCTGCGGAAGGCAATTGCCGCAGCTAATCGGCTGTCGGACCACTCGCTCAACACGCTCTCGATCGATCACGACGAGCTGATCAACCAGATGAACCTGAAGGACGAGCTGCTGAACTGCGAGCAGAAGGAGCTGTTCCAGTTCCTGAACGACGAGATCGACGGTAGCAACAACTATTTCAGCGAAACGGTCGGGTTTAGCAGTGCGATCGTGGATGCGGACACGGAGAGCTTGCTGCTGAACTCGCGCAAGGATGACGTGATCTACTCGCCCGATCGGAAGATCTCGAACGGGAGTTTGAAGTCGAATCTGAGCAGTATCTCGAACTCGATCTTCCAAGCGTTGGAGTGCCGACGGGGTGGTAGCATTAGCAGCGCGACCGTGGACAGTAGCAAGCCGCATTTCGCTGTGCACGGCCCGGTCACGGCACGTCCCACGATCGCGATCGACAATGGGAGCTTGCAGTCGCGCCGGGACAGCGAGGATAAGGAGCCGCTGGTGAAGGCGTCCGAGTTTGACGAGATCATACACAGCTTCGAGACGGAACTGAAGAGCTTAAAGTCGCTTTCGCTGGGTCGTAGTCAGTCGCAGACGGATCAGGCATCGCCGGAGCGCGAGCGGCGCAACTCGGACAGCTGCCCGGGAAGGTCCCCGCTGCTGGAAGAGGTCGTAAAACTGCGACGCCCAAAGTCGAGCACGGTGTATCGGGGGTCTGAGGGTGTGAATGCCGCTCCTGCTGGTGTTCACGGTGGTGGGGCGAATCGAAGCAGTGGGAGTAGTAGTGGAAGCGGTTGTACCGATCAATCGGATGCCAGTGGGCAGCAACAGCGCAGTGAAGCGTCCAAGCGACGCAGCCTGGAAAAGCAGCGTAACATCACGGACGAGGAGTTCAACATGGGGTTCGAGATCAAGAAGCTGTGCGATCAGCTGCAGGCACCGTTCGCGGCGGCCGGTACCGGTGCCTCGCACGAGCACCATAGCCCACAAAGTGCCAACGGTGTCGTGAGCCTCGGGACGACGACGGCTGGGGGGACGATCAGCACCATACCGATCGTGTTCCGGCGCAAGAACGACTTCCACAGCAGCTTCGATCGCATCAAGCGGCTGAGCTTGATCGAGCGTGTTGAGGAGGCAAAAGATGAAGAGGAACATCAGACCCAGCCACTGCCGAAGGTGTCGAGCGAGAAGTTGCCGCGCAAGCATCTCTCCAAGGATCGGCTGGAAACGTTATCGCTCAAGAGTAGCTACAGCGTGGAAAACACGAACCAGGCGCTAATGGAAGGCACTCGGCAGCTTGGGATCAGCATTCAGGAGTTTCAGCGAACGATTGGCCAGGAGGCGGGATCGGTACCGGCGGGAGCGGATACGGCACCCGGAGACCAGACGGCCGAGAAGAAAGCACCACTGAAGAAGACGGTCACGTATGGTGACACTTCCCGGCAGGACAGTACGCAGCATCCCACACCGAAGCGAACGCCCTACAAATCGTACGACTCGGATGCGCCACGTGAGTGTAGTTATGGCAAGTGTGGAGATGCCATGGATTTGGACTTAAAACGCTGTTTTCCTTCTCCTCTTCTTACAGTGAATCTAGCGGGAAAGCCTTGGCACTGTCTGGTTTCTTACGTGGACGACATCACCGTCGGTGGTCGTCGGAACTCGCAAGGCGTCTACGAGGATCCAATGGCTTTCCCCAGTTTCGGGCGGCGCAAGGCGCCCAAGATACCGCAAGATTGCTTCCCCCAAAAGTGCTACGAAAAGTGAGTAGCGCCTCCCCGCGTTCTACGTTCCACTGTGTGGTCCACTACAACCCGATTTGTTTTCCGATGTTGAGATGATCGTGTAGTGGTCCCGGAATGTGGTTCTATGTGTGTTTTTGTGTCTCTGTGTGTGTCTGTCTATTCACCTGTCGTGTGTGTGTGTGATTTTTGTATATTTGTTTTATGTGTATTCTATTTATCTGTGAATGTGTTAATCAATCTTCTAATCACTTTCAGACATACACACACTACACGTCCATCACTAACCAACCTCTTTTGCAACATCTTGTCGTACACCACCTATTACCTGTTATTTGTTTCTGTATTCTCGCAATTATGTTCATGTTGTTCACCATTTTTTAAAATTACTTTTTGATTGTTCAAATCATTTCAAGGTCCAATCAGCCACCTTACCTTCGGTGCATTTTGGTTTACTAATTTTTCTACTCCAAAAACTCTTTCCAAAACTGTACGATGGAAAAACGCACGTGTGTTTTTTCGCACCAACATTTCGACAACATTTTTCCACATACGTTTTCCAGCGCTCACGAGATGCGAGAGTGTATGCGCATGTTGTGATCTGAGTGAGGGTACAGAGCAAGATTCGATGGAAAATCGTAGCTGCACCTTCGAGGAGCAACGTTCGGTTTGGCTCGCACGGTACCGCACCTTCGTTTTCTCTCCGTTTGTTTTACTGGTGCACGAAAGAGCAAAAACAAACAATGGCTTGGGGTGGATCACGCTGAGGGTGTTTGAGTTTGTCTCACTCTCTGTCTCTCTGTGCGTATGTGTGTGACTGTGGATGTGTGGATGGGAGTGTGAGTGTGTGTGCGGAAGCTTTTTTTTTCATTCCATTCGCTTCATTCATTGTGCATGTTTTCTT